>NC_084486.1:27440946-28734124 GCF_030035675.1 Rhineura floridana | reverse complement strand
TCTTGATCATTTTGCCTGCTTGTTTCTATTTTTTTCTGAAATGCATCAACTGGAACTGTATGCAGCATTCCTGATGTGTCCACTCTATATTTTTATGTAAAGGCATTGTAATTTAGTTTCAGTGCCTCTCTTAATAACCTCTGGGATGGAATTTGTCATCTTTCTACACTGCATGCATACCGTGTTGACATTTTTCACTGACATATTCATTGACCTTTCCTGGCTAGTCATGGAAAGCTCAGATCCTTCCTGTATATATGTTAAAGTTCATATTTTTTTACTGAGTGCATATCACCTTACATTGACTCTCCTTTCAGTTGCCCCACTAATCTCTGTATTAGAGGGAACTGTATGGTCCTTGGTTATTACTGATGACAGTGGTTTGTTTTTCAGACTTTCTATATCCAGGGAACATTTTCTACATCAGTGTGTGCTGAGCATCTGCCTGGAATCCTTGTATTTTACAGATGACTATGAGACATATTTTAGTGTGTGCAGTTGGTTCCCATAGGGCACCTGCCAGGTTTCTGGGCTTTGCCATACCCCCATATGACCTAACAGTATGCCCTAGCACACAGCCTATACTGACCTGTGGCTGATCATTGCCAGAAAAATCTGATAGCAGTGAGCAAGATACCTGTAATGTCACATACGTTCCATTGATTATTGGGGGTTTCTTCATGACACAAGCTTTCAAGAGCCTCAGGGTTACATAGAACACAGTTTGAAAATCACTGATGCATAAGGTAGGTAGATTCATTGTTATGGGTATTACTTGCGTAGCTCTGCTCCTTATCTAGAATAATCCACATTCTTTCTATTCTTTCACTGTCATGTTGTGATTTTTAGAATAACTTTCAGCATTTTCATTAACATAATGTGTGTTATCTTATCTGGAAGTATGAATCATAAAGTATGATTCACGCTGTACTGTACACTGGTTTAGTCACTGCACAGAAATTAATATTGAATGGTATGGAAAAATGGTGCTTTATTGCTTTCCATTGTTCTGCCAGTATTCCAGTGTTAAGATGATCCATCTTTAGTTTGGAAAAATGTGCAAGATGGATTGGTTTTTTAACTCACAAATGAGAGGTGTGCATCACCCCACTGTCACATGCTAATGCTGTAGTTACTGGACGCCTAATCTTTTATTTGACATCGTGAAAAACCTTTCACTAATTTGTTTAACCTGAAGAATGTTTGGGACATCCTCATTGATCTCACGGTGAAGACTGCTGCAAATAGTGTATTGGCATAGTTCTGCTTTAAAAAATGCATTGTTTTTGTGCAAAAATTGTGCTTTTATCACATAGTCCAAATTTTCAGATACTGGGGAAAATAAAACCATACATCTGGGTGCCTGTGCAGTGGTGTTTAATTAGGCATATCTGTTTTGATTAGAAAGCCAGTTATTGCAACAAAATCAGCCAGTACTAAAATTACAGGAGCTGGGGGAAGGTGTGTGATTTCACTGCCTCTATTCAAGGGCCCTCTGCCCCCCCCATCTCTCTACTGTTTATCTCTGTGCCAGTAATAGCAGTGATCTGATATTCAATGGATGTGGTAAAAATGCTTTGCACCTGGGACAGATACAAGTTGTTATTGTTGTTGTTGTTGTTATTATTATTACTATTATTACTATTATTACTATTATTATCTTTATTTATACCCTGCCCTTTTTCCAAACTGGAACTCAAGGCGGCTTCCAGATAAAAATAAGTACATATCATTAAGAACCTATAAAAATATAAAGCATATAAACATATAAAATCAGCATTAAAACAGGATTAAACTATTAAGATGTTAAAACCAATTACTCTTAAAATACTGCAACCCAGTTTAGGAGCAGAAAAGTAAAACAATAACATACAGCATCCTCTTCAGTCACTACCCTTAAAACCTTCAGTTCCAAAGGCCTGCCGGAAGAAAAAAGTCTTTAGCTGTCGGCGGAAAGACTGCACAGAGGAGGCCATTCTTGCCTCCCTAGGGAGGGAGTTCCAGAGCCTAGGGGCAGCCACCGAAAAGGCCCTATCTCGTGTCCCCACCAGTCGCACTTGTGAAGGTGTTGGGATTGTGAGAAGGGTCTCTCCTGAAGATCTCAGGGCCCGGGCAGGTTCATATAGGGAGATACGGTCTGACAAATAGCCTGGACCTAAGCTGTAAGTTATGGCTTTTGACGAACCATTGTGCACAGTAAAAGCACATTTGAGAGAGCATTTTTGTCTGTATGAACCTTCTCACGTCTTGTAATCTCAGCAGGATGCCCTATCCTAGGTGCTGTCAGTTATGCAGGGATACCTTTCATGGCTCCTATGTGATGGGATGGGATTCTTTCCCCAGGGAAGCCTACCTTTGCCTGCTTTTAGAAAAATTTATTGATTTAAAAAAAAAAATCTAGAAGGCTATTTAGTTTTTTTATCCTGATTTTTATAATGATTTTTTTTTAAAAATGACTGTTCTGCAGGTGATGGCGTGTTGCTGTTGTTTTGTACTGTTCTTAGCTGCTTTGATTCTCTGGAGTAAAGTGGGATAGAAATACTTTAACAGTAAATAAATAAAGCTTTTAGGCAGAAAATGGCTCCAGTGCCATGGATTCTAGTGTCCAAAACTGCCTTGCAGCTGTGAAAGATCTTAAAATGTCCTAGACAGGGAACAAAATGAAATTTTGCTTTCAGGCACATGCCCTTCATGTCTCGTGAACATGATATGCAGGTTTATAATACGGAATGTATCCAGCTGATGGCTCATCCGGAAAAGGATTTAAATATCTGACTTAATTCCAACACTTCCGCTGCTTCAGAAAAGTGAGATGTTGCATTGCAGAGCAAGCAGGCTGTTAGCAACAGGCAACAGCTGCACTCCATAACTTTTACTGAACTCACTCATCATTACTTATTATAGATAGATAGATAGACTGGCCCATATATTGTCATTATATTGTTAAGTGTTGGTTACAGTTCTCATGCAATTTTAAAACTCATTAGATTTAAAACTCATTAGATTCAGGCAGGTGCAGGACTGGCAAATGCAGCCCCACTTTATCTCTGTGTGATTTATTTATTTATTATATTTTTCCTGCTTTTTAATATTTTTTGCTTTTTTTTGCAAAGGTGAACTCAAAGTGTCTTACAGAAACAAACATTAAAAACAAGAGTAAAATCAACCTAAAATGCTCACCAAATACTTCCTAACTGTTAGAGCAATATAACAATGGAACCAATGACCTGGGGAGGTAGTGGGCTCTCCAACCCTTCAGGAATTCAAGAAGTAGCTGGACAGTCACTTGTTGGGTGTGCTTTAACTTGAATTCCTGCACTGTGCAGGGGTTGGACTTGATGGCCTTATAGACACCTAAATTACCCTTTACTCTCTTAAAGCACTCACTACACTCACCATTATAGTGGCTATTTCTTCTTCTTTTCTTGAGTACTTGATGGCAAAGGATTAAGACAGCCCTAGAGTAGAAATATTGCCGTGAACGTTACAGTTAGCTAGCTAGCTGGCTGGCCACCTAGGCTTTTCTGATTTTCCCAATATGTGCAGTTCAGCATGAAGCCTTCTCAGGGTTTTTGCACAGAAAAATCAAGCTAGCAACCAGTACAAAAAGTTCCAGTTGCTTTCCACAATTAGTTTCCAATTGCTTAGTTAGTCCTTTATGTAGCAGACAGTTAAAAAAAATTCCATGTTATCCATATAATAACTTAGTCACAATAACTTAGTGAGTTGGTGATGCTCATCAAGATCAGGAGCTCACTGTCGTTATCAAAATAGTTCAGCACAAGAAGAATCAGAACACAGGGACAGGCTACAGGTGAAAGGGGATGGTAAAGGTAAAGGCGTCCCCGCACTTATAGTGTGAGTCGTTTCCGACTCTTAGGGTGATGTCTTGCGATGTTTACTAGGCAGACCGTATATATGGGGTGGGATTGCCAGTTCCTTCCCCGGCCTTTCTTTACCCCCCAGCATATGCCGGGTACTCATTTTACCGATCACGGATGGATGGAAGGCTGAGTGGACCTCGACCCCTTTTACCAGAGATTCGACTTCCTCCTTCCGTTGGAATCGAACTCCGGCCGTGAGCAGAGCTTTGGCTGCGTTACCGCCACTTACCAAATGCAATATCAAATGCAAGCTTTGATATTCCTGGGGATCTCTCAGCAAAGGATGAGGCAATTCAACAGATTAAACACACTCTGGATGGAGGAGTGAGGGGGAGGGTCACTGCCTTCCCTTCCCCTGGCCTGGCCCTAATGTCTTCTTATTGAGGGAGGGATTGGCTGGAGCTATTCCCCCTAAAGTTCCACCAAGGAATGTGGCTGCTCCATCTAACAAGGGGCTACAGGGCTGGGCACCAGGCAGTTGACCGGTTCTTGTGATCACGTGGAGGAGAATGAATGCCTGAAGTGAGGAACATGGTCTGAGCATTGGCTCATTTTATAATTTATATTCCTAAACATTCCTAAATATATATGTACTAATATTTAGGAACTTTGTAACTCACTCTTCTTTGATAAGTGATTCCAGAGTGGGATACAATGAAAAAACAATAAAACATAATAACCGTTATAACAACATAAATGCAACATAAAAACAACAAAACAGAGCAAAAATAGTTCATTCAACAGGTAAACACAATATACTCACTGAGTGTCTGAGTGCACATGTGTTTTCAGTTGGTGATGAAAGTCACCAACTCTCTCGGAAGGGAGGGCATTCTGCAATCCGGATGCCACAGCAGGGAAGGCTTGTGCTTTGCAGGTATGCTGAGTAGTGTTGCCAGGCTAGCATCGGGTTCTGAGCAAGGGAGATAAAACTGCCCTGTTTTTCAGCCTTTTCTAGTAATTCTGATGTGGTGTTCTATGTGTATGCCACATTCCAGTTGCCTGTCTGTTGCAGAATCTAACCAAATTTTAATAACTTAGTCAGTGAGTTAGTGATGCATGAGTGTCTTCAGAGCTAAATGCAAACTATTGTCCCTAATAGGGTTGCCAGGTCTCCAGTTTCTGCCCGCAGAATCTGGATTTTGGGGGTCTTCTCTGGGTGAGTCACTCCAATCTCTGCACTGTTAGCTTTAATTTCTTAAAAAATTAAGTTTCTAGGTGGTCTGGTTCAAGAGATATACAGCAAAATGTCAGCCACCACCCTTGGGAACTTCTGTTAGAAATCAGCTGCTCTAACACCTGCCCTTTCAGGTTTTTAGCCAATAAGTGAAGTCAGGATTGTGATTGACAAGAGATTTCCAGCTAGTACCAACTGCAAATCCTGAAAACAGTTTCCTTTTCCTGTTTGTCTGCACATCAGAAGTTGAGTGAGTGTATATTATGTTTGTTGTTATGTGCCTTCAAGTCAATTACCATGTATGGCGACCCTACGAATCAGCAGCCTCCAATAGCATCTATTATAAACCAGCCTGTTCAGATCTTGTAAGGTCTGTGGCTTTCTTTATGGAATTAATCCATCTCTTGCTTGGTCGTCTTCTTTTTCTACTCCTTTCTGTTTTTCCCAGCATTATAGTCTTTTCTAGTGAATCATGTCTTCTCATTATGTATCCAAAGTATGATCACCTCAGTTTCATCATTTTAGCTTCTAGTGACAGTTCTGGTTTAATTTGTTCTAACACCCAATTATTTTTCTTTTTCGCAGTCCATGGTATGTGCAAAGCTGTCCTCCAACATCACATTTCAAATGAGTTGATTTTTCTCTTATCCGCTTTTTTCACTGTCCAACTTTCACATCTATACATAGAGATTGGGAATACCATGGTCTGAATGGTCCTGACCTTAGTGTTCAGAGATACATCTTTGCACTTGAGGACCTTTTCTAGTTCTCTCATAGCTGCCTTCCCCAGTCCTAGCCTTCTTCTGATTTCTTGACTATTGTCTCTATTTTGATTAATCACTGTGCCAAAGTATTGATAATCCTTGACAAGTTCAGTATCCTCATTGTCAACTTTAAAGTTACATACATCTTCTGTCTTACTGGAAATTATTACTCGTTGAAAATGGGTTGGCTGTCAAAGTGAGTTTATCGCAGTCCACAGGGTAGGCAGGAAAGGGTAGAGAACCTTCTTAACTCTTACTCATTTCTCAAGCCTGTCTCTGCAGTGAAGGGTCAAGTCTGTAAAGAGGTTTAGAGCAGCCACATTAAAAGGCACACAGGGCATTACAGGCAGGGGGCTGCCAACTCTGCCTTGATATCAATATTTTTGCAGAGGATCCCTAGTCAAGCCTTACGAAGAGCACAATTCTAACAATATCTACTCAGAAGTAAGTCCTGTTGAGTTCTATGGGGCTTAGTAAGTGTGTTTAGAATTGCAGCCTTCAGGGGCATCCATCTTTACTCCTGAGTGCTCCCATCTAACATCTCCACAACACTAGGACCCCTTTTTCCTGCAATGGCCTTCTAGTGACTGGTCTGGCCTGAAGGCACTTAAACCCTTTTTGCCAGAAGCAAGTAGGCTAGATTAAATGTGCCCTACCCAGGCTCCCTAAACAGGTGAGAAGGAATGATCCCATCACTTCAGCTGGACCTGGAAACACATTCATTTGGTAAGATTTCTATCTTAATTTCTAATTGGAGATTTTGTTTTGTTTGAGTGGTATGGTCCAAGCAACTGTGGTTAATGCTTAACATATCATGCTTAATGACTTTACTAGGGCCCCGCCACATGACATCACTAGTGCGCACCCCTGAAATCTCAGGGTTTGGGGATGCTTTTGACCTGGCAACCATAGCTCCTAATTCTATCCTGTATAAAAACCATCCATAAGTTCTGGCACGCTTAGGCTTGGTCTACATGTGCAGCAGAATGAGGAATACTAATGGAAGAACAGACTGCATAACTTCAGACCACTTTGGTGGGTACATGTGTCTGAATAATTTCCTATGCAAAAAAACTAGCATGGCAGGCAAATGGTGGGAATGGATCCTTTCTGCGATGTCTTGGTTTTCTATTTGCTGGGATGTTCTTTTACATGGTGGAGCACAGTTGTAGTCTGAAGTGGTAAAGCCCATTCTACCACCATTTGTTCCCACCTCATTTTCCTTAAAGGGTAGACCCAGACTCAGTTTGTGTTTTTGAAAATTCAGGCTTCTGTGATTTTTCAGAAAATTTTCTTGAAGGCCACTTACTTACTTATTTACTTACTTATTTATTTCATTTATATCTTGCCTTTCCTCCTAGAAGGAGCCCAGGGCGGCAAACAAAACACTACAAACTCTCTAAAACATCTTAAAAACAAAAGACTTTAAAACAAAACAAAATATCTTTAAAAACACACTAAAACAAAGCATCTTTAAAAACATCTTTTTTAAAAAAAAGCTTTAAAACATCTAAAAAAGTAATTCCAGCAGAGATGCAAACTGGGATAAGGTCTCTACTTAAAAGGCTTGTTGAAAGTGGAAGGTCCTCAGTAGGTACCAAAAAGATAACAGAGATGACACCTGTCTAATATTGAAGGGAACGGAATGCCAAAGGGTAGGTGCCAAAACACTAAAGGCCTGCTTCCTATGTTTCCTGGTCCCAAGCTGCATAGAGCTTTGTATACCAAAACTATTTATTTATTTAAAATATTTCTATCTCGCCCTTCTACCCTATAACAGGGCACTCAGGGCGGCTTACAAAAATAAAATCAAACATGTACATAATAAAATTGTAAACAATAAAATCACAAAAACATTAAAATAAATTAAAATACATAAAATACAATATATGGCTCGCAGAGGAGACCAGAGGCAGATGATCTTAAATCCCGGGCAGGCACATATGGGTGTAAACGATCCCTCGGGTACATTGGTCCAAGGCCATTTAGGGCTTTAAAGGTCAGAACCAGCACTTTGAATTGGGCCCGGAAACAAATTGAGAGCCAGTGGAGTCGATAAAGCACAGGGGTAACTAGAACCTTGTATTTGGCCTGTAGCCCATGTAAAGCCAGTACAGTTCTTTTAGTAGTGGGGTAATATGCTGGTGATACCCTGCCCCAGTGAGCAGTCACACCACCACATTTTGCACCAGGTGCAGCTGCCAGACCATCCTCAAGGGCAGCCCTGCATAGAACACATTACAGGAATCCAGCCCGGAGGTTACCAGTGCATGGACAACAGTGGTTAGAGCAGAGCTTGGAAGTAATTAGCTACAAGTAACGAATTACTTGTAATTCATTACAATTTTGAGTAACGAGTGGGTAATTCCTTTACATTTTGATTGTAATAGGAGTAATTTTACTACTTTTGTGAAGTAATTGTAACGTTTCCAGAATTGCTTTTGGGCATTACTTGGTGGGGGGGAGCAGGGGAAGTCCTGCTCATCTGATTTGTGGATGAAAATAATGTGCCTCAAACTGGGCTGCTGTGCAGTGTCGCTCTTTCCTCATGCTCTGTGGATGGGTAGGAGGCGACGAGGTAGGAGGCGCAGAGTGAGATGGGGTGGAGTGGAAAAAACAATGATTTTAAAAAATGGATAGTGGTGGTGAAGAATGGAGTGGAGGGGAAAAGGATCCGGAGGTCAAGAACATGGATAAAGGAGAAGGAGGCAGCAGCAGAATGGAGATAAAGAACTGTGGAGGTGAAAGATGACATGTGTATGTGTGTGTGTGCATGTGTGAGTGTGAGTGAGTGAGTGAGTGAGTGAGAGAGAGAGTGAGAGAGTGAGAGAGTGAGAGAGTGAGTGAGTGAGTGAGTGAGAGAGAGAGAGAGGGGGGGGGAGAGGGGGAGAGGGGGAGAGGGAGAGAGGGGGAGAGGGAGAGAGGGGGAGAGAGAGAGAGAGAGAATGAGAATACTGTGTTTGCACTTGGCACACAAACTGGCCTCCACCACCTTCTCTGGCTACTGTGCTGCATTTGCAGTATTTTAACTTTTTTGCATCTCAGGGGAAAATGTGTGCTTGAGTGAGTGTTCCTTAGTTGGTGGCAGGGCAGGGTCTGGGAGGTGGTTAAGTGAGAGAGATTATGCTGGCTGGCTAAGTGGGGGGGGCTGCACTTGGTTTGACGTGCAAAGATCTGAGTAGTGGCCTCAGCCTCCCTCCCCCCCACCCTTACCAGCTTGGGGAACACCATTGCTATCTTATGAATAAAAATAATTATTCTACTACCTCTGTATGTGTTTGTTTATTTTTAATGTTGTTTTAGGCTACTTAGATGTGCAGCAGCCAAGGCCAGCACCTTGTATGTGCTTTTTTCTAAGTAACTGAAATGTAATTGTAGTGATTACTTTGGAGGAAAAGTAAAGTAATCAGTTACTTTCAGAGCAATTGTAATTGTAACGGTAATTACTAGTTTTTTTGGGCCATGTAACTGTAATTTATTATTTTTCAAAAGTAATCTTCCAAGCTCTGGGTTAGAGTATCCTAGTCCAGAAACAGCTGCAGCTGTCTTACCAGCCAAAGCTGGTAAAAAGCACTCCTAGCCACTGAGGTCACCTGAGCCTCTAGCAACAAAGGTGGATCCAGGAGCATCTCCAGACTATGAATGTGCTCTTTCAGAGGGAATACGCCCCCATCCAAAGCAGGCAATTGACCAATTATCTGAACTCGGAAATCACCAACCCACAGTGCCACCTTCTTGCTAGGATTCAGACTCAATTCATTGGCCTTCATCCAGTTCACTGAGTCCAGGCACCAGTCCAGGACTTGCATGGCCTCTCAGTTGTTACAGAGAAATAGAGCTGGTTACCATCAGCGTACTGCTGATACTTTGCCCTAAATCTCCTGATGACCTCTCCCAAAGGCTTCATATAGATGTTAAACAGCATTGGAGACAAGATGGTACCCTGTGGCACTCCACAGCACAACTGCCAGGGTGCCGAAAGACAATCACCCAATGCTATTTTCTGAAAATGACTTTGGATGCAGGATCGGTTCCACTGTAAAACCAGTGACCTTGATACCCATCTCACTAAGTCAGCTCAGAAGGATACCATAGTCGATAGTATCAAAAGCCAAAGAGAGATCAAGTAAGGATAACCAGGTTGCACTCCCGTTGTCCTTCTCCTGATAAAGGTCATCCATCAGGGCAACCAAGGCCAATTGAGTCCCATAACCAGGCCTGAACCCAGATTGGAATGGGTCAAGATAATCTGTTTCATCCAAGGGTACTTGCAACTGCTGCTCCACAACCCTTTCAATCACCTTCCCTAAAATAGTTAATAAATAGTCCATGCAATCCCTACACTTTTCTCACTCCAGTTCCTGCAATCTTGCAGTGTAGAATCCATGGATGAAACCTAGGGAAAGTGTGGGAAGGGGATTGCCCTTTCTTAATTTGAAGATAGGATGAATTTGGGCTGCTCATTGTGCAGCCTCTAACTTCCAGTTCTCAGCCTCTACAAAAATCTCTCTATATATTTTTGATGTTTTGAATAGCCTTGGACTAGAAACTTTTCTTTATAGCAGTAGCACTGACTTCATTTGCAACTAGTCTTGGGTAAATTATTGGAAATGTTGGCTTCATATTGGTATTTTGTTAAAGTAGGAAACTGGGTAGGTGCCTTTTTTGTGTACATATTTGTTTGAATTTTATGCATATACATAAATATAATACATGATCCAAGTGTATCAATATATATTCAGTACAAAATAAATTGAAAATAACAGGAACTAAACACTACAGGCCAGCTCCTGTAAAGACTCTCATAAATTTATCGGGTGCTACATTACTCCTTTTCCTTTCTCTTATCAGAGCAACACCTCTAGTGCCTTTTCCAAGAATGGCAATCATGTTTTTGTGTTCTGAAATGCCATTTAAGGTTAAGCTGAAATCTCTTAGCCTCCCTTGTGTTCTATTTCTTTGCATTATTTATAACAAGACAGGCTAACAGCACAGCCATTTTGTACTGATGGGCGAGAGCTTGCTGAGAGAAGTATTAGTCTTAATGCTCATCCTGGCATTGGATCACACAACTGAATGAATATGGTTGTAAATTATTTGGATTAATTTTAGTGAAGAGGGGGGTGAAAGGGTACTCTTTGGGGAAGAAAAAAAGTGAAATGTAAAGGTTTTGAAAGGTAACTAAAATACTTTCTTGGTGCCAAAATTCTTCCTCCTGTGGCAAATTGTCCATATGAACAAAACCTAGGCTCAGTTCAATGGTTCAGGTGAACATGTGGAAAATGGGCCAAGGCTAACAAGGATGATCCTGCTCCCACCTCAGTGTGTTCACTTTTACCCATGTGAGCATGTGAATGGGGTTTCCATTTTCCCCAGTTTTGAAAGTTTCAGTGGCATACCATTGTGTGATTTTGTGTGCATATGTGCATAACGGATATGCATCCGTTAAAGTGGCATGATTCTGAATTTTGGATTGGGTGAATGATGTTTATTTATTATTTGATTTATATCCTGCCCTTCCTCTCAGTAGGAGCCCAGGGTGGCAAACAAAAGAACTAAAATCACTTTAAAAATCATAAAAACAGACTTTAAAATAACAAAACACCTTTAAAAATATTTTTAAAAGCTGTGACTCCAAAATTTATTTATGTATTTTATTTACAACAGTTTTATATGCTGCTTTATTTTAAAAAATCTCAAAGCGGTTTACAGAAAGAATTAAAACAATATAATTATTGGCAAAAACAGTTAAAGACATGTATTGAAAAACATTCAAATTAATAAAACCAACAATGAGGTAAAAACAGATTTAAAAACACAATAGCTTCTACATGCTTGGATAGGTTTGCCTAAACAAAAATGATTTTAGCAGATGCTGAAAAGAGGTGTCTGCCTAATGTCAATAGGCAAGGAGTTCCAAAGCGTAGGTGCTGCCAGGGCTGTGGAGTCGGTACGCCAAACTTTCGACTCTGACTCCTCTATTTTTCTACTGTCCGACTCCACCCAAAATTGCTTCCAACTCCACAGCCCTGGAAAGGGCTGTAAATGTCTTTTTAAATTGGAAGCTCTCATAGGAGCATTTTTATCGCTGCCTGAATATGCACTGATGTTGGCATCACAGCATTTGTCTTCGTCTGGGTCCTGTGTCATACACTGACACACAAAATGTTTTCCATCTTGAGTTATGGTGAAATGCTCAACTACAGCTGACTTCATGGGAAGCTTCTTTGACATTTTGAATTTATACTTTAAAAAAATATGTCAATCAAAATTTATTTTGAAGCCGGAGGCGGTACATTTTTACCGACTCCGACTCCACCCAAAATTGCTTCTGACTCCAACTCCACGACTCTGACTCCACAGCCCTGGGTGCTGCCACTTCGTTGTTGTTATGTGCCTTAAAGTTAATTATGACTTATGGCGACCCTATGAATCAGTGACCTCCAATAGCATCTGTCATGAACCACCCTGCGCAGATCTTGTAAGTTCAGATCTGTGGCTTCCTTTATGGAATGAATCCATCTCTTGTTTGGCCTTCCTCTTTTTCTACTTCCTTCTGTTTTCTATATTGTCTTTTCTAGTGAATCATGTCTTCTCATGATGTGTCCAAAATATGGTATGTGTCCAAAGTCAGAGGAAGGCAATTCTAAACCACCTCTGAATACCTCTTACCACGAAAACCCTGTGAAGAGAGTATCCAAAATGCTGCCACTTTACAGGACAGATTTCTTACAGAGCAGAACAAGTACTATGTGGCACCCATAACATGGAAAGCACAGCTTGAACTTGGCCTGGTAGCAAATCAGCAACCAATGCAGATTTCAGAGCAGAGGTATTATGTGCTGATAGGATCTCACTCATGTCAACAATCATGCCGCAGCATTCTGCATTAACTGACTGGCTGCAAGGATTTTTTTAGTTTTGGCTTTCGGTTTTCGGTTATGAACCCTGATTGGTTGTGGGATGCTAAGTTGTCTGCCTTACTCATAGGAATCTTGTTGTGTTTGGTATGGTATTGCATTTAGGAAAGCATCACTGTATTTTGTTTTTCATTTTTTGTTTGCATTTCATTTACCTTTAACCTCACTCCCTTACATCCATAGAAGCAACAGCAGTGGTTGCATGTGTTCAGCTCAACCCCCTAAAACCCATTGATGATGCACCTTGTTGGTTTCATGGCAGTTTGTTTCTTGCCCAATAGTGGTAAAAGAGAATTCACATATTTGAAAGTGTGGCTGCAGTTGTTCCCAATCTGCTGCCTGTGAAGGTAGACCAAACCATATGTGTTTTCTCTCTGTCAATTAATACTCACTGGAATTGGGTTGGCTGTCATATAGCAGCCCTCAGGGTAGACAGAAAGGATAGACAGAAAGGGTAGAGAATCTTCTTACTCTTACTCATTTCTCAGACCTCTTTCTGAAGTGAATGGTCAAATCTGTAAAGAGGTTTAGAGCAGCCACGTTAAAAGATAAGAGCAGGGCATTCTAGGCAGGGGGTTACCAACCCTACTTGGATATGGATGTCTTTGCAGAGGATCCCTAGTCAAGGTTTATCAACAGCACAATCCAAACTATATCTACTCAGAAGTACGTCCTGTTTAGTTGTATGGGGCTTAGTCCCTTAGTAAGTGTGTTTAGAATTGCAGCCTTCAGGGGCATCCATCTTTACTCCCGAATGCTCTCCTCTAACATCTCCACAACACTAGGCTCCTTTCTTCCTGCAGTGGCCTTCTGGTGACTGGCCTGGCCTGGTGGCAATTAAACCCTTCTTGCTGAAAGCAAGTAGGGTAGATTAAATGTTCCCTACCCAGGCTCCATCTTTTAGCTAAGATGTCTAGCTTAATTTCCAATCAGATATTTTTTTAATTGTATGCTCCAAGCAACTGTGATTTATACTTAATGTATCATGCTTAATGACATCACTCAGGCCCGCCCTGTGACATCACTCTGGCCCGCCCCATGACATCACTCAGGCCCGCCCCTAAAATCTCAGGTTTTGTGATGCTTCTGACCTGGCAACCCTACTTGTGTCATGCTATTCATGAAGTGAACAATGATTTAGTAAGGTTTCTGCATTGTGCTCCCGCATCACATGGCTCTGGAAGTTACTTGGGGAAAGTGACCACACCATACTTGAATTGTTGATTTTAACAGAAGCAAAAGCTGAGAATGAGCTGAGGTTAGTGAGAGATGCTAATAGCAACAAAAAAGCTTTCTTCAGGTACGTCCATAGTAAAAGACAGAGAAAAGAAATGGTGGCACAGCTGCTCAATGAGGATGGCAGAATGATAACAAGGAAAGCCCTAGCATCTGTCTGGAAGAAAGTAATTGTCAGTCACATATTCAGTTATGCGTTACTGCAGTTGACTGCATTGTAATCCTTCGCAAGGATCCAGAGGCTTACTAAATAGTACAGAGCAGTTTGTTATTCTAACACTGATACAAGTGTGTGTGTGTGTGTACACACACATATATATGTGTATGTGTGCTACATTAATATTGTGTGTGTGTTTATAAATAGTCTAGTTCTCACAGACAACTGAGACATTACCATTGCTTAGTTAAAGGTATTGCATATGACCTATTTGTTCAGAGTCATTTTTGCCTTGGTTTAATTCTGGAGTCATTTTGAAAGAATTGCGATATTTAAGATCTCAGTTTGTTTCCTGCTGGCAACTTGATATTCATGGGCTATAATCCAGAGAACCACTCTAGTCATATTCAAACCCTTGTGCGTTTGTGAAGTAAGACTTTGCACAGACCCTAAACCAGTAACTCAACCTGCATTGGAAACCCACATTCGAAACTGCCAAGCAAAATGTCAGAGCAGGCTCATTTTTGAAAACTGTAAGAGATACATAATTAACAAAAAATCTGATATAAATATATAGTCAAGTATACACATTTAAAAGAGACATTTGGGGGGGATTCCCTATGCAGGGGAAATTACCTAAGTAGTATCTCGTAGGGCAGTATAATTGACCCTAAGTTTTCTTGCTGCTATTACAAAGAGAGCTACATTATGGGTTACTTCCAAATTGTAGTCAGACATTAAAAATATGATTTTGGCATCGAGTGAATAAAGCTGAGGGATTTCTAACCATTTCTTGAGAAATCTAATTCTAGGGTGGGTATAAATTGGGCAATAAAGCAAAACATGGAGAAGGTCTTCCGCCGAGGGAGAGCCGCAAGGGCAGTTCCTTTGATCTTTGGGGACGCCAGCTAATCGACCTTCCCTATCGGCGTTTGGAAGGGAGAAAAAGCGTAGGGCTGTAAAGGCCCATCTGAGTGCGAGGGGAATGGTTTGAATAAGATAGTTAGAACATTGGGGGGCGAGCTTAAATCGCCAAAACCAGGGAGATATCTTTGAGTTGATGATGGATAGCCTGTCTAGATCCTTAGAGTGAAGAAATATATGTTCGCGTAGAGATTTGTTATTTAACATTGAGTTAAAGTCCTGTACTGGAAGATGGTAGACTGATAACAATTTATTTAATTTAGAACGCCATAAAATGGTGGCGAAAGGATGGTCAAAACATAGTTATAATAATGTCCTGGGCTGGGACACATTGAAAGATCTCAGAAATTTCAAGAGGGTGAAGTGAATATAGGCCGAGAAAAAAAATTAATATGTAAAGTTGTTAAAAATCCTGAATTGCTGAGAACATGCACCACTGATGAAATAACACAAATGCTATGGTGATAGAGTTTGATTTCTGCCATCAGTCTCATGGCATAAACCTTCAAGTGGGCTCTCTATGCTCAGTGGATTTGGCACAGGTTTTTTTACACTAATTTGCAACACCTTAACTATTCACCCTCAAGGACTCCTTCCACATCAACTTGATCTGCTGTGGAAAACCTGTGCGTTGCAGAAGCTTCTGTTGAGGTATGGAGGGAGGGATCAGACTATTTTCTGTCTGTAACACTTTTGCATGTGTTCATAAATTGTTGTATATATACCACAAAGTTTTTTATGACTTGGTTTATACATCTTACTATATTATATTTTTGTAAGCATCACAATTCCTGTGAATGTTTCTGCGCAGGTGTGTGCCTGCACTGAAGCGTTCACTGGTAGCATGATGCTTACAAGTGAGGCAGGCAAGAGGAGGCAAGCCACAGCGGTGAGAGAGGGGGGAAGGTGTGTGAGCAGCAGCAGCAGCAACAAGGAGGCTATAAGGTAAGCGGTGGAGGTGGGGCTGTGGTGAGTCCTTGGGGCAGTTTAGGGAGCTTCCTGGGAGTGAGGGGAGGTTTGGCGACCCATGGGGGAAGGGGGGAGATGTTTGGCGACCTGTGGGGGAAGGGGGGAGATGTTTGGCAACTTGGGGGGGAAGGAGAAATATTTGATGACCCATGGGGGGAGGGGGAAGCTTTGGCAATGGTAAGTGGGGTTGGAGAGCAAAGTGGGCAGGGGAGGAGCCTCTAGTAAGTGCATATTATTGAATGCATTTTCTCAAAATGCACATTTCTAAAACTTATCTCGCCCAAAATAAGCATTTTAAACACATTTTGATATATATTAGCTAAGAATGCATCATAAAATTTAGAGAAGTATGAAATCCAACGGATAGGTGAATTCCAATCTGTGCATTAGCCTGGAAGGTGTAGATCTGGACAGTTTGATTTGGAATTCACAAAGATCACATTAATCTAGGATTCCCACTTTTGGGGCATCTTGTAGTGTGTACAGTCAGTTTGGGTGGAGCATAGGCCAAACCTGATGAGACTCATCATAGCCTTGTGTGAACTGCATGTGTACCCTAGAACATGTCTAATACCTTCTGTGACTGCATATTCCAGAGGGAGATTGGAAGAGGTAGGCAACTCTCTCTTAGAACAAGCTTTTTAGACATTGCTTGGTATTTTGTTGAGGAGCCCCTGATAAGCATGCAAGGAACCCCGGTATCCCACACTTTGAAAGCCAGTAATCTAAATCAGCCTTCCCCAACCTGGTGTCCGCCAGATGTTTGGACTACAACTCCCATCAGCCCAGCCAGCACTTTCCACTGGGATTGTGTGGCCTTCTAAATATTATTTTATTTAAAATGTTTATTACTCACTCTTCATGGCAAAAGCAATTCCAGAGTGGAATACATTAAAATTTGAACCCCAAAACATACAAAGCATATAATATTCAACCATCTTTCTTTAAAAAAGTTGTGAATGTTGTAGGAAACTGCAGTGAGAAATGCAGGAATAAATTTCGCATGTAAATTTCTGAATGTAAAACTAGAAAATTCATGATGAATTTTGAAACTTGAGATTAAATACAGTGATGCTGTATTTGCTGACATGATGTCAAAGGAATGCTCTTTCTATATTTATATTCCTATAGTTGATGTAGTGACTGATTTCTCTCAATGTCTACAGGAAAAATAGTTTTTACTATTGCAATCCTCCTTGTAATTTAACTGTCACTGCTTAGACAGTGCATATGATCTTGAAGAGAGAGAGAGTGCTAAAATCAGTTGTTTGGTAAGTTGAAAATGTAATAAAGATGAAAAACAACTTTCTTAACCTACTAGGGAGAAATATGAGAGTCAAGCAAAGAATGGTGTAGACTACAAAGGCCGGCTGGCTGGCTGGCTAGCTGTTTATGGACTTTTACACATGGACAGGGATTAAAGAGAGAAAGAAACTCCCATTTAGAAATTGCTGCTGACCACTCAAACGTGTACTCCAGGAAAGGCATGTTTGTGCACTACAAAGATACAAAAGAAGAGACTAGGGAGGAGGATCTGCCCTGTTTTCTGGATCTCTTCCATGTGAAAGGATTTGGAGAAGATTGGCTGGCAGCAGATCTAAAAAGAGAGCACCTCTCTGTTTGTCCCTTGTCTTTTCTAGAAGGTCCAAAGAAGTCTCACTGGAACAGATGGCAGGTTCCATTCTGGGATTCACCAATCTGCTCTGGAGTCTTGGTGGAGTGGAGTGGATTTCTTTCTTTTTTTCTTTTGGCATTGTCAATCTGTATAGCACTTTACCAGCTAACACAAGCATGCCACGGCTTAGTTTTCATCAGCAGAAAGATAATAGGGGGAGGGAAAGGGTTAGGGTAATGGAGTGAGGGTAAGAATGGAAGGGGCAACAGTAACATGAGGTGAATCATTCCCCTCTTCCTATTAAAAACAAAAGAGTTTTCTATAATCACTTGTGTATTGGTGAGCAGATTACGATGACAGGCCCAGACTAAAAGAGAAAGTGAGCAAGTGGAGGGAGCCGTATACAAACTTAAATAAAAATCACACAGCCTCCTTTTTCTGTTCATAAGCAAAGTACCAAATGTGAATATGCCCACACCATTGTACTGCAACCGCAAAGTTGATTAGCACAAAAATACTTGATCTGACACATTTTGCAATGTTTGTACATTTGGCTAACAGCTCTCCCACCTTCTTGCGTTTCTACTGCTTCTCCACTTTCAGAGTCTTCTGTGTCACATCAAATTCCACTATTTCTTTTAACACATCTCAAAAATTACTCCTGATTCGCTCCATAGGTTGCTCACCTGTGATACCGTTGGGGGCAGTTCAGATTAATGATGACTCATATCCAGAAGCATTGCAGTGCTTATATTTTGAAGCATGATGCTTGGTGGTTGAGCAGAACCCAGCTTTTTATATTTTTCCGGGGTGTGCATGTCAAAGTAAAATGTAAATAGAACCCCATGGAGAGAGATACAGTAACACTAGAAAACTGATGGTTTGGGTGAAGAGAAGAATTAATTTCCAAATGCCCCTGTGCCTCACCATTTTGGGTCCTTGTTTACACGGGGACACCCCTTACACAGCTCATTTGATATGTTAATTGAAACAAAATACGTTTTATATTAATTAAAAAAAAAACTGTAGAAACCACAGAACACAGATCCCCACATTTCCTATAAAGCCACATTCTTTTGAATTATGTGAAAATCTGAAATCCTGTGGGCAGGAAGCCCACATTCATGGGCCTTCTTCCAAGAAGCTCATGGCTGTATACAAAACAGCCAAATGAGATGGGTTAGACTGAGAGTGAGTGGCTTGCCCAAAGTCACCAACTGAGAGTAGAACAAGACATTGGCTTGTACCCAAAGTAGTACTGTCTCTTGTTCCATTAGCACAAGGATACACTCTTGTGCAATCGAACTTCATCCCTCCTCCCCCTGCCTGCCCCAGTTTTACTGGGGCTTGATTTAAAGCAAATTTGAGGATGGGGGAAAGTTCCATTAAGCATGGTTAAATCCTTGTGCTAACAGAATGAGGGCACTGGATGCTGCCCATTATGTTCAGTGTGGATCTACCTCCTGAAAAGGAGTGTGGTCCTGTGTCAAACTATCCCTGTCACCCTTAGGTGTGCTTTTTTATTTTATTTTATTTATTTATTTAATTTGTATCCCGCCCTTCCTCCCAGCAGGAGCCCAGGGTGGCAAACAAAGCACTAAACACTTTAAAACATCATAAAAACAGATCTTAAAATACATTAACAAAACAGCATTAAAAACATTTTAAAAAAAACTTTAAAAAAGGGTTAAAACATTATTAAAAAACATATTAAACAATTCCGACACAGATGCAGACTGGGATAGGTCTCAACTTAAAAGGCTTGTTGAAAGAGGAAAGTCTTCAAAAGGTGCCGAAAAGATAGCAGAGATGGTGCCTGCCTAATATTCAAAGGGAGGGAATTCCACAGGTATTTCCCTACTGGTGCCAGTTGGTGGTGTGGAGAGGGAACATGGAAATGGATGACATAGTGATGTCATGGCATAAGGAAATGTGTCTAAAATTTATAGTGGGAACTTATCATAGAATCATAGAATTGGAAGGGACCTTGTAGGCCATCGAGTCCAACCCCCTGCTCACAGCAGGAAATCCACAGCTAGAGCATCTCCCGCAGATAGCTGTCCAGCCTCTGCTTGAAGACATCCAGCGAAGGGGATCCCACCACCTCCCTAGGCAGTCGGTTCCATTGCCGAACTGCCCTTACTGTCAAGAAGTTCCTTCTAATGTCCAATCTGAATCTACGCTCCTGCAACTTAAAACCATTAGACCTAGTCCTACCCTCTGGGGCAGCAGTGAACAAATCTGTACCCTCCTCTATGTGACAGCCCTTCAGGTACTTAATAGAACTTGCTATGGGGCTGCCATTTTCAGTGTTGGGCCAGTGTTGAGTGCAATGCCTACTTGTGCCCTGATTTCCATGATTAGAGAGGGATTTGAATCCATGTCTTCCTGGTCTATGTCCATCACTCTATTCTTTACAACAATATACTGTCTATTGTTCACCTACATTTATAAACTTTAATCTGGCTGCCCAATATTAAGATGCTGTAGAAGAAGCCTCTGATAGAACTTGGATGCCAGGGTAGGACTTGATAAATACTTGGTAAAGGTCACATTGCAGGGCACAGGGACTGATGTGGTACCTAGTAAAGATTCCGTCTCCTGTCCCCTAGGAGCCTTCCCCTGAAGCATCTGTGAGCTGGTATGATGATATCTAACACATGGATACTTCTGGCTCCTTCCAGAATTCACTATTTAGATAATGCAAGGATTAATCCAGGATTGTTAAATTGTTTCCTGCTAATGGGGTGAAATGGTGGAACTTTCACTGAAATTGTGTGTGCAACTCTTTTCGGGAGAGGGAAATTCCAAAGAATTTGCTAGAATTAATCTCCTTTTCCCGAGTTCTCATATTGATCTAGTCTGTGGACAGCTGCAGGGATAAAAGCGATCCAGGCAACCAAGTTCATGAGTGAGCAAATAGCAGGAATGGGATCAGCGTGCTGCAAAGGGATCAGAGCAAGGCAGCAGGACTTTGGTGCTTAAAATCAGTCTATAACAGTGGTTCTCAAAATGTGGTGCAGTCACTGGTGTGTGTATCAGAGAGAGAGAGAGAGAGAACTGAAACAGGGCTGGGAAGTTCCAGGGAAGGATATGATCCAGAAGCAGATGAAGCCTCTTCCCCTCTAAGCCAAGATTGGGTTGGGTTGAATTTGCCCTGGCAGAGGTCACCTTTGTAGCCAGGCTTCCTTGTTAGAAGTGGTAGCCATATTTGTAGATGGGGCATTTGGGGGGGAAGGTGCATAGTGCCAGACAATCCACCCCCCTCACTGGTGGAGAGGATGTGAGAGTCAAGGCAGGGGAAGGGAAAAGCAGAGATCATCCCCATCAGTCTTTCTCCATGTACAGTGTGTTACCTTACATGAATGAAGTTTAATCTGTTGTATGTCTCAACCTTTTTTTTTGAGAACCCAGGTATACTAGACTCAAAAGCTTGACTTTGCTTGTAGCTGTAGTCCTCTTTTACTGATGGTCTGTCCCTGTGTTCTGATTGTTCATGACCTGAACTACTTTGATGACCGTAAGCTTCTGAGTGTGGCTTTGATGCTGCATTAGGCATTTCAGATTCAGATTCCACCCGGAAAAAAACCTTGTCCATACTACAAGTTTAGGGAAGGGCGAAAAGAAAATAAATACTTTAGGGTGTGTTCATTAACTCCTCCTTCAGGGTCCCTCCTTCTACTCTTGTTCCTGATCTTTAGATTTTCATTCCCGTTGAACAATCAAGGGAAACTTTTTAACTGGTTGCTATATAAAAAACTAAGAGACTGGAAACTAATTGTGGGAAGCAGTTGGATTTTTTGTGGTGTTGGGTTGATTTTTCTGTCCAGAAACCCTGAAAAGGCCACATGCAGAACTGCATATATTGGGAAAATCAGAAATTAGGCCTGAGTTACAGCCTAGGTGGCTGGCCTGTTGGCTAACTGCAGAGTCCACAGCAGTGTTTCTATTCTCCTTGTTGTTGTTATGTGCCTTCAAGTCAATTACAACTTATGGCGACCCTATCAATCATCAACCTCCAATAGCATCTGTCATGAACCACTCTGTTCACAACTTGTAAATTCAGGTCTGTGGCTTCTTTTATGGAATCAATCCATCCCTTGTTTGGTCTTCCCCTTTTTCTACTCCCTTCTGTTTTTCCCAGCATTATTGCCTTTTCTAGTGAATCATGTCTTCTCATTATGTGTCCAAAGTATGATTATGTGTCATTATGTGTCCAAAGTATTGCCTCACTGGGCTCCAGCTGGGAAGAAGGGTGGGATATAAATAAATAAATAAATGATAACCTCCGTTTCATCATTTCAGCTTCTAGAGTTAGTTCTGGTTTAATTTGTTCTAACACTCAATTATTTGACTTTTTCGCAGTCCATGGTATGCACAAAGCTCTCCTTGAACACTACATTTCAAATGAGTTGATTTTTCTCTTATCCACTTTTTCCCCTGTCTAATTTTCACATCCATACATAGAGATCAGGAATGATCCTGACTTTAGTGTTCAGTGATACATCTTTGCATTTGAGGATCTTTTCTAGTTCTCTCATAACTGCCCTCGTCAATCCTAGCCTTTTTCTGTTTTCTTGAATATTGTCTCCATTTTGGTTAATGACTGTGCCAAGGTATTGATAATAACTGACAAGTTCAATGTCCTCGTCGACTTTAAAGTTACATAAATCTTCTGTTCTCATTACTTTAATCTTCTTGATGTTCAGCTGTAGTCCTGCTTTTGTGGTTTCCTCTAACTTTCATCAGCATTCATTTCAAATCCTTAGTGGTTTCTGCTAATATTATGATATTGTCTGCATATCTTAAATTATTGATATTTCTCCAATTTTCACAGCTTCTTCATCTTGGTCCAATCCCACTTTCTGTATGATACGGCCTGCATATAGATAAAAGAAATAGGGTGATAAAATACACCCCTGTCTCACACCCTTTCTGATGGGGAACCAATCAATTTCTCCATATTCTGTCAGCCTCTTGTCCACAGTATAGGTTGCGCATCAGGACAATCAGATGCTGTGGCACCCCCATTTCTTTTAAACCATCCCATAGTTTTTCATGATCTACAGAATCAAAGGCTTTGATGTAATCTATAAAGCACAGGGTAATTTCCTTCTGAAATTCTTTGGTTCGTTGCATTATCCAACGTATGTTTACAATATGATCTCTGATTCCCTTTCTAAATCCAGCTTGGACGTCTGGCATTTCTCGCTCCATATGTGGTAAGAGCCTTTGTTGTAGAATCTTGAGCATTACTTTACTTTCATGGGATATTAAGGCAATACTTTGATAATTACTGTATTCACTGGGATCCCTTTTCTTTGGAATTGGCATGTATATTGAATCTTCCAGTCTGTGGGCCATTGTTTAGTTTTCCATATTTCTTGACAAATTTTTGTCAAAATTTGGACAGATTCAGTCTTAGTAGCTTGTAGTAATTCTGTTGGTATGCCATCTGTTGTTGGTGGTTTGTTCCAAGTATTTTAAGAGCAGCTTTTACCTCACATTTTAAAATTTCTGGTTCTTCATCATACGGCTCCTCCATGAATGAATCTGTCATCTTTGCATCTCTTTTATAGAGTTCTTCAGTGTATTGCTTCCATCTTCCTTTTATTTCATCTCGGTCAGTCAGTGTGTTCCGCTGTTGATTATTCAATATCCCTACTCTTGATTTAAATTTCCCTTTAATCTCTCTAATCTTATGGAATAGGGTTCTTGTTCTACCCTTTTGGTTGTCCTCTTCTATTTCTATACAATAATGATTGTAATAGTTCTCTTTGTCCCTATGTACTAGTTGCAGTATTATTGCATTTAGGGTTCTAACCATGTTTCTATCTCCTTTTCCTTTTGCTTTTATTCTCTCTTTAACCATTTTAAGAGTTTCATCAGTCGTCCTTTGAGGTCTTTGTCTCTTTTTGACTAGAGGTATTGTCTTTTTGCATTCTTAGGATCATAGAATAGTAGAGTTGGAAGGGGCCTACAAGGTCATCAAGTCCAACCCCCTGCTCAATGCAGGAATCCAAATCAAAGCATTCCCGATAGATGGCTGTCCAGCTGCCTCTTGAATGCCTCCAGTGTCGGAGAGCCCACTACCTCTCTAGGTAATTGGTTCCATTGTTGTATGGCTCTAACAGTTAGGAAGTTTTTCCTGATGTCCAGTCGAAATCTGGCTTCCTGCAACTTGAGCCCATTATTCCGTGTCCTGCACTCTGGGACGATCGAGCAGAGATCCCGGCCCTCCTCTATGTGACAACTTTTCATGTACTTGAAGAGTACTATCATATCTCCCCTCAGTCTTCTCTTCTCCAGGCTAAACATGCCCAGTTCTTTCAGTCTCTCCTCATAGGGCTTTGTTTCCAGTCCCCTGATCATCTTTGTTGCCCTCCTCTGAACCCGTTCCAGTTCGTCTGCATCCTTCTTAAAGTGCGGAGACCAGAACTGGATGCAGTATTCAAGATGAGGCCTAACCAGTGCTGAACTAGGGGAACTTCCCTGATAATGTCTCTGACTTCACTCCATAGTTCTTTTGGTTCTGTCAGCTAGGTTTAAAGCCTCAAATCTGTTCCTTATTTGATTTTTATGTTTTTCTGGGATGTTGTTTAAATTGTATTTTGGCATTATGATTGCTTTGTTCTTCTTCTTTAGCTTTACTCTGATTTTCGATATTGCCAGTTCATGATCTGTACCGCAGTCTGCTCCTGGTCTTGTTTTAGCAGAAATTATGGAACTTCTCCATCTTCTGCTACCAATTATATAATCAATTTGATTCCTATGTTAACCATTTGGTGATGTCCACGTGTACCGTCATCTTTTCGGTTGCTCAAAAAATGAGTTTGCAGGAAACAAATTATTGGCTTCACAGAATTCAAGACGTCTTTCTCCAGCTTCATTTCTATCTCCTAAGCCCCATTTCCCCACAATTCCTAGTTCTTCTTTGTTCCCTACTTTTGCATTGCAGTCCCCCATGATTATCAGCACATCTTGTTTTGGTGTGTGATCAATTTCTTCCTGTACTTCTTCTGCGTTTGCCGTTGGAGCATAGACTTGGATTATAGTTATGTTAATAGGTTTCCCGTTTAATGTCATTGATTTAACTTCCTCAGACCTTACGTTACAGCTCCTAATTGCTTTTGCTACATCACTTCTCACTATTAGAGCAACCCCATTTCTTCTTAATTTCTCATTTCTTGCGTAAAATATTTTGTAGTTGCCTGATTGAAAATGTCCCATTCCTGTCCATTTTAATTCACTCACGCCAAGTATTGTAATGTTGATATGTTGCATTTTTTGCTTGACAGTTTCTAAGTTTCCCTGGTTCATGTTTCTCACATTCATGTTCCTATTGCGTTGTACAACTCCGGACTCTCCTTTCGCATCTGTGCACATCAGCCTCTGGGCTTCCTTCTGGCTTTGACCCAGCTGCATCATTAGTCACAGCGCTACTCCTACTTGTTCTTTGTTCTTCCCCAGTAGCTCGGTGAGTGCCTTCTGACCTGGGGGGTCTCATCTTCCAGCACAATCTTGTGTTGCATTTTGCATACTCTGTTCATAGGGTTTTCATGGTAAGAGTATTCAGAGTTGGTTTACATTGCCTTCCTCTGAGTTTGGACGCATCTTAGTTTGGTGTCCCAGCTTTGACCATTTTGCCTTAGGTGCCCCTGCTAGGAGTCTAGCCTCTTGGTCTAGACTTCTGATGGGATTGCTCTCAGCTTCTTTGACACTCTCAAACCTGCTCACCATGTTAAGGTGTGCATCCTAGAAGGGGGTCTATTCTCCTAGGGCTGTTTTAATCCTTTGGCATTAGGTACTCAAGAAAAAGAAGGAAAAATAGCCACTATAATTGTGAGTATTGCTTGCTTGGACTGCCTTCAAGTCGATCCCGACTTATGGCTACCCTATGAATAGGGTTTTCATGGTAAGCGGTATTCAGAGGGGGTTTACCATTGCCTTCCTCTGAGGCTAGTCCTCCCCAGCTGGCTAGGGCCTGCTCAGCTTGCCACAGCTGCACAAGCCAGCCCCTTCCTTGTCTGCAACTGCCAGCTGGGGGGCAACTGGGCTCCTTGGGACTATGCAGTTTGCCCACTACTGCACAGGTGGCAGGGTACATAATCTCTGAGCCATTCACTGTTGGGTGATCTTTAGCTGGCCCTTTACACCTAGGAGACACGAGTGGGGATTTGAACTCACAGACTCTTGACTCCCAGCCAGGCTCTCTTCCCCACTGTGCTATACCAGTATAGTGAGTGCTTTAAAAGATTAAAGTGTACCTTAGGGTAGATATTATTTCAGAGCACTTAAGCAGTTTCATCCCATACCAATAAGCACCCAATCCTGCTCTACTCAATAATAATTGCAGAATAAACCATCTCATACTTGTTACTGCAGGCACACAAACATGCTTTTTATTGCTAGCTGGATAGAAAACACATCTGAAACTGAAACAAGAACACAGCAAAAGAAAGTCCAAGGGGTGGAGCCTTAGTTTTAGCCCATAATATTTAACTCTCCTAGGGTCGTACTATACACACTGTTTACCCCCCAAGATCACTTAAGTAATATACCATGATTCTGATAATGAAAAACCCACCCTCAATCAGGGAAAGTCTTGAGGTTTGGGGGCTCTTCCAGATGAAGTTTTTGTTACGCACTTGCCCTGCCTTATTCACTGAATTTTCCAGAGGGTCCTATTCTTACATTGTTCCTGTTCTTAAAACAGGCTGTCATTCTTTAAATGGAGTTTGTCATTGTCTGTCGTGTCACAAATTAAAAAGAAGGCAGATTTAAAAAAAAAATCTTCTGGGGGAGGAAGCACAGCTTTGGAAAGGGGGCACAGTGTACCCGTTTTGCCCACCCTGGCTATAGGGCTGGCAGAGATCCATTTTAGGTCACATATGTCCTGTTCTATTCCTCCTGTAATGCCAGTATCCCATTTAACAGACATCTTCACATTTGCATGCAGAACAGTTGGTTTAGGGATGATGATCACAGGGTATGATTACTGAAACTTCCTATAGTAAGTTCAAATGAAGGGAAACAAACTCAAAAGGTTTATGAAACATTTATTTAAAATGGGTGGGGAACCTGTAGCCGTCCAGATGTTGCTGGACTACATCATCCTTAACTATTGGCCATGCCAGCTAGGGCTGATGAGAGCTGGAACTCTGCAACATCTGAAGGACCTAGAATTAGGAGTGAGCAGTGAAGTGGCCAAGTTTGCTGATGACACTAAATTGTTCAGGGTTGTTAAAACAAAAAGGGATTGCGAAGAGCTCCAAAAAGACCTCTCCAAACTGAGTGAATGGGCGGAAAAATGGCAAATGCAATTCAATATAAACAAGTGTAAAATTATGCATATTGGAGCAAAAAATCTTCATTTCACATATACGCTCATGGGGTCTGAACTGGCAGTGACCGACCAGGAGAGAGACCTCGGGGTTGTAGTGGACAGCACGATGAAAATGTCGACCCAGTGTGCGGCAGCTGTGAAAAAGGCAAATTCCATGCTAGCAATAATTAGGAAAGGTATTGAAAATAAAACAGCCGATATCATAATGCCGTTGTATAAATCTATGGTGCGGCCGCATTTGGAATACTGTGTACAGTTCTGGTCGCCTCATCTCAAAAAGGATATTATAGAGTTGGAAAAGGTTCAGAAGAGGGCAACCGGAATGATCAAGGGGATGGAGCGACTCCCTTACGAGGAAAGGTTGCAGCATTTGGGGCTTTTTAGTTTAGAGAAAAGGCGGGTCAGAGGAGACATGATAGAAGTGTATAAAATTATGCATGGCATTGAGAAAGTGGATAGAGAAAAGTTCTTCTCCCTCTCTCATAATACTAGAACTCGTGGACATTCAAAGAAGCTGAATGTTGGAAGATTCAGGACAGACAAAAGGAAGTACTTCTTTACTCAGCGCATAGTTAAACTATGGAATTTGCTCCCACAAGATGCAGTAATGGCCACCAGCTTGGATGGCTTTAAAAGAAGATTAGACAAATTCATGGAGGACAGGGCTATCAATGGCTACTAGCCATGATGGCTGTGCTCTGCCACCCTAGTCAGAGGCAGCATGCTTCTGAAAACCAGTTGCCGGAAGCCTCAGGAGGGGAGAGTGTTCTTGCACTCGGGTCCTGCTTGCGGGCTTCCCCCAGGCACCTGGTTGGCCACTGTGAGAACAGGATGCTGGACTAGATGGGCCACTGGCCTGATCCAGCAGGCTCTTCTTATGTTCTTATGTTCTTATGACCACTGTTTTCCCACTCCTGTTTTAAAACTACCCTTGGGGGATCCATACATTATTTCCTTTAAGGTTCAGTTTCTTGCAGTTTAAGAGATTGTGATGCTTTTCCCTCTTATGTATCCATTGAGTCCAGATAAGGGATGTGGAATAGCCTAATAGGAAGGATTAAAAAAATCAATTCAATTTCACTTTCTGTTTCTAGACAAAGCTGGAACAGTTTTAATTTGGAAGACAAAGTTCTGGCTTTATCTCCCTAATTGCTTTTGCATTACTTCAGCTGCTTTTAACCCAATTAAAGTGGAGATTGCATCTATCCACTGTGCACAAGCCTTCAGTCCTTTTTTGAATAAGCAATTAAACTGGAAGGAATAATGGATTAAACAGTAAAATGTCTTGGGTGGGCTTCTTTTGGTATCTTGGTCATGGGTTTGCTGGTGTACTTTGGGTTCGTAGGCTTGGAGAACTGCCTCAGATTTCTCAGGGCAAGATAAATGCTTGCTCTGCCCTACATAATGGATTTCTTTTGTTCATCACTCAAATTCTCCACATCATGGTGGCTCATCCATGTACAACTTGTGGCCTAAGAAACCGAATGCAGCCCATCAGCCGTGTCTAATGACCCACAAGTGGGCTCAGTAAATCTCTCATTTCTGTTGTCTGCCTGGGGCTCCAAAAATGGGGATTTCTCTTCCAACGGGCAGCTGTTTTTCAAGGTTTCAGGCGATGGTCTTTCCTGAAATCATTTTTAATTGGAAATACTGGTATCTCACACATGCAACCATGTGCTCCACCCCTGAGCTATGTCCTCATGTGCCCCTCCATCCTGTTCTTTGGAGAAACTACCAATTTCTTAGGTTGTTTTGGATTGCCCAGGTAACCACCCATACCAGATCCTTAGAGAGGGCCTATTTAACTAGTGGTCCAACAAGCCAAAGGTAGCTACTAGTTGGGTGAATCAATAATCTTCCTGTTTGCACGTGACTACAAAAACAGGTGGGTTGTCAAGCAACTGGCAATACTGTTGGGCTGCATTCACCTTGGAAGGTCACATATTGTGTGGGGCTGCCATAGAGCATGCTGCTATTGTCCTCTTCTGATTTCATTGTTCTCTGGAGCAATATTCTCCCATCTTTCAGCTCTAGGCTCATGAATTCAGACAAATAGTTGTCTCTGGTGTGGAGTTGTCACCTGATACCACATCTGAGACTCTAGCATTTGTAGCTGGAAATGGCTGTGCCTCCAGTCCTCATTTAGGCCCTCCTCCCAAAGATTCCCAGTACCGCTCCCCATCTGATTGCCTGCAGTCTCAGGTGAGAAGTCTCACTGTGCTCTCAGCTTCTTTTGCTATCTGCTAGTAGGGGGGGAATGGTGACATTTGGAAAGGTAAAAGTTATTTTATTGTTGTTATCCCACACTATAAATGTTATCCCACTCTTCTTGTAAAACCACAATTGAAATACTTATACAGCATTGGTGGCAATAGGGTGTACTCCGTCAACCAATTTTAAGGCTGAGAGGCAAATGAGAAGCATCACTAAGGAGTGAGAATGTTCTCAGTTTCATATGGGAAAATTGATTAAGCCTTTCAGTTGTGATGTTTTGAAAGGTGCTTTTATTCAGAAAAAATGTTGCAAGCGCATGCTCATTGGACTGGTTTCCATTTTGGCTGCAGTTGATTAGTGGCCTTTGGCTAGTTTCTACCCCGTGTTCTTGAGTGGGGACTGAAGGAAACAGTTTGGCATTTAAAATGTAATCACCAAAAGATGAAGTCTGAATCTTGCAGCTGGTTGGCAAGAACCAGCCCTGGGGACTGTAGATGCATGCTGTTGTTTTTAAGAACCAATTCTGTTTTACAGACTAGCAGTGCCTGTGTAGATGACTGGTTGCTTCCCTCTGCTAAAGTTGCATATTTGTAAATAGATACTACAAAAACATCACTTCTCGCCAATGTTCTCTTCTTAAGAAGAAGCTGACTCTGTTAAAAGGCTGTCTCCACCCCTTGAAGTTTGTGCTACTTGGAAAAATGGGAAATGTGTGGGAGTGGGGGAAGCTTCTGTTAGTCTTAGATGAAAGGAGGCATTCCTAGTGGTTACTGCACCCTCTCAAAGATCCATGCTAAGCCCAGGGTTATTCTTAGGTGCTTTACCTGATGATCAGATAGGGTCACAGAAACACCATCAGTCGGAGGCAGGTCCATCCCCTTCCACTCCAGTCCATGGCCATTCTTACCAGCAATACCTCCATCGTGTTTGGATTCTGTTTCAGTCTGTTCTCCCTCAGCTATTTGACCATGAACACAGTTGCATAAACAAGACAGCTGCTCCTGGATACTTAGTTTTATATATGAAGTTCTTGCACTGGGTCCTGCTTGCAGGCTTCCCTTGGGTATCTGGTTGACCGCTGTGTGAACAGAATTAGATGCAGTAGATGGCTTACTGGCATGATGCATCAGGCTCTTCTTATGTTCTTGTATGTTCTTATATGTATTTATAGGGTTGCAACTCTTCCACATATTAATGGCAGCCAGAACCAAAGATATGGATGATCCATCTCAGTGGCTTCATATAGATCAGGGATGGGGAACCTGTGGCCCTCCAGATGTTGCTGGACCCGAATTCCCATCGTCCCTGACCTGGTTGCAACTTTGAAGTTTTACCTATATGAAATCTAGATGTGATTTAAAAAATTGCGAGAGTGCTACTTATAACCTCATTGGTCCTTTGCCTTATTTTCAAATCTAAAATGTAACTGACCAGACAAACTCTGTTTTTTTCTGAGAGACAAAGAAATGTATTTGAAAGAAGAGCCTGGGTCATTCCTACCTTTTACATGTATTGGCAGCTCATTAGTACATTACAGTTCTCTCCATTGCTTTCCAAATGCTCATACATTGTGTTATCCTCTTCCTATATCCGTTTGAAAGATGCAATTCTTATAGTTGCACTGTGTGTAGTGGCAGAATTTGTAAGCAATACTGGTTAGTATGCCAAACTATAGCAATTTGGCTTTCCTCCCTTACATTTTGTGTATGTATATTGGTGATATGAAGTTCACCAACTGCTTGAGTGTGGGGATGGAAGAAGCTAAGATTGCTAGGTGGGTATGAGGGCAGCTAGTTACCTAGGTAGAATGGACTTAAATAGCAAACTCAGCCACATCATGGTGAGGACATATACTGCAGAGTTATAATTCTGGAGATAAATTTGCTGCTAGACTCTACTGGATGTGTCTTGCCACTTGGCTAGGTTTTCGTTCTTGTTTTCATTTCAGATCTACTTCTAATGGCTTGCTTGTGTTGCTGTTGTTGAACAAAGCACACTAACACTATGTGTATGTTCGATCATTGTCTCTAGCCTCCCTATTTTCATGGAGGGATAAACAGTACACACTCAATAAACATATGAAACAATAAAATCTAGTTAGGCATCATCTTCCAAATAGTCCTTCCTCTGCCTCCCACTTACTCTTTGGGATAGGCCTAAATTAGGAGGATTTTTTTCATTTTTTGAGGAAGGAGTGCAATTGGTTTCTGTTCAGAGAAGTCTTGAGAGTTGGCTGGATGGTGGGCAATGTTGCTTGCAGTTTAGAATGTCACAGTTTCTCAGTCTTTTGTGGGAAGAAGGCAGAGATCACTTATTTATTTTCAATATTTATATACCACTATGCCACAAAATGGCCAGAAAGTGGTTTCCAATACAGCCAGTTAAACCAGTCAGTTAAAATAACAAAACATTTACACAGCAAAGCAGTAAAATTTTGTAAAATCAGCATGACAGCAATACTGCCATTGCAGTACAACAGCATAATATCCCATGATTTCTAGTGGGCTTACTCTAATCCACTATTAGTCTGGGTGAACAGATACATTTTGACTAGAAAACCATTATAGACGTAGCCATCCATGCGCCCAGGGGAAGAGAATTCCACAGTCAGGATACAGCTGACCAGAAGGACTCCCTCTGTGACCCCACACAATCCACATCATTGCTGGTGGGACAGTGAGAAGGGCCCCCTTAGCCCACTTCAAGATCTGGGCGGGCTGATAATGGTAGAGGTGCTCCAACAGATACCCAGGTCCCAAGTTATTCAGGGCTTTACATGTTAGCACCAGCACCTTAAATTGGGCGCAGTAACATATAGGCAGACATTGCAGATCCTGCAAAAATAGTGTTCTATAACTGCACACTAAAGTAGCAGTATGTAGTCTGTTGGTAGCATTCTGCACTAGCTGCAGTTCCTGAACCATATTCAAAGGTAGCAAATTACACTGGTTGAAATGGGAGGCTACCATAGTGTGCATAATTGTGGTCATGTTATCCTGATACCTTGGGAGGGACTAAAGCTCAGTGGCAGAGCAAAGCTTTGCATGTAAAAGATCCTAGGTCCCGGCCTTGGCATTTACATTTGAAATGATCCAAAGTGGTAGGCTTCAGTAAGAAGACCTTGGAGAGCTGCCACCAGTTTGCACAGTAGACAATATATTCATCTGCCACAGATCAAGTCTAAAATTCACTAATAGGAAAAAAAATCCTTGCGGTTTAAGAACGTACCTATAGCCAACAGATATTTCTATCACACTTTTAAAAGCAGGGAAATTGGGTAGCTATAGTGAATGCACCAGGGGAGCAGGAGACCTGACCTCTCTGAGATATTGTACTGCCCTACAAATCTGTAAAAATGCAAACACTATTTGGGTTGGTCTTTCACAGTCCAATCCACTTCCTGTGTAGCTTGTAAGAACTTGGTCACATGTGCCTCTGAACATATGGTGAGTGATGGCAACACCTGCCATCTCCAAAGATGGAGTATTACATTTTTGTATGTTTGTTGGTGTTCTTCTTACTTTGCTCCTTTCCTGTGTTACTAATGTTTCTACAGAGAATCTAATCTAGAAAATGATGATTCTCTCATTATTCATCCTAGAAATCTGTGTCAAATTTATTTTCATTAATTTCAAAGCCTTTTCATTGGTCAATGTCATATGATGGTGAAGACAGCCTTTGAACTGGAGGTTATGTTCTATTTTGGGTGCATTAACAGTTGAATCTGAAACTGCAGTTTGATGTGAAATCAAACTGATCACAATATGTTGCTACTTAAGCAATGCATCTAGCTGTTGGAAAAAACAAACTTGGCCTGCCCAAGATGCATATTTTCAGCCTGCTATGCTTAAACCACCCCATTTAAGAAAAAACATAGAGCACACTCTATGTTGTGCAAACTGAGACACTCATGTCCACTGGAGACCATTCTGCAGAATAGTCAGTGTCACTATTCCATAATTGTTTTTGTTTAGTGTAAATTTTGCGGTGTTGCTGTACTTCATATATTCACAGAAACAGCAGCAAAAGAAAATGATTGATGACAGGAAACTTCACTAAAATTGCAAAGTAAATCAAACATTTAAAATGAGTATCTGAACTATATCAACTGTCTTAATAATGTTGCTTTCTCCCTGCTAAAACAAGATCAGCACATGTCTTGTTTCTGTTATTTGTGCTGATTGCAGGTGTTGCCACCACTCACCATATGCTCCAAGGCACACGTTACCAACTACACACGAAGTGGATTGGACTGTGAAAGACCAGCCTAAATGGTGTTTGCATTTTTACAACTTTGTAGGGCAGTACAATATCTCAGAGAGGAGTTCAGGTCTCCTGCTCCCCTGGTGCATTCACTATAGCTGCCCAATTTCCCTGCTTTTTAAAGTCCGTGGGCTATAGGTACATTCTTAAACCGCAAGGTTTTTTTTGCCTGTTAGTGAATTTCTCTGCTTTTTAATCTGGGAGGTAAGAAATGGGATCCTGTGCAAGTTTGCTGAGAATGGATTGATCATTTGAATGCTTATTGGGTTCAGTGGGATTTATTCCCTTGCAATCGTGCTTAGGATAGGTGAAACTGACCATGGGGGGAGGGGGAGGAGGAGGAGGAAGAAGCAGGGAGAACTGGAGTGGGCAGGGGCGGAGGAAGAAGGAAGAGGGGAGGGGAAGAAGAAGGGAGGAGGAAGGGAGAGGAGAGGGGAAGGAGGGGGAAGGAGAGAGAAAGAAAGAGGGGAAGGGGAAAGGCAGTCTGATCATTTGCATGCTTATTGAGTTCAATGGGATTTACTCCCATGCAATCATGCTTAGAAAAGGTAGAACTGACTATGGAGAAGCAGGAGGGGGTTGGGGGAAGGGGGAGGGAGAAGCGAAGGAAGGCGGAGAGAAGGGGTGAGGAGGAGGGGAGGGAGGTTTGATTATTTGCACACTTTTTGAGTTCAGTGGGATTTATTCCTGTACAATCATGCTTAGGATAGGTGAAACTGACTTGGGGGAACGGTAGGGAGGGGGAGGGGAGAGGGAGGGGAGAGGGAGAGGGAGGGGAGGAGATTGGGTGGGTGGGCACTGGGCAGAGAGAAAGCCCATTTCCTTTCCAAAATGAAAACGTTGTGAACAGTATCATTGTTTTTCAGGGTTTCCCCTACCTTTTTATTCTACAGCATGCACATGTAGTCTCCCACCCAAATTTAAACCAAAGCTGTCCCTGACCACATCCACACCAGATCTTTATTTCACTTTAGAGAGTCATAACTTTCCCCAAAGAATCCTGAGAAAAGTAGTTTGTGAAGGGAAGGGGTGTAGTTGTTCAGGGTCTCGGGGGTTCTTAGACCTTTTACTTTTTGGGAGCAGGGTCCCAGCAGGGTCCCTATGTCTTCAGCATCCTATGAGACAATCAGCATGAAAGGGGAGTGTGTTAGCCACTGAGAAGTTAGCATGCTTCTTTGTCCTTTACTGCTGATTGGAGCCAATCAGAGTGAAAGGAGGCGAGTCAGCCATTGAGAAGACTCTTCTCAGCAGCTAACACTCTCCCCTTTCATGCTTATTGGTTCCTAAGGACATCTGTTGTTGTGGGAGAAGGTGTTAACAAGGATCTCATTCTCAACCCAGCAGCAAAATAAGAGGGGCATGGCTGTGACCTATCAACAGGGAGCCTGCACTTCTGAATTTGCCACTATACTACTGGTGAAGAGTGCTGAGAGTTGCTAGGAGAGCCCCTCACAGAGCTACAGTTCCCAGAAGAGGGGCTGACTGTTAAACCACTCTGATCACTGGAGCTCTGTGAGGGGAATAGAGCCTCTCCTAGCAACTTTCAGCACCCTTCACAAACTATACTTCCCAGGATTCTTTGGGGGAAGCCATGAGTGACTAAAGTGAAATAAAGGTTTGGCCCCCTGATTAGCCAAGCCAAACAGCTGTGAGTCTGGCTTTTAGAACCCTGACAATTGGTTCTTACTGAGCATGCCCACGCTATAATAGACTTCAATGTTAAATTTCTTAAATGAAACATCAGCCATGCATTTTTTTAATGTTTAAACTGCAGAAGATGAAGGTCAGAGTATGGGGCAAGGTCAGTAATAGGATTACAGGTACTCTGTGAACATGGCTGATTTTTAATTAAGTTCAATGAATTATGAGACAGCTGACAGAAAAAAGTCCAACAGGGATCTGCATTTTTTCCCTCTTGTTTTACACTTGGAACTCTCGATTCTCTCTGAGTGTTTTGTGTATTGCCATGAAAACTTAGAGGGTTGTTATGCAAGCGTTTCTGAGTTCACGGCTATAAATTTTGTAAGGTATTGTTTTGAAATGTGCCTATGGAAAGCAGCAGAATGGCATGGGGGTATTTCCAATTTGACATTGTGGAATGCAAAAAACCCATGCTGCTGTAGTATACAGCCACTCTTGTGGCTGAATAATAATCAATTCAATGGCTGTACACTCGATGAGTGGCAGATGAATACATGAACTGGGTGTTGAAAATACAGTGTTCGAGGTGATAAATTATTTTTGTCTGATGGTATATTTGTGATGGCCCCTCCAACATGCATCGTGTGAGATGCATGTGTGTGAACCAGCTCTGATCAAAATGTAACTAACCACTCGTGCCGCAGCATTTCACCTGCAACATTGCTCATGTCAAGTGAAGCACTGCTGCTGTTTCCTGGATCTTGTGTATTATGCTTCCATTCATGAAACCTCAAGTGACATTTGCTATTAAATTTTATGGAACTGAAGCATCTGATTGCTCATCAAGCTAATTAAAGTGGTTACATGTTATCTGCTCTCATTATTTGCCAAGTCCTTGATATTTACATTTAATAGTCACCAGCTTCAGAGAGAGGCACTCATTGTCTGATGAATTCATCTGCTATTTCTCTCACTTGCTCTGTCCCACTATCTTCTCAATTTAAATTCCAAGATTTCTTCCTTTTATTGGCCAAAAGCAATCCTTTCTTGTCATCCTTCTGTTTTTGAAGGCCTCTTTTACTGAGTCAACCTTTTGTTTAAATGGCAGTGCTGTCAGTTTATAAAATTTAAAAAACATGACTTGGTGACATTATACTTCCAAATCTTTACTAACTTCCTCTCTCTCTTTATTTTAATATCATCTGTGCATGAATTATAAAATATATTTATTCTAATATCATCTGCGCATGAATTAGGTGGCTCACTTAACACAATTTGTGCTTAAAATGCATCAGATAGATGCAACATGGCTTTGAGAGTTTGCATTGAACTAACATATCTATTGATTTGATATAGTTTATTATTTATTAATTAAATTTGTTAGTCACTTTTCTAAACAAATTTGTGCACTCAGAGCGACTTACAGTTAATAAAAAATTAAAATTAAAAGCAAAAGATTAAAAATACATAAAAACAAAACAAAACAGTACATAGGTACTGTTGGAGCAACCCTTCTTAGGAAGGCTACACAACAGAAATCCTCCAGAAGACTTCCAAAGTTAAGAACCAAATGCCTCGGAGAAATGTTTTTGTCTGGCGCCTGAAGATGGATAATGATGGTGCCAGGCATACCTCCCTGGGGAGCGCATTCCACAAATGGGGGGCTGCCACTTATTTATTTATTTATTTATTTATTCAATTTATATACCGCCCCATAGCCGAAGCTCTCTGGGCGGTTTACAACAGGTAAAAAAACATCTGACATACAATTAAAACCTCATATTAAGCAATTTAAAAATAAGTTAAAATATCAAGAATTAAAACATAATTAAACACACACTAAAATGCATATTAAATACTACTAAAATGCTGAAAATGCCTGGGAGGAAGGTTTTTATCTGACGCCGAAAAGATAATAATGTTGGCGCCAGGCATATCTCTTCAGGAAGAATATTCCATAGTTCTTTAACAAAACACTGACAACTTTTAATAAATATTACAACATTCAGAGAATTTTAATTCTTAACTTAAAAGTTAATTTAATTAATTAATTAATTAATTAATTAATTTAATTCTTAACTTAGAAGGCATGTTTTCACGGTGCCCCTCTCCTTCAAAGGGGGCACATGAAGAAGGGCCTCCGATGTCGAGCGCAGGGTGTGAGTTAGTACCAGAGCAGGCTCCAGGCATGTCGGGGCCCTTGGGCACCAACCTGCCCCAGGCCCCTCCGCTCCCCTTCTGCGATCTGCGGCAGGAGCCACGGATCGCAGGACAGGAGCTTCCGAGCCACCCGCCATCCCCCCGCTTCACCTACCTTCCTCTGCTGTTCTTTGTGGCTTGTTAGTACATATAGGGAGAAGTGGTCCTTGAGGTTTTGGGTTCCTGAGCTGTATAAGGCTTTATAGGCCAAAATCAGCATTTTAAATTGAGCCCAGAAACTAACTGAAATCCAGCGCAATTGCACCAGAATTGGTGTTATGTGCTCAAACCATCTTGTCCCTGTGTGCAGTCTGGCTGCTGAATTTTGCACCAGCGACAGTTTCCAAACTATCTTCAAAGGCAACCCCACATATAACGCATTGCATTAATTTAATTAGAGTTTATCAGAGCTTAATCCCTGTCCAGATGGAGTCATAGCTGGGCCACCAGCCAAGCTGATAGAAGGCACTCCTCACCACCAAGGCCACTTGAGCCTCAAATGACAGTAGTAGATCCAGAAGTGTTCCCAAGTTTTGTACCTGCTCCTTCAGAGGGAGTGTAACTCCATCAAGAGGAGGAGCAAGTTAATGGTGGTTTATTTGGGACTTTGGATAAATGTTTGGGCTAACAATTTCTTATTCAGAATAAATAAACGGGAATGTACATATTAGGCACAGGAAGCAATAAATATTCTGTTATTATTTATGGACATATACAGTAAGAAGAGGCAGAGCTAGATGATTTCAATAATGAATTGCAAACATTGTTTTCTTTTGTTTGAAAACATGCAAAATCAGTTAATGCAGTTAATGAAAATGAATTGCATAGCTCTTTCAATATCTGAATTCAGTAGTTGGTTGCATTCCATTGTTTTCTGATGTGGAAAATATTAACTACAGAAATTTAAATTAAATAAAATGTGTTAGTTGACCATGATATAAAAATACAATTTACGTTATATGATGCATTTTTAAATCAAAAGGTCTTAGTGACTGCAAAGCATGTTGTTGCTAATAGCTCCAGCTTTGACTTCAGCTCACAGTAGGGCATCATGAAATATTTAAAATGAGATTTCCCTCCTGAATCTGTTGGTGTGTCAGAATTAATATTATTTAAATATTCTTAAAAAGGATAAGATGTAACATTTACAACCACTGTGTGTTGGGGTTTGGAATAAATATTTCCTATGTATATAAGAGGTGTTTTTTTTAAAGAATTCTTTTCACCATTAATAGCCTCATATACACTGTGCATATCACAATATTTTAGAATGATGGATTATTTGCCGAAGAAGAGGAGGGTGAGGGGCTGGTGCGAGCTTAAATAGGCTCGGCCACTCGTCACCCGCGGCATGCCTTGATGACGTCATGCCAGTCCTGGCGCGCCTGCCCTTCCTCTAAATGGCGGCTAGGGCTTCACCCCAGGCCGCAAATCTCGCCCCGCAGCCGGTAAGTACCGTGGGGAGTGGGGAGTTCTTTTGTTAGTAATATATGAATATAAACAGGAAATTAACAAAAAATGATATACAATCAGAGTTTTGATCTCTTCTGATTTAGCAAGTTCTGCCTTCCCCCAATTACCTACTCAGTCAGCATTTTTTTGTATTATTCAATTGGTTTTTTAAAATATATGATGTTTTAACTTTAAGAGAAATGTTTAAATTGAAAGAACAAGAGAGGGGGTTATTTGTGGGTGAGTGACATTCTAATTAAAAATTAGGGAGTTAGAGAAAAATTATAGAAATTATTACCAAATTTAAGTAAATTTCTCAGGGTCTCATGTATAAAAGTTCTTCAACCCAATTTTCAATTATGTACTAGATCAGGGATTCTCAAACTGTGGTCCATGAACATCATTCAAGTGGTCCGTGTGTCTGTGGATTTGTGGTTGAAGACAGGAGGTGGCACATCCATCACATTGAATATTCATATTGATTTTCAATTGTATTTTTAATTCTATGGAATAAAAATGGTAATACAATAAAGTACAGTATATAAGAAATAATATAAGCAAAAAAATACAATTAAAATCATACAGCATCTAGCACAGCACATTATTATGGCTACAACGGGCTAGAAAATAATTAAGTGGTCTACCAAGACCCTCAGCAATTTTCAAGTGGTCCCTAGGGGGGAAATTTGGGAAATACTGTGCTAGATGATTTTGTCATTTGTTCTGCAATAGTCTGGTTTTCTGCAACTTCCATTGGCTTAAATTAGAATTGCTCAAAGGATGTTGAGGCTCTGATATGAGTGTAAAAAGACTCAGAGTGCATGTGCACCTCAGTATCATCAGTATTCCAGTCTAAAAGCATATCTGAGCAGGGCTGTGAAGCCACTCAGCTGCATCTTGCCTTCTTCTTGTTCTTGCTCCCAACTCCACTACACCCATTTATTCCCCCTGATGTGAGTGTGTACGGGGAGGCAAGTTCAAAGTATCACCATTTTGTTAATAGTTTCATAAAGGCTTTGATAATTGTAGGGAATCAGAGAAAAATGGAACAGCTGCAGAGAGATGGGGGGCAGAGATGATTCAGGAGTGCCAGGGGATACTACCCCAACCCCATAAGCTTGGTTTGCTTTTCTGTTTATGAAGGCAGAAGGAGTTTATTTATTTATTAGGTTTATATCCCGTCCTTTCTCCCAGGAGGAGTTGATTGAAATTTGAAATTTCATTCTTCTCTTCCTTGTCTCATTGTTGAGACACTGGATTTATTTATTTCGGATGCTTAGCCTATGAGAGCTGGTGGGGGGGTAGTGGTTAGAGTGTTGGACTAGGACCTGGGAGACCAGAGTTTAAATCCCCACACAGCCATGAAGCTCACTGTATCACCTTAGGCCAGTCATCAATTCTCAACCTAACCTACCTTACTGGGTTGTTGTGAGGATAAAATGGAGAGGAGTCCTTCACAGTGTACACACCTTTGTCTTGTGTGTAACTATACCTTTCACTCCTGGGGGAAATATGGCAGGTCTTTAGATTGGTGTACTTTTTCTGCTGGTTGGTCTCCTGATTGTACAATGCTTTGCTTCACTATATCCATGAATGACTGGTTGCTTGAGAATTATGCCAACTTGAGCTTGATGTTGTATCTGTCTGTGCTTGGATTCTTGGGAGATTTGCTTGGTTTTATTTTGGTTTTATTTTGTTTATGATTTGTGAGCAAAGCCACTATACCAGTTTTATTAAGATATAATAAAAGTTTAAAAAATGGAGAGGAGGAGAACCACAAATGCCACCTTGAGCTCCTTGGAGGAAAGAGGGGACATAATTGAAATAAATAAATAAATAATCAACTAAAACAGTTGGGAGGGATAACTGTGTGTGTGTGTGTGTGTGTGTGTGTGTGTGTGTGTGTGTGTGTGTGTGTGTGAGAGAGAGAGAGAGAGAGAGAGAGAGAGAGAGAGAGAGAGAGAGAGAGAGATTATCTTAGTGTTAAGTTATAAATGTCACTGAAAAGTGCCAGCTTGGGGTGGCATTCAGTGCTAGTCCTACGATATGACCAACTTAGGCTCATTAATTTCAGTGGATCAACTCTGAGTAGGATTTAGTTGAATGCAACCATTGTTTTCCAAATTCTTTTGAAACATTAACTACTTAGCAGCTGCTTAACAGCTGCTTATGTTACTCCCCATTAGATATTTCTTGTTCCCTGTCCCTGTTTGTGATACTTGAGTCACTCTCGCTGACCTTATTTCCTTCATCCTTTATTAAAATTGAATCATAGTACCACTTTAAAATTATTTTTCAGAATTGTCTCTGTTAAGTACTGTACCCAGACAATTTGAATAACCATTAAGTAAAATTTGACTGATATGAACTTAGCAGTAAACACTCACGTAATCATTTGCGTTATCATAGTCCTTAATAAATTGTTGTTTTTTATGACTTTTTCTCTCTTTGCTTTAATTAGTTTACAGTTAGGGGACTGAATTTTTAATCATTTAGCTAATTATGATAAATATGGTAGTATTTATTTTCCAGCTCTAAATGATAGCCTAACAGTTAGAATGGTAATGGTATACGAAACATTATAGCTGGTTTAAAAAGAGCTGTTTAATTGTGTTAAATGTGTCTGAAACATACAGCCCAATATGCACATTAATTTCTAATATTCTAGTTTTTTTCTGCAAAGTGTAGCATGTCATCAAGACAAAACAAGAAAATAGGAAGGAATTCACATCCAGTACAGGTACCAACTGAGATAAAGATATCCAATTAGAAGATGGAGATAGTATTGTGTAGTCACTGATTCAATCAATAAAGGTTGCAATTTAATCTAATCTGGGAGTTTGCTTTTGGCTACGATTCCAGTTCCTTTCTGAGACAATAAGAATAAATTGGTGTGACTGGTATTCTATTAGCCATGAACACCATGGTGTCAGAAGTTAAATTTCTAACTCACAGATCCTTGAAAGAACAAGCTAAAAGACACTGTTTCCTGTACAAGAATCCCTCATCTTTAATAACCCCACAGCATAGCCTGGGTGGAAAGAAAGATTTGCTTGCTTTTGCTGATGACCATCCCACCCCCCAGGAGAAGGAATCATACAAGTAAATCTTTATGCTATGGGCAAAGAATCAAGCAACATGTCTAATTTATATATATCTTTGCTGAAGAGTACTTTAAAGAAAGCTATGAAATTGTTCCATCTGTTGGATCTATACTTTATTCCAGAATGCAGTGAACTTTATGAAAGGGTGTGCTTTTGTCAAATAATTTAGAAGCTTGGGAGAAACTACTGAATCATTTGTATGAGGCCTTGTACAAACTGTACAAACTCATTGAAAAAAGAGGAACACATAGAAAGAGAGACAGAGAGGTGCTTGTGATTTTAGGCAAAGAGAGCACAGGTGACAGAGGAACCTTTTCAAGGCCATAGAGATGGGAAGTCAATATGAATTTATTGATAATGAGATTAAGGAGCCGAGGAAGCATGAGAGTAACTTGGGAGAGCCTCTACACCAAACTCTCTAGCAGCCATTTTGAAAAAGGGTGAATTCATTTCTCAGCAACCTGCAAAAGCAGCAAGAAACACAGTTCAGGAAAAACAATCAGGTCATTTTTAAAAAAGCAAAAAACTACACCCTGCAGCAAAAGGATAGGATTTTTTCCCCAGTTTGAATGTGCAAGATATATATAGCATATTCACTAATAGGCAAAAAAACTTGCAGTTTAAGAATGTATCTGTAGCCCACAGATATTTCTATCAAACTTAAAAAGCAGGGAAATTGGGCAGCTCTAGTGAATGCACCAAGGGAGCAGGAGACCTGACCTCCTCTCTGAGATATTGGACTGCCAGGCTTTTTAAAAATTTTAAAGTGCAGAAGATGAAGGTCAGCGTATGGGTCAAGGTCAATAACATGATTACAGGTCCTCTGTGAACATGGCTGATTTTTAATGAATTTCAACAGATTATGAGAACTCTGAGAGAAGAAAGTCCAAAAGGCTTGGGTTTCTCTCTCTCTCTCTTTAGACTTTGAACTCTCTGTTTTGTTTATCACCATGAAAATTGAGAGGGTTGTTAAGCAAGCGTTTCTGAGTTCAGGACTATAAGTTTTGTAAGGTTTTGTTTTGAAATGAGCTTATGGGAACCATCAGAATCGCATGGGAGGTATTTTCAATTTAACATTGTGGAATGTGAAAAATCCACACTGGCTATAGTGTACAGCCACTCTCATGGCTGTATAATAATATTAGATGTCCTTGTTGAACTAAAGGATTTCAGTACAGGAAATGTTCACAATCAGGGCAGTTGTCTTATCACATGTCATCCACAGTTGGTACAAGAAGTGACCACAGCAGCAGAAATTATTATTTTTTAGCTGCATGATTTGCAAATACACTGAGCCTGCATAGAAGATAACCCCCAACAACTTGTGGGACAGTGGTCCATTTCAAAATGGATTAAGGAGCAGATGTCTCAGTTATTTTAGAGGAGACCGATTAAAATATGTCAAAATTCTCTCAACCTAAATAAAGGTGACTGTTCTCTGTTGTCCAGGAGCCAATAAGCAGTGTTAGGCACTTAGCAAATCAGGCACTTGTATTTTATATTGTTGTGACCCGCCCTGAGACCTACTGGTGAAAGGCAAGTAATAAATTTAATAATAATAATGGTAATATAAAGGAAAGCAATTTGAATTCACTGTGGATGTGATAAGAGCTTATCTCCTCATTCATGGAATTGCTGCTCGAATGGGATTAGTGAAAATGGGGGTGAAATGGAAGGAATGCTTGGAGACACTGGCGTACTGAAGGATCCCTTGTTGATATGGTTTTCAAACATGGTACTAACCCATACAGCAGGGGTGGGGAACCTGTGGCCCTCCAGATGTTGCTGGACTACAATGCCCATCAACTCCGACCATTGGCCAGGCTGGTGGGGGAGTCCAATGACATCTGGAAGGTAGCAGGCTCCATGAAAGCATATGGCAGGATTAAGAATATTATGAAGCTATCCCCGTGGTGCACACCAGTCGTCCCAATCATTAAGAAATAAAAATATGTATCTGTGTATACTTTGAAAAGCTTTATGAGATTGCAGTATGAGAGACTCAATTCTAGAGACCCTTCTACTAAAAATGACAAAAGCCAAAATATTCTCAAGGCAGATCGGCTCAGACAGTTTCTGCCAAATCCTTTTTAACCGACCAGAGTGCTAGAATGACTCAGATCCTTTGAGAGATTCCATTTTCAGTGCCTTCTCTGTGCAGAGACTATTATCCCCGGGATTGTTTATAGGAAAATGACAAAGCTCCTCAGAAATGTGATAGGAGTTATTGTCTTGATTGATGTTATCTTAAAATATGGCTCATCAGGGGGGGGGGAAACAAAACAACAAACTTTATCTGGATCTACATGCATCTCCTTCATGTGGTGAGCCACTAAGCTGCAGATGGCATCTCAGACTTCTACTTTTATTCTTTTGCTTGAATCTGATCCATGAATCCAGACTGAAATCAATAGCCATGGTGATAGATGCATTTCACTGGGGATGGCATTCCGTAAACAGGGAGTCACCACTGAAAAGGACCTGTCATGGGTCAGCGCCAACTGGACAGCGCTTGGTGGCAGCACCAACAACAAGGCGTTGTGTGCTGATCATAGAGTTAAAGACGGTTGATACTGGGAAGATGCTTGCTTAGATACTTGGGTCCCAAGCCATTTAGGACTTTTTAATGCTAGTACTAAATGTTGAATTAGGCCCAGTAGCTCATAGTCAGTGCAGTGCTTTTAGGTCCGGTGGCACATGGTCCCTTTGGGCTGCTCTACTTACAGCCTAGCAGCTGCATTCTGCACTAGATGGAGCCTCAAGAATGTCTTCAAGGGCAGCCCCACACACAGGACATTACAGTAGTCTAGATGGGAAGTCACCAGCTTTTGTATTATGTAACATGTTTTATTATGGCCAATAGTCATCTACAGAACGAAAACTTGAAATTGGTATGATGGAAATGTAAGCCGGGGGGGGGGGACTGGCTTAGCTGGACTGAGTAATTATGCCATTTGAAGGGTCAACTACTAGGTTTTATGAAGTTGCTTTTTCTTCCAGCCTCAGGGAGTAAGCCTCTTTCAAAGTGACCTTAACTTACAAAGCTTGCTTCTTCAGATGGTTATAGCTAAAAGGGATTATGAGCATAAGGGCAGTAACTCAAAGGCAAAGCATCTGCCTTGCATGCAGAACGTCCGAGGCTCAGTCCCTAGCATCTCCAGGTAGGGCTGGGAGAGACTCCTACCTGAAACCCTGGCGAGCTGCTGCCAGTCAGCGTAGACAATATTGAGCTAGATGGACCAGTGGACTGACTCAGTATAAGGCAGCTTCCTCTGTTCCCATTTCTACAAGCAAGAAGTATAACATCTCAAGTCAGGGGGCAGGTTTCATAGGAAACTTTGATCATGAAAAGACAAAGCTGTCCCCTAATACTATAAAAAGTAGGAATAAAAATTTCAAATCATGCTTTGTCAAGATTAAAAGCAGAGAGTTTTGAACAGAAACCAATGGCATATTTCCATTTCTGTGAAGGAACAATCAGCAGGTATGGAAATAATCCTTGAAAACTCATATAATCAATCTGTTCCAGAGCCAGCTGAACTGACAAGGATGTCAGTAGTCAGATCATTGCCCATTTTGTTTAAGTCATTTAGAAGCCATTTATGATTTGGAGATATGACTGTTCAGTTAAATTGTCAAGTTGTTAGTGATATTGAAATATTGTTGACTTTAAACAAAAAGTGGTGGTGGGAGATCCGTGGAGAAATTATTAGTAGAATGCTTAGTCACCATCCTGGTTGTTTCTAGTTTGCATTTTGCTTAGAATTTCCTTTTACTCTACTATTCTGTTTCCTTTTAGAACAATTGAGAATGTGGCTGCCATCCTGATTAGTGTTCTTTAAGCTCTTCATGACTCCCAGTGTCTAATATCTTTTGCTCTTTGAAGGAAGGTTTGGGTACAAATGTGATCTAGTTCCTTTGGTTGGTGATTTTTTTAAAGTTATATTTTCTCCTTTCTCTAAGGAGCTCAGACACTCTTTTCTAATGTAGTAGCCACTGTTTTATATCACCTTCTGCCTCCCCTATAAACATAGCATTTATTGCATGGACAGTATAGCTACTGAATAACTAAAATGTCCAGTGTTGTTTCCTTACATTTCTTATTGTCAGCTTAATACATTCCTTGTTAGTTGCTCTGGTAGATAAGCAGGAAAACCAGGCTTCCTCTTCTGCTTGACAAAGCACGCAAAAACTTTCCAATTACCTTGGTGGCATGGCTCCAGAAAAAAGAGCAGATTTTTCTTTTTAAAAGGGCTTCCCTTGTCTAAATTGTTGCTTATGTTGCACTGAACTAGTCATTAGGGAAGAAGTCAGGCTCTATTTTTAGCATTTTTAAAAAAGCTTTAAACTCAGTTTTCACAGCTTATAAGTAATCTTCCTGTCTTTTTGGAGGGAGAAATGTCATGAGTTCCGTCTTTGGGTAAAGTCACATTTCCTGTCTTGCTGTGTGTGAATAACTATTCATGAATGCACCAAAGGGAATGTAAGGGATAAAATGCATGTTTCATCTGCAGTCTTTCTAGACTGCACGGTGACATGACACAGAGCAAGTCTGAATGGACATGTTTCAATACAGCTGTTTCAGATATTTCAGTTTGGCTGTTCCTGTCCACGTGTACAGCTGTTCTGTGACTTCATTCTCATAAGCCATTTGAAATATGTGACAACTAGCAGCTGAGAACAACCTCAAATAACCCTGGAGGTACTTTTCACACTGCATAGAGAATCAGTCTCCTCTCTTTCCTTTTGTAGTAGACGTTTAGAAAAAATGTATTTCATTTAAACGAATTATTACTGTCGGGAGTTAGGCCAAGGCTGGCACAGTAGAGTGATTAATCCTACCAGAAGTAAACAAAGCTTGGGCAGAAGTGAGGCAGGACCACTGGTGCCGGGGCAGTGATGTCTTAATGCAGTTCCTGCCTCTATAGAAGCTGTGAGTGTCATCAAAGAGACAAATGGCCAGGAGGCAAGGTAGAGGCTAGAATGGAAGGGATAGTGGAGAAGCTTCCTCAATCTCCTCAGCAGCAAGAAGACCTGGAGTCACGGACTGCACTCGTGGTTGGACACTTAGCAGAAGTTTGTCCCAGTCGTTGGGGCACTCCCTTCCCCAGCTACGGTCTTTGGTTAAAGTCTGGCCTCCTGGAGAACACACCTGTGTGGATAGTGTTCACTCTACAGTTTAATCACTAGGTGGCACTGGACTTAGTTGAATTTGGGTGGCATGAGGATTGTTCTGTTCTTGTTGCAGAGAGGAAATCAAGTTCTCAGCTAACTTTCTGGATCATATTTCCTTTAAGCCATCCATGGTAATAGGGAGTTCGTACCTAAGCATCCAAATAAATCCTTTGATTTACATTGAGAGGGTTTCCATGCAAATCAGGTAATAAATAGACTGGAGACAGATTTCTTCCAGTCCAAGCTGATAGTAAAATTCACTTTGTTCCGGGGCAGGGGAGGGTAACATTACTTGGATCCTTGCAGCCTATGGGGACTTGAAACCCAGGCTTACCTTCTTCTGTCATCTCTTTTTCCAGCTTATTGGCAGAATAGGAGAAAGGCTGTTGGCTTGTGAGCAGCTCCTCCTGTAGAAGGAGGGAAGTTGTCAGCTCTGTCACCAGCTATGAAACAGGAGACATGGTTTTCAACAAGAGTGCTGCTGATGTGCCTGAAAATAGACCCAAACCTTTCCCCCAAAGTGCCCTGAACTGCACTTTGAAACACTGAGTTAAAACACTAAGTTGAGGATTGGTACTAATTTCAGCCCCAGGGGAACTGCAGAACTTAAAAAAAGTGTTGAAGAACTGTTAATTCTAGCTGCAATGTCTAATATGCTGGGAATTGAAAACATTTTAAAATAAAGGAAAATGTCTGTTTTTATTTTCCTTTATGAGGAGGAAGAAAGATTTTCAACATTTGGTTTTGTGCAAAAAAAGATACAAAACACCTTATATATTTGTCTTTCCTAACTACTCTGCCTAAATTCAACAGACGGGTTGAGGGAATGTGTGTGCCACCATGGAATGAATATATGGCAAACAAGTGCAAATGGGAAATTACTACTGTGTGCATGTAACCACTTGTAATGTAAGTTGTGTGCCTGTAAGCTGGTCTTCTGTATTGCCTTGCCAAAAATTGAGGATAATCTTGCCACGCTTCTGCACCTCAGCAGAAACTCAGGAAAGCAGGAGAATGCTATATTTTCCCTACCTCTTGGAAGGACAGTACAGATGACCAGCTTACTAAGTGGCCACATGCACATCATAGTAAGTTAACTTACCACTTGATAAATGCTTGTTGGTATTTATCACTGTGTTAATTTGATGGGCCTGGAACTTAGACTCTATATGGCTTATATCAGGATGTGGGTACCTGTGGCCATCCAGATGTTGTTGGACTACATCTCTCATCAGCCTTGACCATTGGTCATGCTGGCTGGGGCTGATGGGAGTTGGAGTCCAACAACCTCTGGATGGCCCCAGGCTCCCCATCCTTGGTTTATGGGATTTATTTAGGTCAGTGCAGAACCACAAATACATTTTTCACATGTCAGGGACCAGGACTTGGATTCTCCTTCAGGTGATGAAGTTAAGGACTCTGAACCAGAAGAAGGCCAGCCAGGGCCAGAAGTGCTTCTGCTGGATGAGCCTGTGAATCTAGTGCCCGTGGCTCAGTAATGTGGCACTGCCATTTTTGGACATTTTGGAGGACAGCATTGCAGAAGACCCAGCGAGAGCAGAGGCTCCACCACTTTGTCACAGTAGGAGATTGCTGGAGTAGTCTGGGCCCCTTTAATTAAAGAAGCCCTTCCAGTGCAGATGGGGTTAACAATTTGGATGCAGCTCTTGCTAACAATTCGGATGCAACTGCTGCTGCTATATTGGTCTCGGTCTCAGTTTGTTTCATGCTGAAGCAACATCTGTGGTCCCAGGGCACAGCCTGAGCCCTTCATCCAACCTAAACCTCACCCTGCCTCACTGCAGAACAGGACAAGTGCATATTATCTTAAACTCCATTGCAGAATTAATTATGAGATGCAAGAGAAAACAAGGGATGATCATCACTAGATGGCCTTAGTCTTATCCGGATAGGCAATTCTTATGTTCTTGGTGAAAAGAATGTAGACTCATCTAGATTACTCCTGGTTAGTGCTATCAATATAGAGGGGGAAGGACATTTCACATACCTTTGGGATCCCACGCTTTTTGCAAAGGGATGTACAACTGTGTGGCTTGGTTCCAGGAAGAAGGAACATGTCTGAGGCAACCAGATTGCTACTCTCTCCTGCAATCCAGTCGTATATAGTTGATTAGTTGGGACAGAATGTTGATGGGAATGCCCTTATACACATTCTGCCCCAGATCGTCATGTGTAACTGCCACAGCTAGACCTTGGAAAAGGTAAAAGTCCTGCTATGCAGCACTGGCAGGCAATGAAACTGCCAGCATGGCAAGACTAGGAATGGCTGTCATATCACCTGGGCAAAAAGGGACACATGCTCTTCCCTTCCTCCTGCCACTCATCCAAGTGAGGGCAGTGGAAAGGCTTCATTTGCAGTTACATCATCACTGATTGCAGCGACATCATTACATTGACAATCTGACTGACTACCTGGTAGTGTGGTGTCATTATGTTTACTCCTTAGTTTCCAATGATCTGGGATCTGGGATAATGCACTGAAGAAAAAAGAAGCCCTACATATTTCATTGAGGTAGAAGCATGACATGGGTGAAATGTGACAGACTACAACAGTGGGGGATTTTCACACTCTTTGAATTCCCATACTGCTCGTTAAAAATCAAACCTCATATAACTTTGGCACAGTGCTTCTATATGTTTATTTAATTACATAATTAGTTAGTTAAAACATTTCTATATCACTTAATATTTCAAAAATCTCTGCTGTTACAGATCTATGACAGTCTTGCTTAGCTTTCTGTGGCCAACCTAAATATTTGGCACATTATTCAACTGCTGATGGCCAACCTTAATATAAAATTTGTGGTGGTCACAGGACTCCTGTAACTTTCATACCCTCCAAGGTATGATGGATTTTCTTCTTGGAAACAGGAAGTCAGATAAAGAAACAAAATTGTATTTCGTTATATGTGTGATACTTCCTTTTGTTATTTTTGGTTTTGGGTGATATTTGTTCCTTACTCCCAGTGGGATAGAGAGGATCAGGAGGAGGGAAAAGGACACGTTCTGTTGTAGAGTCAGCTCCCACCCATCCTTTCTCTGAAAACTGAAGACTTTATTTGCTTCTTCAATCTTGATCTGAAGATTTCTTGCCTCGAGTGATATGTGGCAGCATATGGCCTCAGGGCAGAATGGAAGAAAGGACCTGAATGGCTATTGAGACTTTTTGTGATGTTGACCTGCCTTGTTAGTGAAGGGAATTGATGAAATCTTAGAATGACAAATGAGAGACTAATGAATGCTGATTGCATTTATTACAAAACTTTTAATGATTACCTTTTGGGGTGCAAAGTGGCAATGGAGTTGGAAGGCTTATGTAGAAAAGGTTTCCTCGAACACTACCTGTCAGTTGCTCGTATGCTCTTCTTTGACTCTGGGTATGTGCAGATACAGTGCTGTCAATTGTTTCACCAAGATTAAAGGGTTTCCTTTGAGCAGAAGGGTGGGATATAAATTTAATAATAAATAAAGAGAAAGCAGATGGACCACAGGATTGTATGCTACCTCTGCTGCCCCCTCTCTTCCTGAGGGCGCCCCTCCACTCCCACTGCCTTGGTTTGCCAACTTTGAAACAAAATATTCTGATATGAAGTGGAGGAGCCCAGAGGGTTTTGGTAGGCCCAAGGGTTGGAGGAGCCCAGTGCAAAACCTGTCTATTCATCCAAGGTGTACAGTTGAAAAGCATTCTGGGGAGTTGGCAGGAGAACAGTCTTGCCTCATGTTTTTCTGATTTTCTGAAAACAAAACTAAAAAACTGACTAGGTGCTGGTAGGTGTACTTAAAATTAATAATTTGCTTCACAGGAAAAATTGTTTAGATGGTTAAACATATTCCAAATGTTGTACCCTAAGTTGTTTTGATAGGTGTGCAGTGATGTTCTCTAAAGAGAGACTTGGAACTGCTGTGCACGTGAAGGAGAATATGCCTTAACATTTCCTAATTGGTTCAGTCTGTAGGATTTTTTCCTACAGCATTTTACCCTAAGGGCTATACAGCAATTTTGGATTTGAGCTATGATCGCACTCCTTGAATGATGTATTTTGAAGTAGCTGTAGTGAGTTCCAGTTGGCTTCTGTGAGAGTAATAACCCAGAAATAAATGGTTTGAGGCTTTTAGCCAAAGCAAGTTGCACAGAAGAAAAAGTGTCCAAGCGAATTTACTAACCATGGGAACATCAGGCTGAAGTATTTGGTGGGGGCATATGTTTGGTTCTATAGAACAGAGAGTGAAGCCATTCTTTTCCTCATATCATGCTGGATACAGGTGTGTTAAATTTCCTCAGGGCTAAGATTACAATGACAATCTCCCTTTTGTATGAAGTCACCAGCCTACATAGGCCAAGTTCTTATCTCCGCCGCCCCAGAGATCCTACTTTAAGAGGTTGTTAGGACAATCACCTGATGGCATAACAACAGATGATTGACACCTGTTAAAGTTCAAAGGAGGACCACCAATCAAAGTTACAGCAACCCCTTTTGAAGGCGCTATTTCAGTGCCAATCAGCTGATCGGTGCTGGTAGTGTGCCTCCAAAAAGACTCCCTGTAACTGACAATGCTGATTGTGAGTTACAGCCAGCTGCCTTCTAAGTCTCTGTAGATGGAAAAATGCTCCTAAGAATGGAGCATTCTCCCCTCTGCAAAGAAAGTGGTTTATATTCAGAGTGCTGGAGGAAGCACTTTGACTACAAACTGCGTCTTTGGAAATAAAAAATACACAATTTTTAAATGGAGCATCCCCCTCCCCTTTTTAGAAAGTGGCTTTGATGTAAAGTGTGGGAGAAGCAGTTTGAATTCAAGCCATTTCCTCCCACCATTGTGCAGCCGATTCCAGATGATTGCCAGGGCTTCAGCTGTGCAGGGCTGGCTTCAAGCACCAAAAAGCAACTGATGGATAGAAACAAAAACCTGTCAGGGCTTCAAAGCACCTTGCAAAGGGTTTTGCCAGCTCATCTGATCAGCAGCACCCACAAACCTCTTTTTGGCCACCAAACCACATTTTTACCTGCCCCAGAACTGACATCATAATATACGATGGCAGATATAGGCTAGGTGGAAGTGACTTGGCCAAAATCGCCGGGTGAACCTAATTAGACACAGGGCTGGAGGTTCCCCACGCCTGTTCTATACTGGGAAAATGCTTGAAAAGCCCATTGTATTGAATATGGACCAAACCAGGGCCAGCCAAAGGTACCCTGGTGCCTAACACAGAGCTGCAAAGGGCACTGCCCCTGGCCCCTAGTCAAGGTGCTTGGTAGCCAGCCAAGTCATTTTGGTACCTGATGCAAAAAAAAAAAAACACCCACAAAAAAAGCAAATTGCTCACAAACAACTGTGTTACAATCAAGTCTCCAGTTTGGCTGTGCACTTAGATATTTATTCTGCCTTGTCTCCAAAAGGAGTCCATACTTTGCCCGCTGAATAATAAAGCCTTGTGAGCTCTTGGCAGCTTAGTGAAGTATGTAGTATTGCAGCTTTCCCCATCCTGGTGTTCTCCATATGTTTTGGACTAGCCTGAGATAGCATGGCTGTGCTAGTTGGTGCTGATGGGAGTTGTGATCCAAAATGTCTGGATGACAGGTTGTTGAAGGCTGTAGTATTGGATGTAGAGTCCATACACATTGGCTGTACTCTTCTTTCTGGATCATCATCATCGGCCCTAAAGCAACTCTGCATTGGTTGAAGCACATGTCTTTATTCATGAGGTATACTCCTGATTTATATAATTGGACAGCCTGAGATTTAAAAAAAAAACAAATGGTTTCTCTATACCTTGATTTTTGTTGTGATTGTTTCTTGCTAATATTTCACCTTGTGTATGTGGATAGGAATAATTTCCTTTTGATCTTATCAGTATGTCTGCAACATTCTGCCTGTTTCCCACTTCACCAGCTTGTTTGTCACTGATAATTTGGCCATGATCCAGCTGAAGTTTTTAAAATCTCAATGATTTCAGTGAGAAAGAGTTGAGCAAGAGTTTTATTTTAACATAATTCTCTTCATCCATTCACGTCTCCACACAATGAGGAAAGCAGGGGAGAGATGATGGAAGAGTGCATGAACCTTTGGCCTTCTTCAACCCAATAGCAACAAGTTGTTATGGTGTTGGCTTAGGAGCTGCTTTCCTAAAGAATATGTAAAATGTCTTGCGGGTCCATTGGATCAAATATATACAGTCGCTAACAGCAGCTGCTGTGATACCAGTCAATCAGAATAAATTTGGATGAGGTGGGTGCTATTGTTCATGTGTAGATTTGCTTTAACATTTCTGTGGTTTTAACCAACCATTACTGAAACAGTCTGCCAGTGTCTCCTTGTTTCTTTAATTGTTCTAATTATTCAGTGAGTACTTTGTTTTGTTTGCAGTGTTTGGTTTATAGTTCTTTAATACAGTGTAAAACATAAGATTAATTTGTGTAAAACAAGTGGAAGCTCATGAATGTTTGTGAAAAGGCCTTTTCTCTTAGTGCCCATTTTAGTGCTTGGAGAGAAGAGGAAGACTCTCTACATTTCTGATTGATAATCCCAAACTTCAGAGATTGGACTGCCCCCTGCTATCTGGGGATCTGCAGCAGGATTAGAACTACATATCCATTTTCTCTTCCTAGTGGAGATAGTAGGGGTGCTCACATCTTACAGTGAAAGAGTGTACAATCTGTGTACCTGTTTTTACAGATAGTTGAGCTTTACAGTTGTACAGTTACTCACATGTAATGTTAAATGAGTGTACAGTCTGTGTATCTATGTACACAATAATTGAACTGTACAAGTCAGCAAGTGTACACTCTTCCACACAAACACTTGTACATGTGTGGAGACTGCTTGTACCTATGCTCAGTGTGCAAATCAATGTGTACACTCTTTCACACAAACACTTGTATATGTGTTTAGAGTTCTCATACTTGTGTTCAGTGTAACATGTGAACAAGCTTCTTGACTCCTGATGGATTCCCAGATTGGTGAGCCAATACGTTTTGAAAGGAAGATGTTCCAGCTTCCTTCTCCATCCAACATGATTGGTGCAGTGGGGAGCTGAACAATGTAGAATTTCCAGTGGGATGTCATTGGTAGCTGCAGCTGTGAGCTCTGTCTTCCTTGGTTGCTTCATATATTTGGGTCTTCCTCATCCAAAAAAGTTAATATTTTAATGCAAATCTATTAATTTTAACCTTTCAGTTGAGAGTAATATTCCCTGCTCAGGACACTTATATCTGCATCCACATACTTTGTGTGAATTTGGAAATGTGATTGCATCGAAATAGGGAATCATGGACTCTTGGTGTATATTAAATGATTAAGGGTTGATGATGACTCCATAACAAATGAGGAGTCCCATCTTGGAGCTGAGGGTGCAACTAGACAAAATAGTGGGAGGTCCATGATTAGATTCCCTACCCTCCTCTAGGTTTTTAAATGGCAAATAGAAAGATAGGAAGTTGCCTTATACCAAATCACATAATTGGCCAATCTAGCTCAATATTGTCTGCACTGATTGGCAGTGATTTTCCAGGGTTTCAAACTGAAATCTTCCCAGATGCCAGAGATTGAACCTAGGATCATCTACATGCAAAGCAGATTTTCTACCGTTGAGATACGGCCCCCTAATTTAGCTCCAGGTGGGGGTGTAGGATCCATGGAGCTGTGATGCTGCAGAGAGTTAACCCTTTTCCATAATGTTTTTCTGAACTGAATTTCCCCTGTCCGCTCCCAAGCGGTTGTTTTACCAAGCAGGGCAATTAGCAGCTGGGATGGTGATAACTGACTTTGGATTGGAAAAAATGTGGCTGTGTTTGCCCTTTTTAAAAAAACTGAGGAGATCTTATCACAGATTTATCACTGTCACTAGTAGTCTGGTTCACACCTGTCATGTATCCTATGTATCCTGGATATTTACTGTGTGTGTGTTTTGTATGGTATGCACATACAAAGGATATCCCTCAGTGAAAATCCCATTATCCAAGCCTCTGAATATCCCATTTATCCAAGCTTGGTTGCATTTATGTAGCCCTCTGTGTACATGCAGTCCTCAAAACAAAGCTCTCAATTATCTGTACTCTTGGTTTTGTTTTTTTAACATGACCATGGGACCCCAGTTTTGTTAAATGATTTGGAGTTCAAAATGTACCAGCAAATGTTGCTTTCAAAATTCAGCATGTATGTTAATAGCAAAAGTCTTATTTTCAACATCATTCTATTTCTTGGATTTTCAGTGCTGAACAGACTGTAAACTGAGGTAATTAAATACAGGAAATATGCATTTCTGCTCTGCCCATAAAATGCCTGAATGTTTATAGAAATCTATGCTGCAAAATATCAGTCCTCAGCATGTTCATCAGAAAATTCCATGCATAAACAGGTTTATTTAGAACTCAGTCCTTTTATCCATATTTGTATTTTGAAGTGAATCCTTAGAGTATTTTAATTAAAGTTCTTAGGTTGGTCATTATAATGTTCTTAAAATAACTCTGTTTTTAGAATGGAAACCAAGGTATTCCACACTTTATCTCATCAATGTATGACGTCGGTTGCAATTTTGAAGTGCTGTTTTCAACTTTGCTTAAAAATAAAATGCATAGAAAATGCATCTATGGTAATATGTACACTGAATAGCTCAGTTACTGCTTCTTGGATATAGCTAAATAATGTATAATTTGTTTAAAATAACTGAAATAGGTTTACTTCTGCTGGTGTATGGTTTTAAAACAAAAGTAGCAGGCTACCAAAGTGGAATGAGATGTAAAATCAGATATAATAGCTGACAACTAGAAACTATAGATTTCCTATAGATTTATTTGATGAGTGCTTAATATGAAGGAATTAATTTCTAATTTACTTACATTCTTTGTAACTGATGGGTCCCAGTGGGCCCCTTGCATTTCTCTCAATGGGAAGTGTATTGTCACAACTTCATGACACAGAAGCAATCTTTAATACTCTTCCAAAAATTTTGACAGATCTTCTTACACTGGCTTTTGAAATGTATAATGAGCACATCATTTTGCTACACAGAGACTTAGATCTGAGAAAAGGACTGTAAAAGATATTGCTTTCCCAACAATTCCATTGGTGCAGAATGTGTGTTTACTTCACAAGTCAGGTAGTGGGTGAGGCGGTGGCGGGTGAAGTGAGGGAGGCAAGATACAAGTAGAAAACTGAAATGTATGTGGTTGGGTTTGCTGCTGCTATTTGTGGCTCCTGTGAACAGGCAGTTGCCTAGGAGACTGCTGGCATAATCCCAGCCGCTGCTTGCACCATGTTAGACTCTGAAGAGAGGCCTGCAACAGTTCTAGTGACAATCATGAGACACTTCCTGAGAAAACACCCGGGGGCTTTAAAAAAAGGTTTATATTTCTGCTGCCTGTAACATCTGCTGTTCAGCAAACAGAACCAGAAATATTATATATGTATATATCCTAATAAATATATTACTTATTTTGTTTTCCTAGGGTTAGGCCAATCTGGATCAATTAACAACAGCAAGGTTATTTATTCTCTTTTCAGGAATCTTGTTATCCTTCTTTGAGTCAAAGCTAGTTTGGCATGATCTTAAAGAGCCTAGTAAACTGTAGTGATTAACCAGCTCAAACCTCCCCCCCCTCTTTTTTAGGTAAGTGAATGTGACATTGAGCATCCTTGACTTCACTTAATCACTTCTTTGACTCTTATTGCTGATGCCCAGTTATGAAATAAAAACAATAAAAGTAACTAGGGAAAACTTGACATGCAGGTATTGTGGATACACCTGGAGTATATATATTCTGAGGAAGATGGTAAGTGCATGTTTTCTGTCTTGGCCTTACTCAGCCCATGACCTCTTCTGAGTGTCAAAATTTGTTGATGACGCCTAAAGCTCTCCTGGTAATGAACTCCATTTCTCAGTGCTGAAAGGGAGGTAAAAATGAGAGCCACTTTGCTAGATTGTTGACTATTGATTTTTTTACAGATCCTCCCCAGATTGCAAGGTTTTATTGGCCAGAAACCCATGGATACATGTCAGCATTTTGCTTTAAATTTAGGTAATTTATTATGGAAACAAAATGCAAGTTTGAAAGGTCCTAAGAACAGTCTGATTAAGGGAGCATTATGAAACTAGGAGAAACTATGAAAGAAGAGCTCAAAACTATTAAGTCCTGATCAGAATGAAAAGAATTTTAGTTTAAGAGGTAAATGATTAGACTCGGTCAGTGTTGCTGTTAAATACAATTTAAGAAAGCAAATTGTGTGTTTTCTCATTTTCTGGCTGCATGACAGTGAGGTTTAACCAACTTTTTTCAAGCTTCATGTTAAAGATTACAGTATATTAACTGACTTATTTACTGCATTTATCCAGCAAATACATTAGTAGGATACCCTACCGTGTAATACTGATATCCCTAAGTAATACTAGGTGGCAGTATCTGTAGGTTTTTTGTTTTCTCTTTATAATAGCATTACATTCTTAATGTAGTATGTGTGAAAATTTCCCATTTTATTCTTCTTAGAGACAGTATTAACCTATATGTTACCTATTTAAATTTATCCATATAGGCTCTTGAACTATCTGAGTTTGGTCTCATTAACACATTTTTCTCCAGTAATTTGAATATATATTTTTTATCTATCCTACGTTTCCTCTAAGGGGTAGTTCGTCTACTATTCTCCTTCGGTGAATAGTACCACCAAAATGGGCATTAAGATCCATCTAAATCTCAATTGTTTCATTGCAAATTTTACAATAGACTTTAGAATGGTTTCATATGTGTCCCTTTCATGTTAATTTCACTTACAAGGCAAAAGCTGGTAGAGTCTTCAGAAGTGAGCTTAATTGGGAGCTGGTACATAATAACCACTTAACAGTGAGGCTAACATTAGTCTTAAAATCCATGTCAGTTAAAAATAGTATTTGAAGTGGCACTTCAGGCTTCCCAGATTGGGGTACTTGACCCTGACTAGCTTGGGTGATGATGGTGGTGATGATGAAGATAAACTGTGCAAAATGAGTGTATAATACAATGTAATCAGATTGGAGGCTTGCATCCTTGTAATTTAAGAGTAGCAAGGTCTGTAGGTCTTTGCTTCTAAACCATGGTGAAAAAGAGGAGAGTTACATAAGGTAACTAAGATCAACAATTATTTCTGATTATAACTTGTAAAATGAATGCTGTCTTCTGATTTTTGCAATATAAAGTTGCTTGAGGAGTTGCATCATCAGAAACATTGTACTAGTTACATCACAGCACAATTTCTGATGATGCAGTTCTTGGCTTGGAGACAACCAAGCTGTCTGTCTGATTGCAATGAAAGGGGAACATGATTTATGTTCACCAGCAATACTTCTGTGGCTTGGGCTTTTGCTTGAGTATGAGCCTCTGTGTATCTGGAGCAATTTTTTGAAAACGTTGGTGCTTATTTGCTTATAATGTTGTCAATTTGTGGTAAAGCTCAAAACATTTTTTAAAAGGTACAGCTAAATATGAAAATGGCATGGTTCCCCATGGATGTCTGCTAATGTTAATCATGATGGTTCTCAGGCATTAGGGGAAAATAGCATCATGCCTTTTAAAAATTTAATTGTTTTTTACTGATGGGGGGAAGAGATCTCATTAGTTGGGGACATTTTTGGAAATGTGTTGCAAACCCTCGATTGCCCCTCGGTGCATATATGTGGAAAAGTTCTGTGATCTGATATTTGTGTGTCATTATGATGTAAAATGTACCCTCTGCATGTGAGATGTACATAAATAGAGGTTTATGTGTATGCCTCTGTTCAGAAAACGTTTGATATGATACTAGGATTCAACTTGTAAGCGTACAACAAATGTATGATGAAGTAGTAGTAATCAAATCACATGCTCTTAATCTAGATCCTTAACCACTTGAATACTAGGCATGGATTTCTTCCTAATTTCATGTTTCAGTGGTAGAATGTCCTATGGCAATAATGGCATGTTGCGTAAATAAAAACACAGGTATGATTCGCAGGACGGGTGTTATTTATGGAGGATTGGAGGTGCAGTCTTCCCCATCTTTCAAATTACACGTGATTGCTATTCAGGAGCACACATATAGGTAATTATGAAATAACCTCAGCAAATATCTTAAAATGTAGGCTAATCATGAATGCATACAAATGCAGATTACTACCTAGCATTGATGAGAAGAGGTTAGGGCCTTTTTGCACAGAGTTCTGTGTAAGAATGAGAGGATGGCAGGGGAAAAGTTAATACTAGAACCCAGGGCCTTCCAGTGAAGGTGAATGTTGGAAGATTCAGGGCATACCAAATAACGTACTTCTTCACACAGTGAAAAACTGTGGAATTTGGTGCCATGGGATAGAAGGCTAGTCTTGGAACAACAAAACCTAGATTTCTATTCCATGTTTGGACATGAACTCATTGGGTTAGTTCCAGACTAAGTTGATTGAACTTAGGTCCCACTGAAATCAACAGGACAAGTTAGTCATAAAATGGAACTAATTTAGTTTGGATCCATCCCATTGAATGGCCTTTGGGGAGAATGCACTTCTTCAACCTCAGTCTTCTGTCCATAAAATGGGGATGTTAATGACCTGAGGCGTGGTAATAATGGCTGCACTAAAGAATTTAAAGCACTTTGTATACAGAATGTGTGTGTGTGTGTGTGTGTGTATAATGCTGCTTATGCTGCTTCCCAGGGTTCTATCACACTAGAAGTCAGGATGAGGCTATGCAGATAGGAGTTGAAGGAGTCACCACTGGCTGGGAACAAGCTTGGTACCTACCCCAGTGGTATCCTTGGTACCTACCCCAGTGGTATCCACTGCCATGCCTCCTCAGGGGGAAAGAAAAGCACTGCACTTGGGAAAAGTCTGGCTATTACTGGCAAGGAGGTCCTGGAGATGAACAGTATGAAACCCTTTTTACCTTCACACTGTAGGATCACTACAGACAGGTTTTGTTCTCCACTACCCTAAATGTATGACTAACGGAGTGAAAAGACTTGAATTCATCCATTCTTTCTCTGCCTATGCAATTTATTGGGCCTTTTAACTCTTCAGTAGTTCTCAGCTCTAATAGAACATTTAAAACATTTTATGGTAGCTGCCAGACGAGTCTTAGCTCAAAATTGGAAGATGACTGCTAATCTGACATTGGAGGCATGGTATGAGAAAATATGGACCATTTCACTTATGAAAAAACTCTCTAAGCAACTTAAGGCTATAAAAGACACATCAAACAAAGATGACTTTGAGGAAATGTGGTACATTTTTATTCAATATATTAGAGGCACCATGTCTAGGACACCTCCATCAACTCATGGCAATCTCTGGAGTAAACTGCTGAAACAATGAACATGACATTACTTAAAGCCTACAATTGACCCTTATACATGACTTGTTAAATAACTTACTCTTTGTGAATTATATATACGCATGGAATGGAATGTTGGGGGGGATTAGGGGTTCTTTTGAGTAAGATTGTTTGTATTTACTATTGAAAATGCACAAATAAAACTATTTAAAAAATAGAGCATTTAAAACCAATGAGTGCCCCCCCACCTCACTTTCTGATCTGAAAGCTTCCCCAGGAGGAGTAGCCCCCAATCCTATTATGCAACAGTCTCCCCAGGAAAACATGCAAGGTCTTGCTCGCCCTCCCTTTTTGTCATGTAATTAAGAGCTCTTTGTTCATCACAGCTTTTAGATAATCAAATAACTGGATTTCCCACTTGGCCTATTGCTTTTTTCAAAAAATATTTGTAAGGTTTGCTGACTCTATATTTTGATTTTTTTTTTATATTGGCATTGATTCTACGGATTTTCATTTATCCTGTTTTGTATGCTGCCTTAGAGAACTTGTTGAAATTGCAGCATACAAATAATGAGAGTAGATTATATAAAGACATTAAATAAAGTTCCTGCTTCATTTCTCTTTAAAACCAACCAACCTGATTTTTCAAGTAATGAAATGGAATATTATAAATTGAACAATTTTTCATTTAAAACAGTACCTGCCTGGAAGTTGTATTTCTCTTTTAAGGTCTGTTTGTACAAGAATTGTGGTGGTTTAACTTTTGCCATAAGAAGAAAATGCTGTTTTTGTGTGTGTGTGTGTAGGCTCGCTAAATCTTTGTAATAGCAGTCCTTCAAATAGGCATACTTGTGTTATTCTGAAGTAATTTATTGTTTTTACATATCTTATAAATGTTTCCCAAAGTGTGTGTATTTGTTCTGTATCTGTTTTATTTCTTATTGCTGTCAGAACCTTGAAATGCATCCTGGAAGTGAGTAAAGTGGTGTGGCTTATTCTATTTTGTTTTTGCCTTAATTTACAGATAGACGTGTGTGCACTATTTCTCTCTCTCTCTCTCTCTCTCTCTCTCACACACACACACACACACACACACACCCAGATGACCCTTTTATTTTTCTAAATTAGTCTGTGGATGTTTGAAACAGCCCACACAATTTTAATTGGGAATTTTACATACTATTCTCATTTTGATAGTCACCCACTGTTCCTTTTTTCATGCATGTATTGTCATATTGTGTAGAAAAACTAACTGGGATTGGTTGCCAAAATTAGGCAACTAGTCCTTAACTTGGTAGAAATCTTGCTTTTTTGTTAATGAACATTCAGCCTTGAATATATGTTCACATGGCACATGGATAACTCTTTACTTAGTCATTTACAATTTCATCAGTTACGTTCATTGGGACTAAGGATGCTTCCATATGGGTGTTTGTTGTGGGATGGGAACTCCTCATGCATGCACATGACATCATTGCCATCAGGGCCAGCTCCAGGCACGCCAGGGCCCTTGGGCATCAGCTTGCCCTGGGCCCCGGCATGTGTGCGCGTTCGCACGGGGCCCCCACACCCCCACCTACCTGTGTCCTGTCTTTTACTATTGCCATTAACCAAGATGGAGGCAGCGGTTTCCCTAAGGGGATGAAGCCTCCGCTACCATCTTTCTTGATGGCACGCATGCATGCTACGTGCACGCATCTCTGCCATCAACTAAGATGGCGGCAGGGGCTTCAGTACTTTAGGGAAACTGCAGCCTCCATCTTCATTAAGGGCAATACTAGAAGGCAGGAGACAGGTAAGTAGGGGGTGTGGGGGGGCTGCAGATCGCCATGGATCACAGAAGGGGAGCAGAGGGGCCGCTGAGGGCCCCCCTGTTACCCTGTAGCTCCAGGGGCCCACCTGGCCACCCTTTAGAACTGGCCCTGATTGCCATCAAAGTGCCAGCCCACAGAGCCTCCCCATATCCTCTATTTAAATTGCATCTGCCCTTCTGGGGAAACTCCAATTTATTTATTTTTTTTTAAAAAAACCCTGTGGCCAACAACCCTTTTGTGATATCTCAATGACCTGTTTGTAATATTAAGCCCCCATCTGGAAGCACCCTGTTAAATGAATTGGGGAGGGGAATGATGCGAAATGATGAAAGCGTTCACAATGAATCAGTATGAGAGCTATGTATTTTTAAGGAACATTGGTGAGTTACCACATTTTCAAAGTGAAAAACTGATGTAATCCTACCTCCAGCCTGGGACTTTGATCTGAGAACTTCTATACCTCAGAGGTAGGGATAGGGGAGAAATATGACTCCGGTCGCATTTAAAGCCAAATGTATCAAATTCACACTTTCTGACACGATGTGAGAACTGAAGTGCAGCCATCCTTCAAACTTTGCACCTATCCAAATTCTGTAATGGAGTTCTCCATCCAATGTTTACAAAAACTGTAAATTATTTGCATATAAAATGAATGTATTAGCGAAACTAACATACAGAATGCATTATAATAGGAGAAATTGCAAAAATGTGTACATTAGTCAAAACTACAGACAAAAGTGTGTTCCTAGGGAGAAATTCGCACTAAAATGCTGAAGAATTTTCATGAGGATTTTTTAAAAAACGTGCTAATTACTGCAGAAACCTGGAGAACTTAATTTAAGATTGGAAACATGAGAAACTTAGAGCACTGAAACTGACTGATCTTTCCATCCTTGCTCAGAGGATAGCAGTCGAGTCAAAAGTGCTAGGGAAGAAAATGCAGCATGCATGTCATGGGCTCCTCTGACATCCACCTGAGTACAGGATTATAGCCACAGTGCCTGCTTTTCTAGCAGGGCTTTGTCCTGCTTGCTAGCAATGTTCTCCTGATGCACACTGATAGTTCAACAGCCTGCAGTAAAAGATTTGGCTGGTTGTGTCAATGTATAAGCCTAAACTTTGTTCACCTTTGAAGTTCATGACCACTCTCTCAGTTAGCTCCTTCCCAACTTCCCTTCCCTCCTTAGATCCCTTTCTCTGGCCTTCTGTTCACATCATTTCTTTGGAGTTCACCCAGTTTTTTGTTTCTTCCAGCTCTACTGCTTCCATTAGTTTGCTACCTGTTGCAGCTGTGCTGTGCATAGACCCTGCCCTGCTTCTTCTTCACAGTTGTGCCCTGGGGGCAGGACTTTGGGGCAGAAGTCCAGGACCCAACATGGCTGCATGCAGCTAGGGTGGCTTAACACATTTTGAGGAAAGCAATATACAGTACAATCTAAAGACACCCCCATAAGTATTGGGAGTCAAGCACTTGTAAAATGTAATCTTGAACCAATGGGGGATGAGAGACAGAAAGGCAACTTAGTCTTCCCTCGCTGATTCCATCTCCAAGTAACTATTTGTTTGTGTTTCTCAGGCTTTACTTCCTTCCTTCCTTTTTCTGGGTAGTGAGAGATAGTGTGTGAGAGTGCTAGTCTTGTGGTTCTACAATGGCCACATGTATGACTGAATTCAGAATGACTTTTATTTCTCTGTAATAATAAACCTTACATTTCTTTATTCTTTCAACCACTAGTTTTACCAGACTATTCATTACTGCACTCCGCCACACAATATACCAAACTCCAGTTTGGTATATATTGAGTCCAGAGTCTAAAATTACCTAGCTTTACCAGTGCTTTTGACTAACCCCTCTTACCTTATCCCCTCTCCAGGATCTTTGCAACTCAGCGATGGCAACCTTTTACTTGTCCTGCTCCCAATCCCTGCCAGAGTCTTCACAATAACCACAAAATCTTTGTAACATAAAAGGGCTTGGGTGGATGTCACAGAGAAAAATGGCATTTTCTTTACTGCCCTTCTGCCCTCTTTTTTGCACCATTGCTTTTCTCAGTAGAATGAACATTCTAGGGTCAAGCTCACAACTTGGAGCACATTCAAAACAGCTTTCCAGTTTGGAAATTCACTGCTCTTTCTGCCTCACCAGGGCTTTTTAATTAACATGGCTTTCATGCTAATACATTATAACACTTCTATCATCTTACTTGATTCCCCCCTTCATTATAACACATTTGCTAGGCATCCATTTAATTAGCTTAATTGTAGGTTGCTACAATTTGTCTCCCACTTCCTTTTGCAAGGAAGTTCCCCATTTCATACTCTGACAACTTCCCCTTGCAACAAGGATGAAATTTAGTAATGAGAGTTGTTCATTGCTAAAGAATAAAGTTGCCAAAAGTAAAATAAGAAACCAATACAAGTTAACATGTATACTTATGCAGAAATTCTGGTACATTATGTGTATAGCTCTAAGCAATGGTTCTTAAATTAGCAAAAGCATAAGAACATAGAAAGAACCATGTTGGATGAGACTAATGGCCCATCTAGTCCAGCATCTTATTCTCATAGTGGCCAATTGGATGCCAGTGGGAAGCCCTCAAGCAAGACCTGAATGAATGCTACAGCACTTTCCCCACTTGTGATTCCCAGAAACTGGTATTCACTTATGATTCTGAGACATAACATTTCTACTAGTGAAGGTAGAGCAAACATAGCCATTGTGGCTAAGTAGACTTTGATAGCCTTATCGTTCATTAATTTGTCTAATTCTCTTTTAAAGCCATCCAAGTTGGGGATCATCACTACCTCTTGTAGGAGCAAATTCTATAGTTTAACTATGTGCTGGGTTGAAGTACTTTCTTTTGTCTGTCCTAAATCTTCCAACATTCAGCTTCATTGAATGTCCCCAGATTCTACTGTCTCCAGCTATTTCAGCCCCTCCCATAGCAGCTCCTTTTTGGGGGCCCATACAAGTCAAAAGAGCAAGTGGCCACATCGGTAAACCCTGATGTTAACATGTTTTTTAATAATCTTTTTAACCCTTTTTAAAAGTTTTTTTTTAAAATGTTTTTAACACTGTTTTGTTTTAATGTATTTTAAGATCTGTTTTTATGATGTTTTAAAGTGTTTTTAGCGCTTTGTGTGCCGCCCTGGGCTCCTGCTGGGAGGAAGGGCGGGATACAAATTAAATAATAAAATAAACAAATAAATAAATAAAAATAAAGGAAAGTACAGAACACTTGAATTAATTGTGTGCCATATTCTGATTAACCTTGATATATGCTGCAAACAAGGACAAATGTTGCATTATTAAATAGGTAATTGAAGACATTTTCTGTCACTTGCTCTTGTTCGGCTGCCAGATGCCAAACATTAATTTTAGAAATTATACTGTTTTGAATTATACACATTTACTTTTGTGGGCAAATCTCTCATATAGGTCCTGTGTTGTATATTTTTCACTATAGATTACTGTGCTGAGCAGCATAACCATTTCAGGCAACTCCATCTTTCCCATTTTGTTACTCAGAATGCATTGCTACAATGTGCAATCATCGGGACCAGTTGTTAGCAAAATGGAAGGCACAGATAGCTTCATTTTCTCCACAATAGCAAAGATAAAGCCAATTCAAGCCTAGGCTTTTGACGGTCATGAATCTTTTTTATTATTATGGTGACTGTGTAAGACACACTCAGTTCAAGAGTTCAGAAATGTATCTGCTTTATAGCCGGACGGAGAAGCTCTTGACGGTTTTTCTCACTGCCAAGAACCAAACATGGTGTTTACCCCAAGAGTTCTCAAACTGTTACATTTAGCCCATGTAAGAGTACCTAAAGGTTCTTCAGAAATAAGATAAAAATAAATATGAGCAGGTTGTCTGGAAGCAATCACTCTTCTCTGGCCCTAGGGACACATACATCGCATACACACATATACATACATAGAAGGATGGGTGTCTGGGCCTCATGCGAGGAACTCTGTCATAGTTAAAGGCTTGCATAGAAAAACTTTCATCCCAGCACTCTAGCTGGAGCACTCCTTCCTCCTGCATTTTCCTGATTTGGAAGAGCAATGAGATGTTTGGCCTTTTTGGGCCAATCATAAGGTATAGGGGTTGGGGAGCAGAACATTTCTTCCAACATATGTGTAAGCTTCCAAGGAAGCTGGCTGACACTTTAGAAGTATTTGATTTAGTCCATACAATGGCTGATCACTGCCACTGTGCTCTTGCTGAGAGAAGCTGTGTGAACTTTCAAGCCATGGGGCAGGGATGTCCTGAGGCTATGTCCTTAATTTAGACCAGCCTTTCCCAACCAGTGTGCCTCCAGATGTTGTTGGACCACAACTCGCATCAGCCTCAGCCAGCATTGCCAATGGTTAGGAAAGATGGGAATTGTGGTCCAACAACATCTGGAGGCACACTGGTTGGGAAAGGCTGATTTAGATTACTGCAAATAACTGTGTAAAGCCCTGATCCTTAGAGGCTTGAAAAATACACCTTAATCATTTGTAGTCAGGCTGTGAATGAATTGGTCATTATGCTAGGTTGTGTCCATGTTTCTAATGCCTCTGGCCGCTCCGCTTTCTCTAATGTACAATTTTGGTGCTATTTTTAATATTTCCCCCCTCTTTGGGAGTTGGAAAAAGCAAGCCCCTGAAACATATTTGAAACTTCACTGTACTGCTATTGAAATACTTGGTCTTGGATATACACATTAGTGTCCTTTGTTTCATTCTTCATACAGGCAGATCACTGTTCCCTTTTGCTTTTTTAAAAAAAATCTTTCCCCTCTCTTGTGCACAATGCTGATTCAAATCCCCCAATGCCTGTTGTAAAACTTTTGGTGCTCTCTGCCCAGAACAGCATATGTAGACATCTCCATGACCAGCTAAGTCGAGGAAATTCCTCAGTACCGTCAACTTGTTCTCAAACAGTAAAGCCCTTCACAACCCTTTTCTGAGCTTGTTCTGCTTCATCATCCCACATGTCCCTGAGCTACAGGGATCATCAAATGGTCTACCTGTCTCTAACAGAGTGTGTGGTGTTAAGACACATTATGTGTAATATCACAGGAAAAACTGTTTCCAGCTGCAATCCTCAGATAACCCTACTTCAACAGGAACCATTGGGAATGTTTAAAAGAAGCATGGTACTTCTACTGAAAATGGCAGCTCTAAGTCAAATCTTCTCTCTAGTTTTGTAACATCTGGTACAGCATACCCTGCATCCTGTAGTTCAGCCTTTCCCAACTTTTGCATCCCCAGATGTTGGACTACAACTCCCATCAGCTCCAGCCAGCATGGCCAGGGCAGGAATGATAGGAATTGTAGTCCAACAGCATATTGGGACTTAAAGGTTGGGAAAGGCTGCTGTAGTTATTACTGTGTGGCAAACAATGAAATATGGAGAAGGTGGGCAAATGCAGCATAATGACACCCAGATACTAATACAGAAACAGAGCTAATAAACTGAGACTCAATCCAGACAAGACCGAGACACTGTTGGTGAATGCCTTCCCTGTTCAGATGGTGGATGTTTACCCTGTTCTAGATGGGGTTACACTCCCCTTGAAGGAACAGGTTCGTAGTCTGGGGGTGCTTTTCGATCCTTCCTTGTCTCTTGAGGCGCAAGTGGCCTCGGTGGCAAGGAATGCGTTCTACCACCTTCGGTTGGTAGCCCAGCTACGCCCCTATCTTGACAGGGATGACCTCGCCTCAGTTGTTCATGCTCTGGTAACTTCTAGGTTGGATTACTGTAATGCGCTCTACGTTGGGCTGCCCCTGAAGACAGTTCGGAAACTTCAGCTAGTGCAAAATGCAGCAGCCAGACTGCTGACAAGGACCAGCCGGTCAGCACATATAACACCTGTTCTGGCCCATTTGCACTGGCTACCCATCTGTTTCCGAGCCAGATTCAAGGTGCTGGTCATGACCTATAAAGCCTTACACGGCGTGGGACCGCAATATCTTGTGGAACGCCTCTCCCACTATGAACCTACCCGGTCACTTCGCTCAGCAGCTAAGGCCCTCCTCCGGGTACCAACACGTCAGGAAGCCCGGAGGACAGTTACACGATCTAGGGCCTTTTCTGTAGTGGCCCCTGAATTGTGGAATAGCCTCTCCGAAGAAATACGCCTGGTCCCTACGCTGCTATCTTTTCGGCGCCAGGTTAAGACCTGGCTATGCTCCCAGGCATTTTAATGTGTTTACTTTTATATTTCTGTGGTTTCTGTTTGTGTTTATTATTGTTCGGCTGTTTTTATTATGATATTTGTATTTTAATCTTTTTGTACACCGCCCAGAGAGCTATTCGCTATGGGCGGTTTAAAAATGGAACAAATAAATAAAATAAATAAATAAATACTGTGTAACGTATAAGATATTATGGAGGAAGAAGAAGGAACTCAACACAGGAGTGCCATTTTCAATAGCAGTCTTGCATTTCTTGTAACATTTAGTTCTTCCCTCGGAGTAACCAGTATGGGAAGTTTCATCTTATGTCTTTACTCCTTTTAACAAACAGTGAGGACTTGGACATCTTTTATATTCATTTTTGGTCAACCTTCCAGTGTTTCATGGATTAAAATAGGAGCATTTTATAGGCAGTCTAATCTACCTCATAGGTTTGTTGTGAAAATAAAAGTGGAGGGCGAACCAAGTATAGGAATATACCTGGTTCCTGTAGCTCCTTGAAAGAAAACAGGATACAAAATAAATGCAATGCAGGGTGGAGTATACAGCATAATTAATGATGTGTTATGTACACTTTTATTTAGAATTGCTCCTGTTTTTTACAGTTCATCTCCTGTGAAATGCCCAACAAAGAATAACATCTACTCAGTGTACCAATTAACATGATAGTCTCACATCATTACATGTTCTTGTATCATTGTTAATGTTAAGCCAGAAATTATATAACTTTGAATTCGTTCTTGTTTTTCACCCTGACTGGCTGAAGTTTTTGTTTGGGATTAAAACATCATTTCCTGTGGCATGTGCATTAAGTAATGATTCAGTTTTTGCAGTTAATTGTGAGTAAAATCTTGTGGCTTTGCCCAGTTTTTCCCAGCACTACCACGTAGAGGTGAAAAATGGCCTACAAATCGATAAGCCTTGAATAGACTGAATTTCACATAATGCTTTATGAAATACATCTTTTTCTGTTCTTCGGTGGTAAATATTGATCATTACTGGAAGGAAACCAAGCTTTCAAGATTAAATTTCTGCTCAGAACAAAATGCAAATCCTTGCTTTTGTCTGTTTAAATACTATATTTTCCTCACTGCTTATTGTTTGTATATGCTTGCTGATACAAACACACAATGTATTGTTGTATTTTCCAGGGGTTGTTGCAGTATTAAGCACTCCTTCCATACATAGCCAGACCATCATAACCACTGAAACTTTGCTAATTTATTCTAAAGAGAAAATAAATCTGCTTCAGTGTATGTTAGCAGTTATCTTTGGAAACAATCTACTGGTGCTTTGAACATTGGTGATTATAAACATAAAACTCTCTCTTGACATATCCCTTATTTTAATTATTTCCCCTCCTTTTGAGCATCTTGATTTGACATGGAAGGAATTTATGGGTTTTACAAATGAATCTGATACGGATAAAAACTGACATGCAAAAAGTGGATTTTGACACTTGGTTTTCTGTGCTATCTAATCTATTCCAAGTAACACATCATATCTGAGCACCAAGTGCTGCCACATCTGATTAATTCTTTGGTTGTGTGTTTGAGTAACCTCCCAGTGTAGTTGAATCAATACTAGCCAAGTTCAGTCTGCTGATGATTTGTTCTCCAGACTGTAAAAATTTCCCCTTGCGAATGTAAATTTTACTGACCATGCTGAGACCATTTTTTGGAGGGAGATGTGAAGTACCTGCTGAAGATGACATAACCCTGCTCTTTCCTCATTTAATTTAATGAATATAATTATTACATTTGTGTGGCATCCGTCTTTAAGGATGGAGTCTATGGGATTATTTCATTTTATTCATTGCTCAGTGATAGATCACATGCTTTGCAAGTAGAAAGTCCCAGGTTTCAATCCCTGGCATCTCCAGTTAGAAGGATCTCAAGATACGAGGGATGTGAAAGACTTCTGTCCAAAACCATGGAGAGAGCCACCAGCAGTTGAAGAAGTCAGTGCTTGGTTAGGTGGACTGGTATAAGGCAGCTTCATATGTTCAATGATGTGAGGTAGACTTAGACTAATGATTGACAACAACAACAACAACAACAACAAATCAGCCAGTACACATAATTCCTGCCCAAGAGACACAGTTTCTCTTTCACCAGTATCCAATCTTCAGCGTTTTCAGATGCTACTGATAGTGGTGCCTGAGATAATTTGCCTCAGCATCTTGGACAGCTCCTTGAAAGTTTGGACTAAAACCCAGAGCAGATTTCATTGCCCCACTAACATGGAGCCACCAGCCTCCACTGGAAGTCAGCAATTTAAATTTGTGCCAACTGATGTATCACTGCTAAGCTTTCTTTGCATAAATGTTACACATGCTGCTTTTGAACTTTTGAAATAATGTTTGTTGTTTTTTAAAAAATGGCTTTTCAGCTTGTGCTTTGGCAATGGTTGAACATTGTGTTATGTGGGTCTTTTAAACTAAACACAGAAAAATCTTTTTATTTAGATATTTTTAGAGCCTCTGTGCAACAGGCCATAAACAGAGTAATAAATGAAAATGAATGCAGAGCAGATGTGTGTGTGTGCGTGCATGCAACGGAAATCAAACACTTCTGAATTTGCTCCCATTTCTGACATTGTTAGACAAAAAATTGCAGCTCTTATCTGCGCCACGTAACCATGGCTACCATGTGATTATTTTCAGCAGAGGATTATGTACAAGTATAGGAGAGAGTGGTCTTGTTTCAGCCTAGACCGTATGTATTTGGCTGATAACTGTGTTAATTGACTGCAATCCTTATCAAGGTTGCACATTTGCGTCTTTTAAATAGGCTGGGATTTAAATCTCCATGTTGTTTCCCTTTCTTATATGGAACAAATTTACTGCTTTTGCTTAAATGCAGTCAAATGAGATGTCGGTGTATACTTGTACATACGCCTTCCAATCAAGCACACAATTTTACATATTTATAAGGATAGAACTATTTGTTATCAGAAACACAGGGCTGCTATTGAAATTGGCAGCTGTGTGACAGTCTCCCCCCTCCCTTTTATACTGTGCAGTTCAGCTTACTAGATATGGCCATCCTCTGTAGAACAGAACCACAAACTGGCTCAGCTCCCATAATAAATGCCACTGTTGCTGGGCAAGCACATTTGCAGGGAGGAGGGAATAAGCAGTCAGACTGTGCAGGGACATTGATTGGGGCAACAGTTCAACTTAACTGGGTCTTGTAAGTGTGTGTGCATGTTCCAACTTTGAAGCTCACCACACTTCTTAATTTATGCCACCTTTGGACTGGGCATTGTGATGGCAAGGAGTGGAGTGCTGACTGTTTATTAAAACTAGAAGAGAAACTGAAGACCTTTAATATGTAAATTGGACAACAGCCATATGTGCCATTTAAGGAAATGGCAAGAAGCCCAAGTATAATGGCTTTTGCACTGAGAACGCTGAGAAGTTGTCTTCTGTAAACCTAAATGTGAAAACCTGCATTTCTATGGATCTGAATTGTTCATTGTAGCCTTGTTACATACTGTAGATACTGTACATGCTAGTATGAGTATTTTACTTTATAGAGTTTTAATTTACTTGTTTGTTGTGTTTTTATATATATTGTTGTTAGTCAGGGCTGGGTAACACCCAGTTTGAGGGCCTTATCCCTCCCCCTTGCACAGTAATAATTTCTGGCCCTCCAAGACCCCACCAATTTTGGCAGCTGCAACAAAAAGGGGGGGGATTGAGATAGACCCAGTGCTGGGGGACTTCCGGGAAGGGTGACTTCGCTTGTGCCTGCTTTTGAGACGGGCTCCCGCCTCAAAAGAAGCTTATTCAGATATAAATCAGTCAGAACATTTTTTATTTTGACTGATGAAATTTCTCCCGGGCAGGGAGAAACGTAGAGATCAACCTCAAAAGCCTGTTTTTGTTGGGAGGACTGGATTTCATTAATTTATGAGAAAAGGTCCAGCCAGCAATGCCGGACGGACTTCCGAACAAGCTCTATCTGATTAATGCGATACGTTTATCTTTTCTTCAAAGAGAAAACAGACTAACAGGCAAGCACCCTTCTTTCTATTATTTTTTTTACTTGATTTAAATTGTTGCAGCAAAAAGAGATTTGTCAAATGAATCAGCTTTAAAGAACTTCTGGGTGAGCTATAACTCTTCTCTGTTATTCACGAAATTAACAGCTTATCTCTGTTTCTATTGCAAAAAGCTGTCCTGGAAGTGCATTCTAAAGATATAAACAGAAGAGGGATTTCTATTCCGAGGAACATTATATTGTCTGGGACTATTCTCTTTTTGGTCTATTTTATTTTGACGAATCTGCTTCTTCACGACGCCACTAACTGTTTTGATGCTGGGAACTAAATTTGTTTTGTATTCTTGAACATAGAGAGATAAGGCAGGCTGCTCTGTTTATACTGTGATGTCATCAAGCCTGGAATATTAACCCAATTGTTGCTGAAATAAGAAGTGGTTCTTCTTTATTTTTGTTTTGTTTTGTTTTCGTGGTTTTAAAAATGGCAATCAAGAAAGTGGCTGAGAATCTGGAAGTAATTATGTTTCAGAAAATAATGGATGAGATTGAGATAACGAAACAAACCCTGCGACAGGGCAGTAAGGAGCTGAAAATTGAACTGAGCAAAATGACGCAGGAGCTTAAAGAAATAGGGGATCCTGTGAGAGAGGAGAATGAGATCAGAGATGAGAAAAGAAAAAATAAAGCGAAGATACAAGCCCTGGAGATTGGAACAAATGTGGAATTGGAAAAAGATCTGGAGTTTATGGATATTAGAAATAAAATCTACTGTTTGGAATTTAACGTTATCTCTGAAGAAATTAATGAAGATATTAGAGATAAAGTTATCAATGGCTTGGATAATCTTCTGGACTGGAATGACGTGATGGAGCTTGATATAGAGAAAATCTATGGAATTAACTGCAGCCATGTGACAATGGAAAAACTCTCAAGAGATGAGCCAGTGCATTTTGTAAAAAAGAAGAACAGAGATATGACTTTACAACAATATTTCAGCAACTTATTCAGAATTGATGGCAAGAAAATATTTGGGATAGAGGAAATTCCCATCAGACTCTTATTATATGACTATGGCTATGACAGCAAGATTATTATGGAATACTGATAATGGAAGATTGGACACTGAAATTACTGGACTTAACAGAACTATTGAAGATGGAAGATGGAATTAATAGGGATAATGGAATAATGGCTATTGAAATTATTGGACCTAACAGATTTTGATGAGATGGATTAATTGATATGTTTATTTGGACTATGGTTATGACAATAAGATTATTATTATTATTAACGAGATGGATTAATCGACATGTTTATTTGGAGAAAAATTGATAGATATATTTCTTAAAGAATTGAAACCTCTCTTTGACTTTTTGTGGAAAGAATAAAGTAATGTTTATGAGATTTGATGATTAATTAAGATAACTACTGGAGGAAAGTGATTTTATAATATAATTTAAGAGACAGGATTGTTATATATTGTAGACCTATAACTGACTTGATCTGCGACAAATGGGAAGTCAACATTCTATTTTTTTGTTTAATCATTTTTGTTTTGTTTTGTTTTTTGTCTTTGAATGTTTTATGATTTTGTTTTGTATGTTTTATGAAAATTTGAATAAAAATTATTGTAAAAAAAAAAAAAAAGAGATAGACCCAGTGCTGGGGACGGTGAAGCTCAACACTTCAATGGGAATGCAAATTGGCCTTCCTTAGTTATTATATTGATCATTTGATAACCTGCCTTCCCATCTATCTGCATAGATCAACTAAGGGGGAAAGACTGTGTGCCTGTGTGTGTGTGTGTCTGTCTGTGTGTGTGTGTGTGTGCTCATGCATGGGACAATGTGGGTCATGTGTCCCTTAGAGGGTTGGCCAAAGGTGAATGTGGCCCTTTAGCCAAAAAAGGTCAGCTAGTTGCAAGTTGTGTCGACTACAGATTTCCTGTTAAAAGGTGACTAATACATTTAATGTGATTTCTACTTAGTGTTTAGTGCTTTTCCTTGATGCTCAAAGGCACAAATGATTGGTGAGGAGGGGCAGCACCACACACCTGGCCTCCCAGCAATGGAATCACTGTCACTTACTGGGAGGGGTAAAGTGATGAGGAGGTCAGTGCTGTGTGGATGCACTGGTAGGAGCACCAGATTGGCTCCATCAATGAGCCTTCACTGACCTCCCCTCCTCTTCCTCACCCCTCCCTCTCCTAAGAAGCAGCAGCAACTTGCTTCTGAGGGGTCAGATATGCAGTGTCCCCCTTCTTCACCTTCTGCTTCTGCTCAAAGGATTTCACATTCATTCTCACAGTAATGCTCATAATAATTCTGTAAAGTAGCCCAATAATATTATTCCCATATTACAGATATGGGATTGAGACTGATGTATTGTTTTACTTAAAATCACCGAAGTGAAATCTCATTTTGTAGTTCATTGTTTCAAACAATGGGGTAGGCATAAAGGATATACTAATAAAATGTTAAGTGTGTCGACTCTGATAATAATGCAGTGGAAATATTATGCCAAAACATGAAACAAGGCAAAGAGGAATGAATGTTAAAATATAGGCTTCCACCAGAACTGACCTGAGAGTGTTGATTTTATTATTAGAACTCCAACTAGGAGATTCTTCAATCTTTAAATTAGTTTCGTTAATAATTATACATGGAACTATTTAGAATCATCTCAAACATCAAGAAGAATGCCGTGGGGAGAATGGCTTATTGAAAATTATGCTAGAAGGATTGTCTCAGGAAGCAATTTATCCCTACTTTAATTTAAACAAGCAACATAGCATGGATAAACCTGTCATAGATAAGATCCATTAAAGGTAAACTTGTTGATTAATGACATCAACATATCTTCATACCTTTCCTGCAATTTAAAGTTGTTATTTAAAAATAATGTGTTGAACCTGGTCCTCTTTGTCCTTAATATATGTGAATTAATGGAATGATACCAGATAGCAGAGGTGGAGAACCTCAACAGATATTGTTGGATTATACATCCTATCATCCCTGTCCATTGGCCATGGAGGCTGGGGGTGATGGGAATTGCACTCCCATCAGCATCTGGAGGGCCACAGCTTCCCCACTGTCATAAAGGGGGAAAGGTTCTTGAGAGCAAATCATCGAAGAAGTGGAAAGCTTGAATGCAGTGTTTTCGCTCCATGAATGGAAGGGGCTTCTGTTCTCAGGAGAGTTCTGCTTATGGAAGGGGTTTTTCCATGAATGAAAGCTTCTTCCATTCACAAAAGATCCAAGCCATGATTTTTGCAGGTCGCATCAAATTTGTTCTCTTTCGCATCTATCAGTTCCCTCTAGGATTTTAGTGTTTATTCTTGTTTCGTATTCTATAATGAAATTCATCTAATCCACTGCTCAGGTGTATTTTTGGGAATCATACCTTGTTTGAAATCTGTTTAGCTTACTTGGAAACCAAGATGTTGCAAAAATGCACTCAGAACTGTGTTTTGGATGCTTTTTGCCTAACATTTAAAGCTCATTGGCCTGACACAATAGGTAAACAAAGCATTACATCTGCCTGCGAATTAATGCTTCAAAGCAAATACCAATAAAAATAAAACATACAATCAAGGCCATCATTAGCAGTTCTATCTGACATAATGTGTGTTTTGTTTCCTCCTACAATGCTCAACTGCAAAAGTGGCTTGGATATTCAAAAATCATTTGTACCTGAGCATATTGAATTATGACAGTGCAGAGAAGAAAAACAATGTGCCATTCAGTGGTTCTTTTGAGCAAAACTGACAAACACCACACCATCCAGATTGTTTTACCTGTTGATCCACCCTCCCTTTCCACAATCCAAGGGTGAGAGGGATGTATGCTAGGGATGCTTGAAGAGTTCTACTTCTATGAATTCCAGTGCAAACTAACCTGATCCTCACCTCCCAATTTTTGGCAAATAAAACACTGGATAAAAAAAGGTGATGATGATAAGGGGTAAGGTCCAGGAAACAGAATTTGAAATTTAGTTCAGAACATAAAGGTTAGAGGGAGGTTTTAGAATGTTAGATGGGGATTTTTGTTATCATGAAAAGATTTAGGAAACCTATGATACTTTAAGAAAAGTGAACAAAAAAAATTACACCAGGTTCAGAGAAGAAGAAAATATAGAAAGAGAACTCCAATTTAATATTTGGAATAATTACTTTATAGATAGCAGGGTCAGGAATCAGCATAATCAGGCAGCTACCAAGGGGCCAGGGTTCAGAAGGGCCTATTGCCATCCCTGCCACCATCAGAGCTGCAGTGTGGCACTGCTGTTGCTTGTTGCCACTACTGTCACCAGTCACTCACCTCAGCCCCTCCTCCCTGCAAACCAAGTTTACCCAGTGGCAGTGGCACTTATTGTGGGAGCTCAGCTTAGCTCCATGCTGTGATAGGCCATTGTCTTGGATTCCACAAGATACAGTTGTCTAATGTCATTAGACATTGCATATTGGGAATCTAACATGGCAGCCATCCACTGCAGAATGGAGCCAAGAACTGGCTCAGCTCCCATAATAAGTGCTGCCACCACTAGGATAACATGTTTGCAGGGGTGGGGTGCTGAGATAAGTGACTGGCAATGGCAGCAAGCAGTCATGCTTGTACAGGGACTCTGATGTGTGCAGCAACACCTGGTGAGGGGCCAGGCTGGTGTAGGGACGGGGCACATCTGCAGCACAAAGAAAGGCCCCGCTGTTGCTAATACATTGAATTACTTGAATAGTAATATAGATATAAAGGCTCATTCACCATTCTATGCTAATAATAATAGGGTCCAGAAGGGGCAATAGGCCCTGTAACATATTAGCAAAATTTCAGAACTGGACATCCAAAAATTTGAGGATGAATGCTTGGAAACTGAATACAAAGTAGCACTATATTCTCATGATTTCCCCATTCCACACAGCCTGTGGCAATCTTTTAATTGAAAAATGGAAATGGACTGCCTTCAAGTCAATTCTGACTTATGGCAACTCTATGAATAGGGTTTTCATGGTAAGCTGTATTCAGAGGGGTTTTTACCATTGCCTTCCTCTGAGGCTGAGAGGCAGTGACTGGCCCAAGGTCACCCAGTGAGCTTCATGGCTGTGTGGGGATTCAAACAACACCTTAACCACTACACCACACTGGCTATGAGGTGCTGTTATAACGCAAATAATAGTTGCAGCTTCAACATACTGTTTTTTTTCATTCCTTTTGGGCTTGTCTAGAAAACAGAAAAGAATCAACACACTCAACATATTTAATATAGTTAATGAAAAAATGGAAATGGACTGCTTTCAAGTCGATTCTGACCTATGGCAACCCTATTAATAGGGTTTTCATGGTAAGCGGTATTCAGAGGGGGTTTACCATTGCCTTCCTCCGAGGCTGAGAGGCAGTGACAGGCCCAAGGTCACCCAGTGAGCTTCATGGTTGTGTGGGGATTCAAACTCTGGTCTCCCAGGTCGTAGTCCAACACCTTAACCACTACACCACCCTGGCTCTCCAGTCTATTAATTAGATTAATTGAAAGGTTGGAAGGTTGCAGCAGTTACCTGGTTACAAAGCTAATTAAAGGTCAGACGTATTAAGTATTGATAATATTATCAATACAGAATAAAGAGAGGATAGAAATAATGAGCAGTGAAAAGTGCAAAAGATATTAGATACCTAGCAAACAATCTTTCAGGAGATATTAGCAATTTGGTTAAAGATTTGGTTAGATCTGCTGCTGAGTGAATGACACAAACTTTCTGTGAATGGTCTACATTAAAGGTCTCATGGATGAATAACTAAGTATGGTGAAAATGAATGTTTGAAGAAATACTTGCTTTTTATCTAAATATGACAGTTCAAATTCCACAGAAAATAATTTCATTCATGTTAACAGTAACTTTTTAATGCAAAAACAGTTTAATTCCTGGAATTAAATAATAAATTATGCAGCAACAACAAAATAATAATGAAGAACCATTAGCTAGCAGTTCCAAATTGTGTTAAATATTCATGGAGTTATATTGGCTGCCAATGGTGGGTAACAAAAGTGGATAACTCATGCTGGGATACTGAACAGAATGCCTTATAGCAAAATAAGATGGAGGATCAATTTAACACTTAATTTAATACAGAATGCCATATATACAAGATAAATATAAAAAGAATCAGGGTCCCACCACAGTTCCTGTGTATGTGGTTTTGTATCATCACACTTTTCTGGTAGTTCAAGCAATTATTAGTATTGAAAGCAGGGAAAAAGCAAACGTAATTAGCTTTTGTGAATTGCATCTGGGAAATTGTTTTATGACCTTTAACGAATTAAGCAACCGTATACAAAAGCTTTCTCTCTCCACCCTCCCACCCACCCCCCGCGCAGCAGCATATTTTCATTAGTTACCAGTTAGGAATCTTGTGGCAAAAGTATCAGTAATCTGTCTGCATCTGGAAAAGAAAAGCTCTTGTCAATATGAAAGATTCATAATTATTTTTTTAAAATCGTATCATAGGAACATTGGAAGCTGCCTTATACTGAGTCAGATCATTGGTCTATCTGGCTCAATATTGCCTACAGCAGAGATAGAGAACCTGTGATCCTCCAGATGTTACTGGACTGCAACTCCCATTAGCCCCCACTATATTGACAGTGCTCAGGAATGATGGGAGCTGGAATCTCGCAACATCTGGAGGGTCACAGGTTCCCTACCTCTGGTCTACAATTTACACAGGCAGTGGCTCTCCAGGGTGTCAGATGGGTCTTTCCCAGCCTTACCTAGAGATGCTAGAGATTGAACTTGCAGCCTTTTGCATGCAAAGCATGTGCTCTACCACTCAGCTACAGCCTTTCTCTTTCTCAATGTCTGTGCATCACAGTAATGATAAATCTCAAAGAAAATGGGGCAATTCCTTACAGATGGAAATATTTATTGAGTAATGGAATTATTTATACTGGACAGATCTAGCACTATATTTTAATGTTGATGCAATATTTTAAAAAACTAAGAGCTCTGCTCCTGCTTGCTTTGCTCACCAACACCTACTGTTACCAACCGTCCCTCCCCCTTAGATTACCAAAGCCCCTGCCCCCCTGCAGTGCATCATAGTTCTCCCCCATTCGCCTCAGGATTGCCAGAGATCCGTTCCCCCTTTTCCTCCCTCCCCACCACCCCAGGGGTCACCAGAGCGCCATCTCCCTTCTCCCCACCACCACCACCACCTGAGGGGGCACAGTACTCCCCTCCCCCTTCTCCCTCACCACCAACACCCCAGATGATGCCAGAAGTCCCATCCCCTGGCTGGTTTCCCACCCACCTGGTAAGGCTGAGCTCTGGGCCTCATTGTGCATGCCCTCTGTCATGTCAGGCTGCCATTGCTTCCCCCACTCCCAGGCAGCTCCCTAAGCCACCCGCCTCCACCACTTACCTTCTTGCTGCTGCCCTCTTGCTGCAGCGGTTTTCCTTCCCTTGCCTTGCCTGCTTCATCTGTAAATCGTACACTTTTTTATTTTTGCAAATAGTTAAGGATGTTGTGAGTGATACAATTTGTCCTACATGACAGGTTCTATTTCTAAATGAGAAATAGAAATAAAAGTAGGTAATTTATTAGTGGATGCTGAAATATAGCAAAGAAATGGAAATGTTCTTTTGAAAAAAAATGGAAGGTGTGGGAAGGTGTGGAATGTTATGATTATGTTTAAAGTAACTTCTCTGTTTAAGGCAAGATCTGGCAATGTTACTGCTCGGACTACATTTTTGAAGGCTTGGGAAAAATATATATAGACTATACTGTGATGAGAAACACCCATGCAAAAATGTACACATTATGGTCAATGTTGTTAAGTAAATAACCTTTATGTATTACATTCACAGTGGGGTTGTTTGTTATATATTTTTTATAGTTAGATTGTTTTTATTATTTAACGTGGAGGTCATTAAAATGTGATGTGATGAAATGTGATTTATGCTGTGATTAAATGGTGGGGGGGGCGTGCATATATATGACTTATACTTGCAGGGCTTGGTAGCAAGGGATCCTCCTTTTGCCATTGATAAGTTGCCGCCTTTACAAGAACATCCTTGACTTAGACTGCAGTCCTAGCCACACAGTCTTGGGAGTAATTCCCACTGAACACAATGTGACGGCATGCATAGGATTGTGCTGTTAGTGGAATATTTGAATGTGGTCAAATAAGTAGGTGATTAATTGTCCAGTCATTTTTCAATATTTGACTGATCAGTTCTCAAATGGTGACTCATCCCTACATCCATTAGGCTGTAAAGTGATACATGTTTACCTGGGAGTAAGCCACTGCTGAGTGAGCATGATATAGGATTGTATCTTTATATCTTTAAGCCTTGACCAGAGATTTGCTTCCATATCCAAATAGTATACATATCCTCAAGGGCTATATAAAGTTGTTTTAAATATAATGAAAGTCTAACTTCTCATGAAGCCCAATTCTATGCCAAGTCCTGGATTGCTTTGTGTTGTGAAACAGAAAATGCCTGCTGAACAAGGAAATCCAGTGGGAAGAGCAAGCTCAATTTTGTCAGGTCTCGTTTAATAAACTAGTGACCACTCTTTTAAGAAAAGGCTGATAAACCACACCCAATTTGCTATCAGCTGTAGCACAGTTGACACATGGTCTCACTTGCTTAAAATGTGTGATTTTACATTGTTGGGCTGACACAGTGTTTGTGAACTCTTAAGGACCCAATTTCCTCATAAACAACGTAATTAGTATTTTAATTACCAGTAACTCCTCTGCTTTAACGTGAACCTTGTGTTTACAATTTTTACTGAAATAAAGCATTTTATGGTTATCCTTGCACAAATAGATTTCTAATTAACCAGCTTTAGAAGCAGTGGGAAGAAACATTTATTAATAGGAGTGGTTTGAGGATAGGGTTATCTTTAGAATGAATGAAGATTGATTTGATCATCCAGGACTCTGTGCAATATTACCCCCCCCTTTTTTTTTTTACTTTGTCAGATTCCTGATTGCACGTGCCAACCTGGGGTGGTATTCAACTAAATAATAGCGCTAGTATGGTGGGACTCCCTCCTCCTCTCTCTGTGCACACCCTGTGCCATTCCCATATATGCTCCGGAGGGTTGGAAAATTCCAAAACAGATTGGGGGGGGGAGAGGGGAAGAACATTCTGTTGTGTAAGGAGAAATTCTTGCACTGATGGAATTGGTGACTTAGTGCTATGTTGAATGCAATCCTAGGCCTTTAATCTAGCAGCAGAGCACACAAATATAAATGGTGGCAAATCAATTTTGTTGTGACATACAACCAGTGCCATTAAATGTTTCCTGTGCTTCCCAGTACGTACTGTCCTTTGATAGGGAAGTCCAAGGGTACACAGTTTAGTTTCTAATCCCATTAAGGCTGGTATTACCCTCACAGAAATTGTGTGTGGTTATGGCAACAGTTACTAGAAAAGTACAGCACACTGTTCAATGTCTTTTGTAGAGTAGATAATTTTCTGTAATGTAAACAATATTGCTATCATCTCGTATGGATTCTAAGAACTTGGAATGGATCACAGGAAGTCAAAGGCAGCAGTGTCTGCAGTACCAAGGAAAGCTCCCAGGATTTGCTGCAGTCAGAGCCAGTGCTTGTCTGAATGCTTAAGTACAGATCCGAGGCCCTAGCCTTGCTCCTCAGCTATAAGCTGTAAGGTTCTTAAAGGGACAATTGCATAGCTTTTGGGATGTGTTTCTGCCATCCTAGAAGGCAGGGCTGGCCCTTTCATTAGCACATCAAGGTAGGTGCCTCAGGCAAGTGATTTTGGATGTAATGAGATGGTAGCAAATTGTTATGTATGTATGTATGTATGCTTGCATTTATTATTGTCTATAGTACTGTCAAGGAGGGGGATTTTCTCTCTGAGATGGCAAAATAACTTGACCAGCCTTGGGTACCATGATCCTTGACTTGGAGGGGGGGCACTATTTGCTTTTCCACCTCAGGCAGGAAAATGTATTGGGTAGGTTCACTCAGAAGGGCCCTTCCAGAGATTCAGAGGTTGTGTTATTTTCCTAATGCCTTGCACATGATAAGTCCAAGTCTGTTTGTTTGTTTTTTAAAAAATTGATTGACTGATTTAGACATAATGCTGTGGACATAATATACCTCAACTTCAGCAAAGCTTTTAAGAACATAAGAAGAGCCTGCTGGATCAGGCCAGTGGCCCATCTAGTCCAGCATCCTGTTCTCACAGTGGCCAACCAGGTGCCTGGGGGAAGCCCGCAAGTAGGACCTGAGTGCCAGAACACTCTCCCCTCCTGAGGCTTCTGGCAACTGGTTTTCAGAAGCATGCTGCCTCTGACTAGGGTGGCAGAGCACAGCCATCATGGCTAGTAGCCATTGATAGCCCTGTCCTCCATGAATTTGTCTAATTTTCTTTTAAAGCCATCCAAGCTGGTGGCCATTACTGCATCTTGTGGGAGCAAATTCCATAGTTTAACTATGCGCTGAGTAAAGAAGTACTTCCTTTTGTCTGTCCTGAATCTTCCAACATTCAGCTTCTTTGAAAGTCCACGAGTTCTAGTATTATGAGAGAGGGAGAAGAACTTTTCTCTATCCACTTTCTCAATGCCATGCATAATTTTATACACTTCTATCATGTCTCCTCTGACCCGCCTTTTCTCTAAACTAAAACCCCCCAAATGCTGCAACCTTTCCTCGTAAGGGAGTCGCTCCATCCCCTTGATCATTCCGGTTGCCCTCTTCTGAACCTTTTCCAACTCTATAATATTTTGACAAAGTGCCCCATGATATTATGATTAGCAAACTAGCTAAATGTGGGCTGGATGGAACAACTGTCAGATGGAACCACAGTTGGCTACAGAATTGTACTGAAAGAGTGCATATCAATGGTTCCTTCTCAAACTGGCCTGAAGTAATGAGTGGAGTACCACATGGCTTGGTCCTGGGCCCAGTGCTCTTCAACATTTTTATTAACGACTTGGATGAGGAGGTATAGAGCATGCTTATCAAATTGGTAGATGATACAAATTTGGGGGGCACAGCTATTACCGTGGAAGACAGAAACAAAATTCAAAGGGACCTTGATAGGCTGGAGCATTGGGCTGAAAACAACAGAATGCAATTCAGCAGGGATATATGCAAAGTTCTACACCTAGGAAAAAGAAACCAAATGCACAGTTATAAGATGGGGATACTTGGCTCAACAATACGACATGTGAGAAGGATTTTGGAATTGTCGTTAATCACAAGCTGAATATGAGCCAACAGTGTGACGCGGCTGCAAAAAAGGCAAATGCTATATTAGGCTGCATTAACAGAAGTATAGTTTCCAAACTGCATGAAGTATTAGTTCCCCTCTATTCAGCACTGGTTAGGCCTCATCTTGAATACTGCATCCAGTTCTGGTCTCCGCCCTTCAAGAAGGATGCAGACAAACTGGAACAGGTTCAGAGGAGGGCAACAAGGATGTTCAGGGGACTGGAAACAAAGCCCTGTGAAGAGAGACTGAAAGAACTGGGCATGTTTAATCTGGAGAAGAGAAGACTGAGGGGAGATAGGATAGCACTCTTCAAGTACATGAAAGGTTGCCACACAGAGGAGGGCCGGGATCTCTTCTTGATCGTCCCAGAGTGCTGGACACGGAATAATGGGCTCAAGTTGCAGGAAGTCAGATTTCAACTGAACATCAGGAAAAACCTCCTAACTGTTAGAGCCATATGACAATAGAACCAATTACCTAGAGAGGTAGTGGGTTCTCCGACACTGGAGGCCTTCAAGATGCAGCTGGACAGCCATCTGTCGGGAATGCTTTGATTTGGATTCCTGCATTGAGCAGGGGGTTGGACTTGATGGCCTTATAGGACCCTTCTAACTCTACTATTCTATGATTCTATGATTTATATTTTATATAAGCATTTTTTGTCCAACCGTTCAGCATAAAGTGGCCTCAATTATGAACCTCAGTAGCAGAATAATATTCAAGATAATACCCTCTTCCTTTGGACAGCCTGCATGCTGCCATTTCTCAAATTGCTCTGTGGACAGGTTTGAAGAACATGGGGTTTCTGAGGAAGGTTTCTCCAGCTTAGTGGTACTGTCTACATTTGGGGAATCTGAAGGCTTTTCAGTATAACTAGTTGTGGTTTCTTGCAAATATTCTACCTACCTCATATTCAGGATATAGTTATTTAATCCTCACCATGTCTTGTAATAACAGAAATGTCTTGCATTCAGACGATTTTCAGTTATGAATAGCTTGAAACCTGACAGGCCCTGAGAATCTAGCACTCTTGTCAGCTTTAGGTTAGTGGAGTAGAAGAGGAATGTGGTAATAGCCCTTTTCCAGAATATGGTTTAAATATCTAATATATATGTATATATTCCCCTCATGAAAAATGACAGAATTGTTGCACTTGTTCAATGCTAATGTGACAGGGAAGAAAAACTAATAAAGACATCTTGGCAAATGTTGGCTACTCAGGAGCATTCTGATATCATTGTAACATAGTAATTGCTTAATGCACTCCAGTTAAATCATGGTTGAAATGTTTCAGACGCAATGTTCTTGCAAAAAGTACATGTTGGTGTCTTTCTGGTAGCACCTTTTTAAAAAATAGAGAATCATTATAGCAACAGGTTATAGACCAGATGCAGCAGAAATCCAGAATTGTTTGTAGAACTATCACTCTTTTTTTACATACTGGCAGCAACCCAAGTTACTCACATAGGAGGCCATTGGCCTCTCCACACCTGGCTGTAACATCTGTTATGACTTCCTGAGAAACTCCTTATTGCAAAGAGATGCTTGAAAGTGTATAGGTAATGCCTGCTGAAATCTCAGATTTCCCATGATTGGTGGAAGGACCTTGGTTCCCAAGATAGCTCCTTGCACTTCCTCTAAGAATAGCAGAAGCAGATTAGTTTTGGAAAATAGTAAATGCTGCATAATATATTGTGCAAAATAAGATACATTCAATTTGCCTTTTTTGGTGTAATTTATACAGGATGTAGCTTTTCTTGTCATGGGATTTGGATTACTGTGGTAGAATATTTTGGTTTATGTTCAGAATGACACTGCTGAAGTGAGAAATGGCCATAGGTGGGGGGGGGGGAAGGAAAGAGCAAGAATGCTGCATTCCTAGGAGCATTTTGTTGGAAACACCTATTGTGAAAGGAAAGGGTGCAAGAGAAAGAAAATGAAGTCGAATCCAGGAAATGAGTTGAATCCTGAAATCTTTTTTAAAATTTCCTTTAAATACTCCCGGAATATTTCACAAAAATATTTTACAGCATTGCAGGGCAGCTGTGTTGCGTGATGCGCTGACCTGCTGCACTGAAAATAGGTACTGAGGAAACCTGCAGACGAACAAGGCCACCGGGCACCTTCTCGCTTGTATGGTTGTTTTTGTCATATTTAAGGACAAAACATATTTAAGTTCTTCAAAACACAGTGAAAGCGAATACACAAGTTTCTCATGGAATAAGCTTGGCTCCAAACAAAGCAGACTGATAAAGTCTGGCTGGACTTAAGTGTACTCTAGATGTTGACTATATCATGTCAGTTTTTATATCAAATGTCTCCCCAATGTCAAAACATAAGATTTCTGAATGAAATGGCTTTTTTGTGGTTCCATTTTGGGATTTGGTTTTCAAAATCTTGTGAAGTCCTTTCAGACAACTCCCTGGATATGATGTTGTTATATGCCTTCAAGTCAGTTTCGACTTATGGCGACCCTATGAATCAGCAACCGCCCGTAGCATTTATTATAAACCACCCTGTTCAGATCTGTGACTTCCTTTATGGAATCAATCCATCTTTTGTTTGACCTTCCTCTTTTTCTAATCCCTTCTGTTTTTCCCAGCATTATTGTCTTTTCTAGTGAATCATGTCTTCACATAATGTGTCCAAAGTATGATAACCTCAGTATGATAACAGCAGTTTCATCATTTTAGCTTCTAGTGACAGTTCTGGTTGAATTTGTTCTAACACCCAATTATTTGTCTTTTTCGCAGTCCATGGTATGCGCAAAGCTCTCCTCCAACACCACATTTCAAATGAGTTGATTTTTTTCTTATCTGCTTTTTTCACTGTCCAACTTTCACATCCATACATAGAGATCGGGAATACCATGGTCTGAATGATCCTTTAGTGTTATTGTTCAGTTATACGTCTTTGCATTTGAGGACCTTTTCTAGTTCTCTCATAGCTGCCCTTGCCAGTCCTAGTCTTCTTCTAATTTCTTGACTATTGTCTCCATTTTGCTTAATGACTGTGCAAAGGTATTGATAATCTTTGACAAGTTCAGTGTCCTCATTGTCAACTTTAAAGTTATATAAATCTCCTGTTGTGATTACTTTAGTCTTCTTGTTGCTCAGCTGTAGTCCTGTTTTTGTGCTTTCCTCTTTATCTTTAATCAGCATTCTTTTCAAATCATTACAGGTTTCTGCTAATAGTATGGTATTGCCTGCATATCTTAAATTATTGATATTTCTCCCTCCAATTTTCACACCTCCTTCATTTTGGTCCAATCCCACTTTCCATATGCTATGTTCTGCATATAGATTAAAGAAATAGGGTGATAAAATACACCCCTGTCTCACACCTTTTGCTATTGGGAACCAATCCGTTTCTCCATATTCTGTCAGCCTCTTGTCCAGAGTATAGGTTGTGCATCAGGACAATCAGATGGTTTGGCACCCCCATTTGTTTTAAAGCATTCCATAGTTTTTCATGATCTACACAATCAAAGGCTTTGCTGTAATTTATAAAGCACAGGGTGATTTTCTTCTGAAATTCCCTGCTCCGTTCCATTATCCAACATATGTTTGCGATATGATCTCTGGTGCCTCTTCCCTTTCTAAATCCAGCTTGGACATCTGGCATTTCTTGCTCCGTAAAATGCCTGGTTCTTCATCATATGAACGGTTCCTCCATAAATGAATCTGTCATCCTTGCATCTCTTTTATAGAGTTCTTCAGTGTATTGCTTCCATCTGCCTTTTATTTTATCTCAGTCAGTCAGTGTGTTCCCCTGCTGATTATTCAGCATCCCTACTCTTGGTTTAAATTTCCCTTTTATTTCTCTAATCTTTTGGAATAGGGCTCTTGTTCTACCTTTTTTGTTGTCCTCTTCTATTTCTGTACAATAACTATTGTAATAGTTTTCTTTGTCTCTACGTACTAGTCACTGTATTATTGCATTTAGGGTTCTGACCATGTTTCTATCTCCTTTTGCTTTTGCTTTCCTTCTTTCTTTAACCATTTTAAGAGTTTCATCAGCCATCCATTGAGGTCTTTCTCTCTTTTTAACTGGAGGTATTGTCTTTTATTTATTTATTTATTCATTGATTGATTGATATCCCGCCCTTCCTCCCAGCAGGAGCCCAGGTTGGCAAACAAAAGCACTAAAAACACGTTAAAACATCATAAAACAGACTTTAAAATATATTAAAACAAAAGAACTTTAAAAACATTCCATTGTCATTTTGCATTCTTCCCTGATAATGTCTCTTACTTCAATCCATAGTTCTTCTGGTTCTCTATCAACTAAGTTTAAAGCCCCGAATCTGTTCCTTATTTGATCTTTATATTCTTCTGGAATGTTATTTAAATTGTATTTTGGGATTATGATTGCTTTGTTGTTCTTGTTTAGCTTTATTCTGATTTTTGATATTACCAGTTCATGATCTTTTACCACAGTCTGCTCCCTATCCATCCATCCCTCCATCCATCCATCCAACCATCCCTCCCTCCCTCCCTCCCTCGGAAATGGGGGGAAAGGATTACTCTCCTGCATTTGAAAATTATCAAAACAGAACCAGAAGAGGATGTTTGGGCTGGCATGTGGAAAGCTTGCCAGTTTCAGAAGGATGGATAATTCACTGCCTCAGGTGGGAGGTCTAGTCTGTGATGGCTCTAGCCTGTAGGCAGCCTCTCAGATACCTAAAGAGTTCTTCTCACCTCAGAACTACTCTGCACTCCTGAAAGAAGAAAGAGAAACTGGTATCTCTGATGAGGAAATGGACATATGTTGTTAGCTGTGCTCTCAGCTGAGAAGGCTAAAAAAATGCTGTGAGCAAGAGATTTCTAATTGTTCAAGTATCTGAAAAGCCAGTGGCTTCTCTTGACAAGAAAGCAGAGCACACTGAACCAGGCTGAAGCAAGCTTTGGGTGCTATAGGTAACCCTATTATGATGCAGGGCTGGTGTTATCAGTTAATGTGGGAGCAGGAGAGGTCACTTACCATTTGCAGTTCTTACTATTACCAAAGCAAACAGGTAGTTGACCTTGTGCCTCTAGGGAATGAGTCTAGCTTATTGTCTCCTTGTGCTTCCAAGGATCCAAGCTCAAGCAAATGGGAAAGGGAATCTTGATCTTTTCTTAATATTACTGATCTTCAATTGAAGCTCTGCGTAAGTAACATGTATAAGTGATACATGTTGTTGTCACTCTCTAAGAACCCAATTAAACATTGGAAATTGCCTTATACCCCATTAGACCATTTAGGTTAATGTTGTCTATACTGGTGAGTGGGCCAGGAGGGTTGGAATCCTCTTTGCCTGTGGGATGAATGCAGTCTGCCAGGCCCCTCCCTGGGTCTGCTCTACACCATCTTTGAGTGCCCTGTGATGCGGCTGGCAAAGCAGAGTACTGGGCATCTGTGATTGTGCTGGCAAAGTAAAGTATGGTATCACTGCTGTGCCAGCACAGTTTGCTTCTTTACACTGGCTTCAGAGAGATTGAAAACATTTCCTTTGTCAATACAGAAGCCAGGCTGTGCTTCTGTGCTGCATGATGAAAAAGGGGAGTCCTTTTCACAGTGCTCAACATGAAAGCCAGGCACATTGAGTGAGTGTGAGAGCATGTGTGTGTGCCTGCATGTGCAAATGTGCCCCACTCACTCACTTTAGGCTTTGACTCTGCCCACGGCCAGTATGCAGCCTGTGACCACTTTATCCTGAGGAAATGTACCCTCCTCAGAGAGAAAAAGGTGTATACTGAGTTGAAGGAGCTCTTAGGAATTTCAGACAAACTCATTCCCAGCCGTACTTGAAGATATTGGAAACTGTTCCTGGGCCCTTTTGCATGCAAAACATATGTGGGATAACTTAGATATCGTCCCTTCCCTAAGAACACCCAACCTCTCTCTACGTCAAATAGAAATCAATGGCATGTTCTCCAGTCCCCTTTGCCATAAATCAGAAATTTGCTGGATCTCTCTTTCTCCCTCTCCTTCCCACTCTCTTCTGTTTCATGTCCAGAGCAATTGGAATGAAAGAACACTATTTTTATTCAACACATTGGAAGGCCACCTGACAAAGAGACCTTCGTGGATGAGATCTTCATTCTCTCCAGACTTGGCTAAAGCTAAAGATAGGATTTGTAGAATATCTAAAATTTTTGGGATTGGAATTTGTCTCTGCTTTCACCACACTGAAATATGGTCCTCAGCCAGAAGCCAGAAATTATTGGGTGCTCACTCAGGATCTCCCAAGAGGTGCACTCTGTTAAAAAGTTCTGTGCGTGCTTCACTGAAATGAATAGAAATGGGCAGGGGCACTACTATGTGATTGCCAGCTTCCATTCATTTCTGTGTGTCTTCCACAAGATAACTCAACTGGATTGTGTCCAAAGAATATGTGTATCCTAAATAACTAAACTATGGACATTGCTGTTAATTTATATAAAGAATGACTATTTTAATTTCACAGGTGTTTAAAACATGAAAGGAATAATATCTATGCCATCAGACAGTTAATAATGTTACTCTGAGATGCATAATTTTAAAATGATAAGAGATTCAGCTTGGCTGGCAAAGTTGTTACAGGGCTCTAGCTCTTCCCAACGTAGCTCACAGATACAATATTTTGATGAAGCATTACTTGTTAGACAGTCCTTAGGACAAAAATGGCTATATGTCTTATTATTTTTTGCATGTGTGGTATTGCCTTAAGATACACTTTTTGCTAACGTGTTGTCATTGATCAAGATGCAAATTGACTACATGCTACAATATACTTTGCATTTTTTGAGATGAAGATAAAAACAGCACATTAAAAATTGTGATACATCAATTAAAATAACATATGGAGAGGCTTTTAAAATGATGCAAAACACATTATCGCATGCATGTTAAGAATATGCCCTGCCATCAGCTTCACTGGTGTCAGCAACCAGCTAGAGAGAACTCTCTAATGAAAAGTTAGGCTCCCCTCCCCTTGACTTAGATATCAGATTAAATGTGTGTTATGCCCTATGTCTTGCGCTGTTATGCTTCAAATGGCTCAGATCCAAACACCAAGATAAATCTTGGTGCCAACAGTGGCTTCTACATATCTGATATCTGATGATGAACCACATGGAAGGACAAATGACTCTCCAGAAGTGGTAGCAGTGGCATATGAATGCTCCACAATAGACTCCAGGGTAGTATAATGGCTGTAGGGCTGGTTTCAGAGGGTTGCAAAATCAGGCATTTGCCAGTATCCCAAGGCAAGCAAAAGGCCCAGGGTCCAAAATAGAGTTGCCTTCCTCCTTTAAAGAAAGCACCCTACGAGGTCAGAGGCAGAATGATAGAATTCCTAGTTTGTACATCTCACTTCACCCAGACGGAGGGGCTCCACTGAGAGCTTGCACAAGGATCCCAAAAATCCAAGAGTGAATACTGGCTGGCTAACACACTGTGAATTATTGCTGTGGTGGTGGTGGTATGCCATCACACAAAAACTGGATCCAGTGGCCTCTACTTATGTTCTGTAGCTATTATATTTGTATGAATGTGGAATGTGGAGAAAGATTGAAGCTGTTTTATTTAGAGGTTCCACTCGCTGTCAAATATGACTTTGGGAAGCTTTTGTGCTAATGTTGGTGATTATTGTGATGAGTCATAACAAAGTAGTAATCCTTGAGTGAGACAGAAGCGGCATTCAAAGATAATTCAATGTATATGATCTCATTTTTCAGCCTAATAAAAAGCATTTATCAGTAGTCTGATTCATCCCAAATGGCTCACATCATGCTAGCAGACATGACCATCTCCTGCTGTGGGCGGCTTTTGAGAAAATGAAGTGTCAGGTACAAGTTCACTCAACTGAGTTATTTTGTCTTGTGGGTAAATATCTTGTTCTTATTGGGCTTTGTCTAAGCATCCCAGTCCTAGCAGAAGCTGTCTTTGAACTCCTGCTGCCATCTTAAAGCTTTGTCCATTGTTTTGAGAAATTGATTACACCATTTACTTAGCACAGAGATAAGGAACCTATGGCCTTCCAGATGTTGCTGGAGTACCATTCTCCCATCTTTCCTAACCATTGGTCATGCTGGCTGGGGCTGATGAGAGTTGGAATCCAGCAACATCTGGAGGGTATCAGGTTCGCCAATTCTTTCTAAGCAAGATGAGATTATGGAAGTTTGGAAACACAAAGTATGGCTTGAAGGAAATATGGAAATTCTAAAACACCATCATGAATTGTGCACCTTCTGTGACTAATATTGTATTTAAAGGTTGTAACAGGATGGAAGGGCCTGGAGCAGACACAGTACTCAACCTGAAGAGCAGGTATAGGGACATTGCTGGGAGACCTGCTTGTCATCTTGCAAGCAGAGATGCTTGAGAGTTAGGGAAGCTGACTTAACCATGTTTTGCTCAGAGCAGATGGCAAATCCTTTGTGGCTAATGCAGTCTATGGTTCATAAGCCTGCTTCAGACTCTGGTTGTATAGCCATGATTTAGGTATTTTGGTATTTAGCATAAGCCATGGTTGGATGTTACATCTTCTACAGCACTGTTCTTCAACCTTGGGTCCCCAGATTGTGTCAGACTGTAACTCCCATCAACCCCAGCCAGTGTGAAGGAAGCAAAATAGGCTTGGGTTTAGCTTCCACTTTTGTTTTATTAGTATTTTCCTCATGCTCAAATGCTGGCTTCCTGCTATGTGCCACCAGCATTTTTGGCCAGAAAAGTGAATTGCAGGTGGTTCCAGCAAAGGCAATCACATCACAGACCATGATCCCCAGGGCCTGAGAAGTCACATGACACCAGAGGACCAGTCTGGTTCCTCTGGATGACATGAATCTCCCAGAGCCCCTGCCTTCCCTTACTTTGAGTTGGTTGCCACTGAGGGGAGAGTTCCCCAGATCATCTTCTATGCCCACCAGGCTATAAGCCTTCAGCCTGATTTTTTTTACCTTAAGCCTGCCTTTCTTTGGCCTTCAGCCTTTCTGCCCATGATTTTTGCCTACCCTTGAGCCCAGACACCAGACAGCTGGAAAGAATTCAATGAGAGACTTCTTGCAGTAGGGGTATGGGGGATGATCTATTTCTCCCCTTTCATTTTGCTAATATCACAGTTCTCTCACCCCACCCCCAATTTAGAAATGAAGCTCAAAAAAAGGTGACCTTGGAATTGCCCCTTGAGGGATAGCACTTATTTTCTCTGTTGTAACACAATCCATGATTTATGATCCCTTTTCCAGTGTCTCATCAGGGCCCCCTGAATACTTAAGCTGTGTGAATTTCAGCAGAGAGAGTCTGTCATCTTTGATTTTCTTAACGGTTCATTACACGACCCCATGGCATTTCAGGGAGGAAGATTGTGATAGTATAAATGGGTTCCAATAGGCATGTGTCAGATGCTCCTTAGGGGTTGGTCTGTAGGGCTTGTTCGCAGGACTGTTAGACCAGAGGGACAAATGCATTCTACATAGTAAGCCAAGTGTCCTGTTTTATTTGCTGTGCCGTTTTAATTGAGATTGCTTTATTGCATTTTTAAATTATGGATTTTTATATTCAGTGAGATTGTTTTGTTGTGTATTTTAATAATGGAGGTTTGTATTTTAATGTTTGTGTAATTGGTTTTATACTTACAAACAACTTAGAAGCCAGTTTTGGCATTAAGTGGGATATAAATTACTTAATAATAATACTACCTGGCCATGTTATTCCCTAACCCAGCATTATTTTTATTTATTAAATTTATGTCTTGCCTAACACAAGATGCCTTCAGGCATCTTACCGTTAAAACAGCATTCAGCAATACAAGGTACACTTAAAACAAATTAATGCACATCAACAACAACATTCCAGTTTAAACAGAAAACTAAACATAAAATCCTGAGTCTGAATATTAAAAGCAATGTCTGAGAAAGATGGTACCCTAAAACACTTTTTAAAAATCCCTCCTGTTACTAATGTGGCTAAAACTATTAAAATACCGAAAGGGCTGGGGAAAAAGCAAAGACTTTGCTTGGCACTGAAACAATTGTAAAGTATGTCCCAGGTGAGCTTCCCTAGGGAGAGCATTTGAAAGTTGGGGGGGGCAGCACTGAGCACTGGCCACCTTTAATACTGCATTATAAACCCCAGGAGACTGTGGTGCTTGAAGGATAAGACACCAGTCATGTTACCCATTTCCAACTTCCAGAGCTTCCAGTGGCTAGATATTCTCCATCTTGACTCCATTGTAATTCAGCAGTTTCCTCTGTCCTAGTTTTCCTCCTTCTCTTCATCATCAGTCCTGGAGGTACGTTGAAGCACATCCATCAATTGCAGTGGTAGCTGGGTTTAAACACAGAAACAGAAAAGAGGTACCTATTGAAAAATGAAGACTACCGCTTCCTCAGCAACCTCTATATAAAAACACTACCACTAGTGATGCTTGTATTTTTCTCCCCAGCCATGATTAGTAATAGAGCCATGCAGTTTAGAAACAGTTGCCTTGACTTCCGGGAAGGGTGACTTCACTTGTGCCTGCTTTTGAGACGGGCTCCCGCCTCAGAAGAAGCTTATTCAGATATAAATCAGTCAGAACATTTTTTTTTTTGACTGATGAAATTTCTCCCGGGCAGGGAGAAACGTAGAGATCAACCTCAAAAGCCTGTTTTTGTTGGGAGGACTGGATTTCATTAATTTATGAGAAAAGGTCCAGCCAGCAATGCCGGACGGACTTCCGAACAAGCTCTATCTGATTAATGCGATACGTTTATCTCTTCTTCAAAGAGAAAACGGACTAACAGGCAAGCACTCTTCTTTCTATTTTTTTTTTTACTTGGTTTAAATTGTTGCAGCAAAAAGAGATTTGTCAAATGAATCAGCTTTAAAGAACTTCTGGGTGAGCTATAACTCTTCTCTGTTATTCACGAAATTAACAGCTTATCTCTGTTTCTATTGCAAAAAGCTGTCCTGGAAGTGCATTCTAAAGATATAAACAGAAGAGGGATTTCTATTCCGAGGAGAAAAAAATAAAAAATATGAACTTTGGAACATTATATTGTCTGGGACTATTCCCTTTTTGGTCTATTTTATTTTGACGAATCTGCTTCTTCACGACGCCACTAACTGTTTTGATGCTGGGAACTAAATTTGTTTTGTATTCTTGAACATAGAGAGATAAGGCAGGCTGCTTTGTTTATACTGTGATGTCATCAAGCCTGGAATATTAACCCAATTGTTGCTGAAATAAGAAGTGGTTCTTCTTTATTTTTGTTTTGTTTTGTTTTCGTGGTTTTAAAAATGGCAATCAAGAAAGTGGCTGAGAATCTGGAAGTAATTATGTTTCAGAAAATAATGGATGAGATTGAGATAACGAAACAAACCCTGCGACAGGGCAGTAAGGAGCTGAAAATTGAACTGAGCAAAATGACGCAGGAGCTTAAAGAAATAGGGGATCCTGTGAGAGAGGAGAATGAGATCAGAGATGAGAAAAGAAAAAATAAAGGGAAGATACAAGCCCTGGAGATTGGAACAAATGTGGAATTGGAAAAAGATTTGGAGTTTATGGATATTAGAAATAAAATCTACTGTTTGGAATTTAACGTTATCTCTGAAGAAATTAATGAAGATATTAGAGATAAAGTTATCAATGGCTTGGATAATCTTCTGGACTGGAATGACGTGATGGAGCTTGATATAGAGAAAATCTATGGAATTAACTGCAGCCATGTGACAATGGAAAAACTCTCAAGAGATGAGCCAGTGCATTTTGTAAAAAAGAAGAACAGAGATATGACTTTACAACAATATTTCAGCAACTTATTCAGAATCGATGGCAAGAAAATATTTGGGATAGAGGAAATTCCCATCAGACTCTTATTATATGACTATGGCTATGACAGCAAGATTATTATGGAATACTGATAATGGAAGATTGGACACTGAAATTACTGGACTTAACAGGACTATTGAAGATGGAAGATGGAATTAATAGGGATAATGGAATAATGGCTATTGAAATTATTGGACTTAACAGATTTGATGAGATGGATTAATCGATATGTTTATTTGGAGAAAAATTGATAGATATATTTCTTAAAGAATTGAAACCTCTCTTTGACTTTTTGTGGAAAGAATAAAGTAATGTCTATGAGATTTGATGATTAATTAAGATAACTACTGGAGGAAAGTGATTTTATAATATAATTTAAGAGACAGGATTGTTATATATTGTAGACCTATAACTGATCTGCGACAAATGGGAAGTCAACATTTTATTTTTTTGTTTAATCATTTTTGTTTTGTTTTGTTTTTTGTCTTTGAATGTTTTATGATTTTGTTTTGTTTGTTTTATGAAAATTTGAATAAAAATTATTGTAAAAAAAAAAGAAACAGTTGCCTTATGTAATAACCCCCCCTTTTTTTAACCTATTAAGGTTGTCAAAACTGGATGAGAAGAAATCTCTTGGCTGTAGTGTAACAGGGGCTAACGCCGCATCTCTGAAATGTAAAAATATAAGCACTTCAGGCAATTCTTCCCCCTCACCAGCTTTCCTCTTCCCCTTCATTTTCAATTATGGCTCTGCCCTGTAAGAACAGAAACTGTAGGGCTCTAAGATACACATTGTGATAGATTGCATTTATCTGGCAACTATGAACTAGTGTTAATAAGAACAACGAAAGGCCTTTGGGCTATCTACAGAAGAAGAAGAAAAAGTGAATTGAGGTTATGGGAGAAATGTGTCCTACTCAATATTAGCTATGTTTCAGCAGATCATCTATTGAATTTGTGTAAAGCACAGACATGCCTTTAATTTTAGGGCTGTTTTGTTTTTGAAAAGAAAGAAATGAGGAGTGCTAACTGGAAATGGCTAACATAATGCCATTATAGTGGACAGGCAGATGTGTTGCATCACTTCTGCAATTTCCATTGTTTGGGGAAAAGCAATGCCAGAAGTTAAAGCTATGAACAACTGACAGAAGAGAAGAAATTGTAGTGTTTCAACATTACCAGTTCCCCCAAATTGGTTTTTTAAGGCTTTATAAATTTCACTAGAAAAATGCTAATCATTATGATGGATGCTGCATGTATGGAAGAAGGACCTTTCCATTGTAGCTCACCTTAAAAGATTTGGAGGCACACTCCCACAGGACCCAAATCTGCATAAAATATGGGTGTGCTAATTCATATTTACATATGCAAATTTGTTTTTTTATCATTAATTTTATTCAAATTTTCAAACACAAAACAAAACAAAACAAAAAAGAAGCAAATTAAACAATAAAATAAAATGTTGACTTCCGATTGTCGCAGATCAGTTATAGGTCTATAATATATAACAAACCTGTCTCTTAATATATTACAAAATCACTTTCCTCCAGTAGTTATCTTAATTAATCATCAAATCTCATTAACATCACTTTATTCTTTCCGCAAAAAGTCAAAGAGAGGTTTCCACTCCTTGAGAAATATATCCATCGATTTTTCTCCAAATAAACATGTCAATTAATCCATCTCATAAAGTCTGCTAGGTCCAGTAATTTCAATAGCCATTTTTCCATTATCAGTGTTAATTCCATCTTCCATCCTTGCACCCATAATAATCTTGCTGTCATAGTCATAGTCATATAGTAAGAGTCTGATGGGAATTTCCTTCATCACAAATATTTCCTTGCCATCAATTCTGAATGTGTTGCTGAAATATTGTTGTAAAGTCATATCTCTGTTCCTCTTTTTTACGAAATGCACTAGCACATCTCTTGAGAGTTTTTCCATTGTCACATATCTGGAATTAATTCTATAAATTTTCTCTATTTCAAGTTCCATCAAATCATTCCAGTCCAGAAATTCCATCGAAACATTGATAGCTTTATCTCTGATATCTTCATCAATTTCTCCAGGGACAACGCCGAATTCCAAACAGTAATCTTTATCTCCAGGATCCACAAACTCCAAATATTTTTCCAGTTCCACACTTGATATATCTGTTCCAATCTCCAGGACTTGCATCCTCCCTTTAATTTTTCTTTCATCTTCTATTGCTTGTCCAGTTATATCTTTGATCTCATCTACCTCCTCTCTCATAGAATCCCCTATTTCTTTCAGCTCCTGCTTCATTTTGCCAAATTCAATTTTCATCTCTTGTCTACCCTGTCTCAGCTCCCGTTTCGCCATCTCAATCTCATCCATTATTTTCTGAAACATATTTAGAGAGAGGACCCCTTCCTGTACATCCAGGGTCTCAGCCACTTTCTTGATTGTCATTCTTAAGACCGAGAGAAAAAAAACCCTTCAATTTCCAATATAGCCACTATTCCCAAGCAAAGAGCAATTTATTTCTTTTTCCAGCAACAAAGGAGTTAATATTCCAAAAGAAGCCTTTAATTTCTGATATTAACCACTGTTCCCAAACATAAAGGCTTTTTTCCAACAACGAAAGAGTTAATATTCCATGCCTGTTGACATCATCTGGCCAGCACAGTTCTTATCTCCCGCACGTCCAAGAATGCAAAACAAATTTGGTTCACAGCACCGAACAATTAGTAACATACACGAACAGCAGATTCGTCTAAAGAAAGTAGACCAAGAAAAAATAGTCCCAGACATATGTCAATCAAATAATCATCTAAATCAGATTTTCTCTTCGGGTAAGTTGCCCCTCATCCGTTTTAATCTTTATAGTTTCCAAATTCAGGCCGGCTTTTTGCCATAAAAAAATAAGATAAGTTTTTTAAAAAATTTCTTTCCTCCTCCTTAAATCCTTGTATAAAAGAGAGAAGTGTAACTCACCCAGATATCTTGATTGCTGATTCTTAAACAAATCTCTTTTGCTGTAGTAATTTAAGCCAAATGATAAGATTAGACAGAAGAAAGCTCGCCTGTTATAGATCGTTTAAAAGAAAAATGTCTCGCTTTTTTCCAGTCCAGCTTGCTGGAAGTCCTAACTCCGTCCTCGGCTGCTAGGTATGCCTTGTTTTCCCAGGGAATTCCTGATCAATTCCAGCCACCGACAGCCCAACGAAGTTTCTGTGGATAATCTCTTCGGTTCACCCTTGCCTGAGAGAACATTTATACCAGTCAAAGTTCCCTTTTGACTGATTTTAAACTGAAAAAAGCTTCCTCTGAGACAGAGCTCATCTCAGAGGCAGCCACAGGCGGAGCAATCCTTCTGGGAAGTCTACATATGCAAATTTGGAAGTAATTACTAGAATTGAAAAACGACATTAATTAAGTCCCAGCAGCTGATTTAAAGTAAAATAAGGTTTTAAAAAAGCTTCCGTCCCAAAATCCATGATGGAAGGAAGTACCATTTCACTGGACCTTCCTTCTGAGTTAACAGCACCACACCAAAGATTTTTGGAGGGGGAGAGAGAACCACAGGGCCAGTGGTCAACATCAGAGCAAAGGAGATTATGACACCTCAGGGCCACAATGAGTAGCCACAGTGCAAATACCAGATGTTCCTGTTCAGCCACTTAGTGCAGATCTTGAACTTGACCTCCTCATCTCTCCTTCAGTTGACATTGAGCTTCTGGATGCCATTCACCCACCAGCATCAAGGGTAGATGCTCAGTGTTCACCAGCAAGGTGTCCTCCAACACAGCTGAGGCAACCTTTTCAAGCTGATTAACTCTTAATGGTACCAGAATCACTCTAGTTATTCCATTTTTTCCCGGGCCTTCACATCTCTATTGGAAACTTCATACTTTCTACTGCTGTGTAGAAAGAACTCCCTGATTCTCTGAGGTGAGTTTCATATTTTTAGTGCTTTTCGGCAAGCAACAAATAGTTGTACGTGTTAAAATGAATAGAAACAAAGCCCAGATGGTTACTGTGAGTAACAATACAATAAATGGTATTCATTGCTGAATTTCTCTCTCTCTTTTTGAAGCTGCTATTTTTTGAAAAACATTAATATGTCAGTAGGAGCAGTAGGTCCTTTCCCATTAAAGTTGCCTGTTAATAGCCTTGACTAAAATGTTCATAGAGATTCTTAATTATGCCCCTTCATCTTGACCGACATATTTCTGTTTCATTTGTCAATCTTTGGTTCAGGCTATTTTTATTCATATTGCATGTTCTGTTCCCGTTCAGATGCCAACAAACGTAGAAGACACCACAGACCTTCTAGACTACACTCGACTGTATTTCTTCCCTTCACCTTGTGGAATGAAGATATAAATTCCTCTTCCCTCACAAAAAGTTGTCACTATTTGCGGAGGGGGAAAGGTTGCCTTTGCTGATTCTTGAAGTTCTCATTCAAGTGATACACAAAAATGGCAGGGTTCTTGACTGAAAGATAACAAGAAAATGGTCTGTCCTACTGGTGTTTACTGCACAGAAGACTGTAGGGCAATCATAGCCTATTAAATCAGCCAGGAGGAAATTCAGGGCCAGAAAAGGGCAAAGGGAATGGAAAAGGCTTCTGGGAGATAGACATGAACTGTAGTAACAGGGAGGCTGTGTCTTCCAGTGCCTATGGCAGTAAACAGAACAAAACAAAATCTGGCTCTGTTTTCATAAGTGAGGTTTTAGACATAGCAACACAAGATTTTGTGTTTTCTAAGTCCATGTATCCACATTGTTCATTCTTTTTTCAGGCTGATTTTTTGCAGAAAACTACTCAAATGTTTTGCCCTGAACATAAAAGAAGAGCCTTGCTGGACCAGACAAAAGTCCCATCTAGTCCAGCATTCTGTTTTCATGGTAGCCAACCAGATGCCTATGGGAAGTCTACAAACAGGACATGAGCGCAAGAGCACTCCCCTAGTCATGCTTCCCGACATTCAGAGTCATGGTGCTTCTGATACTGGAAGTGATATAGCCATCATGATTAGTAGCCACTGAAAGTCTTGTTCTCCATGAATTAGTCTTAGTCCCCTTTTAAAGCCAACTCAGTTGGTGGCCATCACCATATCTTGTAGTGCGAATTCTATAGTTTAACAAGCATTTGGTTGTGTCAGATTACTACCTTTCTCTTCATTTTTGTATAGCTTACAACTTGATGGTTGGTGGTAATAGAGCCCTTTGTTTGCTTTGTATTTTTATCTCACTCTTCTTTCCAAGGAGTTCAGGGCACCATATATTGTTCTTTCCCTCATTTTATCTTCATAACAACCCTTTGAGACAGGTTAAACCATGAGATGATGCTGGGCCTCAGGTCACCCAGAGAGCTACAGAGCAGTATGAGGTTTTGAATCCAGGTCTTCCCCATCCTAGCTGTACCTGAATGCTCTTTGATAGCCAATGGCTACCCCAAGCTACTGGATTTTGTGTTGCATCCTACCTATTAGAATTGGGGCTGATAGGCACAAGTTTTTCAACCCTGACTGGAGAGAACAAAGGGAAACCCACAACAATTTAGAATCTACAGCTGCCTAGGAAAGGTTGCTGATAGGCTTCAGGCTTAACAAAAGTCATTTCCAGAATATTAGGGTGCTAGATTATTGTTACTTCTGCCTGTTTTGAGTGCTTGTTTCCCATCTGCTCATCTTGTATAATTGTAAATATGTATGGGAAATGCATGCATTTTGATGCATGAACTATTTCCCACCAAAGCATGAAGTCTCACCTTCTATTCCAGTATGAGCTTTTTGTAGCAAAACAAATAATTTTTTTAGGTTGCATTGTGCACAGTGAAGTATTGTTGATCATCTTGGTTCCATATGATGAACAAAGATCTCTTGCTTGTAGACATTCCCCTTTTATTTAGGAGATGGTTTAAGAAGTTAGATGAATAGCTATATAGTATCTCAGAGGCATTATGCCTATGCATACCAGTTACTGGGTGGGCTTCCTGTAGGCATCTGGTTGGCCACTGAGAGAAACAGGATGCTGGATTAGACAGACTTTTGGTCTGATCCAGCAAGGCTCACTGTAGGTATCCTTTTAAGTTTTTTTCCCAGTGTAGGACTTTTGCACTCTGATACGTTGCAAAAGTATATTAGACATTAGAGGTCAGCATGGCCAATGTAAATGCGGCTTGCAATCCCAGAGCTATAGTGGATGACAAAAAAGAAACTACACAACTGGTTCCACTCCAAGAATGTGGTTCTGCAGTGACAAACCTTTTGTTTTACGTGCCACCTGAATTCTTCTATTATTTCCTCTCCTCCAGGGTTTGTTTGTTAGGCAGCACCACAGATGCATGTGATGAACAGTGATCATATGCATCTGACCTGTTCACAAGCGGTATGTAGGTGCGGTGAGGGCGACGAAGAAACAACATTTCGCCGCCACTATTAAGTCATCTCTCTCCCGCCCAGCGGAGCTTTTTAGAGTTGTCCGAGGGCTACTCCACCCTGGCCCACAGGACATGGTAGATACATCGGTAGCCCGCTGTAATGAGTTTGCTAAGCACTTCCAGCATAAGATCTTATGCATTCGTCGGGACCTAGATTCCCATTTTATGACAGTTAGTCCTAATGAGGTGTCTGGAACACAGTCTAGTCATGTTTTGTTGAATGAGTTTCAGTCGGTTCAGTTCGAGGACGTGGACAAGGTGCTTGGACAGGTACGTGCAACCACTTCGGTACTTGATCCTTGCCCCTCTTGGCTTATAAAAACTAGCAAGGATGGAACAGCTGGCTGGGCCAAGGAAGTGATAAATGCCTCTTTACGAGAGGGAGTGGTCCCTGGCTGTCTGAAAGAAGCAGCGGTGAGACCACTCCTGAAAAAACCTTCCTTGGACCCAGAGGACTTTAACAACTATAGACCAGTGGCAAATGTTCCATTCTTGGGCAAGGTCTTGGAACGAGTGGTTGCTGACCAGCTCCAGGTGCTATTGGATGAAACCGATTATCTAGATCCATTTCATTCAGGTTTCAGACCTGGTTTTGGCACTGAGACGGCCTTGGTCGCCCTGTGTGATGACCTATATCGGGAGAGAGACAGAGGGAGTGTAACTCTGTTGATTCTCCTTGATCTCTCAGCGGCTTTTGATACCATCGACCATGGTATCCTTCTGGAGAGACTTGCGGAGTTGGGTGTTGGAGGCACTGCTTGGCAGTGGTTCCGCTCCTACTTGGCGGGCCGTCTCCAGAAGATAATACTTGGGGAACATTGCTCGACCCCGTGGGTTCTCCAATATGGGGTCCCACAGGGTTCGGTCTTGTCTCCCATGCTCTTTAATATCTATATGAAGCCGTTGGGTGCAGTCATCCGGAGTTTTGGAGTGCGTTGTCATCAGTACGCTGATGACACGCAGCTCTACTTCTCCTTTTCATCTTCTTCAGGTGAGGCGGTCGATGTGCTGAACCGTTGTCTGGACGCGACAATGGACTGGATGAGAACTAACAAACTGAGACTCAATCCGGATAAGACTGAGATGCTGCTGGTGGATGGTTTCTCTGGTCAGATGGTGGATACATACCCTGTCCTGGACGGGGTTACACTCCCCCTAAAGGATCAGGTTCATAGTTTGGGAGTCATTTTAGACTCTTCCCTATCACTCGAGGCCCATGTAGCCTCGGTGGCACGGAATGCGTTTTACCAACTTCGGTTGGTAGCCCAGCTACGTCCCTATCTGAGTAAGGAGGATCTTACATCAGTGGTTCATGCTCTGGTAACCTCACGTTTGGACTACTGCAACGCGCTCTACGTAGGGCTACCTCTGAAGACGGTTGGGAAGCTACAGCTAGTGCAAAATACAGCGGCCAGACTGCTAACAAGAACTAAGCGGTCTGAGCATATAACACCTGTTCTGGCTCGCCTGCACTGGCTTCCAATATGCTACCGGGCCAGATTCAAAGTGTTGGTATTAACCTATACAGCCTTATACGGCGCGGGACCACGATACCTGCAGGAACGCCTCTCCCGTTATGAACCGGCTCGTACACTACGGTCTACTACGAAGGCCCTCCTCTGGGTCCCGACCCATAGGGAGGCCCGGAGGGTAGTAACAAGATCTAGGGCCTTCTCAGTGGTGGCCCCCGAATTGTGGAATAGTCTCCCCGAGGAGGTACGCCTGGCGCTGACACTATTATCTTTTCGGCGCCAGGTTAAAACCTTTCTCTTCTCTGAGGCATTTTAATCTAAGTTATTTATGTAAATGTTGTAATTGGTATTTTAGATGATGTACTTTTATATTTGTTATATTGATCTTGTAATTTTATTATTGTATATGTTTCTATGTTTGCCGCCCAGAGAGCTGTTTGCTAGTCGGGCGGGATATAAGCTGAATAAAATAAATAAATAAATAAATAAATAAAATGTTCACTTGAGATGGAGATATTGAGTGGTGTTACCGTCTTATAAGACTGCCTGTAAGATGGGGAACCTGTAGTGCTGAACTCATTGTTTGTGTCCATTGACCATCCTGGCTGGGACTGATGGAAGTTGAGAGCCCAACAACATCTGAAGTTCCACAGGTTCCCCATTTCTGGCCCGTGGTTTGTCTCATACATACTTATGAATTACTTGATTACATGTATATATGAAACAGCTCTCTGTTTATTACTATCAAGCAAATATAGTGTCAAAGAACTATCTGTAGCTAGCTGTTTTGAATATTCAAAGTATAATTTGTTGGATTTCAGAAAATCTGATGATTTTAACTGTGCCAAATTTTCTCATTTGGCATATCTGCTGGGTGGAAAATATGGTGGAGAAAATAAAAATCCTGTGGTATCAAGGTCTGTGCTACCTCCTTTACCTCAAAACATACTAAAAATGTAAATAACATCCAGTTTGAATTCTCGGGCTATGATAAGAGTTACCTGCTAGAACTGGTTTTATCTGCTTACTGGTTGTAGATTTTATGTTGCGTAAAGAGACATATTTTAAAGAAGTCATTGGATATATACCTGAATGTATTCTAGGATCTGCTTGATTGATTTGCTGAAAAAATTATGCACGGTTGTGCAGATCTCTTACTGTTTCCTAGTCTCATATCTTCTGTTCTTTGTTGGGGGAGAGAGTGGGAGACTAGTGACACCATAGATGATGGCACCATAGGTGACAATTGTCTAGCAAACGGAATTTCTTTGAAAATAACTGTCACATTGAATTCCTTGGGAGCCTACACTTGCTAGACAGATTATGTGGAAGCTGCAATTGTCAGATGTATTTTCTGGCAAGCCCACACTTGACAGATCATGTTGCTAGGGAATACAGGAACAAATGAACCTGCTTTGTACCAAGTGAGACCATTGGTCCATCTAGCTCAGTATTGTCTACACTGATTGGCAGGGCCTCTCCAAGGGCAAATGACCAGCAATTGGCTGATACTGTGTCAACAGGGGTTGCTTGTGAAGTCTTTACAGCCCCTATATGAGCAGATGACCATAATGATTCTCTCTCTGTTGCCTCGTGACAACTTTGAGTACAATGAGAGTTAATAATGGCTTGGCAAAAACAGAGCCATTGCAAGCCTTTTCACATTTACTCATCTGATTGCCCTCCCTCTTTCAAGAAATACTAAGTTGTTTGTTTTTGAAGGCAGCATACCTAAACAAGTATATTATTTTACAGATATAAATATTACAACTTGGTGTCCTTAAGACTGCCACCTTCTTAAGGACAGTCTCTATTCCTTTGCCAGGTTCATAATAGGCAGAGATCAACAGGTGAAGCCTTCCTTATCATTGCATCTATTTTGCAGGGCTGTTTGCATCTGTTACATAGCTATAAGAGACACAAAACAGCCCATTTTTCAAAAGTATACTTTCTTGGTTCATTTTTGATGTATTATAACTATGGGATTCCATGTCCACAATAAAAACACTGGTGATTATTTTTGCATCTAGAAGGCAGGAATGAACAGTGACTAGTTCTTCAGCATTGCCTTAATTAACACCTGAGACCCAGTGAGGTTGATCTTCATGTTTAGGGGGAAATCTGTGACAATCTTTCTGAGATTATAACAGTGCAAGTGAGTGCTCTCTCTTTTTTTTTATTGCTCCCTCATGGGTTTTTTTAAACCTTTTTCTGCTTGTGGAGAACTAGCATACCCAGAAAAGGGCTAAGCTTAAAAGCTTTCTGAAGTATAATGTACTTTATATGGGAGGACAGGGAGCATTGAAAATACAACCTTCACCTGCAGTGTGGAGAGATGCTTTCTAATAAGGAGACTCTACCATGTGATTTTGCTGAATGTGCTTTCTTAGAATGTGATTTCCCCAGGAGGGATGCCTGAATGGATGGATCTTGGAACTAAGGGCTTTGGAAAAGCTATATACATCAGACTGGAAGGACACAAATTTGAGAGGCATTGACAATATAGAAATGAGGCATATCAGAAGAGCTGGTTCTGGATGAATAGTAGAGTTCCCTCCAGGTTTTTGTATTTTTGCCATGAGGTCCATTCCCACAACCTACAGAGCAGGTCTATAGATAGACCTGTGCACCTCAAAGGGATTGTTTGGCAAAACAGCTCTGGGAAACTCTGAAATACATGCGTGTGAAAGGGTTTGTAGGAACATAAGATGCTGCCTTATACTGCCAGAGCAGTAGTCAATCTAGTTTAATATTATCAACACTCACTGGCAATGGCTCTCCAGGGTTTCAGGCAAGGGATAAATCCAGCTCCTATGGTTTATGATATTTGGGGTATTTCTCTATAAACCACTGCTTTAAAACAAAAACATAGGTAACTCTTCACTCCAAACAGGGAGCAGGCCAGATCCAAAGATACCCCAGAATATCAGGAAATTAAAGTAATAACATCAGATAGTGGTTTATGGGGTTCCAATAAAATACATGAAAAGAATAATATAGATGTCCTTTGAATTTAAGCAGGACTGGTCCAGGATCACACAAGGAAACATAATACTGTAAATGCAGAAGTTGTAGGAGACCTGCCCATGCTCCAACTTCTGCTAAAACTAAGAGGTAGAATGATGATAATCATTATTATCACCCACAAGGCAGTGTCCAAGAATAAAATAGATTTTTAGGATTCAAACTACTTCTCCATTCTTTCAGAGGAAGATTCAGCAGTCTATGGCAAGGCAATATAAGTCCCATCTGCTTATGACATGGTAGAAAATATCATAAAATGATACTCAGATACTGTTAGCCTTATTGTTTAACATTTAATTTCCAATTAAACAAAAATTCTCTGTTGTTCCAGCACATGCTTGAATGGGTCACAGAGTTAAATTCTCTCCTTTCCTGTTTATTTGGAATGAGGGTAAAAATGTTTGAATTTTCCAAGGATGCATTTGGTGCTGCTGTCCCCCATCCAGGCATTCTGTCATCTGGGGGGGGGATATAGATGTTTCTATATTTCTATATTTATTTCAAAGTTTTATGGCAGGAAGAATAACACCTGTATTAAAAAATGCTGCATCTTATCAGCTGCTTTGGCCTAGGCATAAGGATCATCATGACTTCCCAAAACCAAACTTTGGTTCAGATTAATCTTTGTACAGCAACCCAGAATCCAGAAATCAGTCCAAAAATTAAGAGGGGAGAGAGAGGCAGCATCAGGATGGGTGGGGAAGAAAAAGAGAGAGATTCTCTCAGTGTCCAGAATTTATACTGGGGAGGGCTGGACGGCAGTATACAAATTTACCAACGAAAAAATGGTCTGTAGGCCTCTAGCCTTCATCAGTTTTGTTTATTAATTAATATGCCTAAGCCATCTAATGATCGGTTTTAGCCATTTTTTTCCAGCTAGAAAGACTGCAGATATGAAAACATACCGAGTTGTGCCCTAGGGGAAAAATATCCCATTATGATCTTACATATGAAAAAAGTTGTGGTTAACACTTATGCTGCAATCTTATTCATATTTACCTTGGCGTAAATCCCATTGAACTCAGTGGGCCTTGCTTCATTAGACATGTATAGATAGGTTTGCACTGCATGTATGTGCAATAGCTTTGTTTTTTTTATGCTGTTTCTGCGGCACATGAAGATCAGTTTTCTTCCCCCCACCACCTTCTGTCTGCATAGTGATGTCAGAGTTACTGCGTTGTAACCCCTGCTACCTGGAGTCAACTGTACCATTTAATTTAGCCTATGTATTGTAGCAGGCTGGCTGCCAGTGATAAAGGAATTAATTCACTGGGACTTCCCAAGGAAAGCATTGCTACATATCTGTTAGACGTGTTTGTCTTTGTCAGAGGTGTGAAGAGTAGTTGCCAGTTAACCAGAAGCAAGCTTAAAGTTTATAGAGGGCTTCTGAATTTGTCTGTTGGAGTGCTTAAGATGTCTGGTGAAAGATTTAGATATTGTACATCTGAGAGTAACTGAGGTTCCCAAATGTCTGTATTCATGTATGACCTTCAAAACTGTTTCCCATTAAGTGTTCTGTTTAACCCCTTTGTTCTCATCCACAACCAAAACATAGCTTGCATACAAACAATTACATTCATTTTCATTTATCCTTCATTACATTTGCCTCTCCATTCTGTCTTGTTCCTTTGATTCCACGACTATTAGCATTTTGATTGAAAGGTCTTTTGGGCAGAAACCTGCTTTTTTTTGTTTTATGATATCCTTTAAATCACCACATGCAATATGTCATTTATAAATAATGATTTGGCACACAATTTTGATATAAAATATAAACTAAAAATAAACATGCTTCCTGAGGCCATTTTTAGGCACATACACACACAGAGGGAGAGAGAGATGCTTACTGCACCCTGTTAAAAATGCTGCCATCACTCATCAATTGTAAGCATCATGGGATCCTGTCACCATGCAGTGTGAATTGAATGCTATTGGCAAATACCATGCACCTGATAGTGGTCACAAGATTGGATTTTAGGGATTTGGGAGTCTTAAGTAGAACTAGAGCCCCACTAAAGAGATCACATATATTTGAAATTCCCAACGTCACTACTCAATTTTCAAATATAACTCTTCAATCTGAATTCAGATTTAGAATGCGATTCTCCCTGCATCCACCCACCAGTGCCAATTGAAGACTGTAGGCTTATTGACAAAATTTTGATTTTTGGCAGAGGTCAAATATGCAACCTCATAAGTTGTTAGCTGTCAAATGTTAAAGATCACTGCATGCTATCTGCCACATACTTTCAGGGACAAAATGTGACAGCGTGTCACTTACCAAGCACTGTAAAAAAAATAAAAATCACCTATTAATTAATGGGCTCCTACTGGGAGGAAGGGTGGGATATAAATCTAATAAATAATAATTAATAATAATTAATGAAGCTGTATAAAACTGGATGTCAAATGCAGATATCAAATATTTTGAGAAGCAGTTGAATGTTTACTAAATGCACGTCAGATGTTCAGCACCAAAGTTTTTAGGAAAGAATTTTGAGAAGAACTTTTGGAACCAAATTAATTTCTGATGTGAAAGCATGATCCACTTTTCTTTACAGTCTCTCACTTTAGAGACCCTGAAGAAGAAAGGCCACAACGTGAGAATAAACTGTTTTTTTGAGTATTAAGTTACTGAAATAGTATCAAATCACTTTCACAAGAGGTGCTGAAACTTTAGGAAACTGAATCAGGATCCAGCAAAAAATAATAATGTTTTAAAAGCCTCAGGTTCAAACTAACAAAATATCCATGCAGCTACATTTCTTTGCAGAGGAAGGAAGGAAATGCAATCAATTTAGAAAGTCTGTGAAGATAGTCATAGTACCAAAGGTTTGATGCAATGTATTAAGCTAGTCCGTGTCAATTTTGGCTGCTAGAGCCAGGCATCTAGTTATCTCTCTGGTGGCTTTCTTTGTGAACATAACTGGCCCAAGAGGAGAGGATGTAACTCCCAGCAACCACCCCTTGAGGATGCTGCTAGGCAAAGGTTGATGGTAGAAGCCATTTTGTACATTTTGTTTCATCTGTGTTAATATTTCAGTATACGCCATGCTGCTTATTTTGTTCCATGTGCATGTCTAATACCGCATCGTCTCTCTGGTATTAATGGAAAGACGCTAAAGTTAAAGTTAATCAGGATCTTGAGAAGACACTGCAACACTTAATTGGACTAAATCCTTTCTGTTGTCAAAGCTTGTGGTTTTGAGAGCTCTTTTGCTTCATTTCACCCACATAGATGTGATCTGGAAACCTCACAGAGTATTTCAAAATTATATTTTGTAAGCCGTGTTTGATAGCAAATCTGCCTTCTTAAATTTAATAGGATTTAAAGCCTGTCCTTTGCTGACTGGGGATAGTTTACTGAATAGTTTCCTAAACTCTTTAATCAACTCAAATGAATGCTGAAGATCTGCTAAAGACAACGGGTATACAAAACCTTTGGTTACTAGATGACAGCATCACATAGAAGTTCTATACAGGATGTTTAATTTGAGGACTGAAATGATGGATAAGACTTAAAATGCTAACATCTCAGAGCAATGATTTTGTCAGTATCTACGCTGCTAAATCTCTCACAATACAGATGTGGTGATGGTGGTAGTGGTGATGATAACACGGAGATTTCTTTTAGTAGTGTATGCATAACATGTACATTTGTGTTTATTTTCACAATATATTTTAAAATCTCTACCTGTCCCTTGCATTTGTACCAGTAGCTTTCATATGATTGGGTTCCCTGGTTTCTTTTCCAGTTGCTTTTGTTTTCTGCGTAAAATAATGGATTCATCTTCTTCTTGTTTGCCTTATACAAGCTATTAGCTCTACAAGTGCGAGAACTGTGGCTGTTCACTAAATATATATTTCAATACGAAACCAGTTTTAAATAGTGTCTGATTGTTAAAATCCAATCTTAGTTTTGTAGCTTTTGAATCAAGAAATTGAAAAGGAAAACCTGAACTCGGTTTTGCTGTAAAATGTCTGTGACAGTTCTAGCCCTGGAATGAGTTGCTATGCTTACTGTTTCAATACAGTACCTCATTTAAAAAATATATATATTTTTGAGAAGAAAGACAATTTTGCCACCTAGTGGCTATTCAGGCACATATCTACAAAACTAAAAACCATGAACCAGCCTGATGATATAGAAAGTATTTTTTCTGTAATAAAAGCATAAGGTTCTTTGTTTTTACAACAGTCAATGCTATGCACCTCTGCTCAGAAGTAAGTCCCATTGCATTGAATGTGGCTTATTCCCAGGTGAGGGTATATACGATTGCAGCTTAAGACACATATTTATGTAAGATTAGACATGCCAGTGTGGTGTAGTGGTTAAGGTGTTGGACTACGACCTGGGAGAACAGGGTTCAAATCCCCACACAGCCATGAAGCTCACTGGGTGACCTTGGGCTAGTCATTACCTCTCAGCATCAGAGGAAGACAATGGTAAACCCCCTCTGAATACTGCTTACTATGAAAACCCTATTCATAGGGTTGCCATAAGTCGGAATCAACTTGAAGGCAGTCCATTTCATTTTTAGACATTTTATGAAAATATAGATATCATTCTCTTTGTGTTCTATCACCGCAAAATTGGCTGATATTATGATATAATTGCAACTCATACCAACAGCAATAGTTAAGAGCTGTTTGATTTTTTGTCAGAGTGTCATGTCTTAAACCTATAAAAAAGTAAATCACATCTTCTTCCATACTGTGATAAAAAGCTGCATCTATTTAGAAATACTGTTAGTGAAACATCTTCATGTATGCCTGAGAGAAATTGGGAACTTGTCAAATATTTGGTCTAGTTAATTCTCTGAGTGAATCAGTAACTGCTACAATGTGATGATACATCATGAGTTTTATTAAAAGTATATTTCAAATATGTGTGGTCAGAGAAAGAGTATGCCTTTTAGAGGTTAGATGAACAGATGAAAGAGTCGGAGGGTTAAAGTTATACCTTGTATGTTTATTACAGTGAATTTAAATGATGATACACAAGAAGAGGAAATGAGCATGTTGATGTACCCTCACTTTTTTTAAAAAAACAGGGCAGAGGCAGGGAAGCACTCAATCCATGAGGAATTCTTCTATGAGAAAAAGCGGATGGGGGAAGGAGAGAGGAGAGTGTGTGAGCAAAATGGGGTTGTTGTTTCTTAAAAGTGGGAAGGGAAACCAGTGGGTAACAATACTTGAAGGAGCACAGGAAAGCCAGCATGGTGTAGCAGGTTTGGGGCCAGGCAGAGTGAGGCAGCTGACTGTATGTGCCATAAAAGGGCAGCTGATTGGTGGCTATTTCATTTATTGTTGCTGTATTTTTCCTGCCAAGGAGGTAATTGTGGGGTTTTCTGCCTCCAGTACAATGCACCTTGACTTGTGGGAGGGGGCACCATTTGCTGTTTGCCTCAGGCACCAAAATGTCTTGGGCCAGCACTGGTAGTCAGACAGTGTCAGACGAGAACTAGGGAGACCCAATTTAACATTTCCACTCAACCACTCAGCTCACTGTGCAATCTGGATCAATCACAATCTCTTAGCCTAAAATCTATCTCACAGGGTCGTTGTGAGGATAAAAATGGGGGGGGTGTCCTGTGTCCTCTGCCTTGAGCTTCTTGAAGAGAAGGGTAGGTGAAAAGTGAAATAAACATTGACAGGCACTAGCTACTAGTGTGCCTTTAAAGTTTGGAGGATCTCTTAAGCTCCCACATGAACCTGCTCTTCTCTGGGTGCCCTAATCTCAGATGTTAGGTGGGTTGTGACTGCAGAGAGGGTATTCTTAATTTGTGAAGCCTCATACGTAGAATGCGGTCCTCTGAAGGGCTCCCTTGTGCACCTGCTCTCCGGTTCCAGGCAAAGAGTGTTTGACTTGCCAATTACATTCTTAAATCTGATTTTACGCTGCTGCTGCTGCTGATTTACTTCGTTACTCTCCTAGTTTAACTGAATCTTGAGACCTCTCCCCCACCCTTCCCTCTTTTTCTGTCATCTTATTGTTTTTAAATATTAATTGTCAGATGACCTGGAACTTGCCTTATTCAAAGGTGTTGTATTAAATATTTGAAATAAATGAATGAATACTCATTGTTAGGTCTTGTAGTAGTCTTCAGGCTCATCAAATACAGGTCCCATCTTTAGCCCCAATTTGAAATTTTATTTAATAATATTTCTATGCCATTTACATTAAAAGAAATCTCAAAGCAGTTTACAAAAGTACATTTTTAAAAAACAACAACCAGAGAACCTAAATCGTAGATGATAGGGCAGAAGGACACAGTACTACGGATCAGGGAAAGTCTAAGCAAATAGATAGATTTTACTAAAATAAACAGAAACACCCAATGGTCTCTTTCTCCCAAATAAAAGTGGGGAGGGCATTCCAGAGGGTAAGTAGGACCCATTTGTATTTTTTAACATATATGCCCCCCCTCCTGCTCTCTTTCTCCCCCTCCACTGACTTTCTTTCTCCCTTTGGTGGAAAAGGGATAGCTAGATATATGAAAAGGGTCAACAATAAACAAAAATCATGACAGTACCAATGGTACAATATAGTTTAGGCCAGGGCACAACTCAGTTGTGAGTCTCAACACCCCAGTGGAAGACCAAAGGTCTAGGTAAGTAGGTTTCAAAGAAATGAGTTCATCTAAGATAAAGTTTATATGAGTCAAAAATCTCACAAAATGAAACTATTTTGAAACCCACAGCACTACGGTGTTTGTACTGTATATGTGTATGTACTGTATATGTGTATAATCTGTACTGGTTAACAAATTCCTCTTTAACCTGCAGATTTATATAGGCCTGGTAAAGGTCCAAGGAAGGGAAAAAATCGGAACAATGCATGCATTTCTTTATTTTAATTTTTGTCCAGCCTTCCTCCAGAGAACTCAGAGTAGCATACATAGTTTTCCTCCCACATTTTATCCTTGCAGCAATCTTGTAAGGTAGATCAGGCTGAGAGATGGTGACTGGCCCATGATCAACCATTCAGCTTTGTGGCTGATATGAATCTGGATCTTTCTGGTCTCACCTAGTCCAACACTTTCAGCACTAAGCACACTCACTCTCCAATGGGAAGGTCTCCTGCACATGCTTCAGTGAAATGAATGAGAACAGTCTTCCTCAGTTTTCATTCATTTCAGTGAAGCACGTGCAATAGCCTTTCCTTCTGAATTATGCCCCCCGAAAGGGGGGGTATCCAAAATATCATATGCAAAAACGTTGGAAAACAGTATGCTTATTGCTTTGTGCTTTGATTAAACAAAAGCATGTCCCTAAAGTTCACAATTTTACATCAACTTTTGGAAGGCATAGTAAATAATACAGAGAGCCACTGGGAGATTTTGCAGAATAAATAAAACTCTGGATGACCTCATGAACTGGAGTAACTGAAGTAAATGAAATGTAAAAGTACAGTGTACAAATTTGGAGACCAGTAATAAACTTAGTCACTCTTAACTGAGGATTCATCAGTTCAAGATGACGGATTGGGGGAAAGAGGTCTTAAAGCATTTTCACATATGATGCTACTCAGCCATTGCTGGAATCAGCCCATATTACGAATATCAAATGTGCATTGGCTGCAGTGTACATTCAATTTCTCTTCCATTTCCCATTCCACATTAACAACTCAGGCATGGCACAAGTTGTATGAAAGATGCATTTTAAGCTTCCAGTGTGAAAAAATGTCTTGGGTTTTTGCAGATATGAGCTACAAGTGTGATGCAGCTACCAGAAGGACAAATCTAATTACTGGATTAATTAGGGAAGGATGTGTTCACATGTTTATTTCCCCTGTCCCACCCCACCCTGTGCATAATGAGAGTTTTTTATCTCATAGCTCAGGTGTGCTGCAGCTTTGGGACAATTCACACTTGATTATGGTCCCTGCATGAGCACCCATGAACGTGATGGGCTTGCTTCTGAGCAGTGCTCATGCAGAGGTGATATCTGTGTAAAACAGCCTTTTATCTGTTTTAGTAGTGACTGCAGGACACCAGTGGAACTTCAGAAAGAGAACTGGTGTTAATGAGGTTTTGAAGATAATTTTGGCCTCCAGGAAAACAGTTGGGGAGGTGCGGTATCATTCATGGATTGCTGAAATAGTTCCCATCTGCCAAGGCATCATGGGAAATTGATCCTTAAATGGATGCCTTTTTGTCATGTCATAGCGAGAGAGCAAGAAAGATCTTTAGCTACAACAGAAAACCTACTAGACAATTTACTTAGTAGATAAAGGAAAATCCTCATTTATTGTATCTCCTATTTTCTACCTCTAATAAATCAGGACAGTGATTTTTAGCTTGGCATAAGTGATACATATATCACTTTTATCTGATGCTTAATGTTTTGGCTTATTAAATATGTCTATTGTAAATAATCGCTCCCATTCTTATTTTTCACATTTCTGGAAAACAGTTGTGGCACTTCTGATTGGTTACTGAATTACAGATTGCCTTGAAAAATGTTATGGTTGAATTAATCCAAGCATAAGTGTGTAGATTTCTTAGGCTAATTTTGAGTTGTCCCAAATTTGGATGGCTCATAGACATGTTAAGAGGGGGAACTGGGGTATCATGCCTTACAGAGAGGATTGTGCCTACCATCGTTCTTTGTAAGTCAAAGTATGTTGTCTTAGCTGTATGCTTGCCCAATGTGGCCTCCATCCCAGGATCCTTGAGACTTGAACTATAGATAAAGTCAAAGCCAAGAACTGGCCTGGTATGCTTCAGGCAGTAGGTTCTGTTGTTTTGACAGGTAAGGACAGAAGACAGGCCCCTAGGATTTATAACAGACCTGGCCATTCCAGAAGCTTCATATTACACTGCTAATTGCAGGGACTGATATTGCACACTCTTCCTTTTTTGTACCTGGAGAGGCTTTGAATGCTCATTGTCCTAGGTAGCTTGCCAGACTAGGTCCTAGCTTCATGCCATGAGATGTTGAACCTGACATGGGAAGTGGTGCCGACATGGTTTGAAGATGCAAGTCTTGTATTTTCATGTTAGTAACAGACAAAGCACCTTAAAGATGGTGAGATATGATATCAATGCTAGTCCTACTCAGAGTAGCCCACTGAAGTTAATAGACATGACTAACAATCACCAGTCCTCAAATATTAGGGGATTAGTTAAAAAAAAGTTGAAAGGGAGGATCAAATCTCTCCAAAACACTTAGAGGTTAGATTACTTAAAATCACAGTAGTAGATAAAATGTATAGTTCAGATTAGGAAAATTAAAAACTATTTCCAAATGATAAAAATAAAAAGAACAACAAATGCTGGCAAAGCAAATTTAAGTTGATAACAAATGAACAAAAAACTTGATGATCACTGTTGCCTAAAAGAAGACCAAAAAAAATTTTTTTTAAGTATTTCAATACTTCAGAAGCAAGAAACCAGCTAGGGAGGTAATTAGACCTTAAGAAAACAAAGATATAAGATGACTGAAGGAAAAGGGATCTGGGAGGATCCTGGAAATTGCAAGTTGGTTAGCTTGACTTTTGTCCCAGTAAACTGATGGAAAATATTGTTAAAGATACAATAACTAACATTTAGAAGAACAAGCCTTGCTGAAGCAGAAGTAACATGGCTGCTGCAAGGGTAAGTCCTGTTTCAGTAACCTATTAGAATTCTTTGAGAGTGTCAACAAGCATATAAATTGAGGTGATCCAATTGACATTGTGTACCTGGAGTTTCAAAGAGCTTTCAACAAAATACCCTACCAAAGACTCGTGAGTAAGCTTAGCAGTCGTGGGATAAGAGGAGAGGTCCTTTTGTGGATCAGGAACTGGTTAAGAAACAGGAAGCAGAGGGTAGGAATACATGGACAGTTTTCCCAGTGGAGGGATGTAGAAAGTGAAGTCCCCCAAGCATTGGGACCTGTGTCTTTTAACTTGTTATAAATGATCTAGAGTTAGGGGTGAGCAGTGAAGGCCAAGTTTGCTGATGGTAATACATTAATTAGGGTCATTAAAACAAAAAAGGATTGCAAAGAGCTCCAAAAGGATATCTCCAAATGGAGTGAATGGGCAATAAAATGGGAAATGCAATTCAATGTAAGTAAGTGTAAAGTGATGCACGTTGGGGCAAAAAAATCAATTTCACATATAGACTCATGGGGTCTGAACTGATGGTATTTGACCAGGAACAAGAACTTGGGGTCATAGTGAAGATCTCAGTGAAGATGTTGACGCAGAGTGCAGCAGCTGTGAAAAAGGTGAATTCCATGCTAGGGATTATTAAGAAAGGAACTGAAAATAAAACTACCAATATCATAATGTCATGATACAAATCTATGGTGCAAACACACTTGGAGTACTGTGTACAGTTATGGTTCCTACACCTCAAAAATGGTATTGTAGAATTGGAAAAGGTTAAGAAAAGGGCAACTGAAATAATCAAGGGGATGGAGCATACTCCCCCATCAGGAAAGATTACAACATTTGGGGCTTTTTAGTTTAGAGAAAAGGTGAGTAAGAGGTGCCATGATAAAAGTTCAAATTATGCATAGCATGGAGTTGATAGAGAAACATTTTTTTTCTTTCATAACACCTAGAACATATGTACATCCAATGAAGCTGAATGTTGGGAGATTCAGGGCAGACAAAAGAAAGTACTTCTTCACACATTATGTACTTAAACTATGGAAACTTCCATGGGAGGCAGTGATGGCTATCAACTTGGATGGCTTTAAAAGAGGATTAGATAAATACATGCAGGATAGGCCTGTGCATGGCTACTAACCATGATGGGTATGTTTTACCTCCACAGTTGGAGGCAATATGCTTCTGAATACCAGTTAGAAATTGCAGGAGGGGAGAGTACTGTTGCGCTCAGATGCTGGTTGCGGGCTTCCCACAGCCATCTGATATAAATCAAATACTAAATAAATAAATCTGGTTAGCCACTGTGGGAACAGGATTTGAGAATAGATGGGCCAGTTTCTGTGGAAGACGCTGTATAGATATCCATGTTACACTGTGTTTGTTTTGTTTTTGGTGTGTGTGTGTGTGTGGAGGGTATCCGAAGTATTAAAATAGGGTGAAGAGATACAATTCTAGGTCTAACTGATAGTTAGCAAGCCATCAGCCAACAAGAACTAAAAATATGAAACTGCCAACGCATTCTAATGCATGTATATGTCATGGCCCCGTCAGAGGACTCCTCAGATGAGGACGACTCGGGAGTAACAGCAGCAGACCCAGGAGCAGCAGACTCAGAAGGAGACATGGAGGAGCCTCCTGAGAATCCAGCTCCTTCTGCCCCTCAGCTGCAGAGCACCCCAGGGACAGCAGAGGCCCTGCAGCCAGACACAGACAGTGAACAGGATACTCCCCCCTCACCTGCAGAACGTAGACAGCAGAAGGTCAGGCAGAAGAGAGGCAGGCCTGTCTCCTTAAGGGCCAAACGCTGAGGGCTCACACCTGCTGTCCATCCTGCTCTTTATAAGGCACACCTTGGCTGCAGCTTGTTGCTGACTGCAACGTCAGGCGTGGCTTTGTGTAGACCTAGTTTCCCTGCAGCATCTCTTTGACTGACCTCCTTGGCAATTGATCCCGGACCTCCACTGACCTCACTTCTGGACTTCTGACTCGGCAAGTACGCTTCGGATAGGCCTGGCAGATTTACAACCCGACTGCTGGCTAAGGACTTTCCTTCCCTGCCAAAGACCCAGGAATTTCCAGCCCCCCCCGACACTGCTGATGCAGTGTAGAGCTGACAGTTTGCAGTCAGCCCAAACAAAGCAGGCAACAAAGGAGTGGGGGAAGTGCTGACCATGGAGCAACTCCAACAGGAAAACTTGCTCCTGCGCTCACAAGTAGACCAGCTGCTGTTGGCCGTCCAAGGCTTGCAAACCCAGCTAGCAGCAGCCCCACCCCCTCTCCCTACAGGGAGAGGCAAGTGCCCTGTGACTCTCCCAGAGAAATTTACTGAGGCTTCCGACCAGCTCTCAGCCTTCTTGGCCCAGGCCCAGCTCTTCATGGAGCTACGCCCAGAGGCCTTCCCAGATGATGACCCGGGTGGGATTCTTGATTAACCTCTGCACCGGGGCGGCAGCTAAATGGGCCACGCCCCTGCTCCTCGAGCGGAGCCCCGTGCTCAACGACCTAGCCGCCTTCACCAGAGAACTGAAGGCTATGTTCGAGGACCCAGTCCAATCTGCCACAGCCAACCGCCGGATACGCAGGCTGCGGCAAGGCCGACGCCCCTTGGGGGAATATGTAACAGACTTTCGTCTATTGCAACAAACCCTGGGCTGGAACGAAGCCGCTCTCATGGACCAGTTTCAGGAGGGGCTGTCGGATGAGCTCCTGGATGAGCTAGCTAGGGTGGAGCGCCCTGGAACCCTGCAAGCCCTCATACGCCTGTGTCTCCAGATTGACGGGAGGCTGGAAAGCAGGCGTGCTGCCAACCGACCCCGGCCAGTCTACAGAGCATCAGCCCCAGTGGCTGGGCCGTTGGAGCCTGTCGGCAAGGACCTTACACCCCCGGCAGAACCGATGCAGCTGGGAGGGGCTCGGCCATGTCTCTCTGCGGCCGAAAAGCTGCGACGCCGGCAACAGGGCCTCTGCCTGTATTGCGGGGCGCCGGGACATTTTGCAGCCCAGTGTTCCGCGAAACGACCCACAGCCCCTGCCTCGGGAAACGCCCATGCCCCGGCCTTCACAGGCCCCTGAGCTGGGGCAACCTCATGGTTCAAGGGGCCCGCCACCTCAGTTCCTCACCGCCCAAGCATCTGACCGTGTTGATCGCACTGACAGTCCCCGGAAGGGGGACCCTACCAGTACCCGCCATGCTGGACTCAGGATCCACCAGCAATTTTATGGACGTGTCCTTTGCCAAGCTCCACCGGGTTCCTAGTCAACCCATTCACCGCCCCCTCCTGGTGGAGGCTATTGATGGCTGGCTTCTCGCCTCGGGCCCTGTAGTACAGGAGACAGTGCCGCTCGACATGGCCCTGGGGGAGCACGAGGAAAGCCTCCAGTTCTACCTGGCTGCCGTACCCCACTTCCCGGTCGTGCTGGGCCTGGCATGGCTCCAGCGGCATGACCCCATCATCCAGTGGTCCACGGGCCGACTGACCCTCGGATCCCCCTATTGCCAAGCCAACTGCTGAAGGCCGAAGGAGCGCATCCTGATGACCCAGGAGGCAAGCTCCGTGCCCGAGGCCTTACCGGAACAGTACCGGGAGTTCGCGGATGTGTTTGGGAAGCAAGAGGCAGACCAGTTGGCGCCCCATCATCCTTACGACTGTCCCATTGATCTGCTTCCCGGAGCCAAGATTCCCGTGGGCCGGCTTTATTCCCTGTCAGAACCCGAACTGGCAGCCCTCAGAGAGTTCCTCGACAAGAACCTGCGCCGAGGGTTCATTCGCCCTTCCACGTCCCCTGCAGCCGCCCCTGTCCTCTTTGTCAAAAAGAAATGTGGGGAACTCCGGCTGTGCAATGACTACCGCACCCTCAACCAGATTACAGTTCGGAATCGCTACCCTCTGCCCCTGATCCCAGAACTGTTAGAGTGGCTGCGGGGCGCTCGCATTTTCACCAAACTAGACCTGAGAGGGGCCTACAACCTGGTGCGTATGCGGGAGGGCGATGAGTGGAAGACGGCCTTCCGCACCCGTTATGGGCACTTTGAGTACACCGTGATGCCGTTTGGCTTGTGCAATGCTCCTGCCGTCTTCCAGCACTTCATGAACGACATCTTCCGGGACCTCCTAGACCGCTTCCTGGTGATCTACTTGGATGACATCCTGATCTACTCGCGGAACCCCTCGGAACATAAGGAGCACGTTCGAGCGGTGCTGCAGCGCCTGCGGGAGCACCGCCTCTTCGCCAAGCTCGAAAAATGCGCCTTTGACCTCACGACCGTGGATTTCCTAGGCCATCGGATCTCGCCCTCGGGTATCCAGATGGACCCCGCCAAAATTGAGACCATCCTCCACTGGGCAGCTCCGCGAAGCCCCAAAGATGTGCAGCGCCAACTATTACCGCCGGTTCATCTCCCACTTCTCCGAACTCACCACGCCCATATCAGACCTGCTTCGAGGCAAAGAGAAGTTTGTTTGGACCGAGGTCGCTCAACAGGCCTTCCGGCGCCTCCAACACGCCTTTACATCTGAACCCATCCTCCAGCAACCCGACCCTACCCGACCTTACATAGTGGAGGCCGATGCATTGGATAAGGCAGTGGCAGCGGTCCTACTTCAGCCGGTGGGGAGCAAGCAGTCCCTGCTCCCCTGTGCGTTCCACTCCCGGAAACTCAACGCTTCGGAACAGAACTACACCATTTGGGAGAAGGAGTTACTGGCCATCAAAGTAGCCTTCGAGACCTGGCGTCATCTCCTGGAAGGGGCACGCCATCCGGTCCAGGTACGAACAGACCACTGAAACGTGGAGCACCTGCAAAGCGCCCGATGGCTGAACCAACGCCAGATCCGGTGGTCCCTGTTTTTCTCCCGGTTCCAGTTCACGGTCACCTACCTCCCTGGCTGCCGAAACACCCTAGCAGACGCGCTCTCTCGCAAGCCAGAATACCGAGCCGAGCAGGTCGATCGCCCCCTTTGCCCAATTCTTTGCCCAGAGAACTTCGCTGCTACCCACCAGCCACAACCCCTCCTGGACCGGGTGCAGGAACAGCAGCAAAAGGACCCCTATGCCCTGGCCCAGCAGCGAGAGCTCCAATCAGGGATGCCCGCCCTGGACAGCCCCTTTTCCTTGCAGCAGGGCCTCTTGTATCACCGGAACCGGTTGTACGTTCCCCCGGGAGCTCTGCGGGGAGAGGTGCTCCACCTCTGCCATGACAGCCAGCCGGCAGGGCATTTTGGAACGTATAAAATGCTCCACCTGGTCCTACAGGATTTCTGGTGGCCCCGGGTCCAAGCGGACGTCAAGGACTATGTAGCGGCCTGTGATACCTGCCAGCGAGCCAAGAGCCACCCCGGCAAGCCCCCGGGGCTCCTGCTCCCACTGCCTACCCCCCCCCAGGCCCTGGCGCTCGGTCTCCCTGGATTTTATCACGGACTTACCGGCCTCCCGGGGAATGACCACCATCCTCGTAGTCGTAGACCTGTTCACCAAGATGGCCCATTTCCTCCCCTGTGCCGGCCTACCCTCTGCCCCAGAAACTGCGCAACTGTTCTTGAGCCAGGTTTTCCGGTTACACGGCCTCCCCGACCACCTGATCTCTGACCGAGGAGCCCAGTTCACTGCCCGGTTCTGGCAGGCCCTGTTTCGGGCCCTGAACGTCCAGATCCACTTGTCCTCCGCCCACCACCCTCAATCAGATGGACAAACAGAACATACCAACGCCACCGTCGAACAATACCTGCGGTGTTACACCTGCTTCCAACAGGACAATTGGGTGGATCTGTTACCGCTGGCGGAGTTCGCGTATAATAACTCAGTGCATGCCTCCACGCGCCAGACCCCGTTCTTTGCCTCCTACGGCTACCACCCCCGATTCTTCCCCTCAGTGCGACTCCTGTCGCCAGTCCCCGCTGCGGATGTCATGCTGCAGGAGTTGCAAGCCCTGCAGGCAGTCCTGAAGGAGCAGCTGGAACAGGCCAAGGACGCGTATAAGTGCTTTGCTGATCGCCACCGCCAACCAGGCCTGCCGCTGAAGGTGGGCGACCGGGTATGGCTCTCGACCAAATTCCTGCGTTCGCAACGGCCGTCTCACAAGCTGGAGGCTCGGAACGTAGGTCCCTTCCGGATCACCCAGCAAATTAACCCGGTAGCGTTCCGGCTTCAACTCCCTGCCTCCTTCCGCATTCACCCTGTCTTCCATCGATCACTGCTGACTCCCACTCTCCCGCCTCACCCCTTGGGTAGTAAACCGCCGCCCCCGCCGCTGATACAAGTCAACGGGGAAGAGGAATTCGAAGTGGCGCAGATCCTGGACTCCCGGAGGCATCGGGGCCACCTCCAGTACCTCATAGACTGGCAGGGGTACGGCCCTGAGGAACGCTCATGGGAAGATGCGGCACAGGTGCATGCCCCTCGTCTGGTCTGGCGCTTCCACCAGTGCTACCCGGATAAGCCGGGCCCCGGCGGGAGGCGGAGGGTTGGTTGTGGGGCGGGGGATAGTGTCATGGCCCCGTCAGAGGACTCCTCAGATGAGGACGACTCGGGAGTAACAGCAGCAGACCCAGGAGCAGCAGACTCAGAAGGAGACATGGAGGAGCCTCCTGAGAATCCAGCTCCTTCTGCCCCTCAGCTGCAGAGCACCCCAGGGACAGCAGAGGCCCTGCAGCCAGACACAGACAGTGAACAGGATACTCCCCCCTCACCTGCAGAACGTAGACAGCAGAAGGTCAGGCAGAAGAGAGGCAGGCCTGTCTCCTTAAGGGCCAAACGCTGAGGGCTCACACCTGCTGTCCATCGTGCTCTTTATAAGGCACACCTTGGCTGCAGCTTGTTGCTGACTGCAACGTCAGGCGTGGCTTTGTGTAGACCTAGTTTCCCTGCAGCATCTCTTTGACTGACCTCCTTGGCAATTGATCCCGGACCTCCACTGACCTCGCTTCTGGACTTCTGACTCGGCAAGTACGCTTCGGATAGGCCTGGCAGATTTACAACCCGACTGCTGGCTAAGGACTTTCCTTCCCTGCCAAAGACCCAGGAATTTCCAGCCCCCCCCCGACACTGCTGATGCAGTGTAGAGCTGACAGTATACAACATCACTAAAATCAGTTTCCTAATGAGAGGATTGGAAGGTAGTCAGCATTAACACTAAGGGATCCAGGTGAATCCTGGAAATTAAAGGTGTGTCATCTGTCCCAGGTAAATAGATGGAAAAGATTATTAAACTAGAATAATTAAGGATATAGAAGAACCACTGAACCAGGCTTGTTGAAGAAAAATTGCTCTGTGAGTGGAAATCTTGCCTCACACACCTTTTTAGAATTATTTGAGAACAAACCTGGAAGTGATAATCCAATAGACAATTACCTAGTTCTCATGTAATGCCAAACCAAACCATGGTTCGGGATGAGTGAACAAGTGTGCCAGTTCCCGGAGAGATCACAGCCATTTTGCCCTTTCTCTAGTCCTGCTGCCATGTTTCTGTGAGCTAAGCCATGGTTACTTCTGAACCTGGGCTCATAGTTTAACAACCTGTAGTCAAAGTTTGTTCTACGACTTACAGCTTGTAGTTTGTCTGGGGAAGATAAAATCACCAGCCCAGTTTCGCACATCATTTAAAGCCAAACCATGGCTTGGCTCAAAGCAGTATGGCAGCAGCAGGACAAAGGAGGAAGAAATCAACCACAATCTCTCTGGAAGCCCACATGTTTTCTTGTTCATAGTAAGCTATGGTTTGGCTAAGCCACTGTGGATTTCCACTTTTATTTAATTTTTGGACAAAGTTTCTCATCAGAAACCCTTGAATAAACTTAGCAGAGTTACCTTACAGACTGGTAAATGGTTAAAGATTAAGAGGCTTGCCATATTTTCTCTTTTTCATATAATTTTGAAATTAGGACTCCCCTAATAGTAGATTCAAGATCCTCCGTGGCGCAGAGTGGTAAGCGGCGGTAACGCAGCTGAAGCTCTGCTCATGGCTGGAGTTCGATTCCAACGGAAGGAGGAAGTCGAATCTCCGGTAAAAGGGGTCGAGGTCCACTCAGCCTTCCATCCATCCGTGGTCGGTAAAATGAGTACCCGGCATATCCTGGGGGGTAAAGAAAGGCCGGGGAAGGAACTGGCAATCCCACCCCATATATACGGTCTGCCTAGTAAACCTCACAAGACGTCACCCTAAGAGTCGGAAACGACTCGCGCTACAAGTGTGGGGACACCTTTACCTTTTAATAGTAGATTCAGGACAACAACAAAACTCTATACTTCTTCATACAGCACATTATTAACAAGTGGTACTCACTATCAAAAGATGTAGTGATGTCCACTGGTGCAGATAGCTTTAGAAGGGGACAGGGACAGGTCTATCAATGGCTATTGGTGATGATGGCTTGATGGTACCACTAGGTTCAGGGGAAGTAAGCTCTGAATACTAGTTGCTGGGAACAAAGAGTAGGGGTTCTTTCAAGTCCTGCTTGGGAACTTCCCAGAGGCATTGAATGTCCCCTATTGGAAAGAGAGTGCTAGATTAGATGGACTGTTACTCTAATCCATTTCAGCTCTTTTTATGTTCTTCACGATAGACATTCTTAAATCAAGGAACATGGAACGGAAGAACTAAGAACAGAGAGATGATAACAGTTCTCATGCATGGATTCCCAACCTATGGAATTGCCATAATATCAGTTATGACGGATTTCCCTGCTGCAATGATTACAATAATCCTAATAGTTTGCATGCAGGCATATAAGAAAATAAAGGACTCACAGTTGTCTTAATGCTGTTGGGGCCAGTTGTGCCTCCAAGTCATAAAAAGAATAAAGAAGAGCAGTCACATAATTCACTCCAGGATTCATTTAGAATTGATTGTAATGTTTTGTCTTGCATTTTAACAAGACAGGCCATTACAATCTATCTTCAATGGGTTGTATTGCAAACACATCTTAATATACTGTAGCATCAAAAAGAAGTAAAATAATTCATACATCTAAAACCAGGGAGATAATATACACTTTGGGGAACACAGTTGTAAATAAACAAGTCATTGCTGTGAGGTCTGTTATCTATTTCCAACTTCCATGCTCGTGTTCTAAATCATAGGAGAGCTTGTTATTATTATAGCCCTACAAATAAGTTCTCATTCAAACTGGCTTTTGGTGCCTAGGGACTGGGTTAGAATAATTTGCTTATTTTTTCTTAGCCCATCTTTGAATCCTTGGGATGGGAAGACTATGTACAAATAAACAGATAAATAGAATGATATCAGACTAGAGTTTTGAGCATTTTCATTATTACATGCGAGTGGTGACAGAAGATGTGCCAGTGAATTTCTGTGTAATATCTAAAGTGGATTTCAAGTGAGATGTATGAGTTCCTTCAGGTACATCTTTAATTTGTCCACAGATACTTCCTGATTCACACTCTTTAAATCATTCTCTTTGTGCTTCAACCTCACATCATTCCTGTTTCTTGTGCAGCAACCATATTTAATGACTTTGATTATTATTTTATTTCATTTACCCATCTATTTTTACAACAAAAAAATCTGAGGAAAAAGAAGGTTTCTCAAATATTGTCAAAGGAACTTTCTTCTCTCAAAGATGCAGTATTGCTTTGAGATTCTGAATTTTAAATAATTTGTTTGGTTTGGGTCTATCAGCCTTAAATTGTTATTTGGCTTACATTATCAGCATTGTATTTGATTATTTTTCCAAGTTCTTTTTTCTTTATTGTAAAATAATAAATGATTTTTTTAAAAAAAAATTGCAATCCCCCCACCCCAAAAAAACCACCCAATACACTAACATATAAGAGACCAATCCAGACCCATAATCCACTGTAGTGGAAGGCAGTTGGATGGAATTGATGCGTCCTTCTGCCCACCGCTTCCCAGTTCCACCACCCACTGCTGGCAGCATGGAAGCCCCTCTGGTAGGGAGCACTCCAGTGTACCTGCCCAGATAGCAGGTGGGCGGACCCTACCACCGGTGGCATCCCTGATATCAAAATGGGGTTGTGTTCACTGTAGCAGTAAGTAGTTCTGCCAGTGCAAGGATTTCTGCTTGTGCAATGGAGCTTTCTACCTCCTCCCTCTGTGTGCCCCTAAATCTGTTCTAGAGGTTCATCCAGCCCTCCGGAGCAGATTTGAGGAGGGTGCACAGGGAAGGGGGAGGAAAGGGGAAATGTACTGTTGTTCTAGTGGTAATCCTTGTGCTGACAGGATGGATGAGGAGAATACTGCTCAGGACATTTTGGAGGCAGAGAAAGTTTGGGGCTTGGCTGGCACAGGACCCTGGGAACTTGTGCAGCTGAGGGCCTTTCCCCCCCCCACTCCACCCACTGCCCTGGCTTGCATTGGTTGCACTGCTTCATCAAACCCTACTGCTGACTGCCAGGGGTTAGGATTGCAGCCTCAATCAGTTAAAACAATAATACTGAAAGTGTTCACCGACAATAACAAAGTAATATGAAAAATATCACTATGCAGCAAATTGCAAGATGTACCATATTCTTGTTTCTATCCAGTGAGCTTCCTTCAGCTGGGGAGAGAGGAACATTTTTACCAACTGTGTGTCACTGGAAACCTCTTGTTCTGCCCATTTCACAGACTCAATCTAAATAAAGGGTTGAGAGCCTGAATATCTTTCAGGATATGCTCAAGGAATGCATAATATTCTTACCATGTGGTTAAATTTCTGATAACTAAGTCACATGATTATGATGATGATAAAAACAACATATATTTAATATAATATATTTTAAAGTCTGTTTTTATGATGTTTTAAAGTGTTTTTTTTAGTGCTTTTGTTTGTCACACTGGGCTCCTACTGGAGGAAGGGTGGGATATCAATCAGTCAACAAATAACAACCCAGAATGCTAGATGCTGTTTCATATGTATCCAATGTTTGGCTAAGCACCACTATTTTCAATATTATGTCCCAATAAAAAAGCTTGCTTGGCTATGAAATTATATTACAGGTGGCCGGAGGGAGGGGGAGGGGGAGTAAGTACCACACTTCACATCATATTATGAAGCTTTTCAACTCCAGAATATATATTTTATGATTTTCAAATCCCATAAACACTGGATATCCTTAGAAGAAAAAGAACTGGGATTAGGCCATTTTGGGTGCTTCCTTTTGAATATATTACCTACCCATTCCTTCTTAAAGAAAATTAATAACCCATTTACATTATGCACCTTTCAAATCTGGAAAAGATCGCAATCATGACTTTCTGATTTGCTCACTTCTGAGCCCCCCTACATATGCATCCTGCAATATTGGGCCCTACCATAAAAATATGGTTGGCACATTGGGAGCCTGAGGGATATTTTCAACTAAGAGGCTTTTACAGGAATTATAACCCTATCACAAACAACAGTTGCAAGTGGACCTAGTAGATTTGTGGGTGAATTGGTTTCAAATGGAACAAACCACACATCTCTTATTAGACCCCAGTGTTCGTATATAAGCTACTAGATTTCTTACGTGAGTGGAATATATATATATTTATGCTGGGACTGGGAAAGGAATTGTTTCAGAATTGTACAAACAGCTTATGAATGTAATATTGATCAACTTACTGGATTATGGGTGTTGTGGGAAACAAATATGAACGTCCAACTAGAAGACATACAATGGCAGAATATATGGACATGGAAACCATAAAAATCAACCTCAGCACACACCAGGGAAGTCTCATAGAAAATTTGTCACAGATGGTATAGGACCCCAATACAACTTTCAAAGATAATTCCGAGCTCCCCTCCAACATGTTGGAGAGCGTGTGGAAGTTGGGAGACCTATTTCCACTTTTGGTGGGATTACCCCAAGGTCCACTCTTTTGGGCTAATAGTTTTTGATGAAATCTCATATCAACATAGTTCGCCCCCCCCCCCGGCTCTCCTATTGATTTTTGACGGTTGTAATGTAGCTATACCATCTAAAGATTTAATAGTCCGTTTATTGTTTGCAGCAAGATTGTCAATAGTTAAAAAATTGAAATATTTAGATAATTTAGATCTCTCATTATGGTATAAAAACATTTGGACTATTGCTCTCCTAGAAAAAAAAATGACATTTTCGCTATGCTCAATTCAAGGACACACCAAGCCTGACACATTTAGCATTATTTGGTGGGATTTTAGTTCATATGTCTTCACACATCAATTACAACAGCAATGTCCATCAATATCTCAGAACATTTGGAACTCTTGACCTGCATCTGGTTTGGTTCTCTTTAATTATGCTGACTTGTCCATCCTTTTTGAAGATTCTGGGGATTTTTTTCCCTGTATTTTAGTTCGTGGGTTTAAGTTGTATTTTTGTTCTTGTTACCTATTGAAAAAATTAATTAAAATGGTATTAAAAAATAATGTCCCCTAGAGAGGCTACAAGCTCCAGTCCAGAGATTCATTTTATATTCTGCATAAAGATTTAATAGTACTATACATGAAGCAGTCTTTAAGCTGAGTTCCACATTTAATTTAACACATTCATTTTTAATTACTCTTAGCTTTCTTTGTCTAGTCTTAACTATATTGGGAGGTTGTCGATTGTAGGTGGCTGGTAAGCAATTTGCATCATGACTCTTGTGGTGCTGTCCAATAGTATTTATAGGTAGCAATCGGTCACTTTTCAAGAAACAGACCCCATTGTGATTAAATAATATGTGTCCATGTCACATACACCGAGCACATCAGAACCCCTGAAGATTTTGAGATACAGAGAGGAAAATATTGCCAGCAACACTCAAAGGAATAAGCACAGAAAAAATACAGTATCTGCACATTTAAGTGCTCTGCAAATGTTAATAAAATTATATATACCCACCCTTCCTCCCAGAAGGAGCCCAGGGCAGCAAACAAAACACTAAAAACACTCTAAATCTTAAAAACAGACTTTAAAATATATTAAAACAAAATATCTTTAAGAACATCTTTTTAAAAAATAGCCTTAAAAAATCTTAAAAAGCAATTCCAACACAGATGCAGACTGGGATAAAGTCTCTACTTAAAAGGTTTGTTGAAAGAGGAAGATCTTCAGTAGGTGCTGAAAAGATATCAGAAATGGCGCCTGGCTAATATTTAAGGGGAGTGAATTCCAAAGGGTAGGTGCCACAACACTAAAGGTCCACTTCCTATGTTGTGTAGAAGGGACCTCATGATAAGATGATATCTGCAGGAGGCCCTCACCTGGAGAGTGCAGTGATTGACTGGGTACATAAGGGGTAAGAAATACAAATACAAATATAATTATTTGACAATGGCCCTGGCTGGTGTATGGAAGCAAAGACAGGTTTTTTTATAATTTGCTGTGTGGGCACAATCTTCTTTCTCTCTGCCCCTGGGGAAAGAGAATGAACAGTAAAAGCATCTACAATACAGAGAACCCAAAAGCCTCTGTGTGTGTTTCTGGCAACTGCAGCCAGACCTCAGAAGCTGTGTGCCTAAAGCATGTAGTCCCAGAATGCTTCCCAGTAGGAAATGGAAGAGGGTGGTCCTACTATTAGGCAGCAGATGCTAGCAGGCACAAGAGCGGCTGCAAGGTGCTGGAGAACATAGACTATGCACTTTGCAACCTGTCTTTTGCCCGGTAAGTTAGCCTGCTGCCCGCAAGTGCAGTGGAAGATGCTGCCCTGTTGTGAGTGTTGAAGTGTTCCTGTCTGGTTGGCTTTGGTTGGATCTCAGGTGATGGTCCTTTTTCAAATAGCTCCTTTTTCAAAACGGAGGTGTTTTAGTCAAACCTATACTCTCCTGTATTTCTGCTGTATTTGGATCTGTGGTGTTACCCTGACAGGTTGCAATGTCTGTTGTCTCCGATAACGGCTTTGTTATTTCTATGTCATACACCACTAATTTTGGATGGTATCCAACAAAGTCATTACTTTTGTACAAGGACATCTGCAATGGAACTTCCCCTCTCCTCTCCCTGTGCCCCTCATGCCCGCAGACATCTGCTCCAGAGAGTTGGGGAAAACCCCAGAAGAGATTTAGGGTGCACAGGAGGAAGAGAGGGAGGGGATGTTCTGTTCAAGCAGAAGTCCTTGCACAAACAAAACAACTTTGTTGGCTATAACCCACAACCCACACTTTATTTGACATATACTCTGCTCTCCTGAGGAGCTTTGGGGCAGATCCACATTTAAAGGCACATTTAAAGCACATGACTTTCCCCAAAGAATCCTGGAAACTGTAGTTTCCCCTCACAGAGCTTCAAATTCCCAGCACCCTTAACAAACTACACATCCCATAATGCTTTAAGTAGATCCCTGGAGGTATACAACTGCATTATTTCTCCTCACTTAAACCACTCTCTGGGCCACTTCAGCTGGTTCTCTGCATTTTCTTGGGATTATAGTATTGGAAGAAGTTGTTGGAGAGGTATCCCCTCTCAGGCAATGGGCATCATTACGATAAGCAGCAGTAGTGCCTGCCATTTTAAAGTATATTCGGTGGGGGAAAGGGAGTGAATGTAATAATGATGATGGCTGGTGCCTCGTGTAGACGATGCCAACAAGAACAGGGTGGGCCTTCCATGCAGCATGGCAAAATGACCTACTTCATATGCCACCCTGTGAGGGAGGGGGTAAATAAAGGCAAGAGTTTTGAGTATGAATGGTGCAGCAAGGCTTTGTAGGCCCCAGTGAAAGTGGGCATTGGGGCTCTTCTTCAGACTACAAAATATCTTGGATAGCACTGAACAAGAGGTTGTACTTCTAAGAATATAAAAGAACATAAGGAAAGCTGTGCTGGATCAGGCCAGTGGCCCATCTAGTCCAGCATCCTGTTCTCAAAGTGGCCAACCAGATGCCCATGCGAAGCCTGCAAGCAGGATCTGAGCACAAGAGCACTCTCCCCCACCCTGCTGTGGTTTCCAGCAACTGGTATTCAGAAGCATACCACCTCTGACTGTGGAGGCAGGGCATAGGCATTGTGGCTAGTAGCCTTTGATACTATTATCCTCCGTTAATTTGACTAATCCTCTTTTAAAGCCGTCCAAGTTGGTGGTCATCGCTGCCTTGTCTGTGGGTGAGTTCCATAGCTTAACTATGCGCTGTTTGAAGAAATACTTTCTTGTCCCTGTCTTGAATCTTCCAACATTCAGCTTCATTGAGTGTACACATGTTCTAGTGTTATGAGAAAAGGAGAAATTCTCTCTATCCACTCTCTCCATGCTATGCACAATTCGATAAACTTCTATCATGTCCCCTCTTACTTGCCTTTTCTCTCAACTAAAAAGCCTCAAATGCTGCAACCTTTCCTCATAGGGGAGTCATAGGGAAGTGCTGTTTTAATTGTCATGAAACCATTTCCTACAGTGGTGTTCCAGGACCAATCTTTGAGGAACATGAATGATGGTGTTTCCAGCATGTCTCATAAAGGTGAGAGATAGGCAGTGGGAGAGATGGATTACATCAGAATCCTTATGTTAAAGAGATTGAACAGAATAAGGGAGGAGCATGTGACCCAAGATGGTGGGTTTTTTTTTTTTGCCATGCTCTTTTGCTCAGTTGCTTTCTGCATTATTGATTTGACTGGCAAGTGAGAAAATTAAGTGACCCTGGTATCTAAATCAGAGATGTCAGGAAAGACAGTGTGCTCTCACAGTCACAACAGCAAGAGGGAGATTCATAATCTCCTGAGTTTTATGAAAGAATACAGCCAGCTACCTAGTTTAACCATTTGCTTGCTGCAAAGTTTCAGCCAAGTAGAAGGAAGCTGTGGCTCTGGGGGCAGAATTTCAGCTCAGGGTCATATAAAATGAGATTGGTCAGGCAAGGCTTTTTTTTTCTTGTAGCAAACTCATCTGAAATGCAAATCTTGTGTATTGCTTTATTCCTTGACTCTGCTTCCTCATTGTAAAAATGTTGGTCACATTTCTTATCCCAATCTGACAGCGAAGTATCTAGTTGGCTTGTGTTTTGTGCCTGTATCGGGCTATACTGATGGTCTGGGTGGCGGGTGGCCGGGGGTGGCCTGCATCTTTTGGTGTGGCTGTTGTAGGTCTGAGCAGAAATACTTGCAAGCCAGACAGAATTAAGTATTCAAAGATAAACAGGCAGACTCCCATCAGAATATTGTTTTCATCAAACGTATCCTAAACTTCGTGCCTTTTTCAACATAGAAGAAGTTTACAGAACTGGCCAGGAGTAGTCGTACTTGTTTCCCAACTTCAGTGCTTGGGTTTATTCCATCATTGCTGCCCAGTGTTAAATTAGGGCCTGGACATGTGTTGTATTTGCCAGGAGTGTTGCCAAGAAGTGGAAAGTTTGTGGGGATTTAGAAGTATCTTTAAAAAAAAAAAAAAAGTACTATAGCAGGAATATGACCATAGCCTATTAAGCCATGGCTATTTTCTGAAAGCACATTTCACAGTAACCTTGTTTCAAGTTAACATGAACGCTCCTGATGCTATGGCAGCATGCCACATGATAAAGGCGTCTCAGTATTACAGTGGGGCATTTGAATAGAACTTGCCACAAGGGGGTCATTTTTGCCAGCATCCTCATGGCAAATGTAACATGTGTTTTGGCCCTTGGTTAAATACTAACCATAGACTGTTTACGGAATGGCTGAAACCACACTGTGGACAGGGATAGGAGTGATGGAATAAGATTGCAGGGTTCCTAAAGCATCTTTCTCCTCTAGGGTGATCTTGTCACTCGCCAAAGACCTATCATGTTTGATGAGCAAGGAAGTGGAAGGAACTGAGAGTTCTACTCTTTTCTCCAGAGAGAAGAGGGAGGGAGGGAGGTGGATCGGTGAGATATGGGAATATCCCTTCCCCACAATCTTGGAATTGCCTTCAGGATGGGATAGAGAGCTTAGTTTTCTCTGCCCCCCCCCAAAGATTCCATGTTGGTGGCTCTGCTACCCAAGGGTAGGTATGGTAGGCAGGTTTTACCCCCACCACAGTTATCCCCCCAAGTTCTTCACTTTACTTTCACACCTAAAGGAATGTCTTTCATATATATAAGAAAAATAAAAACAGGCACTCAGGTACATAAATGGAATAAAGAGGTATATCTGCCCATGGTGACCTTAGTTTCTACAGATTTTGTTCCCCCACTTGCTTTACATTCACTTTGCTCCAGGGAAGGCAACAGGTAAGGAAGAACTGAGAACCAAGCCAGCTGCTATCTGTATAGCTCTGCCCTGGATTCTGCTTCTTGGTCACATTAGAATGTAACAGAATGTTGAAAAAGCAGAAAGGAATGTTGGGGACTGGGTTGTATAAATATTTTAGATAGATTGCAATTGAAATAACTCAAGAGTTTGGGGTTCTCTTTTCCTCTGTCTGTTAGAGGGAACACAGTTTAGAACACCTCAGTCATTCTGCTCTATTTAAGCTGATCAGTTTCCCAGTTCATGTTTCTGAAATATGCTTTCATGAGGGAGGGATGTGATGTGATGTCCCGTATCTTTAAATCTTTGGTGTCTTTGGTTTCCTCCAAGACAGAATGTTCACCCTGTTGCCTGGTTGAAACTGTGAGAGGTATATATTTTTGGTGGATAGAATGTTGATGATGATGATGTTCTGGGCTCTTCCCCTTGAATATTAGGCAGGTGCCATCTCTGCTATCTTTTCGGCGCCTTTTGAAGACCTTCCTCTTTCAACAAGCCTTTTAAGTTGAGACCTATCCCAGTCTGCGTCTGTGTTAGAATTGCTTGTTAATATGTGTTTTTTTAATAATATGTTTTCAACCTTTTTTAAAAAGATGTTTTTAAAGCTTTTTTAAAAATGTTTTTAACATTGTTTTGTTTTAATGTATTTTAAGGTCTGTTTTTATGATGTTTTAAAGTCTTTTTAGCATTTCTGTTTGCCATCCCTGGGCTCCTGCTGGGAGGAAGGGCGGGATATCAATCAAATAAACAAACAAACAAATAAATAAGGAGCAGGGTTGCAGTATTTCTGAAACAGTTTCTTTCACATCTGCTGCTCCGCTGAGGCTTAGGTTTCTGTTGTGCAGGGGATGTGGAGAAAACTGTCCCAGAAAAACTGAAACAGAAGCTGCCAATCTTCCTTGAGTTGCTTGGTGAGTGCATCTGTGCACTACAAAACAAGCACAAAACTCCAAGACAAATACTAGACAAATTCTCTTAAATGTTGACACATTTATTTGAAACATGCCATTAAAATAATTTTGTCCTTTAAAATTGTTTTGATTGCTTTTCTAATACAAGCCACAAGATGGTAGTGCTTGTGTTACTGGAGAAGCAAAAATTTGCTTGTGTTACTGGAGAAGAAATACACAGAGCATCAGATACAGTGATAGTTTTAGAAGTAACTTTGCAGTTACAAGATGATTTGAGAGAAGTAAGACAAACATAGCTAGCAATCTTGTTAGGCGTGGCACTTAAAAAATATTCAGTGCATTGGGGTTGCTTCACTGTGAGGGTTGCTCCTCACGCTGACTGGGCAGTAGCAACTGACTAGTTAGTTGTCTGCATATAAGAGGATACTCATAACATGAGAAGAATTATTAGTGAATGTCTCCTGCACACTATGTCTTGAAACAAATAGCAAATATACATCTTTACAACTACTCTGCATTTCAGAAGTTTTTTGGGGGGTGGAGGGAGGAGTAGGACATACTAATACTGGATTGTGCCCAGTACTTAATGGATAATTTATCTATCTGCTTCTCCAAAACAATCCCTCAATACCATAAAGGCAAAGGAAGCAACTCTTCTCATTTCACAATTCTGTACTAAGGGCCCCTCTGGGCATCCTTCTTATTGTGCATTCATTATTATTTGTGCTCATGATGGTGTTGGGGTAGTTATACGTGATCATGCTTTCAATACTATTTGCACCTGCAAACATTTTGGGGCGGACATCCTGCTTCGTGTCCAATTCGGTTCATGTCCCGTAACTTCTGCTGAAATCTTGTCACTTTTTATACCACCAATGTTGCAAGAGAGGGGGTGGGTTTGTCCCACATTTGTTATGTTATAGTGCTAGAGTGCCCCTCCAGACTGGAATAATTCCATAACACTGGGGAAGCATCACAGAACAGCTAATAAAGCGGAATGATGTATAGACTGTCCAGTACTGTATAAATCCACCATTAATGTATTATTATTGCACCAATGACATCTTGCAGAATACATCTACATCCACACAAAAACCCACCATCAGTCTGGAGGGGCCCTAAATGTTTGGACCAGTGCTTATGTGGCAACTCTGTATTATGTTACCTCTAACAGTACAAGATTCTGCACTGGCAGTACAGGTAGCTTGTCTGAGTCACTGAGGGGTGCCACAATGTTTTTTTTTTTTAATTGACAGGGGAGTTGGTTTTGCTCTTTTATACAACTGAGTCATTGATGCCATAGATTGAAGTGGGGAGAAAGGGGCTTCCGTCCTCTTTGACTTCAGACTGTTTTTTTCTGCTGGATTCCACACACATCTCAGCTGCTTTTACCCCCCCCCCCCGTGGAATAATTATGGAAATACACAGAACTATGTCATTCTGCCCAGTGGGCCAATCAGCACCCTTCTTAGCATTTTGTCTTCCAAGGGTTGTTGGTGAATAGGGAATAACTGTTTTAACAGTCAATCAAAACAGATTATCAAAATTTGTGTTGTGTATTTGAACTCAGTGTGTTAGCCAAAGTGTACCCCATGCAATTTCTTTGGCAATACTTAATGGGTGGTATTCATATAAACTCTTGCACAAGCGGAACAACTTCAACTGGCACAACCTTTTTTTAAAAAAAACGATGTTTTTAACCTTTTTCAAAAAGATGTCTTGAAAGTTTTTTAAAAAATGTTTTTAAAGATGTTTTGTTTTAATGTATTTTAAAGTCTGTTTTTATGATGTTTTAAAGTGTTTTTAGCGCTTTTGTTTGCCGCCCTGGGCTCCTGCTGGGAGGAAGGGCGGGATATAAATAAAATAATAATAAATAAATAGCGCAAGGGGATTTATCCCCCCCTCACCCGATGTTATCCCCAAATCTGCTGCAGAGGGTTGGGGAAAACTCCAGAACAGATTTAGGGGGGAGAAGAGGGGAAGACCATTCCATTGCACAAACTCTTTGTGCTGATGGAACATTCAACTTAGTGCTGCGCTGAATACAATCCAGTGCCTTGGAAAGAAGGGGAGAAATACTCCCCTGACCTCAGGAAACAGCCACTTATGTAACTGGATGAATCTTGTGGATTTTGTTGGTGCCTAGTCTCACCCCATATGCACACATCTTTGATTCTAGCCTTATACACGTGTAACATCTATGTATTTTCCCAAAGAAGTGTCCTGTGGAACTGAAAGCTTGCTTCCAGCATTTTAAACATTAGAGTCATTGCTATTCTGTGCATTAGTTAAAAGCTTAGTTCTGGTTAAACTGATGGATTTAGTTGTCTTCCCTTTCTGCCAGGGTAGGGGAAACGCACAGTCTTTAACAATGCAAAATTAGTCCAAGAAAATATAAAATACATTTGCCTACTTTGCCTTTACCTTCTTTTAGCAATCTTTTTTGCAGTTGTCCCTGAGGCACTGACAGTGTTGCTAAGGGCACAAGTACATATCTCACAATTGCACCAGGGTGATGCTGATTCTAGCCTCTGAAATCTGATTTCTATGTAAATTCTGGGAAAGGGGGGCTTCTTTTCATCAAGTACTTTTGCAGCATCCTCGCTATGAAGTTTAGCTGAACTGAGGTTTCTGGTACTAGGGTTTTGGATTTGAAATGGTTCACCTTAAAGATGAAAATTATTTGCACAGTTGGATTGCACCTCCACTCCCCCTTTTCAAAGAATCATAGAATCGTACAGTTAGAAGGGTCTTATAAGGCCCTCAAATCCAACCTCCTGCTAAATGCAGGAATCCATAAAAAAGCATACCTGATAGATGGCTGTCCAACTGCCTCTTGAATGCCTGGAATGCCCACCACCTCCCTAGGTAATTGGTTCTGTTGTCATACCCATCTAACAGTTAGGAAATTTATCCTGATGTTCAGCCAAAATTGGTTTCCTGTTACTTGTGCCCATTATTCCCTGTCTTGCACTCTGAGATGATCAAGAAGAGATTCTGGCCGTTTTCTGTGTGACAACCTTTCAAGTACTTGAAGAGTGCTATCATATCTCCCTTCAGTCTGCTCTTCTTAAGGCTAATCATGCCCAGTACTTTCAGTCTGTGCTCATAGGGCTTTGTTTCCAGTCTCCTGATCATCCTCATTGCCCTCCTCTGAACCTGTTCCAGTTTGTCTGCATCCTTCTGAATGTGTAGTGGCCAGAACTGGATGCAGTACTTGAGATGAGTCCTAACCACTGCCGAACAGAGGGGAACTAGTACTTCACACGATTTGGAAACTATGCTTCTGTTAATGCAGCCTAAAATAACATTTGCCCTTTTTGTAGCCACATCACACTGTTGGCTCATATTCAGCTTGTGATCAACAACAATTCCAAGTTCCTTCTCACATCTAGTATTGCTGACTGAGCCAAGCATCTCCCAACTTATAACTGTGCATTTGGTTTCTTTTTCCTAGGTGTAGAACTTTGCACTTATCCCTGTTAAATTTCATTCTGTTGTTTTCAGTCCAATGCTTCAGCCTATCAAGATCACTTTGAATTTTGTTTCTGTCTTCCACGGTATTAGCTATCTCTCCCAATTTTGTATCATGTCAAATTTGATACGTATTCCCTGCACCTCCTCATCCAAGTAATTAATAAAAATGTTGAAGAGCACTGTAACTAATTAAAGTTATAAGAAGACTTGGACTCCTTAAAACAACAGCACAATAATCTTGACCTCTAGATGCTGAGTATTGCAGTGTGGTTTGTATGTTTGAGAGGGGGAGAGAGACAGACCTATATAAATCTCAACATGTTCCTTTTGAATATCAGAACATTTGGGTGGTCCTCTTCCAGAAGGGCCAAAAGTGATATTTCCCTCACTATGCTCTAAACTAGGCATGCATAACCTGTGACTTGCCAAGCCAAATGCAGCCTACCAGCCATGTAGGGTGACTCAGCAGCAGGTCAATAAGCCTCCTGGTTTTGCTGCCTGCCTGGGACTGCAAACATGAGGCTGGGGTTTGTCAAGTTTCTGTGAGATTACATTCAGGGTTAGTAGGCTGGTGGGCTAACAAGTTGTACACACCTGTTCAAAGCTTTCTTCTTCTTTTTAAAAGCATGCTAATGAAATGTATGCCATAATGATGGGTCAAAGAGGTGGGGGGTCCTCTGCCTCTGCATGCATTTTGTGCACAGAAATGCATCCTGCCAGCCTCAAGCTCCTTTGCCGTTAGAGCCTAAACCACTAATCACCAAGCATGAGGAACAGGCATTGCTGCCAGTGATTTCCCCATGCCTGCTGTGTTTCTTCTCCCCTAGAAGTGAATAAGAGCGATTCACTCCCCACACTTGCTTGTTGTCAAGAAAATAGTTGAGCTTAGTTAGTGTGGTATAGTGGTTAAGGTGTTAGACTACAACCTGGGAGACCAGGGTTCGAATCCCCACACAGCCATGAAGCTCACTCGGTGACCCTGGGCCACTCACTGCCTCTCACCCTCAGAGGAAGGCAATGGTAAACCACCTCTGAATACTGCTTACCATGAAAATCCTATTCATGGGGTCGCCATAAGTCAGAATTGACTTGAAGGCAGTCCATTTCCATTTTTTCCCCCAGTTTGTGATTATGGTGGTGGAGGAGGAAGATGGTGTGTGGATGCAGTGATCTGACATGGTACAAGGCTTTTCCTTCTCTTCCCCCTCCTCCTTTGCCCATCCTGCCTGTTGCAGAGGTGAGCTGTTGTTGCTGTCAGCTTCACTCTGCCTGTACCTATCGCAGAGAGGAGAGCTTTGGAGCAAGAAAATAAAGGTTCTCACCCAACATCCTTGCTATAGATCTTCCAGTTCAAGTTGGTTTTTTAAAGCGAGCAGCAGGAGCTGCCCTGTAGAACTGTCCTTAAACGCATAGTGCTTGATCAGAATGTAGTGTGAAAAAGATTGTACCTATTCTAAATGGTGACACATAATTTCTTATTCTTGTATTAAGGGAGAGTTCACCTGCCAAATCTAGTTTTAAATAAATTCAAGATTTGGGGTAATTCAGCAAAACGGAGAGAAAGCGAAAGGAAATTGCAACAGACATTTAACTCACAATGCTGTTAAATGCCAATGATATGTGCCTTCAAACTGAATAGTCCCTTTTGCTTACAGTATCTAAAAATGCATTTTAAATATGATAGTATATCCAGAAATATTTCATTCTGTTCCATAGTTCTCTTTGGAAGGCAGAATGTTTATAACAGTATTCTGCTGTTGTATATTTGAATATTGATAATTGCTTGTTTAATTATCAGCTGCTCTGAGAATCTGTCCAGATTGAAGAGAGAGAGAGAGAGAGAGAGAGAGAGAGAGAGAGAGAGAGTGTAGCGGATGGTGTAGTGGGGCTCTTTATTTATAGAAAAAATTGTATATCACAATTTCATTAAAAAATAGTTTGCAACAATACATTTTTAAAAAATGATTTAAAAACAATACAAAAACTAAAACAGATCACCTTTGGCTTTGCTGGTGTGTTTGCATTGTGCCAACCTCACTGTTACCTTGCCCTTCTGTCCTGGAGGTCTGGTGAGCAGTGGGGCCCACCACGCCATCCACTACTGGTGTGTGTGTGCACGTGCCCACAAACATATAGAGGTGTCGTCCCCATGGTTTGTGGGTGCAGTGGGGCCCTTGAGGTCTTCTGCTGGTGCCCACAAAGCCTCTGAGCCCCACCTCCACTGCCGCCCTGGTCATGAAGTGGTTACCTTTTTATCCCTTGAAAAGTACATAGAGCTGAAGAAGGTTGAAGTGTAACACTTTCTCCCACATCGTCTTTCAGCTCTATGTGCTTTTCAAGGCCCAGATTAATTCTAGCAGATCACAGGTTTTATTTATTTATTTATTTGTTGTTGTTGTTGTTGTTATTATTATTATTAAATTTATTTATACCTTGACTTTTGGCCAAAGGCCCTCAAGGCGGCTTACAAAGAAAAAACTTAGAAACAGCATTCAGTTCCTGTCGGAGATGGGGAAATGCCTCTAAGTGGACACCTGCGTTGAAAATGATTTAACATAAAAAAATGCACTGCCTAATTAATCAGGGGCAATATGTTATTTTAACTGAGTAACAGATTAATAGAATAAGACTAGTACGCCACACTTACTTTAGATAGTTTCATTTAACCCAGATCCTTTGGAAAAGCAAGGTTTGTGTGTGTGTTTGTGTGTGTGTGTGCGCACATGCTTTCTCTTTCTGTCTCCCAGATTGGCGCTGATCTGGGGGAGAGGGGAGAGAATTCCCCCCCTCCCCAAATCCAACTGTGTCCATTGGTCTAAAAAGGCTGGCAACTAAGAGCATATCTTAGAGCAGAGGTGGGGAACCTTTTTCAGTTTCAGGGCTGTTTCCCCTTCTCAGAAACCTTCTGGGGGCCACATGCCAGTGGCGAGCAGAGCAATGAATCTCAGCTGGGCAAAAGTACTAAAAGGGGGTGGTGAAACAGGGTCAGTGAGGCTTGTGACTTGAGGAAAGGGTGTCCTGGGAGAGCTCTGAGGGCCAAAGAGATGGTTGAAGGGCCACATTTGGCCTCTAGGCCAGAGGTTCCCCATCTCTAACTCAGAATACACTGTAATGTACAGGGGTTCCTCTGCAGGCGTAGTCTTTATGAAAACTGCTAGAATAAAGGGGGTTAGCTATCCTAGTGAATCTCAAAGCAATCCCCCTTGCTTCGGTTTGGTAGGCATGCTGATGTGAACTTTAGGTTAATTTGGAATAAATGCATTAATTTGGGTATGACTTAATTTGAAAGCCACCCTCAGTTCAAAGTCATTGTTTTTCCAGTTATCTGTTGAACAGAGCTCGCCCAAAAAAGAGTGAGACTGGAAAGACATTTCTAAAAGGTAAGCAATAAACCTTGGCCTTTGTTCAACACTGAAGATACAAAGGCTTTCCGGCAACAAATCTTTCAGTGACAGAGCATCAAATCATTCTGGGTCACCTCCAAAGAGCAACTTACTGTAGATTGCTGTCTTATGTTAATGCTTTTCTGCAGGTTTCCAGCTCTCAGACCTGTTTTGGGAAGTTAGCCAAGGTTCAGAAGAACAGTGACAGCATGTGATATTTTTTTTTCAAAAAAGGAGGAAAGGAGAAGCAGAAACACATTACATATACCTCTCAAATTGCTACAAAGCCTTGTTTCTTACAGTGGAAGGCTTCATTTCACTCATAGCTGTCCTATGAACTTTTCCCAGTTTGTCAATAGCTTCTTTGACTTCAGGAAAAGTACTCTAGAGATGAAGTCTTGCACAGAGGGAAAATGGGTAGTATGATTATGGAGTTGTGGTATGATGATCCAGTTAATACAATCTCTGTCTCATATCACTATTTTTTGCTTAGTTTGCCATAACCCAAGGCTGCATATACTCACCTAAAAAAAATAATAATCTGATGATGGGCAATCCAAATTTTGCACAAAGATCTCCTGAATCCTATAATCTGTACGGATTGTGCATAGTGTTTGTATGATAGTGTCTCTTATTTTGTATAATCTGTTATCATTTTGGAAAATGACTGCATTCTCTGGGTGATCCGAGGCAAGTTTCCTAGCTGGGGTGTCATCGGGGCAAATAAAACACTGAAAAAATACCATGCAGATGAACAGTACAACCTACCAGAAAACTCTCTTGTATAAGTGGTTTTAAAATGAATGGAAGCTGTATAAGAGGCCAAGTCTCAGAGCCCTGCCCATCCAGGGCCTTTTCCTGCCATTGCATGCACACCATGTTTCCTTCCCATAGAAAACTTTGGGAAATGCTGCCCTGCATATTGTTGAAAGTGCAGCTGATCCACATTAAAATTTTATGGCAGCTTCACATGCATTTAGACTTAACAAATTCAACACAAGACAGAAAAGACACATGGGCATCTGGGCAATATTTGATTAAACAGCCACAAAATAATAGTTAATATTGACATATGTGTGCCAATGTCTTAAGATCTTTGGGGGAAGCTGATCCAAGTAATCTCTCTTGCACAGGTATGCTATGCTTCCATATAGCGGAATAGGGTCTTTTCTCTGGTAGCATTACAGATTTGGAATATCTTCCATAAGGAGGCTGATTTGATGCTGACATTATAAGCTTTTCAGCAGCAGGTGAAAAACTTCCTGTTAGCTCAGGCATTTTGGATCGTAGATGACTTTTAGAACTCTGTTCTATTCTGCTTTTTAGCTTCTAGGGCTTTTGTTTGGCTTGTTGGATGTTATACGTATATGTTGATTTTAAGCTATATAATGTTATGTGAATTTTTTCCATGCTTTTTGTACACTGCTCTAGACTCTTTTAGTGAAGGGCAGTTAAAATATATAAATAAATGACTATAAACAGAATGTTTGACGGCATTCATAGAGAACAGATTATGCCAGTAATTTGTACGACAACCCTCTAACATTTGATAGTATTATTTATCCCTATTTTGTAGGTGGGGTACTTGAGGCTTAAAAATTGTAGTGTGCCTAAGACCACCTACTGAGTGGATGCAAAATCTGAATGGAATTCACACCTGTCTGATAAATGCTACACTAGAGAAGCTCTCACAAGTACCCAGGTATATTTAAACACATGCTTATGTCCGGTGGAAATGAAGCCATAGTGATACTTATAACATTAGAAATAATTTTGCAAAGTTTATTGTAGTTCGGCCGTATGTAGACTCATGGGAACATAGGAAGCTGCCTTATACAGAGTCAGACCAATGGTTCATCTAGCTCAGTATTGTGTACACTGACTGGCAGCAGCTTTCCAGGGTTTCAGGCAGGAGTCTCTCCCAGTCCTACCAGGGATTGAAGCTGGGACCTTCTGCATGCAAGGCAGATGCTCTACCACTGAGCTATGGCCCTTCCCTATAACTCACATCTGAAATGCTATGCAGCATAACAGGGTGCATAACTAGATGTTTGTATGCAGCTTCTGTACTTGACATCTTCACCTCTGTGTTATTGCCATATATCTAATAACTGTAAGTTAAGCTTCCTGCTTTTTAATGGCATATGAGTTAAACAGATTTGAGTAATGTACCATGCTGATCATTGAAAGTCTAGAAAGAGAAGCATATGCAATAATCCTTTGTCTTTCCAGAATGTGCAAGAGATGGAAATACTAGATGGGGTGGGGTGGGGTTCAGATGATCCCTCTCCATGTGTTGAAACAATGTGTAGAGAGGGCTGCGTGAGCAAGCCCTGTCCCTGCCACACACCTTTGTCCTGGCATCCATGGATTCAAACCAAATAAGGAGTTCCAATCAGAGTCTCCCTTAGTGTGTGTGTGTGTGGGGGGGTTCTATCTGCATACATCATTGCAAAAGTAGTACTCCTCCTGACAGTAATTTTACACATAGACGTGATGTTGTTGCATGGAGAGGGGCAGTGTTGGGCCACATGGCCTTTCCACATCATCTTTAGTGCATGAAGGGATTGTGTGGGGGGAAAAACCCACCCACCCCATTGTAAAATGTTTATGAAACACATACTGATTGCTTATTTCCATTATAAGAGAAGCTAAACCATTTTGGAATTTTACCAGACTTTGATTTAAAATTTGATAGGCTGCTGGAGGCTGGCTAGAGTTGTTTTGGAGGTTCTAATCCAGTCTGTGGGTTGGTAGTTAGTTATCCCTGGGTCTGATCTAGAATAAAAGGGTGTGAATGAATACATCTACTTATTCAGGAATTAACCCGCAGGAGAAAGTCTTCACCTCAGAATTACCTCCTGTTTTAATCAAACAATATAAGAGGCGATTTTAAGCAATGCTTCACTTTAAGTGATCGACTTAATAAGTTCTCCGAGGCACTTTTGAAAAGTTTACAATTGAAGTGTAAACAGAGATCACTACTTTGTAAATGCTGGCAGCTGGTTCCTGCACTCCCATCAAGTACCAGATCTCTTGCCAGGAATGTGTGCTGTTTGATCTGAGAGTCTTCAGGAAAGTCAACCTCTACCTCACCCCCACCCCGGACCTAGGTGAGCCTGCCACCCAGCCAGCAGCAGTGGCCTTTCAGGAATTACACAGCATGCCAGAATCTGGGATGCAATGGACCCAGCCATTATACCTATGAATAGAAGGAGAATGTAGGGCAAGGCCCCTCTAAACCACATACTTGCTCATTTTAAAAATTATTTCCCCCCTATGGTTGCCAGTGTTTCAACTGGCCTCTGTAGCCACTCAGTCAGTTCATTGTATTTGTGCCAACCATAGCTCATAAAGAGATAAACTGCAATAAAGAGAGATGTGCATTCCATTGTTGCAGGAACAATCAGCCACATACCCATCTAAGCATTTTTTAGCAGCACACTTAAAATACTTCCTCCATTCTAAATATGATTATTCCTCCCCTCTTCAATTATGTCTTGTTGAACCTAATATGGACAGATGATTCCGTTCATTGTAAGCACATGAGTTCCCCAGAATTAAGTGGGTTGTAACCCTGAAATCTTAGGCTGCAGTCCTATACCCACTCACCTGGAGTAAACCCCATTGACCTCAGTGGGACTTACTTCTGAGTTGACATGTATAGCCGTGCATGGATATTTAATTACATAAGTTTTAATAGGTTAGCTCTGCATAAACTTTCATGCAAATAAGACAACAGCTGTGTAAAAAGCATCATTTCTTTGCTTTTTAGCAGGTGCCATCTCAAAAGAAGCATTTCTTGCTATGTGAAAGAAGGACAAACACCCCACCTAAAAAAGCACCCGTTATCCATGATATTTTAAGTGCTCAGATTTAACATAATTATTATTTTTCAATGTTGCCTGATTATTTTATTTATAAAATTTATATCCTTCCCTTCCTCCCAGATTAGAGCACCCTTTTAATAAATCAAAGTTTTTTTAATCAATTAACTTACAAAATGCTGTAGTCATGGAATTAAAATAATGTTGTTTTACTTAAGAGCTGCTTCAACCCTGGCTTTGAGAACATATTCACACTAGCCAGTGGTGCAGCTAGGTAATTTTAGGCTCTGGCCTTAATGGTCTTACAGGGATCCCCCCCTTAGATGACCAGGTGGATTACTTCATTTGTGAAGCACACAATTAACATTTATATTCTCCTCCTGTCCACCATTCCATGCTTTAGCATACATAGTCCTTATAAGCTAGGGCAAAAAAATACAAACCCAAAAAGCGAGCAAAAACCATTTTGCTAATAATACTTATTTAAAAAGAGGAATACTCTGAGCATGTGCAGTTTCACATTTTAAACTCACTTAAATCATAACACCTATCATGACTACAGGAATAAAATGGAGTTTGCTTTTGTTGCCCTGATGCTAATACATTTACTTGGGAATAGTACAGTTTTGTTATAGGAAAGGAAAAATTAAAATTTAAAGTAAAAACATTAAATATCTGTAACCACGTACATGTCTGACCACCACCTCCTGACTATTAAATGTTTTTAAAATAAGAAAAAAGCATGGTGTTGCAACCAACATCATCTCCAGTGAATGCCATGCTGTGCATACTGTCATGGGACCTGTTTCACATTGCCCCTGTCATCTGCTGCTCTCTATGTGGTCATTCCCTAGCACCACCTCTGAGAGCCCCTGGACTTCATCCCTGAGGTCCAACTATAGGTTCATTACTGACACTAACTTATTTTTCTGGAAAAGGTATTGGAAAACTGCTGATTGTATATATCCTGGGTTCCATCACCAATTAGTGCTCCACTTCAGTTTGATTGTAGGAAAATGAATTCCTCCTTACAGAGGGGCAGAGGAAGTTCCTTTATACCGAGACATTGGTCCATCTAGCTCAGTATTATCTCCACTGATTGGTAGTAGATCTACAATGTTTTAGACAGGGATTTCTAACAGTCGTACCTGAAGATGGCAGGGATTGAACCTGGGGTCTTTTGCATGCAAAGCATCTGCTCTATCTCTGCACCACAGGCCTTCCCCAAACCTTCAATGGGGATTGAGTAAACATTCAGTCTGGATGCGAAGTAGCTATGATGCTTGCTGATAACAGATCCCCTGAAGGAGATGGCTTGAGCTCTTCTGCTTGAAAGGCAGATCTGTTCCTGCTCCTCCAAACCTTCAATGGGGATTGAGTAAACATTCAGTCTGGATGCGAAGTAGCTGTGATGCTTGCTGATAACAGATCCCCTGAAGGAGAGGGCTTCAGCCCTTCTGCTTGAAAGGCAGATCTGTTGATCTGTTCCTCCCACATACCAGATCTGCTCTGGCCATTTTGAAAAATACCCAGGAGTCCTTCTCATCAGTGGATCAACTTGTGAGTTAACAATCACCCCACTGACCATGCAACCTCCCACTTGAAATAAGCCGCCAGGCAGAAAATGTAGTCATGCCAAATTCAGCAATGGTTGGAGCCCCATCCTGTTAATTAATGAATATGCTCTTTTATCAGATGTTCCATTTAGATGACTGGACAGTGCACTCAGAAGGAATTCCACTGTTCTGCTGGACATCCACTAAGAGAAGCAGCTCTAAGAGAAGATACTAGGAAGGATAGCTTGTCTTCTCTCACCCCCCCAAAAAATAAACTCTGTGAACTGTGAACGTGCCATAAGCTAGGGAGCAATCTTAAGGAAAACAGCAAGAATAATGCAGGCCATTAAGAATGTCCATATCCATATATCTACTTTGCATAGCAATGCACTACAGCACATGCCTTCATACCTGCAGTGGTGTAGCTTTTGTACTCTTCATCTTCCACCTGTGCTCAGCAGCATGAAGTAAATCTAAGGGGAAATGGGATTATTGCAAAAGGGGACAGTGTGGAGTAGTGGTTAGAAGGTTGGACTCTGGAGATCAGGGTTCAAATCTCCACTCAGCAGCCATGAAGCTCACTGTCAGTCACTGCTCTAAGACTAGCCTACCTCACAGGATTGTGAAGATAAAATTAGATGGGGGAGAACCTTGTGCAGCACCTTGAGCTCCTTGGAGAAAAGGTGGGATATAAATGTAAATACATAAGAGAGAGAGTTCTGGGAAGACCTGTAGGTAGTTGTCTGCAACCAACAAAGTGCAGTGCAGGGAGTCTATATCTTTAGTGGCAGGCACTGTTTGGTGGTTGAGTTACAGGACAGCTGAGACACGGAGAGGTTCCTAATAATAGACAGTGGGGGAAGATGGGACACCAGGATCATTTCACACATTATTTTTTTAGGGTGTGCCCACTAAGATGTTAAGTGTGTGCCCAAAAATGCAATAAATGTATGAGACAAATAAGTGCTTAGGATACTTTTGTTATACACATATTTGTCAGGGAACTGCACTTGGCTGCACCCCCTAGGAGAACGTGCAGCCCGTGATAGGGTTGGGAACATTTTTCTGTCTGAGGGTCTTCCAAGGGTGGAGGGGGTATATGTCAGTAGTGGACGGAACCTGAGGCAAGCATGGGTAGGGCCAGAGGCAAAAGTGAGCAGAACAATGGATTTGACATATGTTTGTATTGTAAAAAGAATTACTACCGTTCAAGGATATATTCTAGCAAGGCAGAAGCACTTGAAGGCATGGAGCAGGCCTGGGGAGAGTGCTGGACAAAGAGGCCTGAAAGGCCACTCCTGGGCCTGGGGTTCTCCACCCCTGCTTTGCGACAGGACTGGGGCACCTTTGGCCCTCCAGATGTTGCTGAACTAAACTCCCATCAGCCCCAGAAAGCATGGCCAATGGCCAGGGATGATGAGGGTTGTAGTTCAGCAACCTCCGGAGACCAAAGGTTCCCCACACCTGACGTATGAAATGGCCTTAATAAATTATATCAGTGAAAGCCACTGCTTCTTCCTTACAAAATTCCACAAAAATTATTTATGCTGGCTCTAGCAACATAATCATCTTGGTGCTATCAAGGTGTCTGCAATATGTATGACTACGTGCCTGCCTACATTACAATCATTCAACCTTTGTTCAGATTGATAGATTGAAGAACAGTGAATTCAAATTGCATCATAAACAGCACTTACGCATCAAGGTAACCCAATTAGGCAACAAGTAACATTCTGTAAGCAGAATAAATTAGGGCTGGGGCACCTGTGGACCTCTCAGATGTTGTTGGACTACAACTCCTATTATCCTTTCCCATTGGCCATACTCATTGTGGCTGATGGGAGCTGGAATCTAACAGCATCTAGAGGTTCCCAACTCTGGTATCAGTGATGCACAGTACAGGAGATTTGCCTTACTCCAGTCTTTAGTTTTATGTTTTGAGTCTGCCTCTTGTTTTTTATTTACATTTTATGCTTATTTGTTGGTTTTTATTATATTTCTATATTGTGTGAATAGTTTTGTTCACACCTTTGTACACAGCCTTGGAATCCTCTCTGTGAAGGACAGTTGAAATATTTGAAGTTTTAAAAAAGCAAATATGTGTGATTTCTCTTACTTTTTTCATAGTTTATTCTACATCTGCTAGTAAAGGAGGAGGACAAGAATATATGCAGAGCACTGACAGTTTACCACTGGTAATCTTCCTCTGCCCTCTTGGTCGCTTCTGTGATTTCAGTAGGGATTGCGCACACACCTTAATCATATTTGTGCAACCATAAAAGCTAGAAAGTTGCTTTTAAAAAAAAATGAAATTCACATATTGTTGAATTTTAAATGTTGACATTAGATACATCATAAGCTTGTGACCAATATTATATTTTTTTGCTTCTCCAGAATCGCAGGATATATGCAGGTCTCTTAAACATAGACAATCTGCTCAGCATTAATAACAGACTGGATTGCTGTCCTCAAAAATGCCTATTTTTTAAACTAATGTATATATGAAAACTATCAGTCATTAGGTACAGCCTTCAAGATCAGTAGAGAGGCTGTTTGAAACAAATTCTTACCGTACAGTTAGAGACAAAATAGCATCTTATTGCAGTGGAAGGTAGAGAAAGTAATGTATAAAAAGTGTCCTCAAAAAGGAAACTATATTCTGATGACAGGATCTAAGATGGAAGAGACTTATGAGATCATCCTTTTCCTTTGCTTTGACAAGGGAGGATTGTTCTATGCAATGCATTTTGGGGTGTTTTAGTCAGTTCTAAATGTCTCAGGCAATGAGCTTTCCCTTGAAATAGTGTTCTGCAATACAATACTTAAATGTAAAATTACTAGTGAGTGTGTGAGAGAAAGCTCTTCAGTGTTCTTGTGCAGCATGAGGGGCAAGCTAAATTAAAATCTTACTAAACTACATTCACGTTCTTGTCCTTACTCAGGTGTTCTTGCAACATCCATATTTTGCTATGGCCCATTTTGGAAGCTGTTGTTTAACATTCTTAAGATCTGATTTTTTTTAAAAAAAATCTAAATCAAGTTGTTATAGCTTTATGTACTTCAAAAGCCTGAGCAACTACAGTGTAAATAGACGGAGCTGCCCTGCTAGATCTAGTTTCAGAAGACAGTGAGACTTCAGTGCAGAAAAATGATTGCTTTTTTCTGCAAAGTACAGAAGGTAAAAGTGAAGAGGGCCATGTGTGTTGTAGAACTGAAATTAATATTCACAACCCTCCCCATTCCAACATCACATCTTTCAGTTTTGACATTCAGATTTTGAATGTGATTTGTTCCCCCAATTTTGCATGTTGGATGTGAACCTGTTGCCTACAGTTTGAAGCTCGAGTTCTTAAGACCCCTTGGCATTTCTTTCTCTTTCTCTTGACTATTTGTTGGCATTTTAAAAATTTAAAATTATTTTGGCAGGCATTAAATATGAAAGCTCATAAACTATGGGTTGTCAAAAATGAAACAAAATGGCAATAAATGCTTTTGTTGGATACTATCGCCTGCCTGCCATCCAATGCTGTCAGATATCCAGTACTATTGTGTGTCATCTATCAAATAGCAACTATCAAAATATCAAGCATTGAACTTAAATATCTTAAGATTTGAGTACTAATCTCACCAAGAAACCCTCTGAATGTGATCCTTGCTGTATGGAAGACTTTATTAGTAGTTTCCATGTTGCTGGGATTACATTTAAATGGCCCATCCATGCAGGTGGAGGTCTTGGTCATGTTGTGGGAGTGCTATGTGAAATTTTCCCCTTAATGCTCCCTACCCAGATGGTTGGGCGATTTAAACATTGTTCCAGCCATGCAGGAGCTACTTATGGAAAAGCAGCTTCTGGACAATTTGGGATATTTTGTATTTGGCCAATATTTGAATTTTGAGAGTTTACCTGGGGAATATTTACCATCAACATTTGCAAAGGAGAATTTTTTGGGAGCAGTTTATTTCAGCTGTAAGGCAGAGTTATTGGCAAAACATTCTATCTGCATTCATCACGGAGCATTATAAGAGTTCTAACAAAACAGGTAATCTACTTTCATTAATAGGTGCTGTGCATAATCATGCATTGTACTTTGAGCAGCATTGATTTTTAAAAAAACATTTAGGTTGTCAAGCAATGGTATATATACTTGAGATATCTCCTTGGATTTGAAATGATACACGTGCTCTGTAAGGGAGGCCTTCCATAAACTAGCTACGCTACTTAGGATGGCCCCAAATCACATTTCTTGGGCATATTTAACACTTAATGGGCACAAATGAACAGCAGGATTTGTGATGTTTATTGTGAGCAGGAAAACAAGGCACCTGACAACACTCAATAGCCTTATCCTGTCACTAAGAGACCAATCCAAACCTAAGATCCAGTGGGATAAGCAGAGTTTGGCTGAGACCTGGGTAAACCAGGGAGGAGGACTTACCCTGGTGTATTTCTGGCTGAGCTGAAACTACAGCTGGCTGAATCCTGGCTCATCTCAGCGGATCTTGGGTTTGGATAGGTTCCTAGGCTTAGAGTGAATTCTTTGCATTGGGCCCTCTAAGCTGAAGCTGAATGTCCTACTTCACCCTGTCCTAAATAGATGAGGGAATTTTGCACGTATCTGCAAATAGCGGCAGGATGTTGATTTTGACTAGAAGAGATAGGTGCTTGCATATGTCTCTCTGAAATGACATGCCATGGATTCTGATTCTGTATGACATAGTGCAAGACCCTGATCTTGTTGAGTACCTTCTGATGAAACTGAGTTCTGATGGCAGGTCACCTTGGGTATCAGGCCTTCAGCCGTTCTTGGTGTTCCATCTTTGAAAAAGGGGATGAAAATGCTTCACGTTTCAAAACATCTTGCCTGAACGAAATACTCCTTATATGAACCACTACTTTAAGCAGAATAAAATCTTAAATGAACTGCTACGTTATGTTCTTGGAGAGGATGATACACTGCAATTCACTGGGCACATTATTATTGTTAATCTATTTTATTTCAACTGATATTTTAAGACTTTAGCTCCTTTTTGTTGATGTCTTGCCAAGACCTTTGTTTGCTAGTTTTCTAAATTTGTACCTATCTTATTGCTAAAGTCTCAAGATGACTAACAGCAAATATGGGGGAAAATCCCTTTAAAATAACAGGTAGAAATAAGAATAAAAGCAGCCAAGAAAATTTGGGGTCGACCAAAACTGTAAAAGCTATATAAAAAAAACTTGCTAAAACAGGTCAGATGTGGCAATACCAGGGAGCTGCCTCAGGTCAAGTGACATACTTTATTCCCCTGTGGTGGCTATGGCTTGCCAATCTAGTTTGAAAGGTCTTCAAGACAGGACTGAAACATCCATTGTGTGGTTGGGGGAGGGGATGTGTCAGGGTTGCAGTGTTTAGTTGATTAATCAATCTTCTGATTTGTTAGGTGCCCCCAATTAAATAAAGTGAGATATTTTTAAAAATTATTTTAACATGAGTACTTATTTAAAAAATCATGGGGGTTGGCTGCCATCTCAGAAGATGCTTTCTCTTTTCTGTTTCCTGCACAAGAGGGAATGTCTCTTTTGAGATCATATTGTTGTGACATGTGCATTCATCATCTAAAAATAAAAAATAGAAAATGCTTTTCCCTCCAGAATTGTTTTTACTTATGCAGATTTATGTAGATTATGCTCTTTCCTTCAGAGATGAAGTTGGTGACAACTGGAAATAGGGCCTTTTCTGTGATGGTACCCTGCCTTATGAAATGTCTTCTCCCAAGAGACACATCATTTTATTCAACAGCCTTAGATTGTACTTTTTCTGAATACTATTTTTCATCTACTATTTTACCTGTTGCTTTCACACAGTTTTATCTAATCTTTATGCTGCTTTGTAACAGGGAAAGGTGTATGTGCTCCATGGTATCCTTTTAAGTGAGTCATCATTATTATCAAGCCAGTCCTGTCTCCATGTTGGGATAATTACACATTTGAATGCTCTGTGTTTAAAAACAACAACATGGCTTCCTTTTAGTAAAAAAACTAGTAGGGCGGTGGGGAATTTGGTTTCTTTTAAACGAGAGTGCACTAAAAAAACACCTTCCCCCCCTTTCATCTGAAATGGTGTAGCCTGTCACCTCAGGATTCCAGTCGAGTGGGTAGATGGGCTGCTAAAAATGGATTGTGAGCTATTAACTTTTCTCAGCTTGCAAGACTCCACTAAAGAAACCTTTTCTTAGGTGAATATGTATTCAGATAATACATTATGCAACCAAGCATTGCCAGACCTGCTTCATTTCATGAGAGATTCCTAAACGTTAGGGAGCCTTGCTCTAGAACCGCTTTAAGAATGGGCACCTTAGTGCTGTCTGAAAAGCAGCATTCGCTGACCTTGAAGCATGATAGTGATTTTGTGCCTGATTTATAGACCAGCATGCTTCTGAAAACCAGTTGCCGGAAGCCTCAGGAGGGGAGAGTGTTCTTGCACTCGCGTCCTGCTTGCGGGCTTCCCCCAGGCACCTGGTTGGCCACTGTGAGAACAGGATGCTGGACTAGATGGGCCACTGGCCTGATCCAGCAGGCTCTTCTTATGTTCTTATGTTCTTAATTAGTTGCATATATCTGCCTGAGATCTCTTTTGTAAGCTCCTATTGTCTGGAGCTTATACGTCATCATAGTGGATGGAGAGGCAGCTACATTTGATTTGAAATTTTTGGCTGCTGTCCCTGGCTTCTGTGCCCTACTCAGATATGTTTGCTTTGGAAAGATTAACTTACTGATCCTACTGCAGATAATAGGATTGTCGTACAATGTTACTGCTTTCTGTTTATCGTTTATGAATAACAAATAGTGCATGTTCCTAAATAAGTGACATGAACATGGGCATAAGATCAGTTGAACTGAACCACAAGTAAATATGACCCACTATCATGACTAATATGTATTCAAAGGACATAAAAGAACTGTCTGGATCAGAGCAAAGGTCCATCTGCCCTAGAAGCCTGGTTCTGACAGTGGGTAGCCAGATGCCTCTGGAACCTCACAAGCAGGGCATGGCACTAATGACCCTCCCATGTTTGTCACAGACAGAAGTATACTGTTTCTGAACATGGAGTTTCCATTTAGGTATTGTTCTTTATATTTCCGACGTTCATGCTGCGAGTGCTGTCACTTATGTGACCAACCAGCATCTCCCATGGTGCAAGAGGGAGGTATCAGCAGGCTTGGGAGAACTCTAAGGTTTGAAGAAATTTAAAAATAAAATATTTACAGAAAGTAATTCTAAGGGGAGGGACCACCAAATCAATCCAATGAAAACTGAGCATGCTCATGGGTAATAGAATGTTGAGTCACTGTTGAAAGAACAAATAGTAAACCAGATGAGGGGAAATGAAATGGAGTAATCTGGAAATGGGCTTAGTTGACTTAGTGGAACGGTGAACACGAATATTCCACAGTGGAACATTTGTTTCAGGTCTCACTTGTCATGTCTAATAGCCTTTGACAGATCTATCCTCCGTTACTGTACCTAATCCTTAATATTCTTGCTTAGGGTACAATTTGGGCTGCTATTCATTTCAATAGGGCTTGCATGGGAGAACTTTTGTGCCATTAGACTCCAGATCCCTGATTCAGTTACAAATGTTCTGATTTTAAAAAATAATGCTGCTATGTATTCTGGACCATTACAGCCTACCAATTAATTTGCTTGTGATTATTTGTGGCATGGGCCTGGCATGAGCCCAACGGTGATGCGACTTACGAGCTATTTTTGTGCCCTGTCAATGGGTTAGATAGCAAATACTAGTGAATTTGGCATTTGTACCCCCTTTTTGCATTTTGATTTTGAAAAGAAATCAAGTTCTTGCAAGCTATTCAGTCATGGGGTTAGATTTTTAGGCTGGACATATAAACATGTGTTGGTCCATGATCTAGGCATGAGTTGGGGTGTTCACAAGACCAGGATACTGTTCATATTCAATCTGGTTGTCTGAGTGAATCACTGTAAGTTGTGGGGTTTCAGGAGCTCCAGGGCTTCAGTTATGAACTTTGGTGTCTGAGTAGTGAGCTACCAGGGGCTGTGTGTACTAAGGTCTCAAAGCCCTCTTTAGACAGGGAAGGGAATAAGAGTGTACAGCACCAGCCCTTGGATTGAGAGGCTACATGGAGCCTCTAGGTTGACCAGGCCTTGTATACCTAACTAGGAGTCTGACTTTGTGCTTCTGCCTCATCAGCAGAATAGTACCTTCTGTCCTTCTGTTCTGGGATTTCTGGGTAAGAAATACTTACATGAAGAACACATGGAGTGCCTGTGATCCCTCCTCAGTCTGGCACTGACAAGGAAATTGTTTTTTAAAAAGTCATATGAGTCTACCCAAACTTCCCTTTAAAACAGATGTGGCGAACTTGTGCCCCTCCAAATATATGTCTGTTTGTTTGGCTATTCGTGGTGAGTCACAAGTTGAGTGGACCTAAAATGGAACCATGACTCGCATAGACATGAATTTCACCATTAACTTTAACCTGGAAAATGTAAGTAGTCTAAACTTTTTGTAAATTTTGAAAGTTTAAAGCAAAATTCAAATAAAAACAAAAGTGTGTTATTTGGCATCTTGAGTGTAATAAATAGGTCAAAAAAGCTGCTTTCCATTCTATTTCTTTCTGTCAGAGTGGGCGTAGAGCTGCATAGCACAAATTCATTATTTCTAAATTCTTATTGGTCTTGAAGCTGTGCAAGAGCAAACCAGATATTTATAGAACGTAAACTGCAATAATATTATGTGTTTGTTAAATGGTGTCCTGTTTTAGTTTTTTACCCATCTGTAATAAATGTGAGTGGCATGACATACAACAACAGCAAAATTAAGTTGGTTCTTGTAAATTACAGGTTCTGAAGCCCACTTCACACATTATGTTTTTAAACATTTCAAACATTTTAAGTGCAAATGCAACAAATCCATGTTCGCAAAGGCATGTTTCGTACAGGCTTACTCAATGGAGTATATCTTGGAGCCAGAATCACTTGGCTGTAACTCAATGTTAAGTGTACACTTGATGCCAGCTCTGGGTTTGTCATCATGTGACATCTGAAGTGACATCTGGGGAAACAGTGCATTATATTCAGATTTAATCTCCTCTTCTTTTCCCTTTCCCTGGGCATTTAAACATTTTTTGTTACAAAATTTAGTCAGAATGTTTAAAACAGCACCTGCAGCAGTACTGGCAGAATTAGAAGTGATGGCGCTCTCTCCCTGATGTTAGTTCTCCTGTGCCATGGTGCCTCGGAAGAGCTGTGCCTTTTAACCTTCCTTTCCAAAATTTTATTGGATTTGCTTTCCCTGTCTATCAAAACAAACAAGCAAGCTTCAGTTTATACCCTCTTTCTAACCTTTTACTCCTCCAGGGTTTTGGACCACAACACCCATCACCCCCAGCCAATATTGCTGGGTTGGTTGGGGCTGATGGGAGTTGTAATCCAAACCATCTGGAGGGCACCAGCTTAGTGAAGGCCTGTGCTATGCCATGGGGAGTTAAGCATAAAGCTTGGTGTTGTGACCCAGGTCAGGGGGGAGGGCTGGCAGGAGGAGCACTCTGACTTTGAGGACTTGAGTGAGGGTTTGAGGAAGGACGTCTTGCAGCGTCTCCTGTCAAGGGCACGTCCCCCCGCTTCAGCAGTGGAGGAGACACCTGACCAGTTGGCAGATTCCCAGCCGGACATCCAGCAGTTTCCTACGTCCATCAAGATGGCAAGCCCCCCTCAGTCGGAGGGGGAAGTTGAGGTCCAGCCCCTCTCCCCCCGCTCTCACAGGATTCAGAGGCGTGAAGAGCAACGGCTGGCTCTTTGAAGGAGCAAATTTGCGTGCGAAAGAGAAACCTACTTATGCGGGAGGAGACAAGGAAGGGGTGCCGAGTCAACATCTGCAACTGGAGAGTAGGATAGTCAGTGTCAGGCAGGGAAATAGTTCCTAGAAAGCTTAGTTAGTTAATCAGCCGAAAGACATTGAAGGTGGATGGTACTTTAATAAAAAGAGAAAGCTTTCCTGAAACATGTGAGCCTGTGTTCCTCGCCTCCGAACGGAACACCCAGGGACCTCATTAGCTACTTTCAAGTCCCCAGTATAGTCTGTATTACACTCTACACAACTGAATAAAGTACGCTTACTGGTGGAGAGGCACCTTGTTAGAGGTGAGGCAGCCACATTTCTAGGTGGGGCATTGGGGGGCAGATGCATAGTGCCAGCCAATCCCTTCCCACCCACCCCCACTCGTGGAGAGGACATGAGGGTTAAGCCTGGGGAAGGGAAAGGCAGTGACATCCCCCCTCGCTCCTCCTTCATCCAGAGAGTGTGTAATTTACATGGATGAAGTTTAATTGGTTGAACTGTCTCATGCTTTTTTGAGAGATCCCCATGAATGCCAGACTCAATGGCTTGACTTTGCCTATAGCTTCAGACCCTTTCACCTGTAGTCTGTCCTTGTGTTCTGATTCTTCATGAACTGAACTACTTTGGTAATGACAGTGAGCTTCTGAGCTTGGCTGTGATGCTGCATTAGGTATCTCAGTTATAGATTCCACCTGAAAAACAAACTTGTCCATACTATATGTTTTGGGAAGGACATACAGAAAATAAATACTGTAAGGTGTGTTTGTTAAATCCTCCTTGAGAGTCCCTCCTAGATTTGTTCCTTGCCTTTAGATTTTCCTTCCTGTTGGACAATCAAGGGAAAGCTTTTTAACTGGCTGCTATATAAAGGTCTAACAAAGTAATTGGAAAATAATTATGGAAAGCAATTGGATTTTTTTGTGTGGTTGCTGGGTTGATTTTTCTGTCTACAAACCCTGAAAAAGCCTCATGCTAAGCTGCACATATTGGGAAAATCAGAAATTAGGCATGAGTTACAGCCTAGGTGGCCAGCCAGGCAGCTAACTATAGCGTACACAGGAATATTTGTATTCCTCTAGGGCTCTTTTCATCCTTTGCCATAGAATTATAGAATAGTAGAGGCCTGTTAGGAGCCTATTAGGCCATAGAGTCCAACCCCCTGCTCAGTGCAGAAATCCAACTTAAAGAATGCTTGACGAGTGGCTGTCCATCTGCCTCTTGAATGCCTCCAGTGTTGGCTCTCCCAAGTAATTGGTTCCATTGTCATACCACTCTAACAGAGGAAGTTTTTCCTGATGTTCAGCTGAAATCTTGCTTCCTGCAACTTGAAGCCATTATTCCATGTCCTGTACTCTGGGATGATCAAAAAGAGATCCTGGCCATCCTCTGTGTGACAACCTTTCATGTACTTGAAGAGTGCTATCATGTCTCTCCTCAGTCTTCTCTTCTCAAGGCTAAACATGCTCAGTTATTTCAGTCTCCTCATAGGGCTTGGTTTTCAGTCCCCTGATCATCCCCATTGCCCTCTTCTGGACCTGTTCCAGTTTGTCTGCATCCTTCTTAAAGTGCAAGGTCCAGAACTGAATGCAGTACTCAAGATGAGGCCTAACCAGTGCTGAATGGAGGGAAACTAGTACTGTACTTCATGCAGTTTGGAAACTATACTTCTGTTAATGCAGCCTAATATAGCATTTGCCTTTTTTGTAGCCACATCACGCTGTTGGCTCATAGTCAGCTTGTCATCAACGACAATTTATTTATTTATTTCATTTGTATACCACCCCATAGCCGAAGCTGTCTGGGTGGTTTACAACATCCAAGATCCTTCTTGCATGTAGTATTGCTGAACCAAGTATCCCCCATCTTATAATTGTACACTTGGTTTCTTTTTCCTAGGTGTAGAATTTTGCACTTATCCGTGTTAAATTTCATTCTGTTGTTTTCAACCCAATACTCCAACCAATCAAGATCCCAAGGAATTTTGTTTCTGTCCTCCAGGGTATTAGCTATCTCTCCCAATTTTATATCCTCTGCACATTTGATAAGCATTCCCTGCACCTCCTCATCCAAGTCTTTGATAAAAATATTGAAGAGCACTGGGCCTAGGAACGAGCCCTGCAGTACCCCTCTCATTTCCTTCCCCAGTTTGAGAAGGAACTATTGATAAGCTGTCTTTGGGTATGATTCTGTAACCAACTGTGGATCCATCTAATAGTCATTCCATCCAGCCCACATTTATCTAGCTTGCTAATCAGAATATCATGAGGCACTTTGTTAAAAGCTTTGCTGAAGTAGAGATATGTTCACAGTATTCCCACAGTCTACCAGGGAGTTTACCCAATCAAAAAATGAGATAAGATTAATCTGGCAGGATTTGTTCTTGATAAATTCATGTTGGCTTCTAGTAATCACTGCCTTGTTTTCAAGGTGCTTACAGACTGACTGCTTTATAATCTGCTCTAGAATTTTCCCAGGGATCAATGTTAGGCAAACTGGTCTGTAGTTCCCAGGTTCCTCCTTTTTGCCCTTTTTGGAGATAGGGACAACATTAGTCCTTCTCCAGTCATCTGACACTCCACCCATCCTCCTTAAAAGAGTAAAGGGTGGTCATTTTTTCAGATCACTTTATCTCTTTATTTCACCCTTAGCAATAAGCCCCCAATATGGTTCTATTCATTATAATAACTCCAGAATAAACCTACTTCTTATTGCAGGCAAACAAACATGCTTCCTTATTGCTGGCTGGATAGAGAACACAAATGAAAAAGAAAGTGAAAAGCAGAGCAAAGGAAAATCCAAGGGGTAGAGGAAGTCTAACTGTAGACCATAATACAAAGTTCTAATATTTAACTCTTCAAGGGTCATGTCACTGTACAAGATGTATTTTTCAGGATCACTTAAGTAGTTATAGGGTCATTGTGATCATTCCACCTTCAGTTAGGAAAAATCTTGAGTTAGCAGACTTTAGGGGCTCTTCCAAATGAGGCTTTTGTTGTGTACATGCCTTGGCCTTTTTCACTGAATTTTTCAGAGGGTCCTATTCTTAAATTGCTCCTGTTCTTAAAACAAGTTGTTATTCTTTAAATGGAGGTTGTCATCGTCTGTCATGTCACAAATTAAAAAGAAGACAAAAATCCGGGGGGGCGGGCGTAGCATAGTTCTAGGTGCGAGGTAGCCCACATCCCTCCCACTAGGTACACTAGGCACACCCTAAGCATTTTAAGGGGCACGTTTTCGATGAGACAGTTTTTCTCACACGGGGGGGGGGCAGGCTTTTAAAGCTACCATTCTCTTTCCTGGGTTAGACCCCAGGTATGTTTGCAATGAGCTTTAGGAAGAAGAATTTGGAGCTGATGCTTATCAAGATGGGGTGGAACTGAGCTTTGGATATGGTTCCTGAGCATCAGAAAGGTGGGAAATCTGGCCCTTCCACCTCATTTGAGTTGGGCACCCTTGTTCTACACCATGGTCCCCAAACCTTTTCTTCTGATGAACCTCTTGAAAATTGCTGAGAATCTTGGCAGACTACTTAATGATTTTTCTGCCGGTTGCAGCAATTGTGTTTTTATTGCTTCTTTTATTTTTTACATATATTCTGTGGAATTCAAATTGTGAAACAATAAAATCTAATACAAGAAATAAAAAGCAATTAAAATGCAATTAAAATCAGTGTGCATGTTTAATGAGATGGATGTGCCATCTCTTGTCTTCAGTCACAAATCCACAGACACACCCCAGACCACCAGAATGAAGCTCACAGACTACTGGCGGTCCACGTACCACAGTTTGGGAATCCCTGTTCTACACCACTGAAGTTGCATTCAGCTTCTGCAGACTCCCGCTTTGATGTTGTTTGGGCAAGATGCCATTGCCCTGTCAGGAGCCATTTATTTTACTTTTAGAAAACTTTATGAGAATAATATGTATAGCTTCTCAATGTAACATGCTACATGTTATAATATATTCTATTAAAATACTGTATGCAAAGTGTCTTGCTTTTATTTAACAAATAGATGGAATTTCCTGACCCAGATTTCCCTCTCCCTCCCCATAAATTTTACTCTCAACAGAAAAATTAACTGTAAATTAATTCTGCCATGGTTGTACTTTTTGCATTTTACTCTTTCCTTGGGGCACCTGTGGCCCTCCAGATGCTGCTGGACTCCAGCTCTCATAATCACTGACCATTAGCCATGCTGATTGTGGTTGTTGGGAGTTGGACTCCAGCAACGTCTTGAAAGCCACCGGTTCCCCAGCTCTATTTTATTATGTTCCAACATATCCATGCATTTGTATGATTTGGCTGTACCAGACAAATCATTATCTTGGTCTACATATGTTAGAAACTGAGCCCATTTGCCCAAAAAGTTGCTCTTCTTTTTCAAGCTTTTTTCTGTTTTAGACTTTTTCAGTTAGTTTTTGCTCTGAAAGCATGAGCTTCTCTCAAAACTTCACAGGCCCCCAATTCCATGGTGAGGACTTGGACTCCAGCATTCCCTGCTGAATGGATTTAATCCACATAATGAAAATCCAGCCACATATTTGGGGCCAGTTGTTTAATTAGCCAAAGGAATTTCCAGCTCTAAATAGGCTTTGTAGGAAAGTGGAATCCCTGTACTTTGGAAGGAAAAGGAGAGATGGGCCCAGGTCAATTAGTAATTACCTAATTACCCTCATTTATTCATGTTTATGATCATTCATGGATCTCTCTCAGTTTCTCTCTGTGAAACAGGCTAGTGAGTCCAGCTTTCTGTTATTTTTATTGTCGGGAAAGCATTCTCTGTGGCAGAGTCTTTAAACAAAGTCTGGTTTTAACATACAAAGTACTGTAATAGGCCACTACATTTACATAAAATAATCATAGTTAAAACAGTTAATAGTAAATCAGAGTGGCCTATTGCAATATATTGGCACAATAAAACTTGCGTAAAAGCAATTTTTAATAAATGGCTCTTTAAAGCCCTCTTAAAAGCTTGCAATGATGGGGCCAGATGGGCTTCACTTGGAACAGAGTTTTACAAGTGTGGCACCACTACTGAGAAGGCCCTATCCCTTATACCTGTCAACCTGATTGATCTCATAGGTGAGGATGATCTCAAAGTGAGAGCAGGTTGATGTGGATGAAGTTGTTCCTTCAGATAATCTTGTCCCAAACCATTTAGGGCTTTATAGTTCAATACCACAACTTTGAATTAAGCCTGGAAACACACCAGCAATCAGTGCAACAGATGTCATATATATGTCACATGTTTATGTATTATTTTATTTTATTGTACTTAATTTTATTTTATTATATTATATAGTTTACATACAGCTTGGTATGTATTACTTTTTATTATTTTTTAAAACTTCCAGCAACTTTTTAAATTTTATGTTAATTGTATTTTATGAGAGTGGGTATATAGATACTTTTATGAATTGTTGTTGTTAGATGATGATGATAATAATATCCTGCCCTTCCTCCCATTAGGAGGAATATAATATAATATAAACAGTCTCTAAGCAGTTTACAAAAGAGATGTACAAAAGATAACAATAAAATTCAAAACAATCAGTTTAAATTTCACAGAATATAAAGCAAAAACTGAGCAAAGTGGTCTAAAACTTCCCTCACGAGAGTCAGGCAGATCCTGTCTGAACAGAGAAGTTTTCAGTTGCCTGTTCCAAGCTTTCCCAGTCTCCCTGAGATGAGGAGATGGAAGTGAGAGATAGAGTTAAATGTTATCTGCATATTGATGACATTTCAGCCCAAACCCCTGGGTGACTTCCCCCAGCAGTTTCATGTGGATTTTAAATACCATTTCAAGTATAGCATATTTCTAAGCCTCGGGCCAAGGCTGGCCTAAGGCATAGTGGGGTTCAAAGCAAGTGACTGAGGTCCTGTGGTTAATATATACTAATAAATGAAACTTCTGGACAATTTGCCTTCCTATAATGGCACCCAAAACCTGCCCCACTCTGCCTAATGGTTGGACAGACCCTGGTGGTAGTGTTGTGACTGCTACAAGGTTCTCTAAAGCAACTTGACAAACATTGATCCTGTTTTCAAAGTGCACTGAGAAGCATTGGAAAGCTGAAAGTTATTTATAGGGTTATTGCTGTGCTAGCAATAGGATGGTGAATGGGATCTCTTTTTTTTAAGATTCTGGTACCTAGAATATGTCATTCAGTGATTCTCACCTCCAGCCAGGTCAGTGTTGGCTGATGCTAATTTCACCTCCTGTTTACAGGTCAGCTTTGCTTCTCTGTCCTGACTTCCTGCACCTTTTAATTACTTGTGTTGCAGACCTAAGCACCTTTCTTCTCTGCCCCCCACCCTGCCCTTTCCTGGACACTTCCTTGCTGGATTATCTCTTGGGTAACCGTCAGTATATCTCAAAGTGTATTTTTATCCATATGAAATTGTCTTTTGTCTTATGTTGTCCAATGAGGATCAGCTCTGTGTCTCCTCCCTCTGCCTTTGGAGACTAAGCGAGATGTACGTATCCCATGTTGTAGAAGGTCCATTTGACCCCACTTGCACCCAGTCTACTATCCTGGTGTTAAAACATTGGTTTAGGGCTGCTGAGGTGGAGGGTTAGTTTCATCTGCTGTGTCTTCCTTGACTGAGTTTGTTGTTTTGTTCTTTCAGCTCTTTTGTTTATGTTATGACTCTTTTATTATTTATTAGATTTATATCCTGCACCTTCCTCCAAAGGAAGGTGTCCACTGTTTTTTATTAGGGCCATAACTTAGTGGCAGAGCAACTGCCTTGCAAGCAGAAGGTCTCAAGTTCAGTCCCTGGCATCTTCAGGTTAGGCTGGGAGACAGTCCTGCCTGAGAGCCTAGAGAGTCGCTGCCAGTCAGTGTAGACAGTATTGAGCTAGATGGACCAACGGTCTGACTCAGTATAAGTCAGCTTTCCTATATTATATACATCTTTTTTGGTCTGACCCTGGAATCTCCAATGTGGCACCTGTGGGCAACATGGTGCCTGCAGACACCTCTGCTGGTGCTCAGCAAAGCCCCTCCCATTTTTAATTTAGGCATTTTAGGATTTCCTTTTTTTAAAAAAAGTTTTGTGTGTGTGTGTGTGTTGCCTAATTATTTTGCCTGTGTTCTATTTCTTTTGTGTGGTGTAGGTGTTTTGCCTGTGGTTTGGAGAGGTCCTGAGCATCACCAGTGTTTCTTCTGTGAAATTGGTATTTTGTGGTACCCACTACAGTTTCCCAGATTTCCAAATGTGCTTCCAGGTCCTGAAAGTTTGGGAATCCTTTCTATTAGGTAACCAGTCCTGGGTCTGTAATTGTCAGATTGTGCAAGCTCTGCCCACCACAACACACTCAGTTCCAATTCTGGCTCCACCCATGAATTGCCATATGTCATCCTGGCTCCTCCTGCCCTATCTTTTGGACTCACCTTGGAGTAGAGTGGAGGACGCACCTGTATTTTTAAAATCAAACATTGGGAACCATAACTTGTTCTCACAAATAGCCTAAAGAGAAAGGGAAGGTAAAAAAGAAAAGTGAGAGAACAAGACTATGCAGGCCTACTGTGTACTTTTAAGATATTACGAAGGTAACTGTGAGGACCCTCAGGGAATCCAAAAGCCTATGAAAAACTGAGGTTTTGCACCGCTGGGCTTCAGCACCCATCAGTCAACACCAGACGGAGAAAGGCACACAGCTTGCCTGCATTGCGCTGGTAGGGAAGGATAAGAAGTGGGTCAGCACTCTACTTCCTCTGCCAATCAAGATGTGTAAAGGAAAATAATAATCTGGGAAGAAGGTCAAGGAGGAGTGTGCGCCTAGCTTCTGTCTCTGCGATGGGGGGGAGGGGGCAACACACACAAATAATACCTCTTGTAACCCCAAGGGAAATCTCTGTTCCAGTCCTTTGTCACAGACCCTGGGATTCCAGCACGCCTTGGATGGTACACTACACTTAGAGCAAGCGTTGTTCTTCTATCGGGAGATGTGATTGCAATTCCGCTTAAAAAGGCAGCTATTTCTGGTAGACAAGCTGGTCCCTTCCTTGTCTGATTTCTCTTTAGCACTGCTGTGGTAAACAATAATGAGTGGACAATGCTAGTGTCTGTGTGTGCACAGACACAAGCACTCATGCATATCTATGATGTATAGATGTGTACACTGTATATATCTGCAATGTAAGTATAATTCTAGATGTCAATGGATAAGAAAAACGTGGTACAAATTGTCTAGATCTCATTTGAACCTATGCTAGTTGAAAATGCCCCTGCAGGCCTTTTATACTGATGCTATTTTACCTCCCATAATGAATATTCAGAAGCTGCAGTCACTGAGGACTCAGGTGGCAAAAATAGCAAGGTGATTGAAGCAAACCCTGACAAAAATGCCTAAGTCTACATTGCTCAGTGCATGGAAACAGGGTTTGTTTAACAGATTCCTGGCTGTTGTGTGTCCTCTTCCCTCTTTGATTATGTTAAGAAAACTGCCAGGAAATTTCCTATGAATTGGATGCCTGTTTCATACACTAGCATGATCACATTTTTCCCCCTCCCACCTCCAAAGATGTGTTGTAATAAGCATGTGTTTTAAAAAAGAAAGACAACAGTGCTTTCTGTAATCCTTGCAGCAAGATTGAACATTCAGCATAAAGGACACACTGTTAAGATATAGCAATGCATGCATTGTTTGCTACATAATGCAGTCAGGGTCTCCATGGTAAAATGAAGAAAAAAAGATATATATTTTTGTCACTATCAGCAGTTAATCTAAAGTGGGAGCTGCTCCATTTCATTGTGGGTTAAGTGGCTTACCCTGCAAAACTAAGTGTGGAGTATAAATCATGATGGTTGCTTTTTGGGGGTGGATTGCTAAAATACATTTGAGGATTTTTGATGAAGAACACTGATGCAGCAGGGGTTGTTGCTTTGGAATATTTGTAAGAGGAAACCATCATTTCTAGCATACCCCCTTCAGTGGAATCACTTAGACACTTCCAGCTGGTGGCAGGGGATACAACCATAATACAGCTTTCTCTGTCCCAGCTGTCTTTCTCATTACGTTAAATGCATTAGGATGGCTGCGCTGTTTTGTTGAGGTTCAGATACAGAAAGGTACTGGAAGAGATCTGCCAGCGTGAATTTGTGTAGCATCTGCCAGCTTCATCAAGACCTTTGAATTCCGAATGTCTTCCTGGCTCTGGCCAAAGCTTTTCTTCCAGGCATTGCTTATAAGGGCTGGTTAAAGGTGCCTAAGGATATCACCTTATATACCAGGAAGGATTGTTGCAAAGGGTGTTCTTAATGCATTATGGCTCATGCAGCATCACAGCTGAAGAAAAACAGAGATTTAGAACTTAACCCTGAAGAAGAAAATGAGAAAAAGAGGAAACACAGGAAAAGATCCAAGGATCGGAAGAAAAAGGTACCTTTATTTGTAGCAGCAAATTCTTTACATGGATTCCTTTGTTTTACTTTGACATCTAGCACTGCAATGAGAGCAGAGGTCTTGTACGCTTTTAACTTGGTGACTGTGGATAATTGTTAGGACTGTGAAATGTCATTGTGGGCCATAACTTGGGGGGTGGGGCTTTGAAAGACAGATTTTTTTAAAGTCAGATTCTAGACTTATTGCAGTGACAGTGCAGGTGGTGTGCATTGTTTTTCTCAGGCAGATTATCACATTGTCTTGAGATGTGAGCTTGTTTGGTTAACTGCAACAGAAATAAATTTAGAAATGGCAATTTTACAGGTGAAACAAAGAACATCTGCATAGTTTTCATGTGAAGATAAATAGTTGATCTGTAGACTAGTGGTATAAATGTGTGCAAAAATAGCTGTTTTCTTTATGCTGGGACTCTGTCACATGTTTGCCTTTGAAACAATAGATTAATGTGAACAGGAATAATTGAATGTGCTGTTGCAGTGTTTGATTTTTATCTTGAGGGCCTATTTTATTGGGAAATAATCTCTAAATCAACTGTTGTAATCAACTTTATTTTGTTAGGTTAAAAGATTGGCATGAGATCCCAGAGCCTCCCCCCCCCCATTGTGTTGTAATTACCCTGGATGCAGAGGTACTTAGGACAAATTGAGTCCTGGGCATTTGGGTCTTGTGGGTCTTTCTGAATTTTGACTGAAGCCATTTGGCTCCCCCACCCCCATCATAAGATTTAAAATACACTAATGGAGGATGAGAACATAATCTGAAATGAAGATGCTTTATTTGAGAACTGTGTGGGTTTAACCTTAAGCACCAGAAAAGGCCCTGTGGTGGTTTCTTGGGTATTAATACCTGCAATTTTTCTTTAAGGAAAATAAAAGAAGAAGAAGCTCAAATGCCTATAGTCTGAACATAGCAATGAGGTTATGTTGCATTTTAACGTACTTTTGTGATATCCCCTAAGGAACAAATAATCTAATGGGCTCTGAGCATTGATGCATGTGTTTCCTTAAAGGACATATTGTAGATTCCCTCGGTACATATGTGCCTCTGCAACTTAGGTAACAACTTCTCATTTCCTCCGCTTTCCTCCTCTCCACCCCCTTCTCTTTTCACTGCAAAAAGCAGTGTTAAGCATAATGAAAAAGCACTAAGGAGCCTTCTGATACAGTTAAGACCATTGGAAGGCTGTATATAGATGGCTGCAGCATAGTGTACTGCAGCATATAAGCTTATGGGTATTTCTTCCATTTAAAGGGACATGAGCAGGCTTTTTCTTCAGTTATTACTCTTATTTATTTTATGCATAGATGAATTCATGGGTATTAAATACAAGCTTTTTCACTTTGAAAGCAAAGATGAGATTCATGATCCTCACCCCCAAACTTTATTTCATGCTTAACCAATGAAACTAGAGGAATTGTGAACCGCCCAGAGAGCTTTGGCTGTGGGGCGGTATATAAATACAATAAATAAGTAAATAAATAAATTGTGTGTGTGTGTGGGTTTGGAGTCAGCGTTGAAAATCATAGCCTCACAATTAACTTCCTTGCAAGGTAGCTGAGTGTCTCTTTAAGTAGGCTTAAGTTTAACAATAGCAAGTGTGTGTGGTGCCTTTGTGCTCTTTCACGTTATCAAATAAGCAGAATACAGAAGAAGTGGAGGAGGCATGTCAACAGAAATGCTTTATTGTTTATACAGCATGATGTCTTGGAAGGGACATTCCTAGCAACCAGGGTAGGACGTGGCCAACCCCCTGCCCCCCAATTATCATAAATGCCATGGAGTTTCTTTCAGTATTGTGTTATGAGAGAAGGTATTGGACTATATTAATTTTCTCCTGGTACGTACTACAGATAAGGAAATTTATTTAAAGAATAAATAAAAGAGAAAGAGGATATGGGAAATGGAGGTTAACTTTGGTGCATTTGCAGATCCAACCAGGATGCACATTGACTGTAGCAGGAACCATTCTGACCTTCTTTTGTGCAGCATGGAATCCATGTTTTATCTCTCTGTTTGTTAAAGTGGTGGCTTGGTTTCTTTTTAATTAGCATTCCCTCTTTCCCACCATGAATTGTGAGTCACTGTAGATAAGATCCACAAGCAAGCTGTGGAGGATTTTGACCTATCCATGGCCATCTCACATGCTAATGCTCAAGGCTAGCTCTATACCTGAAGCATACTAGAAATATCCTCTGGAAGGCTTCCAGTTATGTTAAAACACTGATGATGGTTAGAATCCCTGGGCAATTGAGGCACAGAGATTCAGCCATGTGATGGTGTCAGTTTGCAGAACTGAACACAGCCTGTTAATAACAGCACCAGACAGACATTATTCACATTATTAGGATTGCAATTTTAGGAAGCAATTTCACACTCCTTGTATTTTAAGGCCTTTGGCTTAGAATACAGTTCCTTCCAGCTATTAAATCAGTTGTGAACAATTCAAATCCCTTGCTATTGACCCCAAGATTCCTTTAAATGATGAAGCGTGTCATTTACAAATAAGGGAATACTTGCAAGGCCTCTCTTTAGCTACCAATTTCATGGTCTGTAGATTATTTTCTGCAAGGTATTATGGGGTTTGTAGTCATCTGTGGAGACACCCCACAAGGTCTCTCTTGCCCCTATGCCACTTTGTTGTCCCTTTCCCAAAGTAAGGCTCTCTTCTTTCTTAGGGAAGCGGCTGGCAGGAGGACAAGGGAAAAGTGGAGGTAAGGAGCCTTACTTTGGGAAAGGCACAACAAAGTGGCATAGGGGCAAGAGAGACCCTGTGGGGTGTCTCCACAGATGACTACAAACCCCATAATCCCTTGCAGAAAATAATCTAGAGAGCATGAAATTGGTAGCTAGGACTTTCAAGTATTCTCTTATTTGTAAATGACATGTTTCACCATTTAAGGGAAGTCTGACATGAGAAGCCTCTGGCCTGTACTCCTGCCCCCCCCTCCCGCCTATTACTGCTCCTCCCCCAAGGTAAGAAGGAAGGGAAATGTGAAACCTGTTTTAATTTAGGCCTTGTCTAAAGGGGGCTGAACCCAATTTGAAATGTGGCCAACATGTTTGAATGCAGGGAGCTTGCATTTTAATCCCCCCCCGCTTCCTATATTCATCCCATCTCTATGTGTGAGCATAATTGAGACAGGCACTCTCTGGAGATATGCTGTATAGCAAGTATGGAAGGGGGTGGGGGGAGTGAGAAAGAGGGCAAGGGGGGCAGTAGCAGTGGGGGAGAGGAAGAGAAGTGGGGGTGGCCCTGGCTCTGGTGTACGTGACTGACAGGAGGGAATGAGGAAAAAAATATTTGGCTTCAGATTAAAGTAATAAGATCCACACAAGCTTGTCTTTTGGCTTTATTTCAAGGCATTGTTGGCCAGTTCAAGACACTGGGATGCCTGTGGGGGGAAATCCAAAAGACTGTTTTCTTTTGACTAATCAGCATAGGATACAATCCTCTAGGACAGCCTTTCCCAAATGTTGGGTCCCCAGATGTTGCTGGACTACAGTTCCCATCATTCCTGACCATTGGCCATGCTGGATAGGGCTGATGGGAGTTGTAGCCCAACATCATCTGGGGACCAAAGGTTGGCAAAAGCTTCACTATAGGAAATTCTCTTCTTTAAATTTCAGTGAAATGAATGGAAACCTCTTCCAGTCATCTCAGTGGGCCTTGCAAAGGAGAATTTCTGGGTGGATTGTGCCCCATGGATCCAATCTGTCTGTATCTAATTCTGCTACACCTCAGTGGTGCTCAAAATCTAGACTGCCTTGGATAGCTGCCACATCTTGCCTTGCCATAGGTCCACCACTGCTAGAAAGAGATAAAAATTATCATTCTTAATATTGATATTTTAGAGGATTTTTTTTTTAAAAATCCATTTTCAAAAATAGCTGTGGAAAATCATTACATAAAAATCTGATCCACAGTGGTAGAACATATGTGAATTAATGGAAAATTTGGTGCCAAAACCAAATTGGGTGGAATTCTAGAACATCCCTAGATGTGAATAGGCAGGAAAGAGCCGTTAACCTTGCGTGCGTGTGCTTCTCCCCCACTGTATTGGCCAGGAGTAGGGAAGAGGGGAGCACACAAACCCAGTGCTTGTTCAGGCTCATTCCAGCTCATGCATATCAGGCTAAGCTATCATTTAGCATCACATGCAAACATAGTTCCTGACTTGACCAGTTTGAATCACTGTCTCCTCACCTCATCTTCCACAACAGGCACCCAATCTTCAGTTTAGACTGCTTTGCCTGTTAATCCACATATGCCAAATTAAACTTGCTTAGATTTGCCATTCTTGGAGGCTAAAAGAGGCCCAGAATTTAAAATATTTCATTTTATTGATATTTCCTTTCATTTATCAATATTTCCTTTCAAAATATCAATATGCCCTTTAAAATCATCAATTTTTAAAATATCAGTATCAATATTTTTGTGAGGGAAAATGGGTTGGTAAAAGCAGCGGCTAGCAGACAAAGAACAAACTCAATACCGGTCTGTTAGGTAGATGGAATGCTTTTGAACTGGCGCCAGCCAATGGATCCCATCCCTTTTCACATCACACTAAACCATATGTTAGTATGACATGTGAACACATGGCCACGTGTCTCTCAGCCTCACTGGTATCTCACAGGGTTTGAATGAGGACCAGTAAGTGAAGAGATGCAAAGCACTATAGGATTGGAAAGCTTTATGTAGAAATGATGATGGTGATAGTGAGTAATAATTAAACAGGTTGACAACTCGGAGTGGCTGAAGAAGTTCTCTTTTCTTCCACCCTAGTATATTCCAAGATGCAGGAGCACATTCTGTCCTCCATTTCATGAGGAATGTGAAGAGCCTAAATATTAAAAAGGGCAAGATGTTACCTTTATACGTTTTTGTTTGAAGACACCTTGAAGGGAAGGTATTATTTGTATGCCTTTCTCTGTGTTGCCCTAGTTTATGCAGTCTGGGCTAAGGAAGCTAAATTTAATTTCCCATATGCCCAACATCTAGAATGGATTTGTTAATTTTGATGCCAATATTCTATTAAAGACAGAAGGGTTTCATGCTGGGAGAGTTAGGGTTGATTATAATTATTGGATTAAAATTTATGTCTAGTTTGCATACACTTGTGCAATTTTGAGCTGGGGTGGGATGTTTTCATTTTTGCACAGACTGGACACCATGAGAATTCTTGCTCAAGTTCTTTTTATGTAGCCATTTTGTGATGTTCTTAAAAGCTATTTGCCCCACTTCTGCTGGAATCAAGGGTCATATTTAATCTGTATTGAAGATTGATTTTTTTAAAAAAATACTTCCATATAGAAAACTAAGAGGTCAGTGAGAATACTATGCTACAACCCCTTGTTGGAATGCCTAGCTTTCAGGAGGTTTTCCTATGTGCTAGACGTGGTACAGACCAGTCACAGGTTAACCACCAAATTCCAAAGCTCAAGTGACTATACATAGACTCTCATATTAATGGAAAGATTTTCTACATGTAATATGCCCATAAATCCCTCGAAACATTAATTTACTGTTAGGCACTGCTAAATGAAGTCTGTTTCTGTTCTTCAACCAAAGACAATAGCTATTCCATTAGTTGTGGTTCCTCCCCCTTTGTTTCATCCATCTTACTCAGGTTTATGAGGATCAGCTTCCCATATTACAGAAATAGCTGGTTCACACACTGCTACAATATACCTGCAATGTTGCCCTTAGGTGAAATAGCCCAAAGGCAAAAGGTAGAACAAACTAAACTCTTGTTTTCAACATTTGAGCCCTCTGTAATTTTGTACTATTAAAAAAAGCTGGCATTTGATATGCTTGATGATGTGCCAAAGTTTTTTGCCTGGCCTCTCTTCCCCATTCACTAACGTTGATGTAGTTACAAGCTTCACATTCTGACATGATCAGGTGGTTTTTAAGTGGAAAAACTGGTATCATATTTACAGACTTGACATGAGGGTAGGTCTTTTACTTATTAAGTGTTTTTGACTTTGATATTATTTGTGGAAATAATAAGTTCAGTAACATTTGGCCACTGTAAGATATATGTATCCCTTCCTTGGTTTGGAATGTTGCTGTTTATACTATTGCCTTGTTTTGTAGATTCTCTTCAGTTTGTTGTGGATGTTGTACTTTTATTAGCTGTGGATATTTCCCAAATTTGGGCAAGGCAGCAAGGCCAGATGTTACAGCACCACAGTGTGAGCAATGTGCTCTGACAAAAGCAAGAGGCCCTGGTCTGAGGCCTTTTGAGCTTTTGCTTCCAGTCCACCGCTCCTAGGCTTTACCCCCTTTCTGAGAACTACAGTCTTTAAAGGGCCAACCCTCTGGCCTGTAGATGGGCACTTCTGCACTCCCTCTCTTTTCATCTGGTGTGCTCCCTCTGCTGTTTATTTATTAAAGACATTTATGTCACTTAAATATTAGCATTTCTAAGTGGGGTACATAAATATAAACCATGCAGAAAATAAAACAATAAAACAATAAAAATGTATCATAACACCAAGCACTACCTTAAAATGCCTGCTGAAACAAGAAAGTCTGAGTCATCATGGGCCTGAAGTCCTGCAAGGGCTGGTGAAGTAGGTTAGGAGGCACTTGGTTCCTTGAGCCCAGGGGGAGGTGCCTGTGAAGGTCCCACTTATGGCTCTTTGGGCTCAGGTACTGTAGGATCTGGTCCAGGGGACTCCTGCTTGCCAGCCTCACATTTAGTGGCCTTCTGATTTTCAGCATCAGGCTCAGAGTCAGGGACCCTTAGCTGGTGATTCAGCAGCCTTACAAGCACCTTGGTTGGGGCTGGACTCTGTGGTCCTTTCCATTGCTGCTGTTCTCAGCTGAATCATATTTCTGCGCTATGTTCCGCTTAATTATTTACCAATTCTCTCTTAAAGTGTCACTCTTCTATTAATAAAGCCTCTATCCTAGCTGTTTCTCATGGATGGTCTTCTTTTGCTGTAGTGAAAACATTCATTACTTCTTCTGATTTGTAACCCCTGGAGCTTTTTCATATATATATTTTATTGTTACTCTTTCTTTATGTACCTTGGGGCTATGGAGCTAATGGGTGCTTTCTTATTTTTATACACTGTTGTCAGCCTTGGTCACTCTCTCCTTGTGCTTTCATGTCTTTTGAATTTAATTCAAGATATTTTTTTCTGTCAATTTCCTCTTTGTCACAATTGTTGAACAACCCCTGGGTGTCCTTTTTTCTGAATCTTGAGACCTGCATTTTTCTTATTTTTATAACCTCTTTCACTTATAATTTGAGGTCCGTTTAATATTCACTTTCACCAGGCTCTGATCCGTTTACTCCAGGGGAAGTCAACATGGTGCCCATTTGATGTTGTGGGCCACAACTCCCATGATTTCCCCTCAGCACGGCCAATTATCGGAGACAATGGGAGTTGTCATCCAAAACATATGGAGGGTACTACATTGGTGATCTCTACTCTACTTGGTTGTTTATCTTCTCTTCGTAGTTCTTTAGTCTTTGTTCCTATCAGTCCTTTGACCTATTTTCCTGGACATGCTCTTGATCACATTTATTACACCTTCTCATTGTCTGTTGGATCTCACAGCTAACCTTTGTTGATCTTTTTTTTTCATCCGGTTTACTTTCCATATTCCTATCCGCCTTATACGACAATTTCTTTTAATGATTAAGTCAATTAATATGTATTCTGTTTAATCTCATATTACTAATGTGTCTTCTTCCCCTGATTCTTCATGCATTATTCTTTTCCTTTGCTATCTTTGCTGCTACTCATATTTCTCAGTCCTGTAGTCTTTTTAGATCTTATTAATTTCACATTTATGTTCCTCACTTTTTCCATCTTCTGCTCAGCAATTATTTCTCTTTGTACTTACTCATCATCCTCAGTGCCTCCCCTCCTCTTTAATCATCTCTCCACCTGTCATCTTTTCCATGCCCTTCCTCTTTCTCCTCAGGTTCTTGGTCAGTTCTTTGTAATAACATTTCTATTTTTCATGCTTTTCTTTCTCCTCTAATCATTCTCATGGTAATTTTAGCCTTTCCCCCCCACATATTCCTTATCTCTTGATTATATTCTTTGTGTTTCTGTTCTGCACTAACTGCTTCTATGCTAGATATTTTATTTTTTTTAAATCCAAATATCTTGTTAATTCATTTCTTCTTTTTTCTGTTGTTTATGTTAGTCTCTAACTTTCTTCTGGTACTTATCCTTTTTTTCAACTAAAAGAAAGTTATTGTTTCTCTCATCATCTCTTGATCTTACTTCCTTCTCTAATTATTGCCCTAATTCTCTTTTACTTTTCAGTCTGCAAGTACTCAAATGTCCTGTTCTGCTACTTCTTAGTTAGCTTATTGTCAATGTGGGTGTTTTTTGTCACTCCTCTGAATCGGCACTTACATTTTGAATTATCTCTTACTTAAATCATGTGGCCAATTTTCTGTACTTCCTCTCCATTATTTATCTCCAGCTTTTGACATGACTTCTACTCTTTTTTCTGTGTGACACTCCACGGGGGTTTTGTGGACAAATCCTTTCTTGGTTTCTGAGTGCTCTTTTTCTTTTATGTGTAATATTTACCATATCTAAATTCTAAAAATCACATTTTATTTTCCTTTTTGTCTCCTTCTGTTGCAACTACATGAGACTATATCCAGTGCTGCCCTTCTGTTCATGAAAGATCCTTTAATCCATCTGAGGCATCTATGAACAGAAGAGGAAGGAGTTTTTCACAGATTTCCCCTTTCTGCTACCATGCCACCTCTCATGCTGTTCTAGAGGATAACCCAACTCTGTGGAGCAAATGGGTGTGTAGGGGACTACAGATGGAATAGGGAGCCAGCAATGTCCTTCAAGCCTCTGCTGGATCAAAGAGCTACCAAGGAGTGGAAGGGCAGTACTGCATACAAGTCATGGGTTTATTCTTTAATTCTTTTCCAGCTTGACTATGTAGTTCTCCAACATACTGGAGTGTTACTGCAAAGTTGCTGTAGCTTCTACAGTGCTGAGGTAACTGTGGAAGCAGCTAAGAAGTATGCTGGTGTGCAAACATTTGAATTTGTTACATTTATATCCCTCCCCTCCTCCAGGTCCTATATCTGGGATAATCCCATTTTATCCTCATAACAATTTATGAGGTAGGGTAGGGAGACACATAGCTGGCCTGGTGAGCTTCCTGACTGAGTGGAAATTTGATCCCCAGGTCTCACCTGCCCAGTAACACCCATTAGATTTCATTGGTGTATTTTTCAACATGGGACTAACCCAAATATGACCACAGTGGCTAATTGTTTTGGAGGAGGACATGAGAAGTGGGTAATTTCTGCTGTTCTTATGGAAAAGATGCAACTGAATTAGCACTTTGCTTCCTTGGCTCCTTTTGGAGAAAAGACAAAGCTGTCTACATCCTTCTGTCAACACTGGAAGATGGCAAAGCCAGGACTGTCTACCACATCAAGCAGAAACTGCTCTCATTGCCTTATGGTTTGAGGCAGACGCTTCATGCTTCCTAAGCCTAATTACATAGGAGAATTGTTTATATGCCCTGATACCTTCTGTGTTAAGATATTTGTGTCTCTTCAGAAATGGATTAGGGGTGGAGAGTTTGGGAGGTAGGGACAATCTCATGTTTGTATTATTTATTTCATTTTCTTCTGATTTCTTTACCAATGACTGGTTCTCAGTCCTTGGCATATTTCTTTAAATTGCTATCTGTTTTCAAAGTTGGAAAAATGCAGATCCAAATGTTAAATAAACATTTCCAGAACTAAGCCAATACCTCCCTTTGACAAAATAGCTCTCATTCATGTCATTTGTTTTAACAATAGAGAGCAGGGGTGGTAGTGCTAGTGGAGGGAGGGGTGCAAAAAACAACAGTGGAGAGCAGGGTCACACTAGCAAGCCTTACCCTGTCCTCCAGAACATCTAGCCTATATTTCTTTAATTGATATTTTAAATGTGAATTTATTAAGAAAAGAAACAAATGGGGGGGGGGAGTGGGTAAAGTTACGCAATCACACATGTTTGGCTAAGTAACAGAATTGCTTGACAGCAAATGAAACTATTTCTGGTAATGGCTATTCAGCTTGCAAGCTTCTGTGAGAATAGGATGCTGGACTAGATGGGCCTTTGAGGTGATCCAGCAGGGCCCTTCTTGTGTTCTTACATTCTTCTGTACTTAGCAATTATTGTCTTTGAGTTAGATTTGATTGCTCTCAGTCATATCATCACATTGCCAAAACAAGTCAGTTTTGTGATAATGCTACAATTATTAGGAAGAAGGTGATCTATTATTCAAAGAAAACAGGGTTTTGAAGCTGTGGTACAGCAGCAAAATTGTATGAAACAGATGCATTTTGGGGGTCTTCCAGGAAACTTTTCAGCTCTATCCCAAAATACTTTTTTGTTATGAAAATATTTACTGGATAATATTTGACTCAGCTCTACAAATGGGAGAATGACAGTGACTTGTCACCTAAGTGAGTTCATGGCTGAGTTGAGATTTGAACCTTAGACTTCTCAGCTCACAGTTCATACTCTTAGCCACTATGCTATATCAGCTCTTTTTGAAGCAGCTTTAATGGCTTCTTATATTCAGGCATGACTAACACTGAGAATGACATATGGCAGTCAATGTCATCCTGTCACCATCTTCTATCTAATGAAAGTCACTCCCATCGAAATGCATTGACTCACTTTGTTGAGGCTTCCATTATACAATGTAGTGTTTCATACTATTGACCTTCCAGTTGACCAACACTTTTCGATAACCAGACAACTAGTCCTTTCAACAATATGCCCCATTCATTCCACCCACACAAATTTAATGTTAAGTTTTTTGACAGGCCCCAGAGTCCCTCAGGGGACACCCCGCAAAAAAAGAGCTGCACCGTGTGATGATGTACCACTTTCTATGATTGCCACCTACTAAGGTCAAATTGCAGAAATGGTATGTCAGTATGTTGCAATTTGGCCACTGAGCCTTGATTGTTGTCTGCCCTTCATAGTGGGTTGGCTGTAATAAAGCTCTTTCATAAAAAGTTTAGGAATGTTTTATTCAGAGATGTTCATTGTAGTTTTATGCTTACATATGCAACTGTCATTGGGTTGTGTTTAACAGTGTAGCTCTGCTGATGGTAAGGCTTCCATTAGCTGAACAAGGAGGGAGACAATCTTTGATGATTTCCACTCCCCTCCCCCAAGCACCTCACCCCCTAAGTTTGTTGTGGAGTTTTTCCCAACTCTTTTCAAAAGCTTTCAAGTTTGACGTTTCTTGTTTCTACAGTAACCTATGAATTCATTGTTGTGAATGAATCAAGACCTGTTTAGGCCAATCTGCATTCTGGAACTCATGATCCATATTGAATATAGGAAAGTTGAAACATAATGGGCGTGGGGGTGGGAGAGAAAGTCGTATTCCACCTTTATTGTAAATTTGTTTATTTATTTATTCTATTTCTATGTTGCCTTTTGACCAAAAGGCCCTCAAGGCGGCTCACAAAAAAAATAAACACAAATACAAAATACACATCAAAAAAGAATACAGTGCACAAAAATTTAAATAACAAAATATTAACATTGTTAAAAATACAAGGTTCTCTACAGGCCTAAAGATAATCTGTCCCAAAATGTAGTACTGCCACTTCAAGAATTTTAGTCCTCAAACATTGAGCAGCTGTTGCAAAGGATTTGCTCACCAACATCATTGGATTCTTCCCCGAAATCTTCGTCCATAGACTTGAAGTAGAACATGTAGCTGGACCGGTTGAGGATCACCTTGAAGTCGCCCAGCATCGCCCACTCAGCCGGGATGGGCAGCTTCATCAGGTACGGTGTCTCCTGGTCGTCCAGGTGGTAGATGACCTTGGTCTCCGCCGCTGCCATGGCCGCCGCCGCTCCCCGCAGAGGACTCCTCGGGGAAAAGGCTGCAGGCATATGTTCTCTATCCCAGTTAGAGGAAATAGGGGTCAAGCCTAACCCTGCAAAACAGTGATTTCACTTGTAAGTTTCGTACAGTACCCAGAGGTCTCTTTTCGAAACAACCACTATTGACATACAGTATTTATTGCATTACCCTCTGCCTTTATAATGGACATGCAGGTGGCAATAGCAGCAAATATTAAATTAAGATTCTACTTCATGAAGTATATATAGTTTGTTTTCACAGAAAGGCCAATTGCAGACCTCAATTGTTAGTTAGCTCTTTGAAGAAACTTGGTTGCCAGGAAGCTAAATGTAGCTTTATTTTAAAAAAACAAAACAAAAACAATTGTGTAGCATCTTAACGGCTAGTAATTATGGCATGAGACTTAAAATTATGGCAATTATTTATTATGGCAAATTATTTACTATTTTCATAGACCAGAGTCCAGTTCCTCAGATGCAAACCCTTTGTTGTGTATACAATAAAATTTCTGAAAGTCAAGCTAATTTGGAATAAATATACTAAATGCAATGTAAAAGACAGGCACTTTGCTTTGTACACTTTTTCAAACTAAGCAAATCAAATCTCTTCAAAAAGAATTTATGAATGTACTGAATACTTTACTGTCCAAGGTTTCACTGTTGTGATTTAATCTGAAACAACCAGGACTTTGAAGCTGTGAAAATAAAAATTTGGATAACTAAAGATTGCTGTTCCTCTCTTGGTAGATTACAAGATTAAACAGTGGTTGAGAGAAGAGATTTGTTATGTCAGTGGGATTGCAATCAAGGTGTGTAGGATAGTCCTCCACAGGAACAAATGCATTTTTCTACTGAATTCTGGAATATTCATTACTGTTCATTTTTGTTATCTTACTTTAAAAATGTTGAATTGCATGAAACTACGACTCAGTACTTTATATTTCCCACTGTTAGTACTTGTGCTTCAAAAAGGATGGATACTCTGATGATGATGATGATCCATCCTTTAGCAGAAGATCCCAGGGCGGGTCACAATAACATACAATACAATATTTAAAATAGTTTAAAATAAATTATATTTACAACTGGAGAGGTGGATATCCTAAAAATATATATCTCAAGTGTCAGAGGCTAGGGTGGTGTGTCTTCAGCATATGGCACAACCTGTGCAATGAAGGTGTCAGATGCACTTCTGTGGGGAGGGAATTCCACAATTTAGGGGCTGCCACAGAGAACGACCTCTCTGGTCCACCACCACCTGAACTTCTGGAGTGGTGAAAATACCAGGTGGGCCTGTTCTGCAGATTGCAAGACCTGTTTGGGTCTGTAGGGAAGGAGGCAGCATTTCATATTTTTGGGGCCTAAGTTATTTAGGGCAGGGATGGGGAATCTTTTGGCTCCATGGGCCAGATCCTTATCAGGATCACTTAAGGTCACTTGCAACATGCATTGGTGCTTTACTCCCAACAAACAGAACCACAAGACATAGTTGATTCCCATGGTAAAGATGAGATTCTTTGGGGGATGGGAGGTGTTTGGAGAAGTAGCATTGACTGCAGCTGTGACCTCAGGGACCCCTTCTGAACTATGGTAAGACACTTTTAGGTGTTCAGTATTTGTAGAACTGTAGTGCTTAAGTGCTCACTGTTTGTTTGCAAGGAAGAATGATGGGGATCTCAGAGGCTCTGCTCGTGTGACTTCATAGGCAACCCACCAGGTTTAGGTCCCACTAGCCTCCGGTGATGCTTCAGTTTGCCTAATGAAGCTGCTGACCCTGGTTATAAGGAATCTGTGATCTTCGTAATATGTGTGCATAACAGTACGAAGTATCTGAATTATAGCTATATATATTTACAGGATACACAGGTACATATGGTTTTAGAGGAGTTGCTTCAAATACATTCTCCCTGATGCACACAGACTGTTTGCAAAAATGTTGGGTTTTTTTTTTTAAATGCAGATGTCCAGTATCTGAATGGCATGTGTTTGACTTGGCAACAGTGAAGTGAACAATATTTCACAGTAATTTTCTACAATTCAAGTTGATGACCTGTGCCTCCTGTTCTACTTGAAGCTATATTGGAGAGATTCCGCTAATCTCCTCTCTTCTGGAGGTCCAATTAGGAATAATGATTGAGCAGATACAATAAATTCAGCTTGAAAGGTCACATGCACAGTCTACCTTGGGTCAAAAACCCAAGAGAGGCTATGTCTAAACAAGCTTTTCTGTAAAAGATTTTCAGATGGTACACTCTGCTTCAAACAGTTGTCAGATTGCAAAAAGGTACTTACTTTCTTCCTATGCCTCAGCACCTTTAAGTGTATAAGTGGCTAATCAAAGCAGATGATGCATTTAGAAAAAAATGTATGTGAAAGGATGTGAGGATAAGTAGATCTGAAAGCAACTCCCCCCCCCAAAAAGGGTCCATTGATCAAAGAGCATCATTTTCAGTAACACTAGTTTTAGTCGATGAGTTTCAGAAGCTAATTTTGGTTTTTACATGAAAACAAACAGCCATATCAAATTCAGTGCTAGAGATACAGATACTGTGTTAGGATTTTTGGGTGTATCTAGTTGCACAAATTCATAAAATACAAACATTACTTATTGTTTTGCCAGAATTTATGCAGGATCATGAGGTTCATAAATCTATTCCTGATCTTAAGTTGAATTAAACAGAAAAATAAAAATGTACCTGCAAATATACATGAAGGGCAATAATTAAGTCGCAGAAGAGTTAATAAATTTATATGGATATAAATAGAAAATATGAAGAGGAAGCATTCATAAACTTCGATGGGTGGGGGAGGGAAGAATACTAAGAAGAATTAGACATTCCTAGCTCTACATTATATGCTGAAGCGTTTGCAAAGTTTTAAGGGCTGGGTCTACACATAGCCACCAAGACTGCCTTTTCTTTCCACCATATTAGCAGTATCAATGTGTAAATGGCTCACTGTGTAGATGGTTACTATTCAGGATGTGTTAAAAAATGAACCCTGATAAATAATGTGGATTTTATCCAAACTCTCTTGGCTTCTCATTAAATTTATCTGGTTTTTATTCCATTGGAAGAACCTATAAATTAGCTTTGAGTTTGTATTCAGATTTTGCCTAACATAAAAACGTAGGAACATATGAAATTTTGTTGAAGAAATGTTGCTAGTCTAATCAAAATGTGTTTGGATTCCCTTGAAATCCCTCAGGATTTTTGCCTGAGAAGGAATGCCAAATTCATTTTGTGTTTCATTTTTGTGGCAACTCTTCTTTGCATGTCACTGACAGGTTTTCCTGGTGGATGGTGGTGGTGTGGAAACTGACCACATGATGGAGCAATCCACATTGCAAGTCAGGACAGGTGTCCTGTTACTGTATAATGATGGTGATGTGTAGACCAGCCTTTTCTTTGTGATTTTACCTTAACAGTTAAAACTGATTTATACTAGAATAATATCCAGTGCTGGTAATATAATCTCTTTTATGGTAGTAATAAGAGAGAATATATTAAATCAGCGATGGGGAACTTTCAGACCATGGGCTTAGCTAAGCCTGCCAGGCTCCTCCATTTGACCTGCCAGGCCATTTTGGGCAAACCACTTCCACCACCTGCTAATCATCTGATGTTGCATGACATTGGTTGTGGGGCAGTTAAAGCAATTGAAGATCTCTTAATTTAAAGGTAAGCCAACAGGGCTAAGGTTGGAGGTAACTCCTGTGTCCTGCTCTTTGATTGGAAAAGGGCAGCATTTCTCCCCATCCCACTTCAGCACTGGGATGGATGTGGATGGAAAGTCTTCCTTTTATTTTTAAGGAGCTGGCAGAGGGTTTATCTCTGACCTTAATGTTCTGGTGCTTTGTGCTAAGATGGGGAGATAAAATCCCTCTGCCTGCTCTTATAGAGATCCGCTCTGAAGAGCAGGCAGAGGGATTTTTCCAACCACCCTTAACCCAGCATTGGAGTGAAGAGGGCTGGAAACGCTGACTCTGTGAATGTGTGTGCATCTGCTTGTATGTCTGATGTGTATGAATGTATGTATGTATATGTGATTGCATGGATTTGTTTGTGTGTGAGATAGGGAGAGAGTGCTGGGTGCCTGAGTGTCTGGTGTGTTGGGGGGGGATAGAGGACATGTATTTTTGTTTTGTTTTTGTCTGCTCACTTTTGCCGCACCTACTTCTGCTATGCTCACAATTGGAATGCAGCCCTTGGATCTGGCCCTCAGGTTGAAATTAGTTAGACATGAAATATTAGACGTCAGTTTCCAATTATTCATGATTAGAAATTGAAGAAATCTACATCTAATTCCATTATTGTATCATTACCATTTAGAAGTAATATAACAGTTCAATAATATAGATTTATTAGGAAATTTCTGTTTCTGGGAATCTGCACAAGCACACAGATGTAAGGATTTGATAAATGTCAACCAAATTATCTTGTATGATTATGTTTGAAATTCCATTTTTCAGCATTTAGATGGTAAACTAAAATTGTCCAAAAATCCAATTGATTTCCAAGAGATTTTTAGAAGTATTGGGAAAAAGGCTTCACTGTTAGAAATGTAAACTGTTTTTAAATGTTCAGTATCTAGAGGATGAAGGTAAAAATAAATGGTTATGGGATCTGAAATAGGTATTGCCCCAAACATCTCCTTGAAACATGAGCAGAGTCACAGTTTTTCATAGTACTGTATATAACAGAAGAAGAAGAGGGGGAGGGCAAGAATGAGGAGAAATAATTTCTGAGTTATGTATTGATGGCATTTGTCAGTGTCATGTCTAAAGGACAGATATGTCGCTGGTCACACTTTGGACCTTGTTTTCTGTGTTGGATGGGATGATGGTGATCTTGGTGTGGAGGAACTTGCTATAGTTCCATTGTCATGGATAGATCACTACCTGGTTGGGTTTAGACTCACTGGGACTCAGAACCTCTGCAGGGGTGGGGGACCAATTAGGATGGTCCGCCCCAGGAGGCTGATGGATCCGGATGGTTTTCTGATGGCTCTTGGGGATTTTCCTGTCACCGCGGCAGGTGATTCTGTCGAAGCGGAGCTGTTTCGAGTGGTCAGGGGTCTTTTAAACTCTGGCCCCCAGGAGGGTAATATAGACCACTCAACAGCCCGCTGTCAAGAATTTGCACAGCACTTTGCAGATAAAGTCGCTCAGATTCGCTCCGACTTGGACGCTAAAATTGATACAGTCTCAGGGGATGTAACTTTGGCTCCTGCTTGTCCAATAATAACGGATTTCCTTTCAATTTGTACAGCCCGAGGATGTGGACAAGATCCTTGGAGAGGCGAGAGCCACCACATGTCTGCTGGATCCTTCCCCTTCCTGGCTCATCAAAAGTGCCAGAGGGGGACTGGCCAAGTGGGTGAGGGGAGTAGTTAATGCCTCTTTACAACAAGGCAGAATTCCATCGTGCCTAAAAGAGGCAGTTGTACGGCCTTTGTTGAAAAAGCCCTCCCTGGATCCCTCCATAATGGGAAATTATCGGCCAGTCTCCAACATTCCATTTTTGGGCAAGGTAATAGAGCGTGCGGTGGCCTCCCAGCTCCAGAGATTCTTGGATGAAATGGATTATCTGGATCCATTTCAGTCTTGTTTCAGGCCTGGTTACGGGACAGAGACAGCTTTGGTCGCCTTGGTGGATGACCTTCGCAGAGAGCTGGACAGGGGGAGTGTGTCCCTGTTAGTTCTACTGGACCTCTCAATGGCTTTCGATACCATCGACCATGGTATCCTTCTGGACCGCCTTACTGGGATGGGACTTGGGGGCACTGTGTTATGATGGCTCCATTCCTTTCTGGAGGGACGAACTCAGAAGGTGGTGCTGGGGGACTCCTGTTCGACTCCTTGGCCGTTGACCTATGGGGTTCCTCAGGGTTCAGTTTTGTCCCCCATGTTATTTAACATCTATATGAAACCACTGGGAGAGGTCCGGGGGTTTGGGGTTCGGTGCCATTAGTATGCGGATGACACCCAACTCTATTTCTCCTTTCCACCTAAAGCCAAGGAAGCTGTCCTGGTCCTGAACCAGTGCCTGGCATCAGTGATGGACTGGATGAAGGCAAACAAATTGAAACTAAATCCAGACAAGACAGAGGTGCTTCTGGTCAGTCGAAGGGCAGATCAGGGAATAGGGATTCAGCCTGTGCTGGATGGGGTTACACTCCCCTTGAAGACACAGGTTCACAGTTTGGTTGTGCTCCTGGACTCAGCTCTGAACTTGGAGGCCCAGGTCTCGGCCGTGGCCAGGAGTGCCTTTGCCCATTTAAGACTAGTGTGCCAGCTGTGCCCGTTCCTGGAAATGCCTGATTTGACTATGGTGATGCATGCCTTAGTTACATCCTGTTTAGACTACTGTAACGTGCTCTACGTGGGGCTGCCTTTGAAGACTGTTCAGAAACTTAAACTGGTACAAAGAGCTGCAGCCAGAGTATTAACAGGGACTGGTTACATGGACCATACAACTCCCCTGTTACAACAGCTCCACTGGCTGCCAGTTTGTTTCCGGTCACAATTCAAAGTGCTGGTTTTGACCTTTAAAGCCTTATACAGCCCAGGTCCAGGCTATTTATCAGACCGTATCTCCCTATACGAGCCTGCCCGGGCCCTGAGGTCTTCAGGAGAGGCCCTTCTCTCAGTCCCAACACCCTCGCAAGTGCGATTGGTGGGGACGTGAGATAGGGCCTTCTCGGTGGCTGCTCCTAGGTTCTGGAACTCCCTTCCTAGGGAGGCACGAATGGCCCCCTCCTTGCCATCCTTCCGTCAGCAAATAAAGACTTTTTTTATTCTGACAGGCTTTTGGGATAGAAGGTGTTTAGGATTGGGCTTTATAAGGCTTGTTTTATTGTTTTATATTATTATTTGTATTATTTTAAATTGTTTTTAGATGTTTAAGTGCCTTTTAAGGTTTTAAGGTTGTGCATAGTTTAATTGTATTTTAGTTGTATGTTTTTCTATGTTTTTAACTACATGTAGTTCTATTTGTAAGCCGCCCTGAGTTCCAGTTTGGAAAAAGGGCGGGGTAAAAATAAAGTTTCAATCGATCAATCGATCAATATGGACTTGTGCAAACCTGTTGCTGGAATTGTCAGGAGGCAGGCTTTTTGCACATGTGAAGGAAGTACTGCATGATAAAGAACTACTTGGAGGACATTGTGAGGTTTATTCATGAAATGAACTATTCTTGTCTTATTGGATTAATTGGGTTGAATCCAATGCTGCCATTCCGCCTGCACAATAGAAGTCCTGCTCTCCTCTCCCTGCAGCCCTCCATGCAGCCTCAAAATCTGCTCCAGAGGGTTGGGGGACCTTCTGGGACAGATTTTGGGGACATGCAGATAGAGAAGAGAAAGTGAATTTGAAGTGAACTGGGGGATGATCTAGGTTACTGAGTTGTATATTAATTTGAGAAATAAAAAATAAGGTTACTTTATCTAAGAGATGATTGGGGTAATTGAAAGGTAATTGAAATATATGGATCTATTGGAAAATAAATTGTGGGTAAATGAACAAAAGAGGAACTGATTTGGAGTCATCTAGGCTGGACTGCAAATAAACTGAATATTTTAGCTGGGGTTATTTGGGTGGGAAATTAGTTGGATTTTGTTCTGTGACATTCAGATTCTAAATTTGCATCTGGATGCACAATTTAAGATATGCAAATCATATGTAATTTTTTTGTCTCTTGGCTTATGCCCCAATTCTTTTAAGTACCTAGCAACACCTGTGCAAGGTAGTATCTGAGCCAAAAACACGCCTTCCAGAAGTCCAGCTGCTAGCATTTGTAGTCCAGGAATGTATATCTTTGCTCTAATTGGCTGAGCTGGGCTATTGTGTTATTGGGGACTTTGGGAGAAATGCCTCATGGTGAAAGTACATGTTTAATATTGGACTGCAGGTTCCTTATTTTTATGTCTGTTGTTGCTTCTCGTTGGGCCTTTTTTCTCTTTCTGATCTTAATTTAAAGTGCTGCATTTACAGAACCTATGTGTGGTATGTATACCTGTGACTGGTTACCTGTGGTTGGAAATAAACACTTGTGAGTAACAACAGCTAGGACCCATGCATCTGGCACTAAGGATAGGATTTCCAGATAGAACTGAGCTTGTAGTTACTTACAGTATCAGGTAGTAGATTATAGAACTATTCAATCATGTGAATTAAGGCTCTCATGATCCCCTGCTGTTTCTAATGAACAACCTGTTGTTGATGTCCCAGAGTGCAGGACACAGAATAATGGGCTCACGTTGCAGGAAGCCAGATTTCAACTGAACATCAGGAAAAACTTCCTAATGTTAGAGCCATACGACAATGGGCCCAATGACCTAGAGAGATAGTGGGCTCTCCGACACTGGAGGCATTCAAGGTGCAGCTGGACAGCCATCTGTTGGGAATGCTTTGATTTGGATTCCTGCATTGAGCAGGGGGTTGGACTTGATGGTCTTATAGGCCCCTTCCAACTCTACTATTCTATGATTCTATAATTCTGTGTTAGCACAGTAAACATTTCATTTATCTTGCTCAGTTGCTTTTCAATTGCATGGCTATGGGAGATGATTTTGCACTGGCAGAATGTAGTCTTAAAAGATAACCTACTGGTTGATGAGGAGGAATTAAAAGTTGCTTGATTTCAGCTTTGACATAACTATTCTATCCAAGGAATTACAATTTAGCTTTGGTTCTTTATTTTTCCCCTCCTTCACTCAGAGTAGTCAAATATATCCTCCTTAATCCCTTCAGTTTTAAATTACACATTTTCTGCCTTGTTATGAGACATACAAATAATACTGTTTGAAGTAACCTAATTTTCTTGTTGGTGCCCACAATGTGAAACCATAGGTTTCATATTACTCTAATCTTCATTGCTTGCTTGCATTTCAAAGGTCTATATTCTATAAAGCATGGGCCAATACGGTGCCCTTCTGATATTTTGGACCACAACTCCCATCAGCCCCAACTAGTATGGCTAATGGACAGGGATTATGAGCGTTGTAGTCCTGGAGGGTACCATGTTGGCTACCCTGGGCCCAGTCTTTAGGGCAGTGTTGGGGAATCTCCAACTTGTGGGTCTAAGTAGGTCTGCTAGGCCTCAGCGGTTGATCCGCTAGGCTGTTTAGGGCAAACCATGCTTGCTTTCCTGGGCATGATGTCATATATGACTTCAGGTGGGGGAAATTCAAGCTGTGGCTTTAAATTTCAAGCTGCGGCAAAAAGAATGAAGATTCAGGCGCACCATTGAAAAGTCATCGCAAATCTTGGTATGATAGCTCTCAGCAGCATCGTATAGATGTTGAACAGCATAGGGAATAAGATAGATATTTGTTGGACTTCACTGCATAAATGCTGTGATGGTTGCTTCCAAAGTAGTTGTCTAGAAGCAGCCCTGCAGGTAGGAGCGGAACCACTGTAAAACTGTTATAGGTTAGCAACATCAGGAGGGCCATAGGTTCCCAACTGCTGCTCCACAACTTCTAGAGCTAAACCACACATATGGGAGATATATACTTCCAACTTTTATTTTTGCCTTTAAAGCACTTGCCGGGGAGGGGAGATAGTTTGTTGTATGTTTTAGACGTTTCACCTATACCATTTTCCGAATCTAATCTCCCCTGAAGCTTCTATTAACCCCACAAATGGAACAATTACAGGTGCCTGCATAATACTTGCATTTAATCAAAATAATGCTTTTATTAAATTATTGTATTTGACTATTACACCACCCTTTTGTGTATAAGAGAGTTCACAAGGTGGATCATAAAAATGATAAAGCAGCTTGATGGATGCATCAGGAATTAAGTACAGATATCCTGGTACCCTCTCATCCAGCACAGGCCAACCCTTCTAGCTTGAGATTCTGTTATGCATGGTGAGATCAGCATGTTTGGAGCCCACTGAAATTAGTTTGAAATGAATGAGATTAGGGGACTTAACAGTACTTCTTCTTGTAAACAGCCCTTTTACCCTGGAAAAAAGGGTGTAAGAGTCTTAAACAGGTAAGTGTTGGCTGTATTGTGGGCTGCTAATTAAATTTAAGAATTTTAGTAATTTCTTACATTTTATTGTTATTTTATGTTTGGAGTGTATGTATCTCTTCATGTTAAGACTGCCATATTAAGCACATTTATTAGAAAACTAATCCCATTGAACTGAATGGAATTTATTTCTGAACAAATATCCTTTTGACGATCACCATGTAAAGTACAGACAACACCATCACACACCAATCTGACTCCCTATGATACCTAAAACTATTGATGAGTTAAGCAAGAGTTGCAGGTTTTGGTTCATAATGTATTCAGCAGCTTAAGTATGAGCCCATATGTGCCTGCTCTAGTTTGTCTTGTATGCTGCTATGTAAACTGAATCATATCACACTTGCAATATATTTACAGATGAAAGAGTGTCAAACTTATAACCCCATTTCCTTAAATAAATTCTTATGCGGAATTGTCATCCCTCATGCTTAAATACTTCTTCAGTATGCAGCAGCAATTCAGTATTCACTATGCACATGGAGCAGTTATACTTTCTGAATCTCCATGTGCACCAGTATTCAAGTGTATGAGAGAAATCCATGAGTGAAAAGGACAGCACAATCTGTTTTGGTTTCCAAAGAATCTCTATAGCTGCAAAAGTAAAATTTGCCATGGTGTTGCCATTTTTATTCCCCCACCGGCTTAAAAATGAATAAGGCAATATTCTGTTGCAGTAATAATATTTATTATTTATAAAGCATTTCAGTGGCTAGGCACTGTAAAGTAATTAATGTACAAGACCACACATGGATGATAAAATGTGATTGTGCTTGAGCATCAGAAATGCCCCAAAGTCTCATAGCACTAGCATTTTCTTTCTCTAATGATCGAATGTGCCATGTTGATAAACTCTGCGAAAATTCTTAAAGTAAGACCTAAAATAGCTGAAACACCATTAAAAATCATGGTTAACTCCCCCCTTTCTTTTCCTTTCCTCATTCCCACCGCTGAAGAGAAAAACCCAACGCGATCATTATGCGTAGGGTATAATCTATGAACAAATGGCATGGTGGAATTAATGAACAATTAACTATGATCATATGTTATAAGCAGCCCTGATTAGAATCAACACACATGCCTGCATTTACAAAATATCTCTTTAATTCTAACTTGCACTGCCGTTTTGCTTCTGTACAGTCCTAATTACTTTTTCGGCCTATAACCATATAACCATTTCTTCAGAGGTAAGGCTTATATCATTTAGTTTTCATAGTAACCAGACAAAGAACTGTTCTGTCCTATTACTAGCTACAAGGATGTCCACGTGGGCACAGGCATAACTATCAACACCAAATCGGAAATTACTGTCTCCCCCCCTTTTGACCATCATATTAATTTTGAAAGCTTTGTGTCTCCTTCTCTGTCAACTGATGTAGAAAATCTAAAGAAAACATATGAAGGAAAAATATTCTCATGCAGTACTTCCTGGGGGGTGGGGGTGGAGAGAGTAGGGGAGCCTTTGTTATAGTCTGTGCTATGCAGCACAAAATAAAATTAGTGTGTTCTGTAATTTATTGCTTTATTAAACCAGACAAGCATAAAGTGATCCATAGCAATCCCATCTGGATTCTCGGTGGGTTTCCAGTTTACTACATTTTCAGCCTCTTTCTGTTACGACATGTTAAGTTTAAAAACATGAGTTCTCCTAATGTGCATGATTAATATAGCACTGAAATAACATCAGAGGTGGTGTTCTTTTTGAAAATGCCTTGCTTTAATTAAAATGACCAACCCCTGACCTATCTTAATGTCACTGGGGACACACAAGGAGTGGTCTAAGAAGCTGCAGTGCAGCAGGAGGAGGAGGCGGCAGTGGTAGATTTTGCATTATGTACAGCCGTTTGCTTCATTCACCATCCTCCTTGCCACCCTGATTGTACTGAAAAGTGAAACAAAAGGAATGTTTCCATGCATATCACTAAACATAAGTGTTGTGAGAGAAGCTGTTTAGCATTTTTTTCACATTGCTTGGCATCCTGCAGTGGAAAAGATGTGAAGCTATAGGAAATTGCAGTGCGTAGCAACATACATCAAGGGCTTCCATTTTGGAACAGGTAGTGGATCCCCGTCCTTTCAGTCTAATACACGTAGATTCTTTTGTGTTGCTCAGGTTGTGAGATGTTTAATCTTGGGGATGCAGAGCATTTTAAGTCAGAGAATCTTTATTTGTTTATGGATATAAACAATCAGGACTAGATATAAACAGTCAGGCTGCAAATCTGCACACTTTGGGGCTGCTTAAACCCTATTTATGTTTTGAGGTTTTTTAATGGTTTGTGTTTATTAATAACAGCCTGCCTTAAAAGTCTATTTTTAGAACATAAGGTTGGATATAGATTTTGAAGTAAAAGTAGATGAATAGTAGGAGGAAAAATAGGAGGAAGAAAGGACCTGAAAAGATAGCATACCAAGGGAGAGCAGTGGGAGCTAGGATAGAGATGTAGGAAGAAGGAGGAGTCCTGCGGAATAAGTTGAAGATGAAAGGGTAGGCATGGGGAAAGAGGATGAAAAGGAAGGAAGGTCTAGGAGAGTAGAATGAGCAAAGAGAAGAGGCATGCCCAAGGCCTACAGAAGTGAGCACTCCTTGGTGCTGGCTTTGGGGCAGAAGTCCCCACTCATCAGAATGAATAGGAGAGGCTCCTATGTGCAACTGAGCTGCCCTACTGTACATTGAAGTGGTATAATACACATTGCCATCTAAAAAGTCCCCCCCTGGCTGCCGCCTTGTAAGACCTTTAGGTCCAGACTTTAACCTTACATAATTGCACCCCCAGAGTTGAGGAAGACTGAAATTTACATATCGTTTAAAACAAGCCGCTCATATTTTTGGCCACAGGCCTTGAAAATGGAAATGGTTTGCCTTCAAGTCAATGCTGACTTATGGCGACCCTATGAATAGGGTTTTCATGGTAAGCGGCATTCAGAGGGGGTTTACCATTGCCTCCTTCTGAGGCTGAGGGGCAGTGACTGGCCCAAGGTCACCCAGTGAGCTTCATGGCTGTGTGGAGATTCGAACCCCTTAACCACTGAAGTAAAACCACTAGCCTATGTAAAGACAGACAGCTAGATTTAAAGCCAGCCATTCCTAAATTTAGTTCCAAAGCAGAGGCATACAATTCTAAAGGCACAAGCCTAATTCTTTCTGCTGAAAGACAAAACTCTTATATTGACTCTTGGAATTGTCCCACTTATTTGCAGAAATTAACTGACAGGCCTAAAGGTTGGAGAGCTCCTTTTAGTTAAGTCAATATGCATTGGGAGGAGGCAAAATATTTTTAATGGGATTTATCAAGTCAAGCCAGCAAGAGTACTCGACTTCAGACTAATGAAGAGAAGCAGCAAGGAATGGTGTTTGAATGAGCCATCCTCAGAGGAGACCACTCAGTGAGCTGGTTCACGTGTAATGCTAAGTCAAACCATGGCTTAGGGTGGACATGCAGGCTCCCAAAGAGGAGATCATGACTGCTTTGCTTCTCTTTCAGTCCTGCTGCTTAGTGTGGCTTGGCTTAGTGTGTTGTCCAAACCCAGGCTCATGATTTATGTCACTGTAGACAAACCATGAGCTGTAATGAACTCATAAGTGTTCTTGGTTTACAGCTTGTGGTTTGTTTGGGGAAGACAGATCAAGAGCCCAGCAAGTTTGTCTTCCCCAAACAACATGCTAAGCCAAACCATGGCTTAGCTCACTGTAGCAGCAAGACTAGAGAGGAGCAAAGCAGCTATGATTTCCTCTTCAGGAACCCACATGCTTATGCACTGTGAACTTTGTTTCTGCCTGAGGCTTCATTTCTGCTTGAGTTTATTGTTCTAGGCATGTTTCCCCCATAGTAGTGGAATGGGGTTGCCACAGTAGACAGTCTCCTCTGTGAGTGGTTACCTTGGGGCTTTTATTATTTAATCTGTTTCTCATAGCACTCTAGGAATTTGGGATTTACTGCTTTGGAGGCTATATGTGGGGCTGTTATACACTTAATACTAACACTTTTATGCAAGTTCTTACACTACTTGACAGGTGCATTGGATCCAGAAAGGTCATATAACAGTTAAAAGTTACATAGAACAGCAGAACCAACAAACATGGGAAATGGGTTCCTGAGAAACTCTGCAGGCAAGGTGGTATGTTGTGTCTTGTTTTGCCCCTGTTCTCTGCTTCCAGCGTATGGTGATCTATTTTTATGAGAGTGAATCCATGAAGTTAATAGGAGTCAGCCCATCCTCAGAGCGGAAACTTCAGCATCAGCTGATAACTTCTTGCAGTGAGTTACTGAAGGGTCAGTATTATTCTCCCAGTTCCCAGCATGGGTCCACTGCCCACTGCCTCTTGTTAGTAGCCTGTTGGTTTATCCTGGCTTCCAAGTCCACTTTCATGGCCTGGCTATAAATGATTCTAGTTCAGGACAGGTTTGTTGTTATTTGTTTTGCCTACGCATCAGTGAGAGTCTTGTATCATCTCTCCTTGTCAGCTAACCCTCTTGTCCAGTAGTCTCCCACATGCCTCCCATGTCTTCCAGCTTCCTTGTTCACTTGATTGTTGCTCTCTACTGCATCCCTGTTTTTGCCTCCCACTGATGAACATCTTGGTTTGGATCCGGGCCTGTGATAGACTCTGCCTCCAAAATCACTTGTGCTACATCAATATGCTGTTGTCTTAAGTTCTGCCTAGTGCCCTTTGCAGGGTTTGCCCCATAATTACATTCCAAACTCTCGTCACATTGCTGCTGGAAATTGTATTTTCACCCTCTTTATGCTTAGCTACTTACAGCCTTGTGCGTTGTTATACATTCCTGCCTAGGGAAGGAAAGGGACATGCTGGTTTTAGATCCCTTATAGCTCTGCGATTCTATAGCTGCCAAAAATCACCTCCTGGTTGTGTGAATTGGCCCCCATAATGCTGTTATGCTGCTGGTTGCTGCTGTTGAACTATTTTTAAAAAAAATAAACATAAGTATATCAAATGGTAAAGTTTTGTAAATGAGACAATTTTATAATTGTCACTGTAGGAAGATTTTTACTTGCAGTACTATAGGTGGTTGCATTGTAAGCAGTTCTTGATTTTTGGATATGTTGTCTTTACTGTGAGTTAATAAACTTTCTTGATGATTACACACCCAGTCACATCAAGGCTTGAAGAAAGTGGATGAAGTCACAGTGTGAATTGGTAATTTTGGACATTTTTGCGATCAGCACACATAGTCGTGAAGTCATATTGGAGAATGTGCAGATGGAGATAATGTCAATTGGGTAGTGAGCATAAGGGCTAGCCAGTGTTTATATTCTTCTACTGAGACCTATGCCAGTTTATTGGGCAATGCATAAAATATAGTGGGGGACTCTGCTTATTTATGGGGCAACATACAAACATCTGCTATCCATTCGCTTTGTTGGATATCAGCTGATGATTGGGGAACCATGCAATGGTTGGTGGGACAGAAGCTGGCAGGCTGATAAGAAAGGCCCCAAAGGCTGAGTCGATCCTGCTGGCCACCAGCTCCTCAATTCCAATCTATATTAACCGGTCAATATGTAAAATCCCCTGCTAATGCTGTCCAGATTTCTTTCAGTGAATGTGCATAATCACCCGTGTACAGTCATTTAACATTAACCCTAATACTTGTGTGAGGAGCCTTTATCCCTCCAGATGTTGTTGAACTACAACTCCCACCATCCCTGGCCATTGGCCGTGGTGGCTGGGGCTGATGGAAGCTGTAGTTCAGCAACATCTGGACAATCAAAGGTTCCCTACACCTGCCCTAACAGATAGCGAAGAAAAAGATGACAGTTTAATTCCTTGTCCCTGTGCAGATTTAACACTCCCAGCTGCTTAAGCAATTTAGAATGTTTGTGGGATTGTGCACTCCCTTACCTGACACCCTCCTTTCTAGAGAATGAGTTCCTATCATTAGCCAATTCAGCATTATGTTGGCAGCTTCTGAATCCTCTTGATTTGGGTTACTTGGATTGCTTTCAATTGCTTCAATACTTTTTAAATTTTACTTGAAGCTGCTTTGAAATACTTTTTTGTTGGGACAAAGCAATATATATATATATATATATATATATATATATATATATATATATATATATATATATATATATATATATATATATATATATATATATATATATATATATATATATATATATATAAAATAAAGTCATTTACTGTTGTAAAGGCAAGGGCAGGTTATCTCAGTATTGCCCAGAGGAACAGGGTATGATTTGCTTGCAAAAAGTTCCAGGTTCAATCCTTGGCATCTCCAGGTAGGACTGAGAAACACTGAAGTCTGAAATCCTGAAAAGTTTGCTGCTGTAGACAGCCCTGTAATAGATATACTAATAATCTGTATAAGGTAGCTCCCTATTTTCCTAAGTGAGATTTGAAACAAGCTTGAAATCCTGGTTAAGCAGGAAGCCCGGTTAGCCAAATTTGTTAACATTGTTGCCAATTTCACTCTGACCCTTAGTATGAATTCATGTTCCAGACAAGACTACAGCACCCACAATGCTTGGAGTTTCCCCCAGACTTTAAAAGCAAGATGCAGATATATCTACTTTCACAGTAATTCAGTCAATAATAACCCAAAGAATTTGTGTGAATCAGAGCTGGAGAGGGATGGAGGTGGCAGGCAAGGTCTTTATAATATTTCTTAGACTGTTACTTTCTTCTCAAAGAAGCCAGCAGATTCCTGTATTTGTCTCCCTGACTGCATTCAGCATATGTTTTGGGTTCAGTTGCTGTACAACCTATAGCCATCTGTGCAACATGACCTATTAGCATGATTTATGGTCAGTTTAACATCCCAGGATCCACAGTGACAGATTGACAGCCAGGCTGAAACCAAGCTTTGCAAATAAGCCTTAAAAAATGGAATGACCCCTCCCCCCCCAGTTAATAAATATTTGGCCTTAAAGAAAAAATCCTTCAATTTGAAGAATTTCACAGATTGCAACATAATTGCGTTTGAATGAGAATTACATCAAATTTTAATGCTGAGACAGTGGGCTGTTTCCAGCGATGTTGTTCTATTAGCAGGATTTCCGCTTGTGCAATGGAACTTCTCCTTGCACCTGCAAATGCGCTCCAGAGGTTGGGAGAACCCAGAGCAGATTGGGAGGGAGAAGACAGATGGAAATTTCTATTACACAAGGAGAAGCCCTTGTGCTAACAGGATCACTTCATTGGATCCAAACCAGGCCAGATAGTGGTTTGGTTCTACCTCTTGGGAAATTGCTCAAATTATCTGGGACTTCTGTTGAAATTAGAAGTTCAAGTCAAAATTCAAATTGCAAATTTTAGGGATGCTCTTTTTAAAAAGGTATTATTTGTTTAATTGCTACTCTTATATGCTACCCTTCCTCCAAGGAGCTCAGTCATATAACATGAGAATTCCAGGAATACCAACTTCTACATTATCAGAGGCCATTCCATTCTCTGGGCAAATGATCCAACAGCTATGAATGTATCAGTTAAGTAGGAAATAGTTTTCTTTAATAAAACTTGAAAACTTTCCCCCCTTTACTGTGAAATAGTGGGCAAACTTTGATTAAGTCCAAATAAAATTATGTGCCATATCTTCAATGGGAATCACCAGTTTACTATCCCTGTGTTATATGTATGTGATACTACACAGGGTTTCAGATTTAAGAATTGGAATTTGTTTTCCCTTAACTTCTACTAAACAATAAAAAAGCAAAAATAAAAAAGATTGAATATAGCCAAACACCTAAGGAGTGTTGTTTGCTTGTTATTTGTTTATTAAGTACTGTTTTATCCCACTCTTCATCTTACGATTTCAGTTCAGGCTACAATTCAACTAAAATATAAACAAAGCAGAAAAACCATCCCTAGAATCAGCTCTGTGGGATGATTTAAGATTGATCTTATAGCTAACACAGCTCCTCATAAAAGCAATATTACAAACCGTTACTAACACCCTAAAAAGACCCAGGCAAACAGATGGGTCTTTACTTGGTGGTGAAATATCAACTGAGTTGCCACCAATCATGCTTCCCAGGGGAGGGCATTGCATAATTGGGATGCTGTCACAAAGAAGGCATTTTCTCATGTCATCATCACCTGATGTAACTCTCCCAATGATAGGGCCACAAGAAGGGCCTCAACCTTGGATCTAAGAGGCCAGGCAGGCTAATACAGGGAGAGACCCTCCCTTAGGCACTTGGGTACCAAATTGTTTGGGTCTTTATAGCTTTACACCAGCACTTTAAATTGTGGGCAGTAAAGAGCACATACCTGGTGATAGCTATAACAGATCCAAACATCAAGGGTCTGTAAACAGTTTTGGTTTGGCTTACTAACCAATACCATCTGTCATTTGTGGTTGCCACTAACCCACCACTCTCACAAGTCCTTAACACGTGCCAGAGTACTCATGGCAAAGGTCTCTCTCCCTTTGCACTGGCTTTATAGCTAACTGTGGAGGTGTTTGAGAAACCAGAAGCAGCAAGAGGAACTTGTGATGCTCTTTGTTATCTCTGAAGCGCAATGCAAGATGAAACAAGGTCTTGCCTCTCCCCCAAGTCCTTTCCACATGCAACAAAACTCAGTGGAACGGCTTGTTTCATTTGGTGCAGGACTTGGGCAGAAGCAGCATGAGCCTCTAGCACTACTTCTCCTTCTGCAAAGCCCGTGCAAAGAGAAACAGGTCCTTCTGTTCCCCAGTATTCTCTCCGGTTCACAGAGAACTCAGGGGTTAGGTTGTTGCCAGAAGGGATGGGACAGCTACCCATTGATCTACACAGGTTGGAATCTGGGTACCCAAAAGATCCCCTGCTCCCATACAGTGGTTATCTTCAGAAACTCACCTTCCACCTCTTGAGATGAGGGAGGTAGCAAGTGTCTTCTCAGTTGTGACACTCCATTTTTGGAATACTCTCCTCAGAGTTGCTCACTTGGCACCTTTTTATTTTCCTCTGCCTTTTTAAGTTGTGGTTTAATGCTGCAATCTGTAGTTCTCCAAAGTTAATGCTCTGCTTTTAGTAGTTTGTGAGGGTTTTTTAGCTATTTAAATTTTATTTGGTTTTTCCTTGTGGTTTGATTCTTTGTCACCTGACCTGGAAACAGTAACATTGAAGAACAAGGCAGAAACTCTTTTGAATAAATAAAACTAGGCAAGGGGGTTTGTGGAAGTCTGCATCAAAGTCTAGCTTTGAAAAAATAGATTTGGATCAAAGGCATATTGTGAATTCTGCTTCCAAGTGATACAGTCTTCAGTCCAGGATCTAGTGTCAGTGCAACATCCTGGTTTAATACCCATTGTTAAGACACTAGAAATGGAAATGAGATTGCATGCACAGTTCCTAGTAGTCTGTGAATGAGATCATGTGTTTGAGGTACTGGCTCTGCACATATTTCTAGTTTTTGCTTTGTAATTATGGCATATTGTGCTAGCGTGTATCATGGTAGATAATTGTATATGGGATTGTATGGGATGTTTTCCATGCAATTATCTACCATTTACATTTTATATACCATGTATATATTTAGGACCCACTCTAATTATGTGATTTAAGTTGTTTTAAATTGTTTTTCAGGATGAATATTAAATTGCTGTAACCGCTCTGGTACCTCAGGGTGAAGGGCAGGTATAATAATGATGATGATGATGATGATAATAATAATAATAATAATAATTATAGACAGACAGACAGACAGATAGATAGATAGATAGATAGATAGATAGTGATGGCCACATTATTATTTGTGAGGGCATAGTTTCTTCTTGAGTTAAAATGCAACCCTTGCCCAAATCATTTACTTCTCAGGTGTAAATTCTCCCACCCTCCTTCAAATTGCCTTCACCATGGTTAAGAGTTACATTTGTGCTGACCTTAGAGATGGTTAACACAAATTAGATTCCCTCTTCTCCAAAGTTTTCCAACCCATTCCAAGCCCTAGTTCCAGAACTTCACAGGAACCTTGGTTAAAATTCACCACAGCTGGGGTTTTTACAGACAAAACACTTAGCAATGAATAACGCTGTTGTGGGAAGCAAGCAAGTATGCAGTCTTGTGGCTTGCTCCTGATCTCTTAACCGTGGTTAAAGAGATTCAAGAATCTTAATGCTGGCAATGGTCACAAGGATCTGAGAAATAGGAGCAGGTGATGAAAAACATTTAGTTTCCAAAATCTTTAGAATAAAAATAATTTTGGTCCGTGGTGTGTTCTCCCACAACAGAAATGCACACATACGTACATAATATAGATATATTCTGTTCAGTGATACTTGGATTGCCCTTGTGCCAAAAAAGCAGCACTTTGATGCACATCATTTGACACAAGGCTGAGGAGAAGTTTGATCTAAGCAAGGTGGGCATGGCTTTCTTGGACAACTGCAAACTGCATGTGCAGCTTTAACATGGGCAAGGGGCCAGTGGAGGCCATAATCAAAGCAGATTTCTGGTTTCAGGTAGATGTCTACCTTAATTGTTTTATTTATTTATTTAAAATACTCCTATCCCACCCTTCTACCCTATAATAGGGCACTCAGGGCGGCTTACAATAAAATTGAACACATACATAATAAAATTGTACACAGTAAAGATCACAAAACATTAAAATAAATTAAAATACATAAAATACTATATCAAACATACATATGCACACACATATATATAGGGGAGTGGTACTGAAGGGACTAAAGAGGTAAAAATTGAAATAGAAGGCGTAAAATCAGTGTCAGGGTCTACCTTCAGTCCCTCCCAAAGGCTCTCCGGAACAAAATGGCTTTCAGAAGTCTCCGGAAAAGCATGAGGGAGGGAGGAGAGCAGGCTTCTTGGGGTAGGGTATTCCAAAGCTTGGGGGCCACAGCTGAAAAAGCTCTCTCCCGTGTGCCTGTCAGTCTAACGTCTTTCACTCCAGGCATGCAGAGGAGACCAGAGGCAGATGGTCTTAAATCCCAGGAAGGTACATATGGGCGTGAGCGGTCCCTCAAGTTCATTGGTCCAAGGCCATTTAGGGCTTTAAAGGTCAGAACCAGCATTTTAAATTGGGCCCGGAAACGAATTGGGAGCTGTGAAGTCAATAAAGCACAGGGGTGATATGCTCCCTGTGCCATGCTCCAGTTAACATTCTGGCTGCTGCATTTTGAACCAACTGTAATTTCCAAACTGTTTTCAAAGGCAGCCCCACATAGAGTGTGTTACAGTAATCAGATGTCATGTGTCACTGTGGCCAAGTCAACTGCTTCCAGGAGCAGATGCAGCTGGTAAACCATTTTGAGCTGGCCAAAAGCACTCCTGGCTACCGCAACCACCTGATATTCAAGCAGCAGGGCAGGATCCAGGAGGACTCCCAAACTGCAGACCTGCTCCTTCAAGGGGAGTGGAACCCCATCCAGAATAGGTTGCAACCCTATCCCTGGCGCAGTTTTTCCCCTGACCACCAACACTTTTGTCTTGTCTGGATTAAATTTCAGTTTGTTAGCCCACATCCAGCCCTTCACAGCCTCCAGGGACCGGTTTAGGATGAGCCTCCCTGCAATCAGGGAGAGATAGAGTTGAGTGTCATCAGCATATTGATGATATTGTACAGTAGGGCCCCGCTAATACGGCGGGTTAGGGACCAGGCCCCCGCCGTAAAGCGGGGCCCCACAGACTATAATGGGCTGTGTCGCGCGAAAATGACATCAAAATGGCACGCAATGGAAAAAACCCACCGTATTAGCGGAACAAGTGCTGTAAGAGCGGGGCCTTTCCCTAATTGAAAACCGCCGCATGAACGAAGCGCCATAAAGCGGAACACCGTAAAGCAGGGCCCTACTGTACTTCAAATCTCCAGATGACCTCTCCCAGTAGTTTCATGTAAATGTTAAAGAGCATCCGGGACCCCGGAGGCCAACAGCCAGGGGGTCGAGCAGTAGTCTCCCAGCACCACTTTCTGGCTCCTGTCTGTCAGTTGGACCAGAGCCACCATAAAACAGAGCCTCCCAATCCCAGCCTAGCTAGACAGCCCAGAAAGATACCATGGTAGATGGTATCAAAGGCCGCCGAGAGGTCCAGCAGCACCAACAGGGATGCACTCCCCCTGTCTGATGCCTGGCATAGGTCATCAAGCAGGGTGACCAAGGCAGTCTCTGTCCCATGACCAGGCCTGAAGCCTGATTGAAACGGGTCTAGATAGTCCAATTCATCCAGGGAAACTTGGAGCTGAGCAGCCACTATCTTCTCAATCACCTTGCCCAATTACAGTAATCACAGTACTGATGCTGTGCAACCCCCATTCAATTCAATGGAAATTGAAAACCATGGGAAGCATTTGTCTGGGATGTGCCCCAGATTTCACCTCACATGCTTTGTCACCATACCTTGTTGTTGGTGAAAAATACTTTCCTTTTAAGTAACCCTTTATAGTCTCGGTGTGATTACTTTATTTCAGGATTGCATCCATAAATCGTGGCCTGTGTATTTGGGGTATGGGTAGGGATCCCTTCCATCATTAAACAATACACAATGGATTCAGTATTAGTTTCCAGCTGATGATGAGGTAGTGTGATTAGAGTGATTCTCATCAAGTGGAGGCTCCAGCACTTGGTAGTACACAAAGGGCCCAATTCTGTTCTGCACACCTGTGTTATTCTCATTAAAGTCCATTGGCATTGTGTGTGTGTTACAGTTCTTTCGTAAGCAAAAGCTTCATTTTCTCACTGAAAATGACAAGGCAGTAGGGCGAGAGTATATAGTCTATTCACACATGCAGTTCACTGAAATGCTAACTTTTTCTATCAGTGTCAGGCAAGAAAGAAAGTAATATCCTTAATATCAAGGTACTATTTATATATGGTATTGAATATAACTCTTATTTAAGTTTTATAATCATAAAAGGTCTTTTGAAAAAGAAAGTAGTGTTTTGCATTATGTTGTGCGGTGAAAGTTCCGATGTGGAATGTGATTCTTCTTTTTTTCTGCCTAAGACTTCGCTGCAGGATTCTGAGTGGTGATATTTAGAGGTACTCCTGCTATTAGCCTATAGTCTATAGCTTTGCTATTCCGTTGTGCATATTTTCCCCCTGCCTCCATTTCCTTCCATCCCCTTCCTCTGTTGACTTCCTTATGGTGAATTTTAGAATGCAAGATCCTTTGAGCAAGGACCTGAACTCTTTTACTTTGCAAAACACTGTGCACATTGGTGGTTATATATGGACGGTATGATGACACTGCATCACGTGCTGTGTGTTTGTGAGTGACGGGGGCATAGTAAAAGTAATGTTTTGACCAGTGCTCAGTATTGGCAATGGAATGCAAAGTGATGTGTATGGGTGTGAGTAAAAGCAATTTCATAGATTTGACTTCAGTTGGGGATGAAGTCTAACATGTTAAGCCAAAGGCTTTGCAGAAAAGATGGGTTTGCAGAGAAAACTATTATTTTATATACATCTATAATTTGCCCATTTGTGTCAATATGTCATATTCAGGCACAATCTTATATTGTTCTTGTATATCTTTCCATTTGTACAGGCTCACCAAGTATGACATAATGTATGAGACACAATGAAGTGGTGGGTTGTTCCTTCTTTTTCTGCAGAACAGCCTGTGATATCACTGAAGTGAATAATTCTATATTTGGCTGAGAGATATGTCAACTGCAAATCTCATAAACACAGCAGATGCCCTTCCTGGCTGACTGCCGGTAGTGCATCTGGGAACTTATTTACTAGTTATTGCCAGATTTGGTGGAGTAAAGGAGAAAATGCATCCTTGCTGTCCCTTGTTTTGTACATCTTTCTTAAAGCGATGACCAGCATTTTTTTTTGCATCTGGGACTTTCCCATCACTTTCTCAAATTAATGATAGTGAAAGATTCTATGCATTAATATACAGAATCTAGTATAATCCAGACTATAGATTTTGTTCCTCATCATGTAAACATCATTTAAGACCTGCTTCTGGATGTTACAGATTTGTTTACTTGCTTATTTAAATATTTTTTTAAAAAAGAACCCACATAACTCAGTTCCACTCTTTCTTTCATCCATGCTGTATTGATTTTTTTAAAAGAAGTCTTATTAGGATTTTACTGTATTATATGTGTGTTGGTTGGTGCCCGTGGTAGGTAGGATTTGTCCCATATGAAAAGAGAAGGGCATTGATCCCACTCCACGCTGTATCTGTCCTGAATACTCATACAGACCATTTTACATGTTACATATTTGGGGCATTTTTCAAAGTAAACTGTGAATGCAACAAACATGGATTTGCAAACATATGCATCATACAAGGATGCTCATGAGCAAGTTATGATTGACTGCAGCTTCAGTGGTTTAATGTACACTCAGTAACAAACCTGGGATTGCCTCTGTGTAGTGTGTAAAATAGCTGAATGTATTCTGTAAAGGTAGTGGGGAAATACCAGCTCTGCTTGAGGTCATTGGTCATTTATTTATGGCTATGAGAAGAATAAAAAACAGATACTAGAACAAGCTGCCTCTGGAGTAATTCTAGAGTCTAATAAGGTCTCATTCACACGGAAGCTGAACTCCGTTTTAAAGACAAAGCTTTTCTCATCATGATAAGAGTTTAAAGGTTCACACTTCTTAACTTATATGAGCCCTCAATCCACTGATTTCCATTTACGCTGAAGGGAAAGGGTCAAACACGCAGCTTCCTAATGACCACGCCCTCTTAAGGTCAAACTATCACTTCTTCTGGTTACCTTGGCAAGCGACCATACTCAGTTTGTTCCAGAGTAAGTTTCATTAAAAAAAGAAAAGAAAAAATCATCAAGTTTGATTATTTATAGTTTCAGGATCCAGCAGAAATATTAATATTTGTTTGAAAACTGTTGTGCTTTTTTGCACAAGTTGGGGGGAAAGAAAAAAAAAGCACCATTTGCAGCAGGCTTGCAGAACGGGAGCCAGCAGGAAATGACATGAACAAAGGGAGGAGTGAGTGAGCGGGGACTCACAAAACCATTGAAGCTAAGTGTCTTCAAGCCCCTAGAGATGCAAAGCATAGACTGTTTTTCCTTCCCTTTTCTGATTAAAATTGGATTGATTTGCTGTGGCTTAAAAGGTAAAAGCAGCGCCTTGCCTTCGCCTTGCCTGGTACATCATGTGATCCCTGCGAATTAAACAGGGATGCAGGGAGGCTTGATCTCACATTAAACTGCCGTGTGCACTAGCCCTTAGTGGCTTTACTGCAGGAATCATGAGAATTTCTGGGCACCTTACAACAGTTCTACCTTTTGAAGCCTTGCTTCAGGAGTATATTCAAAGCATATCACCTCATGCCACTCCACAATGCATCTTTTCAGCGCTGTACACTAGCCATGAACATCCCCGTGCAAGACTTTTTGTAGCATGGAGTGTTATATCTGGAATGCTGGTAGGGAGAGTAAAGAGAAGCAGGGCCATCATAATCTTTGCTGAGAAGCCAACAGCCTCAGGCCCCTACTATACCTGGCAGGAGCCATTCCATCAGACTACAGCGGAGGGAGGAAATTTGGGAAGCAGAGCCACTCCATTAGCTTTGCTGGGAGACTAGCTATTTTTGGCTCCACCTCTCCTTGAACTGTTTGCATTCCAGCAGGTGATTACAGGAATTTTGTAGCCGAAAACTAGTGCCTGAGTTTGCTTTTTTCCACCTCCCCCACAATCCCTTTTCCTTATGTATCATGCCTTTTAGATTGTAAGCCAGGGGGCAAGGACTGTCTTGTTATTGGGCTTTCTAAGATGCTCTGGCTGTTTCTGTTTTTGTTGTTTTGGCTGAAGAGTGGCATAAAATCTTTCAAATAAAAAAACTGCCAGTGTCATGCCACTTCCAATCTGTAGCACCATGTCAGTATTAGAGGACCTGAAATGTGATTTACTTGGCATTTTCAATGGGCCAGGGCAGGGATATGTCAGGATCTAGAAGCCTTATACGGGAGTATCTCTGTTGTGCTGTTATCTGCCTCGTCTTTCCACACATCATGTATGGAATGTTCTGTGCCCCTCCAAAATGACACACAGAATTAGCACTTCTTAACGGCGATAAAGTTCTGAAACCCGAACTTTCCTTTCTGTGCCTAAAGTACAAGAGGCAGCTTTATTAATGGGTCCCCTTTTGTCCTCCGTTGCATGTTGTGTTGATACTATATAATGTAAGCATTTGGCTTATGAGCCAATTAATTCTTTTGCCATCTGTGCTAGTGTTAACTGTAATACAAATCCTGCTTGTGTGCCTTCTAAGTGGATGTGTAATATTTTGTTAATAAAGTAGAATATTATTGTGATAAACATGGGATGAGTCAGAAGTGTGTATTAGTGTTGCCTTTCATGCTTATAGACTTAAGAGCCAATGAACATTTGAGCGAAAGGCAGAGCTCACTTCTTGCCAGGACTGGACTGCATCCTTTCAGGCTTTCCCTGGCCACTTATTTGTCTTGGTGAGACATTTGTCAAGACAGTGGCAGCTGCCATTATCATTGCTGTCATTCACTCGTGGCATGGGCAGCAGAATACAAAATGGTGGCAGTGATGTGCAGTGCGGACAATGCCAATTTTCATTCAGCCAATGATCATGCTGTGCACAGTAGTTCCATTGTGCTAGCATGGCAGGGGCCATAGTGCTCAGCTGTTCTTTTAGGCTTCTTATCAAGGAAAGATGAAGGCCAAGTAAGACATGGATAGTCAATCTGTGTCATGGGTGGCACAGGCAGCAACATTTTGTAGTGCTCTTGGACAAGAATGGGACAATCTGGTTGCCTGGCCTGTGCTATCCAGTAAAGCCCTACTCTCCCAGCTACCTTTCTTGCACTGCACTAGTGTCTCCTCCCTAGTTGAGTTGACTAGAGGTGGAACTACTTCAAGGCGTGAAGTGTAGTGAATCTATTGTTGTGTGCACTAGGGTGGTGCTATCTGATAATTCCCTGCTGGTGACATTTCTGAGGTAGCTTTGACCCATGCCTAATTTCGACACAACACAGATATATATCCTTCAAACAGCATTCAGAGTTATTTTGCTGGCAATGCTTGCTTTACTGTGTTCTGATGACATCACTTGGCGGGTTGGCTCCAGAAGGTGGTGCTTGGGGAACATTGCTTGGCATCCTGGATTCTCCAGCATGGGTTCCACAGGGGTCAGTTCTGACCCAATGCTGTTCAACATCTACATGAAACCTTTGGGTGCGGTCATCCGGAGCTTTGGAGTGCGTTGCCATCAGTATGCTGATGACACGCAGCTCTATTTCTCCTTTTCATCTTCTTCAGGTGAGGCTGTCAATGTGCTGAATGGGTGCCTGGCTGCGACAATGGACTTCTTCCAAGTTACACAGGAAGTGGATTGGACTGTGAAACACCAACCGAAATTGTGTTTGTGTTTTGACAAATTTGTAGGGCTGTACAATATCTCAGAGAGGGGGTCAGGTCTCCTGCTCCCCCAGTGCATTCACTATAGCTACCCAATTGCCCTGCTTTTTAAAGTTTGATAGAAATATCCGTGGGCTATAGGTATGTTCTTAAATTGCAAGGTTTTTTTTGCCTATTAGTGAATCTTCAAAAGGCAAAACTAGGAACAACAGATTTTCTAGAGAAACCACCACAACAGGTCTGTACTTGATAAATAGGGACATTTGAAGCATATTCCGCTCTCTCTGTGAGAACAGGCTGTTATGGTGATATCAGCAGTAGTGGAATAGCAAATTCAGAAGTGCAGGGTTGCTACATGATAGTCACAGCCACACCCTTTTCTGCACCCCCTTTTTTTGTGCTGCTCTGCTGGGTTGAAAATTCAAACTTTGTTAATGTCTTCTCCCATAACAACAGATGTCCCTAGCAGCCAATATGCATGAAAGGGGAGTGTATTAGCTACAGAGAAGAGGCTTCTCAGTTACTGACTCACCTCCTTTCACTCTGATTGGCTCCAATCAGCAGGAAAGGACAAAGAAGCATGTTAGAATTTATTTAATTAATTAATTTATTGTATTTATATACCGCCCCATAGCCAAAGCTCTCTGGGCGGTTTATCAGACTCTTATCAGTGGCTAGCACACTCCCCTTTCATGTTGATTGACTCGTAGGATGCTGGAGGGATAGGGACCCTGCTAGACCCTACTTTCCAAAATGAAAGGGGCCTAAGACCCCCCCTCCTGAGACCTCAGACAACTACACCCCTGAGTAGAAGTAGGTTGGGCTAGCAGTAGTGCAGCACTTATATGTCTGTGTGTTTCCTCCAGGGCCAGCATCCAGGGTTGGCATTGTTGGGCACCTTCTGAGGGCCACCATCCAACAGGCCATTTTTCAGAGCTTCCTGGCTACTGCTGCCTGTTTACTTGCCCTTTCTGGGGAAGCAGTAAATGTTGTGTGTCTCGTCCTCTCTCTTTCTGAGAGAAGGTGTCTGCTGGGCTCAGAGGGAGAGGCAAGTGAATAGGAGCAGCAACAATGGCAGAGGGGCTCCATTGAGAGTATCTTGTCCATCCTCCCCCCTCACATAATCTGGAACCAGCATACTCATTGTGTGTGAGGACTTAGGAGCTGTAAAGGAGATGGTGTCTTTAGTTCTCGGGCCATAGTTCAGTTTCAGGGTTTGCTTGCATTAAGAACCCAAGTTTAACCTTAGTACCTCCAATTAAAAGCATGTCAGGTGACAGCAGCCGGAAAGAGTCTGGAAGGGCTATGGACTACTTCCTGTTAGAACAGACACTACCGGACTAGATCAGCCTTCCCCATCCTGGTGACCTCCAGATGTTTTGGACTACAATGCCAATCAGCAGTGGCGGATTTATGATCTGTGGGGCCCTGCGCACAGCCCTTTTTGGGAGCCCTATTCATTCACCTCAATAAATGTGACTATGTGTGAAAATTTGATACAGCTAAATTTATAAGAATTTATTAGCTATACAGCTAAATCTATAAAAATCTATAAGAATTAGTAACATGGTTTATCTTTTTTACTATTACATTGTTAAACAGTAAGAACATAAGAACATAAGAAGAGCCTGCTGGATCAGGCCAGTGGCCCATCTAGTCCAGCATCCTGTTCTCACAGTGGCCAACCAGGTGCCTGGGGGAAGCCCGCAAGCAGGACCCGAGTGCAAGAACACTCTCCCCTCCTGAGGCTTCCGGCAACTGGTTTTCAGAAGCATGCTGCCTCTGACTAGGGTGGCACAGCACAGCCATCATGGCTAGTAGCAATTGATAGCCCTGTCCTCCATGAATTTGTCTAATCTTCTTTTAAAGCCATCCAAGCTGGTGGCCATTACTGCATCTTGTGGGAGCAAATTCCATAGTTTAACTATGCGCTGAGTAAAGAAGTACTTCCTTTTGTCTGTCCTGAATCTTCCAACATTCAGCTTCTTGGAATGTCCACGAGTTCTAGTATTATGAGAGAGGGAGAAGAACTTTTCTCTATCCACTCTCTCAATGCCATGCATAATTTTATACACTTCTATCATGTCTCCTCTGACCCGCCTTTTCTCTAAACTAAAAAGCCCCAAATGCTGCAACCTTTCCTCGTAAGGGAGTCGCTCCATCCCCTTGATCATTCCGGTTGCCCTCTTCTGAACCTTTTCCAACTCTATAATATCCTTTTTGAGGTGAGGCGACCAGAACTGTACACAGTATTCCAAATGCGGCCGCACCATAGATTTATACAACGGCATTATGATATCGGCTGTTTTATTTTCAATCCCTTTCCTAATTATTGCTAGCATGGAATTTGCCTTTTTCACAGCTGCCGCACACTGGGTCGACATTTTCATCGTGCTGTCCACTACAACCCCGAGGTCTCTCTCCTGGTCGGTCACCGCCAGTTCAGACCCCATGAGCGTATATGTGAAATGAAGATTTTTTGCTCCAATATGCATAATTTTACACTTGTTTATATTGAATTGCATTTGCCATTTTTCCGCCCGTTCACTCAGTTTGGAGAGGTCTTTTTGAAGCTCTTCGCAATCCCTTTTTGTTTTAACAACCCTGAACAATTTAGTGTCGTCAGCAAACTTGGCCACTTCACTGCTCACTCCTAATTCTAGGTCATTAATGAACAAGTTGAAAAGTACAGGTCCCAATACCGATCCTTGAGGGACTCCACTTTCTACAGCCCTCCATTGGGAGAACTGTCCGTTTATTCCTACTCTCTGCTTTCTGCTTCTTAACCATTTCCTTATCCACAAGAGGACCTCTCCTCTTATTCCATGACTGCTAAGCTTCCTCAGAAGCCTTTGGTGAGGTACCTTGTCAAACGCTTTTTGAAAGTCTAAGTACACTATGTCCACTGGATCACCTCTATCTATATGCTTGTTGACACTCTCAAAGAATTCTAATAGGTTACTGAGACAGGACTTTCCCTTGCAGAAGCCATGCTGGCTCTGCTTCAGCAAGGCTTGTTCTTCTATGTGCTTGGTTAATCTAGCTTTAATAATACTTTCTACCAGTTTTCCAGGGACAGAAGTTAAGCTAACTGGCCTGTAATTTCCGGGATCCCCTCTGGATCCCTTTTTGAAGATTGGCGTTACATTTGCCACTTTCCAGTCCTCAGGCACGGAGGAGGACCCGAGGGACAAGTTACATATTTTAGTTAGCAGATCAGCAATTTCACCTTTGAGTTCTTTGAGAACTCTTGGGTGGATGCCATCCGGGCCCGGTGATTTGTCAGTTTTTATATTGTCCATTAAGCTTAGAACTTCCTCTCTCGTTACCACTATTTGTCTTAGTTCCTCAGAATCCCTTCCTGCAACTGTTAGTTCAGGTTCAGGGATCTGCCCTATATCTTCCACTGTGAAGACAGATGCAAAGAATTCATTTAGCTTCTCTGCAATCTCCTTATCGTTCTTTAGTACACCTTTGACTCCCTTATCATCCAAGGGTCCAATTGTCTCCCTAGATGGTCTCCTGCTTTGAATGTATTTATAGAATTTTGTTTATAGATTTTGTTTCTAATTAATCATACACGTATACTAGAAAGACATTTTTTTGTCTAGAATTCAACAATTGCAATTCATTGTTTGTAGTCACATTTCAAAGGTACCCACTCAGTTAAGGATCTATTCTTTTAACTCAGGCACAGAGGCCCTATTTCTGTGCACAATATGCATACCTATAAATTAGCTGCTGCCAATCAGCCCCAGCTACCACAGATGGGAGGGGAAGACTGAACTAGACAGACCTATGGTCTGATCCAGCGTAAGGCAGCTTTGTTCAAAAAGCTGTGTTGGTTTTACCTAGAAAGGCCCTAAGGCAAACAAAGGCTGAATCGCAATTTGGCTTAATTATCCCACAAATGTTATGAACTAGGGCTTTGGAGTTTGTTCGCTTTTTATTGTTATTCAATATATTTGAATGAAGGAAAACTGGAAAAGGACTTAAGCTTGCTCACATCCATTATCCTAGTGGACTCATCCTTTTTGTGCTTTATCCATTCTTTCACAGTTCATTGACTTTTTTGTTATAATTGCTGCTGATGCTGTTTTAAAGCATAGAGCCACATGATGGGTTAAATAAAATGCAATCACAAAAGCAGCAGATTTCTCCCACCATATCATTGTCACAAAAATGCAAAACAACAGCACATTTATATGGTTATTACAAATTACAAAATCAATCTTTATTTACAGTCAACTGACCACAAATACAGAACATAGTATTGAGTATTATGAGATAAAAACTACAACTCTTTCTGATGAGATGCACCTGGCACCAACACTGTTATCTTTTTGGCACCAGGTCAAGACTTTCCTCTTCTCCCAAGCATTTTAACATGTGGTTTATATTGTTTTAAATTTTTAAATTGTGTTTTAAATGGTTTTTTAAAAGATGTATCTTAAATTGTATTTGTTTTTAGTTACTGTAAACCGCCCAGAGAGCTTCGGCTATGGGGCGGTATACAAGTAAAATAAATAAATAAATAAATAAATGATAACAGAGACTACAACAAACCGCAAAAGCAACTCAATTAGTTTAATTGCCATTAACAATCTTGCAGGGTCTGGTCAAGATGGCCAAGTTCAGAAATTTTGCCACTTGCTCAGTAATTGCCTTATCAGAACCCTCAAGTAAAACAGTCAAAAGGGACTCAGAAGAGCGGCCTGTGATACGGTGTATTACAGCCTTTCCCAACTAGTGGGTCACCAGATGTTGTTGGACCACAACTCCCATCAGCCTCAGCCAGCATTGCCAATAGTCAGGAAAGATGGGAATTGTGGTCCAACAACATCTGGTGGCCCACTAGTTGGGAAAGGCTGGTGTATTAGGTCTTTTCTGGCACCTTCGCAATAACTGCAATTGAGCAAAACATGTGATATAGACTCTACTTCATCATTATATGGTTATTATTTTATCTTCTTTTGCAGTCTCATCTTTCATTATGAAGCAAGCTAGATCCAAGCACTGAAACATTTTTTTTTCTATTTTATTTTTAAATGCCTGATTTCTAGACATTTCTTTACACTTACTCCAGGCACAATCCAACTGGTACCATGAGCCTGAAAGACTGAAATGAACACTTTTATATATCTATTTCAACTTACATGGCCAAATATATGGTGTTGACAAAGACTGGTAGGTAAAAAGCAAATGTAAATGTGTGTGTGTGTTGTGTGTGTGAAAGAGAGAGAGAGAGAGAGAGAGAGAGAGAGAGAGAGAGAGAGAAGATACTCATGATTAATCAAAATCTCATCTGCTGGCTGGCATGTGGCAAATACAAAGCAGTGATACTGGCAATTTGGATAGAGGCCTGCATGGTTTCATGAATTCTTTTACTATTTGGATGTTGTAACTAGCAAAGGAAGGATCTGCCAATTTTGGTTCTCTCAGTTTCTCATTTTTCCAGTCTTAAATTCAGTTCTCCACATTTCAGCAATCTGAGATTTTTTTTAAAAAATCCTCATGAAAATTCTTCAGCTTTTTAATGTGAATTTTCCTAATAAACACATTTGTATGCGTTTTTGACTAGTGTACACATTTTGCCAGCAATTTCTGCTAATGCATTTTTGTATGCTATTTTCACTATATGTATTTATATACATAGTTTACCCTGCTGCTGCTGCGCTGCTGCTGGATAACATCTCTGCTCTCCATCTGTCCCTTCTTTGGAGGGAATATATAAGCCGGCTGGCTGAGGGGGCTTGGGAGACCCACTGCCTGCAAGGGGAAGAGGACCATTACTGCCCAGGGAGGGAGAGCCATCTGCCTGCCTGTGCTGCTGCTGCTGCTGTGCTGCTGCTGGATAACATCTCTGCTCTCTCCTTCTTGGGCTCCTGCTCTGCACGTGGCACCTTGCAGGACCAGGCCCCAGGTACTCAGCCAGCTGTGGCTGATGTTGTTCCATCTGTCCCTTCTTTGGAGGGGATATATAGGCCGGCTGGCTGAGGGGGCTTGGGAGACCCACTGCCTGCAAGGGGAAGAGGACCATCGCTGCCCAGGGAGGGAGAGCCATCTGCCTGCCTGTGCTGCTGCTGCTGCTCATCGCTTCTGAGCCCCTGACGTTACAGCTGCCACTGTTGCGATTCGTGGCTATTGGGACCCTGCTGTTGTTGCTGTGCTATTTGTGCTATTTGGGTGTATGAATGGTTGTATGAATGAGTGTGTGATTGTGTATGGAGTATGAGTTTTTTTATTTATTTTATTTTTATTATGTGCCTGGGGGAGAGGATAGGGTGTTGGGAGGGAGGACCAGAGGGGGCCCCAATCAGCGCAGTGACGGGTAATGGGAGGTATGGCGCTGTGAGGAGGACTTGCCAGTTAAGGGGAACTTGGCCCAGACAACTGGTGGCTGTGCCGTGTTCCGGTCCTCCTCACATCCGCAGGATTGCTGGTAGTTCTACCAGCCAACTCTCGGATCTCCAGTTGCTGCTCTTTAATGCCAGATCGGTAAATAATAAAACCTCCCTCATCTATGATTTAATCATGGATGAGGCGGCCGATCTGGCATGCATTACCGAAACCTGGGTGAGCGATCTGGGAGGTATTAATCTCTCCCAGTTGTGCCCACCTGGGTATTCGGTTCAGCATCTGGGTAGATCCGAGAGTCGGGGAGGGGGAATTGCTGTGGTCTATAGAAGTTCCATCTCTCTTGTTAGGCACCCCATCCAAGTGGCTAATGGCCTGGAGTGTCTGCACATTACGTTGGGCCAGCGAGACAGACTGGGAATACTGTTGGTGTACCGTCCACCCTGCTGCCCAACAGCTTCCCTAACTGAGCTGACAGAGGTGGTCTCGGACTTGGTGTTGCGATCTCCCAAACTTTTGGTATTGGGGGATCTCAACATTCATGCCGAGGCCGCCTCTGGAGCGGCTCAGGACTTCATGACCTCCATGACAGCCATGGGGCTGTCTCAATTTGTTACTGGCCCGACGCATGTGTCAGGACATACTCTAGACTTGATTTTTGCCACTGGAATGGGGGAAGGTGATCTGGGAGTGAGGAATCTTACATCTATTCCTTTGTCGTGGACAGATCATCGCCTCTTGAGATTTAGACTCACATCGTCTTCTCCCCTCTGCAAGGGTGGAGGACCAATTAAGATGGTCCGTCCCCGGAGACTAATGAATCCTGAAGGATTTCAGAGGGCTCTGGGGGATTTTCCGGCTGATAAAACTGACGATCCTGTCGAAACCCTGGTCACTCTGTGGAATACGGAAATGACCCGGGCAGTTGACACAATCGCCCCGGTGCGCCCTCTCCATTGCAGAGCTCAATTGGCCCCTTGGTTTACCGAGGAGCTAAAAGTGATGAAGCAAGAAAGGAGACGGTTGGAGGGTAAATGGAGACGAACTCCCAACGGCTGTAATTATGCACTTGTGAAGGCCTCCACGAAACGCTATGTGAAGGCGGTGAGGATGGCGAAGAAGCAATACTTCGCTACCTCCATTCAGTCATCTTGTAACCGCCCAGCGGAACTTTATAAGGTTGTCCGGAGACTTTTACACTCTGGTTCTCCAGACGCAATATTACCATCAATAGCCCGCTGTAATGAATTTGCGAGGCACTTCCAAGACAAGATCATAAACATCCGTCGGGACCTTGACTCCAATATTGTAACAGTTGAATCTAATGAGGTATCCAGAACACAGTCTTGTCCTGTTTTATTGGATGAGTTTCAGTTGGTACAGCTGGAGGATGTGGACAAGGTGCTTGGACAGATACGGGCGACTACTTCCGCTCTGGACCCTTGCCCCTCATGGCTAATAAAAGCTAGCAGAAATGGAACGGCCGGCTGGGCCAAGGAGGTAATTAATGCCTCGTTACGAGAGGGAGTGGTCCCACCTTGCCTGAAACAGGTGGTAGTGCGACTGCTCCTAAAAAAGTCCTCCTTGGACCCTGATAACTTTAACAACTGTAGGCCGGTAGCAAATGTTCCACTTCTGGGCAAGGTTCTAGAGCGTGTGGTCGCTCGCCAACTCCAGGCCCTCTTGGATGAAACTGATTATCTGGATCCATTTCAATCCGGCTTTCGGCCGGGGTTTGGTACAGAAACAGCCTTGGTCGCCCTGTATGATGACCTCTGTCGGGAGAAAGACAGAGGGAGTGTAACTCTGTTGGTTCTCCTTGATCTCTCGGCGGCTTTTGATACCATCGACCATGGTATCCTTCTGGGGCGACTCGCGGAGTTAGGAGTTGGAGGCACTGCTTGGCGGTGGCTGTGCTCCTATCTTGAGAATCGTCTCCAGAAGGTGATGCTTGGGGAACACTACTCGAGTCCCTGGGTGCTCCAGTATGGGGTCCCGCAGGGCTCAGTTCTGTCCCCCATGCTTTTTAATATCTATATGAAGCCGCTGGGTGAGGTCATCAGGAGTTATGGAGTGCGTTTCCAGCAATATGCTGATGATACGCAGCTCTATTTCTCCTTTTCATCTTCTTCAGGTGAGGCTGTTGCTGTACTGAACCGCTGCCTGGCCGCGATAATAAACTGAAGCTCAATCCTGACAAGACTGAGATGCTGCTAGTTGGGGGGCCCTCTGCTCAGATGGTTGATGTCAGACCTGTCCTAGATGGGGTTACACTCCCCCTAAAGGAACAGGTCTGTAGTTTGGGGATCTTATTAGATCCGCTCCTGTCACTTGAGGCCCAGGTAGCCTCGGTGGCACGAAATGCGTTCTACCAGCTTCGGCTGGTAGCCCAACTACGACCCTATCTGGACAGGGAGAACCTAGCCTCAGTTATTCACGCTCTGGTAACCTCTAGATTGGATTATTGTAATGCTCTCTACGTAGGGTTACCTTTGAAAACGATTCGGAAACTTCAGCTAGTGCAGAATGCTGCGGCCAGAGTTCTTACTGGGACGAAGAAATTCGACCACATAACACCTATTCTGGCCCAACTGCACTGGCTTCCAATATGTTTCCGGGCCAGATTCAAAGTGTTGGTCCTTACCTATAAAGCCCTTATCTTAACGGCACTGGACCGCAATATCTGATGGAACGCCTCTCCCGCTATGTTCCTACCCGTTCACTCTGCTCGAGGTCTAAGGCCCTTCTCCGGGTCCCAACCCATACAGAGGCCCGGAGAACAGTAACAAGATCTAGGGCCTTTTCGGTGGTGGCCCCCGAATTATGGAATGCCCTCCCAGATGAGATACGCCTGGCGCCTTCTCTGTCATCTTTTCGGCGCCAGGTAAAAACCCACCTCTACACCCAGGCATTTTAAAGTATTTAAGCTTTTAATCTTATTTTTTTTAGTTTTCTTTCACTTTGTTTATATAATGTTTATATTGTCTGCGCAATACACACTTGCTGTATTTTAAATATTGTGGTTTTATCATGTTGTACACCGCCCTGGGAGCTGCTAGCTATAGGGCGGTTTAGAAATGCAACTAAATAAATAAATAAATAAATAATAATACAGTGGTTCCCAACCTCAGGGCCGCAAAGTATTCTAAAGGGGCCACAAAAAGTAAAGAAATGAATTATTTGTTATCTTTTTTAAAAAAGTTTTCATTCCCTGGACACTGTCTGCTCCCCACTGCCGCAGCAGACGACATGTCCCCCTTGCTCCAAATGAGTGGGGAGGACTTTTGCTGAAGTGCCAGAGCATCTTTCAGGCGCGCCAAAGTCAGGCATCTGCCTATAAAACACATTGCAGATGCAAAAGGAGGCTGAGGGTGGAGCTGCCAGGAAAAAGGGGGATTACTATTATAGCCAGCTCCTGTCTCCTTGCACTACCGCTGCTGACAACGCCCTTGCTCAGAATGAGAGGAGAGGGCTTTTCATGACTTAAAAAGAAGCAAGGCTGCAAGGAAAGGCTGTTTTCCTCCTTCCTTCCTGGCAGCCAGCCTGCCTGCCTGCCTTTCTTGGCTCCTGATTCACTGCTATCTCCTTTTAAAAATTATTCTTAATTGTGAGGCTGCCCAAATCTCATCTTTGGCCCAGACAGAGCCAAGGAGCAGTGAGGAAGCTCAGGACTTGCCCGTCCTGCCCCCCATCTCTGAGGCTGTGTGTGCCAGTGTTGCCCTCTCTTTCTTCAACCTGCACTCTGCCTCCCAAATCTCTCTCTCCAGGATGCTGTGGCAATTGAGGGCTTCCTCCCTCCTGCATGCCCAAATGCCTGCACGCCTGCTGATGCTTGCAGGAGGGGCAGGTGTGTTTGTGTGTGTGCATGTGCTGATCTGTCTTCTGCTCCACTCTCATTCCACAAGTGCATGCTAACCAAGTCATCAGTTCTCATGATAATCCCAGGGCCTAAAAGCACTAACCCCCCTGCTCAATCTATCCACTCTTTTGTCTTCAGAATCTACCATCCCCACCACTACCACACTGCTTTATTATTATTATTATTATTATTAGTAGTAGTAGTAGTAGTAGTAGTAGTAGTAGTAGTAATAAAAACCTCAGCAGGTTGGCTGAGATTGAGATCCACATACTGCAGCTAAAATGTATTTATATATTTAATTATTATGGCATTTATATCCCACCTTTCCTTCAAGTCGCTCAAGGTTGTGCACATGGTTGCCCCCTTCCCATTTTATCCTTACACCAACCCTGTGAGATAGGTCAGGCTAAGTGACTGTGTTGGGTCCAAGGTCACCCAGTGGGCTTCATGGCTGGGTGGGGATTTGACCCTGGTTCTTAGTCCAACATGTAACCCACTGGTGTTGGGAGACAGGACTGTACATCTTCAGACTATGTGTGTGTTGGGGGGGGCATACCAATTTGGTGAACCTTTGCATTAAGAAAAGAAAGCAACACCTCCCTATCCGCAGGGAGCTTCTAATGGAAAGGAATATTTGGAGATGTGATTTTGCCATGCACCATTTTTTTCAATTAGCAGAGGCTAAAATTACAATTAGCATGGGGGGGGTTTTCACAAAATGTTTTGAGCTTATAAAGGGGGCCTCGTAATAAAGGTTGGGAGCCATTGCCTCAATATATGCGTTTTTGTAAACATTAGTTGGAGAACTGCATTGCAAATTTTGGATATGTGCAAATTTCAAAGGATGGCTTTGTTTCGGTTCTCATGCTGTTTTGGAAAGTGTGGATTTGATAGATTCGGCTTTAAATGAGAACTGAATTGAATTTCTCTCCCATCCCTAATTGTAACTAAATAGGTTTTGTTAGAGAATCACTCTAACAACTTTATTATTGTTGTTGTTGATGATGTTGTTACCTTCCCTTCATCACAAGATCCCAGGGCAGGTAACAAGCAAGACTCATAGTTGGCCCTACCATTAGGCACAGTGAGGCAGTTGCCTCAGGCAGCAAATGGGGAGGCAGGGGAAGTGGCAGAAAGGTGTTACAGGCTTCTATCTACCAGTCCTGCACTCGCTAAGCTAGTCTGCTGCCTACAGGTATAGAACACTGGCCCATCATCAGTGTTGACACAGTGTTGGACATGGAATGGGAGAGGAGTGCCGTCTTGTTCTTCAGTTCAGGCAGCAAAATGACTTGGGTTGGCCCTGCTTGGGGCTCTTTGCAGTTTACAAGCCTCCCCTCCACACACAGTATACTCAGTGACAAAATGATGGGTGTTTTGTTGGCAATTATAAATAGAAGATAATTTTAAGAGGTGACACAAGATTAAAACTTTTGTTTTGCATTCAGTAGGATATGAGGTTAGCAACATCTATCATTGCATCTGTTTTGTTTGTTGTTCAGCGGAACTGTGCATGGCTTGTTGTAATCTATTGTTTTACCTCTCTGTGTGTGTTCTATTACTATAGGTTTAGCCAAATACAAAGTGTAATAATTCTTAAGATCTTTGTCAGGACTCTGTAGGTAGCAAGAGAGCAATTCTGAAATGGGCTGTTGGCTGGATAAGTGACTTCTGCAAACTGATAGTGTTTGACAAGATACTCTGATTTGTATAAGGCGAGGCAGTCAGCTATGATATGTTCTATTGATTATAACTTACCTTTGCAGTTCTACAACTGTGTACAGTGCCATGAAAAAGTATTTGCTCCCTGTCTGATTTTCTGCATGGTTGCATATTTTTGGCACTGAATGTTATCAGATCTTGAATCAAACCTAATGTTAGGGAAAAGGGAAACTGAGTGAACAAATAAAACAAAATTTTTGATACTTATTTCATTTATTTATTAAAGAAAGTTAAGCACCACCCAATGCCCCCGTGTGAAAAAGTAATTGCCCCCTTAAACTCAAAACCTGGTGACTTCACCTTTAGCAGCAATGACTGCAACCAAATGCTTCCTGTCGCTCTTGATCAGTTTCTCACAGTGCTGTGGTGGAAGTTTGGCCCACTCTTCCATGCAGAACTGCTTTAACTCAATGACATTTGTGGGTTTTCACGCATGAAATGCGCCTTTCAGGTCCTGCCACAACATCTCAATGGGGTTTAGGTCTTGACTGTGACTATGCCATTCCAAAACTTTAAATTTCTTGTTCCTCAACCATTCTGATGTAGACTTGCTTGTGTGTTTTGGATAATTGTCTTGCTGCATGACCCAGTTGCACTTCAGCTTCAGCTGACAGATGGATGGCCTGACATTCTCTTGTAGAATTATCTGATACAAAGCAGAATTCATGGTTCCTTCAATGATGGCAAGTCATCCAGGTCCTGATGCAGCAAAGCACCCCCAAACCATGACACTGCCACCACCATGCTTGACCATTGGTATGAGGTTCTTCGTGTGGAATGCAGTGTTTGGTTTTCACCAGACATAACGGGACCCATGTCGCCCAAAATGTTCCATCTTTTATTCATTTGTCCATAGAACATTGTTTGCCAAAAAGCACCTGGATGATCCTCAAGAGTTCTGGAACAATGTTCTATGGAGAGATGTGTCAAAGTTGGAACGTTTTGGGCAAGATGGGACCCGTTATGTCTGGTGAAAACCATACACTGCATGACAATGATCTGAAACACATAAGCAAGTCTACATCAGAATGGTTGAGGAACAAGAAATTTACAGTTTTGAAATGGCCTAGTCAGACCTAAACCCCATTGAGATGTTGTGGCAGGACCTGAAAGGCGCAGTTCATGCTTGAAAACCCACAAATGTCATTGAGTTAAAGCAGTTCTGCATGGAAGAGTGGGACAAACTTCTACCACAGCGCTATGAGAGACTGATCAAGAACGACAGGAAGTGTTTGGTTGCAGTCATTGCTGCTAAAGTTGATGTCACCTGTTTTTGAGTCTAACCTAATTCAGGTCTAACCTGAATTACTTTTTCACACGGGGGCATTGGGTGGTGCTTAACTTTCTTTAATAAATAAACGAAAGAAGTATCAAAATTTTGTGATATTTGTTCACTCCCCTTTCCCCTAATACTAGGATTGGTTCAAGATCTGATAACATTCAGTGCCAAAAATATGCAACCACGCAGAAAATCAGACAAGGGGCAAATACTTTTTCACGACACTCTATATCTGTGATCATTAGTCCATATTTTAATAGTTACTGGTAGCAATTACACAGTGTTTCGTAGTAGTGATTAAAACCACCAGTTTCTGTTTGAAGTTGGCTCATTTTTACTCACTTCTCTGAATAGGCTGCATTCACATTTTCTCTCTGTAAGGCTTTCTGGATATTCTCATGGAAGACTGGATTTCCATATTCCATTTTTGAAAATATATTGATACCTAGGTTGGCTCGAATTATTTATCATTGAGGTTTGGAGGAGCAAAGTTTTGATCAGACTTGACCACTTTGAAAAACCAGGTGATAAGATTTGATATCTGATTTTTGCAGCATCTATATAGGTGTGTGTACTCATCTTTCTATAAGAACTGAGGATATACAGCCTTTTCACAGAAACTTTCGGATGGTACATTCTGAACTTTGTCGTGAGTTAATCTTTGAATTAAAATCAGCATCAGACCGCTTATTTATATCTGTAGACTAATTCAGTGCTGGTATACTTAGCTATTTTTAAGGAGCTTTCCCCTCCCTCATGTTCCACACATAACTTTAGTAATCTGCACTATACATTTAAACTAATATCATACCATTTTAAACAGTCATGGCTTCCCCCAAAGAATCCTGGGAACTGTAGCTTGTTAAGGGTGCTGAGAGCTCTTAGGAGGCCCCGTGGCGCAGGGTGGTAAGCGGCGGTAATGCAGCCGAAGCTCTGCTCATGGCCGGAGTTCAATTCCAACGGAAGGAGGAAGTCGAATCTCCGGTAAAAGGGGTCGAGGTCCACTCATCCAGCCTTCCATCCATCCGTGGTCGGTAAAATGAGTACCTGGCATATGCTGGGGGGGTAAAGAAAGGCCGGGGAAGGAACTGGCAATCCCACCCCATATATACGGTCTGCCTAGTAAACATCGTAAGACGTCACCCTAAGAGTCGGAAACGACTCACACTATAAGTGCGGGGACACCTTTACTTTTTTTATTCCCTTCACAGAGCTACAATTCTCGGAGTGGTTTAACAGCCAATCCATCTTCCAAGAGAACTCTGGGAATTGTAGCTCTCTGAGGGGAATAGAGATCTCCTAACAACTCTCAGCATCCTTAACAAGCTACAGTTCCCAGGATTCTTTGGGGGAAGCCATGACTGTTTAAAGTGGTGTAATACTGCTTCTAAATGAGTAGTGCAGATGGAGCCTTTGTTTCTGGTCTGTAGAGTTCACCAGTCTGTAGACTGGCCAGAGGCAACAGAAGATAAGGTTGCTTTGAATACTTTTGAATACTTTGAATAATTGTGTAGCAGAAGGAATTCCAGCACACACAGCTTTTCTTTATCCCTTGCTGACAAACTGAACTTGCCAAAACTCCTTCTTCCACATATCTATAAAAGATACAGGAGCTCTTCTTTGGCTACTTTGCATGCATTTGGTGTACCTTGTGAAGTGGAAACTTTGTGGTTTCTTTAGGGCTAGCCCAGGCTGAAGGACAAATTTGGCTCCCTCCCATGATACATACAGAAGTCAGTTGGACTGGCTGTTGAATCTAACATGCACACTGACATTGGGATTGCAGCCTACACTGTAACTAAGGGCCTACTACTCAGCCTGGCCCTGGATGCAATGTGTAAAATGCATGCCATTTAGATACATTTTGGTGTAAGACAGTTCCAAAGCCCATGAAAGCTGGCCAAGATGAAAAGGGGAAAAGACAGATGAATAATAGCAACTGGCACACAGCAGGAACTAGATGAGAAGCATTAAAACTTCAGGTCCTCCCATTGCACACACAGATATTGCCAACATGACACAGCTGCACACTACAAGAGCAGGTGAAAACTAAAATGTGACAAAGTGGCTGATTCCTCATGCATAATATATACGTTTGTGCACCTGCTCATCATTTAGCTTCTTGTTGCTAATAATTTAAAAGCTTATTGAGGCAGGTACCAGAAAGAGGATGGTCCCAGCACTTGCTTACACCTTTTGTGGCATTTTATCACTGCAAAACATAAGGTCATAGCTCATCATTTTCTTTTTCCTTTATTTTTTATATGTTAAATTTCTTTTTATTTTCAAGATTACATTTTAAAATTACATTAATATAATACATATTCAACAGTTACATCTTCAATAGGGTAAATTGCATAATGAACTTTCTGAAGAAGAAAAAGTGCATAATAAGACAGAATGACTCACTGTGTTAATATTAAATCAAAATAATTATTTAAGAAAGGGATGGAAAGCCGGTGGTCCTCCAGATACTATTGGACTACAGCTCTCATCATCCCTGTCTGGTGGGCTGGAAATTGGAGTCTGATAACATCTGGAGGGACACAGATGTTAAACATTTAAAATGTTGCTTAATTGTGAGTCTAGCCTGGGGAGGGGGGTTGTTGTTGTTGTTATTAAATTTTATTTATACCCCGCCTTTTGGCCAAAGGCCCTCAAGGCAGCTTACAAAGAAAAATAAACACAAGTGTAAAAATACAATAAAAGCAATTGTTGTTGTTATGTGCTTTCAAGTCTATTACGACTTATGGCGACCCTATGAATAAGTGACCTCCAAGAGCATCTGTCATGAGCAACTCTGTTCAGATCTTGTAAGTTCAGGTCTGTGACTTCCTTTATGGAATCAATCCTTGTTTGGCCATCCTCTTTTTCTACTCCGTTCTGTTTTTCCCAGCATTATTGTCTTTTCTAGTGAATCAGGTCTTCTCATGATGTGTCCAAAGTATGATAACCTCAGTTTCATCATTGTAGCTTCTAGTGACAGTTCTGGTTTAATTTGTTGTAACACCCAATTATTTGTCTTTTTCGCTGTCCATGGTATGAGTAAAGCTCTCCTCCAGCACCACATTTCAAATGAGTTGATTTTTCTCTAACCCCTTTTTTCACTGTCCAATTTTCACATCCATACATAGAGATTGGGAATACCATGGTCTGAATGATCCTGACTTTGGTGTTCAGTGATACATCTTTGCATTTGAGGACTTTTCCTAGTTGTCTCATAGCTGCCCTCTCCAGTCCTAGCCTTCTTCTGATTTCTTGACTATTGTCTCCATTGTGGTTGATGACTGTGCCGAGGTATTGATAATCCTTGACAAGTTCAATGTCCTCATTGTCAACTTTAAAGTTACATAAATCTTCTGTTGTCATTACTTTAGTCTTTTTGATGTTCAGCTGTAGTCCTGCTTTTGTGCTTTCCTCTAACTTTCATCAGCATCCATTTCAAATCATTACTGGTTTCTGTTAATAGTATGGTATTGTCAGGCCCAGGATGTGACTCAGGAACCAGACCAACGGCTGTAGTTAATTTGTGTTTTATTAGGGTAATGTCCAAACAAAGACTGCGTTTTCTCATGAAGCAATACAGGGATACAGGTCCTGCGGCATTGGGAGAAAGTTGACAGAGCAAAGGACTTCTTCCCGCCTGTTCTTTAAGAAGGGGCCAAACGGGCGCGCAATCTTTCGCTCCTCCTTAACTGCCCCTCAGGTACTGCCCGCCTTCCCCCCCTTCTCTCCTGTCTTTTCAGCTGTCTGCGTGTGCGCGGTGAGGGGGGAAGCATCACCCCCTCCTCTTCTGAAGTTTCCGATTCCAGGATAGGGGAGGGGCTGATGGTAAACTGCCTCCCCGCTTTTCGGCTGTGAGCAGCCCTCCCTCTTTCCCCTCTTGCTCTGAGCCTGAAAGAGGGGGAGGCGTGAGAATGTCCAGGGAGGGCTCAGGCTCCCCGTTGCTAAGCGACCTTATCACTGGCAGTTCCTCTGTTTCGTCTTCGCTCCAAAGGGGGGAAGTTCCTCCCCCTTCCCTCTGCCATCCATCTGAATACTCTTCTCCCAACTCTCCGGGATCCAGCTCCCCGGGATTGGGACCCCAGCTCTGCCTTCCGACAGGTATTATCTGCATATCTTAAATTATTGATATTTCTCCCTCCAATTTTCACACTTCTTTCATCTTGGTCCAATCCCGCTTTCCATATGATATGTTCTGCGTACAGATTTAAAAAAATAGGGTGATAAAATACACCCGTCTCATACCCTTTCCGATTGGGAACCAATCGGTTTCTCCATATTCTGTCCTTACAGTAGCCTCTTGTGCAGAGTATAGGTTGCGCATCAGGACAATCAGATGCTGTGGCACCCCCATTTCTTTTAAAGCATTCCATAGTTTTCATTCTACACAGTCAAAGGCTTTGCTGTAATCTATAAAGCACAGGGTGGTTTTCTTCTGAAATTCCTTGGTCCGTTCCATTATCTAATGTATGTTTGCGATATGATCTCTGGTGCCTCTTCCCTTTCTAAATCCAGCTTGGACGTCTGGCGTTTCTCGCTCCATATATGGTAACAGTCTTTGTTGTAGAATCTTGAGCATTACTTTACTTGCATGGGATATTAAGGCAATAGTTTGATAATTCCTGGATTCCCTGGGATCCCCTTTCTTTGGAATTGGGATATATGGAATGCTTCCAGTCTGTGGGCCATTGTTTACTTTTCCATATTTCTTGACAGAGTTTTGTCAAAATTTGGACCAATTCAGTCTCAGTAGCTTGTAGCAACCCTTTTAGTATGCTATCTGTTCCTGGTGATTTGTTTCTTGCAAGTATTTTAAGAGCAGCTTTTACCTCACATTCTAAAATTTCTGGTTCTTCATCATATGGTTCCTCCGTGAATGAATCTGTCATCCTTGCATCTTTTTTATAGAGTTCTTCAGTGTATTGCTTCCGTCTTCCTTTTATTTCATCTCGGTCAGTCAGTGTGTTCCCCTGTTGATTATTCAACATCCCTACTCTTGGTTTAAATTTCCCTTTCATTTCTCTAATCTTTTGGAATAGGGCTCTTGTTCTTCCCTTTTTGTTGTCCTTTTCTATTTCTATAGAATAACTATTGTAATAGTTCTCTTTGTCTCTATGTACTAGTTGCTGTATTGTTGCATTTAGGGTTCTGACCGTGTTTCTATCTCCTTTTGCTTTTGCTTTCCTTCTCTCTTTAACCATTTTAAGAGTTTCTTCCATCATCCACTGAGGTCTTTTTCTCTTTTTAACTAGAGGTATTGTCTTTTTGCATTCTTCCCTGATAATGTCTGTGACTTCACTCCATAGTTCTTCTGGTTCTCTGTCAACTAAGTTTAAAGCCTCAAATCTTTTCCTTATTTGATCTTTATATTCTTCTGGGATGTTATTTAAATTGTATTTTGGCATTATGATTGTTTTGTTGTTCTTCTCTAGCTTTACTCTGATTTTTGATACGACCAGTTCATGATCTGTACTGCAGTCTGATAAAAGCAATGGAATTTACAAAAAATAAATTAAATAACAAATGACATTATAATTATCGGCACCGCCAAAAAAGAGGAGGTGGTGTTAGCGGGGGCGGCAGCTCCCGAGAGGCAGAAGAGCGACATGCATTTGTTACAGTGAAGCTGTTTGCTGTTTCAATGTTGTCTTCCTCTCCATGTCCTTGGGCTTGCTCAGCTGCTGCTTGCTGGGCTTCTGCCACTGCTGCTGCTGGTGATGGTTTATGTCGGGGGGCGGCTGCAGGAGCTTGGACTCCAGGACAGGGGCCTTACCTGGAGCAGGAGGAGGAGAAGGACACGGCGGCGGCAGTTGTTGAGCAGGAGGCCCCGTGCCAGGCTGTTGTTGAGCAAGAGGCCCCATGCCAGGCTGTTGTTGAGCAAGAGGCCCCGTGCCAAGAAGCGGAGGCGAGGACCTGGGCCTTGCCTGGAGCAGGAGGACACAGCGGTGGCTGTTGTTGAGCAGGAGGCCTGAAGCTGGGAAGCGGCAGCGAGTAGTGCCCTTTTTCTCCCCCACACGCCAGCGTGATGGTGAGCGTGTTCCTCTCTCGCAGGGTGGGGTGGAAGGACTGCCAGTTGGCGCTTTCCACGTTGTTCTTGTGCGGGGATGCTCTGAAGTGGGCCACGGGATAACAAAAAAGGTTGATGGTTTAAAAAGATATTTTTGCAGATTGTTTTGCTGTGCACTGGCATTGGAATTTCATAATTCTGAATTCACAATGTAGCTATGCAGCATTCACCCTCATAGGATCGTTGTGGTTCCTGAATTGTTCTGGTCATGTTACACAACACATGCTCAATAGTGCACCATTCCCTATTCATATCCAAAGTGCGGGCTGGGCTTTTGCACCATGTTCATCTGTCAAAAACACAGACCTAATCAGTGCAGTTCCAAATAACTGATGTGCATTGTACATTAAATTGCTTGTTTGTGCAATAGCTTGTGTGACAAGTTGCTTTTTTTCTTCTCCTGCATCTGTCTGTGCCACTCACAGCCCTGCTGTCTGTATAGGACACGTAATACATGAGTGTGCATCTATTTATTTTTTTTATAATGGAGAGCAAAAGATGACATGTATTTGAAAAACCTCTTATTTACAGTGGCCTGTATTCACAGAAGCTATTCACAGAAGCTATTGTAGAATTTACAGCTGGTATAGCACAGTGGGGAGGACAGCCTGGCTGGGAATCCAGAGTCTGTGAGTTTAAATCCCCACTCGTGTCTCCTGGGTGTCAAGGGCCAGCTAAAGATCACCCCCACGGTGAGTGGCTCAGGGGTTACGTGCTCTGCCACCTGTGCAGCCGTGGGCAAGCTGCATAGTCCCAAGGAGCCCAGTTGTCCCCCAGCTGGCAGTTGTGGACAAGGAAGGGGCTGGCTTGTGCAGCTGTGGCAAGCTGAGCAGGCTCTAGCCAGCTGGGGAGGACTAGCCTCAGAGGAAGGCAATGGTAAACCCCCTCTGAATACCGCTTACCATGAAAACCCGATTCATAGGGTAGCCATAAGTTGGGATCGACTTGAAGGCAGTCCATTTCCATTTTTCATTGTAGAATTTGGGCATGTCCACTGGGATTGTTTTTCTTTGAACAGCAAAATCCCTTATTATAAATACCATAAATACTATACTATATTTTAAAGCTTTTTAAAAAAATGTTTTTAGCGTTTTGTTTTAATGTATTTTGAGGTCTTTTTATGATGTTTTAAAGTGTTTTTAGCGTTTCTGTTTGCCGCCCTGGGCTCCTGCTGGGAGGAAGGGCGGGATATAAATAAAATAATAAATAATTATATAAATTACTTCTATTTCAAAAGTGGTCTCTCTGGGGTATAGGGTGGGTTGCTATTTGAGAAATGCAACTCAAAGCCCACTGGGCATGTGAAACTAGCTGCTTGGTTCCTTGGACTCTGGTCAATATTTTCTTTTTCATTGAATCTCTCAAGAACCAGTGTGGCATAGTGGTTAGAGTGTTGGACTACGACCTGGGAGACCAGGGTTCAAATCCCCACACCGCCATGAAGCTCACTGGGTAACCTTGGGCCAGTCACTGCCTCTCGGCCTCAGAGGAAGGCAATGGTAAACCCCCTCTGAATACCGCCTACCATGAAAACCCTGTTCATGGGGTCGCCACAAGTTGGAATCATCTTGAAGACAGTTAATTTCACTTTGAATCTCTCACGTTTTACCATACATTGAAGGTGCTATGTGCATATTAACAGTGATAAACCACGGTGTGTCTACAAGTCAAGAAACTAGTATTTATATTTCTGTAAATATCTTTTCATTTGCTGTTCCATTTTTAATTTAACATTCTGGTTGTTTTGTCTTGCTGTGTTGTTTGGAAGACATTCCCAGGGGAGTTTAGACAACAGTTTGCCAACTCAGATTTGGCCCTTCTGAATAAGTTAAACATTCAACAGATACAAGCATTGCCAAGTCAGAAGCATCCCAAACCTTGAGATTTCAGGGGCAGGCCGTACTGATGTCACAGGGGCAGGTTGTACTGATGTCACGGGGTGGGCCATAGTGATGTCACAGGGTGGCCCCAAGTGATGTCACAGGGGCAGGTCTTAGTGATGTGACAGGGCAGCCCCTAGTGATGTCATTAAGCATGATACCTTAAGCATCAACCACAATGGCTTGGAGCATACAATTCAAACAAAAACACTTCTCTGATTGGAAATTAAGATAGAAAGCTAAAAGATAGAGCCTGGGTAGGGAACATTTAATCTAGCCTACTTGCTTCTCACAAGAAGGGTTTAATGCTCTCAGGCCAGGCCAGAAGGCCATTGTAGGAAGAAAGGAGCCTAGTATTGTAGAGATGTTAGATAGGAGCACTGAGGAATAAATATGGATGCCCCTGAAGGCTGCAATTCTAAACACATTTACCAAGCCCCATAGAATTCAATAGGACTTACTTCTGAGTAGATATGCTTTGGATTGTGCTGTTGGTAAAACTTGACTAGGGATCCTCTGCAGAGATGCCCATATCCAAGCAGGGTTGGCAACCCTCTGGCTGGAATGCCCAGCCCCTACCTTTTAATGTGGCTGCTCCAAATTTCTTTGCAGATTTAACCCTTCACTTCAGAAAGAGATCTGACAAATGAGTAAGAGTAAGAAGATTCTCTGTCCTTTTCTGTCTACCTTGTGGGCTGCTATAAACTGACTTTCACAGCCAACCCAATTCCAGTGAGTAATATTGACAGAGAGAAAATACACATGGTTTGATCTACCTTCACAGACAGCAGGTTGGGAACAACAATTGCAGCCACACTTCCAAGTATGTGAATTCTCTTTTACCACTATTGGGCAAGAAACAAACCATCATGCCACCAACAAGGTGCATCATCAGTGGGTTTAAGGGGGTTGAGCTGAGTGCATGGAACCACTGTTGTTGTTTCTGTGGCTGTAAGGGAGTGAGGTTAAAGGTAAATGAAATGCAAACAGAAAAAGAAAAACAAAAGACAGTGGAGATTTCCTAAATGCAATACCATACCAACCACAACAAAATTCCTATGAGTAAGGCAGAAAACTCAGCATCCCACAACCAGTCAGGATTCCTAACCAAACGCCAAATCTAAAAAAAATCTTGGCAGCCAGTCAGCCAAGGTCACAAAAATCCCCATGCAACACAACCTGACCCAGGTGTGGCAGTTAGTGCAGAATGCTGTGGCACGATTGCTGACATGAGTCAGACCCTATCAGCACATAATAACTCTGCGCTGGTTGCCGATTTGCTACCAGGCCAAATTCAAGGTGTTCTTTCCATGTTATGGGTTCCGCATTGTACTTGTTCTGCTCTTGTAAGAAATCAGTCTTTTAGTGTAGCGGCACCTGCGCTTTGGAACTCCCTGCCTATTGACATTAGGCAGATACCTTCATTGTACTCTTTTCAGCACTTACTGAAAACATTTTTGTTTAGGCAAGCCTACCCAGGCATGTAGAAGCTATTTTTTTTTAATCTGTTTTTAACTCAATGTTGGTTTTATTGTTTGGAATGTTTTTAAATACCTGTCTTTAACTGTTTTTGTCAATAATTTTATTGTTTTAATTCCTTCTGTAAACCGCTTTGAGATTTTTTACAATAAAAAATGGAAATGGACTGCCTTCAAGTCGATCCCGACTTATGGCGACCCTATGAATAGCGTTTTCATGGTAAACGGTATTCAGAGGTGGTTTACCATTGACTTCCTCTGAGGCTGAGAGGCAGTGACTGGCCCAAGTCACCCAGTGAGCTTCATGGCTATGTGGGGATTCGAGCCCTGGTCTCCCAGATCGTAGTCCAGCACCTTAACCACTACACCACACTGGCTTTCCTTTTACAATAAAGCGGTATATAAATCTTGTAAATAAAATACATAAAATAAATCTTGGAGTCACTGTGGCCCTTTGGTCCTTTCCACTTCTAAGAACAAAGGAATCTACCTTATATCGACTCAGGCCATTTGATACCATCTAGCTCAGTAATGATGACATGGACTAGAATTGGCTGTCCAAAGCAATAATCTTTTCCAGAAATTGAATTTTGGGCCTTTGCATGCAAGGCATATGCCCTGACACCAAGCCCTTTCCCTGTTTAAAAAAGTATATTTTAAAATTGTTCTTTTCAATTCACTAATGAATGCACAGCATACCTAGAGCAGATCCACATCATTCATTTAAAGCACATTAAACACACATTTGAAGCACACGAATCCCACTACAGAATCACAGGAACTGTAGTTTGTTAAGGGTGGTGGGAACAATAACTGTGAGGGGGAAACTATACTTCCCAGGATTCTTTAGGGGAAGTCATGTGCTTTAAATGCAAGTTGGATGTGCTTTAAATGTGTGGATCTACTTAATAAACGTTGTGTGCATGTAAATTGTTTTAATTATTTTTTTAAAATGGATATGAGCTATAAAGTTTACTGGAAGACCATGGGCTACTCACCATCTCTCAGCCTAATCTGCCTCTCAGGATGAAAACAGCAGAGGGGAACCATGACCACCCCAAGGAAGAAAGGCACACTTAAAATGTAGAGGAAATAATAATTTACAACCATACTGTGAAATCAAATACTTATCAGGACATACTATGAAGATATATTTATATAAGCATGACTCTCAAAGATGTTTATTTTTTTCACAACCTGTATATATATTTGTAGTGCAATCCTATGATTGTTTACTCAATGTATTCAATGGGACTTACTCAAACAGGGAAGTGTGCACAGAACTGCAGCCTCAAGTGATAAGGAACACTCGCCCAACCCAAAATTCAGAACCGTGGTACTTTAAGCTGTTTTGATACTGTTTATACTTTTTATGGTTATTGGATTTTAAAGGGATTTTATTTCTTGTTGCCTTGGTTTCCAATCAGCAATCCTACTTCACAGGGTTGTTGGGAAGACTACACACACACACACACACACACACACAGCAGATGTAAAAATGCATAGACCCCATATAATAGTTTATTGTCAAAACCAGTTGGTCATTGCAGAACATTTTTTTTAAGAAATAACATCAGTATTAGTTTCCTGCATAATAAAAGCAGTGATACCTATGTAAGCCCTGACTATTTGCTTTAAAAAATAGGATTGGAGGGAAAGAGAAAGATCTACAACACAAGCATAATCCTTTGCTATGTTCACTCAAAAGCCCCATTAATTTACAGCACAATCCTAACCGTGTCTGCTCAAAAGTAAGTCCTATTTAATTCAGTGGGGTTTACTCCAGGTATGTGGGATTAGCATTGCAGCTTTAGTCCCAGAAAAGCAAGTATTGGATTAAAGCTTCGTATTGGGAAGGTTTTCAAAACAGTGCCATCTTCACCAGCCCAGGAAAATTTAAAGTTGTTTGACTTGTGAACAGAAGAGAAAAAAATATTTTTGGTACTGCTGAAAGCTATATACTTACTCAGTTTATGAGATTTTTAGATAAACAGGAAAAAACAACAGTTTTCTACATTTGCAATGCAGTCTAGGTACTGCCTGGAGGCCCAGAAATCCCTTGTCAATCACAACCCTGACTTCAGTTATGGATTACAAACCTTACAGGGCAGGGTTAGAGCAGCCAGCTAAGAGGTCATTTCAGTAAAGCTGTGGGAGGGTGGCTGGCATTTTTATACGATGGTATATCTCGTGAACCAGACCACCTAGAAACTTTTTTTAAAAAATGAAAGCTGAGAGTCTGGAGATTAAGTTGACTCACCTGGAGACCCAGAGAGGACCCCAAAAATCCAGAGTCTCCAGCCGAAAACCAGACATCCGGCAACCCTAGTCATGCTACCTGTGAATGCTTCAGCACTGGCACGCCTTGTGCAGAAGCGTTCATAGGTAGTGTGACACAAAAATATTATATAGTAAGATAGCTTTCGTAATATCCACTTGCTTCCTTGAACAGCATTTGACAGGCCTAGAGAAATTGGTCTTTATTGTGGAGCCTCCAGGAGCTCAAGGATGTTCCTGTAGAGGCAGGATGATCTTAAGGCTTTTTTTTGTGTGTTGTGTGTACTGCTGTTTCTGTGGAGATATTTTGATCTTTGGTGTAGATGGTAATTATTATATTAATTCTGTATCTTTGTACAGAAGTGGACAATCTAAAGTCTTCACTCTGCTGTGGTGAATGACTGAAATCAGTAGCCGTATTCTTTCTTTTTTTTAACATGGGGAAGGAGAGCCTGGTGCTGCTCTAAATTGTTTCTCTTTGAAAGAAACCCCTAATCAAGTATGTAATGTTTCTAGGTGGCCTAACTAGAGATATTATTTCTCTTACTTGCTTCCCTTATCTCCTTAAATACTGTATATCCTGTAGTTTTATTTGGTAATAAGTCTAAATCATTTGGCTTCAGCATTTCCCCTCCTGATTTATAGTTGTAAACCGCTCAGAGAGCTTCGGCTATAGAAATACAATAAACAGACAAACAAACAAATAAATAAAATAATTGGTTTTGGCAGCTTTTTCAGGAATTGTGATGTCAGATCAGTTTTCCAAGAAGCTGATTTATTTATTTATTTATTTATTTTATTTTTCATTTCTAGACCGCCCATAGCTAATAGCTCTCTGGGCGGTGTACAAAACGAGATTAAAATACAATATAGAATAAAATCAGTAACAAAGGAACACATTAAACTAAGAACATTAAACATAAAGCATTAAACATTAAAATGCCTGGGAGTAAAGCCAGGTCTTAACCTGGCGCCTAAAAGAAAGAACCGTAGGCGCCAGGCGTATTTCCTCCGGTAAGCTGTTCCATAATTCAGGGGCCACCACAGAAAAGGCCCTAGATCTAGTAACAGTCCTCCGGGCATCCTGGTGAGTTGGTACCCGGAGGAGGGCCTTAGATACAGAACGAAGTGAACGGGTAGGTTCATAGCGGGAGAGGCGTTCCACAAGGTGTTGCGGTCCCACACTGTGTAAGGCTTTATAGGTCAACACCAGCACCTTGAATCTAGCTCGGAAACAAATAGGTAGCCAGTGCAAGCGAGCCAGGACAGGTGTTATATGCGCAGACCGATTGGTCCTTGTCAACAGCCTGGCTGCCGCATTTTGCACTAGCTGAAGTTTCCAAACAGTCTTCAAGGGCAGCCCTACGTAGAGCGTGTTACAGTAATCCAATCTAGAAGTTACCAGAGCGTGAACAACCAAGGCGAGATCATCACTGTCCAGATAGGGGCGTAGTTGGGCTACTAAGCGCAGGTGGTAAAACGCATTCCGTGCCACCGAGGCCACTTGAGCCTCGAGCGACAAGGAAGGGTCAAAAAGGACCCCCAAACTACGAACCTGTTCCTTCAAGGGGAGTGTAACCCCATCTAGAACAGGATAAGCATCCACCATCTGAGCAGGGAAAGAGCTCACCAACAGTGTCTCAGTCTTGTCTGGATTGAGTTTCAGTTTATTAGCTCTCATCCAGTCCATTATCGCGGTCAGGCAACGGTTCAGCACATCAACAGTCTCACCTGTGGAAGGTGAAAAGGAGAAGTAGAGCTGCGTGTCATCAGCGTACTGATGGCAACGCACTCCAAAACTCCTGATGACCGCACCCAGAGGCTGCATGTAGATGTTAAAAAGCATGGGGGACAAAACCGACCCCTGAGGGACTCCACAATGGAGAGTCCAGGGTGTCGAGCAATGTTCCCCAAGCACTACCTTCTGGCGACGATCCGCTAAGTAGGAGCAGAGCCACTGCCAAGCAGTGCCCCCAACTCCCAACTCCGCGAGCCTCCCCAGAAGGATACCATGGTCGATGGTATCAAACGCCGCTGAGAGATCAAGGAGAATCAACAGAGTCACACTCCCCCTGTCCCTCTCCCGACAAAGGTCATCATACAGGGCAACCAAGGCTGTTTCAGTGCCAAAACCGGACCTAAAACCGGATTGAAACGGATCCAGATAATCGGTTTCATCCAAGAGCGCCTGGAGCTGGCCGGCAACCACCCGCTCCAGAACCTTGCCCAAAAAAGGGACATTCGCCACCGGTCTGTAGTTGTTCAAAACATCTGGGGCCAAAGAAGGTTTCTTTAAAAGAGGTCTTATTATTGCCTCCTTGAGACCACCAGGGACTACTCCCTCTCTCAAGGAGGCATTTATTACCTCCCTGGCCCAGCCGGCGGTTACAGCCCTGCTAGTCTTCACCAGCCAAGATGGGCAAGGGTCCAGAGCAGACGTGGTCGCCCGCACCATTCCAAGCACCTTGTCCACTTCCTCGAGCTGCACCAACTGAAATTCATCCAATAATAAAGGACAAGGCCGCGCTCTGGACACTTCAATGGATTCATCTGTCATAACATCAGAGTCTAAGTCCCGACGGATGCATGCAATCTTGTCCTGGAAGTGCTCCGCAAATTCGTTGCAGCGGGCTTCCGATGTTTCCTTAATATCATGAGAGCCAGAATGTAGAAGCCCTCGTACCACCCTAAAAAGCTCCGCTGGGCGGCAAAGGGATGATCTAATGGTGGTAGCAAAATAAGACTTTTTTGCCGCCCTAACCACTTTTATGTACAACTTAGTGGAAGCACTTACCAAGGAATGATTACATCCGTCAGGAGTTCGTCTCCACCTGCACTCTAGCCTCCTTCTCTCTTGCTTCATCACTCTCAGCTCCGGGGTATACCACGGTGCTGTATGAGTTCGGCACTGAAGGGGGCGCGCGGAAGCGATCATGTCGATGGCCCGGGTCATCTCCGTATTCCACAGATCAACCATGGCCTCGACAGGAGCACCAGTGCTATCAGCCGGAAAAACTCCCAGAGCCCTCTGGAAAGCTACAGGATCCATAAGCCTCCGGGAGCGGACCAACTTAATAGGTCCCCCACCTCTGCAGAGGGAAAGGGCTGTCGTGAGTCTAAAACTCAGCAAGCGATGATCTGTCCATGACAATGGAGTAGATGAAAAATACCCCACCTTCAGATCACCATCTCCATGACCAGTGGCGAAGATCAGATCAAGAGTATGTCCTGATATATGTGTCGGGCCAGTAACAATTTGAGACAGCCCCATGGTTGTCATGGAGGCCATGAAGTCCTGAGCCGCCCCGAGCAAGACAGCCTCGGCTGTCTCAGCTTACAGTTTTCTTACTGCAACATTTCCTGAAATGAATGTTTGAAGTGTACATGCCTTCAGTAAGCTGATGATCTATTTCCCTGACGTCACTTCTCTTCATGCCATCTCCCACCAACTATGCACGTATATATGCCTATTAATTCAGCATTGTACATCATACATCTAATGAAGTAGACTCTGATCCGCAAAAGCATATGCCATACTGTTAGTTTTTAAGGTGCCACATGGCATGTTGCTGTTTCTAATGATCAGGGTATCTTCTGCAGTCTAGGTTACCTGCTTCTCTGAGTGAATTTCACACTCGCATGCTTACAACACTCCTTGCCCACTGTTCAGCAACTTTTGCAGCAGCTGCATAGTGTGATTTTTGTATAAATGGCTTGTCTGAAGTGACCAGTCCATGGTTGCCAGAGTTCCTCAAACCAGTTTCACAGTAATCAGATGTTACAAATATGTCAATCTAGGAGGGTTTCTGGCAAAGACAAAAAAAGCTTTTCTTTTTGCTTGTGCTGCGGTAGCCCTGCTCAGTGTTCACTGTGCATTATCTAGCCCCTGTACAACAATGGCTGCAGAGGAAGCTCCAGATATTTTTCAACCTTGCCTCCCTTAGGAAGTGGCCCTCTCCAATCCCAATAATCAGCCAGCGTGGTGTAGTGGTTAGTGTGTTGAACTAGGACCTGGGAGACCTGACCAGGGTTCCAATTTCCACTCAGCAATGAACTTCACTGGATGACCTTGGGCCAGTCACAGGGTTGTGAAGATAAAAAGAAAGGAGAACCATGTACACCACCTCGAGCTCCTTAGAGGAAAGGTGGGATATAAATGTAATTAATAAATAAATAGCACTGACCCATCCCAGTGCTTATCCCTCTAGTGAAATGGACAAGCCTTCTTCCACTCCAGTGAATTTGTAAAAGCCCTTGAATGTTGTGGTGACACTGGATTTCTCCAAGAACACTACAGCAGAAAATAACAGAAATGGGGTGGGTGTTGAAATAAAAATGATGGAGGAGCAGAGAGGCAGGCAAATAATGGATGAGAGGGCAAGATAACACGGCATCACCAAACACATCAAAAACAGTACCTCCAAACCACGCAGTGGTGCTGTCAGAACAGAACTTTGGAGCAGAGGTCCAAATGCACCAGGTCTTGCTTACCACATTCTGAAATAAGTTAAATAATACATGTTACCATCAAAAGAGCCTCCCTCCATAAGAACATTAAATCAAGAGTCTAAAATTGCCCAGTGGAACCACTGAAACCAAGTGTGCAAAGTGCCAAAAGTTTGCATTGCAGTTGTTTGGGAACCTCCAAACCTCACTACAATCCAGCACTTATGGAGAGAGGTGGGGATGGGGAATACCTGGGATTTCAATAGTTCGGGAGCAACTTCATCTGGATTTTCAGGAATGAATGAGAGAGCAAATGGTGTCAATACTAGAAAACAGGGCTAGCATGGAAGGGGCCCTGTGCTGGAAGAAAAATGGTCCTCTGATCACCTGGTCCCTTGGCAGCTTTGGACATCCTAATGAAAGGTAGCAGAGAATGCATCCATGTGTTGTGCTTTGTTGTGCCACACTTGCTCCTCTTCCAGTTGTGGGATGGGTGAGCTCCACACACACTGAGAACTCCCCTATCTCACAATGAGATGCATGAATTGTTACACAGGAAGCAGGGAGAACAAAAGAAGGGGGAATCAACAGAGGTTCCCTGTTTTAAAGGTTTCACTTGGATTGTGTTTTGTTGTAAACTGCATTGAAAAGCTTTTGTGCCCTTTGAAAGGTATTTTAAAAAGTGTTATTAAAAGGTGGTATAGAAAATTAGCAAGCAATAAATCTCTAAAAGCACCCCTTGAATTTATATTCTGGTAAATCCAATATTAATGCTTTCTGCTCCCCCCCCCAAAGATGCAACAAGCCTCTCAAGTAAATCTGCTCAATGTTTATTTCCCCTCTGTAATGGATAATGTATGCAACTTTCCTGATTACTTAGTTCATAAGCCTTGAAGCACCCTTTATTTCCCTCCTCAAGGGTTTGAAGAAATGCAGTCATAGGCACAAATGAGCTAGCCTCTTTAATGGTTGCCATTTGAGTAATGATTCCCTGTTGTTATGACAAAATTGAGCATCAGTTTGAGATTTAGAGCTGATTGTGGCGTTTCTAATTATCTCATGACCTTAGGGCTCTACTTCTATAGAGATCAAAAGAATCCCGGAATACAACTTGGAGGAAAAGCCATAATTAAGTATTGAGGGAGAGTTAGTCACAGCAGCAAAGCAATGGAATTGCAAGCAAACAAGATCACATCTAGGATTGCTGATAGGTGCAATCCAAAGCTCCATTGATGTATATTTTTAGAGAAACCACATGTGGCAGCAACTTCACTATCATGCCCAACAGCTATTTGTGAATAGGTTTGTGAGTATTTCCAAATTACTTGGCTTCTATATTGGTCTCTGTTTCCTTCCTGCTGGAAGAGGTATTCAAGGGAGTCCAGTTTTGGTAGAGAATTTGACAGCCAGAAGCTGGATACTCCCCTCCTGAATATATACACTGAAGGAAACCCTGACATTGAAAAATAATGCACATGTGTGGTACACCGTTTGTGATAGTAAAATGTGAAACTTACCCCAGATTTATTAGGCAGCTGCTAAAGGCACAAGAATTAGAAAAGTTAGGCCTAAAAGCATCACAGGAATTACTGAAATTTCATTTGGTCTGTATTTTGGATTGAAATGGTAGGTTTTAATATAAAAGAATCTTTTGTCAAATGCATTAGCTGTTTTATTGATATTCCATAAGTCTGTCAAAATAGGTTGGATGTCATTCTCCATTTTACCTGGCGAAGGGCTTTGGATGGTTCTAACTGCCATTGAATTTACCATTCCTACCTCCACCAGTTCTGCCATGGCTGGAGGTCCTGCCATCTCAATTGCTGCTAGGTTGGCTGGTCTTTTCCTACTTTTGCAGATGCTGTCGGGTGTGTTACTTCAACTAGTCATATCCAGCATTTATTACATGATGTGGTGCTACAGCAAATGCAACTTACAGTAAACAGCAGCACTTAATGACAGCTTGATGGGACTTTGATGCCCTAATGTTCATTTTAAAAAAAACAGATTGCATTGTTTCCAGCAGCTCTTGATTGCCTTGTTTTCAAAACATTCTGAGCAGCTACTCTTTGGGGGATGTTCCTGCAGTTCTGGCTTTAAAACAGCAACAGAAATTATGAGTCAAAAATAGCTTAGAACCCTTTGAAAACATAGTCATAGCTAGGGATAGAGTAGGGATCCATTTAAAACAGATTTGCACAGGAACATTGGGAATTGAGAGTTTTGCTCTCACTGAGCAACAACTCCTGTCTGAGCCATGCATGCCTTGTCAGATTTCTTTGAAATGCAAAATATGTGTATTATATGTATCAAAAGAGTCGAGCCCTATACTATTCTATATTTTTGCAATATAACTTTGTAAGTATATTAATGTATATGTATTTTTATACAGTTATATGCATTTCTAATGTATCTGTTTATGAGCTGGCTATTTTAGGAAAGCAGAATTGTGTAAATGTATAGTATGCATATAATGCTAGACATATAATGTGTATAATTACTCACACTGTTCATATTTTTAGTGGCGTGAGGAGAGGGACTCATTTCTCATTGAGATTAAGGAGCAAGATGGAAATTAGGGAAAAATTGGTGTGGTTGAGATTGACATACTCATTTTCAGAAAATGTAGTTCCTAGTCACAGCAAGGCTCTAACAGCTCTAGTTCATAATTTGAGTCTTCACAATCTCAGTTACCAGCAACCAGGGGAGGGACCTTCTTTATAGATGGACTGGGGGGATCTGGACTCAAATTCCAACTAATTGACTGGCCTAAAGCAAGCTGTTCTCTCTCACCTTAATCTCCCTCGCAGGGTTGTTGTGAGGATACAATCAGATAAGCTGATTGTATGTTGTTTTGAACTGCTTGGAGTCAGGGAATGGAGAATACAAATATGATAAAATAAACAAATCTTGTCCTGGCTGTTTAAACTATGCCAGTCCTCTCCACTGAGTGATAGGCACAGGCAAGTTTGTGGGGTGTGGGAAATTTTCTCAATAAGATTTCAAGAGACACATTACAAAAGACTAGTGCATGGTGGGGTACCTCAGGCACGGGGGACAAAAGTGTCCCTTCACACCTCTCTGTTTGGTCCTTGGGACCCTCCCTAGGCAACAACCCCTCTTCAGCCACACCATCATTCCCCAGGCTGCACCCCTCACTGCCATTGCTGTATGCCCTCCTTGTGAAGGTGTTTATCTGGCTGGAGTGTGTCCTAGGACTCTAATGACTCTTGGTTGCCTGGAGGTAGGATAAAGAGGGATGTGTAAGAGTGGGAAGAAACCAACCTACTGTACAAAGGCGACATTTACATCCATTACTTTGCCTGCTTTTGCCTCTGGCCCCATCCATCACTGGCATGTGGCCCTCAGAAGATTTTCCAGAAAGGAACATGGTCCTTAGGGTGAAAACATTTTGTTACCCCTGGGCAAGTATATTCTAAGAACACTTGCTGTGGTCATCTTAATGATTATATGAATGCCATCAACAGAAATGGAAAATGTCATTTTTAAAAAAAGTAAAAGCATTTGTGCATTTGGCATATATAATGTTAACCAATGCATCACCCCATTTAATCACTGATATTAGTCACGCAGAGTTGTAGATGCTCCTGAAAAAAAATGAGGGGAGAGTGAGTGCTTCCCCATGCCTTTTTCAAATGGCATTCCTGGGACTCAGCAGCAAAATCAACATAACATTTTCTCCCTCTTTGTATTATTGTCTGATTCTCTCTGCTCCAGTTTATATGTACATTTTTGTATTTCCTTTCATCCCACCCCAAACAATTGATAAATTGTCCCATTTAATACAAGACTGAACATAATATTGAGGGGAATGAGCCAGGTATAGTAAATTAAGGAAGAAGCTTTCCATGCAGCCTCTCCCCCTCCTAAAATGAAAATGCTCTCAGGAATTGTTATCATGCTACTTCAATAGCTGCCAGAACCATGAGTAAACTTTGGAAGAACTGACACGGAGGCTGGAACTGGTTTTAAATATCTTGGCCGTGGCAGAAGAAGAGGGATTCCCTGCTAGCAGCTGCCTCCTACAAGTATGATTTATAACTACATGTCTTATACAATGACAGAGCCTGTAAGGAAGGCAAGGGACATATGAAGAATTTTCCCCAAGGGGTCCTGGCTAGAGATGTGAAGGCCCAGAAAAAAACCTGGAAAAATGCAGGGTTGTGTTTTTTCCTGTTCTCCCCCCTCCCTAATTTTTTCTGGATTTTTTTGGAGGGAGGGGGGCATTCATATTTCTAGTCTTGACCCATTACATTTAGGAGCAGAGCTAACAGAGGAAACTGATTTATAATGAGTCAAACCACTGGCCCATCTATCTCAGTACTGTCTAAATGTAGATTGGCAGTGACTAGGGTTCAAGTGGAGGACATTCCCAGCCCCACCTGAGCACGCTGGGAATTGAACCTGGGACCTTCTTCATGCAGAGCATTCACCTGCAGCCCTTCACTGAAAGGGAAAATTAGGTCTTAACCCAGCAGTTGGTAACATTTGTGGGTTTTCTCTACATATGTCTCCAACGCAGGCTGCTTTAGGGTTGTTGGCATATTGTGATTGTTCTGGTAGACATCAAATATGAAATCTCATATTTGAATTATTTTAAATGTTTGTATTGCTTTTATACATTGAGCTGCTTTTAACTGATTTAAAAATGGAATAGTTTTTAATTGGTTTTACACTTCTGTTTTATGTTTGTAATTGTTTTATGTTTTATCTGTTTTTATAATTGTATATGATATTGTTGTAACCCACCCTGAGACCTTTTGGTAAAGGGCGGGTACAAATGTATGTATGTATGTATGTTCTGGAGGAAAAATGAAATATCATAAGCTATCATTCTTCAAAACAGTAACATTGTTGTTTGTCATAAATCCAGTTGTATCAGAAACTATGACAGATGCTCTTGGAGGTCGCTGATTCATAGGGTCGCCATAAGTCGTAATCGACTTGAAGGCACATAACAACAACAATCAGAAACTAAATAACATTGTATGCTACCAAGCAAATATTGTTGAACTTTATAACTATTGTATGTCACTTATCAAGTACTATCAAATACTGAAACTATTGCATGCCAACTTTTCAGTGATGTCTAATATGAGATGCCATTGATCAAAAAATACTCTTAAGATACTAATTGCATAGTATGTCACTTAAGAACAGAATTTAAGAGCATAAAAAGAGTCCTACTGGATCAGACCAAAGGCCTATCTAGTCCAGCATCCTGTTTTTGCAGTGGCCAACCAGGTATTTATGGGAAGCTTCCAAGCAGGACCTGAGTGAAAGAGCACCCTCTCCTCCTGCGATTCCCAGCAACTGCTATTCAGAGGCATGCTGCCTTCGACAGTAGAGGTAGAGCATAGCCATTATGTCAAATACTATATGCCATTGTGGGTCAACTATCAAATTGCTCCCTCCCCCCCACGCTTCACTCCATCTACTTCTGAACCACCCTGACTTTGCCAAGCCAGAGTGTTATGAGCAGTTTAGGAAACAAGAGGAAAAGGGAATCCCTCTATGGCACTTTGAGTTCCATCACAGAAGAATGTAACAACCAACATGGATTCTGACAGCAATGACCTTCCACATTCTGCTCTGGACAAACAGGTCAGTTGCTACACACACACAAAATAAATGGGCACAGATCTTACATCAGAAAGGGCAACATTCAAAAATGCACGAGAGATCATTTCAACCTCCCAAGACATCCTGCAGCTGACTTGAAAGTAGCACCTTTACAACTAACCAATTCAGGCTACAATCCTGTAAATACTTACCAGGGAGCAGTCCCCATGGAATTCAGTGCGGGCTTACCTCTGACTAACGTACAGTTATTCTGGCATAAATCCACACTAGAAATTGTGACAGCAGGAACCCCTCTGAACCAACACTTAAGGTGCTAAGTATTAGTACAACTGCAGTGTTTAAGAGTCCACTGTTTCTTTGCAAAGGAGGAGGATAGGGAGAGAATCAGAACAGTGGAGGCTACACAACTTTTCTCCCAGCACAGAAGAAACGGTGACAGCAAGAAGCCCTTCTAAATGAAATTAAGACACTTTGCAATTTAGTTAGGTCTAACTATAAACAATGCTTTAGTGTCTACAATATCTTTGCAAGGGAGGATGGGGAGAAAACCAGAACTTGACCATGACCCCCATAACCTCTCGTTGGCCACACCCCTGTGATCTCTTAGCAGCCCTGCCAGGTCTAGTAAGAACCAATCGCTATACAGTAGGTTAATAAATGTGACCTTTTATACCCATATCTCATGTCTTCATTCAAGGAGGGGGAAACTGTGGTTAATCTTACTTATGTTTTTTATTTATTTATGGTTAACAATATACTGGTTACTTGACAGAAGACCTGTAAGGAGTTTACAGAGGACAATCTAAAGCAGGAGTGAAGAACCTTTGGCCCTCCAAATGTTGCTGAATTTACAATTCCTATCAGCCCCAGAAAACATGGCCAATGGCCAGGGATGCCAGGAGTTGTAGTGCAGCAACATACATTTATTTATTTGTTTGTTTGTTTGTTTGTTTGTTTGTTTGTTTGTTTGTTTGTTTGTTTGTTTGTTTGTTTGTTTGTTTGTTTGTTTGTTTGTTTGTTGGATTTCTTAGTTGCCCATCTGGCTGGCTAACCAGTCACTCTGGGCGACGTACAAAATAAGCAAAATAGCATAAAATGACACATCAATACAATAACATTAAAATCTAAAAGCAATGATGTTAAAGGCCTCTGGAGGGCCAAAGTTTCTCCCACACCTGCTCTAAAATATTCATTGGAAAATACTGATAAAAGCACACATTAAAAACAAGTTATCATAACATTTAAAAATATAAATTCTAAAACAATTATATGATACATTCTTGTAAGCTGCTTAGAGAGTTTTTTTTTTTTACAATCAAGCAGTATATAAACTTTGTTAAAAAAAGAAAAAGATGGGTAGGCTTGCTGGGGGGAAAATAGCAGGTGCTGAAAACAATACAGCGAAGGGGCCTGCCTAATATCCCAAAGAGGAGATGCAGCCACACTTGAAGGACTGATTCTTTGCAAGTGCAGAATGAATATTATATGGCACTTGTAAAAGTTCCAGTTCCACAAATTGAAGCAGTTTAGTGGGCACATATGGGGTAAGGTTTGCAGGGCTGGCAGCAGACTGCAGCAGGCCCTTGGACACCAGACTGGCAGGCTTTTGAAGGCGGCAGCAATGCAGTGGCTTAAATAGGCCTGGTTGCGTTGGTGTGCTGTGCCATCAGCCAAGCTAGCAGTGTGTGTGTGTTGATGCTCCCATTGCCATCTTGGGTGATAGCAAGCATGCACACACAGCATGCTGATGTGGGAAGTAACATGGCCAGGCAGGGCAGGATGTGTTGCCTGGGAGGGTGGCTCCCACTCCACAACCCAGAGCTACTGCAGATTGGGAACGGGAACTGCACCTGCCCAGCCCCGGCAGCAGGGACTCTGTCAGCCACAGTGAGTCTTGGCCAGTGCCCAACCTGGCTGCCTGCTGGCACTGGCCCTAAAGGTTTATTTAAAGCAAGCCATCGTCAACCATGAGTTAGTTAGTTATTCATCAATCAATCAATCAGTCCAATTAAAGAAAAAATATTTTTACCCATCAGGTCATATTAACAATACAGTAAGCATCTGTATATCCGTCTTAATTCACAAACATAGCTCAATATATGCTATCCAAATGTCCGAACAGGTATCCAAGTGTGTTTATAAAAAGTATGTTCAAATATAGCAAGGTTGTTCAGGGTATGAAGTGGTTTGCTTGTTTTTTTTATTAACCACAGTTTAACACAATCTCCAAACCCTAAACTGCAGATAATCTTAACTACAGTTTGTTGAAACAAGCTGCTTCATAACCCATGCCCTTGCCTCTAGCCCCAGAGGGAACTATACCCAACACATCAAGAAATTTGAGTGATTTGGGCTGGCTAGTGGAATAGATTAGAGATGTCCTTTGCCTATTTCTCATGTTATGCTGTTCATCTGTGAGATAAAGGTTTGGCAGCCAACATAGTAGCAGGGGTTCTTTCAACTTTAAACCAAAGAGTGTTGGGTTGGGTGGATTCTACTTCTAATTTAAGCATCAGAAAAAAGTTAGAAAGGAAACTCATGGTCTGAACACAACCAGTGGTTTTCTATCCCACTAAAGGCATAAGAGATTTAGGATGTCTATGTTATCACCAATTACTGCTGTTGTAAATGGTCACTGTGTTTATTTTCCATACATGAATGGAATAGTCTCACACAGCACCTGTGTTTGTTTTAACTGGCTTTTAATTGTCAGAATTGTCTTTAGGCTTTATTAACTCTGTTGTTTTTAACTTATTAATGTAATTTACCTTGGGTCACCTTGGTGAGAAAAGTGACAACAAAATATAATAAATAATAAATAATCATAATTATAAACATGATAGTCTTTAAAGGGCTAGAGACTCTTTGTATGTTTTTTTCCAGTACAGAACACAGCTAATAGATATAGCACAACTGGTTATCTGGAAGTTTGCGGTTTTAAAAAAGCACGTACATAGAAAGAAAGCAGTCTTTTTCAGAGCTTCAAAAGTGTGAGTGGAAAATTCCTGATCATGTTGCCCCTAAAGAACAGGCCAAACCAGTCTTTTCAGAAGGAAGCAGCTGATAATCAGAATCACAAATGCTTGTTTCAGGAGTGATTCCGACCTACCAATAGCGTTCCTCTAACCAGCTGATTTGGTGGCTATTTTTGGTATTCCACATATCACGGTTACACATTCAGGGAATGACTGGAGATTACAACTATGGCACAGCAATCAGAAATCCCAGGATAACTCTCCTTTGCTAGTTTACTAGTCCTGCAATCCAGCCTCTTGCTTTTCTTTCTGCCATTCAAAAATAGTTAAGGAAGTCTAACAAGTGACCACACTTTGCTGCTTTGTAAAAAAAAAAAAAAGGCACTTCCTGCTTGGTGGCTATTTTTAGCTGTGATGCAGTGTTCAAAGTGTTAACTAACTGAGTCATCATATTTCATATTTTGCCACAGAAAATGGCAGTGGAAGAGGGAGAATGCTTCCTGGACCAAGTAAGCCTTTGCGGATGCTGTAACAAGAGTGGCTTTTGATTTATAAGTACTTAGTACTGTATAATAGTAATGAGTGTTTATTTTTGTTTTAATTATTGTTGTTGGAACTTTAACATACAGGATAGTTATCTATTTGCGGATAAACATTCACATGTATCCAGTTGCTTAATTTTGTTGACTCTGTTTAGTTTTATCAGAAACTGAATGACACAAGGTCGTTTTCCACGGTGTGATTGAAATGGTGAATTCAGCATGCTATTGGAAGAACTGTAAAAGGGGCTGTTTGGGCCTAGAATAGGTTGGATGCATATTATTTTATAATATTTTTGTTTTGTGGGGCTTTACCAGACAATTTCCAGTATAGCCTTAATATATCAAACAACTATACCTGTTTTAATTGGAACATATGTTATTGGTAAGGAAGCTAAAGGTGCTGATGCTGTAGCTATTGAATCAAATCAAAATCCTGCAAATTTGTGGTGTGATTTATCCATAAAGGTGATGCTTAGGTGGATGGGATTTCTCTTCTGGATATTAAGTTTGCAAGATTATTTCAGAACCCTGTAAACTACATTATGCAATGTTTAGGCAATTCATTTTGCAGGGGAGGAGAAGGTTGATTGTGGCAGGGTGTGTAACAGCAATAGCTACAAAGATCGATCACCGTAGTGAAGGTTGTTATCCCTCAGGTATTGCTGGAAATAAGAGAATAAATTCCTCTTGAAGGTCAGCAGTATTTATTGGACAAATAATGATTTACATGTTAAATTGTGGTGATGAAAATAATTCAGAGGGAATAATACAACCAGACCGTCTTGCACAGCCTTGTTTAAACGACAATAAACTTCTGTATTCAGGAATTAAATTGGTGTATATTATATGCATATATTCATTTGTTTGTATTGTGGGTGGAGAAATGCATGGATGGATACACATACATACATAAATGTAAGTGGCTATGTGTAGGTATGTAGATATCTCCCTCCCCCTCCCCCCACAAATGCAGACATACATACATTACATTTAAGTCACTTCATAGCCTCATAACTTAGAGGCACAGCATATAAGTCAACTTAATGTTAGATATTAATTGAAGAATTATCAAGATGTTATATATGGAAGAAAATGTTTAAAAAATAAATCTCTGGGATTTCTAGAAAGAGAGCAGGTCAGGGGGTAGGGGCAGAGCTTGGAAAAGTTACTTTTTTGAACTACAACTCCCATCAGCCCCAGCAAGCATGGCCACTGGATTGGGCTGATGGGAGTTGTAGTTCAAAAAAGTAACTTTTCCAAGCTCTGTTAGGGAACAGAACTAACTCAGATAACAATCTTATTGTATCTGAAATCATTTTTGTAAGCATTTTTTCAAAAGCTTACCCACAGATGATTTTACACAGCAAAACAACTGATGACATTAGCACAAGGGGCAACAAAGCTGGTGTCAGCCAATGCAAAGCTCCTTATATCAGTTGCACACAAGTGATGTGGGCACTTATTATGTGTGTGTTAAAACTGTTCTTCCCCCCTTATCTGTCCTTGATCTTTTTACTTCTGCCCACTGTGCTTCAGGTTCTAGCAAAATACCCTCTAACATTTAATCAAAGGAAAAAAGGATATGTATGTATTCATAATGCTTGTTATTCTCATTCTAAGGTTTTTCTCTGCGTGCTAGACATTGGTTGTACTAGTTTCCTCAGCAAGAGCCTGGCTTCTGAATCTGTAAGAGAGTGTGCTAAGGACTTCAACGTTTTTCTAAGTATGTTTAATCAAGTGTTCAGGTTGTACTTTTAATAGAACAGCTTTAATCCAAAACCACTCAACAACATACACTATCTGGACATGAGGTTATGGGGGAACAGAATGGAAGCAGTGCACATTATTGTAGAGATGTGTGCACATTTCCATGTACATCCACAGAGTCAAGATGCATCTCCTCCCATTCCTATGCAGATATGTAATTTCTAGAGAGACCTGAGAAGGAGGGTACACCTTTGGCCCATGTATACATCAAAACATCTTTTTAAACAGTGTCCTCAGTGCTGTCTCAAAAGGCAAAAGAAGGGACCATGAGACCAGGTAATACCAGAAAATGGAACTAACAGAGGCAATTGGAGCATATGTAACTGTACAGGTGTAGGCAACCCAAAACACTGGAGGGGGAAGAGCTGTTGTGCATGTTCCAGATTCTGCTTCTAATAATCAGACCTAGCTGAAGCTCAGAAGTGTAGTAGCAACATCCTGAGTCTTCTCTAACCAGTTATGCTTGCCAACTTCATTTTGAATATATGGTTCACTGGATCCCTGTTGCTTAGATTGTAATGCTACAATAACAGTGAAATGACTAGTTTATGCAGTTTTTTAAAATAGAAAAATCCATGCAGTTTAGGTCTGTTGATACTGGCTACTAACCAGGAGCACTAAGTGGAATCTTCATGTTTAGAGGCAGTACGGTTCTTGGTGCTGGATGCTAGGAATAAACAACAGGAGATGGCCTTAACCTTTATGCCCTGCTGCTGAACCCACAGAGGCATTTAGCTGACCTCTGCCAGAAAGAGAATACTGAACTAATCCAGGCAAGGAATAATTTTTTAAATCTATGCACCATCAAACAGGCAGGGTTCAGGGATATGTTTTAAAGGCTGAAGCAAAAAACTAATTTTGAATTTAAAAACATAGGCCTAAAATACAGAGTACTTTAGCAGTGTTAATGTTAATTATACAGCCACAAGAGTGGCTGTATACTATAGCCAGAGTGGATTTTTCACATTCTGCAATGTTAAATTGAAAATACATACGTTCCCATAAGCTCATTTGAAAACAAAACCTTACAAAACTTATACTCCTGAGCTCAGAAACGCTTGCTTAACAACCCTGTCAATTTTCATGGCGATACACCAAACAGAAAGAATCGAGAGTTCAAAGTCTAAACAGAGAGAGAAAAACGCCAGAGCCCTTTTGGACTTTTTTCTGTCAGTTTCTCATAATCTGTTGAAATTCATTAAAAATCAGCCATGTTCACAGAGTACCCGAAATCCAGTTACTGGCCTTGCCCCATACACTGACCTTCATCTTCTGCAGTTTAAAAGTTAAAAAAAAATGCTTGGATGATTTTTAATTAAGTTAATAAATTTTGCATTGAACTGAATGATAATGTTGGGCATGCTCAGTAAGAACCAATTGTCAGTGTTCTAAAAGCCAGACTCCCAGCTGCTTGTCTTGGCTAATCAGGGGGCCACACCCACACCAGACTTTGATTTCACTGGAGACAGTCATGGCTTTCCTCAGAGAATCCTGGGAAGTGTAGTTTGTGAAGGGTGCTGAGAGGAGATTCCTATTCCACTGACAGAGCTCCAGTGGCCAGACTGGTTCGAAGGTCTGTGAGGGGAACTCTTAGCAACTCTCAGCACCCTTCACTAACTACACTTCCCAGGATTCTTTGAGAGAAGCCATGATGTCCAAAGTGAAATAAAGGCCTGGTGTGGATGTGGCCAGGGACAGCTTTAGTTTAAATTTGGGTGGGAGGCTACATGGGCCTGCTGTAGAATAAAGAGGAGGGGGAAATGCTGAAAAGCAATGATACTGTTCACAATGTGTTCCTTTTGGAAAGGAAAGGGGCTTCCCCTCTGCCCAGTGCCCACCCACTCAATCTCCCCTCCCCACCCCCAGGTCAGTGTTGGATTACGACCTCAGATACCAGGGTTTGAATCCCCACACAGCCATGAAGCTCACTGGGTGACCTTGGGCCAGTCACTGCCTCTCAGCCTCAGAGGAAGGCAATGGTAAACCCCCCTCTGAATACCGTTTACCATGAAAACCCTGTTCATAGGGTCGTCATATGTCAGGATTGACTGGAAGGCAGTCCATTTCCATTTTCAAATATGATTGCACAGAAATAAATCCCATTGAACTCAAAAAGTATGCAAATGACCAAACCCACCCTCCTTTCTCCTCCCTCCTATACTCTCCCTCTTGCTCCTCCCTCCCCATCCCCTTCCAATCCCCTTCTCCCCCTCCCCTTCCTCCTCCCCATGGTCAGTTTTACCTAAAGCATGATTGCATGGGAGTAAATACCATTGAATTCAATAAGCATGCAAATGAGCAAACCTGCCCTCCCCTGCCCCTTCCCTTTCCCCTCCAAACCCCTCCTTCCCCTCCCCCTCCTTCTGTTCCCCTCTCCCCTCCCTTTCTCCTGTCCTCTCCTCTCCCCTCCACCTGCTTCTCCCCCATGGTCAGTTTTACCTATCCTAACCATGATCACATAGGAATAAATCCCATTGAACTCAATAAGCATGCAAATGATCAGACCTGGCTTTCCCCTCATTCCCCTCTCCTCTCCTCGTCCCCTCCCCTCCTCCTCCCCTCCCCTCCTCCTCCCCTCCCCTCCCCTCCTTCCTCCTTCGCTGCCCACTCCAGCCATCTCTCCCTCCCCCCCCAGTCAGTTTTACCTATCCTAAGCATCATTGCATAGGTGTAAATCCCATTAAACTCAATAAGCATGCAAATGATCAGACCTGGCTTTCCCCTCCTTCCCCTCTCCTCTTCCTTCCTCCTCCCCCCTTCCCTGCCCACTGCAGCCATCCCTCCCCCTGGTCAGTTTTACCTATCCTAAGCATGATTGCATAGGAGTAAATCCCACTGAACTCAATAAACATGCAAATAATCAAACCTATCCTCTCTCCTCCCCTTCCTTCCTACTCCCTTCCCCCTCCTCCCCTCCACCCTTCCTCCCCTCCCTCTTCCTCCTCCCCTCCCCATCCCCTGTGGTCAGTTTCACCTATCCTAAGCATGATTGCAGGGGAGTAAATCCCATTGAACTCAATAAACATGCACATGATCAAATCTCTCCTCCTCCCTTCCTATTCCCCTCCCCCTCCTCTCCTCCTCCTCCTCTCCTCCTCCCTCCCTCTCCTCCTCCTCCCCTCCCCATCCCCTGTTGTCAGTTTCATCTATCCTAAGCATGATTACAGGGGAGTAAAACCCACTGAACTCAATAAGCATGCAAATGATCAATCCATTCTCAGCAAGCTTGCACAGGATCACATTTGTTATCTCCTGGATTAAAAAGCAGAGAAATTCACTAATAGGCAAAAAACCTCACGGTTTAAGAACGTTCCTATAGCCCACAGATCTAAAAAAAGGGAAATTGGGGAGCTATAGTGAATGCACCAGGGGAGCAGGAGACCTGACCTCCTCTCTGAGATATTGGACTGCCTTACAAATTTGTCAAAATGCAAACACAATTTGGGTTGGTCTTTCACAGTCCAATCCACTTCCTGTGTAGCTTGGAAGAATATGGTAACATGTGCCTCTGAGCATATGGTGAGTGGTGGCAACACCTGCAATCAGCCCAAATAATAGAAAGAAGATGTGCTGTGCTGATCTTGTTTTAGCAGGGAATAAGCAGCATTATTAAGACAGTTGACATAGTTCAGATAGTCACTTTAAATATGTGTGATTTACTTGGCAATTTCAGTGAAGTTTCTTTTGCTTCTTTTTCTGTGAATATGTGAAGTACAGCAACACTTTGCAATATTTGCACTAAAACAAGTCCAAAATGTAATTGTAGAATAATGGCACTAACTATTCTGCAGAAAAGTCTCCAGTGGACATCAGGAGCGTCTCAGTTTGCACATGATAAGTCCAAAATGTAATTGTAGAATAATGGCACTAACTATTCTGCAGAAAAGTCTCCAGTGGACATCAGGAGCGTCTCAGTTTGCACATGATAAAACAATGGGAGGTGAAATATATTCTAGCAAAATTCTAGGTATGCTCTATGTTTTAATTGACCGTGCCCACCTTGGCTTAAGTGAAGTGGTTTAAGCATAGCAGACTGAAAACATGCATCTTGGGTTGGCTTAGTTTGTTTTTTTCCAACAGCTAAAGTCATTCCTGAGGTAGCAACATATTGTAATCTGTCTGATTTTACATCAAACTGCAGTTTCAGATTCAACTGGTAATGAACCCAAAACAGAAATAGAACATAACCTCCAATTTTTAACACAAAAGGCTGTCTTCACCATCATATGACACTGCCCAATAAAAAGGATTTGAAATTAATAAAAATAAATTTGACACAGGTTTCTAGGATGAATAATGAGAGAAATAAAATTTTCTAGATTAGATTCTTTGTAGAAACAGTAGTAACACAGGAATGATGCAAAGTAAGAAGAACACCAACAAACATACAAAAATGTAATTTTCCATCTTTGGAGATGGCAGGCATTGCCACCATTTACCATATGCTCAGAGGCACATGTTGCCAAATTCTTCCAAGCTGCACAGGAAGTTGATTGGACTGTGAAAGACCAACCCAAATTGTGTTTGCATTTTGACAAATTTGTAGGGCAGTCTCAGAGAGGAGGTCAGGTCTCCTGTTCCCCTGGTACATTCACTATAGCTGCCCAATTTCCCTGCTTTTTAAAGTTTGATAGAAATATCTGTGGGCTATAAGTACGTTCTTAAACAGCAAGGTTTTTTGCCTATTAGTGAATCATATTTACGTTAGGTTGTTGGTTTTAGAGTACAGTTCTTATTTCAAAGCTTTTCTTAATGCATTTGTTAAAGCTTCCCAGTAGCTGTGCAGAGCATGTATAAGCAATGTGGGAAAGGAACATGAAAAGGGTTTTGACCCAAAGGGAATAGGGTTTATGCCACCTTTCTTATAATAGATCATCTTGCATACTCAGAAAGACCCCATTGCTGGCACAGCTCTGTTTAAAGCCTGTGTTGTAGATTGTTTGTGCACCCAAACTACATTTGGTGGAATGTGTGCAGATGAACTAGGTTGAAGCTGAATCTGTTCTGCCTTAAATCAGAGGCTTTGGAAGTGTGCTGACCCACTGCACACTGTTCATGGGCATAATGCAACTGTGCTGTTTTGTTAGAAACTGAGCAGGAGCTAGATGGGCTGTCTGTGTAGAGATGGCTTGAAGAAAGGACACAAATTTGCAATGTGAATTATATTTTGGCTGGGAGTAATTTTGAGAGGCTATAGTAATTGCTTCTAGTACTGCTGTTGCGCATTTTAAGAACTGTTTCTTGATTTGTTATAAACCTCAAACGTTGAAAGGTGTGAAACAGAAACAGCATCTCATCCATGGATTGTGTTCCATTGCTGGATAGTCATTCAGAAGCAGTGTTGCTGATGTGTTAATATGGTGCAGGCTTGTCTGTGTATATAAAAATGGAAATGGACTGCCTTCAAGTCAATCCTGACTTATGGGCAACCCTATGAAGAGGGTTTTCACTGTAAGCAGTATTCAGAGGTGGTTTACCATCGCCTTTCTCTGAGGCTGAGAGGCAGTGACAGGCCTAGGGTTACCAGGTGTCCGGTTTTCAACCAGAGTTTCCAGCTTTTGGGGCTTCCCTCTGGGTCTCTGGGTAACTCACCTTAATCTCCAGACTCTCAGCTTTAAGTTAAAAAAAAAGATTAAGTTTCTAGGTGGTCTGGTTCCCGAAATATACACCAAAACATCAGCTGCCCCCCACGACTGTTAAATCTGTTTAATGGATCTGTTATAGCAGCTCCCAACCCCGCCCTTTCAGAATTGTAGCCAATAAGTGAAGCCAGGGTTGTGATTTGTTGACCCAGGCAATGCCTAGACTTAATTGCAACGTCAGGAAATGGTGGCTTTGAGATCTTCAGGTTGAGTAGGTAAGAATATGGCTTAAAGTTTTTTTTTCTCTTTGTGTGCAGACCCTGGGCTGTTGGAGAGGGCAGTGCTTTGAAAACCTTGGCAATATGAAAATATTTAATCCAATACTTGCTTTTCTGGGAGTAAAGCAATGCTAATCCCATGTACCTGGAGTAAACCCCATGGAATTCATTAGGACTGACTTTTGAGTAGAAGACATGGTTAGGATTGTGCTGTAAATTAATGGGACTTTTGAGTAAACATAGCAAAGAATTGTGTTTGTGTTGTAAATCTTTCCCTCCTCCTTCAATCCTATTTTAAAAGCAATTACGCAGGGTTTACCTGGGTATCACATTTTTTATTATGTAGGAAACTAATACTGATTTTTTAAAAAATGTTCTGCAATGACCAACTGGTTTGACAATAAACTATTATATGGGGTGTATTTTTACAAGTGTGTGTGTGTGTGTGTGTGTGTGTGGACTCTTTCCAACCACCCTGTGAGGTAAGGTTGGTGATTGGAAACCAAGGCAACTCACAATAAGAAATAAATCCCTTGAAAAACCAATAACCATAAAACAAGTATAAACAGTTGCAAAACAGCTTAAAGTGGCGTGATTCTGAATTTTGGGTTGGGTGAATGAAGTTTATTTATTTTTATTTATTATTTGATTTATATCCCACCGTTCCTCCCAGTAGGAGCCCAGGGCGGCAAACAAAAGCACTAAAAACACTTTAAAAATTATAAAAATAGACTTTAAAATATATTAAAACAAAACATCTTAAAAAATATTTTTAAAAGCTGTAAAAACATTTTTTTAAAAAAAGAGAAGTTTTAAAAACATATGAAAAGGCAATTCCAACCCAGACACAGAATGGGATACGGTCTCAGCTTAAAAGGCTTGTTAAAAGAACAAGTTTCTTATCACTTGAGGTTGCAGTTTTCCCTGGTTGAATAAGCCCCATTGAATACATTGGGACTTGGTTTGAGTAAACAAACATAGGATTGCACGATAAATAACTTTACAGGTTGTGTAAATAATAAACATATTTGATAGTCATGCTTATATAAATATTTCTTCATACTGTGTCCCAATAAATATCCGATTTCACACTATGATTGTGCAATACTTCCTCTACATTTTAAGTATGGCTTTCTTCATTGAAGTGGTCATGGTTCTTCGTTGTTTTCATCCTGAGGGGCAGATAGGCTGAAAGATGGTGAGTAGCCCATTGTCACCCATTACACTTTATAGCTCATTTGCATTTTGAAAAATTAATTAAAACAATTTACATGCAGGCAAAATTTATTAAGTGGATCCACACAATACATTTAAAGCACATCCAACTTGCATTTAAAGTGCGTGACTTCCCCTAAATAATCCTGGGAAGTGTCGTTTCTCCCTCACAGTTACAGTTCTGATTCTGTGGTGGGATTCATGTGCTTCAAATGCGTGTTGAATGTGCTTTAAATGAATGGTGTGGATCTGCCCTAGGTATGATGTGCATTCAAGAGTGAATTGAAAAGAACAATTTTAAAAGATACTTTTTTAAACGGGAAAGGTTGTAGCTCATTGGTAGGGCATATGCTTTGCATGGAAAGGTCCAGAATTCAATTTCTGGAAAAGACTATTGCCTGGAATCCTGGAGAGCCAATGCTAGTCCATGTCATCACTACTGAGCTACGCGGTACCAAATGGCCTGAGTCAGTATAAGGCAGATTCCTTTGTTCTTAAAAGTGGGAAGAGACCCAAGGGCCACAGTGACTCCACAATTTATTTATGTATTTTATTTACAACAGCTATATACTGCTTTATTATAAAAGATCTCAAAGCAGTTTACAGAAAGAATCAAAACAATAAAATTCTTGGCAAAAACAGTTAAAGACATGTATTTAAAAACATTCCAAATAATAAAACCAACAATGAGTTAAAAACAGAATTAAAAACACAATAGCTTCTACATGCCTGGATAGGTTTGCATAAACAAAAATGATTTTAGCAGGTGCTGAAAAGAGGTGTCTGCCGAATGTCAATAGGCAAGGAGTTCCAAAGCTGCTACTTTGTTGTTGTTGTTATGTGCCTTCAAGTCGATTTCGACTTATGGCGACCCTATGAATTAGTGACCTCCAAGAGCATCTGCTACCCTGCTCAGATCTTGTAAGTTCAGGTCTGTGGCTTCCTTTATGGAATCAATCCATCTCTTGTTTGATCTTCCTCTTTTTCTACTTCCTTCTGTTTTTCTGTATTGTCTTTTCTAGTGAATCATGTCTTCTCATTATGTGTCCAAAGTATGATATGTGTCCAAAGTCAGAGGAAGGCAATGGTAAACCACCTCTGAATACCTCTTACCACAAAAAAACCTATGAACAGAGTATCCAAAATGCTGCCACTTTACAGGACTGATTTCTTACAAGAGCAGAACAAGTACTAAGTGGCACCCATAACATGGAAAGCACAGCTTGAACTTGGCCTGGTAGCAAATCAGCAACCAATGCAGATTTCAGAGCAGAGGTATTATGTGCGGTATTAAGGTATTAAGATATGTAAAAAGATCAGTGCCCAAACACTCATTATGAAAGCCACTGAAGAAGACTAATTGTCAAAACACTTCTGGCTATGGTATACATTGTGCATTTTATGGGTATTGATTTATGTATATTGGCCACTGTTTACAAGTTGCCCTTGATTTCCACACAGATATTGCCTTGATTATATTATATATTCTGTATTTTATTGTGTTTGGGCACTGATCGTTTTACATATCTTTTGGCCATCTTTTTATGACTATATGAGAATATTTATTTTATATTGATTGTTTATATATATATATATTAAAATTTTGATATTATTTTATAATAATGCATTCTATGTCTGTACCTTAATTTTGCTTTGGAGAGCTGTGTTTTCAACTACTCTCCTGCTCTCTCTCCCCCCCCCCCTTATGAAAGACACTCCTGGGCTCAGAAAGAAAATAAAGATCTGGTCCTCTTGAAAGTACTGCTAAGCTTTTTGTTTTAATTAAAATAATAAGTTCTTGCTCTTATCGCTAATGAGAGCTAATTATCTTGCATCAGCCTATATCAAATATCCACATACTTTAAATCTTTCTTTATAATATTTTTATAAGCATCATGCTACCTGTGATTGCTTCTGCACACGTGTGCACCTGTGCAGAAGTGTTCACAAGTAGTGTGAAATGGCGAGGCTGGATGAGGTGGTGTGGCAGTAGCAATGGTGGCGCATGAGGCACCCGGGTAAATGAGCGAGTGAGAGTGGCAGAGGTGGGTGGATGGGTGGGAGGGTAATCCATGGGAGGGAGGGCAATAATGACCCATGGGGGTAGTGGAAGGGAGGGCACTGATGGCCTGTGTGCAGGGGAGGAAGAGGGAGTGCTGGCTACCCATGGGAGGGAGCTCTGGTGACAGCAGGCAGGGTTGGCAAGTGAAGCAAGCAGGGGCAAACCCCCTAATAACTTAAAATAAATGTTAAAGATCCAGTCCAGCCCAGTCCACTTTTGGAGCAGTTTGCTACCACGAACCTCTGCTCCCTCTTACCCTGACAGTGAAAAAGAGCCAGTCCAGATCCAGCCCATGAAGAAACCAGATTCTCCCCACTCCCATTTATGATGCCAGTCAAACAGTTTTTAGAAGTAGTTTGTCACCAAGAATGTTCTCTTCCCACACCCTGACAATAAAAAGGCCCAGTCTGGCCCATGAAGAAACCGAACTCTTACCACCACCACCTTATGATGCCTGCCAAACATCTGTAGGGGCTGTTTGCCTCCAATAATCTTCTTTCCCATCTATCCCCTCTACAATAAATAGGGCCCAGTCCAGCCTGTGAAGAAACAATGAACTCCTAGTGATATATTGCTGCCCTGGGCTCCTGCTGGGAGGAAGGGCGGGATATAGATCAATCAATCAATCAATCAATAAATGCAAAGGCTGGTAGGCTAGCTAGTCACAGAAAAGACAAATTCATGGAGGACAGGGCTATCAATGGCTACTAGCCGTGATGGCTGTGCTCTGCCACCCTAGTCAGAGGCAGCATGCTTCTGAAAACCAGTTGCCGGAAGCCTCAGGAGGGGAGAGTGTTCTTGCACTCGGGTCCTGCTTGCGGGCTTCCCCCATGCACCTGGTTGGCCACTGTGAGAACAGGATGCTGGACTAGATGGGCCACTGGCCTGATCCAGCAGGCTCTTCTTATGTTCTTATGTAAGAAAAAAAAGATTGTAGTTGCTGCTGCTTTAAGGTGATGATTGCAAAAGGAGGGGAAAGTAACTCAGCCTCACAGAAGAGCAACAAGCAGTTTTCAAATGCATGTGTCTTCTTGGCTCAGATTGAAATGTATGCCTCTGAGCATTGGGGAGGCTCTTCATAGTCCTGCCCTAATGCTATGGAGCACCCAATGCATTTCTCAGGGATTCCTCCTGATTGGTTAGAGCAGTGATTTTCAACCTTTTCCATCTCATGGCACACTGACAAGGCGCTAAAATTGTCAAGGCACACCATCAGTTTTTTAAGATTGTGTTTAAAGTTCAATAACTAAAATTTTAATTGTGTTATTTTTTAAAAAATAAATCAGTGGGAAATCTGTGCTTGATGATTTTTCATGATGTCCCTTGTCTGAGGGCAGATGGTTGACAAGCATACCCTCAAGTCCTCCTCCAGTGTTTGAAGCCGCAACCTGTTCTTGCTCTTCATTGTGTTCATAGCAGAGAAACCAGCCTCACACAGATAAGATGTTGAGAAAGGAAGAAGTGCTTTAATCACCATCTTTGTGATGATGGGGTATTCCTCTCGGAGAGACAACTAGAATGAGGCCATATCTCAGCAATTTTCAACCACTGTGCCGCTAACAGCACAGAGTCTGAGCTGTGTGTATGGAAGGAGGAAGGGTGGGGAAACTGCGTGAACTCTGCGTGACAAAAAAAAACCCCTCCCACGCATCTACTGGACTGGACAATGAGAATGCACATCGAAGTAGTAATCTATATCAACTACAGGAGGTGGGGAGAGAACGTCACATTCCACCATTCATAAGGCTACCTGTGAAAATCACCCACGACCAGAGCCGCTTTGGGGGCCCCATGCTTGCCGATATAGAGAAGCTGGGCTGCGGCAGGGTTTTTTCCTGCTCTTGGGGAATCTCCCGCTCTTCGTCTGCGTTCCTGAGTGGCTTCCTTGTGCTGCCGCCCGCTCATCAGCTGTGCGCGATCTAATTTTAGGCGGGAGGTTTGAATCCCCAAAGAGCAGGGGATTCAAACCTCCTGCCTAAAATTAGATCGTGCACAGCTGATGAGCGGGCGGCAGCACAAGGAAGCCACTCAGGCACGCAGACGAAGAGTCTCTTTCCCCATCCCCACGAACTGCCTGACCAGCCAACAAAGTTCTCGAGGATGGAGCTCTTGCCTGCGCTCTGACTGCCCACCATGGCGATTTGCGGCAGGTCGAGGTGGCAACTCTGTCCGATAGAGCTGAATGCATCCCATAGCAACGACCTAAGGGGGGCAGATCCGCTTCCTCTCACAGCCTGGGGCAGCAACCACCAAACTTCCCCCTCGGATTTTCCTCATCAGGCGTCAGCGATGCCCCGCCCCGCTTTCCACCCTGCCCTTACGTGTCAATCGCTATCATTGCTCGACACAACTGCCATTTGCTAAAGTGAAATTTTTTTAAGGGACGTTCTCGCGTGAGCAAACTCCCACGGCACACATGCGGACCATACGCGGCACAGCGGTTGAAAATCGCTGAGTTAGAGCTTATTCTATGGGAAATAAAATCAAAATGGAGGTGCTGGGAGGACCCCTGCCTTCCCTAAGCCACTCCTCCTAGAATTTATTATTATTACTCCTCGAGACAGGTGGGACCATAGCAGGGATTGGGATTGCCGGTGCTATCCAAGGATGATTGGCCAGAATAAAAAATAGACAGAAACAAGTCCAGAGTGTCTCTAAATGTGAGGTGATGTATTGAATATGAGTGTGAGGAACAGAGAAGGGACTGGGCTATAGTTTTGAGGTTTTAGGGTGGGAAGTCCCCCACCTGCTTTTCATGAGGGACCTCCACTGGCATTGGTTAATACAGAAACAGATCAGTGCTTTACGAATAGACCTAAAAAGAGATCCTTCCAGGGAAGAAATCAAAGTCAATGCCATCCTGAAGTGATGTTGAAGTCAGACCTGTGAGGTCAACATTGTGAAAATGTTGAGGTTAATCCCAAAATAGATCTGGGGTTGAAGAGCATAACACAGCTAAGAGGCAGGAACTCTCATTGTAGCTGGGTTGGATACTTTGGAGAAGCATTCTAGGATGTTGCCTAAATATTCCCTTGTTGTGGCTTTAAATATTTAATGCTACCAGTGTGTGAGAGAGGTTTGATTTGTTTTAGAAATTTGTTTGTCTAGGCTGTAGAAACCTTCCTGCTCAGACACCCTGAACAGCCTATGAGTAGGATCTGAGACAGAGATGCTCTAATTTACACATTATTCAAAAATTTCCCTCCTGATCTATGCAGAGCTGAACTGGCAATAACAGCAATATAAACAGTGGCATATGAAATGATGTTAAATTTTTGGCTAAAATATATGTTTAGTGAATCTTGATGTCCTTTTAGGGTAGCCTTTAAGGAAATGAGTAAGGGAGGGGTTTGTTTCATCTTATTGGTGAGATCAGCCTTTTCTGAACTATACGTACAGAGTTTTCAAATTGAACTTGCTGAAAGCTTTTGAAGCAGATTGTCCAGTGCAGGTATATCCCTTCAGATGGACAGAAGAACTGTATCAGTTCCTAAAATAATACCGTTGTATAAGAATTTCCTTTACATTGCTCTTGTATTACCTTATTATTTTAAGGATTTGCACAAACTGAGAGATAAGATTTCCTTGATGAGGTGCGCCTGGTGCCAACACTGTTATCTTTTCGGCACCAGGTCAAGACTTTCCTCTTCTCCCAGGCATTTTAGCATGTGTTTTATATTGTTTTAAATTTTTAAATTGTGTTTTAAATTGTTTTTTAAAAGATGTATTTTAAATAGTATTTGTTTTTAGTTACTGTAAACCGCCCAGAGAGCTTCGGCTATGGGGCGGTATACAAGTATAATAAATAAAGAAATAAATAAGATGGCCTTTACTAAAGCTTGATTAAATCTGATGCCCTTGGCTGTTTTAGAAGAAAGGTTCAGAAATATGCCATCTTCTGAATGTACCTGTCCTTGTGGTTTAAACCAGGCTGAATACCTTGTAAATATTATTATATATTGTTCTTCATATAATGCATTGAGAGAACAATTCTTGGGTCAAGTTTTTGGGAAAGATGGGTATTATTTATTTACTAATTAGATTTATATTCTGCCCCTCCACCTAGTAGGAGCCCAGGGTAGAGGTCTGACCATGAGCGTGTAATTTATCTGCTGGGCGGATAAGATAAAACTACAACTGTGAAGACTGCACATAAGAATCTTGTGTCTTATGGGGGAGATTCAGAATTTTTAGTTTGTTTTATGCTGTTACTCATTTAGGTTTTATATTACTTTATTCAGATTTGTGTGAATCCATTTTATTTCTTTTTATTTCATTTTAATATTTGTTAAAAGAGGGACTTTTTTTGAAAAAGGGCATGTGTTTGTCAGGGAAGTTTGGCATTTAAAGTTTTGTGTTGTAGTTTTATTTGGGTCTGAGTTAACTTATGTAGATATTTGTGTTACTTTCATACTGTTTAACTTCTGTTTATAATAGTGTGACGATACAGATAAACAAATCTAAATCAGTTCAGAAATGATATGGTAGATTGTGGTGGTGGAATTCTAAACTTGCACAATTTCTGACTACAGATGTGGGGGGGGGAGGGAGAGGAGCATAGGTTTGAACCTAGGTAAAAACTGTAAGTACGACTAGTGCAGCTGAAAGAAGACCTTCCTGGAAGTGCTAGTACCAAATGTCGGTATGTTTATTACATCGGGGAGTTATGTTTATATGGGAGAGTATTCAAAAACACTCCCCACCTGCAGATGAATGTGACAATCCAGAATTCCACCACTTCATTTTGTGTAATATATAGAACAGTTCTCTGCTTTTTCAGAGAAAGCCAGTGGGGAAGAAGTCGTTGGGTTCTGCCCCCAAGGCAGCCCTCTTTCTCTGTGGTGAGTGTATGTTTGAGTCTCTGTCTTTCTCTCACACACACACACGCACGCACGCATGCACGCACGCACACACACACACTCCACAATCCAGCAAAGGCTTTTCTAAATCAATATAGCCTGACTATGACTATGGTCTCCTCCTAACATTACAGTTTTACAGCATAGCGCCTGTTCTGCAGTGGTGTCTGTCTTCCTGCCTGCCTGCCTTTCTCTCTCTATTTGTAGACACCCCCCCCCACTTCATCACTTGTAGTGATGCCAGGGTGATTTCCAGAATATCCATAGGCTGTGAAGGTAGTGTCAGGAATTTTGGGCTATATGGGAGGAGCTCACACTGTGTCTCCTCCTCCCCATCTTCACTGCCCACTTTCCAATCACTGCCGTCATTTTCCCCTTCTGCATCTCACATATATTCTTATCACATATATCACATATATCACTTGTGTGTTCTGTAGAGGACCTTAGCACGCTAATGGTATGACAGTAAATACAGTTGCTACTGTCTAGTGCGTTGGCTCTCAAATGTTTTGAGAAAATTGCTGAAGGTCTTGGCGGACCACTTAATTATTTTTCCACCTGTTGTAGCAATTACAATGCACTGTGCTAGATGTTGTATGATTTTTAATTTTGTTTTATTGCTTCTTTTATTTCTATTCTGGTCCTTGCTTTCTTTTGAAAGTATTCAGTTCAAATCTGATCTTAGCCAAGAATTCATTAGGTACTCTAAGGAAAGTAATTATATCTCAGTCTAACAACTGCAATATACAGGCAATATAGGGAGGATGATAATACTTCCCTGCCTTTCCAGGTTGTTGAGATTATCACTGAAAGAATGTATATCAAGTGTTTTGAATAATTGAAATGTTCAATATAAATGCCTATGATTTATTTAACATTAAATACTTGTAGATTGAAGATGTTTCTTGGATGTTGCGATTTTATTTATGTGTGTATGTGTTTGTGTGTAATTGTTCCCAGGGCAGGTAACTATTTAGATTCTTTTAAAATACAATGAAACAAATAGTGCATCCAATAAAACACAGAAACAGTCAAGAATAAGATCAAATAATCAGAAATAGCATCCAGTCACTACCAGTCCAGTCTTGATTAAATCACTCACAAATGCCTGAGTGAACAGGTGGGTCTTGGCTTGGCCAGAAATGTTAGGGCCAGGCATATCTCTTGAGACAGGGTGTTCCAGAGTCATGGTGCCACCACAGGCCCTATCTTATGTCAGCACTCAGTGCACTTACCCCAGATCACCCCCTTGCCAACCCCCCCATCTAAGGGCATGAATAGGCTGACACAGGAAAAGCCATTCTTTCAGATACAGCTATTAATATTTATATAATACTCTCAGACAAAAAGCACTTTTAGATCACCAGAAACTTAAGTTGGGTTGAGCCTTGATTGCTCAAAATTTCACCAATAATATCACCACCTTCCTTGGTTTGGATACTTCTGAGGGCTTCATTCTGCCCTGCTTATTACAATGTATACCCCATCCTTTTTACTGGTGCTCTTCAGAGGGAACAAGGGGACTGAAATGAGTTTTATCATTCTGACTTATTACAGAGAACAGAGTGACATTCCATGAAAAGACTATTAACTGATTCATTTCAAAATCACTATCATATTTTGTGAATATATCAGTAGGTAAGTTCCAGCATAGGCACAATAGTTAAAATTTTGACAAAAGTCTTCATTTATTATTTTAAAAATTGGTTTCTGTTGATATGAACTCATTTATGAACAAAATTTTATAAGCAAAAGTTTTTGAGAGTTTGTTTTAAAGTTCTGTAAAACCTAAAGACGGGAAGTATTGTCTTTGCTTTTCAGGTTTTGTTCTAAAGCTGCCTTGTATTTAAGCACTAGCCAGGGCCGGATTATCCATTAGGCTTAGTAGGCTGAAGCCTAGGGGCCTGGAGCTCTTGGGGGCCTGTGGGGCACTGGCCTGAGGGCCCCTGGAGCTACAGGGGGCCCTCCACGATCCGTGGAAGCATCCGTGGACCGCCATCCCCCTGCTATCCCCCCGCTTTACCTACCTTTCCATTGTTTTTTGCGGCACACAGATTTGCCATCAATAAAGATGGTAGCCGAGGTTTCCTTAAGGGGCTGAAGCCTCTGCCACCATCTTGACTGTTGGCACTCATGCGTGCTACACGTGTGCGTTGCTGCCATCAACAAAGATGGCAGAAGAGGCTTAGGGAAACCTCTGCCACCATCTTCATTGATGGCAAACCTGCACACGCCGCAAAAAACAACGGAAAGGTAGGTGGGGATGGGGGCCCCAAACACCAATCAGCCTAGGGGCCCTCCTCAGCCTAATCCGGCCCTGGCACTAGCCTGGTAGCCATCATAGCAAGGAATTCTCTGCAGGCAAATGAGCAGACTGGCAGAGGAGGGATGGAGTGCTTTGTCCTTCTCCACCCCGTCATGGAAATGCAGCAGTCCTCCTTCTCTGCCAGTGCTCAGCAGGCTAGTAAATATTTTTGCAGGGTAGCAACTTTTGTTGGCCTGCAAGGCTGTTCTAAAGCCTATTCACTTAACTTAATAATTTGATATGGATGGAAACCATAGCATAGAGCTGAAGGGGAGGTTTCTAAGGGCTGTCCTTGTAGCCTGAGTGCTGCTTCACTGTGGTCCATTCCCATCAGGGCCGGTTTCAAAGGGCAGCTAGGTGGGGCACTGGCCCGAGGTGCCCCTGAGGCGCCCCTCTGCTCCCCTTCCACGATTCGGATTGCACGGCGAGAGGTTCAGGGCTCCGCCACTCCCTTGCTTAACTTAGCTTGTTCTGCGGTTGAGCACGCAGCGGTGCCCTTAAGAAAGATGGTGGCTGAGGTTTTCCTAAGGGGCTGAAGCCTCTGCTACCATCTTGGCTGATGGCATGTATGCGTGCTGTGCGCTCGCATCCCTGTCATGAACTAAGATGGCAGCATCTCTAGTTTTATTGCTAGGAGAATCCATACTGGTTTGGATTCTTTTGCTTCTGTCCAGTAGTCCATTCTCCACTCCCACCCCCGTGCCCTACTCTGCTGTTCTAGAACATTCCATTATGTACCAGATGGGATAGGAAGACAGCCAGTCTGCTCTCATCAATGCTTGGAAAGCCAAACCTACTCACTTCCAACAGTGTTTAAAGCAGCCTTTCCCAACCAGTGTGCCTCCAGACGTTGTTGGACCACAATTCCCATCTTTCCTGACCATTGGCAATGCTGGCTGAGGCTGATGGGAGTTGTGGTCCAACAACATCTGGAGGCACACTGGTTGGGAAAGGCTTTAAAGACACAAACCCTTGGCTTATTTGGCTGATGTGAATCCTGTATCAAGCTTGATTGCCCCATGCAAGAATGTGTTTGCCAAAATGGCTCTCTAAAAAAAGAAAATTTACATTCTTATTTTTGCCAGATGATGATTTTGGTAATATCTGCAGCAAAAACGAGTCTCAGTTTAGGGGCTAAAGGAGACACAGATTATTTACTGCTCCGAGTCTTAAAAAATATTTCAAAATCTTGAAAAAGAAAATTAGGCTAAAAATAATTTCCTCTAACTTCTTTTCAGCATTAAACATGCCAACACTGGGAGGATGTATAATACAGAGATTTGGTATCCATCTCAAGATTTACATAGATGTGCATATATTTAGTAGCTGCTACTTTTGAAATATCGCACTATGCCAGGGTTGAAAGAATTATGTACTGTAGGCTTGAGTATCTTGAACGGTAGCCCTCTGTGTCACATAGTGAATTGATGGTGATTTTACAAGCAGTGATGTGATATAGCAAGGAAGGTTGGTTTACTGTTCAAAGAAAAAAAGGCAAACATTCCAATGCACATACCCAACACTGTCTGCATTCCAAAGCAGAGGTGGGGAACCTGTGACACTCCAGATGTTGTTGGACTACAGCTACCATCCTTGATTATTGACCGTGCTGGCTGGAGCTGATGGGAGTTGGAGTCTAACAGCATTTGGAGGGTCACTGCACCCTTTTTCACCACATGCATCCTCCCTGCCTTTTCTCGCCTCCATCATGTCCCCTCTCTCTTTCCTCTTGAGTACCAGTGGATTTAGCCTACAGACAAGCCCAAGGAATGCAGTTACAAGCAGGCCCAAGAAACTACAGCAAACAACTCTACTGCCAAAATCAAAGTGAATGTTCTCTAGAGTCCCAAAGTTATAGCATGTAGTGTTTTACAATGAATCAGGTCAGGCAGCCATCAGAGGAGCATCCCTGACAACCTAAAACTCCAGGACTTAATTTGTTATTAAAGAAAGGCATGGCCAGAATTGGGAAGACCCTGACTAAAGTAGTAAAAAGGTAAAAGCAATTGTGGTGATTTACTTCAGCCCTAAGCCCAAGATGTAATGGGATATTGCTGTTTTCCAATGAAAGAATGATTAAGTCATCAGTATGCTTGAGTGTTTCCCCTTCTCCACTCCCAACAGTTTTCCCAGGCCCAGAAACTAGAGGAACAACCTATTCTTGACAGTGTTGCAACCTTCCCGCTTCTGAAGGAGCAGGTACATAGCTGGGGGTGCCACACTGGAGATACAGGTGTCTTTGGAGGTACTAAGGGCCTTTGCCCAGCTTTGACTGTTGCACCAATCACAGACAGGGATACTTTGGCCACAGTGATCCATTTTCTGATAATCTCCCATTTGGATTACTGTAATATGCTCTACATGGGACTGCCCTTGAAGATGACTTGGAAATTGCAGCTGGTGCAAAATGCAGTAGCCTATCTTTTGAGTGAGGCCATCACTCATACTAGTTCTTAAAGATGGTTACTGGTTGCAAATTCATTTATGATCTGAATTAAAAGTATTACAAATAACATATTAGGACCCTGAATGACTTGGGTCCTAAAAATGTCTCTTCCTGTATGTCCCTGCCCATGAGTTGAGATCATCTGGGGAGGCCCTTCTTAATGTTCCACCGCTGGTAATTGCACATTTGTTGATGACACATGGCAGGCCATTTCCATGGTGGCATCCTGGTGGTGGAACTCCCTTCAACTTGAAATTTGGTTGGCTCCCACACTGCTGGCCTTCACACATCAGGTGAAAACCTGTCTGCCTGTTCAGGCCTTTGTGCGATAATTATAATGCTGCAGTGCTGATATTCCTATTGTGTGTTTTTACTGTATTTCTGTAATATGTGATTTTAAATGGAGAGTAAATTGATTTTGTAAACCATCTAGGGATTTTTGTATGTAAAACAGCATATAAATAGAACAGTTTTTCTGACTGCAATCCATTTACTTGGCCCATTACTTGTAATGGGAGCCTCTAACCCGTTTCTAGTCTCACACAATTTATATAGCCCTGTCCTGCGTTCCATTAGTTGGTTACACTAAAATTTAATCCTAGAGCAGGAGTAGCCAATATGATGCCCTCCAGATGCTTTAGACTACAATTTCCAGCATCCCTGACCATTGGCTATGCTGACTGGGACTGATGGGAGATGGAGTCCATAGCATCTGGAGGGCACCACATTGGCTACCCTTGCCCTAGAGGATGACAGAGGGAATGAACTCAAGAATTGCCTTTTTATCTAGATGATTGTTGTAAACTTATAGGTATCATCTCTCACTGCTTAAATGTAAGGGAGCGTACATCTGAAGAGATGCTGAGCATCAGTAGGTGTGTCCAGATGCTTGTGCTTTGATAAAGCCTCTGTGGAAGAGCACTCCCCACATTTTGAATGCTCCTCCACATGAAAACCCTCAGCAAATAGAAAACTAGCACAGCAGGGGAAGTGTTTGACTATGTGCTAGTTTTCTGTTTGGCAAGAGTTGTTGTTTTAATACAGAAGTGTTTCAAAAATGGTATCAGACTCTACATGTGGGGGAAGTGGTACAGTCCGTTATACCAACTCATTCTGCTGCATGTGAAGATTATCACTGTACTGCATTTGGATTACCTTCTTCTCTTTGAGAAAGTCAGGCCCAGCACTAGTGAGTGGCCAGGTCAGGCACAGGCCTGAGGGCTCTTGTTGCTCAGAAGGGCCCCTGCCTAAGTCTATAGGCTGGAAGGGTGGAGCTCTGCAATCCACACCAGCGTTGGGTTGTAGGGCATGATTTACTGCCTGGGATAAGGGGTTGACACATGTTGCAATTCATGCCCTGCGACTCGACGCTGGTGCAGATTGTGGAGCAGGAGCGTCATCCTCCCAGACATCCCCTGATGCAGCCAGCACTGGCTTAAATAGGCCAAGCCACCCCATCTCATTCATCATCATGTTAGTATGTGCACACTGTGCGCTAGCGCGCTGATGAGATGATGTGGAAGGCAGGGCCGTTTTAAGCTCTTGCTGGCAGCATGGGGGAGGGTACTGATGCCTGAGGGTCCACTTATGCCTGGCGCCGGCCTGGAGAAAGTACACATGTCTACAGTTTGTGTACAAAGATTTCTTCATGCTGTACATCGCATGCTGTACATAGCCAGGAGAGATTTCAAGCAGGTTCAGTTCAAAATAAGGTTTCTATCCATATTACACAAATAATGTTAGACTCCTACAGTTGGGAACACGAGCCAGAATGTGTTCTGCTCAAGAACAATGAGAACCTGCTAGAGGCTTCTGTACAGTGAATGTTTAAAATGGAGTGGTGAAGTCAAACAACAACAGCCAAATGCTCTTTTTATAAAACTATGATATGACAATGTCATGCTATAAAACATTCAAATTAAAATGAAAAGGTATAAATACTGCATTTGATAAGTGTGATATAGGGCAGTGGTTTTCAAATTGTGTTCCCAGGAACCTTGGGTGTCCTGGAGGGCTTATCATGGGATCCTCAGTGAGAAGACCTATAATCTCAGCCACATTCCTTACAGACCTCCACAGTGTTCCATTTACTCAGGATTCCCTGAGGGATGGAAGCCTGAAAGCCACTGCTGTATGAGAGAGTACTGGCTTTAGCCAGGGAGAGTCAGGCTTAAGTTCCCTGCCAGAGAATGAGGTGGCCTTGAAGATTTATTTATTTATTTAAAACAATATTTATGTGCTGCTTGATAATGAAGTTATGTTACAATAACATAAAATACAACTATGAAGTTTTTAAAAAATCCCTGATTTTCTGTCTAACTTCTCTCACAGGATAAACAGTGTTGCACGTATGCCACTCTAAAATCAGTGCTGTAATTCGCTTGGAGACCCTTTGGTAACAAGGAACTAACAAATCTAATTATTATTAATAGATTTGGGGGCACTGAGGAGGACAGGAGGAGAGCATTTCATTTTGCAAGGAAAAATCATTGCACTGATGAAACCTTCACCTGAGCACTACGTTGAATACAACCCTATATGTTTTATTTAGCTTATTTACACATCGGAGGGTCTTACTACTAGGCAGAATGAGGCAGCAGCCTCAAGTGGTAGATGTTGGGAGGTGGGCAGTGGCAGTAAAGTGTTGGAGCCACGTATGCCATGCGGCCTCCCCTGCAACCTGTAAAACAGCCTGCTGCTCTCAAGTGCAATGGAGGATTCTGTCTCATTGCCAGCATTGAAACACGATTCAGCTACCAGTATGGTTGGCTTTCAGGACATGGAAAGGGGGACATCTTATCCTCTGCCTCAGGCAGCAAAATGCCTTGGGCAGGCCTTGCGTACACACCATAAAAACACCATATTTGGAAAGTTTATGCTGCGTAGGTAAAGACAATTATCAGCTTATACTGATCATCAGTGGGGTTTTTGTGTGTGCTGGTACTCATATATTGAAAGTATTGGAGGTGGCAGCACAAAATGGCTCCTATGGGCAGCCAAAAAAGAGGTGCTAGTACTCTGTACCACTGAGGACTGTCACAAAACAAAACAAACCCTGCTGATCTTTATTTGCCCTGGGCGGAGCTTTTGTTGTGATGGAACTTATCAGTACAGAATACTGGCACCTTTTTTGGCTGCTCATGGCAACCATTGGGTGCTGGCACCCACTGCACTTTTACCCACAGCACCTCTTTTTTTTTTTTTTTATACCGAAAAAGCACTGGACTGAAAAGGTGAACTGATAGAGCAGGAGTTTCCTCATGTGTGTGCATACCATACAGACTGTGGCCTCTTCTCTGACCATTTCCAGTGTGCCATTATCTGCACTGCAGCTACAGAGTCTCCATAATTAATGTACAAAGGGAATATGACAGCATATTCAATGCATGGTTGAGCAAGGCTAGCACACTGAACGCTGCAGTTTCAGAGAATGGCAGTGTTAAACAGAGTGCAGCCATTTTTATTTATGTCCCAGCCGCATTATTTTCTTGACGTTTGACCTGTCATGAGTCATCCACTTTCCTCTTCTTTTTTGTACAATGGCAATTAAAAAAAGATAGTTGACCCCTTAGATGTGTTGATGCTTGAAAAGGAAGAGTGTTGTGTTTCATTTCCTCTGAAAGATGGTCTAACAGTAGTCTAAAGCATGCTCACTGTATGGGACCAGCCGTCCAAACAATTTGAAAATTGCAGAACATGCAAAAAGCCATAATAGCATGCCAGGAATAATTGTCCACTTGAGAGAGAGAGACTCCCTTTCTTTCTGACTGTGGACTGCTGACTTCCACTTCATTTTCTAAGTGAACTGTACTTTAAGATATGTTGTTCCCCACCCCAACTTGGATAATGTAATCCTTGTTTATAAAAAGTCTTATGAGCTTCCTGGTGAGAAATGTAAAAATCAAAGCACTGATAATGAATTGCAAAGGGTCAGGTGCTTGATTTCTGGACCTTTGTGGAATCTGACTCCAAGAAATGGCAACAGTTTCTGGTTAAGAATGGCAGAGGAAACATACTGTTACGAAGTCCATGGGACAGGCAAAAGGTCTAAGGTGAGGGTAGCATTCTATGACGGGGAGGGGGACTACATCAAGTCAGACCTGGACAAGAACAAGTTGCATGGGCAAGTACAGGAAGTACAGGCAAGGAAATAGTCCAGCCAGTAGATAACTGGTGCTGGAAGATACAGTGGCAATTTTTGTCCCTTCCTCACATGTGATTTACCATTAGGATGTTAGTGAGGGCAATTTTTATGCTTTGATGACCATGTGCATCTCCCCCCCCCCCCAAATCCTGAGGGCAGGTGGAATTATATATGAACCGTCCTGGGTACTGTGGACAAATATTCAACATAGTGTTAAAGGAATTGTTCCATCAGTGCAAGGATTTCTCCCCTCTCCTCCCCCCATTCACCCCCTAAATCTGTTCTGAGAGCTCCCCTGACCGTCCAGAGCAGATTTGAGGATGACGCAGGGAGTGGGAGACACCCCATTGTGCTAATATTAACTACCACAAAAAGTTAGTTGAGTACCACCCTGTGTTCCCCATGCTGTGGAAAAGACATCAGTTAACCATTAAAGACCCTTGTCAGTAAATAAATGTTTTGATGGCAGCAGGGGCTCAGACCACAAATTGCTACATAATCCTGAAGCTATGTTTCAGTGATATGTAATGTATATATGAATGAATGAATGAATAAATAAAAATAGTGCCCCCCTCCTTGAACAACCTATAACAAAGGAAATTTTGCCTTTGCCTGGTGGTCAATCTCAAGGCAGAAGATTCATGGCCACAATCTGCCATGAATTTGTCATCCAAACTGAAATGAGCAAAAAGGAATTGTACAACAGTTTGAATTGATGTTTGAGGCTTCTATAAGATGAGCTTATATTGTCTGAATGACAGATATCATATGCAGTATAATCCTATGCATGCTTACTCAGAAGTAAGGCAGTCCTCTCATTTCAGTGGGACTCATTCCTTAGAACAGGGGGAGCCAATGTGGGATGTTCCAGACAATGTGGACAACAACTCCCATCTGCCCTGACCACTGAGCATGCTAGCTTGGGACAGATGGGAGTTGCAGTCCCAAACACGTGGAGGGCAAAATGTATTATTGATTTGCAAAATGTGAATCATGTTTGTGCAGAATCTAGATTATTTTGGCTCAGTGTGTCAACTTTCCCAATTATAAAATGTAAAGAGCAATTGCTATGTTGGCCTAATTCAGATTGTGCCTTTGGTGCAGATTTTTAAATGCTTTATTCCTCTCTTTTTTTCTTTTGCAGTCTGACACCAATGCAAGTTACCTACGAGCTGCCCGGGCAGGCAACTTAGAAAAGGCTCTTGACTACTTAAAAAGTGGAGTGGACATCAACATTTGCAATCAGGTTGTAGAACTATTTTATTAACAAGTGTTATGTTTTTAATTCGTACTTGCTTATATTTGTGTCCACTTTATGACAGTACCAAATGATAGCTGAAGCCTAGGCAATGGGAATTGTGTGGATTATGATACTACAGTATTAATCATTATTATCATGATATGCACTTCAAATTCTGTAACCACTGTGCAGAGGATAAATGGCTCACAACCTAATAGAACAGAAGGGATGGAGGAAGAAGGAAAACAAGCAAAGTCATATCCATCAAGAGCACAATCCTATGTATACATACTCAGAAGTCAGATTTATTCATTTCAGTGGGCCTTACTCCAAGATAAGCGTATATAGCATAAAGCTCTAATTCTATGCACACTTAACTGGGAGTAAGTCCCAGTTAACTCATTTGGATTTACGTCTAGAGTATTCTTTTATTTATTTATTTATGTATTGCATTTACATACCGCCTCATAGCCGAAGCTCTCTGGGCGGTTTACAACAATTAAAAACATTAAAAACAAGTATACAAATTTAAACCATAACAAATTAAAACCCATAAAAACTGATAGGCAAGTTAAAAACGCATGCCATTCAAATGCTGTTAAAAAATGTCTGGGAGAAGAGGAAAGTCTTGGCCTGGCACCGAAAAGATAACAGTGTTGGTGTCAGGCACAGGGATATCATTCCATAATTTGGGGGCCACCACTGAGAAGACATGTATAGGATCACATAATGAACTTTATACAGTCAAGAAGCCTCAAACGCCTGTTTGCTCATGCCTGTGTCTTGGTTGCTGATATATGCTAAAATCACAATTCAGCCATAAGTTATCTGCAGAGAAGAATTTCTCTTTAGATTGTGTCCTGGAGTTCTACTCAATATTTTATTTGTATTTACTAAAGTATTTATAAGCTGCACTTTTCATAGAAGTACATCAAGGCAGCTTACAATGTACAAAGACACAATAAAATTTAAAAGCTGGCTTGTTTGCAGTTTATCCCTGTATGCCTGTTTTTGTGGTATTGTGTGGGAAATAAATCTCTCTGTTGTGATCTAAGGTTAATATTTTGTAAGTTGAAAGACTGAATACTATATGCAAGGTATAGCATGTGTCTGAAGTGCCACATTATGGACTTCAAGGGAAATGGCAGTATTAAAATGATAATTACCATCACCCTTTGAAAGTATATAGTGCCAGACTCCAATGCAAGTGACTTGCATATTCCACATATTGATTACTTGCTCACAGATGAATCCCCTGGTCACATATATGTGAAAGAAATGTGCATTGTGAGAGAATATGCCACGTGTATATCATTCTAAACCATGAAGGCTACAATCCTTGGGAGTAACACCTTTGAAATAAATAGTTTATAAATAAATAACTTCTGCGCCTTTGCATTAAGTTCTCATATCAAGATGAAAAAGTCCCATTGAACTCAGTGGAACTTGCTTAATACTGCATCATCAATGGACATCATACTGTACAAATAATAGATAATAGTAATTGTATTGTTCAGAGGACATTGTGCTTCTTATGCTGGATTTGTAGTATGTTATACTGCCAAGGTTGCTTACCATTCTGAAATGTGTATCGTTTCATAGAAGCAATTAATTAGATAGTAAGCTTGAGAAGGGCTCTCTTTTTCTTTTTGCAAGCTCTCATCATGTCGGAATGTGACCTTTAGGCCTCTTGACATTTTGCTTGTTGTTCTGGGCACCCTGCATCAACCTTTCCCATTCCTTTTTGTTTTTATCAGAATGGGTTGAACGCTCTCCATCTTGCCTCCAAAGAAGGCCACGTAGAAGTTGTTTCAGAACTGATACGCAGAGGTGCCAATGTGGATGCAGCAACAAAGGTCTGTGGCTGATATCTCAATGTTCTGCTGTTTTCCTACACAGATTCCACACTCGCAAAGTGTTGGTCAATTGAATGCAGACAGTAAGGCTTTAATCCAAGATCTTGAGAGACAGTGGGCCTTAAAAGTCAGGAACTGTAAGGAAAGGCGAGAAATATTTTTTGTGTGTGAAAGCTGGTGTCATAGAGACCAGAAATATACAGGAAAATTCATGCCAGGAGATGAGCTATCCAGTTCAGGCCCAGTTTCCATATAGTCACTGAACAGGGATGGGGCCATATATCACTGGTAGAGAAAATGCTTAGCATGCCAAAGGCATTGCGCCCTCTAGCTGCAAATTCAGGTGGTGAGTGCTGACTTGGGCCGCTGAGAAATATGAAGACGGTACCGCCATGTTAGCTGATCCCCAAAGTTTGCCATTAAAAACAACAACGCCAACTAAGGGGGCTGCTCCCATCCAAAAACAGCCCAATGAGGAGTGAACGTGCTCAGTAACCACAAAATGTTTTTTGACCCTTTTTATTTAAGATGTTTTTAAAGCTTTTTTAAAGAATGTTTTTAAAGTTGTTTTGTTTTAATGTATGCTAAGGTCTGTTTTTATGATGTTTTAAAGTTTTTTTACTGCTTTTGTTTGCCGCCCTGGGGTCCTGCTGGGAGGAAGGGCGGGATATAAATTAAATAATAAATAAATAAATAAAACGTGTCAGCTGAAAAAGAAAAAACATAGGGGATGGATGGGATGCCTTGTCTGAGATCCTTGCACCTTATAGTATCATGGAAGGAGGGCATGGCTGGTGGGCAGAAGCACTCCTGTTAGGGGTTGGAGATAGATGACAACAGACATGGGGAACCTCAGTCCCAGAGGCTAAATGGATGCCATACAGAGTAGACAATGTCATGATTTGGGGCCCATTGAAAAGGAGAGTGAGGACTGGTATAAAAAGAATAACCTGCGGAGTCAGTCAACAGCATGTACAGCAGTCTCAGGCCATCCTCTACTCCAGCAGCCCTCATTTGTCCAGTTCTGTGTGAGCTGATGGCTCACAAGGGAAGCGAGTAGTGCCCAGTTCAAGCCACGCCCAGGCCGAGAACAGACAAGAACAGGACCTGGAGCAGTCCCAAGGGGCTCTGCTAGCTGTTCCCCTGAGGTGGCTACAGAATATGTTTTTTTCTTCAGTGAGCTAGAGCCGGCTGAACCCTTCTGTAGTCTGACAAGAGCTGGAGCATGCTATTATTATTAATTTGATTTATAACCTGCCCTTTCTCCCAAAAGAGCCTAGGGCAGCATACATATCGATAATAAAACAATTTTTAAAAATTCTAAACACAGTGATTTTAGGGTTGCCAGGAAGAGTTTCTGTCGGCCATCAAACGTGTATGAAAGCAGAAATCTTTATAAATTTCTCCTGTAAGTCGATAGTGAGGGAGATAGATAGACTGCGCCTTTCCACCCCAATGTTCTTATGGTGGTGCTCCAGCCCTCGAACTAGCTGAATGCAAGACTGTGGTTACCCTCTGAAGTCACATTCCATAAGACTTGAGAGACTGATACCAGAAACATAAACCTGGCCATTCCCCACCCCGTTTAGTGTGCATGCATGCAGATGACTGATAATTTGCAGGATGTCAAGTGCACAGCAAAGTTGCTACAAAACATCTGATTAATTCTGTCTAATGGTAGAGCTGACCCTGCCCCTAGATTTTGTGTGTGTGTGTGTTTGTGTTGACATGAATGCTTGTACTAGTCTAAGTCTCTAATGGGGAACTTGCCAAAATAGTTTGCAAGACACCCGGCATTATCCCTGAATACAGAATTCAGAGCCTGCTATTCTGCCAACATATTCAACTGTGTCTTCCTGCTGCACAGGCTATTGGAGCGCATGGAGCCTTTTTCACATTCCGTCCCCTTCTCTCATTTCAGAAAGGAAACACAGCTTTGCACATAGCTTCTCTGGCTGGGCAAACTGAAGTGGTAAAAGTGCTGGTTACGAATGGGGCCAACGTCAATGCACAGTCACAGGTAAAATAGCTTTGCTTCACATGTCTTTGGACTACAAGGTATGAGTTGGTGTGTGTCTATAACATTTGTTCATGTCTGATAGCTTTTCAGAATTAATGTTTGGAATACATTGTTGGGCAGAGTGATTTGCATAAAAACATTCCTTTCAATCATACGCACTTTTCAGACGTTGCCTCTGCCCATATTGTACCCAAGGAGAATTTTGGAGTGGGTCTTACCCTTGTGCAGTATCCTCCTAGATTTTTTCAGCCCAGGGAGAAATTAACATATCTCCTGAACTTGCAAGATTAAACCCTTACGTCTCTTTATGGCAAAAGGAATAGGAGAGGGTACACATATGGTGGATTGAGCCCACAACCATGATGCTCACTCACAGTCTCTCACAAGGCACAATCCAGGGTGAGGGATGGGGTCATCTGAACAAGTCTCATGTTGACTTACAGCACAGTAAAACAAGCTATATGACAGCCAAGATCAAAATGTTCCAAACAGTATAGGGAAACCACAGGGTCTGTTTTTTGTAATTGTACACAGCTATGTACATGGGAGATCTTTGAATTAGTTATATGAGTCAAGGGAAATATCACAATGCTATGGCAGACATAATTATATTGCTGGACATCTGTAAGAGCACAAGCAGTCAGATTTGACCTCATCACTGAGGTCAAATGAGAGTGGAGGGGGTAATTTTATTTATTTACTACATTTATAACCCTCGTTCCTCCAAGGAGCTCAAAGTGACATAATGGTCCTCTCCCACACACACACCATTTATTCTCACAACAGCCTTGTGAGGTAGATTGAGCTGACATACAGTTACTGACCCAAGATCACTTCATGGCTTAGTGAGGATTTGAACCCAGGTCTCCCCAGTCCTAGGCTGACACTCTAATCATTAAGGCACACTAGTTTTCTAACATAATGGTGTAAACACTTTTCTAAAATGTGATTTAAAAAATCACGAGAAAGGGAAGTTCCTTCCACCTTTTCTTGTGCCGCTGAAAATCTTGATGGAATATGAGTATACTTTGGGCTCAGGCTTGCTTCAGGCTCTTAATAAAGAAGTCCTAAGTTAAAGCTCTCTTTCTCCTCAAAAATTCAATATCCACTGTTTATGAGGAATGACCTTCCTGAAATCACATTTTTTCAACAACTTCCTCTGCCGGAATGCTGGCCACTGTGTGCGATCCAGAATGGTCCCTTCAAGTGTTTAAAGTGTCAGGTAACAGAGCACAGCAAAGCATTTTACCCTCTTGCTTAAGATTTCCCTCCAGCATCATCCCAATTGCATTGTTACACGGCTGGAGTGGGCAATAATAAAAGCAGAATGTGAGAGTATCCCTGGCCCTATTTTGAAGAATTGCATCCTGAAAGGGGTTGTGGTTCACAATCCCTTTGCAATTTTAATGAAAATGCCAAACTGAAATCCTCTTGAAGTAAAGTATGTCATAGTAAATGTCCTTATCCTACATTTATGAGTTAAGAATCTTGTTTCCAGTCAAAGTCTTGCTGATGGCAGGTTTGTGAAAAGGAAAGTTTAAAAATGCATTTTGAAATAATGTTTCACACTAGTTTAATACTCTTTAACTTGGCTGCATATAAACATCCTTATTATTTTACATTCCATATATGAGTAGGATGAAATGATTTTGAGTTGCTCAAGGTCAATTTGGCATGATATTTTGTACTTGCAGAATTGGATCATGGGGCAATTCTTGTGGGTAAATGTATGTTAAAATGTTCCATCAGAAAGGATTACTCATGTTGATCACCTTGGCCATGATGAGTAGGTCATGAAGAGGCTCCAACAGAATGCTGACCTCCCACTCCATACTGGCCTTCACTGTGTGGACTTTGGCTGTCATTAGGTGCTCCATGAGTCAAAAGACCTTCTACACTTCACCTTAGAGTATCCAGAATCTTGTTCTTGCACTTACAGAATGGTCTAGAGAGCAAGGTCAGTCACAGTCTGAGGTCATGTTTGTGGAGGCCAATGACAGTGACAAAGTCTAGTCACAAGCCAGGATGATACACACAGGAAAGACAGTACAGTAGACCAAGAAGCTGGAGTTCAGAAGTTATCCCAGCAATTTCCCCATGGGTTTGAAGGCATCCAGAAGCTGTTATGCCTGAGTCTAGGTACAACTCATAGTCATCAGAGCTACCTGAGGAGTTGAGTGTACTCGTGAGGAAGCAGCTCCTCATGAATAGCCTATTACTCTTGAGGAATTGTGGCCTTCCAGATGGGCAAACTGCTGCTTGGCCACTGCCTGGTCCTGCACTTTCATGTGCTGGTGCTCTTTTGGGCTTGGAGGTGGCTCAGCTTTTGCCTCTGAGCCTGGGCTATCTATCAGAGATGGCAGCAGCTAGGATACTGTAAGGCCTGATGGTCCTGGTTTGGTCTTGCTGCTGCCTGACCCCACCTGTCCCATTGTATTGTTGTTGTTGTTGTTGTTGTTATAATATCCCACCATTCCTTCCAGAAGGAGCTCAGGGTGGCAGAAAAACCACTAAAAACACTCTAAAACATCTCAAAAACAGACTTTACAATGTATTAAAACAAAACATCGTTAAAAAAAACTTCAAAAACATTTAAAAAAGCAATTCCAGCACAGACGCAGACTGGGATAAGGTCTCTCCTTAAAGGCTTGTTGAAAGAGGAAGATGTTTTTGAAGATTTTTGAATGTTTTTGAAGATTTTAAAAAAAATGTTTAGTAGGTGCCGAAAAGAGATAGTGCCTGTCTAATATTTAAGGGGAGGGAATTCCAAGGATAGGTGCCATAACACTAAAGGTCCTTTTCATATGTTGTGTGGAATGGATCACCTGATAAGATGGTATCTGCAGGAGGCTCTCACCTGCAGAACGTAGTGATTGACTGGATATATAAGGGGTAAGACGATCTTTCAGGTATCCTGGTCCCAAGCTGTATAGGGCTTTGTACACCAAAGCCAGAACCTTGAACTTGTATGGTTCCCTTCAGGAGTACCAAATTTTCCTCTGATGAGGACTCCTCTAGCGGGGGCATGACAGTTTCCGCGCACCATGCTACTCCCTGTGGTGGTATCAAGGCAGGACTTTTGGGCAGAAGGCTAGGGCCCCACTCAGCAGCATGATCAGGAGGGCTCCCAAATGCAGCAGGGCTGGCTTACCACATTTTGAAGTTACTGAATACACATTGCCATCTAAAGAGCACCCACCCCACAATTTAGTCCAAACTGAAGAGCCTTACATTTCTTAATATCACCACTGGGCACTCCTCATCATGCTATGAATAGCTTTAATGCCAGAGGCCTAGGTAGAAAAAGGCTGATGGATACATCATGGTGAGGAACAGGAGAGTGTTACTTAAATGTGAATGGTCTGGAGTATTTCAGCATGCCCAACATGGGACAATAATGGTAGGAGATGGCAGGGTTTGTAGTGTTTTAGGCTGCAATCCTATGCCCACTTGCCAGGGAGTAAGCCCTGTTGAACTGAATGGGATTTGTTTCTAAATAAATAAGCAGAGGATTGCACTATTAGTTAGCTAAGAATTTCTACTGTGCCTTTTGGCCTGAACTAGGCCCACAAGGTAGTTCATTAAACAACCATTAAAATGCTACAAAATTCCAAACTATATTAAAACTATTTATTTACTTCACAAGAGCCTAAACGTTATTATACAGTTAAGAAGACAGAATTAAAATCAGATCACTTACACAGAAATAAAACCTTCCAAAACCATAGGTCACTCAAACATCTTCCAACAGAAAAGTATTGATCAAACACCTGCTGATCCAGTATCTAACATTAAACTAACATTTTTTAAAATCTATGTTAATCTAACATTTTTTACAAGTTGGGGGGAAATCCTTGAATAACCCGCTTAACAAGCCGAGGTTAGTTTCATCGGTCATGGGAGGGTTTTTTTTTAAAATGACTGTAGCTACATTGGCAAAGAGCACAGTTCTGTCACATTTCTGTTAAAGATGTGCCTTTGGATTTGTCCAGGTTTTTTCCCAGTTGGACACCACATTTGGTTTCACCAGCTCCTCCTGCCCATCTCGTTAACTGGAAACCTATGCTGAGTCCTCAAAATTATCCTGGAGCATGTCAGCTGTTAATTGGGCAGGGGGTTGCCTTAGACAAAAAACAGGAGCCTGTGTCTAGGGAAGGACCAGTACTTCCTGCATAGAGGAGGAAATGCCCCTGGGGCTTCTTCTCTTTTAGATGCTGAGCCCCTATCACTCGCAGCACTCTTTCCCACAGGGCCAGTTGACACATTACACTTTTTAGATGTAGCATTCTACCTCAAAAATGCAATTTATGAGTGTGACAAAGAACTTTGGGGTATACTCTCAATGGCATTCTCACGTTTCTTTCTGTATAATATGTGAAACACCCCTCAGCCACTCCTGTAGCTGTGGCTAATCTACAGATCACAACAGCAATTGTGTGACATTCCTTTGGGAAGCATAGATTATAGATTGTTTACCGAAGCCAGCTGACGGGTGTGAGAACTATCATAGAGTTCTTTCCTGAAGCTGACCTTGCATTTCTAACACATAGGGTCTTTTTCCCTTTTCCCCAGAAGTCGCTAGCTGTGCTGTGATTGCTGAGTCAACATTGGCAACACAGAGGAATACATAGGAAGCCTTCACAAAACAAAATCATGTTTTTAAAGATAAATCTGGTTCTAATGTAACACAAAATAGGTGGACAGCTACGTGTTGGGGATGCTTAGCTGTGAATTTCCTGCATCGACCAGAGGCTTGGATGAGATGGTCTACAAGTCCCCTCCAACTTTGTGATTGTATGATAAACTGTGGTTTAGTGTTACATGCACAAGCCTCATGTTCATGCCCCTGCCCTTTTTTCCTCTTCTGCTCTGCTGTGGCCTCAAGAAGGAGATTGGAAGTTTTTACTTCTGTTTTTAATTAACCATGATTTATCACTATGTCCGAACCTAAAACTGTTTAATCTTAACTATGGTTTAGGGAAATAAGCCAATTTTGAAAACCAAGGTTTGAAGCTGACTCAGTATACCATACTTAAGATGTTGTTCAAACAACAACTGTGCTTCCCTTTTGACCTGTTATTTACAGTATGTGTATTTGTTATATTTGTAATCCCACCTTGCCATAGAAAACACTCCCTGGAAGTAAAAAATCAACACATCAGGAAGAAAGGAAGCTTTTCACAGGGTGATAATTCAAAAATCTGATCCATCACTTGGATCCAGAACTGATACAACCCTTTCTGCCAAATCAGGACTCTACCATCCCATTCTGCTGCATGTGTAGATTATCCTTAGAGGACCAAAACGGTTATCCGAGCAAAACTTTAGGTTTCCAAAGAAAAGTTATACTATTGTGTTTTTCTTTTTCAGAATGGCTTCACTCCATTATATATGGCAGCCCAAGAAAATCATCTGGAAGTGGTTAAGTTTCTTCTTGATAATGGGGCAAGTCAAAGCCTTGCCACAGAGGTGAATGTTCATTTTATATAGTGTTTGCCAAAACGTTAAATGTACTTCACTGCATAGTGAAATATGGAAGTATAACACTGCACAACTCCTTCTCACAAAGTTAAGAGATGTGCAAAATCAAAGGACAAATTTCACCTTGACAACTCTGTCTGGTGTAGCACCACAGACATTCACAGAAAACCCCTAGACAGTTGCATGGTTTGTCCACTTTGGTGTATTCAACGGGAATAGTGAAGCTTCTGGTAAGTTTTCAGTTCTAAGATCCCAATAAGTCAGTCTGCAATTCAAGAATCCATTTGCACATTAACCAACCAATTTTTCTAGATTTTCTCTTCCAGTTTTAAAAAATTCTCTATTTGCTTCAGTGTGTGCTTTTTTATTATTTCCAAAGCTTTCATTTTTCTGCAGTTAAAATAATTATATGAGCTCTGCATAAATATTTGTAGGTCACACATGCAGAATTATCACTTGATGACTGTTGTATATATGTAAAAGTGGTGTCTTTTGGGCGTGTGAGAGAGTGAGTATGAGAGAGTAATTACAGGTCAAATGTTACAGACAGAACTTTTTTATAACCTCACCTCAAGACATAACAGCCAGGATTCTAACTAGCCCTCTGTGAACAGAAGGGGTCCCTTCTCCTGTTTGTGGACGGAAAATGGAATCCAGCGTAGGCTCCTGCTGGAATACAGGGGTGGGTGGAGCCATTGTTCTCTGATATTCCCTTTCCCTTTCAGCCCTGCTGTGCTGCCTCTCATGCTGCTCCAGAGGGTCCCCTAAGAGGAGATCAGTGAAAAATGGCACTCCTTTTCTGCTGCTAGAAGCAGAAGTATATTATTATTATTATTATTATTATTAATAATAATAATAATAATTTAAAATATTTAAAATATTTCTATCCTGCCCTTCTACCCTATAATAGGGCACTCAGGGTGGCTTACAATAAAATCACACACATACATAATAAAATTATACACAATAAAAACACAAAACATTACAGTAAATTAAAATACATTAAGTACAATTAAGATAGACAGACATATATATCTATATGTATACATATATGGAGGAATGATAATAAAAGAACTAAAAAGATAAAACTTAAAAATAAAGAGCATAAAAACAGTGTCAGGCTCACCTGTCAGTCCCTCCCAAAGGCTCTCTGAAACAAGATAGTTTTCAAAAGTTTCCGGAAAACCATCAGGGAGGGAGCAGAGTGGGTTTCTTGAGGCAGGGAATTCCAAAGCCTGGGAGCCACAGGCAGCTCCACGTAGAGTGCGTTACAGTAGTCAAGCCTCGATGTCACCAATGCATGTGTCACTGTGGCCAAGTCAACTACCTCCAGGAACGGACACAGCTGGTATACCATTCTGAGTTGGCCAAAAGCACTCCTGGCTACCACAGCCACCTGATATTCAAGCAGCAGGGCAGGATCCAAGAGAACTCCCAAACTGCTGACCTGCTACTTCAAGGGGAGTGCATCCCATCCAGAATAGGTTGCAACCCTATCCCTGGCGCAGTTTTCCCCTTGACCAGCAACACTTCCATCTTGTCTGGATTAAGTTTCAGTTTGTTAGCCCACATCCAGCCCTTCACAGCCTCCAGGCACTGGTATAGGATGAGCACTCCCTCCCTGCAATCAGATGGTAGGGAGAGACAGAGATGTGTGTCATCAGCATATTGATGACATTGTATTCCAGATCTCCACATGACTTCTCCCAGCAGTTTCATATAGATGTTGGAGCGCATGGGAGGCAGAATGGAACCCTGTGGGACCCCGTAGGCCAACGGCCAGAGGGACGAGCAGTAGTCTCCCAGCACCACTTTCTGGCTCCTGTCTGTCAGGTAGGATTGGAGCCACCGTAAAACAGTGTCTCCCAAACCCATCCCAGCTAGATGGCCCAGAAGGATACCATGGTTGATGGTATCAAAGGCCGCCAAAAGGTCCAGCAGCACCAACAGGGATGCATTCCTCCTGTCTGATGCTCAGCGTAGGTCATCAAGCAGGATAACCAGGGCAGTCTCTGTCCCATGACCCGGCCTGAAGCCTGATTGAAAAGGGTCTAGATAGTCCGCTTCATCCAGAATAAGTTGGAGTTGAGCATCCACCACCTTCTCAATCACTTTGCCAAGAAAGGGGAGATTAGAGACTGGGCGGAAGTTGTTAAGATTCGCAGGATCTAACGAAGCCTTTTAAACAAAGGTCTTATCGCAGCCTCCTTCAAAAATGTTGGCATAGAACCTTCCCTTAGGGAGGTGTTTATCAAATGTGCCGACCAACTAGCCATTCCCACTCTGGCAGATTTAATTAGCCAGGATGGGCAAGGGTCAAGTGAGCAGGTAGTGGCCCTCATTTCGGTCCTGTCCACATCCTGAAGCTTTACAAGCTCAAAAGTATCCATAGAAAAATGACTAGAGAAAACCTCGGGGACATCTGGCACAACTGTAATTAAGGAGGAGTCCAAGTCAGTCTGAATGCGAGCAATTTTATCTGCGAAGTGCCTCGCAAACATGTCACAACAAGCAACTGAGGGCTCAGAGTCTAATGTGGGGTCACAGCCCAAAAGACTGCAGACTACCCGGAAAAGCATCGCCGGACGGCACTGAGCAGACGTAATGGTGGCAGAGAAGTGCCCTTTCTTCGCTGCCATCACTGCCACATGATAGGCTTGAAAATGAGCTCTAGCCTGTGTTTGGTTGAAAGCAGATTGAGTAGAACTCCACTCACAGGGCATTTCACCCAATGGAACTTTAGGATCTAATTTGATGCTTTTCAGTTGAATTGGTCACACATTCATCATTCATAGCTATTCATCAAGAGTAGATTAACTAATACTTGCATATGTCTGAATCAGCTTTTCAATAGTTTTTTAAAAATGGCTTCTAAGCAAGACTTATTTGCAAATAATATATTTAAACTTTTAAAAGGTAAATATAGAGGCCATCAGCCTCCTTTGTTGTGCAGTCTACTCAGTCTCTCCAGTCATGTCCTGGCTACAGGATTGAACAGTTGTGTTTTAACACATTTTTCAGTATATTTGTGTTATCTGTTTGTTGGTCCTCCTTGTAACCTTTGAAGTTGCTTTGATTGTGCACATTCTGTGATGAACTCTTGTCCCTCATCAGTTAGGAGATTTGTGACGTATCTGTATTTAACCAATTGGTGGAAGGGTTTACAGTTGGTTGGCAGCCTGTTTATATCCTATTACCAGAGATTAGATATGTTCCAGGCTAAAATATGTGTCACTCCAGTTTCTGAACAAAGAAAAGCTAAATTCATATGTATAAGTTATGAAAATTGAGTAAAATTTGCATAATGATCTTACTTCACATCATTATATTTTCTTACTAATTTCTCTTTTTTCACATAATTATATTTGTCTTACTAATTTCTCTTATTTCACATTATTTTACTGTATTTTAGGTAATTCTGGTTTTGTTAGGTATGGGGGGGAGCGAGCTACTCTAGACATGGAAGCCTTGCCTGCCACCACTGGCAGTCTTACACAGGCCCTTCTCCACATTCTGAGGTTTCACAAGCTATGGTTGACAGACATTTAAACATAACTTTGTATCCTTGAGGACTAGAAATTTGCTTTTTTTGAAAGCTGAGATTCTGAAGAAGCTAATTCCAGCATTCAGTGCCACTTGCTGCATTTTTTCTTTGCTCCTGTATTATCCACTGTTTTATTTATTTATGCAAAAATGCATACTCTATTTTTCCCTTTCAAAAATAACTTATTCATTCAAAGAGTCTTACAAAATATAAAATGAACAAAAAATAGCAATTATCCATCATTAAAAGAGTTACCAGAATAAATTCAGCATCAAGATAGGAGAGTACAAGGAGCCAGAGCTAACATATCAATAAACTAAATTAAACAACAACAGAACTAGAAGCTTGTTTACAGAGAAATGTTTTCACTGTCCAGCAGAATACAAATGGAGAGGAAGATAATTTCTTTGGGCAAAAAGTTCCACATGTGGGGCACAACCAAAGATACAGCCCTTTTGCACATTGTGCCAACACAGTGGTACATACAGAAGAGGTGTAACAGCTAATCTTGAAAGATGGGCACATTCAGATGGAAGAAGACTTCAGGTAGCTTGGTCGCTGCTTAAGACATAAGAACATAAGAAGAGCCTGCTGGATCAGGCCAGTGGCCCATCTAGTCCAGCATCCTGTTCTCACAGTGGCCAACCAGGTGCCTGGGGGAAGCCCGCAAGCAGGACCCGAGTGCAAGAACACTCTCCCCTCCTGAGGCTTCCGGCAACTGGTTTTCAGAAGCATGCTGCCTCTGACTAGGGTGGCAGAGCACAGCCATCACGGCTAGTAGCCATTGATAGCCCTGTCCTCCATGAATTTGTCTAATCTTCTTTTAAAGCCATCCAAGCTGGTGGCCGTTACTGCATCTTGTGGGAGCAAATTCCATAGTTTAACTATGCGCTGAGTAAAGAAGTACTTCCTTTTGTCTGTCCTGAATCTTCCAACATTCAGCTTCTTTGAATGTCCCTGAGTTCTTGTATTATGAGAGAGGGAGAAGAACTTTTCTCTATCCACTTTCTCAATGCCATGCATAATTTTATACACTTCTATCATGTCTCCTCTGACCCGCCTTTTCTCTAAACTAAAAAGCCCCAAATGCTGCAACCTTTCCTCGTAAGGGAATCGCTCCATCCCCTTGATCATTCTGGTTGCCCTCCTCTGAACCTTTTCCAACTCTATAATATCCTTTTTGAGATGAGGTGACCAGAACTGTACACAGTATTCCAAATGCGGCCGCACCATAGATTTATACAATGGCATTATGATATCGGCTGTTTTATTTTCAATACCTTTCCTTATTATCGCTAGCATGGAATTTGCCTTTTTCACAGCTGCCGCACACTGGGTCGACATTTTCATCGTGCTGTCCACTACAACCCCGAGGTCTCTCTCCTGGTCGGTCACCGCCAGTTCAGACCCCATGAGCGTATATGTGAAATGAAGATTTTTTGCTCCAATATGCATAATTTTACATTTGTTTATATTGAATTGCATTTGCCATTTTTCCGCCCATTCACTCAGTTTGGAGAGGTCTTTTTGAAGCTCTTCGCAATCCCTTTTTGTTTTAACAACCCTGAACAATTTAGTGTCGTCAGCAAACTTGGCCACTTCACTGCTCACTCCTAATTCTAGGTCATTAATGAACAAGTTGAAAAGTACAGGTCCCAGTACCGATCCTTGAGGGACTCCACTTTCTACAGCCCTCCATTGGGAGAACTGTCCATTTATTCCTACTCTCTGCTTTCTGCTTCTTAACCAATCCCTTATCCACAAGAGGACCTCTCCTCTTATTCCATGACTGCTAAGCTTCCTCAGAAGTCTTTGGTGAGGTACCTTGTCAAACGCTTTTTGAAAGTCTAAGTACACTATGTCCAGTGGATCCCCTGTATCTATATGCTTGTTGACACTCTCAAAGAATTCTAATAGGTTACTGAGACAGGACTTTCCCTTGCAGAAGCCATGCTGGCTCTGCTTCAGCAAGACTTGTTCTTCTATGTGCTTAGTTAATCTAGCTTTAATAATACTTTCTACCAGTTTCCCAGGGACAGAGGTTAAACTAACTGGCCTGTAATTTCCAGGATCCCCTCTGGATCCCTTTTTGAATATTGGCGTTACATTTGCCACTTTCCAGTCCTCAGGCACGGAGGAGGACCTGAGGGACAAGTTACATATTTTAGTTAGCAGATCAGCAATTTCACATTTGAGTTCTTTGAGAACTCTCGGGTTGATGCCATCCGGGCCCGGTGATTTGTCAGTTTTTATATTGTCCATTAAGCCTAGAGCTTCCTCTCTCGTTACCACTATTTGTCTCAGTTCCTCAGAATCCCTTCCTGCAAATGTTAGTTCAGGTTCAGGGATCTGCCCTATATCTTCCACTGTGAAGACAGATGCAAAGAATTCATTTAGCTTCTCTGCAATCTCCTTATCGTTCTTTAGTACACCTTTGACTCCCTTATCATCCAAGGGTCCAATCGCCTCCCTAGATGGTCTCCTGCTTTGAATGTATTTATAGAATTTTTTGTTGTTGGTTTTTATGTTCTTAGCAATGTGCTCCTCAAATTCTTTTTTAGCATCCCTTATTGTCTTCTTGCATTTCTTTTACCAGAGTTTGTGTTGTTTTTTATTTTCTTCATTTGGACAAGACTTCCATTTTCTGAAGGAAGACTTTTTGCCTCTAAGAGCTTCCTTGACTTTGCTCGTTAACCATGCTGGCATCTTCTTGGCCCTGGCGGTACCTTTTCTGATCTGCGGTATGCACTCCAGTTGAGCTTCTAATATAGTGTTTTTAAACAACTTCCAAGCATTTTCGAGTGATGTGACCCTCTGGACTTTGTTTTTCAGCTTTCTTTTTACCACTCCCCTGATTTTTGTGAAGTTTCCTCTTTTGAAGTCAAAAGTGACCGTGTTGGATTTTCTTGGCAATTGGCCATTTACATGTATGTTTAATTTAATAGCACTATGGTCACTGCTCCCAATCGGTTCAACAACACTTACATCTCGTAGCAGGTCCCGGTCCCCACTGAGGATTAAGTCCAGGGTTGCCGTCCCTCTGGTTGGTTCCATGACCAACTGGTCTAGGGCATAGTCATTTAGAATATCTAGAATTTTTGCTTCTTTGTCATGACTGGAACACATATGCGGCCAGTCTATGTCTGGGTAGTTGAATTCACCCATTACTACCACATTTCCTAGTTTGGATGCTTCCTCAATTTCATATCTCATCTCAAGGTCTCCCTGAGCATTTTGATCAGGGGGACGATAGATCGTTCCCAGTATTAAATCCCTCCTGGGGCATGGTATCACTACCCACAACGATTCTGTGGAGGAGTCCGCCTCTTTTGGGGTTTCCAGCTTGCTGGATTCAATGCCTTCTTTCACGTATAGAGCGACTCCGCCACCAATACATCCTTCCCTGGCCTTCCGATATAGTTTATATCCAGGGATAACCGTATCCCACTGGTTTCCTCCATTCCACCAGGTCTCCGTTATGCTCACTATATCAATGCTCTCCTCTAAGACCAAGCACTCCAGTTCTCCCATCTTGGTTCGCAGGCTCCTAGCATTGGCGTACAGGCACTTGTAAGCAGTGTCTCTCTTCAAGTGTCTTTGGCGCTTGTGGTTTGGGCTGTGGTAATTTTGCCCTTCTGAATTTATATCCTGTGCCCCTGCTCTCACAATGCCTACTTCTAGGCCTACCCCTTTTACAATTTCATCATTTCTTTGGTCTTTATCCCAGGGGGGAGGTTTATTCCGAACCAGACTTTCCTCAGCTCCTGTCGGGTTTCCCCCTCAGTCAGTTTAAAAGCTGCTCTGCCACCTTTTTAGTTTTAAGTGCCAGCAGTCTGGTTCCATTCTGGTTCAAGTGGAGCCCGTCACTTTTGTACAGGCCTGACTTGTCCCAAAATGTTCCCCAGTGCCTAACAAATCCAAACCCTTCCACCCGACACCATCGTCTCATCCTCGCATTGAGACTGCGAAGCTGGGCCTGTCTGGCTGGTCCTGCTCGTGGAACCGGTAGCATTTCAGAGAAAGCCACCTTGGAGGTCCTGGCTTTCAGCATCCTACCTAGCAACCTAAATTTTGCTTCCAGGACCTCACGGCTGCATTTCCCCATGTCGTTGGTGCCAACGTGCACCACGACCACTGACTCCTCCCCAGCACTGTCTACCAAACTATCTAAACAACAGGCGATATCCGCAACCTTCGCACCAGGCAGGCAAATCACCTTGCAGTCTACACGCCCATCACACACCCCACTGTCTATGTTCCTAATGATCGAATCACCCACTACAAGGATCCCTCCACCCCCTGGAGATATATCCTCGGCACGAGAGGATAGCTGCTCATCCCCCAAGGAATGGGTCCCTTCTAAGGGATCGTTTCCCTCTTCCTCAGCTGGATGCTCTCCTTCCCTGAGACCATCGTTCTCCATGATAGCAGAAGAGCTATCATCCTCGGAGTGGGACACAGCTATAACGTCCCTGAAGGCCTCCTCCACACACCTCTCTGCCTCTCTCAGCTTTTCCAGGTCCGCCACCTTGGCCTCAAGGAAATGAAGTCGTTCCCGGACTTTAAATGTACTTTAAATGTAATAACCAGCACCTTGAATTGCACTTGGAAATTAGTTGGCAGCCTGTACAGCTGATAGGATGAGCATGGGTGGGTCACATGATCCCAGCAAATTGCCCCAGTCAAGATCTTGGCAGCAGCATTCTGCACCGATTGAAGTTTCCAAATTATTTTCAAGAGCAGCCTCACATAGGTAGAGCGAGTTACAGTAAATGGAAATGGACTGCCTTCAAGTCGATCCCGACTTATGGCGACCCTATGAACAGGGTTTTCCTGGTAAGCGGTATTCAGAGGTGATTTACCATTGCCTTCCTCTGAGGCTGAGAGGCAGTGACTGGCCCAAGGTCACCCAGTGAGCTTCATGGCTGTGTGGGGATTCGAACCCTGGCTTCCAATAGTCCATTTGAAATGTAGGTAATGCATGTAGGACCATGGATAGACCTGACCTTTCAAGGAATAGACCCAGCTGGCACCCTGTATGAAGGTGGGCCAAAATTGTCCTGGCCACAACCGCTATCTGAGTACCTATTACCAAAATTGGTTCCAAGAGTATTCCAAAGCTATGATCTTTTAAGAGGAATGCAACCCCATCTAGAATATGCTGACATCCCTCGACCGTTACACCTCCTGACCAATAGCATCTCTTTCATGTCTGGCTTTTATTTCAGTTTGTTCAGCTGAAATCCCACACAAAACACCTATGCCAATTTACACACAGCTTTGCCTATTTTATAGAAAAGAAAAGCACCATTGGCTTGGGTTCCTTGGAGACATCTCTCCTGACTACTGTTGTTTGTTCATTTTGTAGGATGGCTTCACACCATTGGCAGTAGCTCTTCAACAGGGCCATGACCAGGTGGTTTCCTTGTTGCTTGAAAATGACACAAAGGGGAAAGTCCGTCTTCCTGCTCTCCACATTGCTGCACGCAAGGATGACACCAAGGCAGCTGCCTTACTGCTGCAGAATGACCATAATGCAGATGTAGAGTCCAAGGTTAGTAGCTGGTTTCTTTTGTTTTTTTTAAGAAGCAGAGGGAAAAAAGAGTGATGTGTACAGTGTCTGTGCTGCTCTTTGGTAACAAATGAAGAGCGCCCTATGTCTATTCCAGGTTTTATTACTACAGTTTCATTTAGCACTGTTTTAAGTTTTGGACCAGCACCATTTGCATTTGGGGAATTACAAGGTGCAAAACCTACTTTTCATTCAGTACTAACTCTTGTGTCGACAGCCTTGAATGGAAAAACCAGTTGGTCTATATTTGAAACAAATGATGCTGTCAGCAGTTGAGATAAAATAATCAAATGACAAATCGCTTTTTAAAGATGTCCTGGGTTCTGTTTCTTGGTCACACTGGAGTGTTAGAGTGTGGCAAAGCAATGCAACTCAGAAACGGGCTTTGATATATATCATTTGGTGTAGTGAAGAAGCATTAACTTTGTTTAGTTTTCTTTCCTAAAGGTAGGCATAGGCTGCATCCAGGAATCAAATCCAGGGCCTAATAAGCCAGGATATGCATTAGCTCTGTGCACCCACACACAGTCCATTCACTTTTGCTTTGTTCCTCCCTTCACCCGAATGGGAGAAGCCAGGAAGCCACAGTTAATGATAGCTTCCCAGTAGCAGTCAGCGGGGCAGAGTGAAGCTGCTCTTCTGACACTCCTGCTGCCATGCCCGCACTGTGCTGAATTCCTCACCCCCTCTCAGGAACCAGAAGCGGTGCTCAGTGTTAGGAAGGCTGGTAAGCAACACCACCCTGCTGCTTGTGCTGCCCTGCTGACCACTAGTGTAGCTCCCTGTTAGGTGCAAACTGGGAAACTATGGTGAATGGCTTCTGTGAAAGCCAAGATACGAAGCCAAAGTTTAAAGTTGGCTTAAGAATCCTGGCTTGTTTGGATGCCATTAAATAATTTCCTGGTTCAGAGGTAACAGAGATCTTTGGTTCACTCAGATTCCCAACTTGTTTCCCTGCTCCTGCAAGAGGAGGAGCGAAGTGGGAGTGAAGGAGCTCATGCCTATCCCGACTTATTAAGACAGAATTTGATCATGCAAACCAGGTCATGGTTGAAGGCTGAAATGGGAAATGTGGGGTTTCTGAATCTCAATTTTTACTGTGGATGAAATGACAAAATCTCATTTTTAACACACACCCATTCATGTTTGGAAAAAAAGAAATAGCCTGCCAATCAGCCTCGCTTTCCTTCTGTGCCTATTAGTCCTTTCATTGTTTTGTCCATTCAGCGGTCACAAAGCTTTCTGCATCCATTATCACCAGTAGAGGACTAACCCTTCATTTTTTCCCCCCTTCTTTGCTTCCAAATGTGTTAACCTAGATGGTGGTGAATAGAACAACTGAGGTATATATAAAAAATTATATATATAAATATAAATATATATGCATCATCCCACATTGTAGAGCTGCTGTGTCATTTCTTCCTTCTCTTCTCTGCATTGCCTTTGTAGAGGAGTAGACCTGCTTTAGATTCAACAGAGTGGCATGTGCTAGAGAAGAATGTAGTTTTAGTTACTTACCAGGGCTTTCTGCAGCTGGAATGGGTCTTCATAAAAGTGTACAAGCAAGCTTCCTTTGGAACTAATTGTCACCGCTGAAGAGTCATTTTGTGTAAGAGGAAAGCACCTGGGTTTTCAATGCTATATCAGACATTTTTATCAGCTATGTCAAGAGCTGCAGACATCCCTGACACACTTTTGCATCCAGGACTTAGATTCTTTAGGCTCTTGCATGACACTTTATTGTCAGTGTCAACAAAAAGGTGAGGGGTGGGGTGGTTCTTCTGAGCAACTCAGAAATGTGTAAACACTTTTCAAGCTGAGGCAGTGACAGCTAGCATGGCTAAAGAGGCTTGCTGATGATTTTAGACATGTGTCAAGTTCCCTCTGAGGTTCCACGCATTGTGGGGACTGGTTGACTTGCTGCATGTATTAGCATTTTTTGAAGAAGAAAAAAATATTTTTTAAAAAATGTCTTAAATATGAAAACAAGTCACTGAAGCTATCTGGTTGGCTACTTACTTTCTAATGAGAGTTGGGGTCTCATCATATTAACCACATGTGATTGCTGACCGTGGGAGGCCAATCTTTTATCTTTTATAGAAGGAACCCTCTTTTAAAAAATCACATTAATCTCTTTTTTAAAATGGACTTTGATGTTTTAATTTGCATCTGCTTTGAATTTATGAAATCTACTCAGCAATTATTATCAAGTGACTCCATTTGAACTTCTGCAAGGAAGATGCAAGAATAATAAAACACTAATAGCAAGTAGATATGTCCCATAAGAAACTGATTTACCACTTAAGAGAAGGGTAATGTTTTCATTTTATTAACTTTCTTAGACACTTTTTGCAATAGCCAAACATCTTATCCTGCTCCTATTTTTCCAGAATAGGCATGTTAATTTATTTCCCTTCTCCTGAGTATATTCTTATTCACCATGTTCAAACAAGTCATAAAGCACTACAGTGACTGAAAACTAGAACAGAATGTATACTATATCTCTGGATCACATTCTGCTTACTGGACTCTATCTGCACTGAAGACACATTTTAGGAGTTGGTGGAAGACCTTTGGGGGGAAAATATATCTTGCTGTGTGTGGTGTTGTTCTTTTCTCTTTCAGAGTGGCTTCACCCCCTTGCATATAGCTGCCCACTATGGAAATATTAATGTAGCTACACTGCTTCTAAATCGTGGTGCTGCTGTGGACTTTACTGCAAGGGTATGTACTAATTCTTAGAAATTTCACTTAAATGTGACCTCTTAAAGCCTCTGATGGAGTTATAACACTTAGTCATTGTTAGAGTAAACCACGGTTTGTTGTCTTAACCCTATTTGACATCCCAGATGTATGATACAAGCATATTTTAGGCAGCTGAGCTAAGCTCTGCTTTCTGAGAGGCCTGTATAGAGAGATACAAAGAGATCTGCTTGCAGAGAGGCTGGAGAGGTGGGGAAAACTGCTCCTGGTTTTCTCAGTATAGCTGTAACATAACTGTGGTTAATGCAAACCATAGTTTTCAAGTCCACTTCAAACTTTCAATTTACATCATGATTTGTAGCCAATGCATAGACATAGTAAAGGGGGGGGGAAACTCTACATAGGGCCTAAGTGTGAATGGTATGAACAGTTGTTAGAGAACGTAAATAAGATTTCCAGGGACCAAAGGATGTGAGGTTTAACATTCTTGCATAGCTATCTGCTCCCCATGACATTCTCTCTCTCTCTCTCTCTCTCTCTCTCTCACTCACACACACACACACAGAAAGAGAGAGAGAGAGAGAGAGAGAGAGAGAGAGAGAGAGAGGACGTTACCTTATTGGTCCATCTAGCTCAGTATTGTCTACACTGACTGGCAGTGTCTCCCCAGGGTTTCAGACAGGTGTCTTTGCCAGCCCTATCTAGAGATGCCTTCAGCATGCAAGGCAGTTGCCCTACCACTGAGCTACCCCCCCCATTTCAGATGCTTTTTGACATGCAAGATCACATGCTACTATACCACAGTACATACATATGTGCTAATGACGAATCATAGAATCACAGAATAGCAGAGTTGGAACGAGCCTATAAGGCCATAGAGTCCAACTCGCTGCTCAATGCAGGAACAGGTTCACAAGCCTGAGAAAGCTTGTGAATGCGACAGTTTGTCAGGTATGTGTGTCTCACTGGATCCAGGACATGGATCTTTCAGATCCAGACACAGACATTTCAGTGAACACAAAGTGCAATTTGCCAGTGATCCCTCAGGTGCTGATTGGCTCTGAGCCCAGTCTTCTGATTGTCTGAGAGCCCTGTTTAATACCTCCTGGGTCAGATCAGCCCACCCTGGGTGTTTTCCTGGTGGCCTGTTGCCAGTGATTCAGTCTTTTGAGTTTGCCCTTCCTTGCCCCACAGTTTATCCCCCCCACCAGCAAATTAATCACCCAAGCCCAGATATGGACCTGAGCTGAACCCCATCTACCTGGTCCCACTCAGCAATCAGCAGGGGGTAATGAGTAGTTCTGGCCACATAACAGGGCTGGTCCAAGACATTTTGCTGCCTGAGGCAGAGCAGCAAATAGCGACTCCCTCCTCCAAAGTCAAGGCAGAGGTGAAGCTATCTTAGCACCTGAGACAGAAAACCCCACAAGTGCCTCTTCCCATCTTTGGCAGTAAAAAGACAGCAATGTTAAACTAAATAACTAACAATGTGGCACCCTTTCATGACACCCAAAACTGTATGCATGAGGCAGCTGCCCCACTGTTCCTAATGGTAGGGATATAATGACCTTGTAAATTCTTGTATCTTGTTGTTTTACTTCTGTATTCTTTCAGCTTGTTCTTCTGTCTACCCAGTTAGCCCTGCTGAATACACTTCTCTCCCCGCCCCCCAATACCAGGTTTCAACTTGGAGATTCTCCCTCTGCCTTTAAATCTGAAGGCTGCAGATTCTCCCACCCATTTCCTTCCCCCTCTTTTGTTTGCCCCCTCCCCACCTACTGCAGTGATGGGGTGGTGGTTGGTGGGAGAAGCTGCCACTCCTCTTGCCCGCATTCAGTGACAGGGTTAATGATAAAAGAGGAATCTCCAAGTTTGCAGTCTGGAAACAACACCAGCAACACTGTGGATGGTATTGGACATAAACAGGATTCTCATTCAGTAGTAATTCTTATGTTTTGGTTGCAGATGGCTTGTTTAAGCAAGCTTTGTGCTTTTTTCTGTTTCTTTTACTGCCTTTTAATTCTAAGGAGCATTAATTTGTCCCCCCTTTTTTTCATTCTAAGGAAAGGTAGTTAAGAAGTCCTAGCTTGCCCAAGAGTATGGCAAGTTGCATAGCACTGTCCTGGGAAACACAATGATTATGGCTGGCTGCAGGAGGCAGATCCCTCTGCAGAGGGGCACAGCTCCATCCCCACACCCAGCATGATAAACTGGGAAGAGCAGCAGCACAGAGGTGTAGATGGGCCAGAAGAATTCTTCACATTATTCTTGTATAATGGGGTGAAGAACCTTTTTTTCTGTTTTTCTGTTTCTGCATTTCCTCGGGGTAATCTGCTGGGGGGGGCATGCTGGTGTAGGCGGGATTGAAGCCAGTGGTGGGCAGGGCCAGAGCTAAATATACATGCGGCCACCCATTTTCTCTTGCTTTCTCTCCTTTTTCTCTCCTATTTCTCTGTCTGTCTGTCTGTCTATCCTATCCTATCCTTCCCACCTAGTGGGCTGCTGGGGAAGGAGCAGATTGCTGATGCCACAGATCTGAACAAATTGCTTGCAGAGGATGTCTTCCCACTCCTCCTCCCATTGTGCTATCTGTTTCAGTTTCCTCCCCCACCCCTATTTACCTCCATTCTGCCCCACCGGGTGTTCCCCACCCACATGGAATTAGGCTGAGGGCTGTGTGGAAGTAGGCCATGGAATGCAGATGCTGCCACCACCACCACCTTCCTTCCTTCCTTCCTTCCTTCCTTCCTTCCTTCCCATTTCATTTCATTTCATTTCCATCCCACCTTTCCTCCAAGGAGCTCAAGATGGCATACATGGTTCTCCCCTCCCTATTTTATCCTCACAACAATCCTGTGAGGTAGGTTAGGCTGAAAAGCAGTGACTGGCTGCCAGCCTTCTGCAACCTGCCACTGAGGAAGGAATCCTGCCTGTGAAAAGATTCCATAGTAACACTTGAGACCCTCCCCATTTCCCCTAATTGGGGTGTTTCTCTTATCTGTCAGGGAGCCACTTTTTCACACATAGCTGGCTCCTCTAATGGGGTATTTGCAAGGATGAGATGTACTTATTCAGGACAGGTGATCATTCTGCCTCCTCCCAATGCTCCCAGGCCTTGAGGTAAGCAGCCCATGTTACTTCCCTGCCCTGCAGGGGAAACTGTACATTGGCCCATGCAGTCTTTGCTGCTCATCCATATAACAAGGTTAATTATAATATTTTACTTTTATGTATAGCACTTTAGAGCCTTCAGAGAGCTTCATATATATTACCTTAGTAGTCCTTACAACAGCCCTGTAGGGTAGGCCTCTATTCTTATTCTTAATAGTAGTAGTAGTGATAGTTGTAGTATCTCCATATTGCTGAGATGCAGCACTTATGGCAGAGGCAGGATTTGATCCAGGGACTTCTCTTAGCCACTGTGCTGGACCAGCTCATAAGAAGCCTGTCGTTAGCAAAAACCTAATATACAGGAGTGTATATCGATCTAATTTCTTGGAGTTGAGTCCTGGCTGATCAAAGTAATGGATATGATGATGTTTTATTTATTTGTACCATCACCAGTACATTTGTCATTGTACAGAATAACAGGAGCATAAAAAGATGGGTTCCTGCCCCAGGAAGCTTATAGTCTAAATGTAAACTTTGACAATGTATAGACAAATGAAGGGGGAAGGCAAACATAGCAAAGGGGACATTTTGTGTCTCAGCTCTGATTTGTAATGCCCTTGAGTAAACTTGCGCAATAGGGTCTCGGTCCTGGCCTCTTTTCTTACAGCATCATGTGTCTATGGGAGTATATATTAGTTTATCCTGTCTGGCGTGACGCATCTTCACTGTCATCTTTGTATTTATTATTTATTTCTGTTTTGATGTGAGCCGCCTTGAAAGAATTTGGCAGGATAGAAGTGTCTCTGATAAATTACCAAGCATGAGGCAATCCATGGCTTTTGACTTAACATTATCAAGTACAAGACAGCATGCTACACTGCTGGAGGCATTGCTGATGGCACCAGCACCTACGATAGCATTCGTAGGCATCTGGTTCATCCCCGAACAGATACCTTTTGGTTAAGATATAGATGGCCTTGCTTGTTCAGCAGGATGTAGTTTTTATTCAGCCAGCTGTTAGCCAGTCCCCATAACACCACAAAAGGGCATAACTTGGAACTTATCATCTTTGTAGGATTGTGCCTGTTTTTTCCATTTAAAAACAAAAACAATATCAGTATTGTTCATTTGTTATAATCTGCACATATGGACACTTACATTAGGCATTGCAAACCACTGTTTAGGTAATTCAGCAGGATGCAAAAAGCATTTAGTCACATCTTGGATCTTTGTGCATGAGTGAGTCTGTTACGTAATTGTCCTGAATGTGCAGCACATTTGCATATGGTTGCCTTCTTAAACAGAAACTCAAAGATCAAGATGGATATAAGGTGTTGAAACCAGACTATCTGGGAATGGAATTTTGCTCATGAGATGCTTCCATGGACTGAAGGCGGAAGAAAGTGATTTTTGCTGATTCCTCCTTCCCTCTCTGCTCCCTGGAAAGCTGCTCTGGAGGGTTGGGGGAAACCCCAGAACAGTGTGGGAGGTGGTGGAGGGGGCTGCAGTGGGAAAAGGGGGATTAGCAAAAATTATCCCCCCCAACTCCCCCCCCCAGCATAGGCCCTTCTGTGAATGGAAGGATATGTCTATATGGGATAACTGACCTACCTGAACTTGAAGAACTCAGACTCAGACACGGCTGTGATATTTTTTCTTTTATTGTAGTAAGAGACAGTTTCAATTCAGTGCGCTTCATGAATTTATCTACAGCTTACTCAGAATTTAGCTAGATCTAGCTAGGCATAACTTCGTGGCAATAAGACGCTGACTCAGCAACTACTCCCGCCCCTCACCTGGCTTAAGTAAGGCTGGGTGGGCATCCTGCTTGCTTGTGCCAACTGTCACTATTGGGTGCATGCACATAGATGAAAACTGCCTCAACTGTGTCTGTTGAATCTCTCGACACATTCGCCTCCTGGCACAAAATGAAGGCGGAGCTTCCCTCACTGTCCCGTCTTCCCCCTCTGAGGGAGGAGGGCTGTCTGCTGGCAGCACGGGTTCAGAGAGAGGGGAAACATCAGGCTGGGAAACAATTGGCTGGTCAGGTTCACTCTCCACAGGGATATCTGGAGCTGCTAGGGTTGAACTGTCAAAGTCCAGGGCTGGGGCGCCTGAGTCCCCCTCCCCGCTCGGTCCCTCCCTGGCTTGAACATCCCACTCTAAGTCCTCCTTGTCCACTTCATTCTCATCAGTCTACCACCTTCCTGCAGGGCTCATGACAATATCCAACCCGTATATATAGTGTGTAAAACATTTTCAGTCTCTCCTTAGTCCCTGTCATGAGGTGAGACAAGGCCACCTCGAGTGGTAGATTTTGGGAGCAACTGAAAGTGGCACAGAGAGAAGTGCAGGGCGAGGAAAAGAGCCTGGCCTGTTTCATATCCTGCCTTTCATCCATCATGAAATGAAAGGTGGCATATGTAGAGTTCACAGGCATCTCCCATCCAGGCACTGACCAAACTGAAACCTGCTTAGCTTCAGCAGGCGGCTCCATTGTGTGACCTCATACCATGCCCTGTGTCACAATCCATTGGGAAGTTCTCCAGCACCAGCCATGTTGAAATGAACAGAAGCCTCACAAGAGTGCAAGAGTACCCTTGTGAGGCCCCCAATCCTTTCAGTGAAACAGGTGAGTTTTTCTGATAGGATTGTGCCACATGTCAATTAGCTGATCTGTGTGGGGCTCCATCTGGAGTTTCCACACCAGGCAACCAAAATGTCTCAGACTATCCTTGCCGCACATAAAAGATAAAATGATCAAATCCTTGCCAGAAGATTTAGGGAAATTAATTCCTACCGTGCAAGCAAATTAGTCAGACATTGTATCACTAGAGTATCTTGATTTTAAAAGCACTTCATAATCAATGTTATGGGCAGTTTGTTTTTTTTCTTTGGGTTTTTGTTGTTGTTTTGAGCCCAGGTGAACTTACTGTTGCTAAATTTTATCTCCCAGCTTCGTAGCAGTATTTTAATGGAGCTGGAATTGTTGGTGATATAAAGGCAGGGTCCTTCCTGAGAGCTGTGCTTACACTACCACACACGTACCAAGGTGTGAAACAGTGGCTGGAACAACAAGAAGGGGAATGGAGACAAACAATAATGTTTGTGTGCATGTGTGTGTTTTAAAGAAAGTTGCTGGTGAGATGGGAGGCATCCTTATTCTTCCTTCCTTCCTTCCTTCCTTCCTTCCTTCCTTCCTTCCTTCCTTCCTTCCTTCCTTCCTTCCTTCCTTCCTTCCTTCCTTCCTTCCTTCCTCTTCCTTCCTTCCTTCCTTCCTCTTCCTTCCTTCCTTCCTTCCTTCCTTCCTTCCTTCCTTCCTCTTCCTTCCTTCCTTCCTTCCTCTTCCTTCCTTCCTTCCTTCCTTCCTTCCTCTTCCTTCCTTCCTTCCTTCCTTCCTTCCTTCCTTCCTTCCTCTTCCTTCCTTCCTTCCTTCCTTCCTTCCTTCCTTTCTCTTCCTTCCTTCCTTCCTTCCTTCCTTCCTCTTCCTTCCTTCCTTCCTTCCTTCCTTCCTCTTCCTTCCTTCCTTCCTTCCTTCCTTTCTTTCACAAGCAGGTCTTGGAGGTTTTTGAAGCACTACTAAAATTAGTGCTGGGCCCAGGTATTCATCCTCACTTTCTTTGTCGTTTAGGAGAGCTAGAGCTGGAGCACAAATGGACCCTGAAGATTTATGCTGCCCTTTGGGGATTAGGAGATATTTCTAAACAATTGGGGAGGGGGACTTAGCATAATAGATGTACATAATGGACTTGATGCATAAGAGAAATGGCAAAACTCAGATTATTATGTTTGTTGAGAGGTGGATAGGTTTTATAAATTACTAGACTGAACATCATGGATATAGAAGACTCCCTCAATATTTGTGTAACTTTCTAAAAAATGTAATATAGATATAGATATGAGGCATCAGAGGGTTGTGCCAGTCTTCCTTCTTACAAAAACAGTTAAAGCTTTACTAGCACTTGTGAATTTCATTCTCAGGGACATCCATCTTTTCCCTCCTTTTGTTTTTTTAACACCAAGAATGGTCCTGTGAATGACACCACATCATCATGTAGCGTAGTTCCTATTGGGTCATTCTCAGCAGGGAGCACCTCTAGGACTGCTTCTTCTTGTTATAGCTCTGCCACCACTTCAAATGGTGGCAAAACTTTTAACAGTTAAAAAACAAAACGTTGTCATATCCCTCTGCCACTATGTATCAGTTATGGTAAGTCCCCTTCCAAATCAGTTTGCACCCCTCCCCATTTCTGGGGGAGATTAATGGCCTTGTGAAAGGGGGGGGAGTTCATATTTGTCTCTGAAAAAGCCATTGATGGGTGACGCTAGGTTGAGTGTACACACTACAAACATTTCCTCTTATCATGCCACCCTTCCAGTCTCTGAAGGAAATAAAAACTTACCTCTAGTGTCTACTTTAAATCTTTAATTTAAATTTACCATGAAGCTTGGTGATTGTTCTGGCCTCTCTCCCTAAACGGTTATACAGGGTTGTCGCAAGAAGCAAAATCAGGACATCTTACAAGCTCCTTAATATAGCAAGGTGCCCAAGCCCATCAAGTGAGCTTAACCCAGGCCTCACCATTGCAAGTCCAACATTCTGTGCAGCCCACTATCCTCAACATTGCAAAGATGACTGCATTGAAGCACATTGTTCTTTGGGTGGGAGTTGAACCAGAGCCAAAACAGCCCCTGGATATTGTGGTCTTTGGGAGAAATTTCTGGCCAGTGGGTGGCAGCCATTTTTTTTCTTTTGTTTTTTAACAAGAATGGCTCTTGGGAATAATGCTACATCATGATGCAGCATTCTCCAGTTGCCTGCAGGCTGTCCCTATTTTGCAGGAGGAATTCAAGCACAGAAGTTTAGGTTTCCACAGGTAAAGTGTATTAAAGTGCTCTGCCAGCCTAGCATAACAAATCCACTTTAAACACCCACGCCCACAAACACAATTTTTGTGATTTGGAAAGTGATGGGAAAATGCATTTAAAATGTGGAGTAAACAAATGATTAACAGGAAGACATGTAAGCACGCCACAAGCAAATCAGGATGAATGTTTATTGTCATATAAACAAATCAAAATGAATGCTCAATAAAGACCAGGCATAGTCTAGCCACCACATAACCTTTGTGCAAGCAAATCAGGATAAATGCCTGGAAGAGCCGTCCCCCTAGAGGGGTCAGTGTCCCAACTTGGATGGGAGTCAGGTGCCAGATTAATACATCTCTTCTCCTGGGCATTTGGTGATCTGAGATCTAGACTATTCAAGGTTTGAGGGATGTTGAACCACTGGTGTTATCTGGCATGGTTTTATAATTGATTATTTTATTTGTTCTTTCTTGTGTAATACGTTGTTTTATATTTTGGAAACTCTTCTGTGGTTCTTTTGTAATAAAGAGCAGTCTAAATGTTTTGTTAAACAGAAAAATAATGAGGAACACTGCTGGTGCTTGAAATGGAGGCAAAGCTTTATATAAAACAAAGTTTTAGCAGAGGGCTGCATTCAGTTAAAAGAAAGACAACTGCATCCCCTCTGCTATCTCATATATATCATGGTAAGTTCCCCTCTCCAATATGTAAGAAATTTCTCCCCATCCCAAAATTCTCTGAAAATGCCTTTGCTTATATTCACGGGGGACAAAGACCTCTTCAGAAGTAGTGTGTGTTTATGTGCTTCTTAAAATTTAACTTGGTCACCTCTGTTTCTCCCACAGAACGATATCACTCCATTACATGTAGCATCAAAGAGAGGCAATACCAACATGGTTAAGCTGCTACTTGATAGAGGAGCAAAAATTGATGCGAAAACAAGGGTAAGAATGACTGAATTGCCATGTTATCCTATATTATACCATGTGCATCTTGGGTATATCTCACTGAAATGAATGTTATGTTTTGGCTTCTTTGATAGATTTATATCCCAGAATCCAAAGCCCTCACGCTCTTAAAGCAGCTGACTATATAAAATCATTATAAAAAGTCTAGTAAAAACGTAAAAAGAGAATAAAACAGCAGGGATCCATCAACAGACATTATCTAATGATAGACCTTCAAGCAACCTAAGCCCTTGATAAGAAGGATTAAAAAATAAAATAAAGTTTCTGAAGATCACGAACAATCTTGCCAGAGGAGCAGATGAGCAGGATGGTCCATGAAGCAAGACTTCAAAGGAGAATGGACCCTGAATCACGTAGTAACCAATAGGGATGGGGGAGAAATCTGTTTAGTTCTGTCAACCTAATTCACATTCCCTGAACTGAGGTGCAGCTATTTTTTTAAATACACACCACCTAATTTTGTTGTATAACCAGAAATGCATAGAAAAATGTGTATATTAAGGAAGTGTGGACAAAATTGGGTATATTAGTGGAACTAACATACAAAAAAAGATTTATGTTATGGAAAATTGCAGGCAAAATGAGCATATTAGAAATGTACATACAAATACCGTATATTCCGGCGTATAAGACGACTTTTTAACCCTGGAAAATCTTCTCCAAAGTCGGGGGTCGTCTTATACGCCAGGTGTCGTCTTATTAGGGTTGCCATATTGCCCGGATAGCCGGGTTTTACCCGGATTCTAAGCATGCAACCTGGCGCCCGGCTAGCCTCTTAGGTGGCCCAGATTCTCAGCTTTCATTTAAAAAAAAATTAAGTTTCTAGGTGGTGCGGTTCTCGAGATATATATAAAAACGTCAGGCACCCCCCCCCGGTTAAATCTTTTTTTAAACTACTGTATAGCACTTCGTAGCTTTAACCCCGCCTGTTCAGGATTTCAGCCAATCAGTGAAGTGTTTGTTTGGTGGCAGTGTCTGCAAAACTTCATTGCGAGGCCAGAAAATGGTGGTTTCCCCTCCTGTTTATCTGAAAATCTCATAAATTGGGTAGGTATATACATTTCAGTTTTCCCCCCTGTTGTGTGTAGGAGTCAGATCCTGGGCAGTGTTTTGAAAACCTTCCCAATAGTTGCTTTTGGGGGTAAAAACAGTGCTAATCCCATATGTCCAGAGTAAATCCTATTGAATTCAGTAGGAATTACTTTTGAGTAGACATGATTATGAATGTGCTGAAAATCAATGGGACTTTGGAGTGAATGTAAAAAAGAATTGTGTTTGTGTTCTCTTTCTGCCCCCCCCCCAGTCCTATTTTAAAGCAAGTAGGCAGGGCTTACTTAGGTATTGCAGTTTTTATTCTGTAGGAAACTAATACTGATTTTTAAAAAACTAATACTGATTTTTCTGCAATGACCAATTGGTTTGACAATAAACTATTATATGGGCTGTATGTATTTATACATCTGCAGTGTGTGCGTGTGTGTATGGAGTCTTTCCAACACCCCTGTGAGGTAGGGTTGGAAACCAAGGCAGCTCACAACAAGAAATAAAGCCATTTAAAATCCAATAACCATAAAAACAAGTATAAACAGTTGCAAAACAGTGTAAAGTGGCATGATTCGGAATTTTGGGTTGTGTGAATGAAGTTGCTTATCACTTGAGGTTGCATTTCTGTCCCTGTTTGAGTAAGCCCCATTGAATACGCTGGGACTTGCTTCTGAATAAATAAATTTAGGATTGCACTATAAATATCTTTACAGTTTGTGTAAATAATAAATATATTTGATAGTTATGCTTATATAAATATTTCTTCATTTATCATATTTTTGGTTTTTGGTTAGGAATCCTGACTGGTTGTGAGATGCTTAGTTTTTTGCCTTATAGGAATCTTGTTGTGGTTGGTATGGTATTACATTTAGGAAAGTGTTACTGCCTTCTGTATTTTTTTTTCCTATTTGCATTTCACTTATCTTTAACCTCACTCCGTTACAGCCATAGAAGCAACAGCAGCATATGCAAGATAATTAACTCCCATTAGTGATAAGAACAAGAATTTATAATTATTATTTCAATTAAAACAAGAGGCTTATCAATACTTTGAAGAGGACCAGATATTTATTTTCTTTCTGAGCTCAGGACTGGGTCTTTCATGATGCCCGGTGTGTGTGTGTGTGGGGGGGGAGCAGGAGAGTAGTCGATAAGACAGACATCCTGGCATTGATAATCGAATTAGCAAGGTATGTGTGGGGTTGTTGCACACTTCCAGGCTCAGTTTCATTTTGAGTATGGAGGTGGAACCTGTGTAGATGTGGTTATCAAAGGGAGAAGAAATTTTGAGTTAAGCAAAGCTCTGCTTTTATAAAACCTAAGAAACATACAGTACTTTGAATGTCTGAGTGCCTGCACCAGTGGAATACTGGAGGAACTTGTAAAACTTGCTGCAACAGTATTTAGAACTGAGCATGTGGTGTGAAAGACTCCTTTTCCTAACATTTTGGCTTGTTTTTCTCTGATTGTGTATTTTTATTGTTTTTACTATATTTGTAAGCTGTGCTGAGCTCTGTTTTTAACAGCAAAAGGGCAGGATATAAATTCTCTTAATCAATAAATACTCCATAGTGTTGGAAACTAGAGTCTAGGCATTTAATGTTGCTTTTAAAAAAAAGATTTCTCACATCTTTCCCCAGTTTTTGGTGGTAATTCCTAGGCACAAAAACAAAACAACTGGACAATCCAAATATTAATATTTATAAGTTTATAAGTGACAGTTTTCCTGCTAAGTACCTGCATGTCATAAGCAGGGGTAGTCTTATACGGCGAGTATATCCCAAACTCTATATTTTAACTGGAAAAGTTGGGGGTCGTCTTATACGCCCAGTCGTCTTATACGCCGGAATATACGGTATATATGAATTCTCATGCAAACTTTGCTGCATACCAGCAAACAGCAAAGCTGTTGGAGAGCTAGCTTAGAAACTCTGTTAGCTGTTCAAGCAGCTCAAGAAGATGGTGTGATCCACAATACCTAAAGCATGTCACAATCAGCAGTCTACTAGGATCAACAAGTGGAGTTGAGAAGCATTCACCCTGTTGAACTTCAGAGTAAGATTATTCACCAGGTCCAGTAAAGCTGCCGCCATTCCATAAGAATTCCAGAAGCAAGACTGAAAAGTGTCAAGGAAAGATGTGTCATCCAGAAATTGCTGCTTTGCTATCCCACAAAGCAGCCAATTTTTCTAATAAAGAGACATTACAACCTATAGTTATCCAGGTTCTCTTTACATCACGGGTGGGGAACCTCTAGCCCTTGGGCCAGTCTTGGCCTACCATGGGGTCCAAGTTGACCCTTGAAGCTATTTTCCCCAAACCACACCCAACTATCCATCAGCTGATAACACTGTGATATCATCTGATGGGCAGGAAGGCAGGTTTAAATCCTGCATTGGCTGGGCACCCCCATTTCCAGCAGCCAAACTGAGCAGGATTTAACCCTTGTTCATCAGTTGAGTGGGATTTAAATCCTGCTCAGTTTGGCAGTGTTCCATTCAAGCCCTTTCTTGATTCAGGAAAGGGGTTGCATGGAAAACCCTACCAAAACAAAGGTTTTTTCCTCCGTTTTAGCAGGGCTTTCAGCACAAACCTTTGGGAGGGGGCTTGCATCAAAAGCCCTGCTAAAATGGAGGAAAAAGATTTTGGGACTTCAAAGCACTTTGCACTTGACTTCATTGTGATATCAGGTGATTGCCAAATTTGACCCACAAGCCTGATCCTGCTAAGGAACTGGCCCAAAGAGCCACTTCTGCGTTCCATAAAGATGGCTTCCCAAAGAGAGTTTGGATGACTCTCTCTTAATAACCTTGTTCAAACTGTCATCCAGTTCATTTCAGTATCATCCAGTTCAATTCAGTATCAATTTATTATCTCCACTTTGGATATCTGGTCTTATCAAGAGCAGAGATGATAAATTGATACTTAGCTGAAATCACTCTCTTCACTTGGTCTTCCATAAGATCCTGATCCCAAGTAACCCCTTCCCTGCTCCTGCAGAGTGTGCTCTGAGACCAGTCATGTGGTGGCTGAGGCTGAACACCTATGCCCTTTCCTTTCTCTTTTCTGTTTACATATCCCTGAAGTAAGTCAAGCCTGACTCCCAAACCTGTAAAAACTGATTTTATATCTCATTTGGGGATTGATTTTTAAGATATGCGAAGGAACCTTTTGTTTCAACACACAGCAGCTGGCAACTGATGTAAGAGCTAATGCATAGCTGTAATAGCCAATAAATGGAGTCCATTGCTGTGACCATTTCCACGCATTGGCAGCTGTGCAAAAGGTCTATCTGTGACAAATCTCACTGTTCGGTTTATTAGTAGCATTCTGAGTAAAAAATGTTTTTTCTTCAAGTAATCCATATAGACTAAACATTGCCTCTCTGATCATTTTACCCCTTTCTCTGTTTTTCAGAGTAAATTTCAGCAATCAAAACATACTTAGTGACGCTGATTAAATTAGTTTGAGTTAGTTTAGCTGCCTGATACTATGCTTGCCTGGATGAATTTGTCACAGACAGTGAGCATATTTTACCCAGGATTAGCAGTAAGTGCATGTAATTGTCAATCTACTGTACTGAAGCTGAATTGAAAGGCCAGCTCTTGCATCTGTAGAAAAACATGCTGCATGTACAATTTTATGATCTCTAGGGCTGGCTGGTATCTTCACAAGTAACTTCAACTTGAATATAAAACTGACTGATCACTGCCCCAAGAACTGTACATTCTTGTTAGGCAGTCTTGCTCCTCCCACTCCTGTCACATGTAGCACAAGTTGCCTGTACTCTGATGACTTGAAAAGGGGTAGGTTGCTGGACATGAGTTGTGGAATAACTTCACAATATTGATTATAACTTGGCAGAGTGGAAGCATTCCTGGTTAAGAGTCTGTGAGGTGAGAAGGAGAAGTCTCCAAAGACTGCCATAGCTCAGTGGTAGAACACATGCTTCGCATCCAAAAGATCACAGGTTCAGGCCCTGGCATCTCTGAGCGGCACTAGAAATAGACTTCTGTTTGAAACTCTGGATTGCTGCTGCCAGTGACTGTGGACAGTAGAGAGCAAGATGGACCAGTGGTTTGACTCAGTATAAAGCTAACTTCCTATGTTTCTATGCCTATCGGTATCCTCTCCCATATATGCAGGTTTACTTGGGCTCATCTCTCTGCAGGCATGGGCATGAATGGATTGTGCATTTCCCCCCCAATAGGAATGAAAAAAAGTATTACTTCCCACACCTTGAGGTGTTCAGATCAGAACAAGACTTTATGGCCAACATGTGCAAAAGCAGCAGCCCTGCTTTGTCTCCTCTTCTAATTATCCTGTTAAGTTTTAGTGATGCAAAGGACATGACACGATGATCATCACAATGTGAGCTTCCCTGCTGTACAGCTGGCAGCCAGTGAAATGGAGTGGGCAAACCCTTGACACAATTATATTTGTATTACTTTAACATTACAGGAAACAGAGGAGGAAAAGATATCAGCATCACTGGTTTCAATGGCAGACACACAGGAGCTATAATACACTGTTTGAATTTAATAGCGTAACTAGTAAACTTACAGTAAATAATGCATACATAGTGATGATGTAGAATTTTGCCTAAGTTGAATATTATATATTTGCATTTTTCAAATTAGGAGCATCAAATTGCATTTTAAAGTTGCATTTTCTTATAACTAATTCCACACTGTGATCCTCTGAACTAGCATCCAAAAATTCAGTTGGGTTCCATGTTTCTCGGAGAAATTCTATACTGGCCTATGAAAAATGGACATTTTAGTTGTTAAAATTTGGATGCTTTTTTGTTGTTTCTGAACCTATTATAAAATGTACAGACCCACATTTTTTACATTTATGTAAACCATTTCCTTAGGTGAAAGTGGAAGCAGCTGAAAACTAATTTTATTTATTTATTTAATTTATTTAAAATATTTCTATCCCGCCCTTCTACTCTATAATAGGGCACTCAGGGCGGCTTACAAAAATAAAATCAAACATGTACATAATAAAATTGTAAACAGTAAAATCACAAAAACATTAAAATAAATTAAAATACATAACATGAGAGCCAGTGTGGTATAGTGGTTAAGGTGTTGGACTATGACCTGGGAGACCAGGGTTCAAATCCCCACATAGCCATGAAGCTCACTGGGTGACCTTGGGGCAGTCATTGTCTCTCAGCCTCATGAAAACCCTATTCCTAGGGTCGCCATAAGTCAGAATCGACTTGAAGGCAGTACACACACATATACACACACATATATACATATATATAGGGATTAGTACTAAAGGGACTACCAAGGTAAAATTTAACGAAGAAGGCATAAAATCAGTGTCAGGCTCTTAACTCCAGTCCTCAAACATTTTGCCTCAAAAATGCTACATCTACCATAAAGAAATCCCCAGGCTACATCATAATGTTGGGGAGAGATTACATTGTGGTGACTTTCTCTGAGGACAACAATGACAGTTTGGTACCAGCATAGAAAAGAGGGCAGAAACTAAGTCACTGTAGTCTATTCCCAAGACTAAACGCTGTCATTCCAAAAGGCAAAGGAAATGCCATAAACTTTTATCCCATCTGCCCTCAGATGGCAATTGTACAGCTTGGTATTCTGGGTAGCAAGTATTTAATAGGGTTGCTATCTTTTGATTCAGGTTTTAGTCTAAGCTCCCCACCCCATCTGCTCAAGCAATAAGTATATGTTCCTCAGTCCACACAAGCAGCCTCTACCCAAAACTTCCAAAATGACTTCCAAAGAATGAGGTGTGCATTATTATTATTATTATCATTATCATTATTTAGATTTATATCCCGCCCTTTCTCCCAGTAGAAGCCAAGGGCGGCAAACAAGAAAACACATAATAAAAACATACGTTAAAATATATTAAAACAAAACAACCATTAAAAACATATTAAAACAAAACATATTTAAAAACATTTTTAAAAAAGCTTTAAAAAGATAATAAATACAGACTTTAAAATACAATTAAAACAAAACATCTTGAAAACATTTTTTCTACAAAAGCTGTCTAGACGTCTTTTTTTGAAAAAAGGTTAAAATATATTGTTTAAAAAAAGGTTTAAAAACATATTAAAAAAGCAATTCCAACACAGACGCACACTGGGATAAGCACCTTCAGGGAGACTGTACATCACCCTAGGACTATAGTGGGCACCTCCGTACCCACGGGGCATCACCCATGTGGTCATTGCACCTACTGCAGGTACACACAGAAAACACTACCCCCTGTAATCAGCAGCAGTACACTTTAAAACATTTTTCTACATGTAACACGTCCAACGTGATTTACATCATGCAGTGCAGCTGCCCAAAATTGTATGTAGGCCAGACTTGCAGAGCTCTCAAAGTACAGATTGGTGAACATTTAAGCAGTATCAGACATAAAAGATCAGGTGCACCCTTGGTAGAACATTTTGCCAATTGTGGACACTCCCTTGCAGATTTTAAGTTTTGGGCTCTAGAAAAAATTCACATGCATAACATTCTGACTTTGTTAAGAAAAGAACTTTCATGGATTTTGGAACTTAACGCCCTTATTCCAAGTGGGCTGAACAAAGAATTGGAATTTCTTCCACTTCTATAAGTTTTTACACTTTGAGACGATCCCTTACATACAGCTGTGAGGAATTGCTTGATCAGCAAACTCAGGGAGACTTTTTAGGAGCGACTGTATATAACCTGGCTTTTTCCATCTTTACCTTTACTAGATTCACTTTTATGTGCAGAATTGTAGTTTATTTGCCTTATTTGTATTATCTTACTATTGAATGACTTTACAGATTCAACATTCGGTACGTGAGTATTCAGATTGGTCTTACTATCCCTGTTCATGGTTCAGATGTATACTGTACGTAGTGATTTGATGCAGATTATTTATTGATTATGTTTCATATTTATGTGTTTTAGCCCCTGACGAAGGCCGAGATTTGTCTGGCCGAAATGCGTTGGGCATATTTTCTTTACTATTTTTAATAAATCCATTTGGAACTTCATCATCTACGTTTTTTCTTTCTGGCATCCCGGGTTTCCCCCTCCCCCCCCATCCTCCTGTTCAGTTCAACTCCTCCCAGCTCACTCACTCAAGTCTCAGTAATGCACACCAAATCGGCACCTTCATCCATGATCAAATCATGGATGAGTGTGGTTTTATTGTGTACTGATCTAGTGTTAAACAACAGCACACACAGGCCAGGGGGAAACAGCAGATGAGCAATGAGGAACCCGTCCATGAGAGCAGTGGGAGGGAGGAACAAGGCGTAGATAACCTTGCCCTCGTGTTCTATGGTAGTTCACCATCTCCCCATGGTCATACCTCCCTCTACCCATGATCACTAACATTGGGGTGGCATCACCTATGTTCCTCATTAAGACTCCTCCAAAACACCTGATATGGACACAACAAGAGCGCACAAGAGCCCACAAAAGCATTCTGTCAGGGATGCTTTGATTTGGATTCCTGCACTGAGCAGGGGGTTGGATTTGATGGCCTTATAGGGCCCTTCCAACTCTACTATTCTGTGATTCTATGAAAATCAGCTTCTGATAAACATCAGGTAAGAGGTTGGTTTTTTGCCAAATAATCACAGAGGTGCTTTGGGCACAATTGTGCCTTCAGTTCAGTCCTAAAAAATAAGAAATTGCCATTATTGGATGCAATCTCAGTGAGTGAGTTTAACAATTAGGAAGGAACAACAGTGTTCTTTCAAACCAAAAGGATGTTCCCCTAGTGTACCATCACAAATTGAATATGAGCACACTATGTGCTCAGAGTGCCTCAGCACCCTTTTGGAAGCATAGCCCTACAGTGCTTAGAAAGGAGGTGATTGACACTGTAAATAAATAAGGGAGATGAAGTGGCACCTAAATTACATGTTACATGGATCTTGTTTATAGCTGTTAGCTCGCTGGCATTCTGGAATTTCATTTTCTCTTCATTGTTATAGCAGTGAGTATTTATTTCTGTTCTGATGGGTACTAAAATGGTTTTAAATCTTGTGTCAATCCTTTGACACATAGGCTTTGTTCAGGTGATCAAATTTCAGCATAGTAAACTGAGATAATGGATAAGCCTTTTGTTGCGTTGCAGCCTTTTTGCTCCTCCCTTTGTAGTGTGAGCAATGAAATCAATCTCTAACAAACCATAGGCTGATTTCTCACTGCACTTTATTCCGTTATTCCAAAGATTTCGTACCTGGTAATTTGCTCATTTCATTTGATCTTTCACACAATGTAAAAGCTAATTCTGGAAATCTAGTGGAATCTAGTGGAAGTTTAGCATTCATTTCCATGATAAATGATTCCAGAAATAATCCGTTGGCAAGCTTGGGAACCCAGAAAATTGTAGGAGTTTTGTGCTGGCTGCAGCTGCTCATGTGACAGGCATCCTGGCTTGCAATGCGTTCCAACCCTTTAAGCATATGTCAATTTGCTTTTGCTCTTTTTTTCCCTTTTTGCCTGATGAAAATTGTACTGGTATTCTGGTATAGGCACGGATAGCAGCTTCCCCTTCCTTCTTTTCCCACACACACCTCTGTGCCCAGACACTAACTCACATAGTGAATTATGGGAGAATTACAGTGTGCATATGTATAATTGGTGATGAATGAAAACAAGACAATGTTTGTGTAAAAGTCATTTGTGTGAAATGCCAGTATGTCGACCAAAAAAGCCACAGTTCCTTAACACAACAGGTATGCAGTGTGAAAGGAATTAGAAATTGGGATGGAAGCACTACCATTTTAATCTACAAAACTGATGCAATAACCCCCATGTGAGAAAGCAACCATAGTTTCCCATTTTGTCCAAATGAGGAAATTAGGGTTACCAGCTTTGCAACAAACCAGTATATTTAAGCATGTCAAACCACTGCAAGGTAACTGTAGCTTCCCAGTTTCAATGAAATGGGAAACTGGTTAGTAAGAGGTTTCCATATTTGATTACTTATGCTGCAAAGGAAGGATTGAAGAGGCTGCATGCAAAATATCTCAGTTTATAAAGCTAAGATCTGATTGTTCAAACCAGGCCATCGAATCTTTGGGCTCAATAAGAGTCTAGGCTTTAAGTTGTATTGTTGACTGAATATATTGTACAGTTATTGAACAATGTGATGGGAAACCAGAATGTTCAATCTTATGAGCAAAACCCAGGTAAATAGTGGGAAAAAAAGGCCTTAGTCTGTACATTTATGGAGTGAAACAGTGTGAGCGCTCTGGGTCACAATCTCCCTGAGTCATCCTAACTACATTGACATTAACTGACATTCTGGCCTGCAGGAACAATGTGAGAAGTGCCAAAGAACCAAAGATGTGAATAAATGTGAGGTAAATCTGATAGGGATAAGTAGCTGCCTTAATGACACTTGAAACAGTGGCATATAGCACAGCACGTTTGTGGTGTGTGCATGTCAGAAAGAAAGGAAAAAGAACAACTCTTTTGAGGTAATAGCAACTATTAAACTATGACCTACTAGGACATGTTTTTCTGGCTAATTTTGGAGAATTTCTCTCTTTGTGGTCCAACAAATGGCAACTGATGTTAAGGAGGAAATATAATGAAAATGTGGCATAAATTGGTAAAGGATTCCCCAGTCCCGTGGGGGAGAAACCCATAGCAATTTAAAAGTGTTAAAGCTGCATCATTCATTTTGCCCCAAAAATAATGGCTTGTGACTTCCTTATTCAATAGGACGGGCTGACACCTCTCCACTGCGGGGCACGAAGTGGTCATGAACAAGTTGTGCGGATGCTGCTGGACCGAGGAGCCCCTATTCTTTCCAAAACGAAGGTAACCTGGAGCTTGGGATTTGTTTTTTTTTTTTTTTTTTTCAATAATTTTTATTCAGATTTTCATAAAACATACAAGACAAAATCATAAAACATTCAAAGACAAAAAACAAAATCAAAAATAGTTAAACAAAAAGAAAAAAAGAAAAGAAAAAACAAAAATAAAAAATAAAGAGTAAAATATTGACTTCCCATTTGTCAAAGATCAAATCAGTTATAAGTCTATAATATATAACAATCCTGTCTCTTAAGTCATATTATAAAATCACTTTCCTCCAGTAGTTATCTTACTTAATCATCAAATCTCATAAACATTACTTTATTCTTTCCACAAAAAGTCAAAGAGAGGTTTCAATTCTTTAAGAAATATATCTATCAATTTTTTTTTCCAGATAAGCATATCGATTAATCCATCTCATTACTAATTATGATAATCTTATTGTCATAACCATAGTCAAAATAAACATTTCAATTAATCCATCACATCAGAATCTGTTAGGTTCAATAATTTCAGTAGCCATTGTTCTATTATCTCTATTAGTTCCATTTTCCATCTTCCATCTTCAGTAGTCTTGTTAAGTCCAGTAATTTCAATATCCAATCTTCCATTATCAGTATTCCATAATAATCTTGCTGTCAAAGCCATAGTCATATAGTAAGAGTCTGATGAGAATTACCTCTATCCCAAATATTTTCTTGCCATCCATTCTGAATAGGTTGCTGAAATACTGCTGTAAAATCATATCTCTGTTCTTTTTTTCAAAATACACTGGGTCATCTCTTAAAAGTTTTTCCATTGTCACATGGCTGCAGTTAATTCCATAGATTTTCTCTATATTGGGCTCCATCACATCATTCCAGTCCAGAAGATTATCCATGCCATTGATAACTTTATCTCTAGAATCTTCATTCATTTCTTCAGAGATAACATTGAGTTCCAAACAATAGATTTTATTTCTAAAGTCCATAGACTCCAAATCTTGTTCCTGTTCCACGTTGGTTCCAATCTCCGGGATCTCCTCTCTCACAGGGACCCCTATTCCAGTCTCCAGGGTCTCCTCTCTCACAGGGACCCCTGTTCCAATCTCCGGGGTCTCCTCTCTCACAGGGACCCCTTCCAGGGTCACCTCTCTCACAGGGACCCTTATATCTTTAATCTCCTGCTTCATTTTACTCAATTCAATTTTCATTATCTCAATCTCATCCATTATTTTCTGAAACATAGTTATTTCCAGATTTTCAGCCACTTTCTTAATTGCCATTTTAAAAGAAAAATATAGGAAAACCACTTCTTATTTCAGCAACAATTGGGTTAATACTCCAAACTTGGTGACATCACAGTATAAACAGAGCAGACAGCCTTATCTCTCCAATAGTTAAGTAAACAAAATGCAGTTCCCAGGATCGAAACAATTAATGGCAATCGTCAAGAAACAGATTCGTCAAAATAAAATAGACCAAAAAGAGAGTAGTCTCAAAACAGTATAATATTTTTCAAAATAAAAATCTGGAATAGAAATCCCTCTTCTGTGTATATCTTTAGAATGCAAATCCAGGACAGCTTTTTGCAACAAAAACAGAGATAAGCTATTAATTAGTGCGTAGCAGAGAGAAGTTATGGCTCCCCAGTGAGATGTCAAAAACTGATCAATCTGGCAAATCTCTTTTAAACAGCAACAATTTAAGTCAAGTAAAAGAAAAATATAGAAAGAAGGGTGCTTGCCTGTTAGTGCGTTCTCTCTTAGAAGATAAGATGAACGTTCGCTTTAACAGATAGAGCTTGCTGTTGAAAATCCGTCCCACCTTCGTCGGCTGGACCTCGTCCCATAAATTAATGAGATCTGGTCGTCCCAACAAAAATAGGCTTTGAGGTTAATCTCTTCGTTTCTCCCTACCCGGGAGAAGTTTAATCAGTCAAAAAAAAAAGAAAAAACTGACTGATATATCTGAATAAGCTTCTTTTGAGGCAGGAGCCCGTCTCAAAAGCAGGCACAGGCTAAGTCACCCTTCCCGGAAGTCCGGAGCTTGGGATTTGGAAAATAATAGAGCTTGACCAACCTCCAATTATCCGTATTTGTATTCTGGGATGTGTCGAGAACTTCTTGCAAAGATAAATTCTGTACTCAAAGTAATTTGGTTGGAAGTATGATTGACAGTTGTATTTGGTTGTTTTCCAGCTTTAGACCAATTTTGTGCATTTGTAGTTGCCATAGAGAGGTAGTGGAATGCATGCCCAGTTTTTTCTGCTCCTATTGTTGTTGTTACTGTGTTTTAGAGTATTCAGAGTGCTTCTTTGTATATATTGGGGAAAAATGGACTGCCTTCAAGTCGATTCCGACTTATGGCGACCCTATGAATAGTGTTTTCATGGTAAGAGGTATTCAGAGGTGATTTACCATTGCCTTCCTCTTTGTATATATTACCTTGCTGTTATTCTCACAACAGCACTATAAGGTAGACCAGTATTATTATCCCCAGAAGGAAACATAAGTGACAAATATGTGTAAATTAATTTTTAAAAATAATAATACCAAGGGAGCAATCCTAATTCCACCAATCCCTCACTCCGGTATGGCCAGAACCATATCCACAGCTCTGCTGCACACAGTAGCCGAGGTGGAAGGTTGGGAGGACAGATAGATCACTGCAGTAGTCTGGAGCTGGTGCAACAATCAGGCCAGATCAGGCCCAATGGTGTCACATCATGGCAGCAGGGCCAGCTTGGCATCCAATGGGATTCTGGACTGGCTTGGCTGCACCCCATCCCTACCCTTGGAAAGCCCCATTTTGGGGCTTTTCCATTGGCTTCCACTGGCAGAGATCCCATTGGTGGCACTTCCCAGCCTGCCTGTTTGAGGGGTGGGGGTGGGAGCTCTGTGCTAGTGGAGTGACAGTGCTGTCACTCTGCAGACTGTGGCCGGTGAGAAGTTGATGGTGGCCAACAATAAAACCTCCACCCCATCCAAACCCCCTCCCCTGGCATAAATTGGGTTTTGGATTGCTCTGTTAATTGCAAACAGAACCATTTATGTATATAAAAACGTTATTCATTAAGTTTTGAAACAGTTAATTTTCTGTTCTGTATGTTTGTATTTTTCTTGATAAAGATAATTTGTACTGATAGCTGATACTTGGATTTGATACTTTTCTAATATTATAAATATGCACACAAGCACATACACACACACGTATATATCTCATGCATACACATATACGTATATATGTGTGTGTGTGTGCATACATTGCTCCATGCAGTTGGCCAGTAGAATAAAGTATTCGGATTGACCTGGCCTGGTATAAATATTACGGTGCAAAGAACATAGACACAGGAAATCTAAAGAGGGGAGGGCTGTAACTCAGTGGTAGAGCACCTGCTTGGCATACAGAAGGTCGCAGGTTCACTCCCTGGCATGTAAGGTAGGCCTACGAACATTCCCTGTTTGAAATCCTGGAGAGCCGCTGTCAGTCAGTCCAGACAATATTGTGCTAGATGGGCCAGTGGTCTGACTCAGTATAAGGCAGGGTCCTATGTTCCTAACTGTGAAACTAGTTCCACTCGCCCAAGGGGCCTTTGTGCTTGAGTTTGCCAAACAGATCTTGCCCCCGTGTGGCATTCAAACTGCCTTTAACAAAGGAGGGACTTGGCAAAAGCAGCTTGTGACCTGGAATTGGAATTGGGTATCAGCAGAGCAAAGGGGGGGAAAGTCACAAATACCACTGGGCATGCCAAGTCCTTAGGCCTGTCTAATTTTAAATGGTTGTAACTACCCTGTGAAATCACCTGGACACCCTTTCTCCTATGAATGCACAAGATCGAGGGTTCGTACTTTCTCTTCTTCACCCTTATCTATTCAGAGTTGTTATATGTTAGTTCTCCTAAGGCTGCAGGTTTCCAACAGCAGTTGTCTGAATAGGCAGATTTAATGGTTGAAGACCCCACCCAGGGATTCTTGGGAGGTATTGGGAAAATAAAAGAGAAGTTAGACAGTGGAATATTACTATAATATGCTATTTATTCATGTCTACACTATAGCTATTAAATGCACACTAGGTGGCCTTGGCCATCATATCGGAATTATAAATCATAAATACATATCAGAAGCAAGTATATTGCACTATATAATTAATATATAAAATATAGAAACCTTACATTTTAAAGTATAAAGCCTACAAGGTACAGCATCTATTAGGCTACACAGTTGCAAAAGACTGAGTCCAAGCTCAAAGTCTTACTAAGACAGAGTTACAAAGCAGTTGAAAATACATACAGTAATACTTCTTCTCACAATCAAATGACATAGATGGATGGGATACAAGCTTCTTGCTTTGACCAGTGCTACAAAAGCCCTGGTAAAGTACTGTTCAATCAGCCCTCCTTTTTTAGAAGCATTCAAGATTATCTCATGGTGTCACAAGTGTCTGAGCACCATCTCTGTCCACCATCTCTAAGCACCATCTGGCAAAAAACTTTTACAAACTTAGAATGTTATATTCCTTCACAAACATGGGAATCTTATTTTAAACATCTATATAAGAATGATTCAGATCTTCAAATTCCACAAAAAGTCACCAATAATAATATACCTGAATGGCAACCTGTAACTGTGAACGAAATTCTAGATTTATTATCCAAATTAAAACCAAATAAAGCTCCTGGCCCAGATAACATCCCCGCAGAAGTCTTTAAAAATAATGCAAATTGGTGGGCCCCAGTACTTGCAACACTTTTTTCCTATATAGACCACTCTATGCAAATACCTGAAGATTGGGGCATGGCAATAATTGTCCCAATCTATAAAAAAGGTGTCACATCCGACCCAGCCAATTTTAGACCTATAAGTCTATTAAGTGTAATTAGTAAACTGTACGCTGCCCATTTATATAATAAATTAATAGATTGGACTGAAAATGAACATATTCTGGCTCAAGAGCAAGCAGGTTTTAGGACGTGTCGTTCAACTACAGATCACGTCCTGGTTTTACAACATCTAATAGAGAAATACACCAAAAGAACAAAGGGCTCTCTTTATTCCGCATTTATCGATCTTAAGACGGCTTTTGATTCGATATCTAGAGCCAAATTATGGGAAAAACTAGAAGGTACTAATATTGATTTGCGTTTACTATCATTGATGAGAGGCCTTTATGAAAACACTTACCTTCGAGTTAGGTGCAATAATAAAGGTCATTTAACGAATCCTATACGTACCCATAAGGGTGTAAAGCAAGGATGCATACTGGCTCCACTTTTGTTTAACATTTATATAAATACAATAGTTAATTCTTTAGCAGTAATTCCTTCTCATCCTCCGATATTAGCGGAAGCACCCAGATTTATTCTATTATATGCAGATGATCTAGTTCTAATATCCCAAACCCCTATTGGTTTAAAACGATTACTATCTAATGTAGCACATTTCTGTGATAAGGAACATCTTACAATCAATCATGACAAAACAAAAGTCATGATCTTTTCGAAAAATAATAGACCATCCACACACCTTTGGCGGCTAAATGGTCGATTAATAGAACAAGTATCTGCATTTAAATATTTAGGTATAACTTTACAATCATCCAGATCTTGGAAATTACATATAAAAATGATTATCCTAAATGCGATGAGAACATCGAAGGCTCTGCTATCCTTTTTTTATAACAAAGGGGGTCAAATTATATCTGCTGCCATTAAAATATTTGTGGCAAAAGTAATTCCACAGCTGACATATGGTATGCAAGCTAATACTTGTCAAAACTTTGCTTCACTTGAGTCAGTTCAAAATTCTTTCTTAAGATCGATTTTGTCAGTTTCCCGGTGTATTCCAAATTTCATTATAAGACTAGAAGTAGGACTACCTTCAGTAGAATCCCGTATCTGGAGTTATAGAATTATTTTTTGGCTGAAACTTCTGTTCAACCCGGTAGGTCTGGCACCACACACATTAAGTGATAATTTCCAATCTACTTGGACTCAGATGATGTTAAATAAAATATCGTCATTAGGTTTTTCAACTCAAATAATTCTAGATTTGGGTTATGAAAAGGCCAAAACAATTATCATCCAACGGATCAAAGATATAGATTATCAACATCACTTGATGCTGATAAGACATCACAGATACAATATAAAACCCCTAATACCGATGTCTTATCTATCAAACCTGACGATACCTAAATGGCGTAGAGCCTTCACTTTAGCTAGATTCAATATACTACCATCTGCAGTCTTACAGGGCAAGTATAAAAAAATCCCTTTAGCCGAAAGAAAATGCCCATGTGGCACTGATGAAATAGAAACAGTTGCACATGTTCTGCTACATTGTCCGTTTTATAGTACTCTTAGAATCAAAATAATCACCCCTACCTTGGATTCGTTTCCCGGAAAAAGTGACAGCTATTATGTGGAACTTTTATTATCTGATCGCTTTCCTAAAATCACGGAAAAAATTGCTAAATTCTGTGCCTCAGCTATTCAGTGTAGGAAAAATTGGATATCCTGATGGTGATAATGTTTTAACTTGTATTTAACAGTTTACCTATGTGCCACTTCTGTATTTATGTTTGTTGATAATTTTAGCTGGCTGTCTAAGATTTCATTATAACCCTAATGGTTTCGCTTTAATTAGGGAAATTAGACTCTTTAGAGATTTGCCATGACTTATTTTATTTTATTCTTTTAATATCCGATTTGTTAATATTGCAAAGGCCTTAGAGCTTATGCACAAGGAGATTCATACTTACTCTGTACACATGTTTGATGGCCATCTATCTCTGCTTGGTTAAAGCTCTTTTTTCCAAGTAAATCTGAGTAGGGAAAAAATTGATACCCTGTATATGTTAATATTTTAACTTGTATTAAATTGCTGTAAAATAATTGTTTTTAACCATTTCTATGTTGGAATGTCTAATTGATATGTTTGGTCTGTGACCGCAATAAATGCTATCTATCTATCTATCTATCTCTAAGCACCATCTCTGATAACAAACTTAACTAGCTAAACTAGCTGGGAGGCAGGTGCAGTTTCTGACATCAAATAAGGTATCTCTCACTCAGGACTGGTCCCAAAGGGTGGCCAGGTCGGGCCTTGGCTGAGGGCCTCTGGAGCCACAGAGGCCCCTGAGGGGCCTCTCGATAGGGTGGGGGAGGTGTAGCACTCCTTTTCCACGATCTGCAGCAGAGTAGCTGCTGCGGATCGCAGGGAGGGAGCTTCTTCCACCTGCCTGTTCACTGTCTGCACCTACCCATCTCTCTGTCTTTTGCAGCTGCGCGTGCTGTGCACGCAGGACTGCCATTAACCAAGATGGTGACCGAGGTTTCCATAAGGGGCTGAAGCCTCCGCCACCATCTTAGTTGATGATAGCAATGTGCGCGCGTAGCAGCCTGTGCAGCAGCACAAGATAGGAGAGATGGAGCCAGCGAATGGGTGGGGCAGAAGAAGCTCCTTCCCTGCGAGAGACAAGTAGGTATGTGTGTGTGTGTGTGTGTGTGTTTGCGCAGCGGGGCCCAGGGCAGGCTGGTGCCCAAGGGCTCTGGCATGTCTGGCGCTGGCCCTGCTCTTGCTGTCAGTTGCCTGGACAGCGTTATCATATGTTTACAAAGCCATGTGTGAGTGCCAGCTGCCTGCCCAAAAATGGGGGGGGGGGACAGAGAGAAAAACTTTCCTTTTACTCTTGCTGTATTGTGCTAAGGAAGAAGAGCCTCAGACTTTAACATCCCTTACATAATGACTAATACATATGTTAACACCTGGGACCTGCTAGTGACCGGAGGGTAATATAATAGTAGTAGCAGTAGTAGTAGTAGTAATGCTTTTCAGTCTTAAATGCATCCATAGCAATACTTCTGAAAGCACCTATTAGAATTTAGTCTCCATTGCTTTATATAACCTGTTTGTTCAGATATCCTTCTGAGGAGTTTTATCTTCACTTTATGACATAAGTGAATTGCTGTGAATTTTTCTTAATGTTACTCAGTTTCTTGAATCTTATACCTTATGCCCTTCACCTTTTCCAAAGCATCCTTAAGGTTTAGAAACAGCTCTTTCAAGTATTAAATCTACCCCTGTGCTTCCCAAACCTGGAAAAAAGGTCCCAGCATTTCTGAATTTGAAGCTGCGTTTTTGCATGATGACTGTGTAGGGAAGCTGGCCTAGAAAAAGGCTTATGTAACTATATAACTATCCAACAAAGTGACTCTTCCGTTATAACACAGATATACCTTCCCACCTACATAGGGAAATTCAATCTTCACATGAAAGATAAATGTTAAAAAAGCAAAACAAAAACAAAAAACCAGAAGTTCTGCTATGTGAGCCCCCAATATCTGTCATTTTATTATCTCTGATGTAAACTGAAAGACAGAATATCTTGAGAATGACATTAAGGAGACTATTCCCATGGCACAGAGCTACTATCTTACCCTAGGTGTTAAAAAGGAGAATGATAGAATAGTAGAGTTGGAAAGGGCCTATAATGCCATCAAGTCTAGCCCCTTGCTCAGTGTAGGAATCCAAATTAAAGCATACCCAACAGGTGGCTGTCCAGCTTCCTCTTGAATGCCTCCAGTATTGGAGAGCCCATCACCTAGCTACGTAATTGGTTCCATTGTCGTACTACTCTAACATTTAGGAAGTTTTTCCTGATGTTCAGTCAAAATTTGGCTTCCAGCAACTTCAGCCCATTATTCCATGTCCTGCACTCTGGGATGGTCGAGAAGAGATCCTGGCCCTCCTCTGTGTGACAACCTTTCAAGTACTTGAAGAGTGCTATTATATTTCCCCTCAGTATTCCCTTCTCCAGGCTAAACATGTTCTTTCAGTCTCTGAAAGGACCCAACCAAATGTGATTCATTTGGTTTTCTAATCATTTTTAATTAAAAAATAGGGTGAATCTTATGAAACACATTCTGCCTTTTCCTTGATTTTCAAACAGGTATATGGAACCTTTTGGAAATTATTGCAAAGACCCTATAACTGAACTCCAATTCTCTCTCACACCAAGTGAGGAGTCAGACCTGTTTCTAGTATGTACCACTTCAAGCTGAAGGGAAGGGCTCATATGACTGAGAGTGGTCCCAACCTGGATGTCAGGGAGAAAGATTCTGGCTTTGTTTTCTGTCTAATATGTGAAATTTCTATACATAGGAATGTTTTGGTATGGAGTGATGTGAGCCCCCACCTGCATTCTGAAGTGGTATAGCCCAGATACAGATTAACCCCCTTATGTGCTGTTCAGGAGAATTGATTGATTAAAGTTACATCCTTCCTTTCCTCCAAGGAGCTCAAGGCAGCATAACTGGTTCTCCCCATTTGTTCCTCACAGCAACCTTGGTTAGGCTGAAAGACTCTGATTGGTGGCCCATAGTCTTCCACTGTTCTATGGCTGTGTAGGGATTTGAACTGGGTCTCGCTAGACCTTACCTTGACACTGTAATGACCACAGCTACACTACATGCTGTACCTTTAAAGCACATTTCCCCCCTCAAAGAATTCTGGACACTAGTTTGCTAAGGATTTCTGGGAATTGTAACTCGGGCGGAGGGGTAAACTATAGCACCCAGAATTCTTTGAGGGGGGAAATGTGCTTTGAATGTGATTTAAAGGTGTAGTGTGTATAGCTCACCAGCTAGGCTTGAACTGATGTGCTTCATTTATGTGTTTTCTAAAACGATGCAGAGAAGAATAAACAAACAAATCTGAAATGTGTTATGTGCCATTTTGTCCAATCAGCTTAATTGCACTGCAGCTTACAATATTAAGATGCCACTTTTCTCCTGATCCACCAGCAATATGCGCAAACTCACTGCCTATACCTCATGGGTATCTTTATCCACAACATGCAGGTGTTGCTTCCAAAGTGAAATTCCTGGATTTTCTTAGCATCCCTCCATATCTCTTATGTACAATGGACACCCATGCAGTTATTCCTATGTGATATTTGTGTACATCTTAGCATATATAGTATAATTTAAGATTGTTTCTACTGGAGTCCTTTAGTGCCGCTCAGACGTTGAGTTTTCAGCTAGAAGTAGAATTAAAATGGAGGTTTCACTTATATCATCCACCCATGCCCTTCCCCATGCCCTTGTTCTATAATGTTTACTCACATGCAAGTCTCATTCAGCAACATTAATTAAAGCTCCCTCCTTGTAGGTTCAGCCCATTTTGTTTCTTCTTGTTCAGCATAGCTGGAGGATTAGGGATAAATTGCCTCTTAAAGTTAGTAAATCTGTTCCCCTTTTTGGGGGGAGGATGACTTTGGATTGTGCTGTAACACTTTGCATTCTCTTCTGTATCTGTGAGTAACATCTACCATGACAAATTAACACTCTGGTTGGAGATAAGAAATTATACTTTTTCTTTTTGGAATAAGGTGCCAGTTGGGTGGGGGGGGAATGCTCAAAGGATCTCTGTGTGACTCCTCAAAGGGTGATATGGACATCACACGCTCAGAGAGTCCTCTCTTTTCTTGGTTTTTCTCTACCAAATCACGATAACAATAGTTCACTTGAGAGTGATTACAGAACAAAGAGAAGGGTAACTGTGTCATCTTTAAGACGATGCTGAGGTACGCCTGTTAGCATCTTTATTGTGACATCAGCCCTTGCTTTTTCATTAAAAACTTTCTAGACCTCTAGTTTATATTCCCTGCTTTAATTAAAGTGTTGACATTGAAGTGTGATCATTGCTTGACTTATGCTAATTGTGGTCACTTAAGGGTGCCACATGTGTAAATAAAGAACCATTTCTCATTTGGTGATCTGTGGGTTTTAGAATTAAAATCCGCATTGGAATCATTTGTGTTATATCGTTACCAATACAATTGGTACTGTAGCAGCACACATGTTTGAGTGCCAATTCAAATTTTAATTTTAGGATGGTAAGTTGAGATGAATGAAAAATAAAGCCTACATGTATTTTTTGATGCACGACTCTTAGCTGCTTTATCCTTTAACAGAGTAGCAAATCTGGATTTGCCAGTGTGTGTGTGTGTTGTATCCAGCACCACTGTTCCACCCATATGACAGACTTCCACTTGTGCAATGGAACTTCCTTCTTTTTTCCTTTCCCCTGCAGCCCCTTGCCACCCTCAAAATCTACTTCAGAGAATTGGGAACCCTCTGGAGCAGATTTGGGGGGTATGAGGAGAGGAAGGAAAGATTGCATTGTAGAAGCAGAATACTGCTTGTGCAGCATTGCATATAACTCTGTATGATGCACATGTTTACAAACACCCATCTGCAGCATTCAGGTATCCTTGGGACATCTTGGGTATATTCCTTAAAAATGTTATGTGTGAATTACACAAGATGCATTACACATGCCTGTTATCCATGGATAAGAAGGTTACAGAGAGAAAACATCCATAGGCACAAGCTAACCAGTGTTAAATAGGATTTGAAGTGGGCTAGGGTTGACTGTAGTCATTGTCAATGCTGATTACAGTAATGACTAGTGATGGTGTGGGAGAAGTGAAAGGAATTAATGCTGGAGAGGTACTAAGAGAGGACAGCGTGATTATTTATTAATTTAGGGAATTTTTAACCGCTTGATTAAAAGGTTCTCCACGTGGTGTAAAAATAAAAATATAGATAAAACATAGCTACAATCCCCAAACCAATTTAAAACAATATATATATATATATATAATCATTAAAATGAAAGATACAATTTAAAAAAAATGTTTAATACAAATATAGGTAACTAAATCATGTGTTTGGGTATCATCCCTTCCATATTTCTGTCTTGTGCTTGCCTAGACAGAAATGTTTTCAGTAGGCAGACTAGTCAGCAGGCCAACTAAAACAATATAATGAGGCCAGCTGCCCAGTGCTCATTAGACAGGGAGTTCCAAAGTGCAGGTGCTGCCACAAATACGGAAAAGGCCTTATGTGGCGCTTGTAAAAGTGTAAGTTCCACACGATCCCATGATCCACTCCCATACTCTTAAGCATAGTTTATTTAATGTATCTATTCAATGCATCTTTATCCTGCTCTGTTAGGCAGAAAGCTTCTCAGAGAGTGGCTAACAAAATATTTTAAAATCAACAAAATCATTTTTTTAAATGCATCTGTATGCTTAAAAATGACTTTGATGTTTTTAACATACGGAATAAAACAGAGCAGAGCCTCAGCCTGGATAGAGTAGCACTGAAAACAACAGCAGGAAAAGGACAAACAAACCTGCCCTGAAAGGCCCCCACATGAGTCCCCACCAAACATCAGGGGACCCAAAGAAGGGCCTCCAGCAAAGATCTTAATAGGGTTTTAATTATTTGGGCTCAGAAACGGCACCTGTGTAGTTTCCCTAAAATTTGGTGAGATGTATTCCATATGCTCAGTTCCTGTTAGCATCTAGCTCCCATAATTTTAGTTGCCAAATCACTATAGAACACAAAAACACATGAAGAGCTCTGTTGGATTGGCCAAAGGCCCACATAATCTCACATTCCATTTTCAAAGTGGCCTGCCAGATGCCTATATTCAGGGGCACCGCTGCATGCAGTTCATCATAATCATTGCTTATTTGTATGCTGCTTTTCTATGGTAAACCCTGCTCAGACTGGCTCACAACATCAAGAAGTGGATCTAGCTAGTCATCTGATGTAATAAACCAGAATAGATCAGGGTCAAGCAGAGAAGTGGTAGGCCCAACTATACCAAGCATCTTGTCCACATTCTTTGAAATTCAGTAATTGATATAGGATGAGTATATCACATGATTAAATGGTGCTCAGGACAGTCATTTGTGGAAGTGCAGACAAAGTGGTATAAAAATTACAAAGGATGCAAGCACTGTTATCCACAAAGTGCTTTTGCAAATAAGTCACAGTGGGATTCCAAGGCATCTGCAACATCTGTCTGTTGCCCAGGTTGGAGAAAGCCACACATCACGTGGAAATATACATCGGATGGCATTATGAGGCTGCAGTGATGGCAGAGAATGTTGCTTCTTCACTATCATTGCTGCCATGGTGTAAGCTCCAAGATGAACTCTTACTTGTGTTTGACTGGATTCATTTCAAGTCTTTCTCCACTTCTCTTCTGGCCATTGTCCCAGCTGCTCTGTCACTCCCAGCTCCTTGGTAAATCAAGGAGATTTTTCAGATTATATCTCCAGTTCAAGCATACATGTCAGTGTCTTCCCATGAAATTGGTATGATTTAAAGGTGCTTAATTTTGGTTGGGTTTTCCCATTGTTTGGAAAAGTATGTGTTTAGCTATTTACAAAATGAGAATACAAACTTGTGTGAATGGGGCCAGCGCAGACATTTCTTTGCTACACTTCAAATCAAGGTTAAGAGATCAGGAGTATGCTACTGCCTCTTGTATTTCCTCCAAGCGAACTCCCCCTTCCTCCCTCCCTCCCTCCCTCCCTCCCTTCCTTCCTTCCTTCCTTAGGTTTGCTTTAACTATGGTGCAACATTTACATCAGCATCAGTACTAATTAGGGTTGCTTATGACTCTTTTTAATCTCAGGTTACAAACCTCTGATTTTGAGGCAATTCCAGAAAGAGTCAGTCCAGATGTAAGACTGTACTATGGTTAACATACACTTGGGAAGGGGGAATTTGTGAGGAAGTGGGAGTTTGCTATGGCATGATGTTGATTTCCTAACCATAGTTAGTAGATTGGGAATATTATTGCCTGCTCTGTCCTCATATTGTTAAAGGGTGAGGCTTCGAAATTAAAATAGGTCTACCACTCCTCTTTTTTTACTAGCCTTCCTTCAGGTTACTTTCAAATTCCCATGAACATTCTGCTTGATTAAGGTGTGAGTAATACCTGAATTAAAATGTCTGACTATTTTGTCATTAATGTTCTGCAAGTCTCCATATAAATCACAAAAGCTTGTAAAGTTAGGTGGTAGCGACACTCTTCTGTCTGAAGTGGTATAGTTTTTATGTGGGCATCATATTCTGCTCTTCCCCACCCCTTTCCCTTTTTCCAGAATGGCTTGTCTCCATTGCACATGGCGACACAAGGGGACCACCTCAATTGTGTCCAGCTTCTGATTGAGCACAACGTGCCTGTGGACGACGTAACTAATGACTACCTGACGGCACTACATGTTGCCGCCCACTGTGGCCACTACAAAGTTGCAAAGGTTTTGTTGGACAAGAAAGCTAACCCTAATGCCAAAGCACTGGTGAGTACACACAACAGGGCTACTATTCATTGTTAGCAAAAAAATTCCAGCATGTTTATGACTTGTATTTCAGTGCCGACAGCCTGAAATGTAGATGTGGGAAAGCCCTGTAATTGTTCACAGGGCTCATGAAAAGAGGCTTTAGTATGAATTTATCATGAGTGTGTTTCTTGTGCAGTTAACATATATCTTGTGCCTGCATGGTTCTAGACAAAAATTGCATAAATCCTTTCTTTATCAGTACCACTGCAGATTAAATCAGTTTTCTGCGTGTGTATTTTTGATGGCTTGTTGTTGATAGGAGAAAAGAGAGTAAATATGGCCTTTAACTCCTGTCTGCAGTCAGCATGGGAGAAATTCAGATTCTGTGTATGTTTAGAAACAGATACAAATCACTGGCCTTTCAGATGAAGGAAGAAAAAAGAATGCTTTGAGTTCAAACAATTTCTGGTGTCTACGAAGCAATAATTAACAATGCACATGGACTAGAGGGAGATACCTTGCTAAAATGACCTGCAAAATACTAACTGTCCCCAAAATAGCTTTCCTTTCTGTAATTATATCCCCACGTCATTCTTTTTGGAAAAAACCTCCTTTAACAGCTGTTCTAAATTGGAAGATTGTAATCCTCATGTTTTTTTTTTTATTATACTTTGGGGTTAAGTGGATTTGTAAAAAGAAAACAATCTCCAGCTGGGAAGTTTATTTTAGCCATTCTTTCATAATCTTTAGTAGTAGTCTCTCTAGCTGGGGCAAAAATGTGCCCCTATAAGAGCTTGCATCTTTTTTGCAAAATCCAGATTTCTGGTCTGCTTTAGGATGCTGTAATTTTTCTGAATTCGTAATCCAATGTCCTGACTTACCCGTGTAAGTAACCAGGGAATGTAGCTGATCCTGTCATCTCTGTAGCTCAGAGCTTCTAGTAAGAGATTCTTAAGCATAAAAATACATGTTGATCATAGTTACATTCAAAAAAAATTTGTTCTTTTCGTTGGATCAATTAGTTATTTAGAAGCTAGTTTTATAAACTTTCAAACTCCACAGATTATGTATATGTTCACAATAAAAATGAAAAGACATTCTGTTAGATCCAGAGTTCAGTGAACAGAATTCCATGAATGGAGTTCTGCTCATGGGGGGCCTTCTCGGGTCTCAGCCCCCTCTTTTCCCTGTACCCCTCAATCTGCTCCAGAGGATTGGGGAGTCTCCTGAATAATGTGGAAGATGGTGTGATGAGCTAAAGGAGGAAAGGGAAACAGATGAAATTTCCCTTCCTCCCCCTGGCTTTCATTTGCAGAAGTTCCACAGGATCCAAGTTCTTTCTATAAATAGGATTCCTTCCATCAATGGAAGGGCACCATTGGATCCAGCCCATTAGCTTTGTTTGAATGTAATGATAAACTGTGTGAATGAGCCTGTGCAAGCCTGATGTTGCCACACTCTCCGCTTCTTCTTTTCTGGTGCCACAGCACTGAGGAAGAGATTGGAAGCTTTAAGTTCTATTTTTAGCTAACCACAGTGTATTGTTTGTCTGAATCCTGGAAAAAACATTTGTGATTCAGACATAATGGTATCCTGCAGTTAACTGAAAGCAGAAATTAAAACTAGTGGTAGTGTCAGAGGAAGAGAAGGAAGGGGTGAGTGTGCATTCCCAAAGCTTGTACAGTCTCCACATAACAATAAACTAGAGATTATAATTACATCCAAACAAGAGCATTAACTTTTACGCCTAAGCTGCCTTGATGGGCTACCCTGTGTCTCAGTATTTATTTGTTTGTTTATTTAAAACTTTTACTCTCCATCTTTCTTAAATCAAGACCAAATTGTCCAACAAAAATAAATTTAACATTTCTCCCTAGGGCAACCAGCCCCTGTGGGTCTCCCTGTCAGTGCCAATGAGCTAATTGTTGCTGACAGGAAGCCCCGCTTGCAAAGGAACAATCAGGCATTCACTTTAAGCTCCTAATGGCTCCCTTGAAACCACATCTGTACCTGCTGCACACCTGATATCATATATGACATCAGGTGTGAGGCAGGTGGGCATAGTTTATGAGGTGTGGCCTCACGGGCCAAATTGGGTCCTGTGCTTGGCCTAATTAGGCCAATGGACTGGAGGTTCCCCACCTCTAGTATGAATGGAAGTAGGTAGGCCTTCAGATATCTTGGTCCCAAACATGAAGAACTTTAAAAGGCCAGCACCAGCACTTTGAATTGGGCCTGGAAATGAATTGGAAGACAATGCCGCTGTCTCACTAATGCAGGTGTTCCCAAACTGTGGTCCATGGACCACCAGTGACCCACGAGCTTCATTCAGGTGATCCACAGTGTATCTGTAAAGAATATTTACAGTTTGAATTCTATAGAATTTTATGGAATTCAAACTGCAATACAATAAAAGCAGCAATTAAATGCAATTAAAAATCATGCAGCATCTAGCACAGGGCTACAATTGCTACAACGGGCAGAAAAAATAATTAAGTGGTCCACCAAGACCCTCAACAATTTTTAAGTGGTCCATGGGGGAAGAGTTTGGAAACCACTGCACTAAGGGATTCACACACTTCCAATATACAACCTCTGTAAACAGCTGCTACATTCTGGACCAGCTGTAGTTTCAGTTCCTTGGGGGAAAAGTCCAAGTTGTAGCCCTTTGTACAGTTGCTCCTGAAATTTTGCCCAGCCCAAAATTCATAGTGAATTTGCAGAGGATTCTCCTCACACAGCACATGCAAGAAATTTTGAGAGAAGGTAAACTTAACATTTCTTGGATGAGTTTCCACACAGCGATACCACCTAAGCATCTCCAGTTTAAAGATCCCATGTTGCTGGAATGAGGAAAGTGTTCTGCTTATTTTCTCCCTTGTCCTGATCATTATCTCAAATGTGGATAGTTTAACACTGCAAAACTGGCAAAGGAAACTGTGGGAAATTGCTTTATTTGAGAAGTTAACACAGAAAATAAGACTGGCAGAAGGAAAAAATAAAATTAAGGACTCTGTTGAAGCGGACTGGTGGCCTTTTATCTTGGCTGCTACATCGGACACTAGCTTGGGACCAGTGCCTTATCCATTCGGATCGTTGTGGATATCTTAAGAAGGGAAGTTCCTCAGAGAAGAAAACTATAAAATAAAATCTTGAAAGTTAATTGATTTGAGGGGAAAGGGAGGGAAGGGGGGGTGATAGGGTTTTTTAATTCGCTATTTGTTATACTCTAATGTAAAATGAAAAGTTATCAATTCTACGGGGAAAGGGAGGGAAAGGGAGTTAATAGGTTATAAATTTTTTAAAAACCTAAAGAAATCAACTGAGGGATGATAATGAACTGAACTGTCTGCTTTGGCTCAACTGGAAGAGGCAGTGGCCCTGTCCGTTTGATATGAAAGCATATGGTACTCTTTACTTCTCTTGAAAAGGTAGCTGATGTGGATCAAATTCTGTCAGCTGTCTTTAAAATAGGCCTGTGATGCCACTTTGATATGTATACAGGTTGTCATTATTATCCAAGCAAATGCAGTGAATAGGACTGTATAGATCTTTGATGTCTAGGATGGCTTATTTTCTTGTTTCTTTTCACTGTTTCACCCACAATGAAATGGCAACTTAGCTTTGCACTGTACTGTATGTGCAAATACTTTTTTTCTTCTTCAAAGCATACTAGTCGTTAGTATTCCAGCTGGCAAAGTTAACTTTTTTTATATGAAGCAAAGCTAGCAGCCAAGGAATATTGCAAGGGGATAGCAAGTGTAGTGCAGATAATTCAGAGAAGCTGTGTCTTGTCAACAGAATTTTTTTCCAGGTGTCTGAAAATCCTTTTTCTATTTTGCAGAATGGTTTCACACCTCTCCACATTGCCTGCAAAAAGAACAGAATTAAAGTGATGGAACTTTTGCTCAAACATGGAGCATCTATCCAAGCTGTCACTGAGGTAAGACATCTTTGATTGTGCATGTTGATGTTTTTTCAGTAAACAAACAATTCAATTGAATATAAGAGCTAAGAAGAGCAGGCAGGATTCTAAACTGAAACTGGGTGCCTTTTCTGTTGCTTCAGTTAACATTTTCGTATGCTAATTGTTTCTAAACTTTTTGCTATTAGAGAATCCTTTCTGTACCTCCTTGTCTGCAGAAAAAAAATCTGTCTCCGTGGGACCCCACAGCATTGCAGAGGGATTCTGTGTTCTTAGATATATACTAAGTTGACATGGGATGATCTTTGGTCTATTGAACTGATAAGTGTCTCTAGATTCTAATTCAGCGTCCCTTGCCTGTTGCTGGGCATTGTAGGAGAAATCATGGGCAAGCTGTATTCCTATATTTAAAACATCTTATGCATTAAAATGCTGAAGGCTGATCATTCAAAAAAATATAACACCACAATGAAAGACTATAAAAAGACAATTTACAGTCACATTAAAAGAATAAAGCAGCAGTCAACCAGGATCAGTCAGTTTAGAGAACCAACTCTTTGAGGCAACAGTGATTAGGTATTTCAGGGTACAATTGCAGATTTTATTGGGGAACTCCCAATCAACTTCTGAGGAACCTGGGTTCTGTGAAACATAGTTTTAAAACTACTGCCATATGCTATCTTTGCAGTTGTAGAGTTGACCAATGCCTTTTGATTTGAGGGATGCTCTGTGGGCCAGAGCATCACAACGCTTTGTCCAAAACTGTAATTGTAAAGTGTCCTGTATTTTTGAAACTTGGATCCAGCATGTACATTAAATATGACTCTGCTGTAACTGTGCCCAAGGCAGGCTTTATCCATGCCACATAACGGGACACTGTGTGGGTACCCAATGGGTGGGCTAGATGCAAAGAACTGATAGAGTTGTGTCCGTGATGTTTCAAACTATCTTAAGGTGGGGGCAGCAGGGAATGCAATTAAAGAAAATTCTAATGTTGGTAACTCTTGCTACAATTAAAATAGCAAAAGTTAAATTTTCATCTGTGCAGTTTCCTTAATTCACTGCAATTTTTTGGCAGTTTGCCATGGAGCTAAACGAAACTGGTGGAGTCATAGACAGAACTGCAGAAACTTTGGGAAGTTGTGAGGTGTGCCAGTAGCCTCTTGGCATTGGCCACAAATGTCTACTACTCTTTCAGGTCTTGGGTAAAGCCTTCAGACTGAAATGACACACTGTCAGTCAATTGAGATGTAATGCCACGCTATGGGTGGCCACCGTGTGGATGAGCTGTGTGCGTACATGCTCTCTCTTCTCCTCCCACCTGCCCTTGCATAATCTGATTTCTTCCTCACTTCTGATTTTGTGGCAAAATTAGATACAGATCACAGATTGCTCCTAAACTGGAGATGAGGGAGGGAATTGGAGTGTATGAGGGGAGAGGAGGAAGTATATTATTGGTCTCATTCATGTAACACCAAGCCATGTTTTGGTGTTATTTCTGAACCTCCACTATAAGAGTCCATTTGAGATAACTGATCTTATTGTTGATATTTAGGCTGCAGTCTGCCAATTCCACATTTCATCAGTTCCACCATGTAGTGTTTTGGGAAGCAGGGGAAGAAAGCAGCCCTATTGGCAACTCCTTGGCACAGGATAATCTTCTGCTATGCTAACACATTATTTACTTAGAATGTTACTAATACGGATAGAATCCAAAATAAAAGAAAGGCAAGCCCAGAGAGCTAATGTTGTCCTGCTTTGAGGTACAGAAAACTGAGGCAGGTATGCACTCTGCTAAAGATAATCAAGCTTCCTTGCGTAGAAAAGTTGAATTCTGCAACCTGTATAATTATGCAAATCAAGTATATTAGCATCCTGTTGCTCGTGTTTGGATTATTTCAGCTTTTGCCAGCCTGCTACCTTCCAGATGTTTTGGACCAGAACTCCTATCAGCTCCAACCAGCATGACCATGCTGATTGGGGCTGATCAGAGATGTAGTCCAAAACATCTGGAGGGCACCAGGTTGGTGAATGTAGTATTATATCGACTTTTAGTTGTAGGATGGCCATAGCAGCATGCAGGCCACTGAATCCTCAGTCACACCATTGGCATCTGAGGTTTTACTAGGCATTTTACTAGGCACCATACACTTCCAGGTTTGTTTTCACTGTTAGGAGGTCAAACTTGTTTTTACAAAAAAAAAGAAAAAGAAAACTGATTTTCAGGAATCAGTCCCATGTCCAATACTGTGCTCCCTCGTCACTACAACGTTTATGGAATTGTGGGATATGCCTGTTCCTAAGTAAACTGTATTGCAGGTAAACCTTTAATCAGGGATGGGGAATAGTGGCCATCCAGATATTGCTGGACTGCAACACCCTTCATCCCTGAATACTTGGCTATGCTGACCAGGGCTGGTTGGAGTTGACATCCAACAATGTCTCGGAGGGTCACAGGTTTCCCACCTTCCCTTGCATGGCAGGCTTACATAGCACGGTGTTCCTTCAACACTTCAGTGGGAACGCAAGCTGAAACTTCAATCTAAATTGAGTATGCTGTGGAGCCAAGGTGATGTAGTATTAGAGTGTTGGATGAGGACCTGGGAGACCTGGATCCAAATCTCCACTCCAGTCATGAAATTCAATGAGTTACCTTGGGCCAGTCGTTCTTTCTCAGCCTTACCTACCTCACAGGATTGATGTGAGGATAAATTTGGGCAGGAGCGCTTTATGTGCTGCCTTGAGCTCCTTGGAGGAAACGTGGGATGGAAGGATGGATGGAAAGATGCAGCCAGTATAACTTTGCAATAATTGTAATAGCAAGCTTTGTTCTGAGTAGGTGTGTTTTTATAGTCATCAAGTACAAAGTCCGTGAGACAGCCCACAATGCTGCTCACCTTCAACGTTAAGGCCCCACTCAGTTTTACCATTACCACTAACCTCAAGCCAGTCATTTTTCTTCTTCTTTCCATTTTCTAGTCGGGTCTGACTCCAATCCATGTTGCTGCCTTCATGGGACATGTAAATATTGTTTCACAGCTGATGCATCATGGAGCATCGCCCAACACAACCAACGTGGTGAGCTCCAATGTTGACCTTCCATTATCAGCCAAGGAGAATACTTGACTTACAGTGCATGTCCATCATGCTCACACGCTTTTCTAGACAGAGACAGAGGTTAGAGCCGCTGCTTCTGATTCATACCATGGCCACAGCCTTGCTAGAGTGCCTCTGTGCCTCTTGCTACAGTGCCTCTGTCTTATTCCATAAGACTCTGGTACAGCTGTGAGTTTGAAGGTCATTAGGATTTCTTCTTATATTCTGGGTTTTTTTAGTGTGCACTTAAAATGTGTGCCACACCAAAAATGCCATATGTACACAACAAATGTGTATATTTTACACTCTATAGGTACACTTGCCAGGGAGGTTAGCTTGGCCACTATTCCCAGATGAATATATACACTTAGAGGCACCTTAGGTTTTATGCTGCATAATGTGTGAAACAGCCCTTAAAAGAGTCAAAGTTGCTGAACCAGAATTACTTTGTCAACCTATCATTTACTGCCAATCCTCCAATGAATGTGTAGCAAAAGCCTTACGTTCCCCTCCCTGCCCCCTTGTGTAAGGAGGAGAGCTCAAGGATGCATTTAAGGGTCCCCCCCTTATTCAAACTTGTTTTTATCCAGTCTCTTTTTTCTGCACTGCAAAGAGGAAGAGTTCATTTATTATTACTCATTGCCTGATTTTTGAAAAGTGCATTTGACTCCTTGACTGTCATAACCACAGATGAATAGGGCCTTTCCCCCAGTTTGAGGCAGGCCCTTTTAAAGATGCTAGCAGATTGTCAGAACATTTTGCCTGTTTTGGCCACAGCCGTGCTGGAGTACCTCTGTGCACCCAAAGGCTTTGTGGAAGAGTGTTTTAAAAATGGAGCTGTTTTAGATGCATTTCTGACAAACTGAAACAAATGGGCTTCAGAAAGTGCACGTGGACACAGTTTCAGTTGTTACTATCATTTGACACTGCCTATTATTTGCAGAGTTGGATTCATGAGAGGCAAGGCGTTGCTGCAGTAGAGCATTGCCGTGGGTGTTTGCTCTAGAAAGCCATCTTAAATTATAGATGCGCGTGCAGCACCATTTATGCTATGAACAATGTTCGCTTTTATAAGATTCACTGGATTACAAAAAAGTCTAAAAAGGCGATTCCCTCCTTCAAATCAAAGTTCTTGTTGTTTCCCTGGCAACACATCTTTTGGTTAAAGCACATGAAGCTCTGCCAGCCTTTTATTATTATTATTGATTTATCTGAACTGTCTCTCTGAGTGCTTGCCTGCTTACACTAGAAACCAGGTCATTGGGATACAACAATGAGGGGAGTTGTGCATATCTTCTGAATACATGATAAAGCTTGGCATAATTACAAATGCTTGACCAACTGTGAACGGCTATTTAATACAATGTTGTGTTGACACTGTGAATGTAGTTTCACATTTTTAAAAGCACATTATTTCCATGGACAAAGAACAAAACACTCATGTGCTGGAACAATTAGAAAATCAATGGCTGGAATAAAAAATTTTGTGAGGGCCAGAGCTAGAGGTCAAATATTGATTGGGTTTTGCATTCTGCTCCCAGATAGCTCCTTGAAAATATTCATGTGGGGATTGTTTCTGACTAAAATGTAAAGGTTTTGTTGTTGTTGTTAGTTTGTTGATTAAAATATGTAGTTTTGCTTTATGGGATGGTTTATGATTATTATTGTTAGCACTTTGTTCTCTGACATTATTTCCCATTGTTAGCGGGGAGAGACAGCACTCCATATGGCCGCCAGAGCTGGCCAGTCAGAAGTTGTTCGATACTTAGTCCAGAATGGAGCTCAGGTAGAAGCTAAAGCCAAGGTAAGCTGATTATTTCTCTACTTGACGTGCCTTGCAAGTGTCATGGTGCCTGATTCTCCAAAGCAATTCATAGTGCCACCATTCGACAGAGACGGCAGATTAGCCTCAGTGGAACAAGTCCTAATTTGCAAAAGTGAGATCTTAGTGGACTGCATGGTCCTGTTCTGGTTAGGGAGTCAGCCTGCAGAGCACTGGTCAAGGCCTGAGAAATGCAAATCTGGAGCCGCCAAGAGCAGGTATCAGATAACAGTAGGAGATCAAAGTCAGGTTCTGCAACAACTGGGAAAGCTTCCAGGAAAAGCAGAGTTTGCTCTGACAACTATGAGAGCCCAAGTAGTGAAGCAAGCCCTGTCCCTCATCCCTGAGATGGTAGGGATTTAAAGAGACAGAGTCCTGAGTGGAAGCTTGTATTCTCCAGAGTCACTGAATGGGCTCCATTTGTTCCTTCTGTCTTCTTGGGCAGGAGCTTACAGGGAAATGAGGGGCTCTGAGGGGGTGGTGAGTTAAAGGTGAAGATTATGAGACCTGGGCCTCCAAGGCAGAGTCAGCAGGGTCGCTTCAAGGTTTGAGAGGGCCCTCAGCAAAGTGCCCTCTGATGGGCCTCCTCCTAGGTCAGTGCACCCCAGCAGGCTTAGTTGGGAGTGGCTGTATTAATACATTTATAGCCCATCTTTCCTCCAAAGAGCTTAAAGTGATGTACATGGTTCTCTCCTTCCCCATTTTATTACCACAACCACCCTATAAGATAGTTTAGGCTGAGAGACAGGGACAGGCCCAAGATCATATAATCCAGGGAGCGTCATGGGTTAGTGGGGATTTGAACCCTGGTCTCCCAGGTCCTAGTCTGACAATATACCACACTGGCTCCCTAGCACCATGATCATGTTTCAATTTCCCACAGTGCCCTGATATTCTGGAACCCTGACAGCTGCCTCAGGGTGCCACATGCTAACACTGTGCCTGAGAATCAGTCTTCCCATTCTCTTTCTCGCAACTGGCCTTCCTGTACATCCCCCTGATCTCTGGGCAGACTTGGGAAATGTAGCCATCCTAGACAGATCTGCTGGCCTGCATATCGATAGACACCCTCTGCCTTAGAATTAGTGTCGAAAAAGTGGGTAATTTCCATATACTGATCTGCCTTACATGTTTCAAGGGAAACAGAAAGGTGGATTGTAAATGTTTTTCATAATAGTAACGTGTGTGTAAGTTAGTATCACATTCATTCATTCATACATACATACATGTGTGTATATATGTGCAGTTTCCTAATCTAACACAGCCTTTCCCAACCTTGGGCCCCACAGATGTTGTTGGACTACTTCAGCCCCAGCCAGCATGGCCAATGGTCAGGTGTGATGGGAGTTGCAGTTCAACAACATCAAGAGGATAATCAGTTGGGAAAGGCTGGTCTGACATGACCAAGAAAGGGGTAATGCTCGTTATACAGAGGGACTAGGTGGGATCTGTTGGCTGGTGCCAGTTTGAAAGCATTTCATTGACCTAATAGGCCAGTATTGATTCGAGTTCGTTCTTTCTCTACTAGTTGCTACTTTTACTGATCCTTTTTTTCCCCTCGCAAAAAATATAGATATTAATATAATTTTTTAAGGAAATAACAATATTTTTAATTGAAATATTGATATTTGGAAGGGAAAAACCGATAAATGAAAGGACACATCGATAAAATTTTCATTCTTATCAGTGTTTTTGAAAATAGCAACAGAAAATCATTACATAAAAATCTGACCCACAGCAATAGAAAATAAGCAAATTAATGGAAAATTCTGTACTAAATCTGAATTGGACGGAATTCTAGCATATTCCTAATAAGGACGCATAGCATACTGCATGGGGTCTCTCCAGAATACAGGCCCCTCTGTACACACATTGCCACTGGTCACTATGACAGTCATTTGCTAGTAATATATATCCTCAAGTGCAAAATCCCTTGTATATGGCTCCTTTCTAGGATGACCAAACACCTCTGCACATCTCTGCGCGACTGGGAAAAGCCGACATAGTGCAGCAGCTGTTACAGCAAGGAGCTTCTCCGAATGCTGCCACTACTTCAGGGTATACACCGCTGCATCTGTCAGCACGGGAAGGACATGAAGATGTAGCTTCAGTTCTTTTGGATCATAGTGCATCCTTAAGTATAACTACCAAGGTAAGGGGACTTTAGGTGTGGAAGGCAGACCATATGGAAAATGTTTCGAAATAATTGTGGTATGGCCAGTTCATATCTACCAGCAGTGCAAAAAGTCCATCCCAATGAATGTACTTGGTTCTCAATGACAAGTTAAACAGAAGCATAAAGCTGTATTATACAAAATAAATGTTAAATAATTGTAATAAAACCTCCAACACTTCCATTTCAAAAAGATGAATTACCGAAGTCCCTATATATAGTGGCAACTGAAAAATTCTGCAGACATTCCATGCATTATGCAGAATGAGGCAGCAGAATTCTGAACTGTACTACTTTAACCTGCAGGTGGTGCATAGTCCTATTGTGAAATGGACACACCAAAAGCTTCTCCATGCATGTTATAAACTAGCACATCAGAAAGAGGACTGTTAAACCTCTCTTTTTAACTCTCTCTGATGTGTTAATTTACAACATACAGGGAATTTTGTGTGTGGGAGAGCATTCACTAATAAGCTGTCCAAGTATGAAATTGTACAGTCCATAATTTTATCACCTCATTCTGTTGAATAGCACTGCTCTCGTGAATTCTGGGTAAAGAACCTCCTCAACAAACAGAAAATGAAATCCAGTCCTAAATGGATGACTTCAGACACATACAGAATTGTTAGCATGAGGACCAAATGAGGTGTCTTGTGCTAGAGACAACTGTGCACTCCAAGGGTAGGACTGCCAAATCCAGAGCTAGCCCAGACATGGTGACAGTGCTGAAAAAGGTACAAGCAGAGGGCAAAGGAAGACATTCAGACTTAAGGAGCAGCCTGTTTGGGAAGGATGTGTTTGTGCTAGGGATGGGGGAGAAATTTTATTCACTTTGCATTTTAAGCCAAATTTATCAAATTTGAACTTTCTGAAACAATATCGGAACTGAAACTCAGCCATCCTTTGAAATTCGCACTTATCCAAAATTTGCGATGTGGTTCTCCAACCAAGCAATGTTTACAGCAATGCATATATTAGAGGAAAGTGTACGCAAAGTGAATATATTGGTGCAGAAATGTGTACATTGGTGAAAACTGCAAACAAAAATGTATTTATTAGGAAACATTCACTTGAAAATGCTGAAGAATTTTGCAAAATATTGCAAATTGCTGCAGAAATGTGGGAAACCAAATTTAAGATTAGAAAAATGAGAAACTAGGAGAACCAAGATTGACAGATCATTCATCCCTAGTGTGTGCATACGCACACACCAATATATTCTAGGACCCTAAGAAGTACCAGAGATCTCAGAATATGACCTAACCACCTTGCCCCCTCAGCTTATCTCTGGAAGAAATGAAGTAATAACAGACCCAACGTCAGTGAGCTTTGATAGGTGCTTTTGCTCCACAGAATTTTAATGGAACATTTTATCTGAAAAGTCCCATGAAAGATGAAGGGTTATGACCTGTTTTTCTCCCTCTTCCTTTAAACAAAAAGTTTTCCTTTCACAGCTACATTTCCTTAAAAGGAGAAAGAGAGCAAGAGTTTTAAAGCACATCTGTAAAAAAAAAAGTTTATTTTTTAAATTTACAAACTAAGAAAGAATGGTTGAGAAGCAGCTATAGCACTCACAATGAAGATTCAACTCTGGCTTCCGGAATGCAGCAAGCTAAAGACTTGCCGTAGACTATTCCTATCAAGCTTCTGTTTTCGGCCTCTAAGAGAAACAGTTTAAAACTATTTGCACAGATCAGGCCCCATAACTACAGTATTTGCATGTACTTTTCTAGGAGAAACTAACCTCTTATACTTGTGCCTTTTTGGAAACACTGGTGCGTTCTTCTCCAAAAGAAATGCTTGGTTTCTAAACTGTTAGCTGGGAAGGGATGAGCCAGTATTGAGTTTTCTCTGGATGGCAAGTAGTTTGAGACGCACCAAATATGGCCCAACATATCTGCCAAATTATTATAGGAACTGCTAATTCTAACTAATTTTTTATCTCCTAAAATTTTGTTTTCTCTTTATGATACTTGTTACCCCACTCTTCCTTCACAGAGCTTGGAGCAACTTACATATGTTTCTTAGTAGGGATGTATAGTCAAATCAGTCAATTTTCTGTCCGTGTCGCCTATAAGTATGTTCCTTCATATTTCTGCAGTAATTTATTTACATGAAAATATATATTTAAACATGTCTTTCTAGACATATTTTCTCTTAACATGTTTATTTCTAAACATGTTTTATCTCAAAATACACACTTGAAATGTGTTTTAATACTTTTGAGAAGTGCAAAAGCCAGTCAATAGCTAGGTTCTGATCTGTACAGTAGTCTAGAAAGAGTGGATCATGTCAATTTGATTTGGAATTCACAAAAAATGAATTCGTCCAGCATTCCTCATTCTTTGGCTGTCTTCCATTTGGATCAAGAGCTGTTAGACCATTAACAAGGCCTGTCACCAGGACTGTATGTAGCCACAATTTTTAAAAAATCAGTATTTTGGCTTTGAGAGTAACCTAAATTCTGTGCCAGGAAAAGCTAGATTTTGCAACTAGTATGATTATGTACATTAAGTATATTTGCATAATTTCTCATTTTGTGTAAGTTATTCTGCCTTTTTCCCCTTTTATATGTGATTTATGCTACTGCTTATCATGGAGGACAAGGAGTTAAACAGGTCAACTAGAAATGTCAGTCAGCAATTATCCTGGCTTCTGAGATTTAACCAACCATTGCCCTTAGTGTTTTTTTTTTATGATGAAAGCTGTGACTCACAGGAAACTGAATTTTGCATTACTAGGCCTGTGACCATATAACAAATAATATGCTTGTTGTTGAATTTTGTGTCCAGTGCCATGTCTTATTCTGCCCTTACACAGAACCACAGCGTACAAAGAGCCCTTCGAGTGTATCTGTGGCATAGATCAGTTGAGTGTGTAAACACCTTATCGGGGGGCGGGAATAAACCTTGCTTGTTGAAGAGAACTGTTGATGAAAATGCTTCTCTTACAGAAGGGATTTACTCCTCTACATGTGGCCGCCAAGTATGGCAAAATTGAAGTAGCCAACCTCCTGCTTCAGAAGAATGCATCTCCAGATGCTGCTGGAAAGGTGAGGCAGACAACAGGCACTCCTTGCTTCTGCAGAAAACACTCAGTCTGGATTTTCCCATTGTTAGCTACTACCAACCACTGGTAGTCACAACAGATGTTGCTTGGATATTTGTATTTATTATTATTATTATTTATTTAATTTGTATCCCGCCCTTCCTCGCAGCAGGAGCCCAGGGCAGCAAACAAAGCGCTAAAAACACTTTAAAACATCATAAAAACAGATCTTAAAATACATTAAAACAAAACAGCGTTAAAAACATTTTTTTAAAAAAACTTTAAAAAAGGGTTAAAAACATTTTTCCTATGTCTCTCTGGGCTCTTGTGACATCAGTCCTGGATTTCCCCTGAGCCAGGGTGGCGTTTTCTTGTGGGTTTTTTCCACTTCAAAATCTAAGGCCGCCATATAATACTGTGGCATGAGGAGAAGTCATCTTTGCCCACTTTCTTCTACGTGCTACACCTGTGATGGTGTGATTGTGCACAGAGGATGGGGATTTATTAGATATGCCAAAAGTGTTTACATGGAATTAGAATTCTGTAAGCTGGACTTTAACTATACCCATTCAGTTCAAATGTTTATAGACTGTACAACTTCAGAATATGTATTTTGATGCAGGAATGGGGTTAATTGCATGATTAGATATTTTCCTACCTTAAAAATACTTCCTCCATATAGAAAACCAGCAGGTCAAAGAGAAGACCAGACGTTAATCATTCTCTTTGATAGGCTAGTTTTAAATGTGCAGGAAGATTTTGGAGCATTCAGATATACAATCCCCTCACCACCACCACCTTCTAAGGTGGTAAAGTCATGTAACAGAATGGGTGATTTGACACTTACAAGACATGTGGGTGAATAAATATTTCTCACACCCAGTATGTTTGGGAGATCAGTGAAACTGGGCAAGCTCTAAATGTCTATGTGAGGGAGAACTTTCACCTACAAGTCAAAGAGTTTTGTGTTGTACTGTCTTGTTTTTTGTTTTGTTTTTGTTACTGTCATGTATCATTTCAAAACCTTAGTTAATTCCACAGTAATCTCACACAACCTAGTTTAACCTAATTCTCCAAGTTGTTATGTAAGGTAGTTTTCTAACAATACCTGTTTGTTCTGCACGTATTTTTAGAGTGGTTTAACTCCACTGCATGTCGCGGCACATTACGATAATCAGAAAGTGGCACTTCTGCTCTTGGACCAGGGAGCCTCACCTCACGCCTCTGCAAAGGTACCAGTGCTTGCTGTGTGGGATAAAGGACCAGCCGGTTAGCTTTTGTGCCCCCATTCCACTGCATCTGTCCCACCTTCCCTCCTTTTGACATATTGCCATGCACCCTACTAGCTCTGTTCAGGAACGTCTTACGTATCTTACAGAGAGAGATGTTGCTAGAGAAATATTTGACATTGGGGTAAGGGGCACTGGTGAAAATATTTTCCTCAGCATTCACAGTAATAGTGAGGAGATCATATAGGCATTTCCTAAATCCTCTGATAAGGAGAGGGGAGATGGATATCCCCTTGGGTTTGAAACTTGTAATCTTCCATTCAGTCCAGGCATCAGCTCAAAATACAGATAAAACTCCTATAAACCTCTAACCAATAATAATGTTAGGAAGAAAAAAAGTTACGAAGAACAAAAAGCTTTTGTTCAAAGCAGCAGTACAGAATGAGACTGCCACATCCAAATCAACCTGAAGACTTTATGAAATAAATGTGTCCAAGAAAACTCCTAGAGACAAAGTCTGATGAAAATGGGAATGGCTTTGCACAAACAAATGTGCCTTTGTTTGATGTATCAAGTGTTCCAGGGAACATCTTTAAATCTTTGTTGTACCTCAGCCAAAGAGACCTTGCTGTTCCCTGGTTAAGCGCAGGTGAGCAATTTGAGGCCCTCCAGATGCTTCTGGACTACAGCTCCCATTAAACCTGACCAAAGGTAGGGCTGGCCTTAGGATATATAGCACCCTGGGCGCGGAGTGCCATTGGCACACACACATATCCATGGTGAGCTTTGCAGAGCCACCCAGAGAGTTTATGATGCCTGATGCAGGCATAATGTTGGGGGCCCTGCTGCTGCCCCCTACAAGAATCCATGCATATGTGTACAAAACTGGGAGCCACATGCAAGAATTACTGCATGCACAGACTACACGTGAGAATCCTCACCTGCAGCTTCTCCCTGCACTGGGATCAAGCAGAATGGTAGAAGTGCTTCATATTTTCTTATATGGGGATAAAGGAATAGGGGTTGGCTTGTGCTTCTCCTGAGTACCTCCTCCAAATTCCAAATGGCTTCTGGCAGAGCTTCTTTCTGCTTCTTGGGGCTCAGTCTCACAAGTCTTCTGGTTATGGCATTCCCCACTACTCACTCTGGAAGGATTCCTCCCTTAAGGCCTGGTCTCACACCACTCCTATGCCCTTCTCTGGGTTAACTGCCACAGAAAATTACTCTCCAATGGCCCTTTGCCTGGAAATGTTCGATAAGCATTCACTCACTCACGCCACTGATTTTTACCTAGTACAAATTATATCAATGTGGAAATTGAAAAAGAAACATACATTAAAGCTAATTGAAGGAAGATCATTTTTGTAGTTAGTACCCAAACGACCTGTAGAACCTTGGGGTGGCGGGAAGGTTACAGACACTTGCTTTTCACCTCACCTACCTCACTGCATTGAAAATATATATATAGCCATTGAACTTAGCTTGGTGCCCCCCTCACCTCAGCTTGGCATGCTGGATGATGACCACCCAGCTTGTCCACCACAAAGACCAGCCCTGACCATAAACTATGCTGGCTGGAGCTAATGGGAGCTGGAGACCAACAATATCTGGAAAGCCACAAGTTTCCCATGTTGAATTAAAGGGGCTTCATATTAAAATGATTGAGGGTCCCAGGAGTCTGGTGGTGATCGGGAGGAAGAGGATGTGAGAGAGCCTTAGTCCTGATCTTAGGTTGGAGGCAGTTCCTTATGGTTTTATCTCACAACATCAGGGGAATCCTGCATTCTAATAGACATTGAATCTCCCTGGATCATTCATTCATTCCTCCCTGCAAAGAGAAGAGCAGTGGGGAAGTATGGAGGGCATGTGACAATCCAAGGCCCCACTCATGATCTCTTCCACTCCCTGCCCACCCAGTTTCTTAACTGAAGGAAAAATGTCACCTGAACAGGCTGCTTTTCTGTGCATTTTTTTAAAACCTTAACCCTTTTGTCAGGGGAAAGGGAAGTTAGGCAGAAAAAATGAGGTAAGATCCTTGCATGATTGTTTGTCTTTTTCATCAGCATCTATGTGGCATCATAAATGTGTGTGGATTGCCTAGAAATTGAAAAATCATAGTAAAAATGCCCTCAATACATTGCATTTTGGAGCAAACCTGGCAAAATGCTGCTAAGAATTTCTGTGCATGGTATAATTTGGATGATCAGTGCTTTTTGTAAAAAAAAAAATCAGATCCCAGAAGGTGACCATTAAAGCTAGGAAAGAATCTACATCAATGCCTCCCAGCATTTATCTTTTATATTTTTCCAGTGCTGTCCTATGTGTGCTTACGTCGTAATGTTTGATGGGACTTACTCCTCATCAATGGGCATTGGGCTGTAGTCTTAGTCTAATCAATCACAGCATCTTGGAAGAGGCAGCATCATCTTAATTAAAGACATATCAAATTCTTTAAAATCCCATGGGAATTTTGCATTTGAAAATTCTTCTGGCAGTTTAACATCACTCTCTGCAAGGCAGGCCAGACTGAAATATGCTCAGGTAGGAAAAGCCTCTTCTGAAATATGCTTAAGTACTAATCTTTGGTGAAACTGATGGGAAAGACTAGGTCTGCCTCCAACCTGGAGTGGGGACAAAGTGTCCTAGGTAAACTTCCCCTCCCACATCCTGCTGGGCTGGTAAGCGCTATAAAGAAACCAGGGTGCTGCAAGAGAGAAAGCTGCCGTTTTCATCCTTCCTCATTTCCCCCAGTGTAGCATTGCTCCACCGGGGCACTGGGGGAGGAATTAAAATGAAGGCTCACTCAGTTGCTCACTACAGCTGCCTGGCTCCCCTCTCAGCAACAAATGGATGCCAACAGAGAAAGATTCTGAAAGGGGCCCACTCAGCTGAGTGCAGGAACTTGTGCTGGGCTCATTGGGCCCCTTTAAGAATGTTCTTTTCTCTTGCTGTCCAGGACTGAAAGGACAACTGGGCAGCTGCAGAAGAGGGGTGAAGCTCTCATTTTAAACCCTCCCTAATGTCCCCATGGAGGTTACATCAGGGGCATTGGGGAGGGATTAAACATAAAAATGACGGCTCGCTGATTTGCTGTAGCTGCTTGGAGCTCTTGGTATTGTGTGACAAGGGTTGTGGTTTTTTTTAAGGGGGCACACGCAGTCCAAGGCACATGCAGTGGTGGAGGGATTTGCTGGGGTCTCAGCCCTCTGGCATTTGCCTGGAGATGCCACATGCTGACACTGGACCTGGGAAAGGCATTTGCAGAAAAATTAAAAATAAGAAATGATGGTTCCAAAGATATGTCAGTGTCTTAGGTGTGCAGGACTAAATCAATATTATAAGTTTATAGGCTGCACTGCCATGATTTCTATCCATGTGCCCATAGTGAGCCAGTCTTTGAACCTGATCATGGAAGAGCCTGGATGGCGGTTAGAATGTTGATCTGGGGCCCATATCCAAATCCATACTTAAGTGTGAAACTCGGTAGCCTTTTGCAAGGGACTGTGGGGACCCTGTGGCCCTCCAAGTGCCTTTTGATTCCCAACTCCCATCAGCCCCAGCCAGCCTGGCCAATGTTCAGGGATGATGGGAGCTGGGAGTCCCAACAACATACAGAGGGCCAAAAGTTGCTCATCTCTGTTCTACAGAAACTCCTTCATTTACAATCCACATGTTCAAGTGTTTTGCCCCTCAGCTGGCACTGGAGGCAAGACTACTTTGTAAACTGATTGATTGCAGGGTAAAACAAAAATGATTAAGAATAAAACAATAATAAAATTGTACTACTTTGTCCATCAGTTTTAAAACAAAATAGGCTGTGTATAAATTGATTATGTGTGGGAACAGAGCTCTCCAGTTTCCAAGATGTATTTTAAGATTTTGTTGAGGGGGCAAAAAATTGCACAGACTCCCTTTCGATTGTCTTCCAGTGGATGATTAAATGCATAGATGTCAGTTCCTTTTGCATGAACATAAATGAAAAGGTGGGAAATCGTAGTATAAGCTGTGGGTCACTTATTATACATTGGGAAAAAAGGCATGTCAAATTCATACAGAAAGCTCAAAGCATCAACAGGGCCTTGTTGTATGGGAAATATGCCTTCGCTGTGCCTCGGGAGATAAATGGGGCTGATTTCCAAATCTTTACCATTGCATTGCAATGATATGAAATAATACAACTACTTAAGCACACTCTTTATGTGGTGGTACAGGATGCTGGCCTAGTTTCATGCTGAAAGCAGCTAAGCTAATGATGAAGAGTATGCCTCCTTCCTTAGCATGGGCTACTCTTGCTCCCACTGCCAGCGGCTCTCTGAAACCAAAAATAATAACATTACAGACATGAAAGAGAACCAGAAATTATAGATCAGGTCACTGGATTCACTCTGACCAAATGAGTTAGCAGCTGCCACTTTGGTGTTTTGGTGCTCCCCAAGAGGCTTCCTGAAACAAGACGTGTTTCGATATGCGAGCCACAGAAGTAAACCAAACTGAGCATCACTCATGGGTTTAATAATTGCCTCTCCACTGCCCTGCCCTCACTACCTTATATTGCATCTTGTGCAGTCAGATGAGAGATTATATGGCGATGGCAGATGATTTCTTACTCCTATTAACCATTTGGTCTGATAAGTAAATAAACTATTGCTCTCACTGAAATGGACTCATTCAACAGGGTTTTACTCTCTTTGTCACTCTCATTGTTTTCCCTCCCTCTCCTCTTGCTCTTTAGCAGTTTCTTCTTGCTCGATCCATGAGAGCAGGTGTGGGGAACCTTTGGCCCTCCAGATGTTGCTGAACTACATCTCCCTGGCCTTAGGCCATGCTTGCTGGGGCTGATGGGGGTTGTAGTTCAGCAACATCTGGAGGGCCAAAGGTTCCCCACGTATGTATTTGTTAAATATTGCAGAAATGCCATTCAAGAAATGATTAACCAAACGAGAGACTGAGAGTCACAAAAAACATATCAGGCTTATGCTTCTGCCACAACGTAATACATTTGTTAGGCTTGAAAGTATTGCAAGATTCCATGTTTATTTTTTTATTACATTTATATTCCACCTTTCCTCCAAGGAGCCCAAGGTGGTGCTACAAACATAGTTCTCCCCCTCCTGATTTTATCCTCACAACAACCCTGTGAGGTAGGTGAAGCTGAGAGGCAGTGACTGGCCCAGGATCACCCAGGGAAGGTATTGTTTAAAATGCTCATCAGCTTATCTTGAGTGCCTTTCCTTTCAAACCGTGCCTTATCACTCATACATATGCCTTATCAGTACCTTGATTTTTCCCCCTCCTTGCCTCAACAGTGAATTTCATAACCAGAACTTCAAACTCTGAATTCTGATATTGATTCATTTCTTGTTGATGTATTATGGTTTTCTTGTGGTTTTCATATTTTCAAAAATATTTCTTTGCCTCACAGATCTCTGCAATTAAAATGCAGGGCCATTCAGTTTTAAACAATTTAGAAAAAAGACAGCCAAGACTCTTAAGACCAACTGTGAGCTCTTGCGAAGCCTGTATTCATAGTCCCTGTCCTCTCCCATCTTCACAAATCATCCTTGGGCTCTGCAAAGATGGAAAAAGGCTCACATCTGTTCATTCTCTGATATACTGGGGCCCTTCAGGACATCATCTAGACAGGGGAGGCTGGTCCATCAGAGCAAGTGGGGCAATGACACACCAAGATCAGCCTGCCTTCAGCCTACCTCCTTACAACCAATGTAGGGAGTGGCCCTGGCTGTCAGCCTCTTCCTCTGCCTTAGTGGCAGGCTTGCCTTTCTAGAGCTCAGCAGAGAGAAGAATGGGGACAAGGCTAGAAATAGTTGACTCCACCCACCATTTGCTCTGACTGCACCTGCTGTTGGGCTCCCTTCTTTCCACCCTACCAGAACTAATGTGCACCAGCCTCCACTGAATCTAAACAATGTTAGACCCTATGTCCACCTCACTGCACCTGTTGAGTTAGGATGAGAGAGTGGTGCTGTCCAATATGCTACAGAGAGCTGTCTGATGTGGATGCACCAGTCTTCTTAAGGGTTGTGCTTCAGCCTGTCCTAATCTCACCATTAGTCTGTACCTTCTAGCCACATCTTGGAGCCTCTTTGATCATATTAGGGAATCTCTTCTGCCTCCATATTGTCATGGGATCTACTTCCTACCTTCAGATTTGCTTGACGAGAGCTTGGGAGGAAAGGGGTAGGGATGACTCTAGTGGTTAGGTATCCTTGAGGATTTTTCATGAACTTTCTTTATCTGAATGGAAGTATAAAGAAAATTAGTAAATAATTGTTTTATGGAATTCAGCAAGTGAAGTATTCCCATATCCACAAAAATAAATATTTAATCTCTTGCTTTTACATGAGAGTGGTTTTTTAAAAAAATAAGAAAGCCTTTTTTCCAGTGTCTGTGAGCATATTATACAAGAAATCCTGAAGGTCAGTCATATGAAAATGAGCTTTTTTAGAAGCAGCAAGAGACTTGAAGGGAAGTTAGTATTCCTATTTGTTTATGAATGAGATGATAACTAGGGTTGGAGGGATCTATTAGTTTTGGTTCTCTCAGTTTCTCAATTTTCAATTCAGTGTTCCAGATTTCTGCAGTGTTTTTCAAATTTCTTTTTAAAAGATTCTCATGAAAATTCTCCACCATTTTGGTGAGAATTTATCCTACTAAACACATTTTTGTATGCAGTCTTGACTAATGTACATATTTTTGCAAGCAGTTTTTCCTAATATAATGCATTTTGGTATGTTATTTTCATGAATTTATTTTTATGCACACTTTCCCCAACGCATGCATTTTTGCAAACAGCAAATTATGGAATGATCTTTGTGATGAGGTGCGCCTGGCGCCAACACTGTTATGTTTTCGGCGCTAGGTCGAGACTTTCCTCTTCTCCCAGGCATTTTAGCATGTGTTTTAAATTGTTTTAAATTTTTAAATTGTTTTTAAAATATGTGTTTTAAATTGTATATTTGTTTTAACGTTTTTGGTTGCTGTAAACTGCCCAGAGAGCTTCGGCTACGGGGTGGTATACAAGTGCAATCAATCAATCAATCAATCAATCAATCAATCAATTAATTAATTAGTTGGAGAACTGCATCACAAAATTCAAATAAGTGTGAATTTTGAAAGATAGCTGTGTTTTGGTTCTCATGTTGTTTTGGGAAGTGCAGATTTGATAAATTTGGGTTTAAATGCAAACTGAATCAAATTTCTCCCCCATCCCTAATGATAACGCAAATGTGGGGGTTTTTTTGTTTTTGTGTTGACAGAATGGTTACACGCCACTGCATATAGCTGCCAAGAAGAACCAGATGGATATTGCAACCACGTTACTGGAATATGGTGCTGATGCAAATGCTATTACCAGGCAGGGTATTGCTCCTGTGCATCTCGCATCCCAGGAGGGCCATGTGGACATGGTGTCACTGCTTCTCACCAGAAATGCTAATGTGAACCTCAGCAACAAGGTAAGCTCCCTAGTGTGCTCTTGAAGGCCAGTGCAAGGATGGGAAACCTGCAGCAGGTGTTGATGGACTCCAGCTCCCATCAGCCTCTGCCAGCATAGTCAGTGGTTAGGGATAACTGTAGTCCAGTAACATCTGGAGGGTCACAGGGCTTCACCCCTGGACTGTATAAATCTTCATGAAACTTGAGTATACTCCATGTATAGGTGAGCCAACAGAATCAGGCCCATTCTTCATCTGTGAAACCCATCTTCTAGGTATTGGATACAACACCTGACTTGTGCAGTACTTGACTTGTTCATAGAGTCTTGTGCACATAGGCCTAATAGTGTGTGATCCTCCCCCTTTATTTATGTATTTATTAAATGTATATACTACTTGATTGTAAAAAATCTCTAAGCAGTTTACAAAAGACGTTATCAATAAACCGATTAAAAACAAGTAAAGAAAAACATTTTTAAAACAACTTAAAAACAGCAACAAACAAAACAAAACACATCAGCATCTATGAATCTGGATAGGCTTGCCTAAACAAAAAAGTTTTAAGCAGGCGCCAAAAAGAATATAGTGAAGGTGCCTGCCTGAAGTCAATATGCAGGCAGTTCCAAAGAGTTGGTGCTGACACACTAAAATAACCATTTCTTACGAGCGTGGAATGGATAATATGCGGCACCCGTCACAGTGCCGCAGATCAAAGTCCTCCAGGTTAGCACATATGGGGTAAGGGGGTCCTGCAAGTAAACTGGTCCCAAGCTGTTAAAAGCTTTATATACCAATTGTTGTGCCCCAGGCACAAAGGGAATTAGATCAGGGAGAGGAGTCAGATAAGGACGAGGTCCCTGGGGGTGTTGAAGAAGGGGGGGACAGCCCGCAGATTTCCTCAGTCAGCACCCCTATCGAGGCAGGTTCTGCCCTGTATGCGAGCTCCCCGCCTGAGCCATTGGGAAGCGACCTTTCGCGCATGCCAACCCCACCCACGCAGGAATCCCCACCCGGCACTTCAAACGCTTCCCCGTCAACCAGCTTCCCACTCCCTGAGATCGCGCCGTCACCTAGCGAAGCCCCACTGTTGGATGGGACATCAGAGGCTCGTGCCCCCTGACCCTGTGTGAGACGGCGCAAGAAGAGGGACTTTCAGAGGGTGGAACTTTGGAGGAGCCATCATTTACGTGTGAAGACCTTCCCTACTTAAGCAGGTGCTCACCCAGGCTCTAGTGCTGAGTCAACTCTCTCCACACGCCGCAGAGACCGATTAGGTAGACTAGTTAGGGGAAGTAGTGAGTCAGAGTGGACAGGTTTATGAAGCGCACTGCTTTGGATGTAACCATCACACGAATAAAACAAGAATTAAACCAAACCTCGCCTCCATCTCGTGTCTCGGACTCTGGACAGGACACCGATATTAACACCTTGAACTTGGCCCAGTAGTAAATCGGCAACTGGTGTAGATCCCTGAGTGGAGATGTTATATGCTGACAGGGTCTCACACCGTCGGTACTCTAGTTGAGCATTCTGCACTTATTGTAGGTTCTGGGTCAAGTGCAAGGGAAGCCCCACATAGAGTGCATTGCAGTAATCCAGTCTTGAAGTCACCCTTTGAGACCAGAGGGCAAAAAACATGTAATGTGCATTGCATGTCAATTAGATGTTACTTCCAAAGTATGGAGGTGAGGCAGGCCAGCAGGTGGGGGACGGGGGCAAGTGGCCACAGTCCCCCTGCCCCACTGTACATTAAATATACTTACTTGTGCAAAGTTGTTGGTAGGTCCAGGAAAAAAAAAAGACATGCTGATAACAAATGGGAAAAAGCTTTATCTCTTCTGACTGTATATGCTTTGAGAAGCGTGACAGTTTTTAAATTTGTATTTCTTCTTTTAGCAAGCGTCATAATCTAGAAACTATTTTAGTAAATTAGGACAAATTACTTATGTCTACATTAAACATTTAAACTTGCCGACATAGTTTAGCTTAGGCAATTATGGTAGTTGTATAAGACCCAGCCACAAAGTTCTAGTAATCATATGAAGAAGACAGCAGTTATTTCCTTACAAATATGGAGTGCATGTGACAGGAACCCCTCTGTTAAAATATGATTGTGTGGGGCAGATAGCAACTTGCTACTCCTTAGGCAGCAGTTTATACAGCCTTTATGTGTACTACCATGAATGTCTCTTCTCCAAAGAAGTCAGGAAGTAATACAGTTGCCCTGGTCATACAGCTGTCCCCTAACCTGCTACCATGGATGAACCTGACTCCCTGTCTGGGCTGCAAGTTCAGGAAATGAGGCTCAAAATGCAGTTGGCATGTTGTTTCATTTGCACAAGAAGTAAATTTCTGCAAGTTCCTTGCATCTTTCATTTGCTTATTGCCTGATCGTGCAGACACCAGCTTGGCTTTCCCAGGGCCTTGGAAACAGGATGTGCAAGTGTAAACTCTACTGCAATATGTTTTAAAGCATTCCATTTGTGCACCTGCAGGTCCGACTTAGTGCTTAGTTCAACCCTGAGACCACTTTCCACCCAGGCAGTGCATTTAATAGATGGGTCATTTTGAAAACGCTCAGTCAGACCCTGAATGGTTTTGAAAATCTATTTGACCCGCAGTGTCTATGCTGCATTAAAAACTCTCTGTCCCCAACCAACTCACAGTATTATTTTGAGGCTAAGTGAGATAACAAGTATAATCCTTTTGTATGCTGAAGTAAACATCTGCAAATATGCTCTGTATAAAAGTCAGGAAGTTCACTTCTGTAATCTGGTAATTTTCATGACCTCCGTGGCGCAGAGTGGTAAGCGGTGGTAACGCAGCCGAAAGCTCTGCTCACGGCCGGATTTCGATTCCATCGGAAGGAGGAAGTCGAATCTCTGGTAAAAGGGGTTGAGGTCCATTCAGCGTTCCATCCATCCGTGGTCAGTAAAATGAGTACCTGGCATATGCTGGGGGGTAAAGAAAGGCCGGGGACGGAACTGGCAATCCCACCCCATATATATGGTCAGCCTAGTAAACGTCGCAAGACGTCACCCTAAGGGTCGGAAATGACTCGCACTACAAGTGCGGGGACACCTTTACCTTTTTATGGAGGAACAAGCATGACTCCAGTGAACCAGGTACAGTAGGGCCCCACTCATACGGCAGGTTCCAGACCCCTGACAAAAAGCTAAAACCACCAAAAAGTGGATCAGCTGTAGTGCAGGGGTCTGGAACCTAACCCGCTGATCGCACCGGAGGAGGAGAAGATCAGCTGTAGTGTGCAGGTCTGGAACCTAACCCGCTGATCGCACCGGAGGAGAAGATCCAGCTGATCTCCTTTTCCGGCAGGATCAGCTGTAGCGCAGGAGTCTGATCACCCCCGAGGAGGAGAAGATCAGCTGTAGTGTGCTACAGCTGATCTTCCCCTCCTCCGGCGAGATCAGCTGGAGCAAGGGGAGCTCCAGGCCCCGCTCCAGCTGATTGCCCCACTGGCGCCGTATTAGCAGAATGCCAAGAAGTGGGGCCCTGCTGTAACTGTAGGTAAAATTCAACTCAATTTTATTGTTAACTGTCCAGAGAACATTAGCTATTGGGCAGCGTACATTTCACCAGCTTTTGAAGAGGGAGAGGCATTGCAGAGGATCATGGTTGGGGAGGGGGGCCGGCAGGCTATATGGTATCATCTGAAAAAGGATGAGTCACTGCATTTGGTGCTGATACAAACTCAAGTATTTATTTATTGACATAAGTGATTGATTGATTGATCAATCAGTATTAAGTGGTATATGTATAAATAGAGTTCTAAGTGGTTTATACAGTATACAAACCATATATACAAACATTAAAATATTCACTAATAGGCAAAAAAACCCTTGTGGTTTAAGGACATACCAATAGCCAACAGATATTTCTACCAAACTTTAAAAAGCAGGGAAATTGGGCAGCTATAGTGAATGCACCAGGGGAGCAGGAGACCTGACCTCCGCTTTGAGATATTGTACTGCCCTACAAATTTGTCAAAATGCAAATACAATTTGGGTTGGCCTTTCACAGTCCAATCCACTTCCTGTGTAGCTTGGAAGAATTTGGTAATGTGCCTCTGAGCATGTGGTGAGTGGTGGCAACACCTGCCATCTCCAAAGATGAAGAATTACATTTTTTGTATGTTTGTTGGTGTTCTTCTTACTTTGCTTCTTTCCTGTGTTGCTACTGTTTCTACAGAGAATCTAACCTAAAATATTATGTTTCTCTCATTATTCATCCTAGAAATCTGTGTCAAATTTATTTTTATTAATTTCAAAGTCTCTTTATTGGTCCATGTCATATGATGGTGAAGGCAGCCTTTTGCTTTCACACTGGAGGTTGTGCTCTATTTCTATTTTGGGTGCATTAACAGTTGAATCTGAAACTGCAGTTTGATGTAAAATTAGAGTGATGACAATATGTGGCTACTTAAGCAATGAATGTACCTGTTAAAAAAAACAATCTTGTTTTCAGGCTCCTATGCTTAAACCACTCCACTTAAGGAAAGGTGGGTGTGGTCAATTAAAAGCATAGAGCATACCTAGAATTTTGCTAGAATATATTTCTGTAGGCTTCTGGACAGTGAAGTGTTTCCAGAAAGACAAGTAACGGGTTAAAACTGTGCAGCTGTCCAAGGCCAAACTGCAGCTGGCACTGAACCGAAAGTGTATATAGCCTTGGGAGACATTTCTCAAGGTGTGGGGGATGTTAGTCGGAGTAAGAGGATTGTATTGTAACCTTTGTCTTAGGGATCAGTAAAGATCCATCTATACATAACTTGCTGTTGTCCGTCATTATTCTACGTTTGTGGGCATTCTGGACTGTTTGGCACATTATTCTTTGGGCTTATCGCTTCAGCATTTCATCGCTGCACAACAAGGGTTATGGGCCCAGCCTGGCCCAGCCTAGCCAAGATAGCCCAGACTATCCAGACTATTCGAGGAAATAACCCAGAGAGCTCGGAGAGAACAGAAAACAAAGTACAGTGTGTGCGGAGTCGAGGAAATCAGCTGCAGACAGGATGGCAGTTTCACTTTCGGCTGGCATGCCTCTGGAACGGCTGACAGAAACGAATTACTTAAGTTGGCGTTTGAGGATGCAAGCATTTCTGACAAAGGAGGATCTATGGCAAGTGGTTATACATGAACCCCCAACCGTGCCACCACCGGAGCAGTGGATTCGTATGGATGAAAAGGCAAAGTCGTTTCTCATATTGGCAGTTGATCATTCACAGTTACTGCATCTTCAAGATAAGCCGACATCCAGGCTTATATGGACTGCTCTTAACGAGGTGCACGTAAGGAAAACAGCCAGCAGCAAAATACATTTGGCAAGAAAACTATACCAAATGAGGCTGACCAATGACGTAAAAATGTCTACACATCTTCTGGAGATGAAGAAGCTGTTTGCTGAATTGCAAGAAAGGAATGTAGTTCATACACAATTGCAACAGGTATATATCATTCTCTCTTCATTGAATAGTTCCTGGGACTCTGTAGTATGTTCACTGGAAGCAATGCCAGACAAAGGGCTGACTGTCCAGTATGTTTAGGGAAAGCTGATCCAGGAATGGGAAAGGCGAAAGGAAGCAGAGGAAAGAGAGAGAGGGGCGGAAACAAAAGAAAGAAGAACTGAAAGAACTGACATAAGTACGAGAACTTTTGGAATCAAAGCCTGTTATATATGTGGTTCTCATACGCATCTACGAAAGGACTGTGAGTTGAAAAGGAAAGGATGAGGGAGAAAGCCGTCGTACGTGCAGCTGGTGAGTGCTGACAAGTGCAAAACTGAAAGCTGCAGAAACAAGGACTATATTGTGTGGATAGTAGACTCTGGAGCTATTCACAGTATGATCACAGACAGAACATTGTTTAAAACTATGGTTCCCACGACTGAGGATGTGGTACTTGCTGATGGTACGCACAGAAAGGTACTGGGGAGGGGAACTGTAAAGTTATGTATACTTAACACTGTCATGACTGATGTATTATATGTACCAAGATTAGGAAACAACATCTTATCTGTCACGAAATTAAATTGCATGGGTTATGAGGTACTGTTTAGTCACGGAATCTGTAAAATAAGCAAAGGACATAGGATATGTGCACAAGGAAAGCTACATAATTCAATGTTTTATATAACACAGAAACCAACAGAACACATATCAATGATTGCGAATGAAAAGCCTCATGATAGGTGCATTCACCTGTGGCATAGGAAACTAGGACATGCTTGTTATGGCACTATTAGTAAAACGCCAGAACATAGCGAAGACATAAAGTTCAAGGAGTGCAACAAGCATATAGATTGTGAGATATGCAACCAAACTAAGGCCACAGTAGCTCCCATACCAAAAGAAGCTAAAAGTGAAACAAACGAACCATATCAAACTATACACATCGATCTAGCAGGACCATTTCAGAGATCACAGGGTGGAGCGAAATATTATCTTGTAATAGTCGATGATTATACCAGATTCTGTACTGTTTATTTGTTGAAATCTAAGGATGAAGCAGAAAGGAAATTGAAACAGTTCATAAAGAAAGTTGAGGTGCAGCATGGCAAACACATACAACAAATACACTCAGACCAAGGTGGGGAATTCACTGGAAAATCATTTGAACAGTATGTAGAACAGAGAGGAATAGAACATGCGTTAACAGCCCCATTTTCACCGTTTCAGAACGGCATAGCAGAGAGAAAAAATAGGACTCTGCAGGATGCCATGAGAGCCATGTTAAAAGACTCAGAGCTACAGAAAGTGTTTTGGAGAGAATGCGTGTTATACGCAAACTATTTACAAAATAGGTTGTTTCATAGAGTACTCAACATGTCACCATATGAACGTCTGCATGGGAAGAAACCCAAATTACAAAACATTGTGAGATTTGGAGCAAAATGCTGGGTGCATATTCCAAAGGGAAAACTTAGGTAAACCACCTGAAAGATTTCAGGTTAGTTCTGTACAAGTCCAAAATGAAATAAAGCTTGAAGAATGAAAGAATATTTCACTTGTAATAAACCTAACCAAAATGAACAAATGTAACATGAATGTAACAAATGAGAATTATGTTTGAAAACTGTGTATTTATCTTGTCTTTATGGAAAGGTGGGAACTGTAGGCTTCTGGACAGTGAAGTGTTTCCAGAAAGACAAGTAACGGGTTAAAACTGTGCAGCTGTCCAAGGCCAAACTGCAGCTGGCACTGAACCGAAAGTGTATATAGCCTTGGGAGACATTTCTCAAGGTGTGGGGGATGTTAGTCGGAGTAAGAGGATTGTATTATAACCTTTGTCTTAGGGATCAGTAAAGATCCATCTATACATAACTTGCTGTTGTCCGTCGTTATTCTACGTTTGTGGGCATTCTGGACTGTTTGGCACATTATTCTTTGGGCTTATTGCTTCAGCATTTCATCGCTGCACAACAATTTCACCTCCCACTATTTTACCTTGTGCAGACTGAGACACTCCTGATGTCCACTGGAGACTATTCTGCAAAATAGTCAATGTCGTTATTCCACAATTGTTTTTGGACTTTTTTTAGTGTAAATTTTGCAAAGTGTTGCTGTACTTCACATATTCACAGAAACAGAAGCAAAAGAAAATGATTTCCAATAGGAAACTTCACTGAAATTGCAAAGTAATCAAACATATTTAAAGTGATTATCTGAACTATGTCAACTGTCTTAATATTGTCGCTTCCTCCCTGCTAAAACAAGATCAGCACATGTCTTGTTTCTATTATTTGGGCTGATTGCAGGTGTTGCTACCACTCGCCATATGCTCAGAGGCACATGTTACCAATTTCTTCCAAGCTACACAGGAAGTGGATTGGACTGTGAAAGACCAACCCAAACGGTGTTTGCATTTTGACCAATTTGTAGGGCAGTCCCATATCTCAGAGAGGAGGTCAGGTCTCCTGCTCCCCTGGTGCATTCACTATAGCTGCCCAATTTCCCTGCTTTTTCAAGTTTGATAAATATAACTGTGGGCTATAGGTACATTCTTAAACGGCAAGGGTTTTTGCCTATTAGTGAATGTCTCTGCTTTTTAATCCGGGAGGTAAGAAATGGGATCCGGTGCAAGTTTGCTGAGAATGGATTGATCATTTGCATGCTTATTGAGTTCAGTGGGATTTACTTCCCTGCAGTCATGCTTAGGATAGGTGAAATTGATCACAGGGGATGGGGAGGGGAGGAGGAAGGGCAGAGAGAAGGAGGGGATGGGGATGGGAGCAAGCAGGGGGGAGGGCAGGTTTGATCATTTGCATGCTTATTGAGTTCAGTAGTGCGATTTTTATTGTATTCTATTTATTGTATTGAGTTTTGCTTGATATAGTTTTGTACTGTTATCCTTACTCTGTATATGTTTTTGAGATATTTTCTTTTTATTTTTTGTAAGTTGCTTTGAGTTTCATTTTGGGAAAAAAGTGACTAATAAATATCATTAATCATCATCATGCTTAGCATATGTAAAACTGCCCATGGCGGGGGGAGGAGGGTGAGAGGGAGAAGGAAGAGGGAAGAGGAGGAGGAAGGGAGAGGAGAGGGGAAGGAAGGGGAAAGAGGGCAGGTCTGATCTTTGCATGCTTATTGAGTTTGTGGAATTTACTCCAGTGCAATCATGGTTAGGATAGGTAAAATTGACCACGGGGAGGAGGAAGAGGAGAGGGGAGCGGAAGGAGGAAGAAGGGGAAGGAGGGAATTGGAGGGGGAGGGGAGGGGTGAAAGAAGGGGGAGGAAGGGGCAAGAGGAAGGGGATAGAAGGGAGGAGGAGGGGATAGGTTTGATTATTTGCATGCTTTTTGAGTTCAGTGGGATTTACTCCTATGCAATCATGCTTAGGATAGGTGAAACTTACCTGGAGGAGGGGGAGAGAGGGGGGAAGAGGGAGAAAGGGGAGGAGGAGCGAAGGAAAGTGAGGGGGAGGGAGGAGAGGGGATGACATTGGGTGTGTGGGCACCTGGCAGAGGGGAAGCTCCTTTCCTTTCCAAAAGGAAAACACTGTGAACAGTATCGTCATTTTTCAGTGTTTCCCCCACCTTTTTATTCTACAGCAGGCACATGTAGTCTCTCACCCAAATTTAAACCAAAGCTGTCCCTGGCCACATCCACATCAGGCATTTATTTCACTTTATACAGTCATGACTTCTCCCAAAGAATCCTGGGAATTGTAGTTAGTGAAGGGTGCTGAGAGTTGCTAGGAGACACCCTGTTCCCCTCACAGAGCTTCAATCAGGGCACCTGGCTGCTAAACCACTCTGGCCACTGGAGCTCTGTCAGGGGAATAGGACTCTAACCTCATCGCCCTTCACAAACTACATTTCCCAGGATTCCTTGGGGGAAGCCATTACTGTCTAAACTGAAATAAAGATCTGGTATGGGCATGGTCCCTGATTAGACAAACCAAGCAGCTATGAATCTGGCTTCTAGAACACTAACAGTTGGTTCTTACTGAGCATGCCTGGGCTTATCATTGACTTTAATGTTACATTTCTAATGTTAAATTTCTTAAATTAATTAAACATCAGCTAGGCATTTTTTTAACTTTTAAACTGCAGAAGATGAAGGTCAAAGTAGGGGCAAGGTCAGTAATAGGATTACAGGTACTCTGTGAACATGGCTGATTGTTAATTATTTTCAACAAGTTAAGAGAACACTGACAGAAAAAAGTCCATCAGGGGTCTGTTTCTCTCTCTCTCTCTCTTTTTACACTTTGAACTCTCTATTCTCTCTGTTTTGTGTATCGCCATGAAGCTTTAGAGGGTTGTTAAGCAATCGTTTCTGAGTTCAGGACTATATGTTTTGTAAAGTTTTGTTTTGAAATGAGTTTATGGGAAGCATCAGAATGGCTTGGACATTTATTTTCAGTTTAACATTGCGAAATGCAAAAAACCCATGCTGGCTATAGTATACAGCCACTCTCTTGGCTGTGTAATAAACATTCATAATTAAAATACCCAATAAAAATCTCATATAAATGTTAATGTATATGCACCCATATTTATACAATAAAATAATCCCATTAAAACAGCACAGCAATTAAACAGGAGACTCAGGTTGAGAGATCAACCTGCGTAAACAGGTGTGTCTTCAAAAGCTGGCAAAATATATACTGCCCAATAGACAATTTCCCCTGGATGGTTAACAATAAAAGTTAAAAACCTAAAAAACCCCGCAACAATAGCAAAGCGTATTGTAACACAGCAGAGCTAAAAACACTGAAAATCTTAAAATGAACTTGGAATGCCTGGGAAAATAATAAAGTTCTTCACCTGGCGCAGGAAAAAAATATGATGTGGGTGCCAGGCAAGCCTCTCTGGGGAGGGCACTCCACAATCAGGGTGCCTTTGCTGAAAAGTGTGCTTCTCCGAAGTAAGAGTGATAGGTTGACAGTGGTTAAGGCAATAGTACTGGGGTATGGCAGTGTAAAGAGCCCTGCCCCCTCCCAGGCTGGTTCTTGTTCCCATGGTGGAGGTGGGGAATCCTTGAGGCTACTGAAAAGAGAATTCTGAGGTAGGTGGACCTTTGGTTGGACTCAGCAAAGAAGGACACCTTTCTAAACTAAACTGCTTAGGGAGCAGTTTTGACCAGGAAGAGACTCAGAGCTTGTTAATCCTGCATCGTCCATCTTGACTGCCTGTGCATGCATGCTCCAACCATAATGCACTTCATGTTTCATTATTGTTCAAACTAGGAGCATTCTTGGTCAGATTCTTGGGGCAATTCCACGCAGCAGTTTATTGTTGACTCATATATGGCTGGCTGCTGCTCCCATGTTATTTTCTCACTAAATGTGGATTTACCGTTTCCACAAAAATTCCAGTAAGTGAATAACAGAGAGAGAAAAATGGTAAACCAAATTAAATTCAAACAAAATTATGGGGTGCCATTTTGATGAGGATAATGTTGTGTGGATGCTTGAAAAACCAAGTTCATAATAAATTGCCATGCGGAAGTTCACTCAGTCTATGCTGGCCTACACCTTTTTCTAAAGACAAAATCTCACAAATGTGTACTTTTTGCCTATATGTGTATCTGTCATATTCATGGAAAATTTCAACCTGAAATAATTAAAAGGAAAGAAAAGTTTGGGTGTTGTGACACTACTTTTGAATTGTGGGCTCTTTGTGTGCATGCCTGTGCACGTATGTTATGTATATGTTTATATAAATGTATATTTGTCTCTTGTTATGTGCCTTTAAGTCAATTATGACTTATGGCTACCCTATGAATCAGCGACCTCCAATAGCATCTGTTATAAACCACCCTGATCAGATCTTGTAAGTTCAGGTCTGTGGCTTCCTTTATGGAATCAATCCATCTCTTGTTTGGTCTTCCTCTTTTTCTTACATTCCATGTTCCTATTGTGTACATCGTACAAGTCCAGACTCTCCTTTCACATCTGTGTCTATTTCTCTGTAAAAGTGTGGGAAGCCTAAAGTTGTGCACATTTTAATTCAAAATGAAAACTGGTCCCAGGCTGTGGTCTGAAGGTACATAAGGCCAGCTCCCTGCTGAAGTTAAGCAGGGTCAGGTCTGGTCAGTGCCTAGATGGGAGACGGCTTGGGAACCATATGTAAGCCACCTTGGGTTTCTATCATGAAAAGAAAGGCAGAGTATAAATGTAATAAATAAATAAATAAATAATAAAATGTCAATACAGGGAAGGGAAGAGCTTGGTTTTGTCTGAAGTTTTAATTTCTAACCAGCTTGAATTGGCAGCAAGCCCAGTTCACCAAACCTTGTTAAAGTGAAAGCCACCTAGACTCTGTTCAGTTTAATGGGAGGGATTTTGGTCTGTGGGTAAAAGACCTTTGCCAACAAATTTACTCTTTAAGCCTTCCTCTTAAATCATCTGTCACTTATTGCTGTGTCCAAAATGCAGTCTACAGAGCTAAAAAAAAAAGGCCCACAGTGGGGTAGTAGAGAGATACAAAATATGAGATTTCAATAGTGACCAGCACTGCAGAGTTGCTGTTAGGCTTTGTGAGGGGATGAATGTGAAGCACTTTGAACCATCAAAAAGCTCTCCTGAATAAATGCTACGTGGTAGTTAGCTGCAAGACTTTGAACATGTATTATGTTCTTGATCAACCTTCTACAGAACAAATTAAATGGTTAGAAGAAGTGAATGTTGAGGTGTTTAATGCTGAACTAGCAATATGACACAGTGCATTTTGAATGTTATGTGAAGATAATACTCCTTTTATGAAATAATGGCAACTTGCTTACTGATGTGGGTCTGCTCATTTATTATTGTAACCTGTGGTTGGGCGTGCTTGAAAAGTGTTGATAGAACATAAGGACATTTTCTGCTACAGCCCTGTTAAGTTCAAGAACAGACCTTGTTGAGCATCAGCATTTGATGCCTAGAGCACATGACTACATCCCTCCTGCAATATCATAATTTGTGGTGTCTGATTTACAGAGTGGCTTAACTCCGCTCCACTTGGCTGCGCAAGAGGACCGAGTCAACGTGGCCGAGGTCCTCGTTAACCAGGGTGCCGTTGTGGATGCACACACCAAGGTATGCTTTGAGACGTATTTAATGCTGAATGGGGCTCAGGAGAATCCTTGTGTCACCATCTCAGATGCAGGGCTTTTTCAGGAACTAATTCGTATCTTCAGCTGCAAATCATATAGGGCTGAGTGGAAAATAGCTGCCCCATCCACAAACAGCTAAGGGGGGTAGCATTTTAGTGATTTGGGGGGTTAAAATCTTCAAAAAGCATGTTAGGGTTGCTAAAAATAACTCCCCAGTTGTGCTTCCCCCTGAAATTTCCTCTTAACAATTTTGAGTGGAAAAAAATATTTGGTCTTTTCACTCAACTCTGTTCATGCATTTATGTGTATCACTTGATGACTGCAGCATCAAGTGATTACTTGCATTTGCAAACAAACTGTTTTGGATCTAACAATACACTTGAGATTTATAAACCGTGAATGGCTGCAGCAGATCCTCCTCCCCCCAAAAAAATTAGAAGCAGCTCTAGTGTTATCTTTATGGTTTTTGCTGAGACATTGCCCAGAGTGTTGGTGTGAACTTCTTGAGTAAGGGACTTGCTTTCCCAAGGCAAAACCTAAATACAACTGGGATGTGGTACAAGCATCAGCATCAGTTATCAGGACACACCCCAGGAATAAAGCTGTAGTAAACATGCCCTTGGACAAATTTTCTCCCTTTTGGCTACGTTAATTCTCATGCCATCCTGCAGTGGGGTTCAAAAGCAAAAGTTAAAAAGACTGCCATTGACATAGCTCTTCTATTGAAAAAACAACAATTTCCATGTATGATGCTGGATATCTGGCCAAACTGGCCATGGGGGCGGGGGGAGCAGCATGTGTGGTCTCACATCCCTGCTTTTTTAAAAGGGACCAGGGATCAGTCTCTAACATTTTAGCAGGCAGCAGCACCAGACCTGGCTAGCCTGACGTTATAATGAAAGAATAATCAGATTCTTGACTATGGCAGTGGGGGGGGAGCACACTATAGTAATAATTACCTGCCCTTGTCCTCTTATCAAAGGTTAGGAAGCTGATTATTGACTCATAAAACTCAATGACATGGCTGTTAACCCAGAGAAGCAAAATTCATGGATGGGAAAGGAGGAGAGAGAGAGAACAAAAATAACTTTGTTATGCCAGTTAACTTCATGTTTAGCCACAAGTAAGTTGTCCTGGTCCATTTGGGGACTGGAACTATCTTGAGTCAACCGTGCCCCTCTTTTCAGATGTATGCCAGCTGAAGCTTTAAATTGGTTTAATAGCAGAAAGATCAACTAAGATTGAAATCATACACTTTAGTGCAGAGCTTGGAAAAGTTACTTTTTTGAACTACAACTCCCATCAGCCCCAGCAAGCATGGCCACTGGATTGGGCTGATGGGAGTTGTAGTTCAAAAAAGTAACTTCCAAGCTCTGCTAGTGAGAGTAAAATCTGTTTTGTGAATAAGTAGGGAATAGAATAGAGCTACAAAGCATTATTTGGATTAATTGGTGGGGACAAATTTTGATCTATTAGGCAGCAAACTAAGGGCACAGTTGTGGGTTTGTAAAGGTTGTTTTCATTCTGGAGTCTTAGTGGCACATGGAGTGAAAAATAAAATATAAAAATGGCCTTTCCTTCTAGGAATGAGCAGCAACATTCACTATAAAATTCCATGTAATCCATGTTTCCTTCAATATTTCAGAAAGGTGCTTATAATGAGTTGTTGGTAATATGAAAACTTATTTAAATTTTATAGATTAAATAATAGTATTTCATTTTAAAATTGGTTAATTCATTCTGTTTTATAGTTTGTACTTTTTATTTTTTATTTTGAACATAGCTTCACAGAAAAGTGATGAATACATTGATTAATGTTGCTCAATATATTAAATGGTTCAAAAGAGAAAATCAGTTTAAATTCTTTAGTCAGTTGACAGCTATGAATGTATATCTGCTTATAAATAAGAACACAGAACTTCAATATTTACATTCTTGTTTACATGTAGATCTTCTGCATGTGCTTCCGGGTAACAGGTAAAGGATACATTTTTCCCTCACCTGATGAATTATGCAACCTGGACAGGCTCTAATATATTACCCTAGTGCCCAGTCTGGCCAGCATCTCGAGCATGCCCCTAACTCACTCCTTGGCTATTTTAGCTTCCCTCTACAGGTAACTGTGTAAAGAGCATGAACTCTTGCAAACAGTAGAGAGGAAGCCAATCTTCGTGTATATTTGCTATCCTCATAGGCAATGCCTATATTCTCTCACCACTGTCAGAAGTAGTAGGCCTCTGAATACCAGTTGCTGAGAATCAAAAGTGGGGAGAGCACTATTGCATTCAGGTCCTCCTTGCGGACTTCCCATAGACATCTGGTTGGCCACTGTGAGAACAGGGTGCTGGACTAGATGGGCCCTGCTAGATTTTTCAGCAAGTATCCCCTGAAGGCTGATTAGATGCTTTACTCATTTAATTGTGATTTGTGGATTCTTTTATATCGTGGCATTTCTAGATTTTAATGGTTGTATTACTGTTTCAGTAACGTGAATGGTTGTTTTATCATTGATTTTAGTATTGTACAAAACTTTAGGAAGGACTGAATTAATAAATAAAACTAGCATCTTAATGGTGTTAGTCGTATTTCAATTTCTTCTGTGAAACACCTTGATGGGGATGGAATTTGTCTGATCAGGCTTCCTAAGATAGAAACGCGACAAAGACCCTCCCTAGCTGCCCTCACTTCTTTTTGTGCCATGTGTGTTCAGTAAAACACATGAAGGAAGAGCAGGTATTTCAGGTTTATGGCCTTTGAAACCAGAAGCACTTGTAGCTTAATTGTAGGCTTAGATGACACTCTTGTTTGCTTCTTTAGTGCTCGTATTTGGGCTTTAGTGTTTGACAGAGATACAATAGCTCAAGCTGTTTGGGTTTTTAGTAGATGTTGCTGAAATACCTCGTGCTATTTTTATTGCAGACTTTTTGTGCAGCATTGTTGTTTATTTTCCCATAGAATTATGGAACTGCTTGCTTTGGGAATGTTACTAAAAGTATGAAGACTAATTAAACTTTGTTACTGGACTCATCTGTGTACTATCAATGTAACTAATATGCTGAGAAGTGTCTGCCAGACAATTACAGTACTCAAGAATTTATTAGGGACAAAGGATAATTAAATATATTCTATGTTTGCATCCTAGACATGTGCATAGGCACATACAACGTCCTATTCTCTAGACCAATGTTATTTATGACTCTTGAACTTAGCCCCAGATAGATCTCAGGGCCATGAAATTGGCATTCGTGTTAAAAGCTTTAAAAAAGTGAATAGCAACATGTGTAGGGGCCCTATATGGATCAGGACCCTAATGGGGGATGGGGGCTTTAATGTTTTTCACCCTGTGGTGGCCCAGTCTGTCATTTGCATCGGAAGAAAACCTGCCATTTGTATCAGTAGGTGTTTTTATTCCAGTCATTGTCAGGGGATTTAAGCTGTATCTAAAAATACAACCACCACCTCAGAATTACCTTGGCACACATTCTTAGATTAACTAGATAAGTTTCAAGAAATGTATATTAGTAAATTCTGGGCTGATTTGCAAATTGGAGCTACTGAGCCTGAATAGGTTATGGTGCCCTCCAAATGTTGCTAGATTACTTTTCGTGTCTCACCATTGAACATGCTGGCTGGGGTTGATGGCAGTTGGAGTCCAACAATGTCTGGAAGGCATCATTTTGGCTATCCAGAAGGGTGGGAAGGGAGAGAGAGAATTGCCCAACCTGTTACCCACTCTCTGTCAGGAAAAAAATATATCTGCCAGTAGGCATCTTCCCCAAGATCTTCACAGAAATGAATGTTAATGGAAGTGTCTGCCAAACAGAAAGCAATTTGGCACAAAAGTACATATAGGCAAAGGATACCCTCCTCAGTTCTCTGCTGATTGAGCAGGTAGCCTGGGAATTAGCTTTTTATCTTACTGTTTTGACACACTATTACAGTTGTGGATGCAGGTCTCCAGTTTGGTTGACATCTGATTAATGCAGAGTTACTTCATTCTGTAACATCCGTGAAGCGGCCTATATTGTCATGACCTATCAGCCTGTTTTCCTGATGAGTATTCTTCATCATATGGCTTCTGATGTAGCATGACATGGTTGTGGCCATGAGGAACTGGAATCTTAAGAATTTGCCTTCCAGGGTAGCTCTGTGCTGCTTCAGCCTGTAGCAGAAGGGTCAAAGTTCAGAATGGGACTGTATTGCTTTGCTCCTAGGTTAGCAGGTGCCAGTTTTGCTCTTAGGGAGGCATTCTGAACCCCTGAAGGAGAAAGATACTGTCTTATCAGCCTACTGCTCTCAACTGAGCCTACATCTTTGTCTTTTCTGAGAGATAAAATAACACTTGAGTCTTTAAACCAGTATTTCCCAAACTTCTGCTTGCTGAAACCCAATTGAATTAAAGCTGAGGCATGCTTCACTCTAATACCCAAAGTATTTACTTTTAGAATATGCTTAGAGTAGGAACTATCCACATTTACCAAAGTTCTCCCTCCCTCTCTCTCTCTCTCTCTCTCTCTGTCCCCCCCCTCTCTCTCTCTCACACACACACACACACAATTTCTGTATGAGTTCCTATTCTAGGCAGGCCAATTGAGGGCAGGTAATTTGAGGGCCAATAATTCTGCAACAGAGCAATCAAATTATCCACTTGCAGCCGAAGTTGAGGCACGGCTGTCCCCATCAGAGGCTGATTGGAAGGGCTGAGCAATTCAGGGATTCATCAGGCAGCTTGTTTTGAAAGTTCATACTTTGGGCTGGCACGATACTTTCTTTTGCTTATTTCTTGTTTCACCCCATCCATCGGGGGGGCTGTACTTGCAGTCCTGCCAGTGAATGTTACTCACCATGTTGGAATGCAAGATGGAGCCTTCTCAGTGATTGCGCTCTGACTGAAGTTCGCTCCACTAAGAGGTGTGGACAGCAATTTTGCTGTTGGCCTTCCATTGTTTAGTGAAAACTTATCTTTTCTCCCAGGCCTGTTGGAGAGCTTTTTAGTCTGCCCTGGGGTCTTGGGTTTGTTTGTGCTGTATTGCATGGAGTTATTTTAACTGTAGTTTGTTTTAACGGCTGTATTGTTCTGTAGCAGGAATGGGGAACCTTTGGCCATCTAGATGTTGCAGGCTACATTCCCATCAGCCCTCAGCAATCATGACCAATGGCCAAGGATGATGGGAATTATGGTTCAGCAACATCTGGAGGGCCAAAGGTTCTGCACAGCTGTTCTGTAGTTTTATTGGATGCCGCTTGGGAACATAGAGTGAAAAGCAGTAAATAAATAAATAAATAAATAGTGTGCTCCATCACACCACTTAGGGATTGTTGCTTTAGACCAGTACTCTTCAACTGTTTGAGACCGGGGAGCTATTGTTTAACCCAAACATGCATTTGGAGACCCATTTCCGCACCATACGTTTAATCACTCTTCTACCACATTAATAGTCATGGCTTTCCCCAAAGAACCCTAGAAACTGTAGTTTGTTAAGGGTGCTGGGAATCGGAACTCTTTGAGGAGTTCTCAGTACCTTTAACAAACGACAGTTCCCAAGATTCTTTGGGGGAAGCCATGACTGTTAGAGGCAAAAAGAGTGATTTAAATGCGTGGTGTAGATGTGACCACTGTTTGCATTATCTTTATTTATTTATTGTTATATTTCTCATCTTGGCTCCTTCTGAGGATGTGGAACAGATTTCAGTCCATATTCACTGAAATCATAAAGCAGGTTCTGGATTTTCCTCTGTGTTATGCACACACAGAATAATGGCAAACACAGAGCCAATGTGGTGTAATGGATCAAGTACCAGGCTTGGTATGTTACAACCTGGTTTTAGACCCCCAACTCAGCTCTGAAGCTCACTAGATGGCCTTGAGGAAGTAGCTCTCAGCATTACATACCTATCAGGCTGGTAGTAAGGAGCTCTTTGGAGGAAAGCTGGGATGACATAGTGGTGTGAAGAGGAAGCCACTTAAAACCTCCTGCTCAGTCATTTCTTGGTTCTGTGTTGTAATGATGAAATAGAAGTTTTGCAGACATGCCTTGCCTAGTGTTGAAGTCCATTAGATCTGAGCTTTCATGTCTGGAAGAATGAATGCAGAGCCAACCCAGTAAGTAGCACAAGCAACCCAAGTGGACCCATTGGAATAGCTGGGTTTGTAGGGGGGGGCTTATAATATTTCAAGGGAAGGTGCACACACCTTCTGGATGCCTCATGTGGCCCTGTGTGCTCCAAGAGTTGCCCATGGGATCATTTGTGGCATTTTAAGAGATCCTGAGGTGCACTTCTCAGATTGTACCATGTAGCAACTGCTTGCTGCAGCAAAGTGTCTTAGACTGGACTAGTGGTTTGACCTTTGCAGAATCCTGTATTCAGTAAAGGGCAGTTCTGAATCCCAGGAGAAACTAAAGAATATCTCAGCAACTCTTACAAAACCCAGCCAAGGAAAAGGTATTTAACTCCTTTAATGCAGTTGATTTGCCTACCTGCATTCAGATAATTTGGGTAGACTGAGTAATAGATGGTTCACTTATCGTTCTATCTATCCATTTTTATTTATAGGCACCCCTTCATCCTTACCGAGATCAGGATGCTATTCATTAGGCATGAATGAAATTAAACATACCACAAAAATACCGTGTAATAAAATAAATGAGACAATCACCATAAAACAAATAGAGCCAACTAAAAGCCACCAGAGCAGACTAAAATAAACCAACTTTAAAATGACCATCAGTCACATACTGACTGCAACATGAAGTAGTAACTTGCTGTTGTGAACAATCATCACAGATCGGAGAAAGAATTTTGTATCACTTTAGATCCATTGCTTTTCAATGGAGTCGGTTTCCAGCTGCAAGGCCCCAAGTGTGTGAGCTGGCCCTTATTGAGAGATTGGTTTGGAGCTGAGTAGGTCCTGCAGAGTTTATGTCATATAAATATCACCATATATTAAAAACAAAAATTTAGATGAGTGTGTGTATTGAGAAAGCCACAATGAAGACAGTACATAATTTGATGTGAGAGTTAAGTGAGCAGTTTCCCACTAAGTAATAGTTTATTCATTCATTCATTTTATCAGTTGACCAATAACAATTGTTCTCTGGACAGTGTACAAAACAAACAATTATAAATCACAATAAAGCAGCAAATAAAACAACCATAAAAACAAAACAGCAATTTCAAAGCAGAGCTCCAGAGAGTCACAGTCACAATCAATTAAAACAGAAAGCCAAGGGGATAAATTCCACAAAGCTGTATTTTTAATAAATAACATTTGGTTATCCAGGAATGGGTCATTAAGGTGTAATTAGGAAGACTGAGGGATTTGTATATCTGATGCACTTTTGCATAGGAAAACAACCAGTTGACCTTCTTGTGAACTATCCCAGCATGCATTCAACTTTACTAAGTAAGCATGTTTCTTAAGAAAGAAGAGATAATGTTATCTTGATGCAGGCTGATGAGGCAGGAAGAGATAATGCCTTTTAAGGATAAAAGCTGCTGGTGCCTGTCACTATTAAAGCTCCTGAGGATACCTAAACAGACTCCTTCCCAAAGCAAATAACAACAATCAAGTGATTATATCAAGATAAGCAGAGAACAAGGAGGTGGAACCTTCTGTTTCTGTCCTATGATGTAAGTATGCCCTGAGACCCAGCTACATGTAGCATACCCTCTTCACTCTGTGCATGAGGTTGAAACAACAAAGTGCTTTCCCAAAGAGGAGCTGCTGTATTATAGTGGTAAGAGCGACTAAAACTTGGGGTTCAAATTCTCATAAAGCTCACTGGGTACCTTGGTCCATTCGCCATCCCTAGCCTCACCTATCCCACAGAATTGTGCTGAGGATAAAATGGGGAGGGGGAGAACCATGTATACCACCCTGAGCTCTTTGGAAGGAAGGTGGGATAGAAATATAATAATAAATAATAAAAACCTTTTTTCTCATTGGGGCACTTTTATCTACCATTGCAAACTCGCCAAACCAACGCCCAAACCTGAACTCTTTTTGGAAGAGTTATAAGTAGGGATGCTACTATCTCCTCTCCTCAGACCACACTCCTTACTTTGCATCCCAAATGTTTTTTGCTTGATTGAAATGTGTTCTTGAACTCTGATAATACCTCTTGCTTGCTTGGATGGAGGATAGAGTGTGGTCTGTGTGCAGAAACTAGCCTACTATAAAAAAAGAAAAAATACGTTTATTGCCCTGCCCCACCACTTTCATGTAGCCCTCAGAAGGTTGCCCAGAAAGGAGTGCAGTCCTTGGTCTGAAACAGGTTCCTTATCCTGGTGTTCCACTGGTTCATTTTAAAATACTAATTTCAAAGGTCATATCTGTACAGGGAAAGCAGCAAGAATGACACAGCAATGAAGAAATTTAGCTCTAACACTGCTCTTCAGACGTGACCATAGATGATGTGCTGCCTGTGCTAGTCTTGCAGCAAACTACCTTCTTCCTCTTTCTAGTACACATTGATGGAGAAGCTGTGCAGCTAGAGTGTACTAAGAAAGCACTTCTATCAAACCTCCAGCCCCCTCTATCCACCTAACAGACATACTCTAAAGAGGAGAATGAAATAAGCTGTGATTCCTATAACAGCATTTTCACACAGTTTTTGTCTGTAGTATTTCAGAGAGACACTTTTTATGTTTTCACTGGTAACTAGAACTCATACTGGGAAAACTCGAGGAGCTCCCTTTTATCGAGTCAGACCATCTAGCCCAGTATTGCTACACTGACTGGCAGCAGCTTCCCAGCATTTCAAAAGGGGTCTTTCACAGCCCTACCTGGAGATGTCAGGGACTGAACCTGGGACCTTCTGCATGCAAGACAGATTTTCTACCACTGAGCACTTCCTCGAAGGAAATCACAGTACTAGGGAATAGCAGTGTGATGTAGGAGATCTGTAAACAGTCTCCTCCTCATCTTTTCTTACTGAAATGCAGATGTAAAGGGGCTGTGAATTTGATCTGTGTATGTGTGTGGGAGGGCAGTGCTTAAACTTTTTCCCACAGCCACTTTTCCAATCATAAACATCCCCCCAGCTGTTTTCTCCCCCCCCCCCGGGTTCCAGATGCATAATTACCCTTGGAAGTATCTGGAATACCACTGAAGGGAAAAAAATGCCTTGTGTAATTTGGTCCTAACTAAGTTCAATGCCAGGTGGAACTGGCTCCCTAATTCCTCCTCCGCTTTCAACTGTGTGTGCACACTGGCTAATCAGACACAGTTCAACCCTCTTTCTAGACTTCTGCATGTCCACAAGCCTTGTGATGATATATTGCTTTTAATAGACCCACCCACACTGCAGTGAGATCAACATTCAATCTGCTCTGTCCCTGCTGTCTGAGAATGGCTTTTTGTATGTGCAGAGTCCTTCCCACACAGCCACGCCTGGTGGGCCTAGTCTGCTGCTGCTTCTACTAGGAAAGCTGGAGTCCGCTTGGTGTCAGAGGAAAGAGAAAGTAGAACTTTGTACAGAATAGCCAGAATGTGAGGACTGGTTCACACATGTATCACATAGGCTGCATACACACCATACCTTTAAAGCACATGGGTTCCCCCAAAGTATCCTGGGAACTGTAGTTTACTCTTCCCAGAACCACGATTCCCAGCATCCTTAACAAACTACAGCTTCCACAATACTTTGGGGGATGTCGTGTGCTTTAAATGTATGATGTGTAAAATGTAAATGTACCACCTTCAAGTCGATTCTGACTTTTGGCGACCCTATGAATAGGGTTTTCATGAGGCTGAGAGGCAGTGACTGGCCCAAGGTCACCCAGTGAGCTTCATGGCTGTGTGGGGATTCGAACCCTGGTCTCCCAGGTCGTAGTCCAACACCTTAACCACTACACCACACTGGCTCTCGTATGATGTGTAGGCAGCCTTAATTATTGCATCATGATGCAGTGTCTTGGGAATGTATATGAGTTATCACAGACCAGCTGCCTCCACATGTGACTTTCAGAGTGTATTCTAACTTTCTGTAGTGTGCCAGGGAAGGCGGAGAGCAGCTTGAATCTCTCTTCATCCTTCTTGGTTACTCATCGTAAAATGAAAGATCACAGGCCTCAGATTCCAGTGCACTGGCCAGAAAACTCAGGGAGAGAACAAGATCAGAGGGGCTGAGCCCCATGCAGTACCCTTTGTTGTGCCCCCACTGACCCACCCACCCCTGTTGTTGGTTGAAGAGATCAGTAATAGTCTCTTGTCTATTCTCACTCCAGATCCTCGAGCTGGCTTTCTGGCTGTAGAGCTGTCATCTCTGCTCTGGTGCATCCATTTATCCAGCTGTAAGGAGTCAAGCTACACGTTGCTTGCAAACATGTTCAGTGAAGCCCTCACAGTTTTGTTTTTCTTCTAAATAAAAATCAGCCTTGGGAGGCTACAGTTTTGAGCAGAGGAGCAGCAGGAAAGAGGGAGTAAGGATTTAGTCTTTCCCTGCCAGCCATTTTCTCTCCCCCCCCCCACGGTCTTTTCCTTCCACAGGAACCCTGTTTCTGATGCACCATTATCCTTGTATCTGGAATTTTGTGGGGAACACCCTTGGGGACAATTTCGAGTGGTAAAATGTTGAGTAGTAAAATGGCTGGCAGGGAGAGGTTTAATCACCCCCACCCTCCTGCTTTAATAAATTTGCAATAAAAAGTCAACTAAAAATTAATGGGATGTTTATGGATGAACACCTGTCACCTGGCCTTTGCATTTCAGCCACAGGTTACCCAACCACATCATAGAGTAGATCTTCCTGATCCCGGTGATGTGCAGCAATGGTAGTACTGACTGTTCTGTTCAGAAAAGGAACAGTCTGCTTATTCCAGTCAATTAGACAGCATGATATCACTGTTTGATAGAGCGTAGAAGACCCACACGAAGAAGTAAATGCCCCAGTTTGGTGGTGGACAACATACACACCCATTATATAAAAGTCCTGTCCTTACTAGTTAACATTTATTCTGTCCTTCCTCCAATGAGCTCAGGTTGGCATTCATTTTCAGTTCCCCCCCCCTTTAATCTCTCATCAACCATGGGAGGTAGATTAGGCTAAGAGGTAGTGAGTGGCCTAGAATATCCCAATGAGCTTCATGACTGAACCTGGATTCCCCTGTTGGAAGTCCAACAGTCTATCCACTACACCTTGCTGGCGCTATTATATCACTCCCATGACCGTCCGAGTGCACAACAAAGCTTTCTTGGTTGTACCCCCTGACCTGTTGAAGCGCTGCTCTGGGAGATGTGCCCAGCTGCTTCCCTTTACTTATTCCGGTGTCTCGTTAAAACAGCTAACTTTCAGGGAGGTTTTTTTCTGATAGTTGCTGGTTTTGATTATTATAATTGATATTTTAAGTGGCTTTAATGAGTTCTTTTGACTCTTGCTGCTTTCTTTTGTTGTTTTTTTCTTGTCCTAATGAATTATTTTAACTGTTGTGCTTTATTGATTCGTACATTGCATTGAGGTTTTGTTTATTTTTAATAGGCAGACATATAAAAATAAGTTTGTGTCCTGTTGCACAGTTGGTGGTGTAGGAAAGTAAAAGTAAAATGCTCAGCTTTTTACATATATACGTATTTTAAAAGAAAATTAAAAATAAGGCAGCCTCTGTCTTTGCTTCATGTGTCACTCAGTTTCATTATGAAAGTCAAATGTCTATTTTTGCAGGAAGAAGCAACAACAGATTAAAAGCCCAAGTCCATCAAGGACCCTGTGTCATTTATATTTTCCCCATGTAGTCAAACAACTTTTTACATTATATTTATACCTTGATCCATCTAAGGATATCCATTCACCTAAGTAGGCTTCTGTAAACGTAACACTTGCTGGATCAGGAACTGTGGGCATAAAACAAATACAACTTTCCTCACTGCATTGCTTTCAGTGGGGTGGCCATTCAAATGCCCATCTACATTCTGGCACAACTTGTGGGTAAATACTCTTTCTCAAGTATAAAAAATACCTTTTTAAAGCTGGAGGGGGGGGCTGTTGGCAACAAACATATGTTACCTTTTCACAATATGTATTTATTCTTCTTTCCACCTTTTTGTTGTATGTTTTTAATTCCAGATGGGCTATACCCCATTACATGTTGGCTGCCATTATGGAAACATAAAGATAGTTAATTTTCTCCTGCAGCAATTTGCAAAAGTTAATGCCAAAACGAAGGTGAGATTCCATACGCCTCCCTCCTGTCACTTTGTTCCCTTCCTTGGTTGTTTATGTGGAGTCCCCATTGTCATTATTTTCCCTCCCCCCTCCCCATTTTGTCTCCTGTTTAGAATGGCTACACCCCGCTGCACCAAGCAGCTCAACAGGGACACACTCATATAATCAACGTCCTGCTCCAGAATGGTGCATCACCCAATGAACTCACTGTGGTAAGAGAGATGTAAAAGACACAATATACTTGGCAACAGCCTTTCTAGTCTATTCATCCTTTCTCTCTGGTAGCCACTGCTGTTCACTTTTTGACTGATTAGATTGGTTTTATAGAAGTACAGTGAGAACAAATGGTGGAAATAGAATGGTACAGGCCATTCTAAGCCCCAACTAGGAGCAGCGGAGCAGTAGATTGATCGCCATGTCCAAAGCCTTGCCATTTGTGCCGGCTACAGCTGAAAATGGTGGTTGGGCAGGTTTTCATTATTTTCTGTGCCAGCTCCATGCAGATCAGTGGCCAATGCTGATCCACCCCTGTCCTTGTATTCAGAGAAAACAGCCTTTAGCTGTGCTCTCCCTCCTGCTCTGGGTCAGCTTCACATATAATGAACACCAGGGTTTTTTCTCCATATCTTCAGATCCATCAAATTTCTAACATTTATGACATAAAGGTAATCGCATCCGTCTCCACTATGCTGGTGTTAGTTGTGTTCCCCATAGTAAAAACGTAAAATGCCAAGGACAGATCTGCATTTCTAAATGCTCATGGTCAGTCACTAGGAAATCCTGATAGGCCATTGCTCCATAGTTCATGTACGTTGCATGATCAGAAACATGCATTGGGTCTTTGTGTATTGTGTTTGCTGCAGGTAACCTTTGTTCACTGCCCTGGGCTCCTGCTGGGAGGAAGGGCGGGATATAAATCAAATAATGAATAAATAAATAATAACATAAATGTACTGATGTAGCCAAGGCAAACACAATTGCAGCACAGAGCATGAAGTGGCCCTCAGTCATTATGTTCCTTGCCTTATCTCCTTGGCGAAAGTGTGTTGTCTGGTGAAACCCAGGGCATATGTACACTACAAGCAGAAGCTCATTTAGAAATAATTCCTTCTTCTCTGGGAGCCAAGGGAATTGTAGTTTTGTGTAGGGGCCAGTTGTGTCACCATACTACGTATCCAGCATTCTTTGGTGTATAAGCCATGGCAGCTGAAATGTTATAAAACAAATATACATTTGTAGTGGATAGGGCCCCAAGAGACTCCTGAAAAATTGTGGTTCACTCATGACTCGCTTCTGCAGGGCTCCCTTCTGCAATTAAGAATTGCATCCAGAGTATCCCTTACTTTGGAATGGGCTCTGCTGTTTGGATTTGCCACCCACCTACTGAGTTACTTGTACATAATAACTACAAATAAAGCACTGAACAGGGCTGTTTGCACTTTAGCTAAATCTGAGCAGTGGAGCCATTGCTTTGAGGAAAGTGTAAGCAAAGCATTGGTTTTCCATATGCCTCCACTATAAACATTCCAGTGTCTACAGGTTGAAGGGCTTTGACCCCTGGTTTAGACACAATTTATCAAGCATTAGCAAACTGTACTTCTAGCTATCTCTTTAGCCGGTAGATCCTGTTAACGTGAATCTTTTTGATGAACTTTTCCATTGTTTAGAATGGGAACACTGCCCTTGCCATTGCCAAACGACTTGGCTACATTTCAGTTGTCGACACTCTAAAGGTAGTGACAGAAGAGACCATGACAACGATTGTGAGTATGGCTATACCTGAATAGTAAATGTAATGTCAGATTTTTCATTTCTTTTACAGTTATACATTTGACTCAGTGCAGTCAGAGTATACACCTTGCTCAACTTCAAACAGGGCTGGGCACCATTTCTTCAGAGTTCTTTTGTGCAGTATCTTATAGTCTTGAAATTTCCTCCTATCACTTTTTAAAAAGAAGATAAAAAGTTCTAGGGCTCACTTTTATTGGACGGTGTTTGAAATTGGAACAGCAAAACGTTTCAATGGGCTTTTCACTGTTGAGCAAGTTTGAGTCCAATATTATACAACCACCAGAGTGGCTGTATACTATAGTCAGCATGGATTTTTCGCATTCAGCAATTTTAAGTTGAAAATAACCCCCATGACATTCTGATCCTTGCCATAAACTCATTTCAAGACAAAACCTTACAAAACTTACAGTCCTGATCTCATGAATGCTTCTTTAACAACCCTCTAAATTTTCATGGCAATACACAAAACAGTCAGAGAGAATCGAGGGTTCAAAGGTAAAAAGAGAGAGAGATAAAACAGACCCCTTTTGGACTTTTTTCTGTCAGACTTCGCATAATCTGTTGAAATTAATTAAAAATCATCTATGTTCACAGAGTACCTGTAATCCTATTACTGACCTTGCCCTATACTCTGACCTTCATCTTCTGCAATTTAAAAGTTTAAAAAATGCCTGGCTGATTTTTAATTAATTTAAGAAATTTAGCATTGAAGTCTATCATAATGTCGGGCATGCTCAGTAAGAACCAACTGTCAGTGTTGTAAAAGCCAGACTCCCAACTGCTTGGCTTGGCTAATCAGGGGGCCACACCCACACCAGACTTTGATTTCACTTGAGACAGTCATGGCTTCCCCCAGAGAATCCTGGGAAGTGTAGTTTGTGAAGGATGCTGAGAGGAGGCTCCTATTACCCTGACAGAGCTCCAGTGGCCAGAGTGGTTTAACAGTCAGCCACTCTGATTGAAGCTCTGTGAGGGGAACATGGCATCTCCTACCAACTCTCAGCACCCTTCACTAACTACACTTCCCAGGATTCTTTGGGAGAAGCCATGATTGCCTAAAGTGAAATAACAATCTGGTGTGGGTGTGGCCAAAGACAGCTTTAGTTTAAACTTGAATGGAAGGCTACATGTGCCTGCTGTAGAATAAAAAGGTGGGGGAACCCTGAAAAAGAATGATACTGTTCACAATGTTTTCCTTTTGTAAGGAAAGGGGCTTCCCCTCTGCCTAGTGCCCACCCACCCAATCTCCCCCTCCTCCGTCCCCTCCCCTTCCTGCCCTCCCCCAGGTCAGTTTCACCTATCCTAAGCATGATTGCACAGTAGTAAATGATAAATCCCATTGAAAAGAATGGAAATGATCAAACCGGCCCTCTCCTCCTCCTCCCTTCTATCCCCTCTCCCTTCCTTCACCCTTCCTTTCCCCTCCCCATCCTCCTGAAGCAAACATGTTCCCAGACCATCTTTTGATGCAGCAGCTTGCACAGTAACTGGTTTGGTAGTATCAAAATATTAAAGTACAGGTGCCTGACACAATTGCTGTTTAATCAATTCAAATGCTTTCTGATGTTCTGGCATCCATTGAAACAATACATCCTTTCTCAACAAATTTCGCAAAGGTGCTGTCAATTCTGCCTGCCGTGGAATATATTTTGACAGATATTGCACAGACCCCAAAAATCTGAGTAAACATTGTCTATCTTGTGGATGTATCATATCTCGGATTGCCTTGATTTTATCATCATCTGGTCGAACTCCTTGAGCAGTCACTATTTGACTGATGTATCTCACAGAGTTGACCTTAAACTGCATCTTACCCTTATTAAACTTGATATTCTTAGCACGCACTGTCTCCATAACTTGATTAAGAATCTGATCATGCTGTTTAGATGTCTCTGCTGCAATGATCATATCATCAGCTATCATGTACACCCCTTTTATATGACCAAAACTTTCCTCATTTTTTCTGTTGAAACACTTCACTAGAGGATTTAAGTCCAAATGGCAAATGATGGAAACAATGCCTTCCCCAAGGTGTATTAAATGTACATAAATGTGATGAAGATCTATCTAATTTCACCTGCCAATATTCATCTTTCTCGTCTAAGATGGTAAAAAATGTCATACCAGCTAAATGGCTCAAGACATCTTCTGTTGTAGGAATGGTATAACGCTGTCTACAAACTGCTTTATTCAGATCATGAGGGTCAAGACATATGCACAACTGCCCATTCTTCTGTAATAACCAGACTGCTCACCCAGTCTGTGGGACCCACAACTCTAGATATTACTCCTGCACTCTATCTGTCCCAAAGTCTCCTTTAATCTATCTAGTATTGCAAAAGGTACCTTCCAACACCCATGAATAACAGGAGCCACTGCTGGATCAATATGGATATGGTGAGCACTCTCAAGTTCACCAAGATCTTCAGAAACATCAGAATATATAGCAAGTAGCCGTTCCTGCGTTAAAGGTTCAACTGTGTGCACACCAGCAACCCAACGAACCAAATCCAGTCTCACAGGCTACCCTGCTCAATAGTAGAAGAGAGGAACTATCTGTTACATAAAACAGTAGTCTGGCTGCTCCTATTGAAATATGACAATCAAGGACAATAGTTCCCAAAGGCTTTATATGTGCTCCACCATAAGCCACAAGACTTACGTCACTTTTAGTTAGCACTTTCTTGCCTGGTAACTCACAAAATATATGAAGTGGCAAAACATTCGCCTCAGCTCCTGTATCCAGTTTAAATTTTACTGAAACTCCTCGCAGAATTATATCAGCATACCATCCACCCACTTGGGTTGCAGCTAAACCAGTGGCCTCATGAGCTAATTCTCCTATAAACAAGCTGTTTAAATCAAGCGCATGGATTTGGTATCCCTGTTGTCCTTTGTTGAAACTTAATGGTTTTGGTTTACATACTCTGGCATAATAATTTTTCATGCCACATTTATGAAAAGTTGGGCAATTTTGAGGCTTATACACTGTACTACAAGAGCACTTAGTATCTCTAGATTGTGACTTCTAACATCTAAGAGCCTGTACTAGAATCCCCTCACAATATTTGCCAATTACATGTACCACATGCAGCTCCTTGCCGTATGTTGAGAAACTTGACGTGGTCTGTAGCTGAGCTCTTGTTATTTTATCTATACAACATATTTCAATTGCTTTCTCCAGAGTAGATCAGGGTCCCTCAGCAGTCTTGCCTTTAATTTCTCCTCCTTCACACTACATGATCCTACCCCTTACCATATCATTAAATGCCAAACCAACTTCACAGTTACTAGTTTTAAGTTTAAATTCAGTAACAAACTGTTCAATGGTATCTCCATGTATCTGTGAATGATTCCAGAAGGAATATCATTTGAATACCACATTCCTAAGAGGACTACAATTATACAGCCACAAGAGTGGCTGTATACTATAGCCAGCATGGATTTTTCACATTCCACAATGTTAAATTGAAAATACCCCCATGCCATTCTGATGCTCCCCATAAGCTCATTTTAAAACAAAACCTTACAAAACCTATAGTCCTGAACTCAGAAACTGTTGTGTAACAACACTCTGAATTTTCATGACGATACACAAAGTCGGAGAGAATAGAGAGTTCAAAGTCTAAAAAGAGAGGGGGGAAAAACCCAGAGCCCTTTTGGACTTTTTTCTGTCAGTTTCTCATAATCTGTTGAAATTCATTAAAAATCAGCCATGTTCACAGAGTACCTGTAATCCTATTACTGATCTTGCCCCGTACTCTGACCTTAATCTTCTACAGTTTAAAAAATGCCTGGCTGATTTTTAATTAATTTAAGATATTTTGCATTGAACTGAATGATAGTGTCGGGCATGCTCAGTAAGAACTCAGTGTTCTAAAAGCCAGACTCCCAGCTGCTGGGCTTGGCTAATCAGGGGGCCGCACCCACACCAGACTTTGATTTCATTTCAGACAGTCATGGCTTCCCCCAGAGAATCCTGGGGAAGTGTAGTTTGTGAAAGGTGCTGAGAGGAGACTATTCCACTGACAGAGCTTCAGTAGCCAGACTGGTTTAACAGTCAGCTGCTCTGATTGAAGGTCTGTGAGGGGAAGAGAGCATCTCCTAGCAACTCTCAGCACTCTTCACTAACTGCACTTCCCAGGATTCTTTGAGAGAAGCCATGACTGTCCAAAGTGAAATAAAGGCCTGGTATGGATGTGGCCTGGGACAACTTTGGTTTAAATTTGGGTGGGAGGCTACATGTGCCTGCTGTAGAATAAAAAGTGGGGGAAACCCTGAAAAGCAATGATACTGTTCACCATGTTTTTCTTTTGGAAAGGGGCTTCCCCTCTGCCCAGTGCACACCCACCCAATCTCCCCTCCCCCTCCCCACCCTTCCCCCGTGTCAGTGTTGGACTATGACCTGGGAAACCAGGGTTCGAATCCCCACACAGCCATGAAGTTCACTGGGTGACCTTGGGCCAGTCACTGCCTCTCAGACTCAGAGGAAGGCAATGGTAAAACCACCTGTGAATACCATTTACCATGAAAACTCTATTCATAGGGTCGCCATAAGTCGGGATCGACTTGAAGGTAGTCCATTTCCATTTTCAAACATGATTGCACAGAAATAAATCCCATTGAACTCAAAAAGTATGCAAATGATCAAACCCACCCTCCCTTCTCCTCCCTCCTATCTCCTCCCTTTCCTCGTTCCCCCTCCCCTTTCTCCTCCCCATAGTCAGTTTTAAGCATGATTGCACGGGAGTAAATACCATTGAACTCTATAAGCAAGCAAATGATCAAACCTCCCCTCCCCTCCCCCTTCCTTTGACCCCCTCCAATCTGCTCCTTTGCCCCCCCCATGGTCAGTTTTACCAGTCCATCTTATATTCAAGCATGATTGCACGGGAGTAAATCCCATTGAACTCAATAAATATGCAAATGATCAAACCTGCTCTACCCTCCTCTGTACCATCACCTCCCTTTTGCCCCTTCCCTCTCCCTTGCTTCACCCCTCCCCCCCTCAAAATCCCTTCTTCCCCCTCCCATTCCTCCTGCTCCCCTACCCCTTCCATCTCTCTACTGTCCCCTCCCACTCCTCCCCCATGGTCAGTTTTACCTGTCCTAGCCATGATTGCATAGGAGTAAATCCCACTGAACTCAGTAAGCATGCAAATGATCAGACCTGCCTTCCCCCTCCTTCTCCTCTCCTCTCCCTTCTTCCTCCCCCCCTGCCCACTCCAGCCCTTCCCAGTTTTACCTATCCTAAGCATGATTGCACAGGAGTAAATCCCACTGAACCTAATAAACATGCAAATGATCAAACCTGTCCTTCCCCTCCTCCTCCTGCCTGAGCCCCTTCCCCTCCCCCCTCTGCCCTTCCCCTCTCCCCCCTGCCCTTCCCCTCTCCCCCTCCGCCCCTCTCCATCCCCTGTGGTCAGTTTCACCTATCCTAATCATGATTGCAGGGGAGTAAATCCCACTGACTAAGCATGCAAATTGTCATGGCCCCATCAGAGGACTCATCAGACGAGGATGACTTGGGAGTAACAGCAGCAGACCCAGAAGGAGAAATGGAGGAAACTCCTGAGAACCCAGCTCCTTCTCCCCCTCAGCTGCAGAGCACCCCAGACACAGCTGAAGCCCTTCAGCCAGACGCAGACAGTGAACAGGATACTCCCCCCTCACCTGCAGAACGTAGACAACAGAAGGTCAGGCAGAAGAGGGGAAGGCCTGTCCACTTAAGGCCAAAACGCTGATGGCTCACACCTGCTGACAAACCTGCTCCTTAAAAGTCAAACCTTGGCTTCAACTTGTTGCTGACTACAACGTCAGGTGTGACCACTGTGTGTCTTCCTATCCCCTGAACCTTGACTTGGACTGATCTCTCGGCAAACTAGACCCGGACCTTCACTGACGTCTCTTCTGGATTTCTGGCTTGGCATGTAAGCTTTGAACGGCCTCTGCCCTTATCTTGCTTCCTCCTTGCTAGCCTGGCAGATTTATAGCCAAGCTCCCGGCTGAGGACTTACGGCCTGGCAATTATCAAGGAATCTCCAGCCCTGCCTGCACCCCCACCGACACTGCTGTCTCAGTGAAGAGCTGACACAAATGATTAATCCATTCTCTGCAAACAGGATCCCATTTCTTACCTCTCAGATTAAAAAGCAGAGAAATTCACTAATAGGCAAAAAACCTTGCAGTTTAAGAACGTACCTATAGCCCACAGATATTTCTATCAAACTTCAAAAAGCAGGGAAATTGGACAGCACCAGGGGAGCAGGAGACCTCACCTCCTCTCTGAGATTTTGTGCTGCCCTTACACATTTGTCAAAATGCAAACACAATTTGGCTTGGTCTTTCACAGTCTAATCCACTTCCTGTGTATCTTGATAAAATTTGGTAACGTGCCTCTTGAGCATATGGTGAGTGGTGGTAACACCTGCAATCAGCCGAAATAATAGAAACAAGATATGTGCTTTGCTGATCTTGTTTTAGCAGGGAGGAAACAACATTATTAAGACGGTTGATAATAGTTCAGATGGTCACTTTAAATATGTCTGATTTACTTTGCAATTTTAATGAAGTTTCCTATAGGAAATCATTTTCTTTTGTTTCTATTTCTGTGAATATGTGAAGTACAGCAACACTTTGCAAAATTTACATTAAAAAATTTCAAAAATAATTGTGGAATACTAGCACTGACTATTCTACAGAATAGTCTCCAGTGGACATCAGGAGTGTCTCAGTTTGCACAGGATAAAACAGTGGAAGGTGAAATATATTCTAGCAAAATTCTAGGTGTGCTCTATGTTTTTAATTGATCATGCCCACCTTGCTTTAAATGAGGTGTTTTAAATATAGCAGGCTGAAAACATGCATCTTCTTTTTTGCAACAGCTAGAGTCATTGCTGAAGTAGCAACATATTGTAATCAGTCTGATTTTACATCAAACTGGAGTTTCAGATTCAACTGTTAATGCATCCAAAATAGAAATAGAACATAACTTCCAATCTGAAACACAAAAGGCTGTCTTCACCATCATATGACATTGACCAATAAAAAGGCTTTGAAATTAATAAAAATAAATTTGACACAGATTTCTAGGATCAATAATGAAAGAAATAAAATTTTCTAGATTACATTCTCTGTAGAAACATTAGTAACACAGTAAAGAAACAAAGTAAGAAGAAGACCAACAAACATACAAAAATATAATTCTCCATCTTTGGAGATGGCTTTTTAAAGTTTGATAGAAATATCTGTTGGCTATAGGTACGTTCTTAAACCGCAAGGTTTTTTGCCTATTAGTGAATATATCCTAAATTGTTCAAGAACTTCTATATCTTTTATTTTATTTATTTATTTATTGCACTTGTATACCACCCCATAGCCAAAGCTGTTTTGGCCCCTCTTCAGAGAAAATGAAAATATTATAAACTGCCAGCGCTTTTTCTCCCACACAGTGCAACAAAATAGCTACTTGCCATTTCTTAGAGACATTATCAACTCCAGCTGCAGTAAGATATAGCTGAATTGCTCCCAGCGTTTCCAGTTCTCAGCCAAATTACCTTGCAAAACAAGTAAGGTGGAGGGCGAAATGAGTCCATGTTTACAGCTACTGAAATGTGTGCAAAAACACACCAACAACCCTCAATTGCAAAGGAAAAGAAATCCAAATCCGACTTCTGACACTATGTGGTGCCTGGCTATCAAGAAATGCACTCCAGTCTCACATACAGGAAACAGGTTTAATGGAAAGCTCAAAGCATACATCTTAATAAGGAATGCTAGACAAAGCACTTGGCCGATTAAATACTGCTCACCTGTGGTCAGCAAGCAATTCATAAGTGTTAATAGCTCAGATAGTCACTTAAAATATTTTGATTTACTTTGCAATTTTAGTGACGTTTCCTATAGTAAATCATTTTCTTTTGCTTCTCTTTCTGTGAATATGTGAAGTACAGCAACACTTTGCAACACTAAAAAAAAGCTCCAAAAACAATTGTGGAATAATGGCACTGACTGTTCTGCAGAATAGTTTCCATTGGACATGAGTGTCTTAGTTTGCACAAGACAAAACAGTGGGAGGTGAAATATATTCTAGCCAAATTCTATGGGTGCTCTATGTTTTTAATTGCCCGCCTTTCCTTAAGTGAAGTAGTTTAAGCACAGCAGGCTGAAAACATGCATCTTGTGCAGGCCAAGTTTGTTTTTCCAACAGGTAGAGTCAATGCTTAAGTAGCAACATATTGTAATCCGTCTGACTTTACATCAAACTGCAATTTCAGATTCAACTGTTAATGTGCCCAAAATAGAAATAGAGCATAAACTCCAGTTTGAAACAAAAAAGGCTAACTTCACCAAAGGCCTGCCCTTAGCATGTGCGGGGTCCGGGGCAAAAGCATAGTTGGGGCCCCCCACATTCTTACTCTCTCTATATATATATATTTAGAGAGAGAGAGAGAGAGAGAGAGATTTTATTTACGAATATATGTAATTATAATATTTACATATGAGGCTAACAACCTATTAAATACAGATATGATTACCTTCACTTCAGGGAATAGGCCTCTAGTCAACCTGTTCCATACATATCCATTTCTTCACTGGTCTCTCGACATCTGTCTTCCCTTTGTCGATATCTGCTAGATATGGCAGTCTAAACTATATACACTATTTTCACGCTACGCTACACGAATCGTTTCTTACTAACGTAAACGACACTACACGGAACATGGTCCGGCATGCAGCCAAAGAGCGGAGATTCAAACCTTCCGCCCAGAATAAGCCGGCAAGCGCTGTAAACCCACTGCACAGCTGATGAGCTGGTGGCAGCACAGGGAAGCCACTCAGGCACGCAGCCGAAGAGCACAGGATTCAAACCTCCCGCCTAAAATTAGCTCTCTAAGAACCGCACACCCGCTGCGCAGCTGATGAGTGGGTGGAAGCACAGGGAAGTCACTCAGGAACGCAGCCGAAGAGCACAGGATTCAAACCTCCCGCCTAAAATTAGCTTGCTAAGCGCCACACACCCACTGCACAGCTGATGAGCGGGCAGGCAGGATAGGGAAAAATCCGCTCAAGCACGCAGCCGAAGAGCGGGAGATTCCCCAAAAGCAGGAAATTCAAATTTCCTGCTCAAAATCAGCTCAGGAAGCAGCTGGCGAGACGGCCGCTGCACGGCTGAAGAGAGAGAAAAAACTCCGCCGCAGCCCAGCTTCTCTATATACGCAGATTGTGAAGTGCGGGGGCCCCCAAAGCGCGGGGTTGGGGGCAACTGCCCTGCTTCCCGGTGCCTGGGGGTGGCTCTTCTTCACCATCATATGACATGGACCAATAAAAAGGCTTTGAAATTAATAAAAATAAATTTGACGCAGATTTCTAGGATGAATAATGAGAGAAATATAATTTTCTAGGTTAGATTCTTTGTAGAATCAGTAGTAACACAGAAAAGAAGCAAAGTACGAAGAATACCAAGAAACATACAAAAATGTAATTCTCCGTCTTTGGAGATGGCAGGTGTTGCCATCATTCACCATATGCTCAGAGGCACATGTTACCAAATTCTTCCAAGCTGCACAGGAAGTGGATTGGACTGTGAAAGGCCAACCCAAATTGTATTTGCATTTTGACAAATTTGTAGGGCAGTCCAATATCTCAGAGAGGAGGTTAGGTCTCCTGCTCCCCTGGTGCATTCACTATAGCTGCCCAATTTCCCTGCTTTTTAAAGTTTGATAGAAATATCTGTTGGCTATAGGTACATTCTGAAACTGCATGGTTTTTTGCCAATTAGTGAATATGCTTATTTAAATAGGCTGGGTGCCTAACCTGTGGCCCGCCAGATGTTGCTAGAGTGCAACTCCCGTGATCCCTGAGTATTGGCCACATTGGCTAGGGTAGATGGCAATCAGAGTCTAATAGCATTTGGAGGTCTACAGGTTCCCACCTGCCTTAGGCTATGACAGTGAAGCAACTCAGGTGCAAATGTAGTATATATTTCAAATAGATAATAATAAATATTGCAGCTAATATAGCTAGAATCTTATAGCCAAGTATTGATTCATTATTTCCAGTCAATATATGAACTTTAGCTTTCCCCATCTCTGCAGTTTGTGGCCATGTGCACCCCTCTTCACTGTTTATTTTCCAGTTTTCTTCCTCCTTCTGGATTCCTCCCATCTTTGCACCCAGGTCTCCTGCCCTTGCTCTCTTCACCTGCTACTGTCTCACACCTTTGCTCTTTCTATCTGTCTTCCCTACGTCCTGCTTTTCAGTCACCTTTCTAAGGGTGCTTCCAGACTTTCACTATTTCTGGGTGGGATTCAGTCATATACTGGCAAATTGAGGGTTCCCAATTAAAGTTGATTGGAGCTGTTGTGCAACAAGCCTGCTTCCCCAAAAAACAAAACTTTTTGTGATAAGGAAAGTGATGGGAAAATGCAGTGGAAAGTGTGGATTAACAATTGCTTGATGCAACATTGCATAACAAATCTCTGCAAGCAAATCAGAATGAATACTCAATAAGTAGTTGGCATTGTCTAACCTCCCCACAAACTGTCCAAGCAAATCAGGATGAGTGCTCAGTAAATAATTTGGAAGCAACTGAATATCAGAGTAGCTCAGCCAACTGCTGCCAGAGAAGTATGCTGAGTGTGTTCAGACACTATATGCAAGCATCTGGAAAGAAGTGGATTGCCAAATGGTCCAAAATCAGGGATGGAATCCACAGCGGCCTCAGATCCTCTGTCAATCTGCTCCATCCCTGCCCTCGTCACCATAGAGAAGAAAGAGGCAGGAGAAGAGCCCGCCCGCCCCCCCCAGCCACATGATGCAATGGAGGCCTTGGCAACAGCCTTCCCAGCAGGGCCAGACTGTGGAAGAGGGGAAAGAACAGGAAGAGGGGGAACAACAGGAAGAGGCGACACAAGACCATGAGGCAAGTAACAGGCTGCAGGCTAGAATGGGCAAACAATATGTGTAATTCCAACTCTCTACAGTCAGAATTAAGCAGATTTTTTGTTCATCCCAGCGTGCAGCCTGTTACTTGCAGCCTCTTCTTGTTCCTTCTCCACGGTCTGGCCCTGCTCAGGGAGGCTGTTGCCAAGGCTTGTGCTGTATTTTTCGGCCTGGGGAGCTCCTCCTCTTTTGCCTCCTCCTCCTCCGCGAAGCTGGGGGTGGGCAGGGACAGGATGGATTGGTAGTGAATCAGCAGCAGACATATTCCATCCCTACCCAAAATGAGGTACAGGGGCCCCCAGTTTCAAGTAAATTACCTTGTGTGATCTCGCGCATTGTGGCATTTCTTACCTCTTCTAAGAAGAGTATCCTTTAAATCAGGTGTGGGAAACCTGTAGCCCTCCAGATGTTGCTGAAACTCCCATCAGCCCCAACCAGCATCGCCAATAGTTAGAAATAATGGGAATTATAGTCTAGCAACATCTTGAGGCCAACAGGTTTCCCTGCACTGCATAAAATTTTCCACGATTTTCCTCCCATGGTGCTACTAACAGATCCAGGGGTCTGGAACTCTGTGGCTTGAGGCAGTTATAAAGGCCCTTCCCACCTGATCATCACACAAATCTGGATCAGCTGAGGACTGTTCGGGAAGGATCCATGATACTTGCTCTGCCCATGTGGAGCTGGTCTTTTAAATGGCATAGCAAGTACTATGTGATGACACCATGGGAAAGTTGATCCCATATAACATCTAAAGAGTACCGAGGCTCAAAAGCTCTATATAGCCGACAGCTTTCAAAGTTAAAACTCACTTCAAATAGATACAAAAATGTAGCATAAATGAAAGGAAGCTAAAATTTATTACTGGAGTTGTATTTTGTTTTATATTTTCTATATCTATGTGCTACACTTGTGAAACTTTTTAAGTAAGTAACAGTAAGTGTGGGAATAGCTCTGGGAGCTAAAAATCACGCAGACCACCCAGTGAAGACAAATTAATGTTTGCTGTTAGGTATTTTCAGTCAAGTTCCAAGTAAGTGTTTGGTAACTGGAAAAACCACTGCTGAAAAAAGCTAAAAACACTTTTTTTAACTTCTACAGTTTATCATGCAAAACCAAAAGTGCTATATTAAACTATAGGAATCTGAGTCAACACCCACACTGCAGGCTCCACCTCAAGACTAAAGGCTGGAAGTCTTATGACCACATTCTTGTGAACAGCCTAAGTCAAGAGACAGAGAACCTGATTTTCCTTCACAGGAAGTGAATAGTTGGCACCGTCCTGGCTGCAAAATCCCATGGAAAACAAGGGCTACATGTTGCCTATATAACGGCACATATCTTAGTTGGCATTGGGTTAGTGTACTTTTACACTAGGCTGAAGAAAGATGTTAGCTTAGGGGAGGAAAGTTCTTTACAATAGTGTTTCTCTCCAATGCCCATGTCTTGTATCACCTGTGTTTTATTTATTTTAGAAACTGATACAGCTATATTTAAAATATAGAGAAATGAACTAAAAATAAATAGCAGCAGCAAGTTCTTAAAAAGAGCATAAAAGAAAAATAGCAGATAAAACAGCAACAACATCAATTTAAATAATAATAATTAACAATATTGTGATGAGGAAAGTGTATGTCTGTGATTGCAAATTCAATATTACCTGTTTTTATTACCCATTTTTATTTTTTATTATTTCTATTTACATTATTTGTGTACCACTCAGTAACAAATGTTCTCTGGGTGGATAAAAAGTAAAACACCAGCCACAGTACAAAACTAAAGTAGAATAATCTCTTCAAACAATCAAGGGTTGCTCTTTTTGATACAGAAAGTTAGTTTACACATCTCAGTGATGCCAAGAATTTAAATATTAAAGCCATGTATAGCCTCTGTGCTTATTAGTTGCACCACCCCTGCAAAGCAGTAGTATAGTAATAAATAAAAGTATGAAGCCCCATTTCAGATGCCTCTTCAGCCTTGAACTCAGATAGGCAACCATTGTCTCTTTGCCTCAGTGCCCTGTCTGAAATATCTGAATAATGATACTAGCCTGTCTTGCACCATTGGTGTAAGAATTGCTGACACAATGAGTACTTCCAGACAGGAGCCGAGTATTGCACAAGAGCCAGTGAGATACTGCAAACGAGCTATTGGCAACAGGAATTTTTAAATTTTGATTTATCCTGAAAAGGAAAACTCTGGGTTCCATGGGGGTGGGGGGTGGAAATATGGCTTGTTATTTTTATGCAAATGGATGCTGCAAAAAATGTTCACACATGTGGAGCACCCATCCCACCATAGAGACCTAGAAGCACCCAATATGTGTATGAAGTGCTATGAGCTTTTGGGGGCAGGGACTGAGTCATCAACTTAATATTTATAAGCAGTTCTATCCCGGGTACATAATCAGAAGTATTCCGCATTGCATTTTATTAATGCTTTCCAAATTTCCAAGGACACCACAGACAGATGTCGAAGAAGGTTCACACTGGTGGCGTATATAACAAAGTTCTACCACATAACATGAAAAATGTGCAGAGTTTCAATTCCCTGTAAAGACTGCAAATTATGAGTGATTTTTAATTATTATTAAAATGGTTCTTGTGAAAATGACTGATCATTTTAGTCTGTAATGCTTATTTGTCTTTAACAGACTGTCACAGAAAAGCATAAAATGAATGTACCAGAAACAATGAATGAAGTTTTGGACATGTCTGATGATGAGGGTATGTATAATGGAGCCACTGCTTATTTCTCTGTATTTGTTATGGCATAAATGTTTGTTAAACATAGTTGTTATTCAGTAGACAACCATTATTGGGGTGGTGGTGTTAAAATTATGACTCAAAATTGTTTTGTTGAAATAAAATATTTTATTTTCATTTATAATTGACTTAACATTTTGTTCACTTAAATTGTGCAGTTGGTAAAGCGAATGCCCCTGAAATTCTCAGTGATGGTGAATATATTTCAGATGGTGAAGAAGGTATTTCTTACTTTTTTTTGTACTGCAGTGGGCTCTGCCCTTCAACATTTTCATTTTCTGTTCTAACTTGACAAATCAAAGCTGCATATACACTACCATATTAGCATACCAGGTGAAAACATGGCAACATAGGCTGAACTCTTCCTGTCATTAGTCTGTTTCTCTTTGTGTTGTGTTTATTGTCCTCATTTTCCCACCACACTAAACTACAGTTTAGTACAATTAGGACAAGCAGGAGGAGCATTTAACAGATGGCCTTGGACTTGTGCGCTCCCCCCTCAGCTGTTCTTCTCCAACACAGGCAGGAGAATGAGTCAAAAGCTTTTGCTTCCACTTTTACTTTACAATTGGTTGTGTCATCTGGTATGATGAACTGTGGTTAGTATTAACTATGGTTTATTTCAAATCCACTAACTTCAAATCATGGTTTCTAAAGCTGGCTTGTTGAAATTAATCATAGTTGGTATTAACTGCAGTTCCTGGTTTAGACTCTGTGGAAAGCTAGGGTAAACTAAAAGCAGAAATAAAAGTTTCTGTATTTCTCTCAGCTGTGCAGGTGGAGAGAGGAGTGCCTGAACCCAGGGTTCACTGCAGCTCATGTGCACGCTAAACAATGATTAGTGTGACATGCAAATATGACTGTTGAGAAGATGTTTACTTATGCATTTCTTAGTATACTGGGACTATACCTTAAGCTTGAGTTGTCAATCCTGCATCACCACAACACTTTTGTAAAACTGACACAAAAATGACCATTTTTTCTTAAAACAGGAGTAAAAAGTATATGAAATATGCTTGCTCTGGTTTGCCTAGTCCTGTACCTTTACAGCAGGGATGGGAAACCTTATATTGGTCAGGGGTCACATTCCCTCAAGGGTATTCAGTTAGGGGTCACATGCTGGTGATACATGAGGCTGGAGCCACCACCATTTCTCTCTCTCTCTCTCTCTCTCTCCCTCTCCCCCTCTCTCTCTCTCCCCCTCTCCCCCTCTCCCTCTCTCTCTCTCTCTCTCTCTCTCTCTCTCTCCCTCCCCCCTCTCCCTCTCCCTCTCTCCCAGTGGGTTGTTGGGGAAAGGACAGATTGATCTTGACAGAGGTCTGAACTGATTGCTTGCAGAGGACTTTTGAAATTAGGCTGAGAACTACATTGAAATTTGACTGAGGGCCACACACAGCCCTAGACCTGCAGGTTGCCCACCCAGGCTTTATAAAAATGCACAGGGAAAACAGTCCACTAAGGGCAGCTTGTTCTGATGCTGTGGTATAGTAAAGGCCAGTTCTACTGAAATATATATTTCTATCACGATTGAAAGATGTAGGAGGCTTCTCAGGCTCTGTGCCTGGTACCAACCTTTGAAGGATTGTTGTTTTTACTGTTGGGAACATATTGGCTGTAAAGATATAAGGAGCTGCCTTCAAAGATGTAAGGAGCTGTTTTCTACTACTGAATCAGAATATTAGTCTAGCAGCTCACCTGTTATTGCTGTCTTTGACAGACTGGGACCTCCTGCATGCAAAGCATGTCTGCTACCAATAAGCTGTGGCAATTTAGTCCAGACAGATCACTAGTTATTTCAGCAGGCAGATCCAGAAAATAACTACACTGTGATTGTAGGCCTACTTCAGTAAAAAGTGTAGTACATGGTCATGTATATGCAGCTGACTTTGCTTTCACTAACTTTCCATATTAATTCTCTTAACAATAATTGTGCTTTCATGCACATTATACTTTTCATTATTACCGCAATTACTGAGGACAACCCTCTGATTTTGTCCAGATTTCTTTCTTCACTGTTTTAATCAAATTGCCATTAACTTTCTTGGGGTATTCTCTTATGCTACTGCTGCTTTTTGTAAAATGTGTTTGCATATTATAATTTTAATCAAGCTGATTAGTATGATAGATGTGAAAGTACTGCAGAAGAAAAATGACAGATGTCTCTCAATGGTGAATATATGTGTGTGGGGGGGAATGATACCTTGGTGCTTACTCTCAACAGTATAGCAGGTTGTGAAATTATGAATTTAAATAGCTGGTGATATTTGGACTGAAACAAAAGAGCTTTTATTTTTGCTTTTAAAAAAGCCTAAAATTGATGTATAGTTACAGCTATATATGCCTGTTATAAAGATATGTCTTTCTATATATAAGTCTTTGTTGCTAACAGTAGACCAGAGGTTCTTGGTTTACTGATAATTTGGCTGCTCTTTGTTTACAGCCATCTTGAAATGTACCTTGAGTCACATATACCTGCAGGGCAATAGGAGAAGAAATTGCTTTGGGATTCTGGAGTGCTGGCCAGATATTACTTGGGGACTAACGCTACTTGCCTGTCTCCTTGCTTCAACACTCCTGCAATTCCTGCTGAATCTGTATATTTCTAAACAAGTAGATTATTATAAAAATTCAGCTTCTACTGTTCTTCTCTCCAAATGGATCATACCATGAAAACTCTCTCCCAAGCTTCCCACTGCTTGAGGAAGCAGAAGTACAAAATAGCATTTTCATTTCAGTTGATAGATGTCTTGCATATGATACTTTGTGAGCTTAACATTGTTTATGTATTCGAACGATCATAGCAATTATTACACTTATAGTTTTTCCTGCTGCAAAATGTTGGGGTACATAAATTTAAAAGCTCTTGCATTGCCCAAATCCCAAGGAACTACTGCCTTAATTTTAATATATTGAACAGGGCTGGTCTGCCACTACTGAGGAGCAGCAGGAACCACTGCTGTCTGCCTGCTGTTCTCTCTGGGAGGCAATGAAGACCTTTAGTCACTTATCAAAAGATGCATACCTCAGTTTCTTCTTGGCAAAAGCTGACTTAACAAAGCCCTGCTAGAGAGATCAGCACATTGGAGGATCAGTCCCATACAGGTGGGATTTTATAAAGGTCCATACATTTGTCACTATTATTATGGAATTTTATGAAATCCACTCAGTGTCCCATTGCTTCTTTCCTACACTAAGTAAGTAAGTTAATCCATGAAATCTTAGAAAATGCATCATGCAATTTGCTTGTTTCTCCCGTTGTCTCCCTTTATACCAAATGGATCGTATGAGGAACATGGAGACACAGCTAATGGTCTTAATATACATTATGTTGTATTACCACACAAGCCAACTTAAAATCTGTCTTCTAAGGCAATGATCTCCTACTATGTAACATCCTTCTTAGAGTCGTTTCACTCATCATATGGAAACAAGTTGGAGTTTGTCAGTGACAGAGTGTACGCTCAACGTGGAGCTGCAGCCAAGCACAGCTCCATGAAGAAGTTGTGTGTGTATGCATCATGTATTTTCAGAGATGTATCGTACTGAGACTCTACATTTTTAAGTATATGTTTAAAACATCTTATGGGGACACTTAAAAAATGTAATGTGTGAAATGGCTCTCAGACTAGTGATAACATGCCTAAATTCCAAATGCTAAAACACTAAAGAAGAAAGTCCCTTGATAAATGACTACAGAACTTTTCAATGTGTTTGCTAAAACTATATCTTGCAGTATGCATTACATAGAATAAGATAATTCTTCTTTTCTGCCCTGAACTTATTGATTTGGAAAGTAAGCAGATCTGAGAAAGATCTGTTTGTCCTTTCTAAACATTTTGGATATATTTTCATTTCTTTCACCATGGTGGAAAAATTCCCCAAACCAGGCACCTGTAGTTTAAAAATAGTGAGAAGAATGAATTTAGTTCCAGTAAAAAATTTGAATAAAGAATTTCTTTTGTATAAAGAAAAATATATTTTGCATATATTTCTTTCATATAAAGAAAGGAAAGAACAAACTTTTAACAAGCCTTCCCCAACCTTGGGTCCCAAGCATTGTTGGATTCCCAGCACCCTCGACCAACATGGTCAAAGGTCGGTGATTTCACACATCATATGGAAACAAATTGGGGTTTGTCAGTGACAGAATGTACACTCAACAGAGAGTTGAAGCCAAGCACAGCTCCGTGATGATAGGAGTTGAAGTCCAACATCATCTGGGGACTGAAGGTTGAGAAAGGCTGCCCAGAGAGCTAGATTAATTTTCACAGAAAAATGATCACTAATATTTTAGCTATGTGGTATTGAAACACAGGGAAATTATATTCTGCAACTTTAATTTTTTCTGACATCAGTGGATATTACAGAAGAATAGTGGTCTTTCATCTCCAACTCTTGTCATTTACCAGAATTTGCGGGAGAGAAGGCCACAATCAGGTGCTTTTGAAGAAGGTCCTGCTCAGGAATGAATATACATTGCTCTTTCCTGGTCTGCATTTTTTTCCTGAGCCATCTTCCTCCTTTTCTTACTTGATCCCTATCCCATCCCAGACCCTAATAACCATTTATCAATATCTTACCTCCCCCAATCTTTGTGTACTAATGTACATTGCAAACCATCTAGAGAATGGGCTCCATTTAGGGAGGGTAGGTGGTCATATTGTATGTGATTCTTCCTCTTATATAGATTCACTTATATGTCAGACCAACTCACTGGTTCTGCATGCTCAGTGATGAGTGCAATGACATTAAATGGGCCTATGCAGTGAGTATGCATGCCACAGGCACAAATCCTTTTCCTTAAAAAGGGAGTGGGTGAGTGAGTGTTTGACTTGTATTGATTATAAGATATAAAAATAAAGCAACTACAACACTCTCAAAACACAAGCTTTTACACAGTGTAATCTTCAATATTTCCATGATATGTGTCAGTGTTTGTAAGAATCTTGTCCCTGCGCCTTTTGTAAGTGAAATCTGAAATGGCATCCATGCACTGGTGTTTGCATAATTTGTCCATTTTTGATAGAGTGCCTGTTGGTGTTCAGAAGTTGTATCTAACAAAGTTGTCCCATTAGTGCAAGGACTTCCACTTGCACAATGGAACTTCCACTCTCTTCCCCCCCCCGCATGCTCCCCAGATCTGTTCTGGGGGTTCCTCCAACCCTCCAATGTAGATGGGGGGGCACAAGGAGAGGAGAGGGAAAGTTCTGTTGCGCAAATGGAAGTCCTTGTACTAACGGGACAACTTTGTTGGATATAACCCAATGCTATCACACACGCAAACAACATTCTAGGTATGCTGCAAAAGCAAAGCAAAACCCTGTTGTCCATATTAGGAAAAAAGAGGGAGCTATTCCATCTCCTTCCCCAAGCATTTAGCACTTCATCAAGTTCATACAGCCAATGTGATGTAATGGTTAGTGTTAGACTAGGACCTGGGAGACCAGGGTTCAAATCCCAACTCGGTCATGAAGCCCAATAGGTGTCCTTGGGCCAATCACTATCTTTCAGCCTAACCTACCTCGCAGGGTTTGTTGTGAGGATAAAATGGCAAGAAGGAAAAGCATGTACACTATCTTGAGCTCCTTGGAGGAAAGGTGGGATATAAATGTAGTAGGAGTAGTAGTAATAGAACTGCAAACTCTTTGGAACTGAGAATTCTTTACATTTCAGAAAACAGGAAGCCGTTCCATGTTAATTGCTTAAGCAGAATGGTTTCTTTACTTGTTTTAACTCCTGCCAATCATCCCTCCTTTTTCTATTCAGATCCAAGCATGTTAAGAAAAAACCTCTTTGTTTTCAATAAGGCTAGGCTCTTTAACCTACTTGTGGGTTTTTTTTGTAAGTGTTGTCACAGTAGCCAAAATGCCCCACATTTGTTACATTAAATATATAAATTCAAAAGTCAAATAGGGAAGTTTTAACTTTATGGTGGGTCTTCAGTTGAGACAGAGTGAGTGGAATTGTCAAGGCAAGAGTTGGTTTGCTTGATTATTATTTTTAATGGATAGTTGTTTTACCAATAATAGAGTAATATGAGATTGTTATTATTGCATCACGGGCTGAGAGCAACTGTCCAAAATTGGGCACAGGGGAATGGGAAGAACAGTTACTTTTTCTAATACTTCCTTTAGACCAGCCTTTCCCAAACTTTGTGTCCCCAAATATTGCTGGACTACAATGCCCGTCATTCCTGACCATTGGCCATACTGGCTGGAGCTGACAGGAGATGTAGCCCAACAACATCTGGGCACCCGAAGGCTGGGGAAGGCTGCTTTAGATTATTGGCTTCCTTGTTTCCCCATATTTTTTATATATAAGCCATTGTAGGTTCTGGCATCAGCTTCATGGACACTATGGAGAATATTAGCGCCTTTAGCATTATGCATGGCAGGGGCTCCATGTGATTTACAGGAAGTGGAGCCATGCCACTGCCCTATCCTGTCCTGTCCCAAACATCTACATGTTGAGTGCAGACATCTGAAATGGGGAACCCAATGTGTGTAGGCTTTCCATACTCAACATGCAGTCATCAGGACCAAGGAGACACACAATGTCAGGGATTGGATGTCCAGCTCTAGTCTCGCAGGGAGAACCCATGGAACAAGACAGGTCAGCAGTGCCAAAAACAATTTCTAGTGAGCAACTTGCTCCAACAAGGTTTGGAAGTGAACTGAGCCCTTTTGAGCTTCTGCCTCCTTGTAGAGAACTAGAATTTCTTAAAGGGCCAGCCTCTCACCTGGTGCACTCCCTGCGCTGTTGAACATGCAAGGTACTGTGGGAGTCACTCTGTTTCTCAAGGGAAATCACATATGAGACTCCTGGCTCTGGTTCTTCAGATCCTCATGCTGTGAGAACTGGTTCACTGGCCTCCTGCCTGCCAGCCTCAGGTTCAGTGGTCTGATCACCAGCTCAAACCTAGGGTCCTGGTCTGCTCCCTTAGCTAGTAGCCCTGTAGTCTCCGACTCTATACCTTGCATTGGGAAAACCCATCTGTGCCCCACCTACACTCTAGACCTGCAAGTGTGGAGAGAGGAGCATGTGAAGTGGCCCTTAGGGAACATTGGGATTACCACCCAGTTCTTCCCTTTCTACATTTATCTAGGCTCCTGATAGCATAATAAGGTGTTTCTACGTGGGGTGGGGGGCACACGAGTGAAGATTGCCCTAATTGCATTTTATTCCCTTCCTTGGCTCCTCCAGTTCTGTTCCACAAGTACTTGCAGTACAAGAGAAAATGGATTAGAATGCTAATTCCTGCTGTGCCCACACAGAAGCCCTTCAGAGAGCAATGTCTTGTTCATTTTCCATTCTCCTTCAGTGTGGAGCAGTGAGCAGCAGTCACGGTGATGACAATGGCGGTGGGAGTGTGTGTGTGTGTGTGGGGGGGAAAGATGTGGGGGTGGAGAGTGAATTCACATATCTTGCATACAGTCCAGTGTAACTACTAATACTGATTTTTTTAAAAATTTCTACAGATTTCTTAACATTGTTTCTGTTCATATTCTCAATGTGGTTTACAATAAAAACAGACAAATAAAAAAATTTAAAGATGCCCAGTATTATAATAAATATAGGAACAATCTTTTAAAAAATTAAGTATAAAAGCCCGTTAAAAACCTATAGAGCAAGAGACAGTTCCATTATCCCAAGTTTAAAATGTTCCAGCTGAATAAAGTTTTTCATTTACTGTCCAGAGAGAAGAGGGGGTGGGAGGGAAGTGATCCAAAACTGCAGCCTCAAAAGTGGGAACCCTCTGTCTTCAGCACAATATTGTATTACCTCCAAAAATAAGGTAGCCAGAGCAGTCCTACCTCTCCTCAGAAGATCCTGAGCCCCAGAGAGGTTCATATTGGATGGCACCAATGACACTGTTTCTCTGACATTCCAGAATCTGCAGCAGCTAGGTTGAACTCCTAAGAGGTCAGGTATACAACAATTTATCAATGATAGTAAGGCAGCCCTGAATCTGAGCTGGGCGGATGGGAGGGACGACTACTTTTTTAAAAAACAAGACAATAGCTTGGGACAAAGAGTTCTTAGCTTTGGTACTGAAGTTTCAGTACTTCAGACAGGGTGCTGTAGGTCAAGTAGGAGGTCAAGTGACAGGCAAGATCCGCCCCCTTTTTTCCTCCTCACAACAGTCCTGTGAAGTAGGTTAGCAAAGAGATTGTGATTGGCTCAAGGTCCCCTCACTCAAGCTTCATGACTTGAGTAGGGTTTCATGGCATTTGAAGAGGCAATATGATGTAGTGCAAGCCAGGTTCAAATCTTGGATATCTGCTCACTCTGTCGTATTGGCTCTTTGAATGTTATGAATTTCTACAGTATATTTTTATTAGCATAGAATTTATTGTTCCTGAAATACTAACATGGAACTATGAAGTTCCCTTCTTCCAGAGATTCATCAGACTTTCAACTTGTACCTTTTTTTACATATGAAAGCCTTTCTGGTTGGTCAAGTCTTTTAACTGAGTGTGAGGCTTTAATACTGTTTAAGGTAAGTATGGTGGTGGTGGTGGTGTGGTATGTGTGTGAAAACTGCAACTTATCCCAAGCTTTGGTAATGGGGTGGGGTAGTAACCCAATTTTTTAAAAAACCAGAATTTCAAAAATCAGTAATGCATACTAGCCTGTGTCTGAGATCCAGTTGCCAAGGATGTCAATAATGACTTGTCAAAAATCAGTTGCATTTTCAGATAAGATCCAGTATTCCATCTAGATTAAGGATATACCAGTAGTATGTACACCCTCTTTGCAATGTGCATGTTAATGTGGTACACTTGGAGCCTATTCAGTCTTCTTGCTGAACCAAACATTCCACTGCTGCATACTGTCTTTTCCTGCACCCTTTTGGAGGCTCCGTCTTGCTGACAGATTGGTGTTCTCTCCCTTTTATTGCTGCATGAAATGTGAAAGGTGCTGATGTTAATGATTAACAAAACCAGACCTAGTAATCAGCTTCCTCTGTCACCAGCAACTCTGTATGTGGGGTGTGGGTTGCCTCTCTTATGATCTCCTCTGGCACAGCTGGTTGGCAGTTGTGGTGCAGATAGAATCGTCTTTGTTGTGTAAAAGATGGATACTCACCAGATTTCTGATTTCAGGAGACAAAAGCCTTTCATCCCTCTACCTGAAGATAGCTGAAAAGAAATGCTGCTGGGTTTGTGCCGCCTCCCCCACTCCATGGGCAGTCCTTCCTAAGCTACTTTCTCTCTTACACCCTGTCTTAACAGCAAAGTTGTTTACTAATACAATTTGCGCAAAATACCTTCCCCCCCCCATGTGCTTCTAGCTGATTTCAGCCTTTCCCCAGTGCCTGCATGTTTAACCTAGACTAAGTATCAGATTTCAGGGATAAGGGAGAAAAACCTGACACCAAAGCTGTGCCCTTATTTACATACAAATAACTCAAGTGCTTGTCTGCATGTCACCATTCAGTCTTCTTGTTAGACTAGGCTTGCCAGAGAAGTTTTTAGTCCAATCAGAAGACACTTTAGAAGGATGTAGAGGTTTTTTTTTAAGGGAATCTTTACCTCCAACAGCAGCTGTCAATTCCTGCGTTTTTAAACTTTGCGGTTTTTTCCCCTGCATTTGGAAGGAAACCCCTTTTTGGATTCAAAAGGACAAAGGCTCACATTTCTTAAAATGCATGCGTTGGAAGAGATCAAGACATTAAGAAGAGCAGAGTGGGTGTGTGGAAAGTGAACATGACCCACAGAGTTTAGGTTCTGATACTGGTTTGGAGATTAACGATAAATCGCTACTAAAGGACTAATAGGAATTCTTGGAAACATCAAGAGGCAGGGAGAGAAAAAAGTTTTATAGACCAGGCGAGTGAAAATGGCTTTCCAAAACAGTAAGACTTTTCTACCTTAGTATTTCCTGTGGTGTTCATTTTTTCCACCCTGATTTGTGTATTCTTGTGAAATACCTTGACAGACTTCTGAGGTTTTAAAGATTGCTACTTTGAATAATTGCTGTTGCCAGGTTGCAGGAAGAAAGTTGATCTGTTATTTGGTCAATTGCAAGGCAGCAAGGAGCTGGAGGAGGTATTTTTAGAACTGATTGGTAGCTTAAAAGTGGGGCCTCCTTCATGGTTAGTTTTTTACCTCCCTGAGCAAAGGGGATAGTTAACTTAAAAGCTGCAGAACCATAAAGCGGGCGGTGGGGGAGGGGAGAGATATGTGGCTTTAGTCACCCTGGGAATACTCTGTGTGAAATGCATGTTTTTAGTTGTGGAACTTTTAGGAAATCCAAACATTTGTCCAAGAAAGAAAGGGACAAGGGATGCAGTTTTCCAGACAGAATAAACTGCTCTACTCTAAATTAAATAGGGGGCAAGAAAGAGAATTGTAAAACGGCAAGGGACTATTTTATATTATCTTTCTCACTGTTGGAATGTAGCTTTGACTGACATAATGGGGTGTAGATGAAGTTGGTGGAAGTGAGTTGCTGTTTGTTAACCATCCCATTGCTGCACTGCTTCAGTTTTGCATTAAAGGGCCAGTTTAATGCACTATTGTGATAAAAGGAACTGTGTCAAAACTACAACACTGGGTTCAGTTCTAGTTCAGTTATTAAATGCTGCTTGCTTCACATGCATTGTTTTACGTATACAAGTGTGTATGTCTTTCATTCTAAGCTTATGTTAACACAGATACTATTCAGATCTTATATTTTCACTTTTTTTAGTTAAATTCTTGAAGTGATAACTATGCTTTTATAATACAGAGTCTATACCCTTGACAAAACAAATGTAGGATGTGTAATGCTTACATTTAAACCTGGAGTACATGGTTCACAAGGAAGAACTGTGGAATATTCACATGTAATGTTTATGTATTTTTCAGATGCAGGAGTTGCTGACAAATTTATTTCTTTATTTATTTATTGCACTTGTATACCGCCCCATAGCCGAAGCTCTCTAAGCGGTTTACAGCAATCAAAAACATTAAAACAAATACACAATTTAAAAACATATTTTAAAAACAATTTAAAACATAATTTTAAAATTCAAAACATTAGAAAAACAATTTAAAAACACATGCTAAAATGCCTGGGAGAAGAGGAAAGTCTTGACCTGGCGCCGAAAAGATAACAGTGTTGGCGCCAGGCGCACCTCGTCAGAGAGATCATTCCATAATTTGGGGGTCACCACTGAGAAGTCCCTCTCCCTTGTTGCCACCCTCCGAGCTTCCCTTGGAGTAGGCACCCGGAGGAGGGCCTTTGATCTTGACCGTAGTGTATGGGTGGGTTCGTATCGGGAGAGGCGTTCCATCAGGTATTGTGGTCCCAAGCCGTGTAAGGCTTTATAGGTCAATACCAGCACCTTGAATCGAGTTCGGAAACATACAGGCAGCCAATGCAAGCGGGCCAGAATCGGTTTTATATGTTCGGACCGTCTGGTCCCTGTTACCAATCTGGCCGCTGCATTTTGCACAAGCTGCAGTTTCCGAACCGTCTTCAAAGGCAGCCCCACATAGAGTGCATTGCAGTAATCTAATTTAGAGGTTACCAGAGCATGGACAACTGAAGCCAGGTTATCCCTGTCCAGATAGGGACGTAGTTGGGCCACGAACCGAAGTTGGTAGAAGGCACTCCGTGCCACCAAGGCTACCTGAGCCTCAAGTGACAGAGATGGTTCTAGGAGAACCTCCAAGCTACCAAACCTGTTCCTTCAGGGGGAGTGCAACCCCATCCAGAACAGGTTGGACATCCACCATCTGGTCAGAAGAACCACCCACTAACAGCATCTCAATCTTGTCTGGATTGAGCCTCAGTTTATTAGCCCTCATCCAGTCCATTGTCACAGCCAGGCATCGGTTCAGCACATCGACAGTCTCACCTGAAGAAGATGAAAAGGAGAAATAGAGCTGCCTGTCATCAGCATACTGATGGCAATGCACTCCAAAGCTCCAGATGACCGCACCCAACGGTTTCATGTAGATGTTGAACAGCATGGGGGACAGAACTGACCCCTGCGGAACCCCATACTGGAGAGTCCAGGGTGCTGAGTAATGTTCCCCAAGCACCACCTTCTGGAGGCAACCTGCCAAGTAGGAGCGGAACCACTGCAATGCAGTACCTCCCACTCCCAACTCAGCCAGTCTCCCCAGAAGGATACCATGGTCGATGGTATCGAAAGCCGCTGAGAGATGAAGGAGACTCAACAGAGTCACACTCCCCCTGTCTCTCTCCCGACAAAGGTCATCATACAGGGCGACCAAGGCTGTTTCTGTGCCAAAACCAGGCCTGAAACCCGACTGAAATGGATCCAGATAATCGGTCTCATCCAAGAGTGTCTTGAGCTGACCTGCAACCACTCGTTCCAGGACCTTGCCCAGGAATGGAACATTTGCTACCGGCCTATAGTTATTAAGATTTTCTGGGTCCAGGGAGGGCCTCTTCAGGAGTGGTCTCACTACTGCCTCTTTCAGGCAGCCAGGGACCACCCCCTCTCGCAGAGAGGCATTAATCACTTCCCTGGCCCAGCCGGCTGTTCCATCCCTGCTAGCTTTTATTAGCCAAGAAGGGCAAGGATCCAGCACAGGAGTGGTTGCATGAACCTGTCCAAGCACCTTGTCAACGTCCTCAAGCTGTACCAACTGAAACTCATCCAAGAAGTCGGGACAAGGCTGTGCTCTGGATACCTCGCTTGATTCACCTGCTGTAACACTGGAGTGTAAGTCCTGGCGGATGCTAAAGATTTTATCCTGGAAGTGCCTAGCAAATTCATTACAGCAGGCCTCAGATGGTTCCACCATGTCCCTGGGATCAGAGCGTAATAGCCCCCGGACAATTCTGAAGAGCTCCGCTGGGTGGCAGATTGATGATTTGATAGTGGCAGCAAAATACTGTTTTTTTGCTGCCCTCACTTCCCCTAAATACAGCTTACCATAGGCACTTACCAGTGTATAATTGCATCCACTAGGAGTTCTCCTCCATCTGCACTCAAGCCGTCTCCTATATTGTTTCATCGCTCTCAGCTCTGGGGTATATCATGGAGCCGTACGAGCTCTACACAGGAGAGGGCGCTCAGGAGCAATCATGTCAACCGCCCGGGTCATTTCTGTATTTCATAGTTCAACCAGGGTTTCGACAGGAGCGCCAGCCCTGTCAGCTGGAAAACTCCCCAGAGCCCTTTGGAAACCATCCGGATCCATTAGTCTCTGGGGGCGGACCAACTTAATAGGTCCCCCACCCTTGCAAAGGGGAAAAGCCGCTGTAAGTCTAAACTTCAGCAAGCAGTGATCTGTCCATGACAGAGGGATTGATGTAAGACCCCCACATTCAGATCAACTCCATGTCCAGATGCAAAAAACAAATCTAGAGTATGCCCTGCTACATCTGTTGTGCCAATGGCATATTGGGACAGTCCCATGGTTGTCATGGAGACCATGAAATCCTGAGCCGCCCTGGATAAGGTGGCCTCAGCATGGATGTTGACATCCCCCAGAACCAACAGACAAATGTGGTATCATCTCATTTCCTCCCTCAAACTTTATTTTTTTAAAAAGAAAACAACCCTTGGGCCCCCATCTAAACTTGCATTGCCTCCTAAGCCTCTCAACCGGTTGTCAGCCATGCTTGGCAAAGAAGCACGCAGAAACATCACACTCAGCTACTTGTATGCGACTAACTGCTTTACATGAAGGATCTATAGACTGGGGCATCACTCCAGCACTGGCATTGGAAGAGGTTGCCAGTCAAGTTCACATGCCCCATCTCCATGTGTTGAAAGAAGGTGTGGAGGACATTGTGTGCTTGACCAGGCAAAACCCACTACACTCCCATAATGTCTGTGCATTCAGACAACATCAGAAAGAATTCTGCTTGCCTTCTGAAATATGCATGTACAGTTCTTCCAGGTGAGGAGGGACCCTGATTGTACTTTCTGTGAAGAAGCTCTACATGCATACATTGCTGTGTGAGTAGAAGTCCTTCTGATATAGTTTGAATGCATGGGCATTGAAAGAGTGTGATGGCAGCATGTGGTTGAATGGGGGTAGGCTCTCCCGTGTTCCCTCTCCACACTTTTTTGCAATGTGTGGAGGGGGGGTCACCTGGCTCCTCCTTAGAATAGAGTATCTCACACTCCCACCTGAAATAAGCCAATGAAGGAAGCAGGAAACTCCATGTGCTCCCTACCTCTTTGTATGCTCTATGGCAGGGTTGGGAAACCTATGGCCCTCAGATGTTGTTGGCCTACAGCTCCCACCATCCCTGAGCATTCGCCATGCCAGCTAGGGCTGATAGGAATTGGAGGTGAACAATATCTAGAGGGCCACAGGGTTCCCAGCCTGATTCAATGGTCAGCACAGCATAGCACTTTGAGTGACTGCAACAATAGACCTCTGCTGTTGGGAGGAAAGTAACTTTGGTTCTGGCTGTTTCAAGATTATCTCTGAAATTCTCTGTCTTCCATCTGGAGATCAGTTGCAAACTATGTTACTAGGAAAGGCAATCTCTTAACTCATCCTTCGTAAGAGATGTGTTTGTAATACGATGACTCTTTTATATTTTCACCTCCATATGGATCACTGTTCCCTCCTCCCCTTTTTAACAAAGGCTTTCCTAAACCCCTTGAGCCTTGCCTTACTTCCATCATCACTGACTCCTAATTCTCTCCTCTCCTTCCTTCACTAATGTCATGGATCAATCAGATGCACTGATTTTTTTTTAAAAAAAACACCATTTCCCAAATGCAAGTTATTAAATATATATCCTGCCATTCCTCCCAAGACAGGCTAGAAATACTACAGTTCCATCACTTCCTAATTCTGAATTCAAGATGCAAATTCTGTTGGCCATTCTGAAATCCATTATGCTTTCAATTTTTTAAAAATGATTCATGCTGCTCTTGTAAGCAAAACATTCATGCACCAATTAAGACTAGGGCTCAGTGCAGACATAACACTGCTAATCTCTCTTAAATATGGTTATACATAGGTGTGGGAGGTGAGAAGGGGCATGAATCTTCACTCCACTCACCAGCCTTACCCAGGGTTAAGGGTTACGTGGGCACCAAACATAACCAGGGTTGGAAGCTGATTTCAAAACCCTGGTTAATAGTCAACTCAGGTTAACTTTAGTCATGCTTAAGGACAATGGTTAAAGCTGGTGGCAGAAGGGGGGATTTGAGCCAGAGATGGGAAGGGCTGTAGAACGAAGCCTGTGGTCTTACAACTTTCTCCTTTAGCCATAGTTAAAGAATGAGCTGCACTGGGCCTTGGTCTTTATGCAGCCTAGAGACTGCAAACTCCATGATATAATAGTAATATGAGCAAAAATGTTGTGTGTAAAAAAACCCTAGGCAATCACTTTTTAAAAAGTAATAATCCTCAATGAAATTATACACTTCTAAAATCATCTGAAGTTCAATGGAAAGCCCAATCCCCCTGCAAACAAAACACCCCATACCAGTCAAATTCAGGAGCTGGAACTACAAAGTGAAAGGCTTTGAATATCCAAAGTGTAAATCTTTGGCTTCTTTCCCATTGCTACCTCATCTGTCTAATATAGATTGTATATCCTCTGGGCAGGGAATGCTTCTATTTTAGTCAGGGCCTTGCACACTGTTGACAATAAATAAATGGGAGATTGTCAGAATAGTCAGGTTATGGGTCAAAATCTATACCAATCTACCTTTACCTCTCCAATATTGTACCGTAATGAAGATCTTTCACACACAATTCAACCATAAAGCAATGGTCTGCTTTTTCTAGGTTTTTGCTTTCTGTGTGGGGTAGGATAGGGATTTTGTTCAAAAAGTTCTTAGATAAGGTATCAACAACTGGATGCCACCAGGTCGAATCCAGCCATTTGAGGGGTTTCATGTTTGTCCTGCCAACTCAAGAGGTGAAAGAGCAATATAGAGGGAGTGGAATCTATAGTCATGGGATGAGCCAGCAGGCCATTTCTAGGCAGGTTGTCACCTTAGCCTGTCATCCCCTACTCACTTCTCAAGCATGGTCCTCCCATAAAATCCCTTTTTGACCAGGGTGTTACATGCCAATAAATACCTCTCGTTCATGTTCTGCTGTCTGAGGTTGTTAGAGTGATTGGACTAGCATCATACCTGATACAGCCTGCTAAACTACTGGATTTACAGCAATAAATGTCATTCGTTATGGTTACGCACTATATTAATATCTTAATGGGTTCTTTTTTTCTTTTCTTTTTAAAAATGTTGTACAGATAACAGGTAATTGGTATTTATAATACTGTGGCAGGCAAAGCCACAGGGGATGCAATGAGTTTGCTTTCTAGCAACCATACTGAAGGGCAGCATACTTTTACTAAGCAAAACATTCCGCTCTGTGTAGCTTCTGATTTCAGTCTGCTTTTGTGCTGGCAGGTGAAGATGCAATGACAGGAGATACGGACAAGTATCTTGGGCCACAGGATCTAAAAGAACTGGGAGATGATTCTCTGCCTGCAGAAGGATACATGGGCTTCAGCCTAGGAGCCCGATCCGCCAGGTATTCAGCATGTACTTCACATATTCCATTTAAAATAAACATCCACCCAGTGCATTTTATCACCTCTTTTTGAAAAAGCCAAGCAAAGTTCCATAATTTGGCTGCCTGATTACCCTCAGTCTTTCATATATGCATCTGTTACTTAGTTTCATGCTTTCTTTTGCCCTCCGTGATAGCTTTGTTATGGCAACAGTTCAAAGCAAATTAATTTTTCTGTTTTTTCTGGCATCTGCTCGTGTTCTAGATATGTCAGAAGTGTTCCTTTGGAAACAGCTAGAAGCCTCTATCTATAAGCCAGTCCGTTTAGACCACAACAAACATTTAGCCAAGAAGAAGAAAAAGGGCTTTTGTTATTTGATTGTAATACTTCCTGACACTGATTTTTTCCCCCAAGAATAAAAATGGCATAGATTCATGCAAAAACACCCCTGAAAGATGGTTGTTTGGCTAATCCAGTTACACCAAAAGGTGCAGATGGAAGATAATAATTAAAACTTTAAATCTTGTTTGCAATTGTTTGTGTTGGTATTTGTTATCTAAATCCTTTGCAATGTTTTGTTTCCAAAGGAATAAGCAGTTTTCCTGCAAGAGAGGAAAATAGGTCACAAATTTTAAATGACTGATTGCCATCTTTGCACTTTACGATATGCAATTGTTCACATTATTGGGAATTTCTGGTTCAGATATTTGGCTTTGTCTAGCCTCTAAAGCAAACAAGGCACCACAAGCATTTCAGAGATTATGTTCACGGTTGTGGATTAGTCATTTGTTTACTGACAGTTGAATTGTTTTGAAGCTAATAATTAAACCTCACCAGCCTGAGCCCTAAGGACTTTTTCCTATAGTTTAATGATCTGTTGTAAAAAGTTATTTCATTGTCTAACAGGGAGTGGCCCCTCCCACAAGATAAAACCTGGATATTTGTATCTTTTTCTTGGTGGTTGTGGCTACATTCAGTACAGAGACATGCACCCTAAGTTTGCATTTTGTATTTTCTTTCTTTGTATATAAAACCCTTTTGGGCATTTAATCAACTTTCTTTTGAATTATGTGTGAAAAAAACAATCTGTAAATAACCCTGCTAGTTAAGCAAGACTATGTTGAATTTTTGTTTACTTGTCCAAATGGCATAGATTATTTACAGTGCAATCCAGTACATGTCCACTCAGAAGTAAGCGCCATTGGGTTTAGTGGGACTTACTCCTAGGTAAGTGTGTATTGGATTGCAGCCTTTGTTATTTATTTGTGTACTTGTTCTGTGAACTATATGCTGTGGTTTTAACAAAGAGACTCTTAGTAGTAATCTACTAAGTAGTAAGTAAATCAGTGAGAGTTTCACAGACCTACACAACCTTTAGATATTAATGGGATGTTATCAAATCACAGCAACTCTTTCCTAGTGTTCAGGAATCCTGAGTGTACTTTGCTCCTCTTTGATTCCTTGGCAAAGCCTTAAAATTCACACACTTCTGATTTAGCAGTGCTATTATGTGTCACTATGTAGCTCATGTTTACATCTGCAGTATCTTAGGTGTGTGTTACACTCAGATGAAGCAAACTGATATTCAAGCACATTTATGCACTGCAGGTCTCAAATTGACACTGGGTTAGATGCACTTAACAGTGTTCAGGATTGGAACTTAAAACAAGTATTCCATAACACACAGTGGTCTAAAATTATCTACTTTTTAGGGAACCCTTTTCACATCAGCTTGGCTTCCATGGAATCCCTGCACATTGCAGATGATTCCAGAACACATGCTTCACTGAGCCTACCTGTCCTCCCACATGAACCAAGCAAGTCCCTTAGAGTACACCCAATATTGCTGCAACTATGTATTGCAGGAGAACATACTAGGTTGGAAAACTTGCCCATCTAGCTACTCTTGACAAGCAGTGACTCTCCAGGATCTCAGGCAGAGGTCTTTCCTGTTGCCTGCTACCCGAGTTTCTTTTAGCTGAAGATGCCAAAGATGAACTTGGGACCTTCTGCATGGAAAGCATGTGCTCTACCACTGAACTGCAAGCTCCCCCAATAGTATGAAAATTAGAGGAGGGGGCAGTTGTGGTCTAGGGAAGCTGCTGTGCCAGTACTGATCTTCTCAATGAGAAGACCTTGATAAAATGTTGAGGAACCCCAGACTTTTCTAGAACAGTTTGAAAACCACTGCTATAGCCAAATCAGTGCATGGATTTCTGTCGTGTGACTGAATCTGAGTGTAACATTACACAATGAATTACATTAAATGTCTAAGTCAACCAGTCATGGCATTGCACTTTTTTCACTGTCTGATTCTTTGCTTTCTATCTTCCCTTGTTTCTTGTTTCTTTTCTTTCTAAAAATAGTCCTAAGGTCAGGTAAGAAAGCATGATGCCCTTGTGACATTTCTCTGCTTTTGTCATTCCTCATTTATTTAGTTTTTACTCAGCATTGTGATGTGTTGTGCTTCTTCTGTTGTGCCCCGTGTTAGATCGTAATATTTTTGGTTACTGCAATGTAATATATGACCTGGTTTCATTACACTTACGTTTTGAAAAAAGATGGGGGGGTGAATATGTTTTTAAAGATCCAGGGCCCAGTTCTGCTTCAAGTTGGTGGGTTCAAGCACCAGGAGAAACAATTTAAATGAGATATATACTGGGATGGAATCTTCTAGAAGTTTTATTCAGAAGTGCAAAGTGCATGTCATAAATTATTAAAGCTTTATACTGTGAGTAGTTCAAAAGCATGTTTGTTTAGCTGGACGCAATTGTTTTCATTGACCATTTTCTTTTCAGTCACAATAGCAAGCATGGCTCGATGCTGGCATGTTTCCTAACATTTTGTGCAGCTTCCAGGGTTAATGTGTACGACATAAGAGACCTAGCGTTTGGTTGCTCTCAGTATACAAACATTGTTTTCCTCTAAAGCATCTAGAGAAAGCAGGAAAGGATCTAGATCAGTATGAATTTAGCAGAATTCAAGTATTCAAAGTTCTTCCCATACTTTATTTTAGTAATCCTTAGAACAGCCCTAAAAATTATTCAAGTACTATTATCCCCATGTTGCAGGTGGAAGGGTCAAGGCTGAGAGTATAATGCATTGACTAAAGCCTTCTATTTAGTTTATGACCATGCACAAGGGACTCATGCCAAATCTAGGGCATTTCATCTGCTAAGCCAAGTGGCTTTTGGGTACTGTTTATGGTCAACCCCACCTGCAAACAGTCAGACAGAAGAGGCAGTCACATGTGAACTATGGGGCTTGGATGAGCTTCCCACTCAGCCACAAAACAAATTGTGCAGTAATGCCCATACAGATACAAGCACCTCCCAAACAATCATCAGTCTTGCGTGCACACAGAAAGTCTGCCTCCTCTTTCTAGATCATCCTGTTGTATGTCAGTAGAGCCTGCTGTCATTTGTTCCTTGTCTTGTGGAGGATAATGGAACTGGGATCAGTACAGACCGATCTCTGCATATGAGGCATTCATCTCTGATTTCCAGCTCCTCATCCAAAATACATTTTTTGTCTATAACAGTTGCTTGCTAGAGAAAGATTTAACAAGCCTAGGTTTTCTTGTTACTGCATCATTGCAGTGCCGGTGCCAGAGATATCCCAGGTGCATGGTGATCAAAGACAGAAGAGCCCCATTCAAGCTAGGGACTGTCAATTCCTGAGATGGATGGTTTTATTCTGAGCTGTAATGTACTTTTAAAGGAGGTCAGTTTAGGGAAATGGTGCACCTTCTACTCCAGATGTCACTTTTGAGAGCAAGTCGCTTGACAGCAGTTGTAGTAGCACACAAATGCAATAAATGCATGGGATAATTTACCCATTGATGGTAAGGTTTATTAATTAGCTTGGGGGGGGGAATGGAATTGGGCTGGGCAGAAAAGTCAGCGATCATAGACCTTATAATCATAAATCCCTCACAGGAACAAGTAGCATTTTAGAAAGGTTCTGGTTACACTGAAGTCTTCTTTTTTAAAAAAAATGGAATAAGGTGGAAGCCTAATCACATTTACTAGGGAGTCCCACTGAACTCAGTTGCACTACCACTTTTGAGTAAACATGCTTTGGATTGCACTCCACATTTCTTGAATATATTTTTGATACATTTATATGAAATTCAATTATATATTATCCTGATTTAAATGGACGTAATACTAATCAGTGCAATCCTATGTATGTCTACTCAGAAGTAGATCCCACTGAGTTCAGTGGAGCTTACTGTCAGGTAAGTGTGCCCAGGACTGCAGCCAATGGGATGGATCCAAAGATTCCCTTCTTTTGATGAAAGGAATTTCTTCTATTGGAGGAAAGAAAGAAACCTTTTGGATCCAACCCACTGAAAGAAAACCTCTTAAAAATTGAGGTTAAAAGCACAATTTTAGTGTATATTAAAATTCTGTTTAATCAGTTACACATGCTTTATAATCATTACCTTCTCCCCTGGAAGTTGCATGCATTAATTTTTCTTTTGTTCATCTCATTGTCACCTCCATACTCTGTTGTAAATTGTAAATACAACCAGCCTCCGCTCCTTCAGTTCGGATAGGTCCTACACTTTGAACAGAAGTTCTTATGCCCGGGACAGCATGATGATTGAAGAGCTATTGGTGCCATCAAAGGATCCGGTGAGTTCTTTATGCTTCTGTAGTTGAATATTTTTATCATGTAGCCTGGACTGCTCCCCTGGTGGAACCTATACAGTTTACATTTCATAACTGGGATTCTGAAGGTTTTTAGTGTATCAACTCTTCCAGTTAATCAAAGCTGAAAACTGAATAATAGATTAATGCATCAATCAGCTGCTCATACAAAGTATCCATTAGAACTTGCAACCCTGGCAATACTGCTATCTTTGCTGATATTATTGACCTATCTTTAGGAGCAGTAGGAAAGAATGTAGATTGTGAAGTGACAAGAGCTTCTGTGAATCAGGCAGCATGTCTCTATATTTTGCATAGCGCATGTGGTTCATTGAAATATGAGGTTTTTTTTTTCATGGTTTGAAAAATGTATCTGGCTATAGTTAGATAGCTGATTAGAGATACCTTTAACTTGAGAAATAGTGTTTGAACACTTCTATTACTGAAATCCACAAGGCACAACCACTGTGTTTGGAGAAAGTTCCAGGACACCCATTCATGCTACATATAATTACAGTTGTTTGCCAAAGTGGGAACATTTCAATGCATAACAAAGTGGTTTTTTTCTGTGCTAAATTAATATTTTTAAAGGATGTTGCGATGGAAATGGTTTATATCACAAAAGAGCACAAAGCAAGGGCAACTCACATATTAGCAAATATATTTTATCTATCTGGGTAGAGCATTATCTGGATGTTGCACGTACTACAATAGAATCATTTTACATTCAATAGTCAATTTTTGTTTTGGGGAAAGGCATGTTCAGTAATAGACTAAGCTTCTTATTGTGTTAAAGTGTTTTACAAATACAATCAAAGCAATAATCTTCAAGATATAGCAGAGAGAAAGGTTGTGTGTTCCTCTTAACTTTGTTTCATTTGGCATTTTTTGTTATTACAGGAGACAGGCAATGTAAGTAACCTTAGAATAGTAGACAACTATCTGTGTTTGTCTGGGATGAGCTGTAGCACTCTCTGTGAAATATCAAAACAGTTCTCCATTCTGGTAACACCACAGCCAGCCCTTGGAGGTAGGAGCTCCTCTGTGGCCAGAGCAAACCAGAGTATTCTTGTATTGGACATCTGTCTGTTTTGATATGCTGATCTGGAAGAGAACAAATCAGATTAAAAGGTTATGTTCTTATATTAATTTAACTCCTGAGGAAGAACTTGCATTCTTGAAACTGGGTAATGGAAGAGTGCCGAACAACATTACATGCAAATGTGCAGAACAGTATCCCATCAGCCATTTTTTAAAAAGGAAAAGAAAAGACATATTGTGGTTGAATGATCTGGTGCAGAGGAATAACCAGAGAGGAACAAAGTGCTTAACTCTTTCCCATGTGCTCCCCACTCATCCTACAGGGTTCCAAACACATTTTTACGCTCATAAACTTACATTTGGAATGCTGTAAGGAGGAAGCAGCAGAAAGGTGGATCAGGTGGGGAAAGGGTTAAGCACACTTTCTTACTTTTCAAGTCACATCCTCCCAAAGTAGTTTTTCATACCAAAAACAAGTTGCGATGTTGTTTCTTGCATTTGTATGTGGCATAGATAATTAGAATTACAACCAATTATTTTGTACCCCTGATGGTTTCTGCCATCACCTTAGTGTAGAGTTACCAGGTCTCCGGTTTTCAGCCACAGTCTCCATTTTTTGGGGGGAGCCTCCAGCTCTCTGGCTAGCACCCCTTAATCTCCGGACTCTCAGCGTCAATTTTATTTAAAAAAAGTTTCTAGGTGGTCTGGTTCCCGAGATATACACCAAAATGTCAACCGCCCCCCTGTGCGACTTTTTTTACAGATATCTAGAACAATTCCTTGCTCTAGCTACAACTCCCATCAGCCCAATCCAGTGGCCATGCTGGCTGGGGATGATGGGAATTGTAGTTTTAAAAAGTAACTTTTCAAAGCTCTGGCTGAAAACCCACCCTTTCAGGATTGTAGCCAATGAAGCAAGGGTTGTGACTTGTTGATCCAGGCATGCCTAGGCTTAATTTCAATGTCAGAAAATGGTGGCTTTAAGATTTTTGCAGTTTGCGTAAGTAATATGGCTTAATGTTTTTTTTCCTCTTCTGTCCAAGAGTCAGACCCTGGGCTATGGAATATGAAAGTATTTAATCCAATATCTGCTTTTCAGGGAGTAAAGCAATTCTAATCCCATGTACCTGGAGTAAACCCCATTGAACTCCTCTAAGACTTACTTTTGAGTAGATATGGTTAGGATTGTGATGTAAATTAATGGGACTTTTGAATAAACTTAGTGCAGACTTGTGTTTGTGTTGTAAATCTTTCTCTCCCCTCCAACCATATTCTTAAACAAATTAGGCTAATACTGATTTTTTTAAAAAATGTTCCTCAATGACCAACTGGTTTGACAATAAACTATTGGGGTGTATTTTTACACCTGCATATATATGTGTGTGTGTGTGTGTGTGTATGGTTGGTGATTGGAAACCAAGGCAGCTCACAATAAGAAATAAATCACTTTAAAAACCAATAACCATAAAAAGTATAAACAGTTGGAAAACAGCTTAAAGTGGCATGATTCCAAATTTTGGGTTGGGTGAATGAAGTATATTTATTTATTTTTATGTATTATTTGATTTATATCCCACCCTTCGTCCCAGTAGGAGCCCACGGCGGCAAACAAAAGCACTAAAAACACTTTAAAAATCATAAAAACAGACTTTAAAATATATTAAAACAAAACGTCTTTAAAAACATTTTAAAAAGCTTTAAAAACTTTTATCACTTCAGGGTACAGTTTTCCCTGGTTGAGTAAGCCCCATTGAATACATTGGGACTTGCTTCTGAGTAAACAAACATAGGATTGCACTATAAATATCTTTACAGGTTGTATAAATAAGAAACATATTTGATAATTATGCTTATATAAATATTTTCATAGGAACATAGAATAGTAGAGTTGGATGGGGCCTACAAGGCCATCAAGTCCAACCCCCTGCTCAATGTAGGAATCCAAATCAAAGCATTCCCGACAGATGGCTGTCCAGCTGCCTCTTGAATGTCTCCATTGTCGGAGAGCCCACTACCTCTCTAGTAATTGGTTCCATTGTCGTATGGCTCTAACAGGAAGTTTTTCCTGATGTCCAGTTGAAATCGGGCTTCTTGCAACTTGAGCCCATTATTCCATGTCCTGCACTCTGGGACAATCGAGAAGAGATCCTGACCCTCCTCTGTGTGGCAACTTTTCACGTACTTGAACAGTGCTATTATATCTCCCCTCAGTCTTCTCTTCTCCAGGCTAAACATGCCCAGTTCTTTCAGTCTCTCCTCATAGGGCTTTGTTTCCAGTCCCCTGATCATCCTTGCTGCCCTCCTCTGAACCTGTTCCAGTTTGTCTGCATCCTTCTTGAAGTGCAGAGACCAGAACTGGATGCAGCACTCAAGATGAGGCCTAAGCAGTGCTGAATGGAGGGGAACTAATACTTCACACGATTTGGAAACTATACTTCTGTTAATGCAGCCTAATATAGCATTTGCCTTTTTTGCAGCCACATCCCACTGTTGGTTCATATTCAGTTTGTGATCAACGACAATTCCAAGATCCTTCTCACATGTCGTATTGCTGAGCAAAGTATCCCCCATCTTATAACTGTGCATTTGGTTTCTTTTTCCTAAGTGTAGAACTTTGCATTTATCCCTGTTGAATTTTATTCTGTTGTTTTCCGCCCAATGCTCCAGCCTATCAATCTCCCTTTGAATTTTGTTTCTGTCTTCCACGGTAATAGCTATGCCCCCCAATTTTGTATCATCTGCCAGTTTGGTAAGCATGCTCTGTACTTCCTCATCCTTTTTTTTTTTTCAATTAATTTTTATTCTAATTTTCAAAACCAAAATAATACAAAAAGAAAACAACACAAATCAATAACTAATACAATACAAAAAAAAATACATATATATAAAAATATTGACTTCCGATTTGTCATAGTTCAGCTATAAATCTATAATATATAACAAACCTATCTCTTAATAGATTATAAAATCACCTTCCTCCAGTGGTTATCTTAGTTGGTTTCAAATCTCATTAACATCATATCATTTTAATATTCCACAAAAAGTCAAAGAGAAGTTTCCAATCCTTGAGATATATATCAATCAATTTTTTTTCTAAATAAACATGCCAATTAATCCAGCTCATCAAATCTACTAAATCCAGTAATTTCAAAACACTATAATTCAACTATAAATCTATAATATATAACAGACCTATCTCTTAATAGATTATAAAATCACCTTCCTCCAGCAGTTATCTTAGTTGGTTTCAAATCTCATTAACATCCTATCATTTTAATCTTCCACAAAAAGTCAAAGAGAAGTTTCCAATCCTTGAGATATATGTCAATCAATTTTTTTTTCTAAATAAACATGTCAATTAATCCAACTCATCAAATCTACTGAGTCCAGTAGTTTCAAATCGCTCTTCTGTCATTATCCATATTGGGTCCATCTTCCATCTTTACGCACCCAAAAATCTTGCTGTCATAGTCATATAATAAAAGTCTGATAGGAATTTCCTCCATCACATATATTTTCTTACCATCAAATCCAAACGTAACACTGAAGTATTGTTTCAAAGCCGCATCTCTGCTCCTCTTTTCCACATGATACACTAGTACATTTCTTGAAGGTTTTTCCATTGACACAAAACAGGGATTAATTCTATTAACTTTCTCCATTTCAAGTTCCATGAAATCCTTCCAGTCCAGGAATTTTTTTGAACGATAATATCTTTATCTCCAATCTCTTCAATTCCTTCAGAGACAGCGCTGTATTCCAAACTGTAATATTTATCTCCAGGATCCGTCACAACCAGGAAATCCAAATCTTTTTTCATGTCCATATTTAAGCCAATCTCCATAGATTGAACCTTGCCTTTAATTTCTCTTTCATCCTTTTTTTGTTTTCCAGATCTATCTTTATTCTCCTTTCTCATAGAATCCTGAGTTTCTTTCAGCTCCTGTCTCATTTCATGAAATTCAGTTCTCCACGCTTGTCTGTTATTTCTCAGTTCTTGTTTTATTGAGTTAATCCCATCCATTATTTTCTGAAGCATGTCTAGAAATAAAGTCCCTTCTTGTACATCCATGATCTTCTTAATTGCCATTCTTAAAACCAAAAGAACAAAACTCCTTCAATTTTCAATGTCCCAAGCAAAGAGCAGTTTATTTCTTTATCCAGTTACAAAGGAGTTAATCTTTCCAACCAACTAACGTCACACGCTAGACAGTCCTTATCTCTTAAATGTCCAGAAGTGCAAAAACAGCTTTTAGTTCACAGCGTTCAAATAACTAGTAGCAGAGAGAATGAGCAGATTCGTCAACAACAACAAAAAAGTAGATCAGAAAAAATAGTCCCTTATATATATTACACAAAAGTCTTGTAAATCAAAAAGATTTCTTATCTCTCCCAATCAGAAAGCTCTCATCCGTTGTAATCTTTAAAACGCAATTTTCCATGTCAGCTTTTTGCAATAAAAAAAAAAGATAAGCTATTTATATTTTCTTCCCCCTTAGTTCCGTAAATAAAGAAGGAAAGTCTTACCTCATCTAGGTTATCTTAATTGTTGTTACTTGGACAAATCTCTTTCGCTATATAGATAAGAAAATGATAAATGTAGACAGGAGGTTTGCCTGCTAGTCTGTTAAAAAAAAACGGGTCACTTATCCAGCTGAGCTAGCATAAAATCCTCGCTCTGTCTGAACTGCTGGAAGACAGACAATTCTGACGAATTCCAGGCTCCAACAATCAAAACAAAACTATGTGGCAGATCTCATGCTTCTTCCTTATCCGGAAGAAATCATCCCCAGTCAGAAAAAACCCTTCTGACTGAATTTAAAACTGGATAAGTTTCATCCAAGATGGGAGCCTGTCTCAGAGGCAGCACAGGCGGAGGGATCCTCCTGGGAAGCCTGTACTTCCTCATCCAAGTCATTAATAAAAATGTTGAAGAGCATTGGGCCCAGGACTGAGCCCTGTGGTACCCCACTCATTACTTCCGCCCAGTTTTGTCATACTGTGTCCCCATAAGTATCCGATTTCACATTATGGTTGTACAATACTTCCTTTACATTTTAAGTATGCCTTGGGGTAGTCATGGTTCTCCATTGTTTTCATCCTGAGGGGCAGATAGGCTGAGAGATGGTGAGTAGCCCATGGTCACCCACTACAGTTTATAGCTCATTTCCATTTTGAAAAATTAATTAAAACAATTTACATGCAGGCAAAATTTATTAAGTGGATTCACACAATACATTTAAAGCACATCCAACTCGCATTTAAAGCGCACAACTTCCCCTAAAGAATTCTGGGAAATGTCATTTCCCCCTCACAGTTATAGTTCTCACCACTCTTAACAAACTGCAGTTCCCATGATTCTGTGGTGGGATTCATGTGCTTCAAATGGGTGTTGAATGTGCTTTAAAGGAATGGTGTGGATCTGCCCTAGGTATGATGTGCATTCAAGAGTGAATTGAAAGGAACAATTTTAAAAGATACTTCTTACTCTTACTCATTTCTCAGACCTCTTTCTGAAGTAAAGGGTCAAATCTAGTTTGGAGCAGCCACGTTAAAAGATAAGGGCACGGTATTCCAGGCAGGGGGTTGCCAACCCTGCTTGGATATGGATGTCTTTGCAGAAGAACCCTAGTCAAGGTTTACCAACAGCACAATCCAAACTATATCTACTAGAAGTCAGTCCTGTTGAGTTCTATGGGGCTTAATCCCTTAGTAAGTGTGTTTAGAATTGCAGCCTTCAGGAGTGTCCATCTTTACTCTCCAATGCTCCCATCTAACACCTCCACAACACTAGGCTCCTTTGTCCCTACAGTGACCTTCTGGTGACTGGCCTGGCCTGAAGGCACTTAAACCCTTCTTGCTGAAAGCAAGTAGGCTAGATTAAATGTTCCCTACCCAGGCTCCACCTTTTAGCTAAGATTTCTATCTTAATTTCCAATCAGATTTTTTTTATTGTATGCTCCAAGTAACTGTGATTGATGCTTAATGTATCATGCTTAATGACATCACTGGGGCCCGCCCCATGACATCACTCAAGCCCGCCCCATGGCATCACTCGTGCCCACCCCATGACATCACTAGGGCCCACCCCTCAAATCTCAGGTTTTGGGATGCTTCTGACCTGGCAACCCTACCTTAGTGGGAGGTGCATCCTTCCTTTTGTCTCCTCTTCTCTGCAATTTTCAGAGTCCTGGACAAGCAAAGGTTTAAATGAGTTATAGATGCATTAGGGAAAGTAGTTTCCTGTCTCTGATTAGTCCTTTGTTCGTTAAGGAAGAAGCGAAATGTATGATATTACAAATGTTGGGAGCTGCCCGTATTAGAGTTTGGGGGAAAAAAATTGTACCATTTCAGTACTTACTTGACTGGTGAAAATAAGCTCTATGGTTTGCAAATCAAGAGGTAATGGTAAATTTGAGCAGCTCTTACCTTGCTAGTGTTCTATCAAAATTGCCAATAGGCAACTATAAATGGAAGGATTAATAGTGCTGCTGAGGAGTCTTTTTTGAACACATCAGGCTGCTTTTTTATATGGAGTAGCAATTTGGATGAAATAGTCTTGACAGTACTGAGAGTTTTTCCTTACTTTGCAGACCATTTGGCTATTAAGCTGATTATACAACCAGGAGATACCAGGAGCCTCAGAGGGTAGGGAAGCATTTGGGGGAGTGCTCATAGTTATATATTATTTTTATTAGGCCACAGGCTGGGAGCAGCAAAGTAGATCTCTGGCTTGCATGTGCTTGAAATAGTGCTGCTACTTCATTGTTTAGCTTGCTGTGACGTTCTATGGAAGGCCTGCCTGACCTCACTTAGACTTTGTAAGAGTGGAATTCTGTTACCCTAGACATTTAATATGGCACTTGTCTGTGAGGAGCCACTCAGTATGGATTAATTTCATTCTGTAAGGGCTGACACCTGGGAGGTAGCGCCAGTGGTTCTGCAGCTTCCTTCTAGCACATGTGCGGGGCAGTCTGTAGCACAGAGCAGCATAATGCTCAGACTGAGGAGCAGGCCAGGATAGACATGTTGGACCACCACTTTGCTGAAGCTAAGCAGGTCTGGGTCTGGTCAGTGTCTGGATGAGAGACGGCCTGGGAACCACACACACACTGCCTTAGGTTCCAAGATGGAAGAAAGGTGGGATATAAATATAAGATAAATACGTATTTATGTATATAAAAATAAATAAATAGATAAACCCTGCTTGGGCTGAAAGCTGAAGTAGGGACTCTGATCCCTTCAGAGGAGGCGGCACTGTAGTGCTCTAGAGATCAGTCCAACATTTCCCTCTACCTGCAAGGTGGCCGGATGGAAGAGGGAGCGTCATGTCAGATTTTCTGGTTCAAGTTCCTTTTCCCTACCATTAACATGAACTTACTGTGTTTCAGAATTTACAGCCTTATACTCAGTACGACCATTGGTCCATCAGTTCTAAGAGAGTCTACTCTGACTGGTGGTCTTTCCCATCCTGTGGTCCTTTTAACTGGAAAATCCAGGGACTAGGACTGGAACTACACAACAAGTAGTGTGAAGTGTATTTATTTATATATCGCTTCCCATAAAACATCCCAAAGGGCTTTAACAATAAGACAACAACAATAAAATATATAAGCACAATTTAAATCCAATTCAAGAGACACTAAGAAAATTATTTATTGATTTATATACTGCTTATATGCCAAACTGGCTTCTAAGATAGCAAACACAGTACCTGTCTGATGCATACTGATTACAGCTGAGCTGAAACGGATGTTTTGACATCATTGAAAGACACTCCCTCTCATCAGGAATTGTGTTGAATAAGCTTTGTTTGTCCTTACCTTGACTGGTAGAGATCACCCATATGACCAATGCAGGAGCCGTTGCCTTGCACTAAATTAGCACTGTGACATCTGCATGTAGCCAAAACTTGATTGGTTAAATAGCATTGTGATATTATCACATCACCAGATGTTCTCTGATTGGGTTGGATTATATAGTTCTGCTCCTCCTGCCACCAGTGCTGTATGGCTTTGATTCCAGGATTCCTGACAAGACAGGAGACCTGTCCAGCAACTCAAGGAGCAGGTCTGTAGAAAGTTTGCCAAAGGTGCACTTTGCTGTTCATCTCCTGAATCACACCAAATTAGGAGCTGAAAAGGATAAAGTGTTGCTTCAGCAACAGATAAATGGCAACTGAACAGTTTTATAGCAATCAAGCAGCTCGATTACTTCCTGGGGTGTCAGCAGAACCATTATTATTTTATATACTGCTTAATGCCAAAATAGATTTGGAACACGCATCAGTTCATGATCTAGAAGGCCTTGTACTGCCTGGCGGGCATTTTCTAGTCATGGCTTTAGTTTGGACAGAGCTTGGAAAAGTTACTTTTTTGAACTACAACTCCCATCAGCCCAGTTCAGTGGCCATGCTGGCTGGGGCTGATGGGAGTTGTAGTTCAAAAAAGTAATTTTTCCAAGCTCTGATTTGGATTCATTATTTCTGCTGCTGGTGTCCCATGGGTGATTGGGCAGGTTCTGGAAGAGGGGGAGGGTAAACAGTCAAAATAGGTCACCCAGTTTTGCAGACTCCCCAAATGGCACATCTTCTAAGATGGTGGTCTCTGGGAGTTGTCACCGTCCCCTAACTCCTCTTGATCCCTATGTGCTAGGTCTGGTGATGGGCTCCTCTTCCTCTGATGGTAATGGCTACAAGTATTTTGAACAATAGGGTTTGGGGAAACTATTTTAGCCTCCTTCCCAAAGTCCAGCTTCCTTCCTTTCATAAAGCTACCATTTAATGTTCTACTGGGCATCTTATGGCCTCCAGACCTTCGTTTCTCTCTCCTTCCTCATGGTCTCCCTATATTACATTAGGAGCAGGGTTTTGTCTTTTTTTTTTTAACCACCTTTGTATGCTGCTGAGTTTGCTCTAGACAAAACATTTTTGGAAGTAGCCATTCATTTTCAGATCCCTCAGGCTATATTTTGAGGATAACTACATGAACATGTCAACGTATTTCTTTTGATTAAAAGAAATGTCATCCAGACCGTCAGACTGGATATCTGCTGCTTATACTGCAAAATGGGTTGTTTCTTTATAGGTGGTTGTTATCTGGAAGGAATATGAAAGAGTCCTTAATTCTCTAATGAAAGGGCTTTAAGAAGCAGCATTCATTAAAAGTCTAAATGTAGCATTCTTGTGCAGTAACCTGGATAGCAATATTTTGGTATTCCTGTCGTGCTTAGCAGGCTTGTATGCCCACAGTGGCTTTCAGTGTGCTTGAATTACTGTTCCTGACTTCCCTAATTTTGGCAGGAATGGCAAATCTGATTTTTAACCCTCTTGTTAAGTATATCCTGTTACTTAAGTAATCTGATATTGGGGTCCAATCAACCACAATTAAGCCTTACTTTAAAACAACAACAACATGAGATCTATTTGTCAATGACTCCAGTTTAATGTAAAAATATGAAATGCAGGGTGATTGTTTACAAAGAGGGTTAAAACTATACTGTTTGTTTGGTCCGTCATCATCCCCGGTATTGATTACTATGATTTCTCAAAGCTACCATCCTTCACCTCAAAGCCTCCAGGATTTGTTCATCTTAAAAAATACTGAATACTTAACACTTTCTTACCATAACTGCTACATGAACATACAATAGTTCCTGAGTTATTTAACAAGAGTCACACTGTTGGTGAAAGGTCATTTAGATCTTATTTACTTTTCCAGTCCAGTCCAGTCCTTGACTATAGGAAAATACATGAAGTATGAAGTGGCCTAGATAAAAGGAGAAGAAAGTTGACATAATTTTATATCCTTTTGATATAAAAGTTATAGCCCCAAATGTGTAAGAGGTTTAATGATGTCAATAAGGGTCAGATGATAATGAATTTTTTACCCACCTTGCACCATAAACATTAAAAGCAGGAGAAACTTAGAAGCAAGAATATTTGAGGCATTAATTTTTTATCTTGAAAAATCATCTTGGCAGAGAGAGAAAGAGAGCACCTTTCTAATCAACAGTTGGCTTTATCACCTTAAGAATGGCTGCTTATCCAAGGCACAGCCTATACAGAGATGGAAATGATGTCTTATTCCTGACATAGGAACCTAAAACTTATTTTTGAAACACTCTGTGAGCTGGGAGGCTGGATAATAATAGACACAAGCAGGTTTCATGCAGTCAGACTGCACTTGCTATCTTTATTCATGCTTTAAATACAGCCAGAAAACAACTTATTTATAATATTCACCTAAGTTTGGAATGGTGTGCTACACTGCTGCCAGATTGGACACTGCTATTATCTTGCTACCAAATAAGAGGCTCCTTGAATCTTTAATTCTCAGGCTACTTGAGCTGGTTTGTCTGCACTTGAGCACTAACTTCAAGGCTTTGAAGTCTGTGAGGCTGGCAATCTCTTCAAGTTGAAATAAATATATGTAAACAGGACATAACTGTCCATTTAGATTGGTCCCCTCTGAAAATGATTTAAGCTGCTTCCAGACTGTCACTATTTTGTGGGTGCAATGTAATAAAATGTCAGTAAATTTGTTTTGTGCAATTAAAGTAGATTTGGCACACTGGTGCAACAAATCAGCTCCCCCCACCCCCCATAATGGAAGTCTTGTGGTAAGAAAAGTGATGGGGTAATTATCTGGAAAGTTTGGGATAACAGTGATGTCATATAACTTCCGTACAAACAAATCAGAACAAATGCTCAATAAAAAGTGATGTCATATAATCACTGTGCAAATTTTGTGTGAACAAATCAGAGTGAATGCTCAGTAAACGGGAAGAAGGGAAAGTAGCTCATTTAAATTGCCCCTTTAAGGAATTCCTGCTTGCCATTTATTCTTGCTTGATTGTTTTATGATGATTACTCAAGGCCATTCATGTTATTATTCTGCAGGCCCACTCACCCATTCACTAGACTGGATCCAGTCAATGTATGGTAGGGCAGTAGGATTCTGGTTGCTTGCCTGCCTAATCTATGGGCCTGCCTCACCTCTCCACATCTGATATATCTAAAATAGCAAATGCATTCATAGAGACTAATCCAAGGATTGTCTCAAGGCTCATGATGCAGTTCAACTGCTGAAGCTGCCTGTACGGTAGCCTGCCTGAGAGCCACAGATCTATAAGCCACTTAAAGGAACAGCGGAATATAAATATGGGGGTGTCAGGGAAATAGAGCACTTGAGGTGTACACACAATTTATCTTCTCCCACTACCCTCCAATTTTGAGAGACTAGGATCAGATCACACATTATCAAGTGTATACCCCATTTACATGAGAGGCAGACAAGGCCAGACATGTGAAAGGCCTGGGGGTAAAAGGGGGGGTTCTGTTTTTTCATTTCTTTTCATTTTTTCCATTAAGAAACTGAAAAAAATTGGGGGGAGGATAGGAAAAACCTGGTAGTTTTGGTTTTTTCCCTTCAATTTTCCCAGTTTTTTCCTGGACCTTCACATCTCTAGGCAGGGCATGATTCCACAGCCACACCACATGTTGAATATGCCTAGTTTGACTAAAGATGTCAATATAGGAGGGACATGCTTTCAGATGGCTCAACATCATTTGAGGGAGGCTCTGTACTTAGTGAGAGGATTGGTAATGGGATCCCCATCAAAATGCCATGGATAACATATTTGGCTGAGATTAAAAGAGTCCTTGCCTCAAACCACTGCTCCCTCTGAGCTCATTTTGTGATACAGTGGTTAGGGCTGGGGAGAATCAGGTTCAGATCTCCATTCAGTCATGAAACTCACTAGGTAATTTAGGGCCAGACATTAACTCTCACCCTAACATTCTTCACGGGGTTGCTGTGAGGATAAAATGAGGTAGGAAATTCACGTACACTGTCGTGAGCTCCTTGCTCAGTAAAGGTAGGATATAAATGTGATAAATAAAGGACACTAATGTGAGGTAGGCTGCTTGGTTTGTAAAGTCTTCTGTTGATTCAAAGTAACATATAAATGATTTATGATCATTGCAGGTGTTATAAGTGAAGAAAATGTCAGTTTGACTCTTGATTGTGATTTACCAAAGAAATGTTTGACTTTGCTTTCTCTGCTAAGTTAACATTGCTTCTTGTTCATCTCTTTGAAGCACCTGACATTTCCAAGAGAATTTGACTCTGACTCACTCAGGCACTATAGCTGGGCTGCAGACACCTTGGACAATGTTAATCTTGTCTCCAGCCCCGTCCATTCTGGGTAAGTAACTCAAAAGATTTCCTTTTGGCATTCTGCATGTGTAAGTGTCATTGGAACAACAAGCAGCCACACCCGTTAGATTGCTTTTCATGATGTCTTTTAAAATCACACACTTGCTCTTTGAAGTTATTCCACCATCAAAAGGGGGTTATATATTTTTTCTAAGAGAGACAAAGCTTCCTCCACATCTGCAGTACTGGCCACACCATTGTCCCTCAATCTGATTCCAGGCAGGTGGCAGCATTTCCTTCAATCCTGTGTAGCCTCATGGGCATGCATTTCCAGTTGGTTCTCAGTGTAGTCCCAGACACGTGTGAGCCTGTGGTTGATTGCACTGGGGGACTATGGAGGTGCTGCCACATCTGTGAACCTGACCCATGGTATGCTGGGGAACTGGGAGCAACTAAGCAAAATGAGTTTCTTTGAAACAGATATGCATATATGCCCTTCTCACTTTTTTTAGGCACAGGGGAATGGCTTCTGACTTTAAACTTTGACAAGAAGGAGCCTCATAATTATCAGGATCTGAATAACCCCATGGCTAGTGGAAAAGACTGCTGCGCACAGAGGGTTGCTGATTTTGCTTCCAAATGCATTTCTTCATCCCATATTGAGCCCTGCTCTGGAGAGTCCCCTGACTTATAGGAACACCTTTTCAGGGGCTGCAATGAAAAGGGGGCTTGGAAAAGGCCCAGTGCATGCTCAGCTGTATGGGTCCCACCCAATATATGCTGATTTCTTACTAGTTTGGAGGATGGGGAGTGATTCCTTGGAGCACTTGCTATTTAAGAAAAGATAGTAGAACTCATCCTTCGTATTTCGTCCGACTACATCTAATCTATATTTAGGTTATTTAGCCATATGTATTTTGCATTTATTTCTTAAAAAGCAGGTGTATTTAGTACTGGAGGGCAAATAAATGCTTGTAGTGAATTGCATTGGTTGCAATCCAGACAAATGTTTGTGTGCACAGTTAAAAGTTGAAGTTTTACAGATTTAAAAAAAAACAATTAACTTGATTTGAATTGCCCAGTGTTGCAAGGTTCATTAAATTAAAACTACAAATTGATTTGACAAATGTTAATAACCCTCTCTTTATTTTATAAAATGTTATTGTTACATGAATAAATTTGCTTAGTATAATTGCAAGGTGTATCTCATTTCCTCTTCTTTCCTTCAGGGATGTGTCTATAATTTTTTTCAATTTTAAAAAAAATTATTAAGTATCAAACACTACGTAAAAATGAATATTAAACCGAGAAGTACAAATCATTGCTTAGAGGTTTGCACAGCAGGGTCTAGACTTAAGATCTATATTAATACTTTTCTTTCGTTCCCATCCTGAGATTGCCCAGTGACACTTATCATAGAATCATAGAATAGTAGAGTTGGAAGGGGCCTATAAGGTCATTGAGTCCAACCCCCTGCTCAATGCAGGAATCCAAGTTAAAGAATACTCAACAGATGGCTGTCCAGCTGCCTCTTGAATGCCTCCAGTGGTAATTGGCTCCATTCTCATACTGCTCTAACTGTTAGGATATTTTTCCTGATGTTCAGCCGAAATCTGGCTTCCTGTAACATTAGCTCATTATTCTGTGTCCTTCTAGTTCATATCTACAGTGCACAGATAAGAGTAACTGAAACAATTTTCTTACCACCAAATAAAAATGTGAACCGACTAGGAGGACAGAGTCCTCCTGCTCACTTCACTCATCAACCCCCACCCCCAAACACACACACACATCCCGGGCACCCCCAAAACACATACACCAAGAATCTCTAAATGCACCCCCCAGCACCCCCAAACACACACACATGCACAGACTCTCTCTCTCACTCACTCACTCACTCACTCACTCACTCACTCACTCACTCACAGAGGCACTCACAAACTATTCCCTTCCCCCAGCACTCACATACACTCCCCTCCCCCGGGCACTCACCAACCTTACCAGCCTCCCAGCTGCCCAGGCCGCCACTGCCACTACTGCAGCCCTGCATCATCTGCTTACTGGCCTTCCACCTCCGCCCCCTGGCCTGGAGCAAAGCTACTGCCCCACCTAGGCCACTTAACGATGAGGCTGCTGTTGCTCCTAAATAGGCTTCTGCTGTTACGTGAGACATTTACCAGCCTCCCCCTAGCCTTGAGCCTGGCACTGCTTCCTTCTCCCCTTGCTTCCTTCTGTCCCTCCCCTCTGCCCCCAGCCTTGAGCCCAGTGCAGCTATAGTTTGCCTCCCATCCCCCTTTGCCTGCTGCTGCCGCTGCCGCCAAAATGGACAGCTGAAGTGTTCATGCTGCAGTTCACACACTTCAGCTACCTGCTTTGCCTGCCCACTCCTCTTGCTGTGAACGCTTCAGCAGCTGCCGCGGCACATCTATATTGAAGCATTCATAGCGAATATGATGCTTACAAAAATTATGTAGGAAAATATATATGCACATGCATATATATAATCATTCTCTTATCTAAATCTGTTTTGAACTGATGGTGCTCCTCAGTAATAGGATATAAATAATTTAAGGATCAGTTTTAAAATGCATGCTGTAGGATTTTTCTCTTTTTTTTAAAAAAGTACAAATGCCACATATTTGTGTTTGATAATATTAATGCTGGAATACAAAATCAAATAAGATGGGCAAGTGTGTGTATATCATCAAGAACTTTCTTTTGCTTTTATTACGTATCCCCTGTTTAACCCAAATGATCAACTTTAAATCAGTGTATTCCAAGAAAATAAAATATAGTTGTCATCAAAACACTCACATATATGTTAATTTGTGGAGGTGAATAGAGTCCCAACAAGAAAATATATTCAGAATACGATCACAGTATTGTTGGTAACATTTATATTCATAGCTGACGCACTCTCTAGCATACCTTCAAATTTAGGCAGCAGTTTGCTGTGGATGTCAGCTGATATGGCTGGGAAGGAATTTCATCCATATACCCCAGTTGAGGTCTGCATTACATTGCCAGGTTTTTGCCTTCCTCATAGCAACTTTGCTTGTGCTTCATTATTTTCTAATTTGTCACAACTTATTGGAGCTGTGGGAGGCATTAGGCTAGATCCATGGCAAGGATGAGAGGGGTTGGACATCCTGTTTCCCCAATAATAATAATAATAATAAAATTTAATTTATGTGTCGCCTATCTGGCCGATGGCCACTCTAGGCGACGTACATGTAAACAGTTAAAACACAATGGGATAAAATACATTAATACAATATATAAACAATACAGCAGCAACAACAGTACTAGTGCAGGGTAAGAGGCATTTCAGTCATAGAAGTTAACCCTCCCCAGAAATCCCAAAGGCCTGTTGAAAGAGCCAGGTCTTTAAGGCTTTACGAAATACATTTAGGGAAGAGGCGTGCCGTAGATCTTGTGGGAGGGAGTTCCAGAGGGTGGGGGCCGCCACTGAGAATGCCCTCTCTCTTGTGAGTGATCCCCTTAAGGAGTCCTGAAGTATCACCAGAAGGCATTAGCCCCCCTTTTTTTAAGGGGCGCGTGCTGATGTGGCTGCTACATTTTTATTTATTTATTATTTGATTTATATCCCGCCCTTCCTCCCAAAAGGAGCCCAGGTTGTTGTCAAGTCCACATGATCAGTTCACACCATGCCATGCAACTCCCATTAGGGTGCTCCCAGTGATCGGACTGAGTTGGTGTCATTGGCCAGCAATTAAGCTGTTCAATGAAAGGATCCTGCCCAGTGTCCCACCAGACTTTGTGAGCTGTAGCTTACACATTCATGCATCCCAATTGTGCTTTGCCCACAATCCTTTAAGTTGCTTTACCTTTGTCAGCACAAATGCTAATGGAATACTTGCTTTTTTATATATTAAGAGGTGTTGACCCTCATATACATTGTCTGTAGCAAAGATTTTAAAGACAATTAAATACATATTTTATATGACAGAACATGTGTTTTAAAAATAAATCTCACCCCCCGATCAAACTGAAATGCTTTGCTTTTATTATTATTTTGCCTTTGCTTATGATTGACATTTTCTGTTGCTTGCTTCTAATTATCTCACATTAATTATTTTCCAATTTGCTTTCTAAATTATTTTGCAGCTATTCCTCTCCACTCCCCCAGTATGATTCAAGGTGATGACGCTATCTCTGACTCCTCATTTTACTTTGATATATGTTTTCCTCCACAGTTGAAATGTGCCTAGATTTTTTTAGTGCATCTGATTTATCCCCAGTCCTTTTCCACCTTTTATTGTAGACATCTCACTTCTTTGTTTGTTTGTTTAGCTTTTAGCGTTGTGCTTTAGAAATTATTCTGTAGCTCACATCATTTACGTGGCAATAATCTAGATGATCATCAACTACTAATCACATTTATACAGACTGTGCTTGAAGTGTTCCAAAACATAAGGGACAGTAATGTATGCATCAGGGGGGGAAAGAGTAGAATTTTATTGGCAGGTTGGTTTGGAAGGGGATGACAAAATATCTACAAGGAACATTTAAAAAAAACAAGGAATATTGGTTGAATTTGCCACTGATGTACAACATGAGAGCACCATGACACAATATTAGTTGCATTCACAGGTTGGACAAATTGTAGCGTCGGTGCATGGCTGGGGCAGCAAGATTGGCCTAGCTTCTCTCTGCAAACCCTTCGAACCTGTGGCCCTCCAAACGTTGTTGGATGCCAACTCCCATCAGCCCCAGCCAGGAGGGCCAATCGTCAAAGACATTAGGTGTTGTAGTCCAGCCACATCTGAAGAGCCACAGGCTTCTTATCCCTACCTTACAATATACAAAAAAAGTATCTTTGAACCTCCTGTCTTATTTCTGCATACATATTTTTAAATGAATGTGTATTCTAGCCAAATAGGTAACTAGCACTATTCCTATCATTATGACAAGTAGGTACTTGTGTGGGGATTGCAAGGCGTGCTTGGGTGTGTGTGCAGTACATTGCACCCTCTGTGGCTGTACTATAAGTGGGGGGTGGGCAAACATTTCCCTCACTGCAGCATTACAGAACATTGAAACCATTTACTCTTAGAGAAGAAAATTAAAAGGTGTATTTTGGAGATACTGTTGGGATTAAATCTTCTCCCTATCCCTAGTGATTCCATCCATGTTGAATTAAATCTGCTCCTCTTTGAATAACTTGAACCCAGATTTTATTGGTCAAGCTAGAGCAGTGCTCTTCAACCTTGCGTTCCTAGATGTTGTCCCATCATCCCCAGCCAGCTTAGCCAATGATCATGGATGATGGGAGTTGTAGTCCAGCCAAATCTGGGGGCCTAAGGTTAAAGAACAGAAATTCCTAAATGAGAGGCTTACTAGTGGAGAACAAATTTTACTGAAAGACAAATTGGGCCCTGCTCAGTCCTCCCCCTGCAATGTGCAGTTGTAGAAATGTTGAGAAGTTGATGGTGATGCTCAGCAGACCTTGGCAATGCCCTGAGTGAATTGTGTGTGTGTGTGTGCTGAATAAAATATGCTCCGGAATCTATATATGCTTGAGAGCCTCCTCAGCAGACAGACCAATGGCAAAAATGTCCCCAGAAGGAATTATTTGAAAAAAACTGACTTAAAGAATTGGGTATATCCCAGATTATTTGGGGGGGGGATCTGTGAAAGGTATGGGTTGAATCCAAAGGTTACTTTCTTCTTATAGAAAGAGTCTTCCTCTGACAGAAGAGGTGCTTCCATTGGAAGAAGCTCTTCCAACAGAGAAAGGGGACCTTTGGATCCAGCCCTATGTGAAAACTCTAGGTTCTGTAGAAATAACTTCATTTGCTTGATATCCCTCTGAATTTGGAACATTCTTACCTATGTAGAATTGTAATCAAATAGCAGACAATTGAGAACTGTAACAGAGTTCCTTTGCCCTCTCCCTGTCTGTAATCAAGGTCTTTATGCTCTTGCTTAATAGTTAGTCGGCATGTTTTAATGACAATATTTCTGTTCTCTATCTGAGTTATAGTTGGCTTGAAGCCTGGTAACTTTCAAGAGAAGTCTTCTACATTTCTCTGGAGCCTCTCCCTGAAAACTGACTTGTTTTGCCAGTGCGTGGAGGTCTGTTCCTGAGGAAGTCCTCAGGATGAGGAATCTTGGGCATGTGCAGGGGGATGCACTGAGAATTTCCAGTGCCGCTGACAGTCCCAAAAACTGCTCTTTCTAACAATGAAAGAAGAGTGGAGCTAGTTTTCTTCCCTAAAACCTTAAATTAAAACAGAAATTATTCAGTTGTTAACTTTCATGCAGTTAAGGTGATTGTGAACACAATGGCTTTTCCTCCATTCTTCTCCTCCTATTTGGAATCCAATAGCATGTAGAGGACTAGAGGTTCTCCATCCCCGAGTATGTTCATTAATGAAAGCCTATAGGTGTCAGGCCTAGTGGAAGGAATTGCTCCACCTGAGCCAGGCTAGTGCCACCCTATTTCCTTCATCTATTTCCTTCTCATCCTCCTCTTCACAGCAATGGCAGTGCTAGTGCCATCCACCTCTTCCTCCTCCCCCCCCAGTTCCTCCTCCTGTGTCTCACCCTCAACAAGGCTTTTTTGGCACTTTCACCACCTCCTCCTGGTTAAGGTGGCCTGGAGAGGGCCTGAGTTTGCTGCAATGGCTAGAAAGACTATTTTGAACTTACACATTTTTTAAAAATTACTTGTAACTTTTAAAAAAATGTTAGTGATGGGTCAGGCACTCTCCTGACCATCTCAACGAGAAGAGCTTGCTCTGGAGGACCCCCTTGGCCCTTTCTCAGAGCAAGGCAGAGAGGAGGAAGTGGAAGGAGCATCAAAGAGCCAAACCAATAACAATGCAAGCAGGAGTCGGGAGGACACCAATTTGTCACACATAGCCTGTACCTGCCACCTGAGACAATGGTCTCATTCTACCTCATTATTGGGCTGTCCTTGTAAGACATAAAAAAATAGACAGTGAAACAGTCAGAGACTGTGTGAAGTGTATGAGTACTCAAGAAGTAGGTCTGATTTCCATACATGCCTTTACCAAGTCCATGCCCCTTCCCTCTGATTCTTTGTATTCCCTGCCTCATCTTTGATCCAGACATATCTGCAGATTGCTGAAGATACTTCTTGTCGCTGACTAGCATCAGTACCAGAGCTTTCTCCAGACCCATCAAAGGCAGAGGTTGTGCCCAAAAGCTTTTTGCTCAATGCCTCTTGCAGAGCTGACCACTGAGACAAATGGGGCGTATGTCCCTTGTCACACCTAACCCAGAATAGGACATTTGTAAATGAATTACATTTGTCGTACCATACATCTCAGATATGCATGCCAACTTCATATGACATTCCCATATAGGACAGATGATGGTAATATCTGCACTGGGATCCACAGCAGCCTACATCAGATGCTCAAGTCCCAACTTGCCAAACCATAGGAATGAGTGACACCACCACATGTTCCCTCCTCATTTGCCTTCTTTTGCCTTCCTCATAATTTACATCCTGGTTAATTGAAACACAATTAGCTTACATTTGAAACAGGGAATTCTGATTTACAGTGCAATCCTATGCTCAGAATTAAGTCCATCAAATGCAGTGTGCATATAAGATTGCAGCTTTAATGCTGGTTTACTAGGCAGGATCTTAAACCACAGTTTGATGTTGGTTTAAGATCCTGCTTAGTAAACTGACACAAAAGCAGTTCCCTAGTTTGGACAAAATGGCCAACGGTGGTTTTATTAAATGAGAATGGAGACACTGAGGAGGGGATGGTTGAAGAGGGAGTGTGTCATCACGTTGCTCATTTCCAGCTGCTAAATTCTGGTTTGGTAAGCCAGGAACTGAATGTCCGAACTGGGCCAGTCCATCTGGGGTGTTGGGACAAACAAACTGTTCATTGCATGTTTGTGCTCATACTTTAATGTGCTGATTGTATCTCCATTGACTTATCTGCAGAGGAACCCTTAGCATCTGCCCCCCGCAGAGGCTGCTGGGGCTTATTCTAAGGTGCACATTCACCTGGACTTTGCCATTGTTCTGCATGAACTGAAAGGCTATTATAAAATATACCCAACACTCCCCTGCAGCTGCTTATTCCAAGGGAAAGACTGGTGATGGTGGATAATCTGTCTTTCACAGAAACATAGCCCCATTTACTGAACCTTTCACTGAGGAACCCTTCATAATCTTTCAAGGTATTTGAGGGCTCCTCATTACTTAATGGCCATAGTCAATCATCTCTCAGCTTAATAACCTGAGATAGCAATGAGCATTTTGGCTGCATATACAGCCACTTTGCTCCTCCTTTGATGTGAGCAAGCAAGCCTTCCATTACAAATAGTTTCTGGTTTCATCTGAACCAGGAAACAGTGGTTAATGGCTTTGAAACAAGCCAGAATATTAAGCCACTGTTTGAATTTGGTTTAATAAGCTGGTTTGTTCCAAAGCTGTTAACCATTGTTTCCTGGTTCAGGTGACACCAGAAACTATACTAAATGGAAGATTTCCTGGCTTGCTGGCTTGCTCAAATGAAGGGAGGAGTGAAGTGACTACATGCATGGTCAAAAGGCTTATTCATATCTCAGCATATTAAGCCAACATATGGATGTCTGAACACAGCCTTTGATTGGCCTTTGAACACAGATATGATTGAACAAGAAATTAGATTGTTTTTTCTAAAGCCACTATGGGAATCTAATCCTTCATGTTCTATCTATTATGTGCTTTAAAGTCCTGGAAAATCTCAGTAGTAAAACAATGGTTTTGAAAAATAAAATAAATCAGTATCATAATACCGAGCATAATCTCTTGAGCATGTCAGACTTGTTCTTTGAAACATAGGATGTTGCAAGATGTTTAACAATGCATTTGATTTGTGCATGAATAATACACTAATATTTTATTATAGTAGACACAGACACAGTTAACCATAGCTGTTTGGACTGTGACATTGTATTCAGTGTAGTAGTTTTGACTAAACACTTGTCTTGTTAATAAAATAGTAGAACTTCATATATATGATCATCGTAAGAATTACTGTCATACCTTGGGAAGGTGAGTATTAGCAGAAACAAATGCTTGTCTACTCAAAAAAGAAACTTCACTGAGTTCAGTGAGGCTTGCTCCCAGCTAAGTGGATATAGCACATTTACTTGAGAATAAGTGTCATTGAACAAAGTGTGGTTTATTTCTAAGTAGACATTCCTAGGATTCTGTTAATATCCACCTCCCCAGCACAAATTATCAGCTTATTTCTGAATTGACACGTGTAGGATTTCTGTAAGTGTTATTGTTTTTTCTTTAAGTGATCTTCCTTCTCATTGGTTTCATCATTAACAATTTGATTTTAGTCATCATTTGTAGTCATACTTCTTTTTTAAAACTACCTAATGACACTTTCTCCTTGTTTTTTTCTCCTACAGTTTTCTGGTTAGTTTTATGGTTGATGCACGTGGGGGTTCAATGAGGGGCAGTCGTCACCATGGGATGAGGATTATTATTCCACCACGTAAATGCACAGCACCTACTCGCATCACCTGCCGCTTGGTAAAGAGGCACAAATTGGCCAGCCCTCCACCAATGGTTGAAGGAGAAGGATTGGCTAGTAGACTAGTAGAAATGGGGCCTTCTGGTGCACAATTCTTAGGGTGAGTTCTTCTGTGAATCATATTGCTGGTTGCCATATTGCATCTGTAATTTTGCTTTTCTTTACTATTTGGATCTAAGCCATTTTAATTGAAATAACTTAAAATAACATTGAAATGGTTGGAGGTAGGCCTCCAATCATTTTGTTAGATGAGCTCAGGACTGTAATTTTATCCTAGGCTGAATTCTCTAAGGTATCAAGATGATTCCCCCCCCCGGTGGAAGTATGTTTGTTTAATTGGTGGGTGGGATGGACCTAAAATCTTCTCTCTTACTCTTAATTCATCTCTGTTGAGTCAAAGAGAGATACATATATGTATACAATGGCAGGATTTGGGTGCCCAGCACCCAGTAAATTATGAAATGCCACTTATTTCTAAATGAGTACTCTGTATAAACTATTCCTTTATCCTTGAGAGTTGCATGTCTATTCCAAGAGAAGAATGAACAGCTGAATGTGAATTTTGCAGCCATTACTCTGAGCCACATACTAACACAAACGCCAACAGCAGACATGTTTCAACGCTAACATTAGGGGAAACAATCCACTATGATATGGGGTACATAAATTTATAGATAGATATATATTTTAAAAGATGATAAATTTTGTTCACTACCATACATGGTCCCTAGTAGAAAGTTCTGTCGAGAATGACAGCTTGTTCCTAATTTCCCCTCTTGTTTTTCTTCCTGCTGCATGGATGTTATTCAGTAAACTGCACCTTCCCACCAATCCTCCCCCTCTAAATGAGGGTGAGAGCATGGTTAGCCGAATCCTGCAGCTTGGGCCTCAAGGAACAAAATTTATTGGGTAGGATGTTTATAAGAAAAGATATCAAATGTCTGCAGTTCTTTTCTTTTCTTTATCTATTTATTTTGGTTCTGACTTGCTTTTTTTTATTTGGTTTTGTGTTTTGGTCATTCCCATTTTTCTTAAGTTAACAACAACAACAACAAAAGCTTTCAGTTGATTTAATCATCACTGAAAGAAAAATCATAGTGGCTTGATTTTATTCTAGCACTGCTCCTGGAATTGATCTTGTGCTTTTAGGCATGTGGAATTCACTGCAAACATTTCTGCTTTCATAACTTCTTTGCTTCCCCCCCCCATTTTTAAACCAATTTTAACTGTTTCAGCTGCATTGACCACACATTAAAAAAAACTACAGCACCACTACACACGTGGTGATGGTCCTTTTTATTTTAGTCCTGTTGGTAGAGAAGGTATTTACATGGTTTTGGAGTCAGCCTATGGCACAAATAGCATTGTCAAACTTGGACCATTTCTTACTAGTAGGTATTTGTAAAACGGGGATGGTTAAATATAAGCTTAAGACAGTAGTGTTCAAATTGCCTCCCGAAGAACCCTGGGATCTTATCACAATATGAAGTGCAGTAATAATGGTCAGGCATTCCTGAAAAACAGGTTCCTCTATTATTGACCTTCCCTAACATTGTTCAACCAGATAAAATATTCTTAGTTCATGTGGGGCAGTGACAAGACCCTACACATGTCAGTGGCTTTATAATAAGAGGGGACCCTAGAACGTGCCATAGAATCACCTCTGATGTGCAGAGCTTCTGTGGCAGACGAGCTGATGTAGAAAGAGGTTTCCCTCAGAGTAGGAAGTCCATCTTCTTAGCCATCTGCTGCTGATCCAAAGGAAGTTCAAAAACCACATTCCTGCAAATATTGCCTGCGTTGGAACTCTGTGATGTTTAATGCAGAATGCTATTCTGAATTCTGTGTTCTGTACTGTCTGGGCCTTATGAACAGCCTAAGAACACCTGAGGCTGTAGCATTGTTGAACCTCAGGAGCCACATATAAGGTCCTGTGTGTTTCCAAGGAGAAGCAAGTTACAAGTATTAAAAAGTAAATAATTAACACATACCCAAATTGTCATGTAGTTGACCGCACACAATACACACTCTTCACTTTGACTCTGGGCGAAACTAGACATCTTGGTAATCGCTGAGGATGGGGAAGAAATTTGATTCAGTTCACATTTAAAGCTGAATCTTACCAGATTTGCACTTTCCAAAACAAGATGAGAACCAAAACACAGCCATCCTTCAAAATTTGTACTTATCTAAATTTTGTGATGCAGTTCTCCAACCAGTGTTTACAAAGATGAATATATTAGGAAAAAGTGTACATTATAATGAATATATTACTGAAAATAACATGCAAACATCCATTATATTAGGAGAAATTAGTTGCAAACATGTGTACACTGGTCAAAAGCATATAAAAAAGGGTTTATTAGGAGAAATTCACACTAAAATGCTGAAGAATTTTCATGAGTTTTTTTTAAAAAATCACAAATTGATGCAGAAATATGGAGAAGTAAATTTAAGATAGGAAAAAATAGAAACTGAGAGATTCTTCCATCCCTAGTAATTGCACAATTAGCAGTTGTGTGATTATTGTTGTTTTTATATAAATATTAAATAGCCGCTGGACAAAGGAAGAGCCAGATTGGGAACACAGTGGGGGGGGGAGAGAGAGAGAATTAACTCTTTGCTTCCAATGTAGTCTGAGCAGGATTGTCCCTTCTGCCCATATACTATTTGCATTCGGAAGAAAGTCCATTTGGCTTTAGCATGATTACCATCAAGTTTAGTTTAGCCCTTTGCTTTTGGACAACTGTAGCTTATAACTTTTGAGCAGACTCACAGCAGAACATTAAGAAGCATGAGAAGTCTTTCTAAATGCTGACAACTTAGAATTTGATCTCCTATTACCCACATCCCCACCTTAAACCCCAAAGTGTAGAAAGGTAACTAACAGGTTTGTACTCATAGTATGTCTGTGCACTAAAAACGCCACTTACTCTCAGTCCATATCTCGAAATGCCCAGGAGTGACAGTTTGGCAATCCCTGTGACCAAAGTTTGCCTTGTTCATTAAAATCCAATAAATGATATTGTTGAATAAGATGAGTGAAAAACATTAACCCTCCTAAAACTTAATTATATTTCAGGTTGGGGAAAAAAGTGAATTGTGAATATGTTTATATACAATAGTTAGAAAACTGTAATATTCATATTTAAAATCTATGAAAGATTTCAGTATTTTTACTGCCTGCATTCAAAAGTTGTGAGGTTTTCACATAGCATGTTGTTCCAAGTCCTGTGTTCAATACCTGTCTAATACCTTCTCTGTGAGTATTGTTTATATTAATGCACAAAACTGTGTGTGTCTTATACTGAGAGACAGTATCTGACATATTCACCTGCAAAGATTGTATTCATGGGATAGTTTTCAATGTGCTTAAGCATCTTCTCTGTTGGGAGGTGTGCACAAAGGTTAGGCAAGCAATTGGAACTGTTGTTATCCATCTCTTTTTGAGATGTCGGAACAAATAACCAAATGCAATACTGAAATGATTAGTACTTCATAGAAATAAACAAAGGCACAATCTAGCCAAAGTTAAGCACTTTTTCAAACCATTGGAATTATTTAAGCAATGGCTTAATGCAGTCACTGAAATCAGATGTAAAAGTGATTAAATTAGCTGGGTCATGCCCTAAATTGTCTTTTTTTAAAAAAAGAAAAATGCTTCTGCTATTATTGTTTCGAATTCTCCCTGCTAATAGAAAAAATATAATAGCTGGAGAAAATCTACATCTCAGCTAACATCAACTGCTAGCTCTTTGATGTTTACATATCATGGTGAGGTGTTATATAAATACTACATATTACAGGTTGTCATTGTAGGTTCTCTTTCAGATATATAAAGGAGCAGAGCTATGTACAACCTCTGTGGGAAATTAATGATACTGTCTGTTTAAATGTCTTAAAGCTGCATAATCCATAACTGCCTGTGTTTCTATGATGGAATACTTCAAAAGCTTTCCTTGCTCAGTAAAGATTTCCATTTTATTTTTTTTAAAATGGCATGGAAAATAAAAAGCTCTACCTGTTGGTTTTTCAAACTAGCCACTTAATTATGCTCTTGGGTGAAAGGCACGCAGTCAGGTAATATTAGGCACATTATTTAATTATGGGTGGATATGTATTCCACCAGCTACCCAGGATAAATACAGACACATAAGATTATGGTTTTAATCAGAGCCCTGCACAACTTGTGACCCACCGTGCTCAACACAGCTCACCAGGTATGTATGGTGGCTAGGGATGGTTGAGAAATTTGATTTATTATGCATTTCAAGCAAAATTTATCAAATTTGCACTTTCTGAAATGATATGAGAATCGAAATGCAGTCATCCTGCAGTCAATTCGCACTTACCCAAATTTTGCAACGCAGTTCTCCAAGCAAAGTGTACAAAAATGCATTATATTAAGGAAAATTGCATGCAAAAATATGTACATTAGTCAAGACGGCCTACAAAAACGTGTTTAGTAGGAGAAATTTGCGCTAAAATGCTGAAGAATTTTCATGATGATTTTTTAAAATATGCAGATTGCTGCAGAGTTGAATTTATGATTGGAAAAATGACAAACTGAGAGAACCAAAATTGCATCCTTCATGGTGATCCATCAGAGGCCGAAAAAAATTCTCTTTCCTGTTGCCTACATGGAACTCCAAGGAAGGGTGGCAGGATTGCAAGCATCTGGCCACAACACATATGCTTGGTTATTTATTTTTATTTTATTATTTATTAAATTTATTAGTTGCTCATCTGGCTGATTTACCAGCCACCTGGGCGACGTACAACATAAAAACATATAATTCACATTAAAACCTTAAAATTCCAACAATAACATTAATGGGTCACAAGTTGTGCAGGCCCGTTCTGAGCTCCTCAGCCAAGAGCAGGACTAATAATTAGTTAGCTGTTTGCATAGTTGTCCATTGTGAAAGGATGAGAGCATTTCTCTCTAATGGCTGAAAGACCAAGGTTGTAGAATTGAGCTGGTGTGGGAGATTTGGAGAATTGGCTAAGGTCACTCATAACTAGAACATCACTGCAAATAGATTATAGTGTGGCATGGTTGAGACTTCCCGTCAACAATTGGCCCAGTACAGGTGTAGTATTCCTAGTCTGACTGTTCAAACCTGCTTCTAAACAAGGCTGCAAACTCTGGTTTGAAATGAAGTATGGTTAATATTAATATCAGATCAGCTCCAGCAAAAGAAGAGAGCAGAGAGTTCTTGCATGAGAGGGGGAAGGTGTGTGAGCCCATAGAGCAGCCTTTCCCAACCAGTGTGCCTCCAGATGTTGTTGGACCACAATTCCCATATTTCCAGAGCATTGGCAATGCTGGCTGAGGCTGATGGGAGTTGTGGTCCAACAAAATCTGGAGGCACACTGGTTGGGAAAGGCTGCCATAGAGTAATCTTGATCTCCCAATCAATGAGAAGAATTTGGAAAGAGACCATAGAGCATACAGAAAGTCCTAAATTCAATTCCTAGCACCAGTCGTAGCTGGTGCCCATTGGGACCATTGGAGTAGAAGATAGAAGATCAACATTAGGTTAGGCCAAAACCAATGACACACGCAGCAAACTAATTCTGTTTTTGTCCCCATCTTCTTCCCTGCTGATTTCTACAGGGGCAAAACTAAGACCAAGGTGGAGGAAGTTGACAGGCAGAACCACTCTCTGGGCTGATTGTAAATAAAAAGGCAGGCAGGTGGGGCAGGCTGAGGCACACCGAGATTGGTGGAGCAGTGCCCTCTTCGGGCAGTCTCCCTAACATACCACCCTCCATTGCATGACACCTCCAGTTAAAGGATCAGAGGTGACATGGAACATTTTTTTCTGCCTGAAATCCTGGGGACCTGCTACCAGTCAGAATAGACAATACTGGGCTAACTAGACAAATAATGTGACCTGGTATGTTCCTATGTAATGTTATATTTGCATTGCACAATTCATATTTGCCTCAATGGAAGGAAGCAACCTGACATTGCCATAGCTTTCTACTTGTATACATGGTCCAAAATATTTTCAGGAATCCTCCAAGATAAGTTGCTGCGCTGATCCTTTCTGTCCATAGACTCATGCCAGTAGGCTTTGATATAAATTCTGAAGCCTGGGATTCGCCATTGTCCATAGAATGAAGATCATTGTAAGCCATTCTGACATGCAGATGCTCGCATAAATAACTAAATCTATTACAGATAATAGATGATCAATATTTAGCAGGGGCTTTTGTGTATGAAGCACTTAGAAAGAAACACACATTCACACAAAAGGAGGTGGAGGAAAGTAGGTACCCCAACATTGGTGTTCAAGCTTTGACAGCCCAATCTTATGCAGGTTTACTTGGGAGTAAGCCCCATGTAAAATGAGATTTGCCTATGAGTAAAATGCATTGGATAGCACTGCACATTATTTTATAAAATTAAATTGTGTATATTTTCAGTTGCAGCAATTGTGTGAAATATTTTGTTTCAATGTTATGTGGAAGAAATACATACACTTTCCATTCAAGTCAATATAAAAGTGTCATGCCGGCAAAATTGAACTTTATGTCTGTTTGTTTGTTTGTTTGTTTTAAACCTGACTGTGTCTCTTCTACACCTTAGAATCAACTCAGTCTTTGCCTATGCTGGTGCATTGCCCACTGATAATGATTAAAGGGATGTGTGTATTCTGTGATTCTGTGCAAGGCCAGAAAAGCACCGACTGTGGCACTGGGTGCAAAATTCAGCTTCCTGAGATTCTCAGTGCTCCCCCTCTTTTAAAAAAGGTTCTATTTATGTTTATTTAACAAAATTTATATACTACTTGATTGTAACAAAACCTCTAAGCAGATTACAAGAAAAGTGGTTTCTAGTCTTTATGACTGTGAAGATGGACTTGAAACTGTATGGGTAATAAAATTCCCCAATGCTCAGAGGATGGGGCTACAGTGCCTCTTATATCTGTACTTCCTTGCTCCTCCACAAGATTAAAAGGTTTAAATCAGTCAAAATGAGCAAAATTATGCAAATTGCAATTTCCACCATTTGGAAAAGTCTGCTTTTCTTTTGGAAGAGTTTGAATAACCTTCATACAAAATGTCATTTCTCTCTGTTTTTCTTTAATTCAAAGCTCATACGCAGCCCTACCAAAATAGCATTCCATTCACACAGGGTTGTGTGCATGCCTTGATTCTGCTCAAGAGCAAGAAAAACAACATTTAAACTTTGTGAGAAACACTTTTTAAAAGTAAGTTTGCAGCCTTTGTGGTTGCAATGATATGCTTGAAACTAGAAGGGGAACACCCGTGAAGTCTCAAAACAAAGCCAGCAATGTTGTTAAATGAGATTTCCAGTAATCAGGCTCCTGTGGATCAGCGCCCTGCATTGCTTCTTACTCCTGTGACTAGCAGAAGCAGAATAAATTATGCCAACTGAAAGAAATTGTCCAAACTAGTTTAAGTTGCATAATTTATACTGGTTGCAGAATTCAGCTTTTCTAAGCACAGAACCTGAGGTACTTTGACACAGCAGGACTTTTGACTTTTGTTATGCCAAGTGCCGAGTACACACAGCCCTGAGTAAAGAGCATTGTGTATGCATAGCTGCACAGGATCTAAGCGTGCCTGCTGAAACCCTTTCTTTTTATTTGCTTCTGTGCATTTTTGTAACTGGTTTTGTTGTCTGTGTAAATTGATGTATGTCAGCACTTGTGTGTGTGTTTATCTCAGTGCATAATTGGAGTGGATTATGACGAACAAAAAAACTTGCAATTTGAATTGGAAAGGGTTTTTCAGCTTTGCTATTTATTAGCCGTTTCACCCCCTCAGCCCACCCCATAAGTGTGCTTGTAGCTGTATGACACAATAGAGAGCTCTGAGTAACAGAGCAGCACTTAGTAAACTGAAAAATGCATGTACAATATGAATTGCTTCTTCTCCTTTCTTTTCTTTCTTTGGTATAGTCCTGTCATAGTGGAAATCCCTCATTTTGGATCAATGCGAGGAAAGGAAAGAGAACTGATTGTGCTTCGAAGTGAAAATGGTGAAACGTGGAAGGAACATCAGTATGACAGCAGGCATGAAAACCTCACTGAAATACTGAATGGCATGAATGAAGGTATATATGTACCATTACCACTTTGACCTGTGCAAATGTTAATGATTGGAGAAATAGCAAGTTGAAAAATGGTGGTTTTTTAATGATTAAAACAATTGTGCAAGTGACAATATCACAGCACTATGTTATATGGATATACAATCATATATGATGTAATTGCTGCCAGCTGAAAAATATGCAACCCAATGCAATTCCTAGAGTAGTTTAACAATCAGTCCCTCTTCCCAGGACACTCTGGAAATTGTAGCTCTGTGAGAGGAATAGGGAGGCTTCTGACAACTCTCAGCACCCTTAACAAACTACAGGTCCCAAGATTCTTTGGGGAAACCATTACTGTTAAAATAGTATAATTCACTAAAAGGCAAGAAACCTTGCAGTTTAAGAACGTATCTATAGCCTGCAGATATTTCTATCAAACTTTAAAAAGCAGGGCAATTGGGCAGCTATAGTGAATGCACCAGGGGAACAGGAGACCTGACCTTCTCTCTGAGATATTGTACTGCCCTACAAATTTGTCAAAATGCAAACACAATTTGGCTTGGTCTTTCACAGTCCAATCTACTTCTTGTGTAGCTTGGAAGAATTTGGTAACATTCACTATAACTGCCCAATTGCCCTGCTTTTTAAAGTTTGATAGGAACATCTGTGGGCTATAGGTACATTCTTAAACCACATGGTTTTTTGCATATTAGTGAATTTCTCTGCTTTTTAATCTGGTAGGTAAGAAATGGGATCCTGTGCTGAGAATGGATTGATCATTTGCATGCTTATTGAGTTCAGTGGGATTTACTCCCCTGCAATCATGCTTAGGATAAGTGAAACTGAGCACAGGTGATGGGGAGGGGAGGAGGAGGAGGAGGGAGGAGAGGAAAGGCAGAGGGAAGAAGGGGTATGGGAGCAGTCAGGAGGGGGAGGGGAGAAGGATAGGTTTGATCATTTGCATGTTTATTGAGTTCAGTGGGATTTACTCCCGTGCAATCATGGTTAGGATAGGTAAAACTGACCGGAAGGGAGGGAGGGCTGGAGTGGGCAGGGGAGAAGGAAGAAGGGAGGGGAGGAGGAAGGGAGAGGAGAAGGAAAGGAGAGGAGGTCAAGTTTGATCATTTGCATACTTATAGAGTTCAATGGTATTTACTCCTGTGCAATCATGCTTAAGATAGGTAAAACTGACCATGGGGAGGAGAAAGGGAAGGAGGAGGAGGGAGAAGGGAAGGAGGGGATTGGAAGGGGATGGGGATGGGGAGGGAGGGGCAAAGGAAGGGGGAGGGAAGGTGCAAGAGGGATGGGATAGGAGGGAGGAGAAGTGCAGGTGGGTTTGATCATTTGCATACGTTTTGAGTTAAGTGGGATTTATTTCTGTGCAATCATGTTTGAAAATGGAAATGGACTACCTTCAAGTCGATCCCGACTTATGGCGACCCTATGAATAGAGTTTTCATGGTAAGTGGTATCCAGAGGTGGTTTTTCCATTGCCTTCCTCTGAGGCTGAGAGGCAGTGATTGGCCCAAGGTCACCCAGTGAGCTTCATGGCTGTGGGAGGATTCAAACCCTGGTCTCTGAGGTCGTAATCCAATACTGACCTGGGGGAGGGGTGGGGAGGGTCGGAAAAGGGGAGGGGAGGAGATTTGGTGGGTGGGCACTGGGCAGCGGGGAAGCCCGTTTCCTTTCCAAAAGGAAAACCTTGTGAACAGTATCATTGCTTTTCAGCATGTTCCCCACCTTTTTTTTCTACAGCAAGCACATGTAGTCTGCCACCCAAATTTAAACCAAAGCTGTCCCTGGCCACATCCACACCAGGCCTTTATTTCACTTTGGACAGTCATGGCTTCTCCTGGGAAGTGTAGTTAGTGAAGGGTGCTGAGAGTTGCTAGGAGACGCCCTGTTCCCCTCACAGACCTTTATTCAGAGCAGCTGACTGTTAAACCAGTCTGGCCACTGGAGCTCTGTCAGGGGAATAGGAGTCTCCTCTCAGCATCCTTCACAAACTACAGTTCCCAGGATTCTCTGAGGAAGCCATGACTGTCTCACGTGAAATCAAAATCTGGTGTGGGTGATTTTTAATTAATTTCAACAGATTATGGGACCTCTGACAGAAAAGTCCAAAAGGGGTCTGGGTTTTTTTCCTCTTTTTTTAGACCTTGAACTCTCTATTCTCTCTGACTGTTTTGTGCATCGTCATGAAAATTTAAAATCCATGCTAGCTATAGTATACAGCCACTCTAGTGGCTGTATAATAATGCTTTCAATGTATGGTGTATATGTGGCCTACGTTTAGTGCATTTCTACACATTAATCTTAAATTTGGTTTCATTTTTTGGCATAAATCAATCTGTAATGCACATGCAAAATCTAAATTGCTAGAATTTACAGTCCATTCACTTATAATCTTTTTCTCCCACATTAACGCCATTCACATACAGAACAAGTAAAGCACATAACAAGAATTCTGATGGATCAACAGTTTATCTACTGCAGCATACTGTTGTCAGTAGGTCAAAAATTAAATAAAAAAATTGAGTCTCGTGTTTGGAGGGATTAGCCAGGATAGCTAAACACAACAGACTCAATTTCTTTTATTTATTTTTGTGTGTGTGCCACATAAAAATACTGTAAGGCAAGCAAGAGGAACTTGTGGCCTTCCAGATAGAGTGCCTGGCCATTTCTAGGGATGCAGCCATGTGGAGAATGTAATATCTGTCCCAATGTGTTCCTGAGTACAGTTACTGTTTTCTGGCAGCACTATTTTTTAGCTGCTGTGCTCATCTGAATTGCTGCTTGTGGCAGTACCCAGGAATGTGCCAGGTCAGACATTACTTCCTGCATGCAGTGTGAGTATGGCAAAAGCCTGGCTTCTCCATGCAGAGAAACTAACAAATGTTGGAAGAATCAGCCTTAAGTGGTGTGGTATGGAAGCAGCAAAGGCATCTAAGTGATGGCATCTTGATTGACTTGTAGGAGCTGTCTGGGTAGTGTGACTTCTTTATCTTAGTGAGCAGTGAGATAAATTAAAACCATCCATTCCTTGCTGTTTTTGCTGAGAGCAGCACCATCTACTGGCAAAGCTTAGATATGGAAATCAAAACAGTAATTACTGGCTGCTTTCAGACATGGGGCTTATTGTGTTAGTTTAACGGATTAAAATGGTAGCGCTCCTGTCCCAATTTCTAAAATTCCTTTCATGCTGCCTTACCTGTTGCGTTAAGAAACAGTAGTTTTTGCAGCCGATATACTGGCATTTCGTGCAACTGTCTTTCACACCGCTGTAATGAACGTCTTGTTTTGTCCCTCACTCATTCTACACAGGCACACTGTAGTTCCTCACTGTCTAGGAGGTTTAAGATCTCATCCGGTCACCATGCAATCCCTCTCCCTTTAGCATCTGACATATATATTTGTTTAGTTGTATAGGCCCGGGGGTATTTGTGGGCAGAGCTTGGAAAAGTTACTTTTTTGAACTACAACTCCCATCAGCCCAATCCAGTGGCCATGCTCTTTTCCAAGCTCTGTTTGTGCAGAATGCTGCTGTTACCTCCACCTACGCCAGAATACCATTACAATTTTCATCCGGGGGAAGAAATGTGTGCCTAAGAGCAGGAATGCACTGCATGCTGGGATGCCTATCACATGAGTGACTGCAACTAGTGAAAAACTCCTGTGATTTTCCAATTTACCAGCCTTGCAAACAGATTATTTCTGGTATTATTTATCACAAAAATTGGCACTAAACTTGCACTGTATTCCACTAGAATTCCAGAACTAGCTTGTATGTCCTTTGAAAGATCAAATATAATGCACAAATTACCAGGTAAGAAATTGTCAGAATAATGGAATAAAATGCAATGTGAAAAGCAGCCTTAGTAGACCTGTATAAATGGAATATAAATGAAGCAAACCTTTAAAAGTAGAACATATAAACCAGAAACGTTTGTGCATTGAATTATGAGGTGTTCATTTATTAAAGACATAAATATTATAAATATATATATATATTCTGACATTTCCTGAGATCAATACTATCATGAGCTACTCTAACCAATTCATAAAAGAGTTCTGAGACATCTTCATCAAAAGCAAACACAAAAGAACAAAATAACATCTGGTGCAGATTTGTGTGTTGTTACTTTCATTAATATATCTTCTAGCCACCAGGTTTGTTTTTAAAGGTGATTATTTAGCCTTTAAGCAGATCAAAATCAGAAAAAGAAAAATGAGTGGAAATAAAATAATATTTCATGTTTCAAGTGCAGTATGTGCACTATTATTTGTTTATTTGAGTTATACAGCATTCCTCTTCAGGCTGGATGTTCAAACTAAGAAACAAAAAGAGTGTTTCAGAGAGAAGGCATGATGTTAAGCCCAGCTTCTCATTACAGATGTTTTCAATCTCAAAATGGAGGAGAAATGATTAGGTTAAGGATCATTTATGCAGATTTAAAAGTTACCAAAATACCTTCTGGGGTCAAGGCAGCAACAGTCTCTTTGAAAGTCCACTTATAATATCTGAGCAGGAATATTTATACATGGTTTAAACATTTCTGCTTTTACCTTACATAGAGTTGGACAGTGCTGAGGAACTCGAGAAGAAGCGCATCTGCAGAATTGTTACAAAGGACTTTCCTCAGTACTTTGCTGTGGTTTCACGAATTAAGCAAGAAAGCAACCAGATAGGTCCAGAGGGTGGCATCCTGAGCAGCACAACTGTGCCTCGTGTCCAAGCTTCTTTCCCTGAAGGAGCATTAACCAAAAGAATACGAGTGGGCCTTCAGGTAACAAGATCGCTGTTTTCTTTTTTGAGGGGAGCAAGTGCATGCAGCTGCAACCTGCCCACCCTGTGTGCCATCGTTGCATGTAGACACAAGGATGGAGTGCACAAATGCTGGCTGTATGCCTACAGTTCAACATACGTATGCAAAAAATGCACTCCTAGTTTAATGAGGAAATCAAATAATGCTTACCACATGCATTGAATTTTGCATATGAGGATGGCAGAGGTGAGCAAGGTGAGCAGAGATGAGCTGCGTACACTTGTTCCCCTCTATTCAGTGGTCCATTTCATGAGAGATGTATTGTCCAGTTTACTAATTGTCCACTAATAAAAGGGGAAACTTTCCTCCTTCCTCTATGGCAAGCTACAGCTGCCAAAATGCCCTCTTCCGTGCAACTTGTTAAAAGCACAGGTGCCCAGTCTTCCTTCATATTTGGTCACCCTAATGACCCTTATCCACAGCAGTAGTATAAACATTGCAGGGAACAACTGCACTCTGGATGAATCCAACTTTTAACATCAACATCACTTGCAAACAATGCATATTTTCACTGTACAGTTACTAGATTTCCTTTAGGTCCCCCATTTCAGTGAAAAATAACACGTTGCTAACACAGAACCAGAAAAAGAAAAAAGGTTTGTAAAATGTTACATTTTCCCCAGGTAGCATGCCATTCCGTGGGTTATAACGCCATCTAGTGTCCGAAGGCAAGAATGCACAGGAATCAAGACCCAGGCTGCTCCTTCGGTCCCACTCCAGTTCATTCTTGCCTTGGTTTGAGGCTGTTCTTCTTGTCTTAGTGTAATGTGTTTTTGGCTGTGTGTCAGCTTTGTGTGGGGATCGTGTGGTGCGAGGACTTGTGTGGTGCGAGGACTTGTGTGAAAGTGTGGCCTTTTGCAATTGTGTGTGGGTTCCCTTCTCTCCCACTGGGTCCTGCTGATCCACTGGGTCCTGCTGATACTAGTGCCAGCAGTGAATTCCCAGATCTCTCCACCTCCATCACGCTCTACATCCATTGTGGGGCTCGCAGCTGCACCCCGCAGCTTCATTATTTGCCTTTCCCTCCTCCTTTCCACATCCGTTGTGGGGCTTGCAGCTGCAGCCCCGCAGCTTCATTTTTTGCCCTCCTCACCTCCCTAATGCAGGGGTCTTACCTCGCGGCTATGGCTCCAGAGGTCCTTGAGACTTTCCCCCATGGGCTACCCTGTCCACAGATGCTTCCTGAGGTTTGCATTCGGCCACCACCATTTCCAATACCGAGCTCTGCTGTTCGGATTCTCATTGGCTCCAAGAGTGTTCACAAAGGTGATGGTCACCCTGGTTGCCCACCTCCGCCTCCAGGGTGTCCACATTTATCCGTATCTGGACAACCTACTGGATCAGGCAGAATCTAGGGATCAGGCTTTAAGTCACATTTGTCATACTCTCATAGCCTTGAAGGACCATGGGTTTCTAGTCAACCTCGAAAAAAGTCATCTATCTCCTACTCGACGGCTTCAGCACCTGGGAACCATTCTGGACACAGCCCAAGCGATGGTTTTCCTATTGCCAGAGCGAATCTCAGCGATCAAGGACATGGCGCAGCTCCTAATGCACCGCTCAACGGCAGCTGTTATTCTACTGGTGAAAGGCCTGGGCATGCTCGTCTCAACCATTCATATTGTCCCTTGGGCTTGACATCATGCTCATCCACTCCAATGGGCCTTATTGCCATTGTAGTTGGACATTCCAATTCTGTGCACCGGGAGGTTCGTCTTTCCCCCTCACTGTGATCTTCCATCTGTTGGTGGTTGTGATGCCCCTGTATTTATAATACTGTAAATATGGTAATTGTGTGTTTATTAGAGTATATGTGGTAAGTAGACTGAGTGAGAGGGGGGAGTACATGGGCTGGAATGCTGGAGAATGTTGTATTATGATTGGCTGAGCGTTTGAGTGTCTGAAGGTATACATGAGAGGATGACAGTTGAGAGAGAGCTCTGTTGGTCGATGAGAGAGTTCGGTTGGTTTTGTGGGTTGGATTGGATTAGGCTGGTAGTGAGGCAGGTTATTAACGGCTAGAAACATAAAGAGTAACGCATCTGATTAAACCATATGCTTGTTAAACTATACCTTTAAGTAATCTTGTTATTCCTGTATATAAGTAAATATTTCTTGGTTCATCAGAATGTCTGATCCTTGGCTGGGTTACACAGACCAGAAGGGTGGGCAGGGCATATACCAAGGTGGGGAAACAGTATCAATGATGGCAGTGGTGAAGAGATAGTGTAACATCATCAAGTATCCAGAGCAACCCAGGACTGTATTCTTTATAGGCACAAAGATACAGGGGGGTTGTGGTCTGTAAGTGCACCCAGACACAAAGCAGCAATAAGCCAAGAGGAGACTAAGATACAGTCTCAAGGCAATATTGTTTTACAGGAAGGTCTGGTGGTGCTGCCTAGCAGTGGGGTCTTGAGAGATCTTTGCTAGAGCTAGTGAGAGAACTGTTTAAAAGACCAGGACCCTGAGGTGGGACCGTGACAAGGCGGTGACCACAGGCGGGATCCTAGCAGGTGGTGGCCTGAGGAGGGATCCTGACAGGAAGGGTCCTGACAGTGGGCTTCAACTTGGAATCTTTGGAAGGGGGCTCCATTCCGAGAGTTGGACTGGCTGGCTGGGGGACCCACTGCAACTCCCACTTAAAGCAGAGCACCTGGTCCATGTCAGAGAGAGGCCATAGCATAAACTAGCTAGAGCTATGGACAGTCCATTTGGCCCTCTGTCACTTCCAGACAATGTTGCATTTTACTCATGTCCTGATCCGAACAGACAACACATGCGTGAAATTGCACTTGAAGTGGCAAGGGGGCACCACGTCTCGAATTGTTCAGGCAGAGACCATGCTGATATTCAGTTGGACCAAGAGACACCTGCTGTCCTTGAGGGCAGAACACCTCAGCGGGGTTTTGAATGTCACTGCAGACTGGCTAAGCAGGCAGCAAGTGATTCCGGGGGAATGGAGGCTACATCTGGCAGTGTTTCACCTCCTCTAGCACTGCTCCGGTGCTTTGACTGTGGATCAGTTTGCCTCCAACCACAATACTCAGCTTCCCTGGTTCTTCTCAAGGTATCTAGAGATACAGACAGAGTCTGTGGATGCTATTCGGACTCCTTGGCCAGACGGCCTCCTATATGCATTTCTGTCTGTTCCTCTGCTAGGCAGAACACTGAGGAAACTTCAGCACAAATGGGCTCAATTAGTTTTATTAGCCCTGTACTGGCGACACACCCTTAGTTCTCAAATCTCCTCGCCTTATCTGTAGCAGATCCTTGGAGGTTGCCAATCAGGCCGGATCTTCTCTTGCAGTGACCTATCTGGAATCCAGATCCTGACTGGCTGAGTCTGACAGCTTGGTGTTTGAGCGGACACAGTTGGTCCGCTCTGGTTTATCACAGGAGGTTATTGATATCATTTTGGCTTCCAGACAAATCGAATTTACCAGAGTACATGGTCGGCATTTTCCAGCTGGTGTGCCTCCTGTGGCCTACAACCTTCTAAAGTTACGGTCCAACAGGTCTTACAGTTCCTTCACAAAGGTTTGAAGATGGGTCTGAAGCCAAGTCACCAAGCTTCTTCTGTTTCTTCGATTTTGTCTGTTAATTCATCGAGTATCCCCATGGGTGCTCATCCTCTGGTTAAACGTATTTTGAAGGGAGCTGCTTCACTCGCTCCAGCACGATGTCATTGTTTTCCATCCTGGAGTTTGCAGAAGGTGCTGCAAGCACTGCAGCGCCCTCCATTCGAGCCCCTCAGGACCATGCCCTTGCAGGTGCTTTCTTTCAAGGTCCTTTTTCTAGTGGCCATCACTTCGGCTAGACGGGTGTCATAGTTGGCAGCACTGTCATCAGCCCGCCATCTCTGCGTTTTTCATAAGGACTCAGTAGTTTTACGTCCAGACCCATCTTTCCATCCCAAAGTAAGCTTTGTGTTTCACTGTAACCAGGATATTGTACTTCTATCCTTTTGTCCTAATCCTGTTCACCTGCTTGAGAAAGCCTGGCACTTTCTAGATGTCCACAGAACCCTCGGTGTTTACCTTTGCTGTACCCAAGACATATGGCTAAATGAATCCTTATTTGTGTCTTTTCACCCTAGAACTCTGGGAAAGAAAGTGGCAAAATCCGCCTTATCTTGTTGGTTACGTGCCTGCATTGCCCTAGCCTATGAGTCACTCAAGCTTCTGGTGCCTCGCAGTGTCACTGCGCATTCTACCAGATCTGCAGCTACCACAGCTGCATTCACAACAAATGCACCTCTTGCAGATATTTGCAGGGCAGCGGTATGGTCTACTCCAGACTTATTCATCAGGCATTATAAGATAGACCACTATGCCTCTGGTGATGTTTCTTTCAGGAGGCATGTTCTACAACAGGTTGTTTCACAGATTTAGGCTGTGGGTAGTCCCTCCCTACTAGGGCTGCTTTGGTACGTCCCAAGTGATGGCATGCTACCTGGAGAAAATGGACCATTGGTCTCACCTGCAAGGTGTTTTCCCCAGGTATCATGCCATCACGGCCCTCCCTGATGGAGGCTGCCTGGGTATATTATACTGTATCATCTTCTCATATATGTTTTTAATGGTAAGGTTACTTCAATTTGAATAAGTTATAATGGGTTAATGAGTCAAGACCTTTGTGTATGTGTTCTGGCTGTGGCTGCTCCTTTGTTTGTTCAGTTGTCTTTTTTGTTGTTGTTCTGCCTGTTCTGTTTATGACTGCTGTCCAGATGTCTCACTTTGGCCTTGTCTCGAATGAACTGAAGTAAGACCAGAAGGAGCAGCCTGGGTCTTTACTCCTGTGCATTCTTGCCTTCAGACACTAGTTGGCGCTATAACCCACATGATGGCGTGATACCTGGGAAAACCACCTTTTAGGTGAGACCAACCGTCTGTTTTACTGAACTCTGTAATGCAGTGGTTCTCAAACTTTTTTCCCCTATGGACCACTTGAAAACGGCTGATGGTTTTGGTGGACCACTTAATTTTTCTGTCTGTTGTAGCAATTGTAATGGGCTGTGTTAGATGCTGTATGATTTTTAACTGAAATTGTATTGCTTCTTTTATTTCTTACATTCCATTTTATTTTTTTACAATTTTAATTTCATAGAATTCAAATTGTAATACAATAAAATACAATATAAGAAATCAAAGAAGTAATAAAATACAGTTAAAATCAGTATGAATATTTTATGTGGACATGCCACAGACCACCTGAATGAAGCTTGTGGACTACTGGTGGTCCATGAACCACAGTTTGGGAATGGCTTGCCCTCAAGAGAAAGTAGAGAAGGAACAATTTAGCTTTCCTTAAAAACACGCACACACCTTAAATCTATATAGCATAATTTTAGACTCTCTTTCCTTATTAAAAATAGGCTCAACCAGTTCCAGATGAAACAGTCAAGAAAATCCTTGGCAACAAAGCAACATTCAGCCCCATAGTCACTGTGGAACCAAGGAGAAGAAAATTCCATAAACCAATCACCATGACAATTCCTGTGCCACCCCCATCAGGGGAAGGGATAACCAATGGATACAAAGGCGATACAACACCCAGCCTTCGGCTCCTGTGTAGCATTACAGGTTAGAGAAAGGCATAAGGAATAAATCCACATTTATTGAGCATCTCTTTCTTACTTAGGAGTGGACAAACTTTTTCTGTTAAGGGGCTGCATTTCCCCCAGGGGCATATCCAGGTGCAAATTATGGACACAGCTGATGCCAGCGGTTGGTGGGGCCATCCCTCTTCTCTCTTTCTGACACCCTCCTTTTTCTTTCTTTGACACTCCTTCCTCTCTCTCTCTCTCTCTCTCTCTCTCTCTCTCTCTCTCTCTTCCCCTCTCTCTCTCTTCCTCTTCCTGTCTAGTGGGCTGCTGAGGGATGGACAGGTTGCTTTTGTCAGAGGTCTAAACTGATGGCTTGCAGAGAACTGTTGAAATTAGACTGAGGGTTCCATGTGGCCCTAGGACCACTGATTGTCCGTCCCTGTTCTAAATGCTCTTTTTCTAAAAGTAGTTGGAGGCTTCCAAATGAATCGAATAAGATACAGGGATAAAAAAAAAATTCACAATGCCTCAGGGCTCAAAGCATAGGGGGGGGAAGGGAAGGGGCCTTTTTAAAATCCATAAGCTCCATTATCTGATCCCCTCTCCAATTTTAGCCATACAATGCCAACATAGCCTTCTAAAGATGGTGGCCAAGGGAGACATCACAAAAGACAAGGGGTAGCTCCCCTTCTGCCCCTTTCCTCTGCAATCCAAGCACTGCATCATCCACCTTTAACAGTACAGAGCTATCATGCCTTTCCCTCTGGAAATGAAGAACCGGAGACCATTCCAAATGATTGCCATATTATTTGAGCATTTCAGTAACTTCACTTGTCTAGTTACATTCAAATAAAACTAAGATCAAGCAGAAACAAATCTGTGTAAAGACTGATATCTATTTAAACAAATGTTATCTATTTTTTCCTAGGAGGTACTTCACCAGCTCAGTGGGAAGATATCACAGGAACCACCCCACTGACTTTTGTAAACGATTGTGTCTCTTTCACAACCAACGTTTCTGCCAGGTACAGTAAAAGCAAATGCAATTATTATATGCTATCAGAGTTTACAGGTTGTATTATTAAGGTCAAAATAACTTTAGTGATATACACTAGAATATTCAGCTCAATGGCAGGACATTTTTTACTGGTGGGAGGGGAGATGGAGGAGATGAGCAAAAACAGAGTATGTAGCATATTCAAAACTACAGGTGCTTACAAAAATTTCCTCCCATTTGAATTTCTCCTTGGATTTTGGTATTCCAAGTTTCTTGGTTCTGTTTGCAGAGTGGCACCAGGGCACTAGGAATTTATTTCCAAATTTTGTGCAGATCACTGTGGATGAGCAGTTTCCATAACATTCCGTTCCTGCTGCTCATTCTCATATCTGTTGTCTTTTATTACCAGTGTGCACAGGTGCTTGCATTCTCTTGTAAAATACTATGTACTAAGTAACATTGATGCAGTGGTGTAAATGATTACGTAAAGATTCCATTTTGCACAGTACACACAGGAGCTAGGTGGAGAAAGGAAGATGCAAATTAACAGAATGGAATGAAATCACTTATGCCTGTTTTGGAATTAATTTTAGAAATTTTCCATATTAAACTGGGATAAATCATGGGACAGAGCTTATGCATACCCCAAAAGTCACTGAACATGCAAGCCCCATAATTAAGATTAACTAGTGGATATGTGAGAGCCAGTGTGGTATAGTAGTTAAGGTGCTGCACTACGACCTGGAAGATCAGGGTTCGAATCCCCACACAGCCATGAAGCTCACTGGGTGACCTTGGGCCAGTCACTGCCTCTCACCCTCAGAGGAAGGCAGTGGTAAACCACCTTTTATTACAGCTTACCATGAAAACCCTATTCGTAGGGTCGCCATAAGTCGGAAGCGACTTGAAGGCAGTCCAATTCATTCATTCCATGTGAAGCCTTTGCTATTGCTTCAAGGCTTTTGACTTTAACCCACCCCTCCCTTCTAAACCTAGGGGCCCACCTATCTTCAGAGTGCTAGTTTCTGTTACTTCGAAAAAACACTGGTGAGCATGTCAGTCTCTCTTCTCATCATCTGACACATTCTATTAACAATCTGTTTAGATTAAGGATTACTGTCATCCTGTGCTCCAGCATACAGTTGCTGTTCTTCTATAATTACACTGTTTTGTTGCTGTTCCTTTGGCTCGCCACTATGGGGACAACCCCCAGACCTGACTGAGTTATCTCCCTCCTGCTTCCCTTTTAGCCTGCCAAGCTGTCTCATTTTACAGCTCTGTTACAAGCTACATTTACTTCACTACAACCCTCCTCTTTTCTTTCACCAGGTTGGAGAAGGCTGATGTAGCTTCCTGTATTCCTATGACCAAAGATATAGGGCAGTATGGACAGTGTGATAAAGCTTAGGCACCCATGGGATAGGCAGGAAAGGTTCTGTGCAGGGCCCGTGCCAGAGGGCGGCCATGTTGGGCCTTGGCCGAGGGCCTCTGTTGCCTTAGGGTGGGAAGGTAGCTCTCCTATTCCATGATCAGCAGCAGTGCTGACTCCCAACCCTGCCACAGATTGTAGAGAGGGAGCATCCAGGCCCCCTCCTGCACATAGACCATGTGGGCTTCAATAAGCCCGCACACACACCCCACCTACCTCTCCCATTGCTGTCAATTCTGTGTGTGCATGCCTGCCATCAACCAAGATGACAGCTGAGGCTTCCCTAAAGGTCTGACGACCCTGCCACCATCTTGGTTGATGGCAAGTATGTGCGTGCATAGCATAGCACGCATGCAAGCCATCAACCAAGATGGTGGCAGGGGTATTAGCCCCACCGCCATATTGATTGATGACAGGCATGTGCACTCTACGCGCACGGTATTCATGTGAAGCGGCAGAGATAGGTGGGGCATGCGAGCAGGTATCGCAGGCCCAGGGCAGGCTGGTACCCAAGGGCCCAGTCATGCCTGGCACCGGCCCTGGTTCTGTGCCAGAGTATGTACTGTCGCAAATGAATACTGGCTTTCTCACCCACATTTCATATCTAACCCTCATCTCATGGCAGAGGCCCACTCACTTCAAAGATTTGCATGTTTTTGTATATTAGATGTTACCGAATCTTCACTTTTCATAGATTCTAGTTATAGAAAATGAAAGCAAGGCACATTATTAGCAAGCCAGATAAAAGAATAGGTATGATATTTAGTATGTCTATGTAATGCTTTTTGTCTGACTGTTCTCAGAGCAGCCATCCCTGAATTTTGAGGGAAATAATTCATAGGTAAATAAAATAAAAGTAACTTAAAAGCCTAAGGATTATAACTTGGTTTTGCTAGTAAGAGAGGTAGTCCAAAATAGAGTAAAGTTATGGTGGGAAACAATATTTATTGAGGTGATCCAGTTGAATGTTTGTTCTGCCTTTTGTTTAGTTCTGTGTGAATTAGATCTCTACTGTATTTAGATGGACTGATTGGTCTTTTATATATGTATGTATATCCAGATTTTGGCTAGCAGACTGCCATCAGGTTCTTGAAACTGTTGGGCTGGCCACGCAGCTTTATAGAGAATTAATATGTGTTCCATACATGGCCAAGTTCGTCATTTTTGCCAAAATGAATGATGCTGTGGAATCCAATTTGCGCTGCTTCTGCATGACGGATGATAAAGTTGACAAAACGTTGGAACAGCAAGAGAATTTTGAAGAAGTTGCAAGAAGCAAAGATATTGAGGTATATCGTCATTCAACAGTAAAGGCTTTCATATGACCCTCTTTACAGGCTTTCAAGGCACTTTTTAAAATTATTCCTTTCTAAAAGTTACAGTTCATATTCCAATAAAAAATAAATGATGGCTATATACCTGTCACTGAAGCTGTAAATTTAACCCCTTTCTGAGTGAGGATTTTATCTGATGGCTAGTTTGTTCATTTGAGATATTTCAAGCACTTGAAAAGCAATCAGTTACAACTGCCAATTTCCTGTGTTGCGCATAGTAGCTCTAAAAAAATTCAGTTAGCAATTGAATGAGTAAAGTATTGAAAATGATAAAAAAAATATTAATGTTGTTTATCCAGTTCCTGGGTCTAGTAAGCCTAAGCACATGTGCATTCCACTAAGGATGAATGTAATCTGCACAATCTGCTAAATGCTTCTGATTATCAGTTCAATATCTTTTATTTAATTTGGCTGAAGTAAGATGGTAGGGCAACTAGATGATGAGCAATTCAGTTAATGTCCTCCAGAAGCGTTCCTTTCCCCTTTCCTCCTGGTAGATTCAGGCCTGGCCGAGAACTAGTGGAATGTGTGAACGTATCTTCACATTGTCCATGGATCCTTTTATCAGTTGGAGGCAAAAAAAATGGAGGCAAGATGTGAGCTTGGATTGCCAATTGCCCACTGAAGGGTCCATTTAGAAATAAATAGCTATAGTCCTGACTGCTTCCTTTTTGCCCACAAAAGAGTCCATACACATACCTCTTTGTGTTGAAAAGCATCTTTAGCTGTAGTTTTAAGTAGTAATTTTAATACTTACTGTTATTTTAATTGTTCAGCACTGGAATAGGTATAACAAATGTTTTGTTGACCCAACAGGTTTTGGAAGGAAAGCCTATTTATGTGGATTGCTATGGGAATCTTGCCCCTTTGACAAAAGGAGGACAGCAGCTTGTATTTAATTTTTATGCTTTCAAAGAAAATAGACTGCCATTTTCTATCAAGGTAAAAGTAAAACCACTTGGAGCAATAATAGTGAGAAAAAATGTTTTCTCATGATGATAATGCTGTTGTTATTTTTAAAGCATCTATTGATCTACGGTGTTTGAAAAAGGTATATTGTGTAATAACATATTGTTACCAGTGGACATGAACCTCCATCCAACCAATTAGGAATGGCAGGATGGGCCCTGCATTGGTACACCTAGGAAATTAAGATGGTTGCAAAAAGGAGCTCCAAGACTTTAGAATGACCTTCCAGAAGACAGGCATCAGTGTACCTTCTTGCTGCATTTAGAAAGCTTTGCAGTACCCACCTCTTTTTGAACAAATATTTGAAGACCAACCTGCTGTTTTTTTTTAATGACTCCCTTTCCCATGGTCTAAAAAACCTTTTGGCTTCTTCTTGTGTTTTGTTTTTAAATTAGAGGTAATAATAAACTAAATTTAATGGAACCCAAAGAACTGTAAACATTTCAAACCAGAGTGTGGACATTTTATTTATATATAGATTAGAGACACCAGCCAAGAACCTTGTGGTCGCTTATCATTTTTGAAAGAACCAAAGACTACAAAGGGTCTTCCACAAACGGCTGTTTGCAACTTGAACATCACCCTGCCAGCACACAAAAAGGTATGATTTTTTATGGTTTTTTTATTATATATCTATATATAGTCTTTTTTTTTGCTGATTGTAATGAAACACTAGTAATGGGAATGCCTTGTAATCTGATTAAGCCTGATTCATGTCTTACTGTTTTCATGTTATGCAGAAAGTTTATGAAGTTTCTTGATACTGTGGTGTTGAATTTCTGGTGGTTTTTTTTAATGACCGGGTCCTCTGATTATAGTTCATGTTTCTGCTTACAGTTCATAGACTTTATGCTTTTAGTAATGTCATGTGTTGATTTGCATTTGATGTAAAGTTTTGTTTGTTCATTTATTTTCTGTCGACATTTTGGGTTTGCTTTGTCTTTTATAAATTAGCTTGCATTTTTTGTGCTCCCTTACTTGGTCCTTTTCATATCCTGATATTCTTTTCCCTGCTGTCCATTATAATATTCCTTGTCTCTGCAATGCATCTTGGGACCAAAAGGAAACAGAGTCAGATCAAGATGATGAGGTAATACAAATTCTGTCTTTTATTTTATTTTTATTATAGTCAGAATATGTATCCATTAAAGATATATGGTATTGCAGAAATTCTAATTAAACCAAATAAATTATATCAGGTGAAGTTTAAGATCACACGTTGGGCTTGGAACAATAACGGCCTGGTCCTTTCCCCACCTGCCTCCACCAGCCTTCACTAGATATACCATGTCCTCTGCTTGGCACACACCAGCACACTTGGCCACTTCCAATCAAGGAAAGCCTTTCCATGCTTCATACAGAGACTTTGGCATTCAGACTACTGCTCTTTGTGAGAACAGCTTGTACATCAGGGACCAAAAGAGAAACAGACCACTACATACCTGTATGTGAGATGTTGAAGAGGCTCCCTTGATCAGAAATGGCCAGCCCCATTGCTGTGCACCTACGTGAGGACTAGCAGAGAAGGAGGGAAGGATTCAGTAGAATCCTGTGGAGATTCCACCACCACCTCCGCCAACCACAACAGACACACATACATGTGTCTGCTCTGTGAGATTGATTGTGCTCTTTTTAATTTATACTATATCAGATTGATATATTAAAGAGTGTGGAAACTACCTGTAGTATAATTTCACTCATTTTTTTAACTTTGTCATTTCTAGATAGCAGCTAGCAAGCATTTAATAACAGTCTTGTTACTTTCTTTTCTTCTTATTGTCTGGATTAATTCATACAGGCATTGATTTTTGAAAAATTCAGTATCTGTTCTTAAATAAATTTGCATGGCTACATCTATAACATTATAGGTTGGATCTAAATGTGCTCTTTAGCATGCAGAAGGTATCTTTAGCCCATGGAAGGACTGTTTCACAACCCCACATTAAAGCAACCTTCCACAACCTGGTGGCCTCCGGATGTTTTGGACTGTAACTTCCATCAGCCCCAGCTAGCATGGCTGTACTGGCTCGGGCTAATGGGAGTTGTAGTCCAAAACATCTGGAGGCCACCAGGTTGTAGAAGTCTACACTAGAGCTTTGCATGAGAAAAGGGAAACTAAGCCCAGCAATATTCTTTCTCATGTGCAGGCTCTTGCACAAATGTGAGAACTGTAATGGAACCAACTTATTACAATGCTGCATGAACTTTTGTGCAAGCTTTTTCACAAGTGTTTGTGGGACAGCACTAGTGGCTATTTTCCTTCTAGTTCTTTGGTTCCAACTACATTTTTTTTTAAAAAAAGTGTTTAGCAATGGGTGCAGTCAACAAACTGCACTATTTGAATGTATCCATCTCTCCTTGCAATATCAATGCAGGCAATTGAGGCCCCAACAAATGCTGTGTTCAAGTATTCCAAGTCAAGTGGCCTGCAATAATTACCATGACTATTTGACTTATTAGAAGAATGGCTCCCGGCTAAACGCTGCAAGCCACTTGCTCCCTGGAGAAGGAAATGGATCACCACAAGGGGATTTATGGGTTGTGTTCATTGTCTCTGATTAGTTTATGACTGTTTTGTTCACTAGTGAACACAATGTAGAAAAAAAAAGATTAAAGCATGATCCAGCCAAAGTTAAGCACTTTAAAACCTAACTAATTTCAATATGGGAAAGTTAAGCATTCATTCAGCTCTCCCACTGAAATCTGTAGGACTTTTAAATGTGATTAAGCTTAGCAGGATATTAGATATTATAACAATCAATTGGTGCTAGTAATCTAATGTCTAGTTTCTATACTTTACAAAAAGTGTTTCATTTTCCTAGTTATTATATAACTCTGAGTTATTTTCTTTCCAAACTGAATATATATCCTAAAAACACCAACAAAATAGGTTCTATAAGTATTATTAAACAATATATCAAACCTATATATATACAAATCGTAATCTGTTAGCAGTTGCAACCTGCTGTCTAATCCACACCCCTGCATTTGTGCCTATTTTAAAAAAAGTCTATGCTTTTTTTGTGTCCTTTATGTAGTTCTTTTAAAGTAGGTGTACATTGTGATTTTTGTGCTTTTGCAACAAATTAATTTGGGGAGAACTTACTTGACTGGCCTAAGTTACAGCTATATTAATATTCTACATGTGCAAGTGTAGCCTTGTGTGTGGCTGGCAGCTCACATTTGTGGCCAAAAATTACTATCATGCAAGCTGTGTGATATGAGGGAGATGGGGGACTTATAATGGTGAAGCCTTATGATACAATAATTAAGGCTGAACATTTCTCTCAAAAGTTTCTTAATGAAAAGAGTGTATGATATCTGGCCTATTCTTCAACATTCTCCAAATTGGTATGGGCATTTTTGGTGTTACCTTTTACCAACATTCATCTTAATACTAGGAGTCTTCAAAGGTTGTGCCTGTGTCACTTGGAAAATGGATAGAACTCTGTCATGACCCGTTCACATGCTGTTTTTCTCCACCACTTCCCTCAGCATGAGCAGTCACTAGCTAGTTAGGAGATCAGTGCTCTAACACAGGATCTATCCGATCCTTTAAATCAGAACCCATAACCAAATAGACATTGGACTGTCAGGGTTTACTCATTAATCTGTGACAAGGGAGGGAACAAGGGGATGAGAGTGCCCAAAGCCTGTTCACAACAGGTTGGATCCTAGAGTTAGGCAGCACTGGATTAGGCCTCAAGATAACCTGTTAATCTGTCCATTTTCCCCTGAAATATGCATTAGCAATGAAATGGAAAACTTGTGTATCCGTTCTTCAAAGCCAACACACATTTTACAGTTATAAGTCTTAGACCGATGTTGGTAAAATATAATCTCAGATGCAGGCCTTGTTACATAAGAGTTTTTGAGAGCAGATCTGAGTCCATGAGAAAGGGGAGCAACTTTAAAAACAAAAAAGTGTGGATTCAGCTGTAACTTAAACCTTGTTTATAGACTAATGAGGGGGGGATTGTGACAAAGATATACACATATATTTTCACAACATGGCTTGGCCGTGGAAGAAATTGGTTCAAATCGGTTGGCCTTGAACCACTTACTATCTCTAAGACTAGAGCTGCATACACACCATGTGTTTAAAGCTCATTGCTTCTCCCAAAGAATCCTGGCAGCTGTAGTTTGCCCCTCATAGAGCTACAGTTCCCAGCATCCTTAACAAACTACCATTACCAGGATTATTTGGGGAAAGTCATGCCCTTTAAATGTGCTTTATGGTGTACATACAACTCAATCTGCTTTACTGAATGTTTGTTAAGCTAAAACACCATGCAGAGGAAACGCAAGGCAGAGCCAAGTTCCTCCTTATCTCTCCGTATAGATTCATAGCTTATTTTGTTTGCAAGTACTTTTCCCTAATGTACAGTTCCTCTCCAGAAGATTTAACAATATGTAAGGGGGGGTGGGATAGTAGTGTCCCATTTTTTAAAAAACCCCAACAAGAAGTATTGGTATATCTTGTTTGCTACTTTGAAGATTATTTTGAAGAGTGGAATGTAAATTAATTAATTTTTTAAAAAGAAAGAAAGAAACCTGCTCTAGATGACAACAGCTGTCTATTAAAGGTACCAAAAGGAAATATATTTTGTTGCAGACGGAGAAAGCAGACCGGCGGCAGAACTTTGTATCCCTTGCTTTACGTAAGCGCTACAGCTATCTGACTGAGCCTGGAATGAGTGAGTTTCTTAACCAACATACTAATGTTGTAAGCTGATCTTTCACAAGAGGAGACATTTTTTCTATAAATGTCATGCTTTCGGCATCATTGGAAAAGGCCTGATTTAATAGGCCGAATCCTCCAATTATTCACAAGCTCTTTTAAGCACAGACAACTTGGGAAATTCAGGCTAGTAAACCACACGTCTCTTGAAAGGGCAGCATTAGGGTAGAACCACTAATCTATGCTTATATACCAAAGAAAACGGGCTATTTGACCTTTAAAAAGATTAGGCAGTTAAATCTTAATATGTTTCATGAAGAAAATAACATATCGGCAGGCAAACACGCAGATCAAAAAGACAAGAGGTTCACATATAGAAGAGAATTACGCACATAGCCAATGCTTTGATGTCATTTTTAAAATGTTCTTTATGTGCTTGTAAGTTAACTGAGGTCATTTTTTACACTCTCAAAAGTTATCTAAATTCATATAAACAACATAACATTATAAACAATAGCACACCAATTCCCCACCAGTACATACACATATAGCAATGTCCATAATGTCCCTAGCTCTGACTTTTGCACTACAGATCACAAAAGTGGATGCAACTGAGGGCCAAGTTATATTTTTACATTAGAAATGCATTTTTAATGGTGTACTTAGTTTTTATTTTGAAGGAAATGCAGCTGTGTGGAGCCCTAATCAGAATTTGACTCCAAAAATTGTCCCCTAGTTGCTGTTTATCCACATCCAATGTTTATCCAAATAGGTGGGGTATGTGATTTGGATAAAGGGTCTGCATGTCTGTTGTCTTTCAGTCACCCACCCCAGGCATCGGATTTTCATTTGACAGGTTGATCCAGAGTTTGTATATGTGTTTGCATATGTAAAATCCTAATAAAGGAGCACCAATGAACAAAGGGTGCTATCCAACTAATGCATGCCATCAGTGCAAGGATTTCCGCTTGTGCAATGGAATTTTCCCCTCTCTCCTCCTCCATATGCACCCCACACCCTCCCCAAATCTGCTCTGGAGAGTTGGGGGAACCCCTAGAACAGATTTAGGAGGCATGTAGTGGGGGCAGGAGAGGGAGAGAAAGTCCCATTTGCAAGCGGAAACCCTTGTGCTGATGGGACTGTGACTTACTGCTACTTTGGATACAACCCAACATTTTCAAAGGTGTATTCATTGTACAATGGAAAATGTCTATATAATTCATATACAGTTTTTTTCATTGTACAGTGAATAGCTTGTAGAGAAGTTTGTATGTTCATACTGCTGCTTTATTAGGATAATATCAGTTTTAAGTTGATTCTTTCATACTGGATTATTGTTTGCCTAAAAAAGGACAACTTTTTTTAAAAAAAGTTAATACCAGAAAAAGGTGCGCAGGGAAGGTGTTTTTGTTTCCATGTTAACTTCTAGTGAAGAGATTGTGCCTTTAGTGGTTTATGTTTTAGCATTTAATCATTTAGGATTAAAGAACTCTGCCATGGTTCATACATTAGCAGTGGTTGCCCACACATATCAGAGGAACAGGCAAATGCCCCTCCCCTCCATTAGGCACATCAAAGAACATGTGAGCCAGGCACTGCACAATGACACCTGCTTGCATGGAGACTCTTCTTTTGTGATTTCTGTCCCTTGCAGAAAACAGGGAAGAAAAAATTGCATGATTAGCTGTTGGCGTGAAGGCCTCAGCTGAGAAAATATTCTTTGAAGTGTATTGTAGAGGCGGAGCTACCAGAAACACTGCTTCTTCAAGCAGCTGCTGGTGTCATGGGCCCTGTGGAGGACTCTTGGTGGAGTGATCAGGAGGAGGAAGAATGGTATCCTGGGAAGGGGCCTAGTGGACTGCAGAGGGAGGGGGTGAAACAGGAGAAGGCTTCAGCAGTTTAGACAGTTTTAACTCTCCACCCTTAATTCCAGCAGAAGCAGCTCTGCCTGACAATGAGCCGACCCTTGTCCTGCCTCTCAGCCCTGGCTTGTTGTTCGGGCATTCACGTGTCTCCTCCCAAGGAGGAGAAATTGGAGGCTCAACCAGAGGCAGTGTCAGATGAGGATCTGAAGTGCCACTGTCACAGAGGATGCTCCAGCAGCTGCACACTCACAGATAGTGCCAGCTTTTCAACCTGTTCATAGGAGTGCTCGCTTGCTCATGTAGTCCCGTTCAGAGAAACCTTCCCCTCGCAAATAGAAGCCCACCCTGAGCCTACTTAAAGGGCCTCAAGGGGCATGTCTAACTGCTGCAGCAACATCTTAGCTTGAGTAGTCATGCTTTATTATGCTTGTGTAGGGTTACAGAGTGCTGTATAATCTGTAAGCGATCTATGAATCGCTCTAAGCTGAGATTCCACATTAAATATAATTCAGAAAAACACCCCATTGATTCCAAGTGTGAATCCAACTGGGTTGGCCAGGATAGCTGGGCCCCATAAACCCCAGAAGGGTCCACTGATTCTGCTGTTTGGCCCACCTGCCCAGACAATTCACTAGCTGTTGGCTTGCCTGGTGGCAGTGGCTGGGAAGCCACCCACAATTCTACTTTCTTCAGTGCTCTAGATCTCCCAGTGTAGTGTCACTCTAGAGCCGTTTGGGATATTAAATGATAGCTAGCCACTGCCATCAGGCAAGACCACAGCTGGGAAAGCAACCAAATGTGTTTATGGGGGAGAGCTTTCTTTCATTGTGGGGGTGGGGGTGGGGGAGAGAGAGCTACTAAAGGACACTTTAGAGAGAAGATCTTTCTGCTATTCCACTGTGAGAAGTCTATCACTGGTAACTTACAAACTGGAGCTCTGAATGTTATGGCTGTATCAAAAGATATTGATAATGTCATTCCCAGAATTTTGGCTAACTAGAGTTGATATTCCCGGCCAGTTACTTGGCAATACTTACTTAGTTGTTTTTTTAAGCATATATATTTTTTAAAGTATATAGGGAATATTAAGATATTCTCCAGGCAGTTTGCGAGATCCACATTATAAAAACACACTAATATATTATAATAAGCAATCCTTCAAAAATCTAAACAGCATATTAAGATCAGCAGCTGAAATTCTAATAAAACAATTTCCATCAGTAAAATCACTTTCTATGGGGAAACAAGATACACGTAGACAGGCATTTCAAACATAGTAAAGACAACATCAGGTGACTCTGAGCAGTGGGGGTGTAGTCCCGTAGCCAGGGTGTATCACAGAAAAGCCCCTTTCTTTGGAAGCCAACAGTTGTCTTTTGTGATGGGGAAAGCTGAACTTGCCTTTCCATGAACAGCTAGGAAAACTATCCTTAAAAAAGGTACTAAGATACTACGCCTTGTAGAAAAAGTGTACTCTTCTTTTTAAATTCCTCCTGTTGAAATATTGTTAAACATTTGTGTATTCCACATAGTACACTATGCAAGTGTTTTATGCCATGTGCTTGTTTTTGACATGATACACCGTGCATGAATAAAATTAAAAGTTTTGGTTGCTTTGCTTGCTCACGTTTTTTCATTAATTGTATTTCCCATTTTTTTAAAATGTATGACAAATGCTTCTTCAAGCCATTTCATGTGAAGCTTTTTTCCTTTTAAGTTTTACCAAGTAAGAGGAATATTGCATGAAAAAGCCAACAAATGCAAAAAATAAAAATCCTTTTCCTTTTTGGTTCTTTTAATCCTTGAGTCAAAAAAGTTCTTGCTCTTATTGGCTTTGTGAGCGTGAAGCATATCCGAAATGTGCATGGGAGAGAGAGAAAGTTTTGACTTTATTCCCGTTGCTTCACAGTTTGCACATCAATTGCCTGCCACTTTAAAGGTATTTTGGGTTCTGCATGAAATAGTTCAGAGTGGTTTTCAAAGCAGACTTTAGCTACTCAATGTCATTTACACAAGTTTATACCATTTTGTATTAACGAAACTGATACACAATGTATTAACAAAACTGCTAAGGATATAATGACTGAAATTTCCCAAAGGACAATTTTGATATTTGCACAAAGCAAAGACATACTGATAACAGGCAAAACGAAGCTGAGATATTTAATATTTCAAATTTAGCACATCAGAAAGTCAATAGAAAGTAAGAGAAGAATTTTTGGTTGTGGCTATTACTTTGGACCATAATGGATTCTTCTACATGTTTTCTGTTATTTCATTGTTGCAGACTTGGTTGCCTTGTGCTTTTCTGTCTTTCATTTCATTTTGTTGATTTCTTTTCCCCTTTTTGCTTTTGAATCATCCATAATTATGTGGCTCATTTCTTTTTTCCTCTTCCTTTTTAGCTGATTTAGTTGATTTTATCTACTTCATTCTAATTCATACAAATAGTTGAACTTGCTTTTTTGTAATATTACAACGTTTACTGACCAATTTTCCTCTCTGGTCTCTCTGTTTTTCAACCATTTTTGTTGATTTTTACGTTTGATTATTTTGGTTTAACAATTTAAGAAACAGTTGAACGAAGTGCAGGAGCAACAAGATCCCTACCTGCAACCTATTCGTACAAGCCATTACTTTCAGCAAGACCGTATCAGTCATGGACAACAGCACCAATTACTGTGCCTGGGCATACCAAATCAGGCTTCAATTCTCTATCAAGCTCTTCCTCTAACACTCCAACAGCTTCCCCATTAAAATCAATATGGTCTGTTTCTTCTGCTTCACCAATCAAATCCACATTAGGAGCCTCCACTACATCTTCAATTAAATCTGTTAGTGATGTAGTTTCTCCGATTAGATCATTTCGGACAATCTCCTCACCAATAAAAACTGTGGTCTTACAGCCTCCATATAATATCCAAATGTCTTCTGGTTCTTTCGTCAGAGTGCCCACAGTAACAGAAGCCACTAGTTTGAAAGGGCTGGCAACCACTTCCGCATTCCCCTCTCGGACATCTCCAGTGACTACAGCTGGGTCTCTTTTGGAGAGATCATCCATTACCATGACGCCTCCAGCATCTCCCAAATCGAACATTAACATGTACTCTTCAAGTTTGCCATTTAAGTCAATCATCACATCAACATCACCGCTTTTATCGTCACCTTTAAAATCAGTGGTGTCTCCTGCTAAGTCAGCAGTTGATGCTGTTTCATCATCTAAAGCCATGATGGCTTCATCTCTCACATCCCCTGTGAAACACACAGTTGGGCATACAGAGGTAGCAATGGTCAACGGATCCATGTCGCCTCTGAAATATCCATCCCCTGCCAGTTTAATCAATGGATCCAAAGCCACAGTCACATTTCAAGACAATATTACTGCAGCAACCAGTTCTGCAAGTTGTGCTGTTAATGCAGCCTCTGACGCAGTTGAGAAAATATTTCCAGCTACTACTGCAATGCCATTTTCTCCACTCAGGTCACATGTGTCTTCAACTCCATCAGCCTTTCAGTCAATAAGAACTCCTACTGCAGGTGTACTATACGCATCTCTTGGGTCAATATCAGCTACTACCTCGTCAGTAACTTCATCAACAATCACAGTGCCAGTATATTCTGTAGTCAATGTTTTGTCTGAACCAGCACTAAAGAAGCTCCCAGAGTCATCTTCCCTTACAAAATCGGCAGCTGCGTTGTTATCGCCTATTAAAACATTGACTACAGAGACACGCACACAGCCTCACTTTAACCGAACCTCATCTCCTATAAAATCATCCTTGTTTTTAGCACCCTCTGCTCTTAAGGTGTCCGCACCATCTTCTTTAACTTCTAGTCAGGAGATATTAAAAGATGTGGCTGAGATGAAAGAGGACCTAATAAGAATGACAGCGATATTGCAGACAGATGTAATGGAGGACAAGGAATTCCAGCCAGAACTAACAAAAGAGGGTAGAATAGATGACGAAGAACCTTTTAAAATTGTTGAGAAAGTAAAAGAGGACTTAGTAAAAGTTAGTGAGATACTGAAAAAAGATGTGTGTTTAGAAAATAAAGCATCAACCAAGCTATCAAAAAATGATAAAGGACACTCCTCTGAGGATGAATGGGTAGAGTTCAGTGCAGATGAGATTGATGAAGCAAGACGGCAAGGCACGACATGCCCTTCTATATCTATTCCTGAAAAGGTGCAAATTAAAGCGAAGGCTGTATCTGAAAAGGATTATAACTTGACAAAAGTCATTGATTATTTGACTAATGACATTGGTAGTAGTTCACTGGCAAGTTTAAAGTACAAGTTTGAAGAGGGGAAAAGAGAAGGTGAAGAGAGACAAAAACGAGTTTTAAAACCAGCCATTGCATTACAAGAACATAAACTTAAAATGCCTCCAGCCTCCATGAGGCCTTCTACTTCAGAAAAAGAGTTGTGTAAGATTGCAGATTCTTTTTTTGGAACTGATACCATTCTGGAGTCTCCGGATGACTTTTCCCAACATGACCAAGACAAAAGTCCTTTGTCTGACAGTGGCTTTGAAACAAGAAGCGAAAAAACTCCTTCAGCTCCTCAAAGTGCAGAGAGCACAGGGCCAAAACCGCTTTTCCATGATGTACCCATCCCTCCGGTCATTACAGAGACAAGAACTGAAGTGGTTCATGTTATCCATAGCTATGAACCTTCATCGGAAGAGGCTCCTGAACCTCAAGCAGAAGAGCCGCCATCAATAAAAACAGCACCTACTGCTATGGAGCTGGAACCCAGGCCAAATGGAGGATCTATCAAAGAAAAAGTGAAAGCATTTCAAATGAAAGCCAGTAATGAAGATGAAGACCACAAATGTGTTCTTGGTAAAGGTGTCTGTGTGAAAGAAGAAACTCATATAACTACCACAACCAGAATGGTTTACCATAAGCCTCCGTGTACTGAAAGTTCTTCAGAAAGGATTGAGGAAACAATGTCTGTACATGATATAATGAAAGCTTTTCAGTCAGGACGTGATCCTTCCAAAGAGTTGGCAGGTCTGTTTGAACATAAGTCTTCGGTAACACCAGATGTTAGCAAATCTGAAATTTCACCACAACATACAGAGAAGAACAGCAAAATGAAACCCAAACTGGAGCGTATAATAGAGGTCCATATCGAAAAAGGTAATGAGGCTGAACCTACTGAAGTCATTATTAGAGAAACAAAAAAGCACCCAGAGAAAGAAATGTATGTGTATCAGAAAGACTTGCCTCGAGGTGATTTGGAAAAACATGATGCTCTTCCTTGTTCAGATGAACAAGGTCAGCAAGAAGAAGAAGAATTGACAGCAGAAGAGTCTTACCTGGAGTCTTCTAGAGTAAATACTCCTGTGTCTCAGGAAGAAGACAGTCGCCCTAGTTCTGCCCAACTTATGTCTGATGACTCGTACAAAACACTGAAGCTTTTGAGTCAACACTCTGTAGAGTACCATGATGATGAGTTGTCAGAACTAAGAGGGGAGTCATACAGGTTTGCTGAGAAAATGCTTCTCTCAGAAAAGCTAGATGTGTCTCACTCTGATACTGAGGAGTCAGTTACTGACCATGTCCTACCCCTTAGCTCAGACTTACAGGGGCATGATAAACGATGCAGAGAAAAAATAGTCACAGCCCCCCCAAAAGAAATCCTCACCAAAGTCTCTAAAGATATATCAGAAAATGGTGTAGGTAAAATGTCTAAGGATGATCATTATGATAAAGTGACAGTGTTACATTATACCGGAGATGTTAGTAGCCCAAAACATGCAATGTGGATGCGCTTTACTGAGAACAGATTAGACAGAGGTAGAGAAAAGTTGATGTATGAAGACAGGGTGGACAGGACTGTTAAGGAGGCAGAAGAAAAGCTGACAGAAGTATCACAATTCTTCCGGGACAAAACAGAGAAATTGAATGATGAACTGCAATCTCCAGAGAAAAAGCAACAGAAAAGAAATGGGAAAGAAGCTCATTCTGGCCATAGTTCAACCAGCAGCAGTCCGGAAAAGATGACAAGTTTGAAGGATGACTGGACTAGAGGAGGACCCTTTGGCTATGGTGGAAAGTGCTTCCCAAAAGCTGATGAAAGAAAAGCAGCTAGTTTGCCTAGCAGTCCTGAGAGAAGGGCTCTTACACAGCAGACCGAGGATTGTAAACAGTTGATGGAGCACAAAGGAACTGCTCAGAAGAGTAGGACACCTGAGGTTTTGCCAACTGGATTTCAGCTGAAGCAATCCAAACTCAGTTCTATTAGGCTGAAGTTTGAACAGAGCATAGGCTCCAAGAATAAGGAGGTACTTCAAGATAATAAAAAGCAGGACACTCAATCTAAAATCCCAGTGAAAAAATTGCAGGACAGCAAGCTCCCAGTTTATCAGTTTTATGCACGAGAAAAGCATACAAAAGAGGTAGACCTCACAGATGGGAATATAACATTACAGAGGGAATCTTCTGCTAGCAAATTAAAAGATAGCACCCAGGGTAAAGGCAAAGCTGTGGAAGATTCTGCTTCTTCAGATGTACTCAGACACAGAAATGAAATGCCAAGTAAGAATGTTCCAGAAGACTTTGCAGAGCAGAAGCTGAAAAGTTTGGCATATAGCACGAACTCAGATAATGCACCAGCCAAGGGGCACTGGGATAAAAAGATTTATAGGACATGGGAAAGCCCTGGAACATCTGCCTATAAAACACAAAAAGAAAAACTGGCCCATGTGCTTGTTCAGGATGTAGTAAAAGAGAATAACATTGACAACCCTGAGGCTAACGATTTGAGCAGAGCCAGTGAATTTATCACTGTGACAGAGCATGAGCACAAAGTATCAACAAATAGATCCCATTCAAAGGAGATGAAGGAGGTGACTGTAAAATCCCCATCCAAAAAGGTTCTTTATAGAGAATATTTTGTCAGAGAAGGGGAATACCCCAATGAAATGATGGACAAAACTTCAAAGAAAAAAGAACCATTGACTGCATCCCACATTCCAGTCCGAATTTCAGAAGAAAAAAGAAAGTTATCAGCTAGCATTCCCGATGGAGTTCATGAACAGCCAAAAAATGCAGTACATGAACTTTCAACTAAAGTGTCCCATGCCAGTGTGACAAAGGAAAAAAAGGAGCAACAATTAGATTATACAGAGCATGTTAAAAATAAATATTCAGAACTTTGTCAGACTAGCAGTAAGCAGCACAGCTGCATCGAATTAAGTCTTCCTGCAAAGGATGGAGAGCTATCACCTAGTAAATCACCCGATTCTTTAGAAATTAGCCCAGGAAAGGAGTGTCCCTCAAAGGACTTTGACTCCATTCATGGTGATAATTTGGCAAAATCTGCCCCTTTAGCAACAGCTGAGGAAACAAAAGAGATAAAAACATTGCCTGTTTATGTCAGTTTTGTCCAAGTAGGGAGGCAATATGAAAGGGAGGTGCAACAAGGAAATTTTAAAAAAACTGTAAGTCAGGAAAGTAAGATGGTACAAGAGACAAGGGGAGGCTTTTATACCACAAGGCAGCAAAAACCGCTTCCTTCTCCACAAGGTAGTCCAGAAGATGACACATTAGAACAGGTGTCTTTTATGGATAGCTCTGGGAAAAGTCCATTAACACCTGAAACACCTAGCTCAGAGGAAGTGAGTTACGAGTTTACATCTAAAACGCCTGATTCACTAATTGCTTATATACCAGGCAAACCCAGTCCTATCCCTGAGGTTTCTGAGGAGTCAGAAGAGGAAGCAGAGGCTAAGTCAACCTCTGCAAAACAGGCCACTGTTGAGCCACCAAAAATTGACAGAGTGTTGCCCAGTAATTTAGACAGAGATTCTAATAAGAGACCAAAAGGGAACCGGGTTGCCTACATTGAGTTCCCTCCACCCCCTCCACTAGATGCTGATCAGACAGAATCAGAAAAGCATCGCCACTCCTCTGAGAGTGAGATGGAGATGATAGAAGTAAACCTACAGGATGAACATGACAAATGTCAGCTGGCTGAACCAGTCATAAGAGTACAACCACCTTCACCTGTGCCATCTGGAGAAGATCTCAGTGACTCTAGTGATGATGAATCCCTGTATCAGCCCATTCCAATTAAAAGATACATGTTTAAATTGAATGACATTGAAGATGACAAGAAGGAAGGGTCCAAGCATAAATCATCTGAAAAAAAGGAGTCTGGGAAGACTAGCGAATTTGACCTTGACCTTGATTCTCCCCAGAATGATATTGCACAAAATGGGAACAATGACCAGTCTGTCACTGAGTGTTCCATAGCAACCACTGCAGAATTTTCCCATGATACAGATGCAACTGAAATTGACTCTCTTGATGGGTATGATCTACAAGATGAAGATGATGGCTTGACCGAAAGTGATTCTAAACTTGCAGGTCCAGCAGTGGAACCCAAAAAAGACATATGGGCTACAGAAGGCATTTTGAAACAGACTGATCGGTGCTTTAGCCAAAGTAAGCTGGAAGTTATTGAAGAGGAAGAAAAAGTCAACACTGAAGAAAACAAAGTTTTATCAAAATGTCCAGCATCTGAAAAAGGTGCCAATAAAACTGAACAAAAGTCAGGGGCACAGTTTTTCACTTTGGAAGGCAGGCACCCTGACAGGACTGTGTTTCCTGATACATATTTCAGTTACAAATTAGATGAAGAGTTTGCAACCCCCTTTAAGACAGTAGCTACTAAAAGCCTAGATTTTGATCCTTGGTCCAATAATCGTGGTGATGATGAAGTTTTTGAGTCCAAATCAAGGGATGATGAGGCTAAGCCTTTTGGCCTTGCAGTAGAAGACAGATCTCAAGCGACAACCCCAGATACAACTCCAGCCAGAACTCCAACAGATGAAAGTACACCAACTAGTGAGCCCAACCCCTTCCCGTTTCATGAAGGGAAGATGTTTGAGATGACTCGCAGTGGCGCAATTGACATGAGCAAGAGGGATTTTGTTGAAGAAAGACTCCAATTTTTTCAGATTGGTGAGCATACTTCTGAAGGGAAGTCAGGGGACAAGGGGGAAGGGGATAAAAATAAAGTCACCGCCATCACACAACCACAGTCAGGGAACAAAACTATAGGAAAAAACATAGAGAGAGAACTAGAAACACCAGCAGTTGAACATAAGCTCATCACCCAGGCCAGTGGAGATTGTATGGAAGCCACACCGAGTAGTAACTCCCTGGAGAAATCATCAACCACTGTTAATGCTTCTAAAGTCGATCCCAAATTACGCACTCCTATTAAAATGGGAATTTCTGCTTCTACCATGACGCTGAAGAAAGATGTCTCTGGAGAAGTGACAGATAAGCTAGAGGCTGTGACATCAGGTGTTCAGGGATTAGAATATGAAGCCATAGAGGAGGTTACAAGCCAGTCAAGTGATAGGGAAGCAGAAAAGCATGATTTCCAAAAAGATAATTTTAATAACAACAACAATTTGGATCCATCCACTTTACCTAACGATATCATTACTTGTAAAATAGTGCTAAATGAACATTTTGAGCCCAAGTGTCCCACACAGAAAGCTACTCAAATGAAAAACACTTCAGGAAATGGTACAGGTGCAACACAAGGACACTGTAAGCAAAAAATACATGGAGAACAGCAGAAGTCATCAGAGCTAGTAGGGAATAGAGCAAGATCAAAACTTCCCATAAAGGCTACCTCAGCAAAAGAAGCCATCCCACATAGCAGTAACCAAGCCTGCAGAGTGAGTAAAGTCAGACAGGATAGTAAACTTGACAAAAGAAAAGAAAACAGCTCTTTTTCACATGCAGAAGTAAGGTCTAAGATTCCTGTAAAAAATACACAAAGGCATCAATTAGCCATAGCTAGAAAAACATCAGCTCAAAACCAAGAGCAGCTAGAGAGAAGCAAAGCCAAACTGCTTCCTTCTAAATTACCATTAAAGGTAAGATCTACCACCACCACCACTGCAGCAGCTGCAGCAGCAACAACGACAACAGTTAAAGTAAAGCAGAGTCAGCTTAGGGAGGTATGTAAACATTCTATTGAATATTTTAAGGGCATTAGTGGTGAGGCTTTAAAGCTTGTGGATCGTCTGTCTGATGAAGAGAAAAAGATGCAGTCAGAGGTGTCCGATGATGATGATGAAGACAGTACGTCAAGAAACACATCCCTGTCCGAAGCCACTCAAGTTTTCCAGCCTTCTATTACATCGAAGCCCGCTAGAGATATGAGAACAGAGGCAGCATCTTTAAAATCAAAGATTGAAAAGTCCGACAGTGAGAGGAGGAGGAGTAAGAGGACTGGTGAGAATGGAGGGAGTCAGGTTTCTGGAGCTCTCGTGGCTCACCTCGTGGAGATCAAGCCTAGTTTGTAAAACTTTCAACTTGTTGATCCTAGTGCATGAACTGTTGTGATTGCCTGTGAAGTGACTTACTGTAGTTCTCATTCTGTCATTGTCATCTGTATGTGCTGTCTTTTATACTCTTCTTTCTTCCTTTAAGTGAAGCCTATACTATAGACAGCTAGTGAAGCATGCTGAAGACGTTCATGTAATAGTTTAGGTCATAGAAGACTTTATTTTGTGATAGCAAAAATCTCATTTTGTCAAAATAGAGAAAACTTTTTTTTAAGTACTGGTGGTTTATTTTCCACCCTTCCGCTGGTAGTTAAACCACTGCTGAACAGTTGAGTAGACAGATTGTCGGCATGTTTGGTTTCATTTACACAACTAATATCATGTAGTTTGACACTTGGCCTTATAAAGGTGGCATTTTTCAAATCTGTGACAAATCTATATACTGTAGGTTTTAGGGCACTCAGTCATTTTAGTAATTGGTCTGAGCACCAGTTGACATAGTATAATGTATTAAAGTGCTATTAGAGCTATGAATTATTTCATTACACCTTTTTAATCAAGAAATTATAAATCACAGGTCCACAGAGTCCCTGTGAAAGAACAGATATAAGGATGGCAATAGTGGCCGATCACCTGGGACTAAGTTGGACAGGTAAGATTGTATTACGTGATTATGACATTGAAATTAGCAACCCCTTTTGACACCTTGCTCTCTCTCTCTCTCTCTCTCTCTCTCTCTCTCTCTCTTTGTGTGTGTGTGAGAGAGATACAGTAGACGGGGAAAAAGGTACAAGATGTCTGTCAAATGTGCTTTAGTGCTTACTCGTTATGTTACAAATCTATAGTATTTGTAAAGTATTTGTGACATTTGTATCCCATAATTTCTTCATTGCGCTGAGTGTGGTGTGTTAGCCTCACAACACTCTTGTGCAAGAGGTTAATATGACAATTAATAACGTGGGCAAGGCCATCTCATGAGCTTCATACCATTTGGAGGCCAGCAGGAAAGTCAGTCAAGACCAGCATGTTTTTTGTTGATCACAGTTTTGTTACCTTAGGGAAGACAGTTTTGTTCCTGATCTTGGGACTCCACTGCATTGGTCCTGACTCCTCCCGGGCCTCAAATATGGTGTGGAAGAGAGTGGTTAAAAGTGTCGTATTCCTCCTTCTCCATACTTTACATACGTAACAATAAGTATTTTATAAATTGTATAAAGTAACATAAGAAGTAGCACCAAGTAGCTTCAAGGCACATTTTCTAAAGACCTCTACCAAAGGCAGAGCCAGTGTGTTAGTCTCCACATTGGTCTTACCACCCTGCCTTTTCATGTAGGCCCTACAAGTTGTGTAGATTCCAGAGGTGTCTTGTCTGCACATGAGGCACCCAGGGCCATGGGAGGCTATGTTGCTTTGGCAATAAGGCAGCTGCCCAAACCTTCTTGGTCCCCTTCCTGTTCCTAAAGGCCTACTAAAGAGCCTGACAGCCATGGCTGGCAAATCTCCTGAAATGCCCCTCTTGTCTACTTTTGGCAAAAGAATGGGGCTGTCATCTCTGCCTTTCCTTGTTTTTCCCAGTTGGGAAGTCTCATGTTGGGGCTCATACCCAGGCATGTAAGATGCTGTCTAGCTTTGTATATGATGATTGCTTTTTAAAAACAGAGTAAAATGCAATGGTTTGGATCCAAGGTATCCTGCATGTGAGCGGAAGGCAATTCTGTTTGCACATGGGAGGCGGGTTGCCATTTTCCCTCTCTCTGGCTGCTGTTCTTATATACCATTCCAGACAGTTCTCCAATCCTTAGGAGCAATTTGGAGTGGAGGTATGAGGGGCTGAAGGAGACAAGAAAGCCTTGATGCATGCAGAAAACACCAGCTGTGATTCTTTAAATTGAGGCCAATATGTTGCTATGGAACATAGCAATTGTGAGGTCATTAGTGACTGGCTACCTGGCTGGAAGCCAGATTTGGTCCCATTAGACAGCCTTCCTCAACCTGGTGCCCTCCAGATGTTTTAGACTACAACTCCCATCATTCCTGACAGTTGGCCGTGCTTTTGAGAGGTATAGTCCAAAACACCTGCAGAGCAGCAGGTTGGGGAAGGCTGTATTAGGCATGGCAATACATTGGGAAGCTGTTCAAACTCTCTTGGTGGGGTCAGTAGAAATATATATAAATGCTGTTTGTAGACATGCTGAAGGAAGGAAACAGTCCAAAACTCTGCAAACCATGGCTGATAGATTTCAGAGAGCAGGATGAGATAACAGCTGCTCCCCTAGAGACCTTTCACCTTTGGGACTTGTATGACATATTGCCCTGAAAAGGCAGCTTGCTGAACCAAACTCCTGACTATATTGTTCTATGTCCGATATGGGTTTATCATGTGAGACCTACTGATCAGACAAATCAAAATAAGCCAGATTATCTCCCTTTTCCCCATATTGTAGAACTGGCAAGAGAGCTGAATTTTTCTGTTGATGAAATTAATCAAATCCGGGTAGAAAATCCAAACTCTCTGATTGCTCAGAGCTTCATGCTGTTAAAGAAATGGGTGACCAGAGATGGGAAAAATGCTACAAGTAAGTTTATTCTTTACAGTATGTGCAAGCCTATACTTTGCTGAACTTCATAAATAGGATAGACCCATCACTTGATGACTGCAGTCTCAAGCAATGATTTGTATGTGTGAATGAAATGTTACACATCAAAGACTGTAGATAGTATTTTCATGCCACCTGTTGTCACCTGAGGGCTGTTTTTTTTTCAAATGAGTCAGTTCACACATTCAGCTGTGAGTCATCAAGTCTGGAGTAGTCAGGGGACAAGGAAACTAAATGCATGTGGGAACTGGATTGGTCTGAATAAGCTTGAAAATAGAAATGGACTGCCTTCAAGTCGATCCCGACTTACAGTGACCCTATGAATACGGTTTTCATGGTAAGCTGTAATAAAAGGTGGTTTACCATTGCCTTCCTCTGAGGCTGAGAGGCAGTGACTGGCCCAAGGTCACCCAGTGAGCTTCATGGCTGTGTGGGGATTTGAACCCTGGTCTCCCAGGCCGTAGTCCAACACTCTAACCACTATAACACACTGGCTCTTCGGATAAGCTTAAAACAGCACAATAAATATTTTAATATTTTCACCAGCACAAATACTTCAAGATATTTGCTGATTTTACATACCTTTTTGGGTTTTTGTTAATGTCCGAGCCCTGTGTTTAGGTGAGATATGGTCATGTATACCTCCAGTTATTTCTTTTAAAACTGATGAGACTGAGATAGTAGATACCAGCCTGATTTTCATGTAGAAGCAATCTTTATCATTCCTCCTATGTAATACACCAATCTTCCCCCCTTTTTTTGTTGATCCTGTCAGTTCCCTCTCAGTTTCTTGAGGATTGTGATGTTGATACATCTTCTAAATGGTCTTCTATATTTTCACACCACTGTTAATTAGTGTTTCTCAGCCACTATTATCAAGGGCTTTCTTGTCACCAAAATTCCATGAACTCATAATTCTGGAAGCACAGCATTCTGTTCCAACCTGGCCTAATCCAGACGATGTGTGGTAATTTGGGGATGCAATCAATATCAGTGCATAACATGCCAATCCCTGACCAATATACTAATACTAATTGGGTCCCCCAATCAGGATCAGCAGCATCCCAGTGGAAAATGGAGTAAAACCTAACCAGTGATAACTATAGACTTATGATAATTAATCATGTAGGAAAAAAATGACTTAAACGATAATTCTAAGCCATGCTTGGGGTTGCTGGATTCACACTGAGAACATATGGACGTATAAAATACAGCGAGTCAGACTATTGGATCTCCTAGTCCAGTATTGTCTGCTGTGACTGGCAGCAGCTCATCACAAGTCTTCACAGCCCTTGGTGGAGATACTTGGGACCCTCTAAAAGCATGTGTTCTATCACTGAGCCATAGCCCTTCCCCATAAGTGTCTCATACTTGTGGGACAGTTGCTAAGAATTCATCCCTTGTGCCCTTGCCATGTAGTCTCAATGCATTTACAATACATTGAGAAGAACACTGTCTACAGTCATAGAGGTTGTGATAAGTAAGGTATAGCTAAGGAGATACTGCATGTCAATAGAATTATTTTAACAGTAACTTGTACTTGTAGACTAAAATATAGTCTTGACAAACAGCTAATTCACATTTTATAAGACACTGTACTACACCACTGTTCTTCTACTTTAGGTCCCTAGATGTTTCTGAACTACAACTTTCATCAACCCCAGCCAGCTTAACCATTGACCAAGGATGATGGCAGTTGTAGTCCTGCAACATCAGGGAATCCAAGTATCAAGAACAGTGTACTGTAGCACTATTTGCCATGGTGATCACTTGAAGTGTGAAGGTGAGATGCGTGTCTTCAAACACTTGGGAACATGAACTGGAGATCAGAGCTTGGCTGTGGCTCTCTGGTATGAATCTACTGTATGCTTCAAGATGTCCACACTTTACATGTTACTATTGCAACTGGTGGTCAAACAGTTATGAAGTTTAGTTATGACATTTTTTTCATATATTTTGTTCTTCCTTCTATAGCTGATGCCTTAACCTCTGTACTGACAAAAATCAATAGGATCGACATTGTAACTTTGTTGGAAGGACCAATATTTGATTATGGAAACATTTCAGGCACCAGAAGCTTTGCAGATGAAAATAATATTTTCCATGATCCTGTTGATGGTAACTGAATTTGTTTCATTGTGTGTGTGGGGGTGTTTCCACACAAAAAATCTTTTCATTTAATAACTTGAACTATGAGAGATGAAATCATTTCAAAGAAAAATATTTATTATTTATTTCCAATATAAAATGTAAGGTATGTATCAATGAGCACTTCAAAGTGGTTTGGCTCCACTAACTTCTTTTTCACTAACAGTCTAAAGTTACTATTAAATCAGTCGCTTAGGTACAAATACAACTGCTAATTGTTACTTTACATTCTAAAATTACTTTAATGGGATAATGAACCTTAGATACTCTAATCAACGTCCAGATTTACACTGAGTCATCAACTTGCCTTTTTTGTTTTTCAATTGCAAAGGCTTTATTCTGCTGATAGGTATATAAATGAAGCTGAGCTACTGATTGAGGGCTAAGAATTAATTCTGACTGTAAAGATGCATTAGGTTGTTTTCCAAATACTTCCGTTTTTGTTTTGTTTTTAAAGCTATGTTGTTCTAAACACTATGAAGGTCATATTTTTTTTGGTATGTTATTTAAATACATGTTTGCGCTACCTTCTGCAAGGATTTTCTGGCTGTGTGCAGTGCTTATGAGCTTAATTCATCTCCAAGCAACATTATTGGTCATTTACTCCCCGCATTACAGAAATAAAATTCTGTGGACATTTTAAGATATTACCTCTTGAAATGTTGCTTGTACCTTTTAACATAGACAAGTGTATTTTCTACAAAGAGAATGGGCTTCTCTGTGTTGCTTTCTGTCCTTCCTCTCCTCTGAATCTTCCTCAAGTTTCTTGTCCTCACCAAGACCAGACTACATTTTAACTTTCTCTCAGTTGATTCAGAGGAAAAAACCATTAGTGTGCATTAGCTTGCAGACAGAACAATGCTGAACTCTTTCCCCCTCCCAGCTTTTCTCAAGCTGGCCAACCTAATATTTATATGTGAGAATATGATTACACTCATTGTCATTTCATTTGTCTATGTCCAGTCAAACTGTTAAGAGCAGGGATGGTCAACCTCTGTATTCCTGAGGGCTGCTCCATTCACCAGCTGCTACTCTAGCCACTGGAAGTACTTTTCACAGAAACAATCCAATCTTATCCTGGATGATCAGGCTCTATAGCAAAGCTAGCATCCCATTGCAGTAAGGGCTCGACGGGCATAGAGAATTCATGCTTAGGTGGTACGAGGTCACTGATGTCCTTCCAGAAAGATCCTCTCATGAGGCTGATGGGCAGTCCACTTTTGCCTTTCCAGAATGGTTTTGAGAAAGCAATACATTCAAAACTGCATGAATATTCTGGGCAAAATTTTGTACCACACCTTGCCTAAAATTGGGGAGATCACATCCAGTTACAGGCTGATCAGACTCACAGGTCTCCAGTTGGCCATCCCTGTCCTAGAAAATTATTGTTCTCTCATTTTCATTGCTTATGTTTTTCTTCTCTTTATTCAATCAGTGTTTCTAATTGTACCCATGTCACCAAGATCACCTCAGTCACCAAGATCACCTTATTCATCACAATCTTCTTATCTCTGTAGCTTTACTGTTCCTGAAATTTATTTTTAGATCCTCCCTGCTCTGTATTTTGTGATTTCTACACTTTTTATGTTAGATGTTGCCTCTGTTGTGTTTGAGAATGCGCTATGCTTTTCTGTCGTCTTTTAAGATTCATTTCCATTTTTATAACTGCATTCTCATGATGCAGTGATTAAACTTGAAGTATCTATAGATTATATATCACATTAGTAATGGAATATGGCAAGTAGGTACATCTTTTTAAAACCAGAATATAAAAATGTATGCTCATTTTTAAGAGGTTTACGGGAAAACTTGGCTGTCTTGCAGTATTAAATGTCATTCTTTACATTTAAACATTGTTAGTGAATCAAAATAAAAGCAGAAATACCACTATTGATATAAAAAGACAGCCAGCACTAATCCAGATTCAGTCCATTTGCTATTGAGAAGAGAAAATTCTACAGTTATGATATCATTAAAATTACTGGCAAACCAATGACTGAAAACTTATAACAGTGTGTGCCATAGGCTGTTCAATTCTGAAATAGTCATGAGGAGTAGCTGTGCTCTATCAAGAGTTTTATCTACTTCAGTTTTGTTGCATTGTTTAAAAGTCTTACATTCCTTATTAAATTGCTATTATCATTTCATACATTTTCCATATTGTATATAATTAACTGGCCATCTGCATGCTTGATTATATGTCACTCCATACTTCATTGCAACCAGTCCAAATGTACTGTCTTCCTTAGGTTATCCCACCATTCAAGTGGAACTGGAAACTCCCACTGGGTTGCACTTCGTGCCACCCGCCCATTCCTATCAAGATGATTTCTTTACTGATTTTTCTAGTATAGAATCACCCTTTAGAACTCTCAGTAGACTGAGTGACGTGTTAGTAGCTTCACAGGGAAACGCAGATGATGCAGCAGCAGAGCCTCCAGTGGTGACTGAAGAAGACACTTCACTGGAAGATGGCAAACATGATTTCTCAGTGCCTAGAGAAGGAACATCTAAAGATGTAGGCCAGATCCATCTGGAGGAAATGGACCTTAATGATTACCCTCGATACCTTGGTAGTTATGTTGAGATACCAAAACAAACACTAAGCCAAGAGACTAGTTCAACTTTAGAGAAAACTGAGCAGCAGGAGAGAGAAAAGTCTGGTACTGATGAGGAGATGGCGGAAGAAAAGCTTAAATCTCTGTTTGAAGACATTCACCTTGACGAAGTAGTTGAGTCTGAGGAGATGACAGAAGAAAAAGTCTTGTCTATTCTTAAGTATGTGAAGCAGGCAGAACAGGAACTGTCTTCAATTACAGGTTGGCAAAGTGAGGCCTCCAGCGTCAATGTGGAACCACCAACACCAGGACGCAGAATAAGTGGTGAATTGCTGGATCGCCTAGATAACAGGTATGAAAGTACTTAGGCCAATACCTTATGGCTTCCAACTAATCAAATGTTTTCATTTTCAAAAGACTTGTGACTTTTTCCAAACCTATGGTTGTTGTTCTTCTAGACAAGGTACAAAGTATAATGCTTATACAACGAAGCAGGCATCCAGATTTTATTTATATATTTATAATATTTATCGGCAACCCTTCAACAGATTTTATCAAGGCAAATTTACAATATGACATTTAAAAAGGTGAAATCCTAACCATCTTTAAAAATTAAAAATCCACAATAAAAACAAGCTCAAAACAGATTGAGCAGCAGAAATACATAGGGCATAACTCCCAAAGGCTCAGAAGAACAGAAGCATCTTTCTGTGCTTTCTGAAGGATGCAAGGGACAAGGAAAAGTCAAATGAGCCTCCTGGGAAATACGATGGGCATTCCAAAGTTCCAGGGCCATCACAAAAAAGAACATGCTTCTTTTGGATGCTAATGCAAAATCCAAGTTGATGATACTCTTTCTTGGTGGCTGATCTCAACACTCTGGGGAGGAGAGGAAATTGTGCAAGAGTATGTGCCTCCTGAACGAAGCAAGGACTAAAGATCAAAACCAGCACCTTGAATTGAGTTTAGAAACACTGGTAATATGCTAATTAATCATATTGGCCCATGGATATTGGCTTTATGCTCTTAGCCCTTCTAGAACACTATTGGCAGCTGCTCTCCAAGGTGTTAGGCAAAGCTTTTCCCAGCCCTGCTTATTGAAATCCATTTTAAGAGGAGATGTCAGTGACTGAACTGGGGATCATTTGCATGCAAAGTCTATTGCAGAGCTATACTCCCTCCCACTGTTCTTAATGGAAAGCTCTAGTCTGAATTGGTTGCATCTTTTAAAAAAACATTTCTGTTCTTTCTTTGAGAAACCCAGATGATAAGAGCATCCTCTGCCTGCAGATCATTCTTAGTGAACTAAAACTTACTGCGTATTTTGAGGTTGGCATTTCTCAGTTTTCAGGTCCTCATCAGATCTTTACCAAGCGTAGAAGGTCATTGGTAGATGTTGGACCAGTGGTGTAGATTCTGTTTCTCAGTCTAACCTGCCTCACATGGTTTTTGCAAAGATAAGATGTAGCCATGTACACCACTCTGAGCTCCTTGGAGAACTAGCAGAACAACAATACAACACGTTGATTGGCACTTCCCTATCTTCCATTCCTTAATCTTGTTTTGTTTGTGTTGTCTCTTGTAGCCCTGATCAATGTAGAGATTCTATTACCTCATATCTCAAAGGAGAAACAGGGAGACTGGAAACCAATGGAAGCTATTCAGAATCCACAGCAGAAGCAAAGACTAAGCCTTTTGTTCAGGAGTCTGTGAACAGCCTAGGAAAGCAGAGCGACAAGGAAACGGTGAAACCAAAAACGCAAAGTTCTGTCAGAACTGAGCAGCAAACAATCTCATTAACGTCACATCAGAAATCTTTGCAAAGGTCAAGCAAGCCAGCCGTCGATGCACCTAAAACCTCTGTGCCTGTCAGCATGAAAAAGATGAGCTGGAATACTTCCGATGACAAGCTGAGACCAAAACCCCAAGAGGAAGGAGCAACATCATCCGAACAAAAGGTATGAATGCCATCTACTCTGTGTGGGAGTGCCCCTTCCTTGTGCAAGTCCTTCCACCCCATTCTTCCCAGAGTCAGTCGTCAGCTGCTTTGGGAACCTTGCTTAAACCCAGGTTCTGAACATGAGTCTAGGAGTGATAGTCTTTGTGGTGATAGTCACATGCACCACCAAAATGGTGGCAATTCACACAAGAGGAGGAAATATATGTGTGATCCATCAAATGGCTATGACTTACCAACCCTAGTTTAGCATTAAACCTGAATCTGGCATAAAGATCAATTCTTTTGGTGTGGGCACTATTGGAAATACTTGTGTGGAGTAGCGGTTCCACATCATTTGTAGCTCTGGTGTGGAGACTTTCCATGTAAATCAGGATGATCCATGTTACATCCATCCATTGTGTAGAGCGGTGACCCACCCAGAAGCATTTCCAGCAGTTTCTACACATTGCAGCATGGCATTTGGAAAGAGAACAGCACGTTTTTAAATCCTAGAAATAATTATTTGTCACTGTGAAATACGTATTGTCAAATACTGCCTGAATAGATGTACAAGTGGTAGGACTAGAACCAGACAGACTGTTTAGATTAGTGTGTGCTTACCCGGTCCTTGTTTGCAGGGAATGCTTAACACAAGGAGAGACCTCTCTGAATAGTCTTCTGCTGACTTGTTCTTATTAAAGCTGCAAACAGTTTATCAGTGTGACAAATAATTAAAGCTTTTATGCAGATTACCCGCCCCCAATCTAAGCAGACAAGGACTCCCAAGGTCCAGTGCCATGTGGGACACACAGTTGTCCTATTATCCTCCTACTTGAGCCATATATGCTTAGAGGGTGGGGGATGAAAGTCTCCTTTTCTTCTCAGGGCCAAAATATGATCCTACAGTAATTATGTGAATGTGTTTCTGGTTATGTAAATACCAGCCAGAGGGAAGACTCAGCAGCCTCGGGACTGTGGGAAGGGGAAATTCAGCTCAACACCACGTCCCTGAAGCTGCTATTTTCATATCAAGGGAAGCTCCCACTGCTGCTAATAGAGGCTTCCCTTGAAATGCAAATAGCAGTTTCAGAGAAGCAGTTTTTGTCGGGATTGTTGCAGGGCAGGGGAGAGTATAATTCCCCCCCCCATAGTACTGAGGCTGATATGTACATAACAACAAAAAAGAGCATTTTATTTGCCTTCACATCTTGTTTGATACTCAGATATCAGATTATTTTAGGACAAAAATAAGCACTATGGCTTTCCATTTAACAGTAAGAACCATGGGCACCTGAAGGGGACAGTGCTTAGCTGACATCAATTTCAGTCCATCATTTAAAACTGGATCTTCTGCAACCTAAATGGCCCTTTAACTTGTTTATTTTTGTATGTTTGTGAATCCCTGCTAATTTAGTATAATTTTTCAAAAACTCTCCTGCAAACTGTATACAGAAACTGTATAATACTAATAAGCAGGATAAACAGGGATCATCTTGTATATTTATTTCTAACCCTGATAGGGAGTGTGTAGATGCAGATGGCTGGAAAAAGGGATCAAGGAAGCTGGGAAAGGGTCTCTACTGAGAATCTGGTATTTGCCCCCAATTTGTGAGGGTTTGGAACATCTCTCAAAAAAACATTTCTGGGCCAAGGGTTGTGCATTGACACTGCCCTCTGTGGGCAATTGAGAGCAGCATGCAGTTACAACCCTTGGCTGGTTGCAGCTAAAAGTTAAGACACTGAATGGATTTGAGGCTCATGGTCAGCCCCAAACCTATTGTGGAGCCTGGGCAACAGACCTCAAAGGCCTAGCGCCCCATCAGGAGAGTCCTCTGGACATGAAGCCAGCTCCTCAAGGGTCCTGTTGTCTACCAAGTTCCATAGACCCACCATAAAAGGGCTCTTTGAGGAAGCCAAGTGCTGTGTCCATAACGCACTGCGGTTGCTGTGCCAATCTCACCAAGATCCCCTTGCCTGCCAGGCGGAGGTGCTCACAGAAGCAGAGGGAGGGTACAATAAATAAATAAATACCTGCTAGTGTTTATCTTCTCTCTCCTTTACCACAAATTCCTTGTGAGCTTCTACTGGTACATAATCATTTCTGTTAAAATTATTTGGAGTCCTAATGCCCAGTGTATTGCTTCTGCAAACTATTGTTTGTGGATGAGGATCCAGCCTCAAGAGCCAGCCTCTCTATCCCTGAATATTCATAAATGGGATTCTCCTCTTAACCAGAATGTGAAATTACAGCTTGATGGAGTTTCAAACCTTGCTTAGGAGAGAATATTGCTAGGGTACTGTTAATCAAGGTTAAGAAGAAAGGGATAGGAGAGTATACAGTCCCAAGGCTGGCTCCTGGTTTACAAACAATAGTTTGCTGATGTAATAGTATACCATGCATGAGGCCAATAAGGGAAGAGAAGGATAAATTTGTATTGCAGGTGGGAAAGGACCACATGTTCTCAAGGGTGTGCCTCCCTGTCGGTAAACTACGGTTTGTATGGAGCCTGCTCAGCATTACTGCTATACCAGGCCTGTACAAATCTGTGTGATGATTGAAATATTGTTAAGGGAGTTCTGCATGCACAATACCTGCCTGAGCTGTGGGCATGACAGAGTGCCCCCCAAATTGAATCACAGCCCATCCTGAAAGCAAGATTGCAGACAATCCCATTATGGTTTTTTTCAGGATGAACTAATGTTGGAAATAACCATTTTCCTCCTCTGTTCCTGCTCAGATTCATGTTTGTTTAACTGAGCTGGTAAAATGTACTAAAAACTGCATTTATCAGGAGTTTAGTGAGAGTGACAGTGACACTGAGATTCAGAGTGATTCAAGCTCAGATGAAGAACAGAGAATCACTACGAGGGTTTATCGACGGCTTTTAATTCTGAAGGTATTGCATGACTGTAGATCCATTGGCATGGTCTTGGACTGCAGTGCTAGTTGTCTTCACGCGTTAATTTCCTTCTTTTGGTGTGGTATGTATTTCAGAACTAATTGCTATCCCTTGCATAATCTTCTGCCTTGTATGGAAAAACAACCAAATTGCACAATGGGTTGCCTCTTGTCATCCTACTGTGTGCAGCATGACTTTGTCTTTGTAGGTACACTTGGACTAAATATACATGAATGCAGCTCTGTATAGTGAAATTTAACTGGAGCAATAGCAGTTTTGCAACTATGGCCATTATAGCTTGATCAGTAACAGCTCTGAAAGAGATGCCAGTAGTGGGTGTGACCAAAAATGGGCATGGCCACCTCACACTCTCGCACTACACACACCACACACATGTACAAGACACACAGTCTCCCACTCCTTAACTGATTCATACAGATGAGCTGTGGAGGGAAGGTTACTGCCCCCTCCCCACTCATCAAATCATGATGCTTTCATAAAAAGAAAAAATAGTATATTAGAGTATATGATGACCCTGAATCTCAACATGTAATTGTGACATAATGGGACCTTTTCCAGGCCATGCTCAAGTAAATATTTTACATAGTTGCATATGAAACAGAATAGATGCTAATTTGAGTCTTAAGCTGGCTGTAAAATGTAACCTTTGGAGGCTAGAAGGTAGGTGACTGCTTATTAACCTGCTTACTAGGCCTGCAGCCCAACTGTGAAACAATCACAGTAAGGTAAAATCTTTCTTTATGTCTGGGCAGCAATAGAGATAAGATTGGTCCAGCAGGCTTATGATTGGCCCAGCCAAGTAGCCCTGGTTACAGACTTTGTTGTAAGGAGAAAAGGAATATGAAAGGCTTTAATGAGCGATTCTGTGGCAGTGTAGGCAGCCTGTCCTTATCATAGAAAGAACATCCGGCCCAGCGGGGAAAGAGTTCAAGAAGTCAGTGAGTGAACGCCACCTAAGATTTCCAGGCAAGGTGTCACTGGAGAGTAATTTTCTGTGGCAGTTACCACAGGAAAAGGCATAAGAGTGGTATGAAGCCAGGCCTTAAGGGGAAAATACTTTGAGTATTGGAGAAGGCCAGCAGCAAGCCAGAGCCAGAAGACCCTTGAGCACAAGGAAGCAGAAATAAGCTCCGCCACGAGGGGTTTGGAATTTGGAGAAGGTACTCAGGAGAAGCACAACCCAATCCCTATTCCCTTATCCCCGTATAAGAAAAAATGAAGCACATGTATCATTCTGCTTGATCCCAGAGCAGGAAGGCGCTGCCGGGAAAAATTCTCATGTGTAGTCCATGCATGCAATAATTTTTGCATGTGTCCCCCAGTTTGTACACATATGCATGAGTCCTTGTTGGGGGCAGAAGAAAGGCCCCCAACACCACACCTGCACCAGGCCCCATAAACCATCTAGGTGGCCCTGCAAAGCTGACCACATGGCGGTGGATGCCCAAGGCACTCCTTACCCAGAGTGCTATTTATCCTAGAGCCAGCACTGGCCATCCTGGGCTAAATCAAGAATGGGCCATTTGTGCAAACACACATTGCTGTGTAACCAGAGTGTCAATAATTACTTAATGAAGAAGTGTTGATCACTGAGTTATTACAGCAACAGCTATGCGTATTTGTGAGAGTCTGCACAAAGGATTTAGGCAATCAAGAATAATGTTACTAAAAAGAGAAATCAAAATGCTTTGTTCCATTTTGTGTGCTGCTACAGTCAAAATGTAACAGGCATGGTTTTAAAATCACTATTGATTGAGGTTGAGAGTAATCCCAGGTACTCTTCCTATTTTCATTTGACCCTTTGTGAAAGTAGCTATGGGGGAGCTACCCTTTCTCTGGGAGGTGCAGGCATATACACTTCCTTGTTGTGTATTTGCTGCCTGTGAATACATTAATAATTTTGTGTACAGAATTACTATTCTGTTCTTTCTTTTACAGAAAAGCATAGAATTCCTTGATAACATCAGTTGTTTGAACAGCATTTTGAATTTGCCATGACTCACTTAGGGACTCCCTGTGAATCCAAGGCTGTGATGAATCTTCCTATAAGTACTGATTCCACTAGGTTGCAATTGTATATCCTCTGTTTTAACATTCACTTTGCTGTGTGCTGGTTATATTAATTTCTTCAATGTCCAGCTTGAAAGCCTTATATGATTGCTAGGTCAAGACCACATCCTCTGGACTGCTGTAACGTCTGCTGCCATTAGCATGGCACAGTTGTGTTAAACAGAGCCCTTTAGGGAAGGGCATCATGAACAGCCGTCTATGGTATCCAAACTCATAACCCGTGGTGTACTAAACAGAGCAATAAACAATTGGTAGAGGACCATCCCAAGGCAAGCGAGTCTGCACTATACAGTTAAAGTACTCTTACACCACATGGCTCCCTCCAAAGAATCCTGGGAATTGTACTTTGTTAAGGGTGTGAGGAATTGTAGCTGTCTGAGAAGTCTCCTAAAAACTCTCAGCACTCTTAACAAACTACAGGTCCCAGGATTCTTTGGGGGAAGCTGTTACTGTTAAAGTGATGTAAGAGTGCTTTCAATGTATGGGGTGGGTGTGACCCTATAGAGATGTTCCCTCCCTTATCTAGCATAAAACACTGTTGTAGCTGTAATGCCTTATAAGTCAGACACAGGTATGCTGGGCGTCTTCTGGTATTCATGAATATCCATGTCTGAGTCATGGCCAGATATGGCTGCACGTCCTTACAGGCATAACATTGCAGGGCATAGTGAGCAAAAGGCACCACATGCAGAAACATGCAGTGTTCCTATTCTGTCCCCCTAGGCCAGAGGTCTCCGTGGTGAAACCACATTCCCTCAGGGAAGAAGACACACCAAGGGGGTCTGGGGCTGGGGCCAAAGCCAAAAGTGGACAGGGCCAGAGCTGATGGGGAGCCACCCATTTTCTTTCTGCCACCCCCTTTCTCTCACCATCAACCCCCTCTCCCCTATGTGGCAATTAGGCTTAGGTGAAACAGAAAATGGGACCTTTTTCCTGAGCTGGGGCAACTTGGTGGATAAGATCATGGGGAGGGGAGGGTTCCCTCAGTATTTCACAATAAATATACACAGAGATGGGAGTTTTTCGTTTTGTAAATCCAACTGCTGCATTGAGGGTGGGGGGCAGAGGCAGAGCTGATGAGGGAAGGACATGGGCCAGATCCAAAGGCACCACCAGCCGTATCTGGACCACAGTCTAGCTTCCCAATCCTTCCCCTATCCCAATGATTTTCAAATTGTGCTCCAGGGAATCCTAAAGTGTTCCCCCCCCCAAGTTTCTCAGGAATTCTTCAATTAGAAGATCAGCAAAGACAGAGAAATGTCCTTGTAAAACAGCTTTCTTATCTACTATTGGTGCTCCCTTTGAATGCACCGTTAAAGTGGAGTGATGGATGTATTCTAGGGTGTGTGCTCAGTTCATGCAACAGGCAAAAGGGAATCCTAGCTGGCCTGGGACCGCTGAATCCTTGGGAATATGCAGCATTCCTAGGCCATAATTTGTTGTGAAATAGATTCTCTGAAAGAAGTGGAGAAAGGGGAAGATACTGGCCCAGCCATCGTATGGGTGTTAAATGTGCTGACCCTGTCCATTGTGAATTCTTTAGATATTCTAAAACAGGTGTGTAAGCCTGAAGCTGTAAAAGAGGCAGAGCTTTAAAAATAGAAAGAACTACATGGTTATGTCTGTATCAAAACTGCTTTACTCTGTTTCAGCCAGTGGCAGCACATCTGAGATTATTTATTAAGCATCTTCCTTGAAAGATCTGAGACTTGCCATTGGTAGCTCTAACTTAGCTTGGATCCCTGTCTGCCATGGTTGCCAGCCCCAAAAACCAAGATGCCCACTCCTGCATTGTGGGAGAGTGGTTGTTGGCCAAGCCAAATAGGCCAAATGGGCCCCAAGTAGGGATTAGGCTGTTTCACTCTTAGTTTTCTTTGGAGAAACACCATTGAATTACTGTTCAAGACTGCAGTAGCTGACTCGCCTCCCCACTTCCTCTCAGCCCCTCTCTTATATCTGCAACCCTTGGTCCTGCCCTCTTCAGCTCCCAAGCCAATGGGAGGGAGAAGGTATGGCAAGGGGAGGGGGGATAAGCTGAAAGTCAGAACCAACTTGCCTTTCAGCTAAGAGGTGGGAATGCTGGTGGCAGGGGATATGGCTGGAGCTTCTGAAGATGGAGGTAAGAGTTCCTGGGGGCTGATTGAAAAGGAGGGTTGAGGCAGAAGGTCCAGAATTGTATCCTGACCCTGTGACATTTCACCAGATGCATCTGGATCCCCTTGTGTCTAAATGGCATTTTATCTGAATTCATTGAACAAATACCACATTGTGTAGCTTCACAAATGATCTGTTTCACCAAGGCCCCCAGCTTATCCCATCTATTTAAAATCTGGTGATTTTGGATGACTCTCAGGCCTTTCAAACAAATAAAACTGCACTGCAGTTCACTTAAGAGTTTTAAGTCTCACCAAGTATTGTGGCCCCAATTCATAGAATCATAGAATAGTAGAGTTGGAAGGGGCCTATAAGGCCATCAAGTCCAACCCCCGCTCAATGCATTTCTTGGTTGTTTGGTATTGTTGGTGTCGTAAACTCTGCTCCAAATGAAGAGGTACATGAAATCTCCCATTAATTGTATTAGCTGTTGGGAATTGGGAACTTGCACAAGTTTCAAGTGGAAAGAAATGTTCTGCCTGTTCATGAGCATTCCAGCTACATGACTAAGCAGAGAGTTCTCTTTTCTTCCTTCGTCAGTAATTTATGCGATCTACGGACATTAATGAGTAATGCTTAAATCTCTCTCCGAAAGCAGGCACTACGGAGTAGTCTATCATGCTTCTACCAGCCACTTGGTGGAAACGGATGGTGCAGGTAGGGCTGGACTTCAGGGCCAAAATCCATGGCCCCGCAGCCCAGGGCCCCCCATAATAAACCACCTAGAGAGTGGCAGATGACAGACAAACAGACCTGGTGTCAGCATCTGGACCAGCCTAGGCATGCCAGGACTCAACAGGACTGAAACTGCTCACCCCAACACCCTTATTTTTAAAAACAGATGCTCATTTTGTTATTTTTACTTCAAAAATAATATATTCACCTAGCTGCGCTATTGGTGGAGGCTGTTGCCTGGGAAAGCTCATGCCATAATAAGTGAGTTCACCTAAAAGGAGCCCCAGCAAGAGAGTCACTCAGAAAGACTCACATGCATTGCAGGGCTCTTTAACTTTCTGAGTCTAAGAGCAGCTCCCTGAGATGCACAGAGCAAGTTTCTGAACATGTGGTACAGCCTTCTTGAGGCTGTTCCGGTTTTCAGAATGCATGTCTTTGATTGTTCTTCCATGTTAGAAACCAAACTGATTGTTGAAAGTCAGCACATCAGGAAGAAGGATTTTACCCTATGCTGCTCTCCCAATTATAGTGCAAGTTTTTAATGAACAATAAGGTTCAGGCTTTTTTTTATGTGAAGAGTAGTCAAGCACAATAACAACTATAGCAGTGGTTCTTAACCGGGGGTGCACGCACCCCCAGGGGTGCGAGACACTTTTTCTAGGGGTGTGAGGCGTTCAATAGATTTTAAAAATTCATTTAAATAGAAGCAGAAAATTAACTATACAACCAAAGATTTTGGGAAACTGTCATTTATCTTAGCTAAGTTAGGCTAAAACACACATTAAAATAAAATAAAATAAAAATGAAGTGTATTTTTTCAGTGCATGAGAGAGCATATTTTGGAAATTCAAGGGGTGCTGGCAGTGAAAAGGTTAAGTACCACTGAACTATAGAACGAAGGGATTTAGACCAAGATGTGCTATTACTGCATGCCAGAATTGGCCCTAAAGAATTCATTTGCTTGTTTATGCTGTATATTACCTGTCTGTCAGTGGCCAATCAGCATTCTCAGTATGGCTTATAAAACAGTACAAATGTAAATATAATTTAAAAAATGTATAAAGTAGCTTCCAATGAAACATAAGGGAAGGACTCTTTAAAATGGAAAGTTAAAAAGGCTCATGGGGACAGGAGAGCCTTTTTCATCCGCTGGAAGAATCAGCAAGAAAGGGAAACTGTTTTTTTACTCTGTTTTTGTTTTTTGAAAGTTAATTTGTAGGGAATGTCCATTGAGAAATCTTTGTTTCTGAAGAATTAGCCTGCAGTCCTATACTCTGAGAGCAAGCCCTGTTGAACAGAATAAGACTTCCAAGTAAACATACTTTATAGCTTTAAAGAAAATTTCCTTTTAGGAAGTTTAACATGTGGTTATAATTGCAGGCCAGTGCACACATGCAGTAACCCCTGTGCAGGGCCGTTTCTAAAGGGCTGCCAGGTGGGGCACTGGCCCGAGGGCTCCTGGGACTACAGGGGCCCCTCTGCTCCCCTTCTGCGATTCGTGGCAGAATCACTGCCGCGGATCGCATGGTGAGAGCCTCAGAGCTCTGCCATTCCCTTCTTAACCTACCTTGTTTTGCAGCTGCGCACGCAGTGCTGCCCTTAACAAAGATGGTGGCTGAGGTTTCCCTAAGGGGCTGAAGCCTCTGCTGCCATCTTGGCTGATGGCATGCATGTGTGCTTCGTGCGCACACCCCTACCATGAACCAAGATGGCGGCAGAGGCTTCAGCCCCTTAGGGAAACCTCGGCCACTATCTTTGTTATGGGCAGCGCTGTGTGTGCAACTGCAGAACTGAGAAAGGTAGGTTAAGGAAGGGAATGGCGGGGGGTGCAATCCACAGCAGTGATCCTGCCATGAATCACAGAAGGGGAGCGCCGGGGCCTGGGGCAGGCCCTGCCCCTGTGTGATCGCCTCTAGTGATAGTCCTCATTTTGAGCCAGTGTGATGGGAACTGGGGAGCTGTAATTGCAGTACCAATACTGATACCATTTCACACGAACGGCACCTCCGTGAGATCCTGGCGAAGGTGTGAGCCTGCTGGCAGCCCTGCTCTTTCCTAGAGATCAAATGGAGGTTGATGTATGAACCAGCCCTTCATAGCGTGGCTGGGATCTATAGAGACCTGTGCATGCACACACAGTACTTCCACAAGTAACACAAGGGTGGCAGTTTTTACTTCCAGCAGCAGCCCCTCATAGAGGGCTTTTGACTATTTAGATTTAAGAAAACTTTTCATGTGATGCTACCATGTGGACATTGTGCATAATCTGTTTTATTGTAAAACTCTTTAGAAGTTGCTGTTCCTGACAAGTATAATCCAACGTGGCATGATTTTATTGCTCGGAGTGGTGTTGAAAAACCAGTGTTTGGGAATATGGGTGACTGTGGCTAATACTGTAACACATTCCTTAGGGTGAGGAAGCAAAAAACATTCCCGGTGAATCTGTTACAGAAGAACAGTTTACTGATGAAGAAGGCAACGTCGTCACCCGAAAAGTAATGCTACCTTGCAGCTTCATTTTTTGTTTCTCTCTTTCTTTGTATTCTGAGCGTTGACTCTTTTTACATTAACTTTGACCTTTCAGATTCAGTTGGAAAAAGTATCGATTTTTGTTTTTCCCCCATTGCTTCCCACAGGTTACCCGAAAAGTGTTAAGGCGTGTTGTTATCCCACATGAGAAAAAACTTGGTGATATGGTAACCAGAGTGTGTATGCAGAAATAGCCAATCAGGTTTTCTAAACGCTAAGCACTGCTGAATGGCTTACAGCTTGCAGTTTTAACATTAAAATGCAAAGCAGAGTGCTTATGCTTTTGACAAGTTGTGCATTTGAACTCAGAAAGGTCAAGGTCCTGCAGGTATTACTGTTTGATGGCAGGATTTAAAAAAAAAAAAATCTCTAAACTCAGAGAGAAATCTATATTTTATTTTGGTACACTAGTAACATTAACATTAGAGTTTGTTTTTAATACAGCAATTTGAAACTGTTGACACTGGGTCTGAAAACACTTTGCTATTGCCATCTCCAGTCACTCCCTCCAGTTTCTTTTATAAATTTGACAGAGGATGGCACAGAGCAGGCTTGTGGAACTTTCTGTGGCCAAGGGTGCAATCCTGTGCAAACTTATCTGGGAGTACACACACAGAGAGACTGAGCACAGTAGGACTGACGTAAATCTTAGGAAACATGCTCTAGGATTGCACTGCAGGTAGCTGATGTTGCAAGCATGAAACTAGAGCATGTGGCCCTCCAGAAGTTGTTAACAGCTTCCCCCCATCTCTAACCATTGTCCACGCTGCCTATGGCTAATGGGAATTAAAGTCCAGCAAAATCTGTAGGCCCATCTGGGAGGTTTCTTATTGCTGAACCAGAACTTTGAATTGCAGGACAAAACAATGTCAGATTTGTGAATTTGTGAAATGTATTTTTCTCTACTCAGGTCCAAATTGCAGCCAACTTTTCTAATGAAGATGTGTTTTTAAAAAACCCACAGGGCAAGTCTTGATTAATCATCTGCCTTCTAATCAAATCATTAATTACATTTATATAAGTTTGCACAATACCCAGGCTTCAGCACTGTTGCCCTTTCTGAAAAATTGAAGGAAGGATGAGATTATCATACAATTTAATGAACAAAATCTATTGCTCATGCTAAAAAAGAAAGACTATCTTTACCCTTTCTTTAAAAAAAAAAAAAAAAACTCAATTACAGCAACATCCCAGAACCAAAAGAGCATCAAAAATATATACTTGTATATGTATTAAATATTCCTAAAAAATAAAGAATTAAAAAATAAATAAGGGCGCCCTTCATTCACAGCCACTCTAATTAAAATTGGCTGTCACTGATTAATGACATAATGATTTACTTGATTTCCCTGACAAAAGCACAACTTTATTCTGACAAAATATTCTGTTGCTGCCAATCCTTTGCCAGTGTGCTTTATTCCATCACCAGTCAAAATTTGGTTTGCCAATTTAAAAGTAAAAATTTGAGGAAGATGTATTCTGCATCAGGTAATGCACAGCCTTCAATGAATTAAATTATTTTTTTTTAAAAAAAAACAGGATAAAAACAGCCACAAAATTGTTAGTACAGAGTATGTGGGCTGAGACCAACACTTGCTCCTCACATTTTATTTATTTCTATTTATAAAAGCATTTATATGTTGCCCTCTCACAAAACATGCCTAATAGGTGATTGCTGTGGTCAATGTTTGGAGTGTCAGAAAAAAAATTCCCCAGCACCCTTTTGTGATGTGACACTGCTAATCTATTAGAAACCACTTTACATTTATGAGTCTCTCACTGTGGGATCAAGCTCATATGTAGACCTATTTATGCAGACAATTAATTTTCAAAGTCTACTGTAAAAGTTGCAGAAAAACCAGCTTTTGTGAACATTCTTCTTCTGAATTAGGCCTATGATTTTCAGAGCCTGTGTTTTCGTATTAACACTGATGAGCTTTCATTAACAGAACAGTGCTCCATCTTTAGGTTGTTATCTTTAAATGGCAACAGTTTAGGAGATCTGCTCTGTATGTCAGCTCTTTGATTTTGTTGCAGATGTGTTTCGCTTTAGCAATTTTTTTACTGGCTGTCCCCCTTTTTTCTCCATTACTAATCTGCTTAAGTTGAAACTGGGCCGTTATGAACCCTCTTAAGAGCAGTGGGCTTTTGTTTCCAAAGGATCAGCTAACTTGGGGTGTCCAGCAAGAGCACTCTATAAATCTAGCTTTCCAAGAGAGGTGGAACATTCAAAATCCTGAAAGATGTTAAGAGAACTTGGCCTGTGATATTTCATGATGGTCACTCAGCTGTGGTAGCACCCCAGTTTAGCATACAATTCATAACACTGTAAGGCTATATTTCCTAAGCAGAGGTGATATTGAAAACTTGTATTTTTGCAGCTCAGCAGAGTGGCTAAGGTCCATGTGTGTCTCTGAAGTGAAGTGTTCAGATTTAACAGCGTTTTACTTACCCATTCCAGCTACATGGGGCCTGCTAAAAATCGGCTTGATAGCAACCTCTGATTTTTGAATGTGTACCTTTTCTTTAAAGCAGGGAGAAGGTTATAAGATGAAGACAAAGAAGGAAGTCCGGCATGTGGAGAAGACAACATATTCATAACAGCCAAACAGTGAATGGTCAGTTTGATACATAGACATTCTGCTATTAATACTTTGAGCACATGTGGAGCAATATAATAAACCTTGGCACTTGAAGTTGTTGCCATATGCTCCTTAATAGCTTACCAAGAGGTAATTGCTAATTTTACCTCTCCTTTATATGTTCTTGGGGTGGCATGGCTGCTGCCAGCCAACATGAATGGAGTCACTTTTTGTAAGCACACTAAGAAGCCCAACCATGTGGGCAGGAGTACCCAGGAGTTACATGGAAGCGAACTTTGGATGGGGCTTAAGTTGCAGTAAGTCTGTCAAGAAGCAGGAGCTAGAGATAAATGAGAATCGGGGGGTGGGGGATTGCAGCATCCCTATAGAATGACATGCACAATGATGGCTGCTGTCCTAGGGTAAATGCTACAAACCACCTGAATGCCCCAAAGTTATTAGATCTCAGGATTCTGCCTGGTTCCACAAATGTCCTTTTGCAAGGAAAGCACTGGAACTGTCATAATGTGATTAACAGGAGCTGATCCTGGACCATGTTGATACCTAAAAGCATGAATATTTAGCAACTCTTTTGGAACACTGCGAGCATTCACCATAGAATGTTAGGAACAGAAAACAGGATGCAAAGCTGGCATACCAGAGCTGGTGTAGCTTTGTGATTGTGAGTTGCGCTGATTAAATATCTGCTCCAAACAGTTCTCCTTAAAATTCTCTTTTTGCTGAATATTCTCCACATGATCAAACATTGGGCTAATATTTGATATTCAGCATCAGCATTTGACATGAAACGTTTCATTTCAATATTTAATATTAATTTGACATTTGGTATCAGAGAGTATTCAACTGCAATTACTTGTCAACTTTTGTAAACTACCTAATTTAGTAGATTTTGTTCTAATTGGAAGATTTTGCTTTAATTTCATTCATTCATTTAACCCATTGAGGAATCATTCCCCAAAATAGGTGACAAAGAATGTCTTTAAATCTTGAAGAACTTGGAATTTCATGTACTTCTGAATATATTTCAAATTTGTTCTAATCCAGAGCATGGGCTGGGAGTTAGCAAATCCCATAATTCAAATCTCAGCTCATCTATGAGCACCCAATAGTAAGCAGCCTCAAAATAATATGGGGATAATAAAAGATGTCAGCTTACCGTACAGCAGTGGTTCCCAACTTGGGGGCCGTGAAGTAATCCAGAGGGGGCCGTGAACAGTAAAGAAATATTTATTAATTTTTTTAAAAAGTCTTCACTCCTTCTGCACTGTCTGCTTTCCACTGCCGCTGCAGATGACACCTCCCCCTTCCTCCAAACGAGAGGGGAGGCCTTTTGCTGAAGCACTAGAGCGTCTTTCAGGCGCACTAAGGGCAGGCATCTGCCTATAAAATACATGGCAGATGCCAAAGGAGGTTGAGGGTGGAGCTACCAGGAAGAAGAGGGGATTACTATCGCTGATTCCCGCCTCCTTGCACTACCGCTACTGGCAACTCCCTTGCTTAGAATGAGAGGAGAGGGGTTTTTGTGAAGCAAAAAGAAGCAAGCCTGCAAAGAAAGACTGCTTTCCCCCTTCCTTCCTGGCAGCCAGCCTGCCTCCCTGGGGGGAGGGGATCACAATTTTTTTTCAGCTTATAAAGGGGGTCCCATGCTCATAAAGGTTGGGAACCACTGCCGTACAGGGTTCTTCTCATGCTGACAGAAGTAATCTGTGTAAAGCTGCACAATCTAAAAATATTACTATTTTTTACATTTATGAATATCTTTCTATGAAACATTTCAAAGCAATTTAACTGCTTGGACAATAAGAAAATATATTGTTATACAACATCATGTATAAAAACAACTGCATATATTAAAACAATTTCAATTCCAATGCCAACACACAATGGCATAAAGTCTCCATTTAAAAGGTGTGTTGTAAAGGGAAAGTCTTCAATAGTTGCCAAAAATACAATAGAGATTGTGCCTGTCTGATACGTAACTGGAAGTTCCAAAGGGTAGATGCTGCCACACTAATGGCCCGATCCTTACATCATAGGACCAGTCTTCCTGATGAGATGGTATCTGCAGGAAGCCCTTTCTTGCAGAGTGCCGTGATCAACTGGGTTTATAAGGGATGGGGCAATCTTGTCAGTACTATGACTTTATTATGATTATTCACTAATAGGCAAAAAACCTTGCGGTTTAAGAATGTACCTATATCCCACAAATATTTCTATCAAACTTTAAAAAGCAGGGAAATTGGCCAGCTGAGCTTCATGGCTGTGTGGGGATTTGAACCCTGGTCCCCTAGGTTGTAGTCCAACACTCTAACCACTATGCCACACTGGCCCTTAATACACCACACTGGCAAAAAAACCTTGCAGTTTAACACAGTACCTATTGCCAACAAATATTTCTATCAAACTTTAAAAAGCAGGGAAATTGGGCAGCTATAGTGAATGCACCAGGGGAGCAGGAGACCTGACCTCCTGTCTGAGATATTGTACTACTCGACAAATTTGAGACCTTGTATGCTGAGCTCCAGAACCTCAGAGTCATAAGCCAGAACCTGCGCCTTGAGAACCAGAACCTCTGAGCTCTGATCACCCAGAGAGGCGCAGTGCCAGCAGTCACAGTGCCGGTTGCAGTCAAGTCCCTTGTGGGCTACCTTCCCATTATGGTGGCCAGAGTGACCAGTTTGCCACGTTCCTTGCCCAGTGTGAATTATACATCCGCGTACGCCAAGCTGAGTTTCCGACTGATGACACGAAGCTGACATTCATCATCAGCCTCTTGGAAGGGGAAGTGGCCAAATCCTGATCATACCTGATCAGAAATGACCCTGTTTTGGGCCAGTACACTGCTTTCATTAGAGTCATGTCTGACGTGTTCCGCAATCCTCAACGGAAGGAGACAGTCGCCCCCCAGTTGGGAACTTTGAAACAAGGAAAAGGATCCGTGGGAGTCTACATGCATTTCGTGTTTTAGCCCAAGAGACTGACTACAACGACCCGGCTTTGATGTACTTTTACCGGAATGGACTTCGTTTGGAGGTGCTGGATGAATTGTCACGCACCTCCCCGCTGGGCATCTTGACAGAGTGGATCCAGTTGTGTTTGCAAATAGACAGTCAGCTCGAAGGCTGTCGGTTGGAATATAGAGCGGAGACATCCTGTTCCCAGGCACCATTACCTCTCCCCCGCATTCGCTACCCGCCTAGCATGGGCACCTCGACCTCGTCAGGGGAGGAGCCTATGCAAATCGGCGGGGCCAGACCACGAAACTCCAAATCCCAGCTCTCGTATAGGCCAGAGTTGGGAGGCAATGTGACGACCCGGCCTCCTCAGCAACTCCTCCTGTCGCAGGGCACTCTGCTTCTGCTGGTCCAATTGACACTCTCCTTGGGGCAGAGCTTTCAAGCCAAAGTCATGATTGACAGTGGGGCTTTGTCAAGTTTCATGGACAGTGACTTTGCTCGGGAGCATGGCATCCCGATCCAAGAACTGGAACAACCATTGTCTGTCAAGACCATAGATGGACGGCCCTTAAAGTTGGGGACTGTGACCAGGGCAACAGAGAAGTTAGGGATGGAGATTCCCAGGCATTGGGAGGAGCTGTCATTCTATGTGGCATCGTTGCCCCGTTTCCCTGTGGTATTGGGAATGCCTTGGCTGATCCAACAGAATCCGACCATTTTCTGGGATGAGGTGGTGGTGGTGTTCACTTCGAAGTATTGTTGTCAATACTGCCAGCCGCTGAAGGAGGTTGGTCCGGAGGTGGTGGCTGGGGTCTTTCCTCAGGAGGAAGTTCTTTTACCTGATAAGTATGAGGAGTATCGGGATGTGTTTGACAAAAAGGAAGTGGATAACTGCCCCCTCATGGCCCCTAAGACTATGCCATCAAGTTGATGCCAGGGGCACGCATTCCCTCTGTAAGGATCTACTCCCTGTCATAACCGGAGTTGGCGGTGCTGAGGGAATTTCTGGACACAAACCTGAAAAAGGGTTTCATTCAACCCTCCCAGTCCCCGGCCAGGGCACCTTTGCTGTTTGTTAAGAAAGAGTGGGGAGCTACGTCCATGTAACGACTACCAAGCGCTGAATCAGATCACCGTCCCCAACAGCTATCCTTGCCGCTCATCAAGAAGATGCTGGAGCGACTGCGGTCGGCCAAGATCTATACCAAACTAGACTTAAGGGGGGCTTACAACCTGGTGCAGATGAAGGAGGGAGATGAGTCGAAAATCACGTTCAAGACATGCTATGGTCAGTTTGAGTATCTAGTTATGCCCTTTGGGTTGTCAAATGGTCCAGAGGTCTTCCAAAACTTCATGAATGACATCTTCAGAGATTATGTGGATCATTTCATGATTGTATATGTAGATGATATCCTGCTTTATTCGGACTCCCCAGAGGAGCATGAAGAACATGTGCAAGCTGTGTTGCAGCATCTGTGGGAGCACCATCTCTATGCCAAGTTAGAGAAGTGTTGTTTTGATCTGACCACACTGGACTTTTTGGGGTATTGCATTTCATCAACCGATGTGGAGATGGACCCGGGCAAAGTCCACTGCGTCCTCACGTGGCAGCCCCCCCAAACCAAGAAGAATCTACAGCATTTCCTGGGGTTTGCCAATTACTACCATCGTTTCATTGCCAATTACTCTGACCAGATGGCGCCTCTCACAGACTGTTTGAAGGGCCTGGGTCCCTTTCACTGGACTGAAGCTGCTCAACAAGCCTTTGACAAACTGAAGCAATGGCTCACCTCGGAACCCATCTTGCAACATGCGCCCCTTTGTGATTGAGACAGATGCATCGGACGTGGCCATTCGAGTGGTGCCTTTATAACCAGGACTGAGGGGGGAGGTCTGAGACCCTGTGCCTACTTCTCACGGAAGTTGACCAGTTCAGAACAAAATTACACCGTGTGGGAAAACGAATTACTGGCCATCTGGGATGCCTTCGAAACTTGGTGAAATCTTCTGGAAGGAGCACAGCACAAGATTGAGGTGCACACTGATCATCAGAATTTGAAAAGCCTCCACACCGCCCGCAAGCTCAATCAAAGACATGTGTGCTGTGCCCAGTTCTTCGCCTGCTTCCACTTCAAAATCCACTACATTCCGCAAGCACAGAACAAGAGAGCAGATGCATTGTCCCGCAAGCCAGAGTATCTGGAAAATCCAACCCTGAGGTTGCCGCAGTTCATTATACTCCCAGAGAAGATGGTGGCCGGAGTGTGCCAGGATTCCTGGGTGTCTGATCTGCGGGCAGCGGAAGAGCAGGATCTATTCGTCAAAGAGAAGCTTTCCGAATTAGCGACGCAGCCTCTCAAGGGTCAAGAGAACTTTACGCTGAAGGGGGGTATTGTATCACAGGGACATCATTTATGTGCCCCCTGGAGAGACGAGAGCCAAGGTGTTGCGTCAGTGCCATGATTCCCCCACCGCTGGGCATTTCGGAGTCTTTATGATTTTACAAGCAGTAACTAGGCAGTTTTGGTGGCCCCGGATGAAGTGGGAAGTGGAGCACTATGTTCGGTCCTGCCCCACTTGCGCCCAGGCCAAACACACCACGGGGTGGCTGATGGGGCTTCCAGAGCCACTCCCCACCCCTCAGGGCCCCTGGCAGATGGTCACCATTGACTTTGTCACTGATCTTCCTGCCTTGCAAGGAAAGACAACCGTGTTAATGGTGGTGGATGTTTTCATGAAGATGGCCCACTTCATTCCATGCACAGGACTCCCAAATATGCAAGAGACGGCTCATTTGTACGTGCAGCATGTATACCGGTTGCACGGTCTGCCAGTTTGGTCTCAGACCAAGGGACACAGTTTACGGCTCTGTTCTGGCATGCGATGTGGCAACTTTTACACAGTGAACTGTGACTGTCGTTGACTCATCACCCGCAGACGGACGGGCAAACGGAAAGAGTGAATGCTATGTTAGAGCAATACCTGCGCTGTTATGTCAACTACCAGCAAGATAATTGGGTCTCCTTTTTGCCTCTGGCGGAGTTCGCCTATAACAATGCTGTGCATGCGACCATGCAACAAACCACGTTCTTTGTTAATCTAAGATAAAACCCTCGGGGTGTTTGCCGCCTCATGAGTTAATCTGGCCATCCTGGTGGCGGAGGACTTTGTGCAAGAACTTCAGGCTATGCAGCAGCTTTTGAACGAGCAACTAGAGCAGGCAAAGGAGGACTACAAGAGGGTCACAGATCAACATCGTCAGGAGGGGGCTTCAATCCGAGTGGGGGACAGAGAGTGGCTGCCCACGTGTTACTTACCCCACAGGTTGGGACCCTTTGAAGTGGAGGTGCAAATCAATCCAGTGGCCTTCCGTCTGAAACTGCCTTCCACCTTCAAGATACACCCCGTGTTTCATCACTCCTTGCTAACAGCAGAACACCCTCCAGATCCTCACAGAGTGCCACAGCAGCCGTTACCTCCTCTCATCGTGGATGGCCAGGAGGAATACGAAGTAGAACGGATTTTGGACTTGTGGAAGCGCCAGGGAAAACTCCAGTATTTAATTCACTGGAAGGGCTACGATCCATCGGAACGCTCTTGGGAAACAGTGGATGATGTTCATGTGCCAGACTTGGTGAGGGAATTCCATGATGCCTACCCGGACAAGCCCAAACCCAGGGGGTGGAGGGGAATGGTGCATGATGCTGAGCCCCAGCTATCCCAAGTGCATCAAGGAGAGTGGGCAGAGGAGGACAAGACTTTTGAGAGCTTTGGGGGAGGGGGAGCGCTAGCAGCCCTCGTTTCCCTGGACAATCCCCCAGGTGACCTAGACCCCACTCCACCTGAAGGCACCTTACCACCTGCAAGCGCTCTGCCAGAGCTGTTGGAGAGCGATCTTGCGAGCGTGCCAGCTCCACCGCCCCCCAGGACTCCCCGCCTGGACCTTCAAACATTTCCCCACCAGCTTGCTCCCCGCCCTCTGAAGTCGAGCTGGCACCTAGTGAGCCTTTACTGTTCAATGAACAGTCAGAGGCTCGCCCCCCCTCACCCCGTGTGAATCGATGCGAGAAGCGGGACAGTCAGAGGCTGGAACCATGCAGGAATCGGAGATTACAGGCGAAGACCTTCCCTACTTAAGGCAGCGCCCCCGATTGAGGTGCTGAGTCAACTTACTCCACACGCCGCAGAGAATGCTTAGTTAGCCTAGTTAGCATCAGTAGTGAGCCAGCCTAGTTAGGTCTATGAAGCACACTGCTTCTGATGTAACTGTGACTCTAATACAGCAAGAATTATTGCCAGTCTCATCTCCGTCTCCTGTGCTGGGCTCTGGGCAGGACAAGGGAAGGGGCAAGAGGGAGGGAATAGGAGGAAGAAGGAGGGGAGGGCAGGTTTGATCATTGCATGCCTTTTGAGTTCAGTGGGATTTACTCCTGTGTAATCATGCTTAGGATAGGTGAAACTGAGGGGCAGGGAGGGGAAGAGGAGGGCAGGAAGGGGAGGGGATTGGATGGGTGGGCACTGGGCAGAGGGGAAGCCCCTTTCCTTTCCCAAAAGAAAACATTATGAACAGTATCATTCTTTTTCAGTGTTTCTCCCACCTTTTTATTTTACAGCAGGCACATGTAGCCTTCCATCCAAATTTAAACCAAACCTGTCCCTGGCCACATCCACACCACACCTTTATTTCACTTTAGACAGGCATGGCTTCTCCCAAAGAATCCTGGGAAGTGTAGTTAGTGAAGGGTGTTGAGAGTTGGTAGGAGATGCCATGTTCCCCTCACAGAGCGGCTGACTGTTAAACCAGTCTGGAGCTCTCTCGGGAATAGAAGTCTCCTCTCAGCACCCTTCACAAACTACACTTCCCAAGATTCTTTGGGGGACACCATGACTGTCTCAAGTGAAATAAAGGTCTGGTGTGAGTGTGGCCCTCTGATTAGGCAAGCCAAGCAGCTGTGAGTCTGGCTTTTAGAACACTGACTGTTGGTTCTTACTGAGCATGTCCAGCATTATCATTGAGTTCCATGTAAAATTTCTTAAATTAATTAAAAATCAGCCAGGCATTTTTTAAACTTTTAAACTGCAGAAGATGGAGGTCAGAGTATGGGGCAAGGTCAGTAACAGGATTACAGGTACTCTGTGAACATGGCTGATTTTTTAAAATGAATTTCAACAGATTACGACAACTCTGACAGGAAAAAGTCTAACGGGTCTGGTCTCTCCTTTCTCGATTCTCTCTGACTTTTGTGTATCGCCATGAAAATTTAGAGGATTGTTAAACAAGTGTTTCTGAGTTCAGGATTATAAATTTTGTAAGGTTTTGTTTTAAAATGAGCTTATGGGGAGCATCAGAATGGCATGGGGGGTATTTTCAATTTAACATTGCGGAATGTGACAAATCCATGCTGACTGTAGTATACAGCCACTCTCGTGGCTGTATAATACTACAGAGATAAAATGTTGCACCAGAACACCCCTTCCTAACAAAGAAATGTTTAGGGTGGACTGTGCAGGCCAACATCACATAGGGTGCAATTGCAGGGATATTGTGCTGTTACTGATGATGCCAGAGGAATCTTTAAGACTAAAATGTTTGCTGTTCTTGAAATGTAGGTTTCTGATATTGGTATTCTTTTTCTTTCTTCCCTCACCCCTCTCCGTTTTGTCTGAAGACTGTGTACACTTTTACTGCCAGTATTCTAGAGAGAAGCTCAAGGAAGAGGAAAAAAATCAACAGGAATTTTCAACTCCCTGATAAAAGTGTGTGTGCGTGTGTGTTTGCTGCTTCCACACATTAACCGCATGGTTTTTATGCGAAGAACAAAATTAATTTAATTTAGCATGAGCCAGTTCTACAAGAGCATGGAACTTTATTTTCATTCATGGCATTGGAGAGCGTGCAATGGGGAATGATGCAGTGTATATACAAGATGCCCACACTGGAACATCTTCACTGAAGCAATGTGATGTCATCACAAATCAAAAGAATTCCTGTAGGATGTGGGGACGTAACGACACTGAAAAATGGTTGAAACCACAGAAAGACACTAAAATTTATTAAAATCCACAACAGCTCGCCTTATTTTTCTTGGACCCAAACTGTCAGTGTAATAAAACACTCTTTTGTTTCTTTTTTTAAAAAAATAACTAACATCAATAGTTTCACTGTAAATAAATAACACTGTATAAATTCTAAGGAGAAGTAGAATAAATGTTGATAAGGCACTGCCTCTTAGCTCACAAACGGAATATTACATTCACGTTGAACAGAAATCAGTGTCTCAAACGGCTACACCTGCAGGGGTATTCTGGGTGTATCTTCACAGATTCTTGTATATTTAGCAATTATAATGTTTGTATATGCAAAATGCTGGCTTGATTTTAAAAAAATCTTTAAAATCTGCTGCAAATTCAATGATTCCTAAGATGAGGAATTCTGTAGTTCTGTGAAAAAAAATTTTTTCTTCAGAGTACTAATATTTTGATGCATGCGTTTCACCTTATTTTGATGAAATATTTTCCAGTTTTGCAAACACTAGACCGCAACGTGACAAATAAGATTCTGGGGGTGCAATCAACCAAGCACAGCCGCTAAGGGCCCCCCAGTCATTTAAATGGGGCTTGCAGTGGGCTCCAGCACAAGCACCACTGAAAATGAAGGGTGGTTACACAGCAGCAGTGCTCGGTGTAGTGTGCCCTTTACCTGTAAACACAAAGTCCTTCATCTAATATTTGTTGCTGTTGCCAATTTTTTCAGTGGAAATGACCTAAAATTTAAAGAAATCATAACATATACAGTAGTTGCATTATAGGGAGGGGGTGCTATCTGTTCTTGCTTTATACCGGGGGAAATGCTTGCAGCTTTTAGAAATGGGTTGGTGCTCTTGTGAGCACAAGTTTGGGATATTTAAAAAAAGAAATGAAGAGAAATTCTTAGCTAACAGACTGGCAGCACGCTGTAAAAATATTACTGTATTGTGTACTGGCTCTAAGATGTAGAATCTTTAAGTAAGCCAATCATCTGTAATCATTCTAGCAGTGTAATATTAGGTTGTTAAGGCTGCTGTGTTTTAAAGGGCATTTTTATTTGGGTTTTTGGTGAAATACTTTAATTTGTTAATTATCTTCATATGAAAACAGAATTCATTGATCATAGCTCTAATTATGTATGAAGAAAACACAAACACTGGATGATCTAGTTGATTATTTAAGCATAAAATAAATTGTGTTAAAGCTCTTCACTTACATGTATATTGTGGTATTATTCATACTCCTTTGCAAATGGTGGAAGTAATGCATGTTGAAAATGTGGCTATAAAGAAGGACTATATGCCCGAGTTGGTTGGTGGGTACCATTTCCCCTGCTCCCAAGTGCCTTTGCCCCACTTTCTTTTCTCTGGGCATCTCCATCTCTTCGCCTTCATGCCTCCTCTGTCTGCTGCATCATTTCCCCTCTTCCCTCCAGCTCCTGCCACCTCTCATGTTCTGGCTTCCTTTTGTAAGCCTCCACGCGTTTCTTGATCCAGCTTCTGTCCCCTTGGGCTTTTCTTCTTCTACACCTTCTTTCCCAAATTGGCTGCTTCCCTTCTTCCTTTTATCCCTTCTATGTCACCCCTTTAACTCTGGGTCCTGTGTCCTGTCTCCCTTCTTTCATTCCCATTCCGTGGATGCTACCAGCTGCTGATGTCACACTGGGCTGCCGATATCACAATGACTCGCAAACACAGCCTATTGGCTTCTCTTCTCAAGCTTTCTGATGGCACTTCTCTACCGCCCTCAGTAGCAAAGCAGCTCTGGAAGAGAAGACATGGACATAACTCCCGTCAGACAAGTGGGAGGTTATTGTAGAAGATTTCAAATTATAAGTGGAGAATGTCAGCCATTCTTTGCTATGTGTATTTCACATTTTCAAAACTTGCTATCTTTTTTTGCTCACTTACTGCCTTAGGTCAGCCACTATCTCTTAGCCTAACCTACCTCATGTGGCTGTTGCTCCATTGAATTCTGTAAGACTCTCTTCTGAGTAGACATGGTTAGGATTGCAGCCTAAGTCCTTGTATTATAGACATAATTTTTTACTTCCTTTAACCAGAATGATGCATCTTTGTACTATAAAGGCCCCCCACCAAAGTAGTACAGCTTCAAAGCTTCAACAGACTCTTAGTCTGGTCTGATTACTGCAATTCAATTTACCTGAGAGTAAGCCCCATTAAATATGAAACTTACTTCTGAGTAGACATGTACATGTTATGTGTCTTCAAGTCGATCATGACTTATGGCGTACTATAAGTTAACTATACAGTGAATTTTTAATGAGTGCCCAGGTGTGCATTTGTGAGGGGAATGCTCCGGAACTCCATCCCGTTAATTTTTTGGCAGGCGGCTCCCTTAAATAAGCCCACCTGGGCCCTTCTCTTGATTCACTCGCTCAAGTGCTGTGCTGCTGAGCACTCTCTGTGGTGGGAGCTGACTGCTGACTGGAAGGAAGGAAGGGAAGGTGGAAGTGGCTGCATGCACATGCACATGCAGTGTAGGCTTGCAAGTTGGTGGTACACAGACCAGCCATTAATTTTTTAAAAAAATTAATAAATAATTCTTCTCTTGGCTCTCTGTGACACCCCCCCCCAGGATGACTATGCAACCCCCTGGGGGTTCCAACCCCCCAGGTAGTGAACCACTGAAATGGATGCAATAAATAGATTGGTGGTTTGTATTTGTAAACTCTGTAATACTGCTGATTGAACAGACTCTCTTCAACTTCTCTCCATGCCTGGAGTTCTTTTGTGTGGTGTGCATTTTGAACAAAATTGAAAGAAAGAACGATCATGAAGAGATGACAATTGTGAAGAGAAAACAATGGCACAAAAACACTCTTCAGAAAACTGTAAGAAAATTATCCCCAGACATCTTGGTGCTACACTTGAAAGGTAAATTGCAGGTGTTTAAAATTACTCCAGCAGTCTCCAACTCTATACTGTAAATCTTTATTTTACAAATCTTGTAAAGATTGACTAAAGAGGCTTTACTAAAGTAAGCAGTAAGAGTTCTGAGCACTTACTATATGTATGTAGAAATACTTTCATAAAGGCAATCTTTAATATTTAAATTAACATGTTTCCACCAAGATTGTGGGGAGTTAATTTTTATTCTAGTTTGTTGTATTTTTTAAAGACATAGGACACTGCAGATTTTTGGTTCTGGTTGCAGTCCCTTCAAACTGAAACACCTACTTGATTAAACCATAATTCCCAGACCTTTCTGTTTCTTGGTTCCAACTGCATCTGTCCGGCTCACCTCTTAGTGGCCCTACATTGTATGTACTTACATAAGATACATAATATAATGTACAGCTACCTACTGATAAATGTAAACAGGCTCCCAGTTCTTTCTTGAACCCTTTGACTTCAGTAATATTCACATCCTAAAAGTTGGCCTGTTGCTTCCTGGCTAAGATTGCTGGTTTACTTGTCTCCAGGTGCACATTTTTACTTACCAGGGGGTATGCCTCATTTCAAATCCATGGGACTTACTTCTGAGCAGACATATATTGGATACCGCTGTTAATGTGAGTTTTTTAGTATTACAGTTTGTCATGCATTTAGAGTTGTGCTAAGCTTTCTTGTCCCTACTAACTAGTTATTATCAGCCTATTCAAAAACTAAATGTATAATTGAACAGGAAATGTTATATCCATTCACTAGCTTGTAGTAATTTTTTTCGTGTTAAAAGTTGTTTTTTTACTCTGCAGCCCAGTTCATTGGAAGCATCTTTTTAATTCACGTACAATGCAATCCTCTACATGTCTACTTGGAAACAAGTCCCACTTGAATTCTTACTCCCAGCTTACTCCCAGATAAGCGAGTATAGGATTGTGCTATAAAAGATGTTTCACTGATTGATTGTAATGCAGTCGTGAGAAACCTCCCCCTTTGAAGGCCACCAAATACCCTTCAGGGAAAGGGGTCAGGGAGCACATACTGGCAGTGTGTGAGGCCCAAGCATCTCTCTCTCTCTCTCTCTCTCTCTCTCTCTCACTCACTCACTCACTCACACACACACATACACACAAACAAACAAACTTCTACCTCTCCTGTACTGAAAAGGAGGTTCTCTTTCTTAGCATACAGCACAAGCTGTTCATGGAGGAACAGAGTAATCACTTCTTCCATGTGCAGTTCAGTTGGCTTCCATGTTGCACACTGCAAAAGGAAGTTCCCTTCTTAATGTGCAGCACAGAGATTGCCTAGGGAGCCTCTGTAGGTTAAATCCAGCACATGGGCCAAATGATCCCTACCCCTTATGCAAAAGGAATAATCATAAACTGCACTTACTAGGGAATATGTCTCTTAAAATTATTATGACTTGACTTCTGATAAAATGGGATCAGAATTAAAAAGCCCCCTCAGTCCAATTCCTACTTCAAAGGCAAGAAATAACCACTCACTCACTAGCTCTCCACAGATCGGTGTTAAGTCTTCAGAGAACACATGAACACCTTTCTCTAACAAAAAAATCATGTAAACCTGTTCATTTACGTCACAGTTCTCCGATCTGATCTGATCTGTGTCTTTAAACCATGGCTGTGGAGTCGGAGTTGTGGAGTCGGAGTCAGAGTCGGAAGCAATTTTGGGTGGAGTCAGTCGGTAGAAATGTTCTGACTCCGGCTTCAAAATAAATACTTTCATAGGAATTTAGGAAAGTTTTCTTGTTCAGAAATTTTAATCAAATAAATATATTTTATGTTCTGTCAATCTAGCCTGATGATTCACATGGTGGTGATGAAATGCCTTGTGCTACCATTTTACTATGGTAAATTTGTTATTAGTAGTTAATATACACTTGCCATTTATGAAGGAGTCGGAGTCAGAGTCGGACAGTAGAAAAATAGAGGAGTCGGAGTCGGAGGTTTGGTGTACCGACTCCACAGCCCCGTCTTGGCTGGTCCCACCTATTTTTCCTCTGATCCTGTCTTATGCCCACCTCCCCCACCTGCTGTCATGATCAAGAGCCAAGTATGCGGCAGGTGGACAGAACACGTGGAAGAGGCAATAGTTGCCTTATCTCCTACTGCACTGGAACATTTTAAAAAACAGACACCAGATCTCCAGGTTATGACCACCCTATTTTCATTCATTATTTTTGCTTGCTACAGAGAATAGATTGACCACAACAGAAGCAACACAGGTACCAACTTAACACCTGTAATTTTTGTGCTCTGCAAGTGAGGCAGACTTTCTTTATGAGCTGCTTTCCCCTGAAGTTAGGAATGGGGATCCTGTGACCCTCCCGATGTTGATAGACTTCAACTCCCTTCAGCATGGTCAATGGTCAAGGACAAAAGGAGCTGTAGTCCAGCAACCTTGGGGAGGAGGGGCACAGGTTCCGCACTTCTGTTTTCAGTATGGTCAGTATACACAAGGTGGGATCCAACTAAACAGCTATGAGAGTATAATGACTTATAGCTGTGGAATGTAACTTCCTTGGCCACTCCTCGGCCCATGCCCCCCTGTGCCTTTCCTAAATCTGCCTCAGAGGGTTGGGAGAAAACCCCACAGCAGATTTGGGGGGGTGTGGGGACAGGGAGAGGTGAGGGCAGGGAAGTTGCATTGCACAGCTAAACGTCGTTGCACTTACGGCAACTGTTTAGTTGGATGCTGCCCAATGGTTCCTAATTCTTGCCCAATTAATTTACTTTTGAACAACAACCAATGAAATAAGTTACATATTGCCAAAGGCTTCCCATACAAACACTGGAACTGAACCATTCCCCAAACTCTTTGTCCAAGAAAATAAACTGTCCGGATACTAATGTATATCTCTATTCATTTTACTAAACTGAACATATCACATATTATTACTATGGGGAAATATTACCCATAGACCTTTTTTTCTCCTGGGCCACAGTCAACGATGCTGGAGAAGATTTAGGCCTCAATAGATCTGCTTGCATGCTTTTGATACTGCAATCAATCAGCAAGCCTAGCCAGATAAGCAAGAGCAGCAGCAACTGAAGTTATTCAAGGCCTACAGCAATCCTCAGTCCTTCCAATTGTAGGAAATTCTCACAAGTATTACATTCTACACATAGAGTCAAAATAGCAACGCCCAAACTTACATTTCCTTAGCAGCAATGAAGAGTTAGATACTTGCTTTTCTGTACCACAATTGTATCACAAGGGGAGAAGACTGTGTTCGGGATAGAGGCCTGCTGATTGCTGGTGATGCCTCAGCATCTCTGCAAAAAGTATAGGAATGTATATGTCCATGATTGTACAACGAATGACAGAATTTTACTTCTAATGAAAAATCTACTGTGTCTATCAGAACCTTTTTTTAAAAAACAAGTTTTTATCCCTCTTTGTTGTGGAGTAGGCTCCTCCCATGTTTTGTGGAAGGGTTCCTGTGCCTTAAATAGCTACATGGCAGGCAGAAATTCAACAGGTGTAACAATGCCCATTTTGGCATCTTCATGAGATGCATCTCCTGTTGAATTTCTGCCTGTTATGAAACGGTTGAAGATGTAGGCAACTTGCAAAAAAAAAAGAAAGTGGTGACATTATAGTATATAGAGAAAATATTTTTTAAAGGTTAAAAAGCCAATTGCTCAGGAAGCAGAATATATACAAATTATTTGTACAGCTAGTGGCCTAGAGGTGAAACTCGTTTCTTCAAAAGCCTCCTGTCTCTATCTATAAAACTCAATTACTGCCTGAACACACTTATGATGTTCCATGTCATATGAGGTTCTATGGCTGCACTCTATTTCCCCCACCGCTGTTTCACTCTCTTGCCAGTAAATAAATAAAGCAGGAAAAATGTTGACTGATCACAAAATCTTGGTTTCTTGCAGGAAAAAATGGATGTTGTTCCCTCTCCCCCCTCCCAACATATTCCTCTTTTTAAATGCAGTTTTTAAATGCTAGCTTTTATTTAACACAGTGCAAGTAGCTCCACAGCACAATCCTATGCATGTTTACTCAGAAGTAAGTCCCAGGTAAGTGGGTATAGGATTGCCGTCCAGCTCTTATTCTCAGGCTCCACTGCATGGCACAACACAGGCTATGGTTTTAACCTCTCTGGTAACTGGCCATAATTTCCTCCAGAACACTTTATAGCACAATCTGCAAATGCTGATGACATTCGTGTCCTGTTTTCTGCCTCCTTTAAATTCATTCATTGGTGAGCAAGCTTATTAATGCAGAATGTATTTCTCCTGAGTCATATCAATACTGAAAACTGAATTGCTAGCATTTACATGGATAACAAGCCTGCTGTTTGGTTTTCTGAAACCATAATGCCATCTGCAACTTACTCTTTACAGTGTACTCTTTAATTACAAGTCAAAGAAAAGGAGGGTTCTTTCAGGGATGACAACAGAAGAGCTTAAGGAGGTAAAGGCATTTAATGAGCTGCTTCTTAAATTTAGTCTATAATATAAATGTAAAGCCTACAGTAACTGCAACATACATTTCAAGTTCTCTTCTGTGTTCTTCTGTCCTGCATTATCAAAAGTCACACATGGCAAGGAAAGCCGCTCTCAACTGATGTTTAGCTGCACATGTGAAAACATACGCCAGGGGTAGCCTGCAACAGACTGACATGGCCAGCCCTCCAAATGGTGATGTCCTGTAATTCTCATCATTGCACACCATTGGCCATCCTGATTGAGGGTAATGAGAGTTGGAGTCCAATGACATTTACAGGGCATCATGCTGGCTATCCCTGTGGTAGGCTCTGTCTGTCCCACAAACCTACACTGGTTTTATACCTGTCAAACAATCCTGGAAACCATAGATTGCTGTGGACACTAAGACACTTTTAGGCCTCCTTCCCTCAGAGTCCACCTAGTGTTCTCACCATGGGCACATCTGCATGACAAACTTAAAATTATGTTTAATAGTCGTTCCCTTTCCTGAGGGAGCCCTGGGAAGTGTAGTTCTGAATGTGGTTTTCTCCCTTATAGAACTACAGTTCATACAGTTCCCTCGGGAAAGGGAATGACTATTAACACACAGTTGGGAAGTCTGTGGTTCAGATGTGCCACATGACTGAACTAGGTAAATGCTGAGGGTAAGAGACACGGAAGTGGCGAGGGTTGTGATCTTTTTGTATTTGTTTATTATTTGTACCTACAGTCCACCTTTCACCAAAGGGTCCCAGGGCGAGTTACAAGAATGACAATTAAAATGAGAACATACATTAAAATCATAAAATAAAACCACAAAAACTACTAATCATTCATTCATTCATTGGCGATCACTCATGGCTGAGTAAGATTGTCTTCCAAGATAAGGTCTTTAATAGTGGGTCCGTAAGTGACTGTGAAGGCCAATTCTGGATCCACACAGCCTCCCACAGTGAGGACATAGGTTTCCAGATGGAAGATGATCACAATGAGGATTTGTTTGATGTTCCTTCCACTTAGCTTGTTTGTCACATTCGTTCTCTATTTGTGCTTCTTTGAAGTCCACAGCACCTTTCATAATAGACAACCTCTATTTGGGATGTTCATGGGCCAAGACTTCCCAGTTCTCAATGTTCATGTTACCCTTTTTTTAGTTTCGCTTTAAGAACATCTTTAAACCTCTTTTGCTGTCCACCGATATTCTGTTTTCCATCCTTAAGTTGGGAGTAAAGTAGCTGCTTTGGAAGACGGTGATCAGGCATTCGAACAACATGGCCGGTCCAGCGAAGTTGATGTTGAAGGATCATTGTTTCAACACTGGTAGTGTTTGCTTCTTCCAAAACACTAACATTAGTCCCTCTGTCTTTCCAAGTAATTTGCAGAATTTTCCGGAGGCAGCATTGGTGGAATCTTTCAAGAAGCTGGGAATGGTGTTTATAAATGGTCCATGTTTCACAGGCGTTCAGTAAGGTTGGTAGTACAATGGCTCTGTAAATAAGCATTCTGGTATCCCTGCAAATGTCCCGATCTTTGAACACTCTATGCTTCATTCAGGAGAATGCGGCACTCGCAGAGCTCAGACGATGTTGAATTTTAGCATCGATGTCAGCTTTTACAGAGAGACAGCTGCCAAGATAGGGGAAGTGATCAACATTCTCCAGTGTCACATCATTAACCTGGATTGATGGTGCTACAGAGGGATTAGTTCGCACCTGTTGATAAAGCACTTTGGGTTTTTTAATATTAAGTGAGAGCCCAAGCTTTCCATATGCTTCTGCAAAGACATTTAGGATAGTTTGAAGATCTTTCTATGAATGTGCAGAGACTACATTATCATCGGCATATTGAATTTCTACGACAGAGGTTGACATTACCTTACTTTTTGCTTTCAGCCTACTGAGATTAAAAAGCTTTCCATCTGTTCGATATATGATTTCCACACCAGTAGGAAGTGTCCCCTCAATAAGGTGTAGAACCATAGCAATGAAGATAGCAAATAAGGTAGGAGCAATGACACATCAGCAAGAAGAGAGATACCTCGATAGTTCCTACAATCTGCTCTTCAAAGAGTGATAATTATGGTGTCCCTAAAGTCTTCTGGGATCTCCTCCTACATCCAGATTTTTTCGATGAGCTTATGAAGTTGTTGTGCAAGTTTAGGCCCACCTTCTTTAAAGACTTCAGCAGGAATCCCATCAGGTCCACTAGCTTTGTTGTTCTTCATTTGATTGATGGCTTTACTGACTTCATCCAAATTGGGGGATACTGCAAGCTCGACTCTAGTTTGTTGTTGTGGAATTTGCAAGAAGACCTCAACAGCCACAATAGAGTTACAATTAAAGAGGTCGTGGTAATACTTTTTCCAGCGCAGTGCAATAGACTCTATCCTTAAGAAGTTTGGTACCATCCATTGAACGTAAGGGATTTGTACCGTAATTTGTTGGTCCATAGATGGCTTTTGTGGCATTAAAAAAACCATGCATCATGAGCATCTGCAAAATGCTGGATTTCTTGAGCTTTCTTCATCCACCAGGGGTTCTTAAGTTCTCTAGTTTATCTTTGGACCGCAGCCTTTGCACTGGCATAGATTTTTTTCTTAGCAGCACAGTTAATGTCTTTCTGCCATATCTGGAAGGCTTTCCTTTTCTTGTCAATGATATCTTCAATCTCACTATCATTCCCATCAAACCAATCCTGATGTTTCTTAGTTTGGTATCCAATAGTTTGTTCACATGCTGCAATAATGGAAGTCATTAGTTTAATCCAATGTTCCTCGACATTTTCAGGGAGTTCCGTCGGTAGATGTTTCTTGAGAGTTGTTTGAAAGCAGGCTCGCTTAATAGGATCTTGAAGGGCGTGGATGTTCATTTTACGCCTTGGTTTTCTTCCTTGGACCCTACATTGAGGAACAATATTAATGGCCATAGTGGATCGAATTAATCGGTGATCTGTCCAGCAGTCATCGGCACTTGTCATGGCCCTAGTGAGGAATACATCATGACGCTCTCTGGCACGGACAATTACATAATCCAGGAGATGCCAGTGTTTTGACTGAGGGTGCTTCCATGATGTTTTAAATTTATTTTTCTGGCAAAAGAGTGTGTTTGTAATAACAAGATTATGCTCTGCACATTTAGTCAGAAATAGATTTCCATTCAGGTTGCTATTGCCAACTCCTTCTTTCCCAATGGTTTCTGGCCATAAATCAAAATCATGCCTGACTCTTGCATTGAAATCACCCAAGAGGATAATGTTATCCTCCTTATGTATATCTGATAAGATGGTATCCAGCTGGGTATAAATTTTTTCCTTGATGTCTTCATCAGCATTTAATGTTGGTGCATAAGCACTTAAAATAGCTGCCTGCTGGTTTTTGGCAAGTTTTAACTGGAGAGTTGAGAGTCGTTCATTAATGCCAATAGGAACTTCTGACAAGAGCTTCACAAGATTATTTGAAATAATCAATAATAATAAGTACAAATAATAATAAGTAAAAATAATAGTAAGTACAAATAATAAGTACAGAACAGCAGCATACAGCAATTGTATGTAGCTCTTAGGCTCAAAGACCTTGCCCCCTAGGAGGCACTGTGGTTCAGAGATGCAAACTATATTCTTTAGGACTGTTCATGTTGAATCTGCCTACTCTGAAGCTTGCCTACCTGCACTTCTCAATTCATATCACTCTTATGGGGATGCTACTATCTGTGAATACTACACTAATCCCTCAGCAATCCATTTAACTAGTACTTCTTGGTCAGCTTCTTGAAAATTCACACTAAAACCCGGAGCGGACTCTCTGCCCTACTGACATCAGAACCACCAGCCTCCACTGGAATATAATCCTAGCTATGATTTTTCCCTGTGAAAGCTTTGTATCAGTTTAGAGCTGGCTACATATTTTCGTATAATATTAGAGTATCATCAATTCACACTGCCTCATGTTTTGATCATTTGATGAAAGGAATGGAACTGTGAAATTAATAGGAATAACTATGGTACTATTTAAATCCATTTCATTAAAAGCTCCAAATGTACACAAATGCTTAAAGTGTATGCCATAATAAATTTGTTAGGGTTGTATTCAGCTAAGTCCTACTCAGAGAAGACTCATTTAAATTAATTAAACCTAATTTAACCTAAGTTAGTCATGTCTAGTAACTTCAATGGGTCTTCGCTGAGTAGGACTAGACTGAATACCACCCTTAATCTTTGTTCCCACAACAGTATTTTCATGCTTTTTGCTGCAACAGACTGACATGGCCAGGCCCTCCAGAAAGTACACAGATTATTCTCTGATCAGAATTTATTTCACAAACAATCTATGCAAAGGTCAGAGTATTCAAGGTCCCTCACAATCATTAAGGAAATCCCAGTGCTTGATGCCTCATAGTGCAATCCTATACATGTGTACTCAGAAGTAAGTCCCACTAAATTCAAAGGGCCTTACTCCCAGAAAAGGGCAAATAGGATTGCAGCCTCAGTCAGCGTATAACATTGGCTGAGGGAGGTCTCCCTGCCACTGCCTCTGAGATATTGCAAAGTTTGAATGAAACTATATTGTCTTTGCTTATGAAACAAAATGCCAAAGTAAAAAAAAAACCTGATCCTATGCTTGCTTACTCAGAAGCTCATCCCACTGTGTTCAATGAGCGGGAAATAGTTGAATAACTACCACTTACTTAGGCTTTGTAAGTAGCTGGCTTAGTGAGCAGAATGAACCAGCTCACAGGTGGTGGGGAGCCAGGAAGTGGGGACTAGAAGCCACATTGCCATTTGAGGGGTGACACAAAGCCAAATGCCCCTTCCCACAATAGTTTTTGTCACCCTGCTCAGTGCCCCCTCCCCACAGCATGTCAGAGATTTAAGATTAGTATACTGTTTCGGCTTCAGAGTTGTGCAGCTGTTTTAACACACTGGAGATCTGCATGTTTTCCATGGGTCACCATCTGCAAGCACCACTGTGCCCGCCAGCACTTCCTGTGGTGCCCATGAAAGGTCTCAGTAAAAATCACCTCAAAAATCCACAATGCATCAAGACTGTTTGCTCTTTCTGCTCAGTCCGTTTACTAGGAGTGTAGCCACACAATTTTCGTTGGGTGAGCAGAGACAAAAATTAGGGGGGGGGGAGCAAAAAAGGATTGGGGCACTAGTCACTATAAAAGAGGTTTTCTGGGAGAAAGTTTTCATAGGTAAAGATGACAAAAATAAACCCCAATTTATGCATTTTAATTGGGAACTATGACAGTATTTTCCACTTGCAAAATAGTTGTGTAAACTAAATAACCATGAGTAAGAAGTAAATGTATATTGTGCAAGTCATCCTACCATAATGACCTGAACTGTTAATAGAGTCTAATGCACCATGATTTCTCTGCAAACATGCAGAGGAACTGTTTGCTTGAAATTCCTTCAAATATGTTACTTTCAAAAGCCAAGCTTACTAAGTTTGCTTTTGTTTGATGAAGCACTGAACGCCTGTGTGGTGTCAGCCCATGTGTCAAAGTTGAGTTTTCACACACAGCTGTAGATGCACCAAAGGTGAGTCCTGCAGGATACAAAGTGTACATGCTTAGAAAGGCTTCGTTGTACTGGTACAATGTTTTAGTAAGCTTGTGAACTGTGAGTTCAGTTCTCTTGAGGCAGCTGCTTCCTGAAACTAGCTACTCTGGGCTCCTTTGCCATGCCAGGGAAGCAACTGAGAAGTTTCACTTTAAAAATTAAATTAAAACCTATAAACATAAGGAAATGCTTGACAGCATATCACATAGAAACTATATGTTTCTCCCAACTACAGATGCTAGAATTAACTGTACAAGCACACAATCTCTGTCCTACCCTACCCTGGACCAGCCAGCTAACACTGCTTCTGGTAACACTGCTAACACTGCTTCCATTGCTGGGCTCCTCTATGCTACTCTGCAACTTTGGGATGAGTGATGTACTCCTAAGTCCAGGATGATCATTGCCTCTCTGTGCTCCCAGCCACTCCTGCTTAACTGCTGGCTGGCCCCTGCCAGCCACCTTCTTCTCTTCCTCCTACTTCTACTGCCCCTATAGCCACAAGACACTATCTGGTATCTTGTTCCCCTAATCCAGACACACACACACAAGGGCAAGAACTACAAGTTGAAACCCGCCTGTAGATACTGGGGTGCCAGACAATGCCTGCCTCTGCCTGCTGCTGCAGCACAAACTGCTTGTTCTAGCTGTAATTAGCTAGAAACGTTCTAGCTGTAATTTAAGAGTACTGCCAGGGAAAAATTAAAGTTGTTTACATTGTAGCAGAATCCTGTGTGTGGCAACCAATAGATAAATAGCAATATATAGAACGAACCCAAGAGCTCAAGGAGGTCAGCACTGAACAAAGTGGAATGCATGTTAGATCTGAGCTTCCACATGTCTTCTGCTAACTTGCTCTTTCATATTACCACCTAGCACACAGACTTTACAAAACCTTGGCCATAATAATAACCTCCCTGTTCTCTCTTATTATCTAGAAAGGATTAAGATTGGTCAAAATTACAAAACAAGTGGAACATAAAAAAAGCCCCCAGTGCTGCTCAAATTTGATTAAATTAAATTTGGCTCAGAGGAGAGCAACAAAGATAGTCAGCGGTATGGAAAACAAGTCTACTGAAGAAAGTTTGACAGAACTTGAGTAAAGGAGACATGCTAGCAGCAATCTTCATATACCCGAAGGGCTGTCACATAGAAGAAGGCAGAAGAGGCTGATCTATTAGGGCGAAAGGGGCATCATCCCACCAATCCCAGCCTGCCCTCAGCCAGCCCCCATCTGCCTGACTTCTTCCTTACACCAGTTCAGGGGTTGGCACTGCCTTTCAGCTTCCCCTTTCTTTGTCTCAGTGTTGCCCTTGTAGAACTCAGCAAGGAGGAGGAGAAGGATTGTACAGCTGTATACTATAGCCAGCAGGGATTTTTTGCATTCCGCAATGTTATTGAAATGAACAGTGAAAATACCTCCCATACCATTCTGATGGTTTCCATAAGCTCATTTCAAAACAAAACCTTACAAAACGTATAGTCCTGAACTCAGAAAAGCTTGCTTAACAACCCTCTAAATTTTCATGGCACTACACAAAACAGTCAGAGAGAAGCGAGAGTTCAAAGTGTAAAAAGGGGGGGAACAGACCCCTCCCTGTCCCCTTCCAATCCCCTCCTTCCCCCTCCCCCTCCTTCTGCTCCCCTCTCCCCCCTTCCTCCTTCCCTCTACTCTCCCCTCCCCCTTACCTATCCTAACCATGATTGCCCGGGACAAAATCCCACTGAACTGAATAAACACACAAATGATCAAACCTGCCCTCCCCCTCCCCCTCCTGCCTGCTCCCCTCCCTATCCCCTGTGGTCAGTTTCACCTATCCTAAGCATGATAGCAGGGGAGTAAATCCCACTTAACTCAATAAGCATGCAAATGATCAATCCATTCTCAGCAAATTTGCACAGGATGCCATTCCCTACCTCTCGGATTAAAAAGCAGAGAAATTCACTAATAGGCAAAAAACCTTTCCATTTAAGAACGTACCTATAGCCAACAGATATTTCTATCAAACTTTAACAAGCAGGAAGATTGGGCAGCTATAGTGCATCCACCAGGGGAGCAAGAGACCTGACCTCCTCTCTGAGATATTGTACTGCCCTACAAATTGGTCAAACTGCAAACACAATTTGGGTTGGTCCTTCACAGTCCAATCCACTTGCTGTGTAGCTTGGAAGAATTTGGTTACGTGCCTCTTTTTAATTTCCCTGCTTTTTAAAGTTTGATAGAAATATCTGTTGGCTATAGGTATGTTCTTGAACCGCAAGGTTTTTTTGCCTATTCGTGAATAGAACTAGAATTAGTTGGCTCTCCTTGTCATGGGCTCTGTCTCCACTTTTTGTTTGGCTTCTCTGTCTCCAGTCGCAGCAGTCTCAACGGTCACTAGGCACCACTGGGAAAAGGCAAAGACTTGTACACTGCTGCCCTAGAGGTCTGGACTAGATCAGATGGTTTAAGTTACAGAAGGCTAGATTTCAGTTAAACCTCAGGAGAAACTTCTTAATGGTAAGAGGAGTTCAACAATGGAACTAATTGCCAAAGGGCATGTGTTTGTGATCAGCTTCACTGGAGATAGGTTGGCAGGGTGTGTGTGTGCTCTAGTTCTCGTTTTCCTGCAAAGAGCATGGAGTTGGACAACATGGCCTACAATACCCCTTCCAATTCTGGGATTGTGTGGGTTCCAAAGACAAATAGGTCCAGGAGTATAGCGAGACAATTTTAATTGGGGGTGCAGAGACAAAAAGGGGGGGGAGAAGGGTTGTGGCATTGGCCACTATAAAAGAAGTTTCTGGGGGAAAGTGTTTTCATAGGTAAAGACAAAAAAACCTCCCAATTTATGCATTTTAATTAGGATTATGACTTGTGAAGTTTACAAAAAAGCAAATCAATTCAAATACAGTATTTTCCACATGCAAAAAAGTTGTGCAAACTAAATAAAAGTGACTAGGAAGTAAATGTGTATCATGTACATCATCCTCCATAATGACCTGAACTGTTAATGAAGTCTAATGCGCCGTGATTTTTCTGCAAACTTGCAGAGGAACTGTTCACTTGAAATTCCTTCAAATATGTTACTTTCAAAAGCCGAGATTTCTAAGGTTGCTCTTCTCTGATGAAGCATTGAATACCTGTATAGTGTCAGCGCATGCATCAAAGTTGAGAATGAATTTTCACACACACCTGTTGATGCCCCAAAAGTGTGTCCTGCACATACGAAGTGTACAAGCATGGAAAGGCTTCCTTGTAGAGGTACAATGTTTTAGTAAGCTTATGAACTGTGAGTTCAGTTCTCCTGAGGCAACTATTTCCCTAAACTAACTACCCTGGTCGCCATTGCCATGCCAGGAAAGCAATTAAGAGAAGTTCCACTTTAAAAATTAAATGAATACCTATAAACGTCTCTTTTCATAAGGAAATGCTTGCTAGCATGTCATATAGGAAATATACGTCTCTCTGAACTACAGGTGCTAGAATTAACTGTACAAGCACACCATCTCTGTTCTACAGAAAGGCCCCAGCCAGCAAACACTGCTTCTGATGGCTCTACCAGCAAATGTCACATGCCCTGTTATGATGGCTCTACCAGCAAATGTTACACGCTCTACTTTGGTAGTTGATAAGTTCACATGAGAAACGTTAAATAAGGTGAATTATTTATAATGATGTTCACAGTTTGGTGGAGATCTAAAACTGTTATTTGATCTTTAAATTCTTCTGGGATGTTATTTAAATTGTATTTTGGCATTATGATTGCTTTGTTGTTCTTTAGCTTTACTCTGATTTTCAGTATTACCAGTTCATGATCTGTACTGCAGTCTGCTCCTGGTCTTGTTTTCGGAGAAAGGATGGAACCTCTCCATCTTCTGCTTCCAATTTGATTCCTATATTGACCATTTGGTGATGTCCATGTGTACAGTGATCTTTTCAGTTATTCGAAAAATGTGTTTGCAAGAAACAAATTATTGGCTTCACAGAATTCAATAAGTCTCTCTCATGCTTCATTTCTATCTCCTAAGCCCTATTTTCCTACAATTTCTAGTTCTTCTCTGTTCTCTACTTTTGCATTCCAGTCCCCATGTTCATCAGGGCATCCTGTTTTAGTGTGTGATCAATTTCTTCCTGTACTTCTGCATAAAATCTCTCCATTTCCTCTTCTTCTGTGTTTGGCTTTGGAGCATAGACTTGGATGATGGTTATGTTGATAGGCTTCCCATTAAGTCTCATTGATAACACTCACTCATACCTTGCATTATAGCTCCTAATTGCTTTTGCTACACCACTTTTCACTATTAGAGCAACCCCATTTCTTAATTTCTCATTTCCTGCATAAAATACTTTATAGTTGCCTGATTGAAAGTGTCTCATTCCCGTCCATTTTAATTCACTCACACCAAGTATTGTAGTATCGATACGTTCCATTTCTTGCTTGACAATTTCTAACTTTCCCTGGTTCATGCTTCTCACATTCCATGTTCCTATTGTGTATGTTGTACAACTCTAGACTCTCTTTTTGCATCTGTGCGCTTCAGCCTCTGGGCTTCCTTTCGGCTTTGATCCTGTTGCATCATTAGCCACAGCGCTACTCGTACCTGTCCATTGTTCTTCTCCAGTAACTCAATGAGTGCCATCTGAACTGGGGGTCTCATCTGCCAGCACTATCTCGTGTTGCATTTTGGATACTCTGTTCATAGGGTTTTCATGGTAAAAGGTATTCAGAGGTGGTTTACCATTAGCTTCCTGAGTCTGGATGCATCCTAGTCTGGTGTCCCAGCTTTGACCATTCCGCCTTTGGTGCCCCTGCTAGGAGTCTAGCCTCTTGGTCTAGACTCCTGACGGCATTGCTCTCAGCTTCTTTGATACTGTCAAATCCTCTCACCACGTCAAGTCAACCCTCACTATCTATCTATCTATCTATCTATCTATCTATCTATCTATCTATCTATCTATCTATCTATCCATCCTACAGATAAATGCATTGGGATACCCAGAGAATACTTCCATCTGGTGACCTTTTAAAGATGAACAGATTTATTGTAGAACAAGCTTCTGTGGACTAGCATGCAGCTCATCAGATGCAAAAAAATATTGCTTTTCCATACTCATGATTCAGAGCATACTAAACAGGCTAGCCAACTGGCATCTCACTGAGCAGCTGCTTATGCAGTAGCTTCAAAACTGAACTGCTTTATGTGGAACTTTATGCAAGATGTTGTTACATTTTTATGACATCTATGCACCAGTTTAATATGCATGTTTACTGATTATTGTATCCATTGTCTATTTACAGTTTCTATATTTTTCTATCGTTTATATGCACTCGGGTCCTGCTTGCGGGCTTCCCCCAGGCACCTGGTTGGCCACTGTGAGAACAGGATGCTGGACTAGATGGGCCACTGGCTCTTCTTATGTTCTTATATATAAGATTTGATTGCTCACTTCCTGGTTGTTTTCTCCCCACTAGTTTTCCTTCCTCCTCCCAGGTGTCACAGAGTGCCATGTATTTTGCAAACGAACAGGGACACTTTGCTCTTTGTGTTTAAACCCTTTGCTCCACTTGGGATCAAGGAATTTAGCACATGCTCAGAGATACTCAAGATGCAAGAATAATTTGAAAGCTATTTATAGCAACAGATTGTTCACCCTTTTGGCTAAAGGGGGCATGGGGGCCCTCCAGCCTGTGAGCCAAAATAGGCCCACCAGGGGTCCTAATGTGGCCTGCGAGGCTGTTTCCCCCCCCAGCCATGCCTACTTGCCATCACACTTGCCATCAGGTATAGAGCAGGCAAAGCTACTAAATAATAATAGCCTGGTCAGGGTTGCTCCCACTATGAGAAAGATGCTGGGGGCTGTAGGGCAACCCACCTCTTCCTCCTGAGCCCCCTGGCTATTCCCCTCTGTTGGAAATCAGGGCTATGTGTGCCACAGGTCTGTCATGCACCCCAAACTAGCCTACTGTCCTTAGGTACACTGGAGGATGCTATCGCTGGAGATTTAACTGTAGGTCGAGTCAACTATGTACATGAAATGGTGGGGAAGACAGCTTCTTAATTTTTTTGCCTCAGGCAGCAAAATGTCTTGTGCCATCCGTGAGCCTACTCCTGTGCAGATCAAGGTATGCCTAAGTGTTTTCTGAATAAACAAATGGCTGGCTGGGCTCACGTTGCATACTGAACTTATTTTTTGAAAACTGAAAACCGGCAAGCCTAATTTATGACTGGGAGTTTGTAGATAAAAAAAGGTTTGCTTTTCAGGCACCCGAGCCCTGTTCTGTTTTTTCTTTCATTCTAGAGCCCTTCTATGCCCTACCTCAATCATAGGAGTAGGCTAACAGTAGGATCCTCTGTAAAATTTATTCAGAAGTGCCACTGGCTTTAATGGGGACTTATGCATATTTACTTGGAAATAAATGCCAATGAGCTAATTGAGACATGCAAACATGCATGGGGCTGTGTTGTAAAGGTAGGCAGAGAGGGGTTTTTTGCTTATGTATATGTGCTCAATCATTTTTCAATCCCATCTTGCAAATATTTCTCCTCAAACTGGTCTCCATTTTCATTGTCCACTTTACAGGTCTGATGAAGTAGGCTCTTTGCCTGTCAAACCTTTAGCTGAAATAAACTTTATTTATTTATTTATTTATTAAATTTATTAGTCGCCCATCTGGCTGGCTGTCCAGCCACTCTGGGTGACGTACAAAATAAAAACATACACATACATTAAAACATTAAAAATCTCAACAATAATAATAAAACCTAACCCACCCCAAAAGCCTGCCTGAAGAGCCAGGTCTTCAAGGCCCGGCGGAAGCGCATCATAGAGGGGGCATGGCGGAGATCATTTGGGAGGGAATTCCACAAAGTGGGGGCCACAACTGAAAAAGCCTTCTCCCTAGTTCTCACCAGTCTAGCTGTTTTAACTGGTGGGATAGAGAGGTCTTTTGAGGCTGATCTTGTTGAGCGGCATCCCTGATGATGGCAGGTTGCCACACATGCTTTCTCCTTTTGCTGAAGTAACTTTACAACCCACAGGCTAAGGCAGACCATTTGAGCTCCGTTGCAGTGGTTCTCAAACTTTTTTGGTTTGCGGCACACTGTAAAACATATAAAAATTTTCTGGCGCACTTCATGTACAAAATTAAAGATATATTAATATATTTTAAACTATGAATAAAAATAAGCTATAGAAAACTATTACTTACCCTATACAAATGGGTTTCTTCTCATTTTTAAAATATACTTTCATAATATTTGATGCACACCTAGCCACCTCTTAGGGCGCACCAGTGTGCCTGGGAGCACTGTTTGAGAATCATTGAGTTAAGTAGTTACTCCTAACAGTGTATAGGACTGCAGCCTTAGAATGTCCATCAGGGCAACCCCACGCATATTCACTCCGAAGTAAGTCCCTCTGTGTTCAAGTGGCCTTATTTTCTTACAAATATGTTCAGGATTGCAGCCTCTAAGAGTACATAGGACTACGGCCCTAGTGGGCTGTACGTCAGGCCGGAGGACAACGCTGCCGGATGTTTATCTGAGGCAGCCGTGCTGAGCGAAGGAGAGACTTTAACAGTCTTTCTGTTCGGCTTCGATGGACTCTGCTGGTTCCGCCCAGCCGAAGGGGTAGCGAGGGAGGCCGCCGAGTAGCGGCGCGTGATGTTCCCGCCCAGCCAGCCATGGCCATTGGCTGTATCTGTTGCAGTATCGGTAGGCCGCGGTCGGCGTCGCTGTGGGCCCGCCAAGGGAATCGGGCAGCTCCCTTCTTGGCGTCAAGCGAGAAGGTTGTTCGGTGCGGACGGAGCTTGCGCCAGCCTCTTCTCGCTGCACGGCCCAGGCAGTGCGCTTTCGTCGCCGACCCCGCCTCCGTCCCTCGCACTCGCCGCCGCCTGAGAGGCGAGCAAACGAGCGGGGGTGGGTCGAGGCGAAGCAGTGGGAACAGCCCCTTCTGCAGCAGCCGGAGCCTCCTCCACGTCCTCAGTGCTCGGGCATGGCCGACAGCGCCAGTGAGAGCGACACGGACGGCGCAGGAGGCAGTGGAAGTGGCGGTGGAGGGGCACCGGGAGCGCTGCCCGGCTGCCCGGCGGGGCCTGGCTCGGCGGGGGGCACCAAAGCGGGCGGCATCGTGATCTCGCCGTTCCGGCTGGAGGAGCTGACGAACCGTCTGGCGTCGCTGCAGCAGGAGAACAAGGTGCTAAAGATCGAGCTGGAGACCTACAAGCTCAAGTGCAAAGCGCTGCAGGAGGAGAACCGCGACCTTCGCAAGGCCAGCGTCACCATCGTGAGTAGAGACGGAGGGGAGGGGGGAGAGAGAGAAGTGACCGGACCCCCGCCTCGCCCCAGGCCGCGGCGCCCTGGGTGTGTAGCTCAACTTCGCTTAGGCGACCCAGGCCGAGCCTCGGTGAGCTGGTGATGTGGGGGCGGCCGCGGGACCCGCCTCAGGTGGAGGTGCTGTTCTCGAGTGTCAGCTTTGGCCTTCGACTGTGAGTGCTCTGGCGGTTTCAGGTGGGAGTGCTTGTGGGTGGTCGGAAAAAGGGAAGGGAAAAAGTGGAGGCCCGCTGGGAGGGCTCCGGTATTTCCCGCGCCTCCTTTGAATCCTAGGCCGAGCGTTCATCTTTTCTCTATCCCAAGTGCAAGCGGCTGCTTTTATCTCTTCGCTTTGAGGGCTCGATCCTTCCGTACGTTTACTCGGAAGTAAATCCGACCGAGGACTGGGTCCTAGGGGAGTGTGCACACAGGGCTGCAGGTTGGAAAAGTGAAGACTCATAATTTGAGTCAGGCCTTCTTGATATTTGGCTGCCTGATGGGAGTCTTTTTCTTTTGCTCATCGAGAGTGTTTCTCGCATATATTTGAGGGGAATTGCCTCTTTTGTTTCTCTTTTCCCTGTTGACGCCAACGCACACACTATGGCCTGTGTTTGAGTGGTTAGGATGTGATTCTTTGTGCGTGCGCCCAATATGAGGGTATAGCAGTAATTCCCAACGTGGGTAGTAGCACCCCCCTGGGGGGCGTTACAGCCTTTCAGGGGGGCGTTTGCATGACTACAAACTTTAGGGGGGCGTTTGGGTTCATTAGGAGGGCGTTGACATTTGGCGGTCTGATGCGACAGTTGAAGCGTTTAATTTTAATTTTATTTAATACAGAAATTATTAATTTTTAAACTGTTTTGTCCCCAGTTAGAATGTATTTAATAGTCTCAATTCATGGAAATAACACTATAGATAGTGTGTGCTCTTTAGTAAAGAAATTCTGAATAGCAGCCAGTGTCATATCAAGGAATGGGGATATTAGCCATGCCCCAGCACTAGGTAATGTTCCGATGCTGTCTTGAGGGATGTTGGAACCAATCACGAGAGAGTGTTTGATAAGCTGGGTGTATTGGTGGAGGGCGCATTCTTTGCTGTGTGCAAACGAGTGATGTAGACAGTCAGTTATTTGCTGGAATGGGACACACTCGCTACCTGTTGTTTCTGTGATGTTTACTTTTCTATAACTATGTATGTATATTAATAAATCATACTAAGAATTCAATGTGTAATCTGAGTGCAATAAAAAGCATGATAAAAATGATCAGTAATAATCATTGAAAATACCTTTTATGCATTACTCATATTTTAAGGGAAGAATAGGAAGCATTGGCATATAAATCTGAGGGGGGCGTTGGGCACAAAAAGATTTTGCCAAGGGGCGTTGGGTCGAAAAAGGTTGGGTAACTCTGGGGTATAGTATGGCTTTGGAGATTGTTGCCAGCCCAAGCTTTGTTTAGAATGAACAGGGTACTGAGTAAGTTGGGAAGAGGAATAAAAGCAAGGTAGTAGGCCTAGATGTAGTAGGGAACAGACGAAGGGTAGAACTAGAAGAGGAATGGTCTTCAGATATTGTATACCTCTATATAGTAAAGTCAGATATTGACTTTTTGCTGTTTTCCCTGCCATTCCATTACACTAACCCAGAAAAATAGGACAGGGGGCAGATCTATGCAAGTACTGGCTGGCTTGGTTTGTAATGGCTGGGGTCACCAAGGGCACAAAGCAAGTTTAGTTCCTCATGCCAATGGGATCATCAAGCATACCATTTTACTTTCTCCCAGATAATTGAGTGGTTGCTGTTCACTAGTAATATGTGGAAAGTCTGCTGTCATGCCAAAAGACTTACTATCTAGTATCAGTGTGTCCGTTATTTACCCAGCTCCTTCGGCAGACCTGCTGTAACCTCCTTCATTATTCATGTGTGGGGTCCCTGTCAAAAAGTTCAGAGTTACTGTGTTGTCAAAACCCTGTGGAGACATAACACCTGAATGCTTCCATTCAATTGTATTAGTCCAGCTGTTTCTGCACACTAGTATATTGGATCTAGCAATGACTTTAAAGTGAGGCAGTGATAGGTATAGCTTTCTTCCCCTCCCTTTTTTTTTGAAGAGAATCAAACTTATTTGTGTTGGACCAATGATATGTCTGAATCAGAATGGGTGCTTTCAAAGGTTTGAGCTAGGATTAGCTGTCTTGTGGGTTTGATTCTTGGAAAGATTCTCAATCCTGATGATATTCCATGTTTTACAATATATTCAAGGCTGCATTCCATATCTGCAGAAAGGTCATGTGAGTTTGCCACTGCCTTTCTTTTGATATTTGACTTTGTATATGGTTTGCATAGTGCGTCAAGGTGAAAAGTGTACTTTACTGCCTCCAAGTGATGTCTAACTGGATTTTAGATGTCTAGAATAGCTTGCAGTTATTAATATTTTACATTGCTAAGCACAATGCTGATGAAGACCCTTGGGAGCTGACACAACTGTTGGTGCAGGGCTGAGCTTTTAATAATGAATATTGGATACTGTAGTAAGATACACAGTTGGTTTGATGTGAATTGAAGTCACGCCAGATATATACTGAACATAATCTCGCTTATCTGTTGTAGACACAAACTGCTCACAAATATATTGTGGCAATAGTGATATGTTCTAGGGGACCAGACTTGTCCACTTATTGTACCAAAAAGTGTCTTCCCATCATATCTTAAAGACTTGTGTTTTATTTGAAAAGAGTGATCATTCATGCTATGATCTCCAATTGATTTATTGAGCTTCATGTCTTGGTATAGTTGAAACATACCTGTAGACTCTGTTATAATTATATGCTTGCCAACTTTATTATAGAAAATTTAAGTTATTTTCCTAATGTCATCCTTTTGTGGCACCAAATTGAGAGTACACTTGGGATAAGAAGCTTATCTCTGATCCTGCCAATCCTTTTGATAGGGCTGTAATAATAAACGAGAGACATATCCAGAAAGCTTTGGTAGTTCACATCTCTCAGTAGCATTCTTAAAAGCTTTTGTGCATCCTCAGAAGTGCCAGTAGCACTTAAAAGTTAGTGTGTAGTCTTTGGCTAGCAACTTAGTATCTCCCCCCACTTCTGGGGAGGAAGCTGTAGAGATGTGCTATTAAGCTACCTATCTGTATACATGTGTAACTTGACTCTGCCATGAAAAAGAAAACTAGGTTAGGTTGCAGCCTTTAGCAGAATTAGAAGTTGCTATAGTACCTTAGAATATTAAAGTTTAGGACTGACATTGCTACAGTTGACTAACAGCAAAATCCTGATCATGTTCTTCTCAGATGTAAGTCCTGTTGAATTCAGTGGGGTTTACTCTCAAGTAAGTGGCAGCAGAATTGCAGCCTTGCATGTGTGGAAATCACATTTTTTTTCTAATCACGGAAGAGGAGCTGTAACCTCCAGCAAGTTCTCTTCCCCAGATTAAGCTGCTTGTTCAGGTAACATCTGCATGGGATCTAAGGCTGTGTACCCCTATCTGCAACACTAGCCTTGGTAGCTTTACAGCTGTAGAGACAATAGTGATGGAGAAGCCTTGCTTGTGGAGGGAGGGAGAGTCATAGAATCATAGAACAGTGGAGTTGGAAAGGGCCTATAGGTCAGTCAGGGCAGGAATCCAAGTTAAAGCATATCTGACCAGTGGTTGTCCAGCTGCCTCTTGAACACCACCAGTGTTGGAGAGCTCACCACCTTGCCAGGTAATTGGTTCCATTGTTGTACTGCTCCAACAGTTAGCAAGTCTGCATTCCTATACTCATTTCCAAATGACAGTTGTTTCCCCATCTCATGCAATTCTGTTGAGTAGTGAGATTGACTTAACAGGATCTCAAGCAGCTTCTGAGCTGATCCAATTTCACATGTAAGGAAAACTTAGAAAGAGAACAAAAATGTATGGATGAGAAAGAAAGGTAGATTTGCTGTTCTTTTAACAATAGCTGTATGTATGGCTATGTGAATTATCCTTTCAAATAATTAAAAAACAAAAACTTTAAGAATATATTGATGTGGGTATTGTTGATAGGTGTATTACTCCTCATGAACATAATAAAGAATACCAAGATAGGTGCATTTTTGTTGAATCAATGCTGTTGGGAGCTAACTTTGGTTTTTGCCAATACTACATTGAAGCATTGCAGATACCTTCCAAACCAGTTTGGCGTGGTACTGTGGTCGGTCAAAAAGCCTGTATCCTGTCAGCAGTGATACCTCTACAATATCAACTCCAGCTCTCTGAAAAGTTATAAATAGCCTAACTAGTCTAGTTCATTGTGGAATTGACATTCTTAAGCAACCACTAACTTAATTTATAGACTGAGTAAGTCTGTCTCTTTGATTGAAGTTGCTGATTAGTTAGGCTTATTCAATTCTTAAATCTGAATGTTTGTTTAAGAGCTAAATAGCATTTTGGAATTTTGAGCCTTTTCTGATATTAGAAAAACTTGTTCTTGGAGTTTTAAGCATAGTAGTAGAATTCTTCATGGTTCTGGAATTTTGAAAACTTTGTGAATTTGACTCTTTGATACTCAGTCTGTCCCATTGTTCAAGAGGCAGTCTTGTGAAACTGATTAAAGTATGGCTTACTATGTATTTCTTGGAGGAGAATGACCACATCTAGTTAGGAAGGAGTCCCTTCTGCGTCCTAGAGTTAGACACAAGATGCCCTTTGGACAATTGAAGGTTCTTGAACAACTGTGTGATCACTCTCTACTAATTCTAAATACTTAGTAGATGGGGGTGTCTTTCACACCCCTGTCCCTGGCTCCCCATATCAGAGAAGGTCTGCCTTAGGGAGCATGTGTATGGTGAGGTGAAAGTGGATAGAGAGAGGCTTTCTCCTTCTGTCATAATAATAGAACCCAGGGTTATCCAGTGAAACTGAAAGCTGGGAGATTTGGGACTGAAATCATAGTGCATAGTTCAACAATGGAATTTGATACCATAAGACAGCCTTTCCCAACCAGTGTACCTCCAGATGTTGTTGGACCACAATTCCCATCTTTCCTGACCATTGGCAATGCTGGCTGAGGCTGATGGGAGTTGTGGTCCAACAGGCTGCCATAAGATGTAATGGTTGGGATGGTTTTTAAAGGTGACTGTACTACTTCATGGAAGATAAGGCTATCAATGGCTACTAGTCACCTCTAGGATCAAAGGCACCATGCCTCTGAAAACTAGTTACTTGGGATCATAAACAGGAGAGGGCTATTGTGTTCATGTCCTGCTAATGGGCTTCTCATAGGATCTCACTATCTCACTGGCCATTGTGGGGAACAGAATGCTCAACAGGCATTTGATGTGATCCAGCAGGGCTGTCTTACATTCTTATCTGTCCCTGACTTCCAAAAGAAGCAGAATCTGGCATTGCCCAGGGCCCTACTGGCTAATAGGAAGAAATATATTCTCTGCTTGCTTGGTAGACTCCACCAAAGTCTGGGTGAAATTTCATGTGCATAGTGCTGTGAAGGTAACCTCATTTAATGGATTTTCTGTTAGGCCTCTGTAGTATAGAAAGTGAAGTGTTCCATACTACTTTGTCTGGATGCCTCTGTGGCTCTCTGAGAATGAAATGAACAACTTTTAAACAAATAAATTATCTGGATAAGGACTTGTTTTAAAATATGTATTTTGAATATAATATGCAATAAGCTGCATAGCAGGCAGAAGAGGAAGGCAATGGTAAACCACCTCTGACTACCGCTTACCGTGAAAACCCTATTCATAGGGTCACCATAAGTTGGGATCGACTTGAAGGCAGTCCATTTCCATTTTTTTATACTAAAAGAGAAAGCCTTCTAGTTTGTGGCTTCTCAAGTTTGATACCAACTAGTATATTCAAATAATTTATGTCGAATGAGGCTTAATTGAGGTGCCTGTTATGGATTGGCATAGAAAAAAATATTAAGTAAATGATATTAAGTAAAAGATTCTTTTCATCACCTTGTTTTTACTATGATGGAACAGGTCACATAAGGATAAGTTGTTGTAGGTACACTATGGATGTTTTAAAGTTCAGTATTGGTACATATCATGCCGGGAGCATTAACTTGTGGGGAAAGTGCCATAATTAATTGCAAATGAGAAGATCTTATTTTTACTCATTACAGAGAAAGTTTGCCTTGGATGCAAATCTTCATATTAAAGGTTTGAAATTTATGCAGTTAGATGCAAGCAAGTTCAAAGGAATTATTGTAATATTAAATAATTATAATTGGCAATCTTTTTTTTACTACAAAATATCAAACTATTATCCAATGTAATGTAGCAAACCATTATTAATATGAGAGCCTACAGCATGGATGCTGAATCTAAATGCTTAGTTATGTAGATCTCTGGTTTTTCCCATGTTGCAAGTGTAGTAGTACTAGTATAGTACTTTTTATTCCATACAAAGAATACTAGCCCATTTAGAATCTAATCAAGCTCTGTTTGCTCCTTATTTTGGACCAAGACAAAGGATGTGATCCAGCCAGATTTAAACACATTTAAGTCTTGCTGATCCAGTGCTCAGTATGGTTTTTTTGGCCCCCTTTAGAGGAAAAAGGCGAAGACCTAACTGGAAAGATGTGTGATCTCTTAGGAGGGTGGTTTTAAGAGTCATGTAAAATACTGTAGTCCTTCCGATCATAAACGCTAATCCCTTTTCCATTTTTAAATTAGAACATTGAAGCAGTCGCTGAAAGAAGTGCTTTGAAACTTAGATAGAGAAATTCATTACTGGATTTTAAAATATGTCATCTGCAGGAAAAAGAAAGGGAATGCAATGTGGCATCATCCTCAGAATGTTAGCAAAAGAGAACTTAATCAGGAAGCCCTCCTTCCCTCTAAATTTAGAAGGAAATTGTGGCAGGAACCTTAATATATGTAAACAGTCAAGTTTTTCATGTAGATATTCAGGTTGGCTGGGTGACTACAAAAGCCAAGGAAACTTAAGAAATGATGGGACCAAAGTTTACCACTGTACTTCATTGAGTGTACCCTTTAAAACATTTTTATTTTTTCCATGCTGTTAGTATTCATGATACCTTACAGCTGCAGGTCTTTGATCCCAAAGAGCTTACAGTCTGAAATAATAGGAAAACAAGGGAGGGGACAGCAAAGGATGTTGGCAAATGTCATTTCACATAGTTAAAGCTTGGTTAGAATTGGAAATAAGGATTAACCACAATCCTATGCCATGGTGCAACTAGGCAATTTTAGGCCCTGGACTTAATGGTCTTACCTTTCTTTAGAAGGCCATGTGCATTATCTTTGTTGTGAAGCAGATAATTAACATTTCTCCCCATTCCATGTTTCACTGCTGTTTCTGCATTCATGATATGTTAAAAGAGTACCACAACCAAAAAATAGTTTGCCAATGGTGATCAGCAAGAAATACTCTCATTGCATGCAGTTTTGCATTTTAAACTTGCCAAAATGTGGGTTGCTTCTGCTGCTTTAAAACATATTAACTTGGGAATAAGCAGCATTTTGTTACAGAAAATAAAAAATAATAAAATGAGTATCTTTACTTATTGTACATGCGTGGCCTGCCACCCTTGACTATAAAATGTTTTTAAAATTAGGAAGAAAGGAAGGATGCTGTAGCATCCATAACAACCCAGGTCTTGGTGCCAAGCCTGTTTGCAGCTGCCCTCATTATCTGCTGCTCTCTGGGTAGCCATTTGAAGAGGGCCCTAGGCAGTGGGGTCCTGGACTTTGGCCCCAAGGTTCAGCTCTAGCACCACCACTGATCCTATTCATATTGATTTGTTTACTTATTTATTGATAACATTTATAAGAACATAAGAAGAGCCTGCTGGATCAGGCCAGTGGCCCATCTAGTCCAGCATCCTGTTCTCACAGTGGCCAACCAGGTGCCTGGGGGAAGCCCGTAAGCAGGACCCGAGTGCAAGAACACTCTCCCCTCCTGAGGCTTCTGGCAACTGGTTTTCAGAAGCATGCTGCCTCTGACTAGGGTGGCAGAGCACAGCCATCATGGCTAGTAGCCATTGATAGCCCTGTCCTCCATGAATTTGTCTAATCTTCTTTTAAAGCCGTCCAAGCTGGTGGCCATTACTGCATCTTGTGGGAGCAAATTCCATAGTTTAACTATGCGCTGAGTAAAGAAGTACTTCCTTTTGTCTGTCCTGAATCTTCCAACATTCAGCTTCTTGGAATGTCCACGAGTTCTAGTATTATGAGAGAGGGAGAAGAACTTTTCTCTATCCACTTTCTCAATGCCATGCATAATTTTATACACTTCTATCATGTCTCCTCTGACCCGCCTTTTCTCTAAACTAAAAAGCCCCAAATGCTGCAACCTTTCCTCATAAGGGAGTCGCTCCATCCCCTTGATCATTCTGGTTGCCCTCTTCTGAACCTTTTCCAACTCTATAATATCCTTTTTGAGATGAGGCGACCAGAACTGTACACAGTATTCCAAATGCGGCCGCACCATAGATTTATACAACGGCATTATGATATCGGCTGTTTTATTTTCAATGCCTTTCCTAATTATCGCTAGCATGGAATTTGCCTTTTTCACAGCTGCCGCACACTGGGTCGACATTTTCATTGTGCTGTCCACTACAACCCCGAGGTCTCTCTCCTGGTCGGTCACCGCCAGTTCAGACCCCATGAGCGTATATGTGAAATTAAGATTTTTTGCTCCAACATGCATAATTTTACACTTGTTTATATTGAATTGCATTTGCCATTTTTCTGCCCATTCACTCAGTTTGGAGAGGTCTTTTTGGAGCTCTTCGCAATCCCTTTTTGTTTTAACAACCCTGAACAATTTAGTGTCGTCAGCAAACTTGGCCACTTCACTGCTCACTCCTAATTCTAGGTCATTAATGAACAAGTTGAAAAGTACAGGTCCCAATACCGATCCTTGAGGGACTCCACTTTCTACAGCCCTCCATTGGGAGAACTGTCCGTTTATTCCCTTCCCTTTATTATGCCCTTCCTCCCAAAGGAGCCCACGATGGCAAGTAACTCCTGTTTACTCAGGGGAAATTCCTGTTAAGTTTAAAGGGACTTACTCCCCAGTAAGTGTAGGTAGGTTTGTAGCCTTTGGGAATAAGGCAAAGCCCACACAAGTTTTGAGGAGAAAGTGTAGGAAGAGAAGTGGCACTTTGGCCTTGTTCACAAGACATGCTAAGCCAAACCCTGTCTTAGTGAAGCCTCACAAATGTACAGTGTCCCAGAGCGGAGCTCTTTGCTCCTCTTTGGTCCTTTTTGCTGCCATGTCTGTGTATATATGCATGGAGGTAGCTCCCTGAAATGGGACAGTGAGGCAGAATATTGTTCTGCAAGGTCACCTTTAAGAGTCTAAATGTTAAATCTTGTATTGGCCAGAAGTTGATATGTAAATGGTTTCTATATATTTAGAAATTTAGTAGCACAGATTGTTCTGAAGACAGAAGGATATGGAAAGGTGCAGCATTTCTATAGCAACCTGTTGGCACTCAGCCTTTTAATATATTTTGAAAGCCTCTGTAAAATGAACACTTAAATAGTTTTAGATTGTTGTAACAAGGGCAGTTTAGATACTGAAAAACTGAACTAGGCCCAGTAATGTGGAACATGGAGAAGTGATAAAATCAGTTATGCATCACAAGTAAACTATTGACATGCAAGCAGCAAAGAATTGAGTGGAGTCCTGAAAAAGAATGGGATGTTACAAGTAAGAACCACTTCATACCATTTCAGTTCTCCCTCTCTGTCTCTGGTTGTCAAGATTTCAGGTTGTTTTTTTTTAAAGAATGGAAATGTTTATCATTCAAAAATACCTTCTGAAATATTATTTTTGCTGTAATAAGATTTGGAAGCATTTGTGAAAAACCAGTAGAGTTTGTATGTTAATGTAAAAGTACTGAAAGAGCTGTTTGTGCGTTTCTTAAGCAGAAATGAAGGTTTAACTGATTTTTAATGCTAAATACCATTTCTCCTATTACATATCCAGATGCATCCAGTCATGAAGGGTAGATTTTTTATATATATAACATGAAATTTGATAGTAGAAGAGAATGGGCTGCAGGAGAAGTTGCCCAAACTTCTGATAGCTGAGGCGTTTTCCCTTCAATTAAAACTGGAGGCATTGTTTGCTTGTGCACATTCTAAACCAAAACAAACTATCAGCCTCAGAGGAGTTTTCCTCCTAGAGTCACTGTTCTGAACGAGCCTTCTCTGAGGGTAGTTCTACTGCATCTCTATGTAAAGAGTTGTTTAATGATCAAATTGCATCAGATGCTGAGGCTGATCAGGAGACTCCAAGACCAGACAGACAGTGGATCATACTGAGATGCATTGGGCAGTCTCTCTAGGTAGATACTTTGAGCTTGTAGGATATTAATTTTTAATGCATTTTAGCAGTTCTCTTGCGGCTCACTAGTGTGCCCTAATAGCAATTTGAGATTTACAAGGGTAAATCTTCCTTATCAAATGCAAAATAGCTGTGCTATGTATGGGAAGGGGGATTGGCTGAATCCAGGGTATGTATACATCATTTCATTCACATTGCAAGCGTACTGTGAGACAGATAGGTCAGGATCCAAGAAATTATTTAGGCATTCACAAATGCACAATAATTCTAATGCACAGCTATGGTCCTGTAGCCTGTTTGCAGCATTCATTTGATGTGTACTACTATGCAGTTTTGTCCCATTTTATGATAAAGTTCATTTAGCAGCAGTTCAAGACAGATGTGGCTGACATCTTTGGAGCAAAGGAGGGAATTTTAAGATGGCTGTTCAGTGCCATAGCATTTTCCACAAATGTGCTTTTTCTCAAATCGATTTAGGGAGGAAAAAATCTAACTCTTGGATCTACAAATTTAATTTGCTTCTGAAGTCATTTGGAGGGTTTTTTTTCTTTTGTCTGTTTTGCTAACCATTCCTATGCATAAGAAGCCTATTCAAGCTGGAGGTTATATTCTCCATGTGTGCAGCTCTCTTCAACAATGTAAAGAGCCTGAAAAATAATTGTATTTGAACATTATGGACAACCTGATACCTGCATAGAATCTAAAAGAGCCTCATTTGTATGTCTGCTACTTCTCCCCACCCCCATTCCATCTTAGATGCTGATTCACGGCTTCAAGAACAGCCTCCCAAAATGTGTTTTCTGTCTTCTGTCCCCACTCCTCACCCTTTTGCTCTGCTTACCATCTAGCCTGATGAAGAGTGCTGGAGAACTCTAAAGCATGTACATTATTTTGTGATATTTTGGTTGGCCTAATAAAGATAATGTCCTAATTTGGGTTTTAATATATATATTTAAAAATCTTTCTCAATAAATCTGGCTTACTAAAATGAGCTATCAAAGATTACAAAAGGTTTGAGTCTTATTCTGTTCAGGATGAGTGATTTTTGTGTGTATTGCTTTCATTTCCCCCCTTTTTCTTATCAGAACAAGTGAACATTGACCACTTTCCCAAGGCATTTGCACTGAACTGCACACGTGAACTCAGTGGCAGTGGGAGGCTCTAACAGAAGAGGAATATGTGACAGCCTCTGACCCAGGAGTCACCAACTTTTTTGGACCAGAGGGCACACTTCAAATTTTGAGAGAGTGTTGGTGTCAGGCCCAGGATGTGACTCAGGAACCAGACCAACGGCTGTAGTTAATTCGTGTTTTATTAGGGTAATGTCCAAACAAAGACTGTGTTTTCTCATGAAGCAATACAGGGATACAGGTCCTGCGGCATTGGGAGAAAGTTGACAGAGCAAGGGACTTCTTCCCGCCTGTTCTTTAAGAAGGGGCCAAACGGGCGCGCAATCTTTCGCTCCTCCTTAACTGCCCCTCAGGTACTGCCCGCCTTCCCCCCCCTTCTCTCCTGTCTTTTCAGCTGTCTGCGTGTGCGCGGTGAGGGGGGAAGCATCACCCCCTCCTCTTCTGAAGTTTCCGATTCCAGGATGGGGGATAGGGGAGGGGCTGATGGTAAACTGCCTCCCCGCTTTTCGGCTGTGAGCAGCCCTCCCTCTTTCCCCTCTTGCTCTGAGCCTGAAAGAGGGGGAGGCGTGAGAATGTCCAGGGAGGGCTCAGGCTCCCCGTTGCTAAGCGACCTTATCACTGGCAGTTCCTCTGTTTCGTCTTCGCTCCAAAGGGGGGAAGTTCCTCCCCTTTCCCTCTGCCATCCATCCGAATACTCTTCTCCCAACTCTCCGGGATCCAGCTCCCCGGGATTGGGACCCCAGCTCTGCCTTCCGACACCATCCCCCCTCCCAGGCTGTGCCCCCCTCCCCTTGTCTGGCTTGGGATGGTGGGGAAAACGTTGATGGAAAAGTTTTACCAATTCTGGAGCATGCACATCAGCTGCATCTTCCCATGATCTGTCAGCCACCCCATAGCCTTTCCAGTGAATCAAGTACTGCAGCTTGTGGCGTCTGATCCTGGAATCTAAGATCTCCTCAACTTCAAACTCAAGCTGCTCATTTACCAGGAGTGGAGCTCCGGGAGGTTCCTCCGGCCGTAACTCACTGGGAGGGGCGGCTTTCGTTAAGAGGGATCGATGGAACACAGGATGTATTTTAAACGTGTCAGGCAGCTTCAGTCGGTACGCCACGGGATTGATTTGAGTTTCTATTTTGAAAGGACCCACCCTCTTGTCTTGTAATTTTCTACATTTGCCCGGCATCTGGAGGAAGCGGGTGGACAGCCATACCTGGTCTCCCGGTTGAAGGGGAGGGCCCTCCTTCCTGTGCAGGTCAGCAACTCGCTTGTACTCCGTTTTGGCTTCGTTTAACTGCTGTTTCAGTGTCTGTTGCGCCGCTTGCAATTCCTTAAGGAAGTTCTCAGCTGCCGGTACCAGCATTCCTTCTGAGCTGCTTGGAAAGACTTTAGGATGGAATCCATAATTAGCGAAGAACGGGGTTTGTTGAGTGCTGGAGTGCAGAGAATTGTTGTAGGCGAACTCTGCAAACTGCAAATATGATACCGTCAGTCTGTTGATAGGACACATAACTTCGTAAATATCTTTCCAAAACAGCGTTCAAGCGTTCCGTCTGCCCATCTGTCTGGGGGTGATGGGCGGAGGAGAGTTTTAATTCCGTCTGCAACTGTTTCCACATTGCTCTCCAAAATTTGGCTGTGAACTGAGTTCCTCGGTCTGAGACTACGCTGTTTGGCAATCCATGCAGCCGGTAGACTTCTTTGATGAATAACTTGGCCGTTTCTTTAGCCTCTAAGGCCCCTGCACAAGGAAGAAAGTGTGCCATTTTGGTAAGTAGATCCACCACTACTAAGATGGCTGTCATTCCTTGGGACTTGGGTAGATCAGTTATAAAATCCATGGAGAGGTCCTTCCAGGGTTCGTGTGGGACAGGCAACGGTTGTAACAGTCCTGCTGGTGTCCCTGTTTGTGTTTTTGTCCGCAGACAGACAGAGCAGGACTTTACATAACTCTCAATATCCCGACGCATTTTAGGCCACCAGAAGTCCTTGGCCACGTTCTGAATGGTCTTGTAAATCCCAAAGTGTCCCGCTGTGATGGAATCATGACACTGGCGTAGGATTCTGAGCCTTAATTCCCCTTCTGGCACATATCTGGCGGTTTTGAACCATAACAGGCCATTTCTCCAGTGAAAGGTTACTTCTGAGTCTTGACCTTGTCCCGTCTCCTGCTGATATTTTAGCATGTCTGCATCTTCTTGTTGTGCCTTTTTGAGTTCCTCTTCCTATGAAGGCTGGCATACTCCCAACGTTAATTTCTCTGGCGGGATTACGTACTGAGGCTGGTCCTCGGATTCACTTTCTTTGTATTGTGGCTGTCTGGATAAGGCATCCGCTCTCTGGTTTTTGGCTTGGGCATGGTAAGTAATCTGGAAGTTAAACCTAGTGAAGAACTGGGACCATCTTATCTGTCTCTGGTTCAGCTTTCTGGCGGTTTGGAGGCTTTCAAGATTCTTGTGGTCGGAGCGCACTTCAATTCGATGAGAGGTCCCTTCTAGGTATTGTCTTCAGTTTTCAAAAGAGTCCTTGATGGCCAGCAGCTCCTTCTCCCAAACTGTGTAGTTCTTCTCTGCAGGCTTTAACTTCCGAGAGAAGTACACACAGGGGTGCAGCTCCTTCCCTTCTTGGTCTAATTGTAGCAGGACCCCCCCGATGGCAAAATCTGAAGCATCTGCTTCCACTACGAAAGGGCGGTTCGGATCAGCAAAGCGCAGAATGGGCTCAGTAGCAAACCTTCTCTTCAGCTCCTCAAAGGCCTCGGTGGCGTTCTCTGTCCATTGAAACTTCTTCTTCCCCCTTAAACAGTCAGTCAGAGGAGCTGTTAATTTGGAAAACCCTGGAATGAACTTTCTGTAATAATTGGCAAACCCCAAAAACCGTTGTACATCCTTTTTGGTGACAGGTTGGCCCCAGTCCAATATGCAGCTTACTTTCCCTGGGTCCATCTCCACGCCTTCCGCTGAGATTCGATATCCAAGGAAGTCTAGAGACTTGAGGTCAAATCCACATTTCTCTAATTTAGCATACAGGTGATTTTCTCTCAGTCTCTTCAACACCGTCTTCACATGCTGGTCGTGGTCTTCCTGGTTCTTTGAGAACACCAGGATATCATCTAAGTAACAGATTACATACGTGTCCAACAAGTCTCTAAACACGTCGTTCATGAATTTTTGAAAAATTCCTGGACTTCCATAAAGCCCGAACGGCATGACCAGGTATTCATACTGTCCGTAAGCGGTCAAGAATCCTGTTTTCCATTCATCTCCCTCCTTCATTCTGATCAGATTGTACGCTCCTCTCAAATCCAACTTCGTGAAGATTTTTGCAGAGCGCAGTCGGTCCAGCAACTCTGAGATCAGGGGCAGCGGGTAGCTGTTGGGGATGGTGATCTGGTTCAATGCGCGATAGTCGTTACAGGGTCTGAGTTCCCCCCCTTCTTTTTCACAAACAATAGTGGTGCTCCAGCAGGGGATTGTGAGGGGCGTATGAATCCTCGCCTCAGGTTTTTATCCAGGAATTCCTTCAGGGCCTCCCTCTCATTCTCTGTGAGAGAGTATATTCTCCCTGATGGGATGCTGGCTCCTGGCACTAGGTCAATCGCACAGTCGTAAGGGCGGTGGGGGGGGTAAAGTCTCTGCCTCTTTTTCATCAAACACATCTTTGAATTCTTCATACTTTGGCGGCAGGGTCACTTGCTCGATCTCTCGCACTGCCCCCACTAGGGTGTTCTTGATTCCTCCAGGTTGACAGTTCTCCTGGCAATACTGTGAGGTGAACCACACCACCGCCTCCTTCCAACTTATTTTGGGTTCATGCTTTGCTAGCCAGGGCATTCCCAGAATCACCTCAAAGTTTGAGAGATCTGACACGTATAGAGAAATGAACTCTTCGTGCCCAGGGATTTGAAGTTTCACTTCCTCTGTGGCTTGTGTCACCCCTCCTGACTTCAGGGGTCTCCCATCGATAGTCTCCACAGCTAGGGGAGAATCCAGTTTCCACCGGGAAATTCCATGACGCTTGACTAACTTTGCATCAATAAAATTTGTGGAGGCTCCACTGTCAATTAAGGCAGTGGAATTAACACCACTCCTCTGGAAGTTGTAATCCGAATAGGCAAGACCAACACCCCCTTTGAGGGAGGTTGGATCGTTGGGGGGCCTTTATACAACGCTGCCCCCAGTCCACCAGCCTGCACGTGGACTGGGTGTTCTAGTTTCCCGACGGCTCGGCTTTCCCCCCTTTCAGTCCACAGTCTCTGGCCACATGGCCCGGCTTTGAACAATAAAAGCATAAACGTTCCCGGCGTCATCTTTCCTTTTCTTCTTCCGACAGTCTTGGCCTAGCCCCTCCCTGTCCCTCAGTTGCATTACCTGCCATCCCTGCAGTGGGAAGGGTCTTGTTGCGGGATGCCGAGGCTGAGTATCTCAGGACCTCCTGCTTCCTTTCCAGGCGCCTTCCTTCCATCCGGTGATCTATCTGTAGGCATAGCCGGATGAGCCCTGGTAGGTCAGCGGGGGGGGAGGTCCTGGCCAACTCATCCAGGATTTCAGCATTTAATCCACTCCGGTACATAAACATCAGGGCGGCGTCATTGTAACCAGTTTCCTGGGACAGAATTTTAAAAGCGTTAGTGTACTCGGAAACAGTCCCTTTAGCTTGCTTCAGAGCGCCTAGTTGCCGCGCTACTGTTTCAGCCCTTTGCGGGTCTTGAAACATCTCGGTCATCTCCTGTATAGATCCTCTGTACCTTCCTAAGACAGTATCCTTTCTCACGAGATACGGAGTCACCCATTTTGCAGCTTCTCCCTCCAGGAGGCTAATCACGAAAGCTACTTTAGCCCCATCGTCTGGAAATTCCGTGTGCCTGACATCCAGATATAACTCACATTGAGCCACGAAGGTTGCCAACTGATCACTTTGTCCCGCGTATTTTGGGGGCAATCCAATGGGAACCTTTACTACGGCAGCTGGAGGGGCTGATCGCATCTGGTCTGTCGTGGCCTTCAAGGTTTGATTATCCGTCTTCAGCGCCTTGACTGCTGCTAGCAGGGCTTGAACATCCGTCTGCAAATCAGCTACCTTAGTCCTCAAGAGTTCCACTTCTTCCGTCTCAGAAGTGGGGTTCGTCCCCCCCGCTGCTCCCTTTGACATCTTGTCCCAGTCAAGTGAAGAGAGCGTTGAGGGTGATTTAGGTGGCTCTGTCAAGCTGTCAGGCCCAGGATGTGACTCAGGAACCAGACCAACGGCTGTAGTTAATTCGTGTTTTATTAGGGTAATGTCCAAACAAAGACTGCGTTTTCTCATGAAGCAATACAGGGATACAGGTCCTGCGGCATTGGGAGAAAGTTGACAAAGCAAGGGACTTCTTCCCGCCTGTTCTTTAAGAAGGGGCCAAACGGGCGCGCAATCTTTCGCTCCTCCTTAACTGCCCCTCAGGTACTGCCTGCCTTCCCCCCCTTCTCTCCTGTCTGTTCAGCTGTCTGCGTGTGCGCGGTGAGGGGGGAAGCATCACCCCCTCCTCTTCTGAAGTTTCCGATTCCAGGATGGGGGATAGGGGAGGGGCTGATGGTAAACTGCCTCCCCGCTTTTCGGCTGTGAGCAGCCCTCCCTCTTTCCCCTCTTGCTCTGAGCCTGAAAGAGGGGGAGGCGTGAGAATGTCCAGGGAGGGCTCAGGCTCCCCGTTGCTAAGCGACCTTATCACTGGCAGTTCCTCTGTTTCGTCTTCGCTCCAAAGGGGGGAAGTTCCTCCCCCTTCCCTCTGCCATCCATCCGAATACTCTTCTCCCAACTCTCCGGGATCCAGCTCCCCGGGATTGGGACCCCAGCTCTGCCTTCCGACAGTTGGGGACACTGGGCACAAAATGGCTAGAAAAGGCTTGACCTGTTGGATTTCTGTCTGCCGTACAATTGTTAAAACCACGAGAATCCTGTTTTTTTCCCAATGCCAACCCTAAACCAAAGTCTAACTACATGTCAGGCAATAAGCCCCGTTAAATACGAAGACTTACTTCTGAGTAGACATGTATACCATTGTATTGTAAGTTAATTATACAGTGACTTCTTAATGAGTCCCTGGTCTTTCACTCCTGCAACCCGGAACAGGAAAGATACTTTCTGATTGCTAGGGGAAAAAGGAAGGACAAACTATGGAGATTTCAAGGACTATATATATAAAAAAAGTAGCAGCAGCAAGAACAATGCTCTGTAAGGGAGGGCAAAACAGTGTGGTGTAGTGGTTAAGGTGTTGGACTACGACCTGGGAGACCAGGGTTCGAATCCCCACGCAGCCATGAAGCTCACAGCTTCATGGCTGTGTGGGAATTTAAACCCTGGTCTCCCAGGTCGTAGTCCAACACCTTAACCACTACACCACACTGGCTCTCAAAGGACTAGATGCAGGACAGAATGTAACTTCCCTTTTCAACCATTTCCAAAAAAATGAATTCAAACTCCGCCTTCAAAAGTAAAAGTGTAGTGCATGTTTATTAGCTCCTAGGTCAGTAGTACAACATTTTTCCACCCCCTCTCTGAACTTCCTTTTTCAACCTCTGTGCCAAAGGTGAATCTTCAAAATGTGTCTTCACTAGGTGACAGTGTATTTGACTAAAAGCAAGAGGTTTAGCTACAAACATAGCCAAACAATTTGTAGTATTCCACAAATCTATCTATTCTATAGCCAACAATAATCAGCAGGCTATTAGATTCATTTGGGTTTTAGTTTGATGCAATTTCTCCAAACGGTGTTGAGAGGCTGCTTGAAGGTGGCTGGCAAGGAGAATTGGGAACTTGAGGAGTATTTTAATAGAGAAGGAACTCCTGACTTTTAAAAAACAATTGAATTCCCTGTAGTGGTGCTATTTTTCTGCTATCTCACTGTCATTGTAATTATATAAATTATAAGGGGAGACAGTCATCACAGTGTATATTTTGTGACCTACCAAGCTGAATGTAGCCCGCTAGCAATGTACAACCCTCTCCCATTTTTGTAGTTCTGTGTAAGCAGCTAAAACAGGAGATTTACTGTGACTCTTTGCAAGCCACAATACCTAGCTGGTAGTTAGGATTGCCAGGTCTCTGGTTTTTGCCTGGAGACTCCACATTTTTGGGTTCCTTTCTCCTCAGTCCTCCAGACTCTTAGCTTTCATCTTTTAGAAGATTAAGTTTCTAGGTGGCCTGGTTCAAGAGATATACACCAAAATGTCAGCTGCCCCCTGCAACTTCTGTTAAATGAGCTCATAGCTGACTGTTGTATCCCCGTCCTTTCAGGTTTGTAGTCAAAAAGTGATGTCAGGTTTGTGATTGACAAGGGATTTGTTGACCTCTAGGCAATGGCTAGAACCCACTGCAAGTCCAGAAAACTGTTTTTCCTGCGTGTCTGAAAATCTCATAAACTGAGTAAGTTTATAGCTTTCAGTAGTCTCTTCCTCTCTTGTGTGCAGGAGATCAAATGTAATTACAGTGTGTTACACTTTTCTGATTTTGAGGAGTCAAACAAGTTTAAATTTTACAGGGCTGTTGAAGAGGGCAGTGATTTGGAAACCTTCCCAATATGAAGCTTTGGTCCTATACTTGCTTTTCTGGGAGTAAAGCTGCAATGCTAATCCCACATACTGGTAGTAAACCCCATTGAATTCAATAGGACGTTTGAATAGATATGGTTAGGATTGTGCTGTGAATTAATAGGATTTGTGAGTGAACATACCAAAGGATTGTGTTTGTGTTGTAAATCTTTCTCTCTACCTCCAATCCTATTTTTAAAGCAATTAAGCAGGGCTGCTTAGGTGTCACTGCTTTTCTTATGTAGGAAACCAATACTGATTTTATTTTTTAAAAAAGAAATGTTCTGCAATGACCAACTGGTTTTGACAATAAACTATTATATGGAGTGTATGTATTTTACATCTCCGCTGTGTGTGTGTGTGTGTATGGGGTCTTTCCAACATCCCTATGAGGTAGGGCTGCCCATTGGAAACCAGAGCAGCTCACAACTAGAAATAAATCCCTTTAAAATCAAATAACCATAAAAACAAGTATAAAACAGATGCAAAACAGCTTAAAGTGGCATGATTCTGAATTTTGGGTTGGGTGACTGATGTTCCTTATCACTTGAGATTGCAGTTCTGTTGAGGCTTCCCTGTTTGAGGAAGCCCTATTGAATACATTGGGATTTGCTTCTAAGTAAACATGCATAGGATTGCACTATAAACATCTTTACAAGTTGTGTAAATAATGCACATCTTTGACGTCAATCAGTCAATCATTTATTATGGTCAAAGACCAGCACTATAAAATATTAAAACAATAAAATGATAAAAAATATCAATATTATACAGAGAAGGAAACAGCAGCCACATGAGGTAATATGGCACTAATAGTGCTGAATAAATACATCAATGTGCAATAGCCCCCCCCCCCCAGATTTTCTATTATTATTTGCTGGTAGACAAGCAGCTAAGGATAAAAGGTTGCTCAAACAAAGCAAAGGAACATGGTGATTTAGTGCAACTGCTCGAAAACCCAAAAAGAAGTGAAGAAGCTGCCTTAGGGCCTGAAGGGGTACAGAAATGCCACCTCAAGTTTTCATGTTACTGCAGAACTCAATTTACCACCAAAGGACAGTTCTATTAGGAATGACCTAACCATTACAACACCAACTATAAACACCCTGAATAACAAGCCTACCACCTGGCTTGAAATGAGATTCTTAGAGGAGGAGGAACGCGGCTCACTGTCAAAGTTAACTAACCCTGCTGGTTGCTTAGTAAATCAAGCACCGTGGATGAATTCAAAGGTCATCAAGCTGAGCTCTAGTATTGAAGCAATTGATTACCTAGAGGAAGAATCTGAAACTGTTGAGATGCCCCCCATAAAAAATCTGAAACAACAGAGAAAGAAGGACCTTTCCTCAGTTAACGTGGGTGGGCAGTGCCCTCAAAGGGAGTATCTTAGGAACAAAGATCAAATTGCATGAAGTGTGAAGACCCAGAAAATACCCCAGTGACAAAAATCACAGCAGCCCAAGAATTATCTGACATTACTGTCCTGGAACATCGCTGGCTGGCAGTGTAAAGCCGCCGATTCTACCTTCTTGGACTTCATAAGTATGCATGATATTATATTGCGGCAAAGGAAGGCCTGGTTTTAAATAGCTTTGCTGCATATTGTCTTGATGCAGTCCCCAGTTCTAGGGGGGGTAGCCCTAAGGGAGGTCTAGGGGTGCTGGTATCTACTGCCATTCGAGTGGTTACTAGCATACCAGTCCCCTTAGTCCACCTTGCAACCTCCTTGGTTATCAAGTATGGGTCGATCATCACTTCAGTTGCATCTGGGAACACAATCTTTTAGCTAAGATTCCTGTCTTGATTTCCAGTGAGAGAAATGTTTTTGTTTGAATTGTATGTTCCAAGAAACTGTGGTGCTTAATGATATCTCTAGGGCCTGCCCCCGTGACATCTCTAGGGCCTGCCCCTGAAATCTCAGAGTTTGGGATGCTTCTGACCTGGCAACCCTACTGGTAGATTGACTTCTGTTTAATAGGGTAACATTTGAATTGCTGGTGGTTTAATTTTTTTTATATAAAAGATACTTGAATATTTTTTATTTGCTGTATGTCACTTCAAATATTTTATAGAAGGGCAACAAATAAGTTTTTAAAAATAAAAGCTGTGAAAGCCTGATAATAGGTACAGCCACCCCAGAGATCAACAGTTCTCCCAGGCTTGCTGGATATTCCGTCCTTTGTACTTTATAGCGCCCTTGAAGGGTCTTGATATGTTTAGCACTCATTTGTCCTGCAGAACTGCAACTGAAAATAAAGGAGATGTACAACAGAAACAGAGGTTATCTACTGAGGTATCTGCTATCAGTGTAAAAAACCTCATGTAAATAAATGGTTCCAAGGAGCCCAGTTGCCCCGCAGCTGGCAGTTGCAGACAAGGAAAGGGCTGGCTTGTGCAGCTGTGGCAAGCTGAGCAGGCCCTAGCCAGCTAGGGAGGAGTAGCCTCAGAGGAAGGCTATGGGAAACCCCCTCTGAATACTGCTTACCATGAAAACCCGATTCATAGGGTAGCCATAAGTTGGGATCGACTTGAAGGCAGTCCATTTCCATTTTCAAATAAATGGTTAAGCAAAGGGTGTGTTCACATTCTTCTCACTGCCAGGACAAGTAGCTCCTTGTAAATTGGATTCCCTGTGGAGGATGTTGTCAAAATGTAATGGCAAATTTTACTGCATGAATCACATGGTGGAACCCAAAATAGAAATTATTTAGTTGTATCATCTCTAAAAGTGTACCTAGTGATTTTAAAAGTCTAAAAGTTGCTTAAAAAAATTGATATGTTCCTTAATGGAAATCTGAATAGTGGCCACAGTGAAGAATTGCTAATCTAGACTAATTTCTACACGCTCTCTCTCTCTCACGCACGCACGCACACACACGCACGCACACACACACACAGAGAGAGAGAGAGAGGGAGAGGGGGAGAGAGAGAGGGGGAGAGAGAGAGGGGGAGAGAGAGAGGGGGAGAGAGAGGGGGAGAGGGGGAGGGGGGGAGCAATTCTACATGCAACTTATTTTGAAATGAAGGTTTTTAAAAGTAGCTATGGGGGTAGGGTAGGTATCTAATTTAAGAAATGTACAAAAAAATCCACCAAGTTGGTACAAGTTCTTGGGTGTGCCTAAGTAGTTGTTTAGACTCTAGCCTGTTTGTGTAATTTTTGGATTATTTAATAATTGATATGGAATAAGATTTGCCTGAAAGTTGCTGGTTTTCCTCCTCCAGGATATTTTGACATCTGATAGCTTTTTACATACAAACACCGTACAATTAAAACAAAAAAAGACAATTGCAGCGTAATTTTATTTTTTGAAAACAGGTGACCATTTCAACTTCTGCCTCCAAACAGTTTGGCCCATGCTGGTATGTGTGTGTTGGGGTGTTGAGTGCACGATGATGCATTTTTATTTAATTATTTTAAAATTGTATTTATATCCAGACATTTTTCCAGTGAGCTTAAGGTGATGAACATTCCCCCCTTACTTTTAACCTCACAATAATCCTGTGTGGTAGGTTAGAGAGACACTTGGCCAAGGTCACCCAGTGAGCTTTCTGGCTGAGTGGGGATTTGAACCTAGTTTTGACACTGTAGGCACTGCACTATACTAGTCAGAGCTTGGAAAAGTTACTTTTTTGAACTACAACTCCCATCAGTCCAATCCAGTGGCCATGCTAGCTGGGGCTGATGGGAGTTGTAGTTCAAAAAAGTAACTTTTCCAAGCTCTGATACTAGTGATGTTTAGAGCTTTACCTGAGAACAAACTTACTACTTTTGTGACCTCTCTGAGGTTGGTTAACACTGAGTCTGTGCTTGAAATTATTGTGCATGCTTGGCTTCCAATGGGATTTTCTTTTGTCAGTTGGTATGTTGTACACTCCAAGGGTCAGATCCAGAGCTTGGAAAAGTTACTTTTTTGAACTACAACTCCCATCAGCCCCAGCCAGCATGGCCACTGGATTGGGCTGATGGGAGTTGTAGTTCAAAAAAGTAACCTTTCCAAGCTCTGGTCAGATCATTACTTAGCGCTTCTACCTTGCTTGTTTGTAACAGGAAGCAAAATTCTGCCCAAAATCCTTTTCACTTTTGTGGGGGCTGTCATCCCTGTTTATTTTGATTTCTGGCGATGGGAGAATAAAGATGCTGAAGTATAATTGCACAGGGTTAGGATGCACAGCTTAAGGTGGTGAGGGGGGTTGAGAGTGTTCAAAAAGCTGAGAGCAATGCCATCAGCCGTCTAGACCAAGAGGCTAGATTTCTAGCCGGGGCGCCCAAGGCAGAATGGTCAAAACTGAGACACCAGACTAAGATGCATCCAAACTCAGAGGAAGGCAATGGTAAACCACCTCTGAATACTTCTTACCACGAAAACCCTATAAACAGAGTATGTATAATTGGTAGCAGAAGATGGAGAAGTTCCATATTGTCTGCGAAAACAAGTCCAGGAGCAGACTGTGGTACAGATCATGAACTGGTAATATCGAAAATCAGAGTAAAGCTAAAGAAGAACAAAGCAATCATAATGCCAGATTACAATTTAAATAACATCCCAGAAGAATATAAAGATCAAATAAGGAGCAGATTTGAGACTTTAGTTAGTTGACAGAACTAGAAGAACGATGAGACATTATCAGGGACGAATGCAAAAAGACAATACCTCTAGTAAAAAAAAGAGAAAGACCTCAATGGATGACTGAAGAAACTCTTAAAATGGTTAAAGAGAAAAGGAAAGCAAAAGGAGAGAGAAACACGGTTAGAATCCTAAATGCAACTATACAGCAACTAGTACGTAGGGACAAAGAGAACTATTAGTAGTTATTGTCTAGAAATAGAAGACATAAAAAAGGGTAGAACAAGAGCCTTATTCCAAAAGAAATCAAAGGGAAATTCATACCAAGAGTAGGGATGTTGAATGATCAATAGGGAACCACACTGACTGACCGAGATGAAATAAAAAGATGGAAGCAATACACTGAAGAACTCTATAAAAATGATGCAAGGATGACAGATTCATTCATGGAGGAACCGTATGATGAAGACCCAGAAATGTTAGAATGTGAGGTGAAAACTGCATTTAAAATACTTGGAAGAAACAAATCACCAGGAACAGATGGCATACCAATAGAGTTGCTACAAGCTACTGAGACTGAATGTGTCCAAATTTTGATAAAAATTTGTCAACAAATATGGAAAAGAAAACAATGGCCTACAGGCTGGAAGCGTTCAATATATATCCCGATTCCAAAGAAAGGAGATCTCAGGGAATGCAGTAATTATCGAACTATTGTCTTAATATCCCATGCAAGTAAAGGAATGCTCAAGATTCTACAACAAAGGCTCTTACCGTATACGGAGCGAGAAATGCCAGATGTCCAAGCTGGATTTAGAAAGGGAAGAGGTACCAGAGATAATATTGCAAACATACGTTGGATAATGAAATGGACCAAGGAATTTCAGAAGGAAATCACCCTGTGCTTTATAGATTCCAAACAAAGCCTTTGATTGTATAGATCATGCAAAACTATGGAGTGCTTTAAAAGAAATGGGGGTTCCACCGTGTCTGATTGTCCTGATGCGCAACCTATTATCTGGACAAGAGGCTACTGTAAGGACAGAATATGGAGAAACAGATTGGTTCCCATTGGAAAGGGTGTGAGACGGTGTATTTTACCAGCCTATTTATTTAATCTGTACGTAGAACATATCATTCGGAAAGCGAGATTGGACCAAGATGAAAGAGGTGTGAAAATTGGAGGGAGAAATATCAATAATTTAAGATATGCAGACGATACCATACTGCTAGCAGAAACCAGTAATGATTTGAAATGAATGCTGTTGAAAGTTAAAGAGGAAAGCACAGAAGTAGGACTACAGCTGAACGTCAAGAAGACTAAAGTAATGACAACAGAAGATTTATGTAACTTTACTGTTGACAATGAGGACATTGAACTTGTCAAGGATTATCAATACCTTGGTACAGTCGTTAACCAAAATGGAGACAATAGTAAAGAAATCAGAAGAAGGCTAGGACTGGACAGCTATGAGAGAACTAGGAAAGGTCCTCAAATGCAAAGATGTATCAATCACTGAACACTAAAGTCAAGTTCATTCAGACCATGGTATTACCGATCTTTATGTATGAGTTGTGAAAAAAATGGATAAGAGAAAAATCAACTCATTTGAAATGTGCTAGAAGAGAGCTTTGCAGATACCATGGACTGTGAAAAAGACAAGTAATTGGGTGTTAGAACAAATTAACCACAACTATCATTAGAAGCTAAAATGATGAAACTGAGGTTATCATACTTTGGACACACAATGAGAAGACATGATTCACTAGAAAAGACAATAAAGCTGGGGAAAGCAGAAGGGAGTAGAAAAAGAGGAAGGCCAAACGAGATGGATTGATTCCATAAAGGAAGCCACAGACTTGAATTTACAAGATCTGAACAGGGTGGTTTATAACAGATGCTATTGGAGGTCACTGATTCATAGGGTCGCCATAAGTCATAATTAACTTGAAGGCATATCACAACAGCAAAGTGCAAGTGACACACCCAGTACAGGGACGGTAGTGTAGACACAAACTACAAAAAGCAGTTATAGAGATGCCTTTGCAGACAGAAGTTTAGTATAATGATGGGAAATAATCTAATATGGCAAGTCAAGGCAAGAAGCTAGCAATATTTGCTTAGTTTTTGGCTTGCATTAACTGTGACAACTCAAGACCTTAAAACAAGCTATTCAACCAGGTTCTTAGCAGAAGCCAATATGGCATCCTCTTGTTGTGATGTTATGTTTCATTTTATCCAAGACTCCCTAATTAGATTTCTTGGTCAAAATGTCAGTTTTGGTCTTTCTGCATATGAGCATGTATGTGTTTAGTTGGGGCTTATATACTGTTGTTGTTATGTGCCTTCAAGTCGATCACGACTTATGGCGACCCTGTGATTCAGTGACCTCCAAGAGCATCTGTCATGAACCATCCTGTTCAGATCTTGCAGTAAGTGTTTAAATAAAATGCTTGCTGTTCACTGTTTTCTGCTTTTAGGGAAAGGAGAGCTATGCTTGCTTTTCTGTGTTGTCTCTTGAGAGCTTGACAGAGATGGATATAAATGTTAAGACATTTCACTTTTTTTTTAGTTAATAAAGCTGTTAACTCCTCTACCTTTTCATCGTAAGCGAAGTCATTAATGAAATTGTTACATGTTTTTGTTTTTGCTTGTCCTGGGATTTGGGCCAGGATCCAATGAATTGTGAAACTAGTTCTGTGAGCTCACTTAGGGGTTCAGACTTGTTTCTTGAACAGCAGTTCCTTCTCCCTCCCCCCCACACCTATTCTTCATGGCAAATTGATTTTGAAACTGGAGCGGAGAGAGAAATTAAAAAACATTTTGTGACAACACAGAGGCCTATTGTTCCAAGAAGAAAGGATCAAAAACATCCAGAGGGCTAGTGCAAGCTTCTTGTGTGCTAGTTGATCTCGGCCCTTACTCACTGAAAAATACAGTAGTTTAGTCAGGTTTTTTTTTATTTAAGTTCTATTCTGCTCTTTGTCCCAAAGGAACCCAGGATGGCAAACACCAAGATGGTAAAACAATATTAAAATATTTTATTTAAAAAATAAAACATATTGAAAAGATTAAAAACAAACCATTTAAATTGCACCTAGAAACATGTAAAACGCTCCACAACTAATAATTTCAAGGTTGCCAGGAAGTTACCTTTCAGCCTCCAAATGCCCAAGTAAGCAGGAACATCTGAAAGTTAACAATGAGGGAAACAGCTGCTCCTCACCATGGAGGTCATTCCACCAATGGGGAAACACCATTGGTGTCACAGGTCGATGTCAACTGAGCAGCACTCACCAAGAGCCCTGGACTCTTTCTGGGAGAAAGGGCAGGATATAAATCTAATAAGTAAGTAAATAAATAAAAATAAGAAGGCCTCCTTGCTGATCATAGCATGAAAGGTAATTGATACTGGGGGAGGCACTCTTGTATGTACTTGCGTCCCTATATAGGGCTTTGTACACTGGTACTAACACCTTGAATTGAGCCTGGTAGCTGCAGTGTTTTCAGGACCATTGACACATGGTCTGTTTGCCCCACTTACCAATCTAGCACTGCATTATACACTAGTTGCAGCCTCCACACCATCTTCAAGGGCAGCCCTGTGTAGAGTCCATTACAGTAGTTCAGGCAAGAGGCCCCTAGAGCATGGGTACATGGGCAATCATGAATGGCCATAGCTGTTGAACCAGCCTAAGCTGGGTATAAACATTTATAGTCACAGAAGCTACTCAGGACTCCAGTGACAAGTTGAATCCAGGAGTACTCCAGAACAGTTTGTCCACCTGAGCTTTGGACATGGGAACTGCCCACCTGCAGCACCTCATCTTATCAGGATTCCACCTCAGTTTATTGGTCCCTATCCACACATCACTAGTTCTAGACACTGGTCCAGTACCTGTAATATAGTGCTTCCAACTCCCACCCACCTTCCAGAAGGACACCATCATTAATTTTCTCAAAAACTGTTAAGAGAGGAGGCCCAACAGTCTAGAGAATCGACTTCAGGAATACCTGCAGCTGGCTGACCACCATCCTCTCTGTCACCCTGGCCAGGAAGTAAATATTAGAGACTTGGTGGTAGTTTTCTAAAACCTCTGGAACCCAGGGAGGGCCTCTTTGAGAGGAGGTGCACAATTTCCTTTTTCAAAGCAGTGGGCATGACTCCCTCCCATCATGAGGCATTAACTACTCACTGGACCCACTGAGTCAATCCCCTCCTACTAGATTTTACCCGTCATGATGGGCAGAGCTCGAGAGGGCCACAAGTGTGCCACCCACACCCTCAAGCTGAAACAACTGAAAACTGATCCCACAGGCTGTAACTTGATGGTCCTGTTGAGACCTGCAATGGCCCTGAATTCAAGTTCAGCACAGATCTGAGCAGTTCTGCCCTCAAAGTATTTTACAAATCTCTCACAGCAGGCTTTTGAGAAGTCTGCTGTTAATGATGTAACACTGGTCTGGACCAGCCAACTTACCACTCTAAAGAGCTCTGCCAGGCAATTCACTTAAGTACTCAATATGGGCCAAGGGGTATTCTCTCTTTGCTTCCATCACTGCCATACCTTATGCGTGGCTGTGTACTCATGCCTCTGTTTGGTTAAGTTTGTGCTGGGATGAGTGCCCCCTATGCTCTAGCTGTCAAACTGGGAATTACTGTGGCTTAGCTAAAGTGGAATCTCATAGTTGCTACATTTTGCTCTTAAAGGGCAAGAAGTGTATCTGTATCTGAATGTATTTTGAGAAGTTCTTAGGTAACTTTTTCAATGTGCTCTGCAGTAATAGCAACTTTTGGCAAATTGAGGGATGTAGTTAACGGTCATTTTGCTGCTCTTTAAAGACATTTCTTCTCTTCCCCTCTTTATTTTTGTTCCTCATTCAGTATGCTCCTGTTAGACAAAAGGAGCAAAGGTAGCTTTCTCCCCCTTTTTCATGATATTGCAGAGTGCACCACATTATTTTGATAATTGTATACTCCATCTATAGAGCAAAATAGGATGGAATTTCAGGGAGAAACTGGAAGAGTGCCAACATGCAAAGGGTGGGAGTGACTCAACAGATCAGTTAAACTAATCAGGCAATTTGTAGCTATGTTCTTATTTATACTTCCCACATATTATGGAACTGTAGCAGAACTCTCTGCTTGCCACTAGACATAGAATAGAAATGTTAATTGTTAAGGCTGATAAATATATTGCAACTTGTAAGGAGTACTTAAAGTTAGTGCATATCCTACCTGTAGTTCTGCAAATCATATAGCCTCCCAAAATAAGCCTTCCAAGTTGAATTAAAGCTTGCTTCTATTCTCTGAGAAATGGCAAAGAACAGCCATATAGACTATATAGGCAGAGGAATAGGTATGTAATGATGTTCAGAAGATCCAGTTAAATAAAAATATGAAGAGGGAATAAATATAGTCAGTATAGCCAAATCGCAGTAGGAATGAGCTTTTTATAAAATTATAAAATCAAGCATATACGGACAACTGGGGGTGGGAATATTCAAGAGTGAAAAGAAAATAATCCCAAGGTTACAATCCAGAGTCCATTTCGCTACCCCACAGGGCTTCTATGTACCTAGCAGGCTTTTGGCTTTAACAGTGCCGCAAGGTTATTAACAGAAGGTGGCCGATGCAGCCATATTACACCACTGCTTTTCCAGCTGTGCTGGCTGCCAATCCATTCCTGGGCCCAATTCAAAACGTTGGTATTAACCTTAGAACCCTAAACAACTGGGGACCAGGTTACCTGCAGTGTTGCTTTCTCCCATATATATATATCTGTCTGGATCCTATAAGTCATCTTTGTAGGCTCTTCTCTGAGTGTCCCCACCAAATTGTATGTGACCGCATGGGTAGCTACTCAGGAGAGGGCACTCTGGTTGTGGAATGCTGCCCCCAGAGAGTCTTCCCTGGCTTCCAAATGGTCATTTTGGCATCGTGTGACAAGACCTTTTAATTGTCCCATGCATTTTAAATTCTTAAGATCTTCTGGTGCTTTTTAATGTTGTTTTCATATGGTTTGCAGCTGGTGGCTCTATTTTTATTTTGATTATTTGTTTTTGCTTGTTTTAAATTTTTAAATTGTCTTGTTCACTGCTCAGAGATTATTAGTTATTCAGCAGTATACAAATGTTAATAAATAAAAATAAATCACAGACTGCTTTTAACACTCCCTTGCCATGGAGTGCAGGGTGCAGTTATGAAATCAGGTTGGGACACAGGGTTACTAATTTGGTGAACACAGATTTTTAGATTATAGCCTTTGTGTGTGGTGGTGGTAGGGAGGGGATATAAATAAGGTTACAAAAACTTCCTGGGTTGAGAAGTTTGCTGGCCTATTGTGTATCCTCCCTATGCTTGGTGGCGCTTGAACATGGGCATTAATGGGTCATTGGGTTGTTCCAAGCGTTTATGTAACTCATACTGCTATGGTGGGAATTCAATCCTGTTTTGGTTTGGCATGTATCTTTCTTTTTGCAAAACTTGCAGAACGGGCAGTCTACAGTTGGCTGAATTCTGGAGAAGGGAAGGGGCAAAACTGGATTTAACCCAGTATGTTTCGGTAGTGTTTCAGTCAGTGTACATGCACATTTGTAAGTGAGCAGATCTCTATGATACACCTTAAGTGTTCAGCGCTCATTCATCTATAAGGAACATATTGTATAAACTCCAGGATTCCCCTGTTTGGGGAAGTACAAAACACACACAACTGGAAAAACAAGATGGTAGAAGCTTTTCAGGGGGAATTATGCTTTGTTTTCCATACATATAGACAAAATCTTGGGTGGCTAACTTGTAGCACAGTGCCACAAATGGCATAGGGAAAGAGCGGTGGGAGAGTGGGTTGTGGCATGCCTAGAAAAGAGCAGGAGGGCCTGTGTGACTGGCTGTGACATAGTTGGGCAACCAGCAGAAGTTGCCTCTCCTCCACTGTACTGCTGACAGTTCCCCTTAGTTAGGGTAGAACAGAACTGCACTGAAGCACAGAATTGTATATGATCTGTAGTGTGCTCTAGAATGGTGTTCACTCAGTCATGCATACTTGAATTAGCAGATTTGGCAGAATGATTGGCTCTCACTGGCTGAAATTGGAGTTAATTTATATTACAAAATATAGAAAAATAAAGTTTGCAAAAAAGTTGCTAGTTAGAGAAATCAGCAACTTGGTTCTGTTGTCGGTTGGAATGAACTTTGAACTCTTCGTGGTTATAAAAAAGGTTATAAAGTAATAAAAGTAGTTTATATCATTTCCTTTCCACATCACTTCATTCTGGGTGTCTGATTATTAAATCCAAAACATTTGATGAATTACCTTGTGTTTTCTCAATGGAAGAAGTTCATGCTCATTTTAAGACTTTGGTAAGGTTTAATCTGTTGGAATAACGTGTTTCCTCACTAGCTTTTTAGAAGTTACTTTCCTCACTTTGAAATACTGCCTGGCAGTATACTTAAACTGTGAATTAGATACAAATTGCATTTGGACATAGCACTAAATCATAATTTAGTTCTGCGTGAACAAGCCTCATGCTTGTGCATTCCTACCTTCCTTATCATTCTCTGGCATGGCTGCAAGAAGGATGTTGGAAGCATCCTACCTCCCATTTTAAACTAACCAGGATAAAGTCTGGTTAATGTTTACTAATGGTTTGTCCAAATGAGTCAAGATCAAACCATGGTTTCTGCTCCTGGCTTGATTGGATAAACCATGATTAGCCACAGTTCTGCATTTGAACAAGATGGAAAACTACAGTTAGTTGAATAGGAAGCAAGCCCTTCCAAAGGGAAGGGGGGAACCAGGATTGTGCTCATAACATCAAATTAGGCCATAGTCTGATACATTTATGTGTGGTGTTAATTGAAATTCAGTGATTCACTCCACTCCAAAGGTGATGGAGAATTTTTCTCCATTGAGATCTTTTGCTGGGGGTCCTTAAATAAATAAATAAATAAATAAATTTAATTTTTGTGTCGCCTATCTGGCCGAAGCCACTCTAGGCGACGTACAAACTAAAATTCAGTAAATTACAATACAATACAGATAAAATACAATAAAATCAGAACGATCATTAATCACAGCAGCATGAAATCAGTTAGGGCGATCAATAGATAATAAAATATCCCCAAAAAGGTAGCCCTCCCCGGAATTCCTGAAGGCCTGTCCAAAAAGCCAAGTTTTTAATGCCTGGCGAAATATATCCAGGGAAGGGGCATGGCGAAGATCAAATGGGAGGGAGTTCCAGAGAGTGGGGGCCGCCACTGAAAATGCCCTCTCTCTAGTCCCTACCAACCTAGCTGTTTTCGTTGGTGGGACTGAGAGAAGGCCCTGTGTGGCTGATCTGGTTGGGCGGCTTAATTTGTGGTACTGGAGGCGCTCCTTCAGATAAACTGGGCCGAGACCGTATAGGGATTTAAAGGTTAATACCAACACCTTGAATTGGGCCCGGAAAACAACTGGCAGCCAATGTACGTGAAATAATACTGGCGTGATGTGATCACGGCGGCGGCTGTTTGTAAGCAACCGAGCTGCCGCATTCTGCACCAGTTGTAGTTTCCGGACCGTTTTCAAGGGTAACCCCACGTAGAGCGCATTGCAGTAGTCTAATCGAGAGGTGACCAGGGCGTGTACCACCAGTGGGAGCTGATGAATAGGGAGGTAGGGTTGCAGCCTCCGTATGAGATGTAATTGGTACCAAGCTGCCCGGCTCACTGCCGAAATCTGAGCCTCCATGGACAGCTTGGAATCAAGAACCACCCCGAGGCTGCGAACCTGATCTTTCAGGGGTAAACTCACCCCATTAAACTATAGGTCAACAGCACCCAACCTCCCCCTGTCACCCACAAGTAGCACCTCGGTCTTATCAGGATTGAGCTTCAGTCTGTTCCTTCCCATCCATCCACTCACGGATTCCAGGCACTTGGACAAGGTCTCCACAGCCATCTCTGGTGAAGATTTAAAGGAGAGATAGAGCTGCGTGTCATCTGCATATTGATGACATCGCAGCCCAAAACTCCTGATGATAGCTCCCAGCGGCTTTACATAGATGTTAAATAGCATGGGAGAGAGGATAGAACCCTGTGGCACTCCGCATGTGAGGGGCCAAGGGTCTGAAACCTCATCTCCCAATGCTACCTGTTGATGCCTGTCAGAGAGAAAGGAACGGAACCACTGCAAAACAGTGCCTCCTATTCCCAATCCTTCCAGGCGATCCAACAAGATACTGTGGTCGACGGTATCAAAAGCCGCCGAGAGATCCAGGAGGACAAGCAAGGTGGATTCTCCCCCGTCTAATGCCCTCCTCATATCATCCACCAGAGCGACCAAGGCTGTTTCAGTACTATGTCCAGTCCTGAAACCCGATTGGTATGGATCCAAATAATCCGTTTCATCCAAGTGTGCTGCCAACTGGCCAGCCACCACTCGCTCAATGATCTTCCCCCAAAATGGCAGATTTGAAACGGGGCGAAAGTTGTTCAAGACTTTGGGATCCAAGGAGGCCTTTTTCAAAATAGGTTTTATAATTGCCTCCTTGAGGGCTGGTGGCAAAACACCCTCCTTCAAGGATGCATTTACCACCGCCCTGATCCCTTCGCCTAATTTCTCCCTACATTTCATAAGAAACCATGATGGGCAAGGATCAATCAGACAGGTGGTAGGCTTTACCGTTGAAAGCACCTTGTCCACATCCTCAGAAGGGAGAGGCTGGAACCGATCCCACAGAACTGGACTGCAATTGGTCAACTCTGGATCCCCCACTGCATACACAGCGTACGGAATCAAGTTCTTCAGGTGCTCGACTTCTATCAGCAAAGTGCTTTGCCAATTTGTCACAGGAAGCCTTAGAATGTTCCAAGGGTTCCTGAGCAACTGGACCGACCAGGCTTCGGACCACTTGGAACAGCTTCCTGGGACAGCACTCTGCGGATGCAATAGAGGCAGCAAAGAAATCCTTCTTTGTTGCCCTCACTGCCACCTGGTAGGCAGCTATTGCTGCTCTAACCTGTGTCCGAGCATCTTCAGAACGGGATTTTTGCCACTGGCGCTCTAGTCGTCTCACCTCCTGCCTCAGACTATGCAACCAGGGTGTATACCACGGAGCCGTCTGAGTCCTATTCAGGGGGAGAGGACGTTTCGGAGCCACCCGGTCTAATGCCCTGGTGATTCCCTCATTACACTCCATCACCAGGGTTTCGACCGGGCGACCTTCAGCAGGTTCCTTTTTTTTTTTTTTCAATAATTTTTATTCAAATTTTCATAAAACATACAAGACAAAATCATAAAACATTCAAAGACAAAAAACAAAATCAAAAATAGTTAAACAAAAAGAAAAAAAGAAAAAAAAAAACAAAAATAAAAAATAAAGAGTAAAATATTGACTTCCCATTTGTCAAAGATCAAATCAGTTATAAGTCTATAATATATAGCAATCCTGTCTCTTAAGTCATATTATAAAATCACTTTCCTCCAGTAGTTATCTTACTTAATCATCAAATCTCATAAACATTACTTTATTCTTTCCACAAAAAGTCAAAGAGAGATTTCAATTCTTTAAGAAATATATCTATCAATTTTTTTTTCCAGATAAGCATATCGATTAATCCATCTCATTACTAATTATGATAATCTTATTGTCATAACCATAGTCAAAATAAACATTTCAATTAATCCATCACATCAGAATCTGTTAGGTTCAGTAATTTCAGTAGCCATTGTTCTATTATCTCTATTAGTTCCATTTTCCATCTTCCATCTTCAGTAGTCTTGTCAAGTCCAGTAATTTCAATATCCAATCTTCCATTATCAGTATTCCATAATAATCTTGCTGTCAAAGCCATAGTCATATAGTAAGAGTCTGATGGGAATTACCTCTATCCCAAATATTTTCTTGCCATCCATTCTGAATAGGTTGCTGAAATACTGCTGTAAAATCATATCTCTGTTCTTTTTTTCAAAATACACTGGGTCATCTCTTAAAAGTTTTTCCATTGTCACATGGCTGCAGTTAATTCCATAGATTTTCTCTATATTGGGCTCCATCACATCATTCCAGTCCAGAAGATAATCCATGCCATTGATAACTTTATCTCTAGAATCTTCATTAATTTCTTCAGAGATAACATTGAGTTCCAAACAATAGATTTTATTTCTAAAGTCCATAGACTCCAAATCTTGTTCCTGTTCCACGTTTGTTCCAATCTCCGGGATCTCCTCTCTCACAGGAACCCCTATTCCAGTCTCCAGGGTCTCCTCTCTCACAGGGACCCCTGTTCCAATCTCCGGGGTCTCCTCTCTCACAGGGACCCCTTCCAGGGTCACCTCTCTCACAGGGACCCTTATATCTTTAATCTCCTGCTTCATTTTACTCAATTCAATTTTCGTTATCTCAATCTCATCCATTATTTTCTGAAACATAGTTATTTCCAGATTCTCAGCCACTTTCTTAATTGCCATTTTAAAAGAAAAATATAGGAAAACCACTTCTTATTTCAGCAACAATTGGGTTAATACTCCAAACTTGGTGACATCACAGTATAAACAGAGCAGACAGCCTTATCTCTCCAATAGTTAAGTAAACAAAATGCAGTTCCCAGGATCGAAACAATTAATGGCAATCGTCAAGAAACAGATTCGTCAAAATAAAATAGACCAAAAAGAGAGTAGTCTCAAAACAGTATAATATTTTTCAAAATAAAAATCTGGAATAGAAATCCCTCTTCTGTGTGTATCTTTAGAATGCAAATCCAGGACAGCTTTTTGCAACAAAAACAGAGATAAGCTATTAATTAGTGCGTAGCAGAGAGAAGTTACGGCTCCCCAGTGAGATGTCAAAAACCGATCAATCTGGCAAATCTCTTTTAAACAGCAACAATTTAAGTCAAGTAAAAGAAAAATATAGAAAGAAGGGTGCTTGCCTGTTAATGCGTTCTCTCTTAGAAGATAAGATGAACGTTCGCTTTAACAGATAGAGCTTGCTGTTGAAAATCCGTCCCACCTTCGTCGGCTGGACCTCGTCCCATAAATTAATGAGATCTGGTCGTCCCAACAAAAATAGGCTTTGAGGTTAATCTCTTCGTTTCTCCCTACCCGGGAGAAGTTTAATCAGTCAAAAAAAAAGAAAAAACTGACTGATATATCTGAATAAGCTTCTTTTGAGGCAGGAGCCCGTCTCAAAAGCAGGCACAGGCTAAGTCACCCTTCCCGGAAGTCGACCTTCAGCAGGTTCCAATTCCCCCAGCGCAGTCAGGAATCCCTCTGGATCCATCAGGCGCCTAGGGCAGACCATTCTAATAGTTCCTTTACCCCTGCGGAGGGAGTGTGGCATCGAGATGTCAAAATTCACCAGATAGTGATCTGACCATGACACGGGGGTAAAAGAAATAGCCTCCAACTTCAGAACACTTCCTACCGCTCCCAGGACAAATACAAGGTCGAGAGCATGACCGGCTACATGGGTGGGCTCAGTATTATTAAGGTGCAGTTCCCAGGAAGCCATGGTTTCCAGGAAATCCCGAGGGGCTCCACTGAGGGTGGTCTCAGCATGCACGTTGAAATCCCCCAGTACTAAAAGCTCTGGGGTCAACGCTAGTACATCCGAGACCACCTCGAGCACCTCGGACAGGGAAACTGCCGTGCAGCGGGGCGGGCGGTACACGAGCAAGATCCCCAAACTGCCCTTCGGGCCCAACCTCCGGTACATGCAGTCAACAACCTTGGTCCTTGGGAGCGGAGGCCTGGTGAAAATCAAAGACTCCCGGTAGATGACTGCCACTCCCCCTCCCCGCTTACCTACCCTCGGTTGCTGTGCATAATAGAAACCCGGCGGACACATGGCCTTAAGCATGGGAGCTGAGGCCTCGTCCAGCCAGGTCTCCGTGATACACACCAGGTCTACGCACTCATCCAGTATCATATCATGGATGGCAGATGTTTTTTGTGTCACAGACCTGGCATTACACATCAGCAATTGAAGGTCGGTAGGAATCCTGCTTCCCCCAGTTAACTTCTGGTTTTGGGCAGACCTGGAACACGGGATAGGTATTATGCATCTATCCCATGTTCCTCTAAAATTCTAAGAGACAGGCTTGAAGCAAAAAGGTAGGCCTTTATTCTTTACAAGTATATGCAGGGTCAGCCTCCCAGAAACATCCAGGAGAGACTGCACTGAGACACACTGTTGCAGGCTCTTTTATAGAGTACAGTTACAGGATGTGACAGTGATTCACCAATCTCATGAGTTCCTGCCCACCCAACATCATGGTAACTCCTCTCTACAATCATTTCCAAACCAATCAGAAAGCATTAGGCAACTTCATGCTGATTCCAAAATTCTGTCCATCTCATTAATGTTACCATTGTTCTGTTGTCCACCTTGACTAATGAATTTTCAGGCCAGTACCATTGTGAAAGCGCCTTCAAGCATACCCAGTGTATTCCATATGCCATTGTTCCTGATCAGTCAAGCTGACTCAGGTACACCTGGAGATATTTGGACAAGTTCCTTGAGTTAAGTTTGCCTCAACTTAGGGTGTTTGGGAATGTATGAGCACCCCCAGTTCTATTCCTTTGCCATAGGGGTTCTTATGTCCTTATACTTTCTCAGAAATCCCATGTCCTTACTTATAAAATACACAACTCAAGAGAGGGGATTATTTAAACACTTGCGCTTCATTTTGAAGCCACACAGACTAAGGAACAGACTGGGTGACTCTGGCTAACTAGTATCTTTCAGCCTCAGGGATATAGAGGAGGCAGGCCGCACCCAGAGTACCTTTTTCTTGATGAAAACACACTTATAAAGTTGTAAATATAACACACTGGGTTATTTTTAAAATCATTGTAAAATCTCACTGTTTGTCCCATTATAACTTTTAATACATGTTTCATAATTTTCCCCTAGAGGGAGTTCTTGCTCTACACAAGAGATCAGTTCCCTGGATTAAAACCATTATCATATTAATCACTGCTTACCAGTTATATGTTTGCTTGAATTAGAACAATAGACCAATTAATAAATGTCAGTCATGCACCGGCTGATTTGGCAAGAACCCAAGAGTTCAAACTAAGTTTACTTTGGCTGCTTTTTCTATAGATTTTAGGATTTTCTGTGAGCCTTTTCTCAACAGGCCTTCAGGCCTATGCTTAATTCCTTATGATCCTCAACCATATGCCTTCTTAATATCTATGATTATATATATGTGGATATATAAAATTCCCCATTAAAGGTTCATATCTGATTTAAAACAAGACAAAAACAATTAATGTAAATCCTCATCGACTACCTACTCACAACTGCAACTTCAATCTGCCCCCCCCCCCAAAAGTCAGTTGAAACAGCAAGGTTTGATTGTTATTACTTATGTGAAGGCCTGGGAAAAAACAGAAATATGGGGGGGCACAGTTTTGGGGATTCCCCCCCTGAATTTTTTCCAATTTTTTTCTTGGAAAAAAGTGGGGGGAGACCGGAAGAAACTGTCCCCCATTCTCCTAATCTCCAATTGTGATTGTGAAAGTGTTGTCCTACAATAATGGCATTCTTTTCAAAAATTGTTAACTTATAATGGTGTAGCATAAGCTAAAGATTTTGCAGTTCATTACTATGTACTGATTCATATGAAGTGTACATGTTCATTGCACCTTCTGTAGGATCCTTGTCAATGGGATCTTGTCACCAAGTAATTTTAGGGGTGGAGAGCAGATTTTCCTACCTGGCAACAGTGTCCCCAGTTGTTTTTCTTTATGGGGCCCATTGATAATTGAGAATGCTCTTATTATTAAAGCTAATCCTGAGTTCTTTTCTTGAAAATTGACTAGAATACTGTCTAATATAAAATAATTTCTAGGATATATTATTTTTAGCTTTGTCTTGCATAGTGCAATAAATGTGGCTTCCAAGGGCTTTTGCAGCTCTTGTCTTCAGTATTATTCTCATTGTATGTATTGACGGGAGAGAACGATTTCAGAAACCATTTTTTTCTTCATCTTAAAATGCAGTATGTCAAATGTGTGTCAATAAAACAAGCCTTGTAAAAAGAAGAAATAGTGGCATAGTGCCGGTGGCAGGCAAAGCTTCATTGCCTTTCTCCTGCTTCAGGCTAAGTAGTAATGGCTCAGTAAACGAGGTTTGTATGAAGCTGTCGGTAGAAATGTTTTTTTATTAATATATTTCATTAGGTATTAACTTTTTTTTACAAAATAACAAAAAGCATCAAGGGACAAAATCGAGTTGGCAGGATGATATCTGGAGCAAGAGCAAAATGTTTCTGAGCCAGATGGATTTCCTTCTGTCTGAAGTGCACATACATAACCAGGTGGGGATGTTTTTAAATGTAATAAGTTCAGTTAATACAGCCTTTAACCAGTGTGCCTCCAGATGTTGTTGGACCACAACCCCCATCAGCCTCAGCCAGCATTGCCAATGGTCAGGAAAGATGGGAATTGTGGTCTAACAACATCTGGAGGCACACTGGTTGGAAAAGGCTGAGTTAATACTTTGATTTCTTTAAAGCAGGATAGCTAACCTGTGGCCTCTGGATGTTGTAGGTCTATAACTCCCATCAGCCCTGACCATTGGCCAATTTTTAAGCATAAAAAACTGTGCCGTTAACATAATTGTAACAGTTGCACTATTACAGCAGTGCAATAATTGTAAGTTGTGAATTACCAGTGGAACAAATCTCAGGAACCTTGCCTGAGCAGCCCATGCACACTCACCGCTGCATGAGTAGAACAGACAAAAGCATATAATTGCTATTATTTTTCTGTTGGCCACAACAGTGGCACCTGACTCTTTTCTTGATGTTATCAGTGACAAGCCCTACCGCTTCTCAGGCTGCCTCTTTTAATGTCCCTAGCAAGCTGGCTATATATCTAGACTCAACCCATTGTTTGATCCACCGTAGACCTAGATCTACTGGGAAGAGATGCCTTTTGGGATGTTCACACCATCATGAGTTCAGCTTCCAAACAATAAGCAGGCATATCGCAGGCTTCCAAACAATAGAGCATATAAGCAGGCAGTATGCACCATATTAAAAAAAGAAGACACTTTAGTCGCTTTTTAAAAATGTGTTTGGAAATACATGTGAAGACCATTAGGTCACCAGCGTCTATGCCTCCTTTTGTTTTATTATAATAAAGAATTGTCCCAGCTTGGAATGCTGTTTATGCACTGAAGAAAGGAGAATAGCGGTCTTTCCTTTGTTTGGTACATAACTTACAAATGACAAATACTCTTGAAAACCAAAAATGCTGCTGTTGACACTTCTGGATTGTGTGTGTGTGTGTGTACTCTAAAAGTGAAAATGTATGTTTTCTTCAAAATTTGCAGGAGGGAGTTTTATAGAAGTGATGTCATTGTAATATGACACACTCTGAAAAAGCTCTAGTTGCTTGTCATGTGCAGTGATACTCAACTTTGGAGCCTTGAACTGAAAGTTTTACCTTTTCCTATTTGCCATTAAAAAAAAAAAAAAAAGAACAAGCAAGAGATTAAACAAAGTAGATTTATGGAGATAGAAAGAGAAGAAGCTAATCTTGGATGTTAACAACTAGCTAGTCACCTAACCAATTTTGATTTCATTTCTCCTATCTAAAAATAGACTCCTCATTAATGCAATGGCTTTGCTCTTCACTACTATAGGTGTTGCTGTGAGTGTGATCATTCACTGCTTAAAGTGAAAAGTTACTGAATTCTGAGCAGTATTATGCTTGCTTAATTATAGGAACACAAGAGTGAAGGCAAGTAGCAAAAACAAAGTTCTGTCACTATAAGCCTCAAAATTCTATAGCTTATAAAAATGGCATTTGTTGAGCTAGTAACTTGAAACATAGCATAACATGATCAACCTGTTGAAGTCTATGAAAGTGCCGAATTTCAAACTAGTCTAATAATAATTGTCACAGATACAGCAAGTTAGCAAGTGCTGTAAATTGTCACTCCAACCCCTTTTTCCAGTTAAAACAATATAATTTTTTTCTTTCCAGTTTTGGTGAAATCTACAGATGTATTTTATTCAGGTTTGCTGTGGAGCCCACACTTTCATTGGCTTGGTGAAATTCTGATCAGCAGTTCAAACGTTGTTATAATGTTTTTGCCCAATTAAAGTTTATGGGAAAAAATACTGATGCAATAATGTCAAGCATGCCAGAAAGGAAAAGTGAAGCCAAAGCTCTCACCAGGATTGCAGTATTTACAGAGGGAGCCACCTACTGAATAATACATGCAGTGCCTATTCCTTTAGTTATGAAATACCACATTATGGTGCAATGGTTACATGAGGGCTTGCCAATCATTTTTGGGCCCTTTGGCACATTTGGAAACCTGAGAAACTGTCATGGGAGACCCCCCCCAAACCACGCTTGTAACCCCATTGCAAATACCTCACTCTGCAACTTCATACACACCTATCTCCACATTAAATGCCACACGCACACTACTCAACACTTACATTCCTCTTGCAAGCACCCTACATTGAAAAGCACACCCTGCTCCACAGTAACGCCCACACAGGATGTTTGGCAGGAGGACAGTGGTGATTATCTTCCAGTATTTAATATCAAACAACCCTGCGAGGTAGGCCATGTGGAGAGAGCTGCTGTAGTAATGTGTCCCATCTGTTTTAATCAGTCAAGTAGTCTTAACCACTGGACGTGACCACAACCACACATGCATCCCTCACCACAGCCTCCCCATCAGTCACTGTACACAGTAGAGAGAGGTGCGGCAGAGTGATTAAAATGTGGATGCATGGGAACTCTTGGTGTGTTCATTATTCTATTCTGGTATTTATCCTCACAACGACCTATTGAGGTAGGTCATGTGGAGAGATAATGGCAACCCCCCAGGATGATGGTTCCCTTTCATGCACAATTGCTGACCTCCAAAGTAAGTACTTCAGAACACAGAGGGCCATATCTAGTCATTTGCACACATTTATACTTCTAAGCAGCAAACAGCCATGGATTTAAGCAGCAAACAGCGATGGATCAACTCGCAGGTGGATTCCTTGAGCAATACAGATGCTTCATAATGCAATCACTCTTGATTTCAAATTTCCCCAGTTTGTGGACCTTGAGCCAACATGAGATAACCTTAGCTCTGATCTTAAACTGTCAGGTTTTTTAATAATTGAATTTAGTTTGACTTCCTTAATTTATAGAGCTACCTTAAGCAGAGAGGAGAGATTCCATGATGAAGAAGCTACCATGTGCTAATCCCTTCCAGTACTCAACATTCAGTCTTTTTAAAAACTCCACCCACTGACATTAATAGAAGAGCTGATGTCTCTGACCAGCAGAGATGACTTGGTGGATGAAGTGGTGGTTGTGGTCACTTTCCCCCAGAGTTCTCATGCTATACTAGAGTACTTGATTTTAAAGGAAGCAAAAGCTGAGAGTAGCCATATGCATACCCTGGATTTCAGGAAAGCCAATTTTAATAAAATAGGAACAATGGTAAGTAAGGTTCCATGGCAAGTGACCCTAAAGAGAAAAGGCATCCAAGATGGGTGGGAGTTTCTAAAAGGAAATTCTAAAGGCACAATGGCAAACAATTCCATCAAGGAAAAAAGGGGGGAAACAGCAGAAGAAGCCAATGTGTCTTCACAAAAAGCTTAGAGATGACCTGAAAACAAAAAAGGATACATACAGGAAGTGGAAAGAAGGCCAGGCCACAAAGGAAGATTGCAGTCAGGTATCACAGAATTGCAGGGATGGCGTCAGGGAGGCTGAAGCTGAGAATGACCTGAGGTTAGCAAGAGATGCTAAAAGCAACAAAAAAGCTTTCTTCAAGTATGTCCATAGTAAAACACAGAGAAAAGAAATGGTGGCACAGCTACTCAATGAGGATGGCAGAATGATAACATGACAAAGAAACGACAGAAGTACTCGATTCCTACTTTGGCTCAGTCTTCTCCCAAAAAAGGGTCTATGACCCTCCTGGGAAACATGAAGTGGAAGGGGTAGGATTGGAGCTTGAGATTGATAGCCAAATGGTCAAGGAATACCTAATCACTGTGAATGAGTTCAAATCGGCAGGGCCCGATAAACTGCATCCTAGAGTATTGAAGGAACTGGCTGAAGAACTCTCAGAACCGCTCTCTATTATCTTTGCGAAATCATGGAGGACCGGTGAAGTGCTACATGACTGGAGGAGAGCTAATGTTGTCCCTATCTTCAAAAAGGGCAAGAAGGAGGAACCGGGGAACTACAGACCAGTCAGCCTGACATTGATTCCTGGGAAAATTCTGGAGCAGATTATGAAGCGGTCAGTCTGTAAAGGCCTTGAAAACAATGCAGTGATTAGAAGAAGCCACCATGGATTTATGAGGAACAAATCCTGCCAGATTAATCTTATTTCATTTTTTGATTGGGTCACCTCCCTGGCAGACTGTGGGAATGCCTTGGACATCATATATCTCGACTTCAGCAAAAGCTTTTGACAAAGTATCCCATGATATTCTGATTAGCAAGCTAGCTAAGTGTGGACTGGATGGAACAACTGTAAGGTGGATCCACAGTTGGCTACAGAAACATACTCAGAGTGTTTATCAATGGTTCCTTCTCAAACTGGGGGGAGGTAATGAGTGGGGTACCACAGGGCTCAGTCCTGGGTCTAGTGCTCTTCAACATTTTTATTAATGGATGAGGAGGTGCAGGGAATGCTTATCAAATTTGCAGATGATTCAAAATTGGGAGGGATAGCTAATACCTTGGAAGACAAACAAAATTCAAAGGGATCTTGATAGGCTGGAGATTGGTCTAAAAACAACAGAATGAAATTTAACAGGGATAAGTGCAAATTTCTACACCTAGGAAAAAGAAACCAAATGCACAGCTATAAAATGGGGATACTTAGCTCAGCAATACTACATGCGAGAAGAATATTGGAATTGTTGTTGATCAAAAGCTATGAATCAACAGTGCGATGTGGCTTCAAAAAAGGCAAACACTGTTTTAGGCTGCATTAGCAGAAGTATAGTTTCCAAATCATGTGAAGTATTGGTTCCCCTCTATTCAGCACTGGTTAGGCCTCATCTTGAGTACTGTGTCCAGTTTTGGACACCACACTTTAAGAAGGATGCAGACAAATTGGAACAGGTTCAGAGGAGGGCAACAAGGATGATCAGTGGGTTGGAAACAAAGCCCTATGAGGAGAGACTGAAAAAACTGGGCATGTTTAGCCTGGAGAAGAGAAGACTGAGGGGAGATATGATAGCTCTCTTCAAGTACTTGAAAGGTTGCCACACAGAGGAGGGCCAGCATCTCTTCTTGATCATCCCAGAGTGCAGGACATAGAATAATGGGCTCAAGTTGCAGGAAGCCAGATTTTGCCTGAACATCAGGAAAAACTTCCTAACTATTAGAGTGGTATGACAGTGGAACCATTTACCTAGGGAGGTAATGGGCTCTCCAACACTGGAGGCCTTCAAGAGGCAGCTGGACAGCCATCTGTCGAATATACTTGATTTTGGATTCCTGCATTGAGCAAGGGTTTGGATTGGATGGCTTTGTAGGCCCCTTCCAACTGTATGATTCTGTGATGTGCTTTTGAGCCCTTTCCAGGAGTGTGTCAGGAGAGAGCAAGGGGGCTTTGGATCTAACAGATCCAGGGCATCTCCTGAAACCAAACCCTGTTTCTGACCCTGGTAACCCTTGGAGAACCAGTTGCAGTAGAGCAATAGTTGCACAGCTTTCCACTGCACTGAAGACCTTCTGCCTGTGGAGAGGGAGGTCCATAGCATCCTACAACCTCTCAGCCAGCTGTCCCAGGGAGCTTAGGATTGCTCCATTAAAGTGCTTTACAAAGACATAATTTTACCACTTCATTTTTTCATTTTTATGAATACCATAGAAAACCTAATGTTTATAATGATATTATTTATAACATCTGTTACATTACTGTATAAAATATTGAAAATATGGTATGGAAAAACCAAGAAACATATCAGTTCAGTTCCTATTTTTACTTTAGTGCTGTGTCTCACCAAGTACTATGAGGCAAGCAATTATTTCAGGGAAAAACAGTATTGTTTTCTTTTCTCCTACTGGCTTGCCCTAGTCTGCTGAAGTCAGACTCAGGTGTGAAGGGGTGCTTTTCTTTAATCGGTTTAATAGAAAATTTCAGTTCAGAACACTTCATAGATCAGCTTTCAGATTATACAGAACACTGCAATTCAACTTGGCAGAGCTAGGCTCAGCTACGCAGTCCTAAGACGCCACAGCAATTGGGCATGTCCCCTTACAACCTGAAAGTGTGGGCGGGTTCATCTACTTGCGTGAAGGTGTCACTAAATGGGAGCATACACACCCACAAGCACTCCTCCTTAGAGGAACTGGAGGAAGCCTTTGAGCCTGCCAGTGCAGTTGCCTCTGTATGCGGGGCGAGGGTGCCGGGGACACATTTGTTGGGTCCTCTTCATTGGGAGGAGTGTGTAGTGGTGGTGGTGTGGATGGGGAAGGGGAAGGGGAGTGCAAGAGAGGTGAAAGGGCAGTCTCATGATTGGTAACATCTTGTCAATTGTCATTGGAGCTACAGGGGTGGCGCTGTCAATGCCAGTGGAGCTGGAGCCTTTGGCTTCAATGCCCTCTGACTGCGCAACACTAGGCCCCCCCAAATCCCAGTCTGACTCCTCTTCGTCGTCACTTCACAGACATTCTACAGGACTCATGACTCCTGCCTCCTAATTACATTTCTTCCTTCTGTTTGCTTCCCTCCCACACTTTAAAAAAATTATGACTGATAATTTCCCTTTTAGATGGTTAACTGTTATAATTTGAACTCTCCTCTTCTCAGTTGCCATAGAATTGTGTGATAATCTCATCCTGGTAAATGGAAATGACTCAGAAGAGACTAGAATATTAACAAGCTGTGTGGGTTGTGTGCACACATGCTCATTTGTGGCACAGTCCTATGCATTTTTATTTGGAAATAAGCCCAACTGTGACTGATAAGTGTGCATAGAACTGCAGCTATAATTTTGTACTTTGTCTTTATACAGTACTGACTTGGAGTCACTGCACATTTCCTAGTGAGGAGCTTTGTAGGCCAATTCCTGTGCTTGCTGCTGGCCGGCACCCCCATAGAAGCATCGTTCATGTGAAAATCAGCTCCTCCCCATGAAGAGTAGCTATATGACCACTGCAATTTGTCTGATTTTGTCAGCTAAAAAAAAGGGGGCCGTTGCAGTCATGCAAATCATGGTGGCCACATGGAGAAATTGGTTGACACAGTTCTGTGTGAGTGCTGCCTGATCAGTCTTGAGCCCCTGCATACCCCTGGGTTCCTCATGTGCAGCCCACCAGTACGCTGGTCCTTAGTGACTACATGATTACTATGTGGCTTTTTCTTTTTATATAGCTCTTGTTGAATTTCATACTCTGGGAAAGTGTGTGAATAAATGTATTGCTAAATATTGTGAGAACAGATGTTCTACTGGATTCCTGAAGGTTTTTGATGTATCTTATTACAGTAGAGTTCTCATTATATTTTGAACATTAGCAGTTTTTTTCTGTCCAAATACCTTTGTGGATTGTTCTATCAGTTTCTCGAATAGGGAATTGGTATGAAGATTGAATTTCCCCAAGAGCACGCACAAAGCCTACAGTGGACTGGGAGAACAAATGAAAGCTGAAATCTCTAGAGGCCCAATCCAGTTCTGTAAACAGAAAACAAACTTTCCTATTCTTGTTGAGCTTTTTGAATCCTAATGCAAGTTTTACTGCTTCAGGCTGTGAAAATTTACAATCTTGTGTGCATGTGGTTTTTTGTTTAAGAAAACCCCCACAATTGTGGCCTTTATCTCCAATGTAATTTCTGAACCTTCGTTATGAACAATAGGAAATGCCTACACAGGTTAGTTTCCTAGACTGGCTAAGTCACTGGGGTCATTTTTCAAAATGGGAATGGGTAGGATGTAACTGACCTGTATATACTGCAAAATAGTCTTTTAAAGTATGACATCTTTTGGAATTCAGCTTTAAAATCATGCTGTTCCAACTTACATTAGATTTGTCACAAGTACATGAGTAAGGCCTCTGTTCTGCAAAGTCTCTGATACCCATCCCAATGCATGCTAATTTATTTGTATCACTTGATCTTGAAGACTGGTGGATTACAGCATATAAAACTAAAGAAGTAACTCCCAAAGTATCAAACAAACAAAATCTTCAATCTAAATTCTGAATACTTGCCAAGCCTTCACACGCCCTCCCTCAGCTCCTTATGTCCTGCTTGATGGAGTTTTGAAAGATTTTTAAAGGGGCAAATTATTACCTGCCTGTGGAATGAAAATGGAACCGGACTGCCTTCAAGTTGATCCCGACTTATGACTACCCTATGAATAGGATTTTCATGGTAAGCGGTATTCAGAGGGGGTTTACCATTGCCTTCCTCTGAGGCTAGTCCTCCCCGGCTGGCTAGGGCCTGCTCAGCTTGCCACAGCTGCACAAGCCAGCCCTTTCCTTGCCTGCAACTGCCAGCTGGGGGGGCAACTGGGCTCTTTGGGACTATGCAGCTTTCCCACGGCTGCACAGGTGGCAGGGCATGTAACCCCTGAGCCACTCACTGTGAGGGTGATCTTTAGCTGGCCCTTTACACCCAGGAGACACAAGTGGGGATTTGAACTCACAGGCTCTGGACTCCCAGCCAGGCTCTCCTCCCCACTGTGGAATGGAGTATGCTGAATATCAGTACAAGAAAATTTCCCTGTGGCTCATCTTGTCTATCTTTATCTCATGATGGCATTGACTGTAGATTAATGTTTATTTAATGCATTCATCCAAAATGCTTATTTAATGCATTCATCCAAAGGATGTGTCAGAGTACTGCTTTACATTTTTTTGCCTGTGTAGCATAGCAGAGATTTAACTTTGCTTGCATGCAGGGCAGGTGCTGTTCTGATCCTGTGCTTCTACTTTATTTGGGATGGCTCAAGCAGAGGTTTCTGTCACTGCAGGCAAAACAGCTAGATAAGTTACACTAGAAAAGTGAGACAGCTCACACATTTCTCCTGTATTTGCCTTTAAGCCCTCTTTAGGTCGTTATTACTCAGCCTTGCACTAGTCCAAACAAAGGACTCTCTTCCTCCCTCTAGACTTTTTTTGCATAGCACATCAAAGCTACGCTGGACAATTGAATCTGAATCAACACTGAGATAGGGCCCAGGAGGCTCAGTGGCTGGAGCCTGCCAGTCTGTACCTGTAGTAACCATTTTTGTTTTTTCTTCACTGACTGCTTCCTCGAGCTCTGCCAAATTGAAATGAACTATTTGTAATTTGGCATTCTGCTTTTTAAGACTAGACATATATTTCTTTTCTTTTCTTTAGATTGAGGAAAAATTACAAAGTCAGTAAAGCAACAGTAATTTTTCACAATTAGTAATATTTCTGATAAAATTTGTTAATTCTGTCTGGTTATCTAAAGAGCTTAGCTGAACTGTATTTTGAAATGATAGAGAGATCTTTTGTCTACTGTGGGAGGAAGCAAGTTAATTTTTTGTTAAACTCTGTTAATGAGTTTCAGTTCACTTGAAAAGTCTATTTTAATATGCTAATAATAACCACAAAATGCTTTATAGTGTTTTGTGATTTCTTCTTCAGTGACCTTGTTAGGTTCCTGGCTTTCCTGTGGAAATGAGGCTAAGAAACTGCATTATCAAAGGCTGGTGGAGCAGTGGTTTGAGCTATACACACATTGACCATATTTTACATTCTGTTATCCTGATAGGACATTTAGCCTGCAGTCCTATACCCACTTGGGAGTAAACCCCATTGAATTCAATTAGAAGTACTGCCGAGTAGATTACAGACTGGGGTTTTAGGGTTGAATAGGAGAATAAGCATATATGACGGAACATGATAGGACATGCAGGAACCAGCTGCTGTGTTCCTCTGTATCAGTGGTTCCCGAACATTTCCCCCCATGGACCTCTTGAAAATTGCTGAAGGTCTTGGTGGACCACTTAATGATTTTTCTGCCTGTTGTAGCAATTGTAATTCATATAATTCAAATGGTTGTATAGTAAAATACAATATAAGAAATACAAGAAGCAATATGAATACAATTAAAAATCAATATGAGTATTTAATGCCGTGGAGGTAACATCTCCTATTTTCAACCACAAATCCACAAACATATTGAAGACCACCTGAATGAAGCTTGTGGACCACTGGTGGTCCACGGGTCACAGTTTGGGAACCTCTGCTCTATATAATGTTAGCAACCTTGTACCCAACATTACTTGGGAACTCTAAGAAACCAAAAAATCAGTGTAGTTTTTACAGGTTCGGTCCACCATCTTGATTAAAAATGTATTGAAACATAGACGAAAACCTGTTCTGTAATCTTGGAAGCCATCATGCAAAGTTTAGTTAGAATGTCTTAAGAGTTGTCCATGTGCATAGCAGACAAACAACTTTCCAAAATATATAGTAGACTTCAAACCAAGGATATCCCCACCACCACTTAGTAATACACTGGACTAGAGAATTGAGAGTCTAGGGGGGAAATCGAGGGAGTCTTCTCCCAGTGGCTTCAACATTTTCAGAAATCTTATATCGGTGTCTTTAGTGGAAAAGTTCGAGGTGTGCAAGGAAAAATGTTTTGCTCATCCCACAAAAGGGCTTCTATAAAGACCCAATACTTAAGAGATGGCAAAACGGGGAGCTCCTAGCATCAGCTGTTGGTCATGGTGCCACGGGAAGATCCGTTTTTCAGCTCCTTCCATTGGTGATTGCCTGTGGGGCTAGAAGGGAGTAGTTTGATTCTTCCTTTCTCATTGGTATTTGGTTTTTGTGGGGTCAAATGATAGCAGCTGGAATCAGTCCAGCTAAGGCCTGCTTCTCCCCAAACAAATTTGTATCCAAGTGCTTGTTCCCTACCACTCTAAACCATCAGGATTGTTCATCTGTATGTATGGAGGGATTGTGGTTCCACCCCCACACACACGAGAGAGAGAGAGAGGATGCAGAAAACAGGTGCTTAGATTGTATGCTCTCTGTCAGCATGAAAAAATGTTTTAGCTGATCCTTTCCTAGATTTGTTGAGTGGCCCTTGAAGAGTTGTGTGACTCAACACACACTAATACAATATTTCCAGAGCACCTTTGAGGTCCTCTCCTTTCTTTCATTGCCATATTGGCATTTCCCCTTCCTGCCTATTGCATAGGAGGAAAAAAAGAGAAAGTGAAACACCTCTCTTACTTCCCTGCAGATGGGTGTGGGAAGGGGGAGTGAATTGGTTGGTTCCCACCTCCACAGGTTCTTCTAGCAAGAAGGGAGCAACAAGAGCGAACACTTAGCTTTCATTGGTTATTTCCCATAGCGAGAAGAAAGCAAAGTTGGTTAAGAAGGAATCTTTTGTAATTGACAATGTTATTCAGAATGTTGTTTATGCTGTATTCTAATAGTATAAATGCTGGGTTGTGTGTAGATGGACACGGCTCAGATTTTCAGTGAAACTGCACACACTTGATTGGGAATGGGGAACATCTGGTCCTCTGTAGACATTGGACTCCAACTCCCAGCCTGGTCACAGGTCCACTCTTGCTCTAGGTGCTCATTACCAGGAAAACAGGCATGCCACAAAGTTTGCTATATTTTGCTGCTGCTTCAAGATTGGATATGTGCTTTTTAAGAGTCCTGTGACTGTCAGCATTCCCTTCTACATCGCTGCATCTCTGGCACCATTGCTTGCAACAGAAGTCATTAGAGAGGAGTGGTGCTGTAGAGGGATGGGGGCTAGGTTGGCAAGCATAGCTGGGAGCAGCTGCAGCCTGGACTACCTGGCAAGGGGTAGGAAGGCCAATAGCTAACACAGCTTGCCAGTAAACTGATTGCCAGGATCAACTGGCTCATTCGCTCTCAGCTTGCTTTGAAAAGAAGCTTTCTTGGGAATTTAGGAAACTACTTGGCACTGTTGTATATTTTAAACATTCTTGTATACCCCTTACATCTATCAGAAGTGGCTGACAGGCTCTGCTTACTTTAACAAGGGCTGTGGTAGCCCACTGCCTAATGATGTTACCTTTTTTCCCCCTTCACCCCATCCCAGCCATTTCCTGTTCTCAATCTGTCAGCATTGTGTGGAGTGCAGTTTAGAGACACTTAACAAGGTATCACATGCACATTCCCTCTGCTGTTTGAAAGCACAGACTTCACAGATGTGTAGATTGTATTGGGGCCAAACCAGTATTCATACATTCCACCTTCCAGCCATTGGGATAATTCATGAATAATGCCAAATTGAGGTTTGGTGTTATGTGACAGACCCTTCCACTCATGTGGCAGAATCTTTTGATATTGTCATTCTTAGCACTTCTTTGCATAAGAAGTGGGATAGGAGAACTGGTCGCATCTGATTTTAGTTGATGGGGAAATGAATAAAGGTCTTGCATTCTGTTATTTATTTATTGATGCATACATACATACATTTATATCCCACCTTTCCTCCAAGGAGGTCAAAGTGGTGTGCAGACATGGTTCTTCTTCTCCTGGTTTTATCCTCACAACAGCCCTGTGGTGTAGGTTTAGGCTGAGAGACAGTGACTGACCCAAGGTGAGCTTCATGGCTAATCGGGGATTTGAACCCTGGTCTCCCAGGTCCGAGTCCAACATTCTAGCCACTACACCACACTGGTTCTTACTAATTTATTAATGCCCCAAAACTGTCACTTTATCTTGTACAAGAAAGAGTAAAACAAGATAAAATCACACACACACACAAGTAATTCAAAAAAGCGTTAAACAATTACAAAAAAGGAGCAAAAGCCCAATTCAAGTAGCGAAATATAACTTGAAATACCAGAGAATAAAAACACATTTAAAAGATAATTTACTAAAAGCAGCAATTCAGGAAGCGTGGGAGGACAAAAAGTTTTAGCCTGGTGCTGAAAAGACATTAAATTAGGTGCCAGGCAGACCTGTGTGCGGATGGAGTTACGTAGAAAAGCAGCCACTATTGAGAAGGTCCTTTCTCTTGTACCTGCTGTTTCCTGGCTGCTGGGGCATTCGGAGAGAGAGCATATATTAGAACAGCATCTTCACAAAATATAGTATGAATAAAGGCCATATAGAAGTTGTGTTTGTGATAAAATCGAAAGGTGTAGGAATGCTGTCAAAGTGGCAATTAAATCCAACAGTGAATGGGAAGGGTATCTATGGGATCCTTGTTCTGAGGCATTTGGCAAATCTGGTGCAAATGCAGCCCAGGGGATGCTCTCTTGCTATTTTAATTTTCATGTTCTCCTTCGCCGTGCTTCATTGTTGCAGGGTTCTTTTTTTTTAGTACACACACACGGAACAGCACAAGGGATGAAACAAAATCAAAGTTTAAAAACAGGATTCTGCTGCGTCTGCTTGAGAATAAACCTGGGAATGGGACTTGTAGTACAATACCTGAAATGATACCATTTGCTTTGCCGCCTTTCCGATTTACTCGAGGAGGCATGGCAGCATTCTGCTTCAAGGATGGAAAAAGGCTCCCTCCCCATGACTATCAGACAAGTAGTGGTATGAACATTCACTCCATTTATACAGATACTCACTTTCCTCTGTCAAAAATCAAGAAAAGAAGCTGTAGCTGCCTGGAGATATGATGAGGTGCAGACTGTGCCAGCTGTATTTGGCAGATTGCGCAGACCTGCTTTTAAGATCACACTTCATCTTGACAGAAGACCTTAATTTAAAAACAGTTCAAATGGCAGTGTAGCTGAGGTAAAGATTGAGATGACATTTGCAGTAAGTGGGATGGGATATGAATTTTGAAAACCGTAAGTTTGGACAAAAAGGTTAGGTGTTAAATATTGGACATTTGGTCTAGCCCTGTATATGAAAAGCTATACAGATGTCATAGAAGCTTTGCAGCCATGAGCGCCTGAATGATGTATGGAAATCAGGAGGTTGTGGCTAAGGGATGATTATTGAAGAGTTTTTAACAAGGTTTTCAGTTGTCAACTGAAATACCTGATGGGAACTGACTATGAGAGCAAGTTTTTGAAGGGAAGTATTAATAGAGAGAACTAGCACATAAGCTGTCCAAAGACTGACTGGCAGCTTAGGGGAGGAGGCAGAATTCTTCCCTCTGGTCCTGCAGCTGCCACGGTCCTTGATTTGCTTGAGGAACTGGCCATCTTGTTTTGCTCTGCTTGACATGGCGAACAGGCTTCGAGCTGGTACAAAATGGTGCAGATGGTCATGGACTACATCTTTCATCATCCCTGATCAGGCTGGCTATGGTTGATGGAGTCCAAAATATGGAGGATGCCCCGTTGGCTATCCCTGGTCTGCGCTGGCTAGCAATGAGTCTCCTGAATTTCAGTTAGGAATCTTTCCCGGCCCTACTTCAAGATGCCAGAGACTGAACCTGGGACCTTTTCCATATAAAGCATGTGCCTTACTGCTGAGCTACATACGCTTGTCAGTCATTACACTGCCCACACAAGTTGATAATTCACATTTTTTGTAGGGGTCAGCTAGTTGATGGATCACCCCTACTGTCTCTGTCTGTTTTCCCCAGCCCATCAGCTTCAGAGCCTTGTCAGGAAGCTGAAGCCTGAGGGAATGAGCAAATGGGAGCTTTTGTTATGTTACCATACAGCAACTTAGTACAACACAGCCTACTGTTCCCAGCTTTGGTTGGCCCGGAGTGTTGCTTACTTTCTGTCTGTGATGGGTTGGCGTATTCTGAACTCGGCAAGGATGGGCCCTTCGTCTGCCACTCACTTTGTCGAGCATGATCAATGAATAGAAGTCTAGAATTGCCTTTATGACTGGCACAATGACCAGCCTTATGGCTGGTGAGGCATATGAGAGGGCTTGTGTTTTGTGTTGGCTAAAAATATTTGCACTCTAGTAATTGAATGGCATTGGCAAATCTGTATTTTTGTTAGAGAAGCCTGCTGTCTGTGTGGGAATTTTAAGAAAACAATCGAAGCTGACCGCATCCAGAAACTATCAAATGTATGCATAACTCCCCTGGTTAGCCTATATGGGCCCTTCACTAGGCACTGTTTGTCCAGTGGTGCAGCAGTATATGCATTGTTTCCTGCTGTTTCTGTGGCTATCTGGACCAGAGCTGTGGTAATACAGGTTTTGAGGATAATGTTGCGTTTTTTAAAAATCTGTTGATGAGGGTGGGAGAGCAGAGCAGCCAGAGTTTGGTCTTAAATATTTATATATTGGTGCCCAGTGCCTTTTGATGTTCAGTGGCAAAAGAAAGAATTGAGCAGAAGAACCTGTAGGGCACCATTCAGTTCACTACTGTTGACTGGATTGTGTCATCTTGTAGTTTCTTGGCTTTAAAAAGCATGTTTCTCTTACAGCAAGCAAGGGCAGAGCAAGAGGAAGAATTTATCAGTAATACTCTGTTTAAGAAGATTCAAGCTTTGCAGAAGGAAAAAGAAACACTTGCAGTGAACTATGAGAAAGAGGAAGAATTTCTCACTAATGAGCTCTCAAGAAAGCTGATGCAGGTATGTGGCTTTTCAGCTTTTCAACCAACCAAAGGATTGAGCTTGGGGATGGTTTGGGAATACCACTACCATCATAACTTCAAAAACTGTAGTTTTAAATCCTGAAAGTGGAGAAAGGAAATTCTGCAGAACTTTGAGAGACCAGGAAACACCATGGAACTCAGGACTTACTTTTGGGTAAGTGTGTGTGGGATCAGAGTACAAACTAATAAATGAAAGTTGTGTAGTCCTATCCTCTGTGTGTTTACTCAGAAGTAAGGCCCACTGAGTTCCGTGGTGCTTACTTGTGAACCAGTGTGCATAGGACAACAACCTAGTTTTGCATATTTTCTTATTCTTGAACCTTTTTCAGTCCTGTTCTTCACCTCAACATTCTACTGAGATTTCTGTGTAAAATTATAATTTTGCCGCCCTGGGCTCCTGCTGGGAGGAAGGGTGGGATATATATATAGATATATATAGATATATAGATATAGATATATATAGATAGATATATAGATATATAGATATATAGATATATAGATATATAGATATATATAGATAGATAGATAGATATATAGATATATAGATATATAAAGATATATATATAGATATAGATATAGATATATAGATATATAAAGATATATATATATATATAAAGATATTCTATATAGTAACCTTGCAATGCCCAGTTTATATTGGCAAAACTATTTTTAAAAACCACAACCATTAAATTTCAAATTAGAAACCATCAATTAGCTTATCCCAGCCTTTTTTCCCTTCCCTTTTCATACCCGTGGATGGTTGTGTCAAGGCTGCTTGATCTTTCGTATTGGTGAACTTTTACACAAAGTCAAACTGGTCCTTGTGTCATAATATTATAAAAATATTGGCTGATTTGTATGGATCTTGTGGTGAGGCCCTTCTCCAATTTTTCTTGCCTGCTGAGGTCAGCTGGAGGGTGATTGAAATGTTTATGAAATGTTTCCTTTTGGTTTATGGAATGTCCTCTCAACTTCAATATACCTGGTAGCTGTGCTAACAGTGACTTGTCAGTACTAGGTTGAAAACATTTCTGCTCACCCCTGGTATTTTAATCCAGTATGCTTAGATTTTACTTTCTTGAAATCTTGTCTTCTAGTTGTAATTCAACTGGTTTTTCACTGGTTTTGAATATTCACCTACTACACGTTTCAGTGGATTTAGATATTGTTGTTTTATCTGCTAATCTGCTGCTTTTAGTTAGTATTGTTTTTTGTAATTTATTATTGCTGTTGCAAACCACCTTCACAACAATTCAGAAAAGGTGGGTATACATTTATAAAACAACAACAAATAACCTTGTTAAATTTGTAATGCACTTCAAAAAAACCTACCTTCCTTTTGGATAATTATTTGTAAGATTGTTTATACATAAACAGTGTGTAAGACTGATTAATCAAGTTTTGAGTTGAAACCCAGACATTTAACCAATTAAAAAATAGTTAGGTAATGATATAGCTGATAGTTTCTATGTCACACACTGTCCCCATGGACACTGTTCAAAAGCATATATTGAAAGAACATCCTGGAATCTATTGGCACTGAATAAAAGCTCTTTTATGTTCAGAAATAAATTTAGGCTAACACTTTGCACATACAGATTTAAGTGTGTATGCAAATTTCCCTGTTGCAATTTTCCATTCCCAATTATTTCATTTGGGAGTTTGTCAGGTTGAAATGTTATCTGTAAGAATCTGGAGTGACAATGGAATTCCTTAGAGTCGAAGGAAAAGGTTTCCCATAACAACTCAGGCCAGTTTGGATACAGCAGTCCTGGCTTAATAAACTGCGATTTAGCTGGAAACTGATCCTGGTTTCATATAATGGCTTGAAGTCCAAAATAAAACCTCACTTTCCAGTTTTGTCCATAATGGAATTTGAAGCAGGAATACAGAGTCTTTTTCCGCACAAGGGCTGCTTTCCCTTATGGGGAACCTTCTGAGGGTTGCGTGCCAGTATGGGATAAGGCCAGACCCAAAATGGGTGGAGCAGTGAACATGACTCTTATCTTTGAACACTAGGCTACATCCCAGCCACATTAGAGCTGGAAAGAGAGCATGGCTTAAGGGGACAAGAGCTGACGTTCCTCAGCTCTGGTAAAAGTAACCATAACATAGTCACTAAAGCAAGCATGTGAGGTGACAGGTGGAGTGAATGTGTGGACAATCTTGTTCTTGATTTAGTCAGTTATGGCTTATTAAGCTGGCATTGTTGTGACCAAAGTGGCCCAGATATTACATCTTCAGCTCTATCATGAGAGAGATTTTTTCTTAAATTGCTCTTATGTGAGATAGGGATGTTGCATGTTCTGGATGTAGTGTTCTTGCTCCCTTTGCTTAGGTGTTTTTAAAATTAAAGATTAAGCTCGTCTTTCCCAGGTGTAAGGACATAAGAGCCCTGCTAGATCAGATCACAGGCCCAGCATTCTGTTCTCACGATGGCTAAACAGATGCCTAGGGACATGAGCCCAATAGCCTCTTGCCTTTTTCCAACAAAGAAAATTGCTGCAGGAAGTCCTAGAATTGTAGGCTACAAGATCCCAAATCCTATAAACACAGAACCTTTATTTTGAAGCCGTGCAAATTGTGTGATTTTTGCATTGATCTGCTTAATTTATAGCCTCTCAGAAAATTTCAAGATCTTTCACAAGATGATGGAATCTGTCTGTTCTGCTCTCTCTGGAATGATCAGTCATGCCATTGCAAAACAATTAGCAAAACAGCTGTCTCATAATGCCTGCACACATGCATTGTTAAACCTTTGCCTTTCACAATGTAGGGATGTAGAGAGTATATTCAAAGTGGCATTTGTAAAAAAGCTTCCAGAAGATTTTTTCAGCATACTGTAAATACAAAAGCTGACTGCCAGTATGAGAGCTGTAGATCTCCCATTAGCAGCTTGGCAAGAATTTTCCACATCGGCATTATTTGCATTGTGATTGAAAATGCACTGGGATATCAGCTTTTCAATTTTAGTATGAGAAGGCATTGATTTGAAATACCCTTAAAACCTGACAGCTTAATTTTAAAGTAACGTATGCTTGAACATACAAGAGGAACACTTACTCAGACCCACCTCCTCTGAGAACATATTTTTTACAGTAGCATGTCATGACATATTGTGCTAGTCTGGGCTGTAAAGTGCGCGGATGTTGCTTTTAGTAAAACTGTGCTTATTTATTGGCCTTGTAAAGGCACTTTGTTCAATTAGGTTTATGTAACACAGTAATTGGTTCCATAGGTAATGCACTACACAAACACAGTGAAGAGGAAATGCCTTATTAGCAGATATCTTGGAATAGTGTATTTGTCAGAAGAAAACCTTTCAGAGGGAGGCTGATGATTGTAAAACAAAACTTTCATAGACCTGTCTGTGTGTTTAGGTATTCAGTGGGTCAGAGTGGATTATCTTAACTTTCTGCACATTAGTTGACTTAAATCCTGACATTAAGTTTGAGCCGATTAACTGCACACATAGAATCTCTAACATACTCCATACTGGAATTGCCCCTGCTTCCACTACTTCTCTGAGACTAGAACTATGATTTAGTCATGTGGATTCAGCACTGTCCTTCCTTAAGCCTTTATCCCTATGCACCCTTTCCAGTTCTCTGAAAAGTTTTTAAGTTATAAGGGAGCTGAATTCTATCCCATTCATGTAGGACTGCAAAAAGCTAGCTCTGTTGTGTCCTTATGTTATGTGGAGGCTGTAAACATAATGCTCCAGATGATCATTCGAGGCTTCATAAACTACTGAGTGCTGGTGCTAAGTGCTCTTCCATTATCCCTCCCTTCTCTTCCTCCTGTCACCAACCAGCTTTAATTGCTGTATTTGTTTTGTGAACCACCCAGAGAACTTGCATTATGGGACAGCTACATGCATTTAGTAAACAAGTGCTTGATTTATGTCAGGGTTCCTTGTTATGCCCAAACTGGGGGAGTCTGGCAGTATTTGGATGTAATGGGGAACTCTGGCTTAATGCAAGCAAGGATCTTTGCACTGAAGCTGGCATGTGGCGGGAGTAAGGAAAAGGCAGGACAAGGCATGAGTGCTCAGTTACGACACTCAAACAATTGTCCGAACTAGGCCAGTACTTCACATTCTTCATTGCCACTTTTTGGGACAAAAAGTCGGGACCTAGACTCTCATTTTATAGCAGTTAACCCTAGTGAGGTGTCTGGAGCACAGTCTTATCATGTTTTGTTGGATGAGTTTCAGTCGGTTCAGTTCGAGGACGTGGACAAGGTGCTTGGACAGGTACATACAACCACTTCGGTACTAGATCCTTGCCCCTCTTGGCTAATAAAAACTAGCAAGGAGGGAACAGTTGGCTGGGCCAAGGAAGTGATAAATGCCTACTTGCGAGAGGGAGTGGTCCCCGGTTGTCTGAAAGAGGCAGCAGTGAGACCACTCCTGAAAAAGCCTTCCCTGAACCCAGAGGATTTCAGCAGCTACAGACCAGTGGCGAACGTTCCATTCCTGGGCAAGATCTTGGAACGAGTGGTTGCTGACCAGCTCCAGGCGCTATTGGATGAAACCGATTATCTAGATCCATTTCAATCGGGTTTCAGGCCTGGTTTTGGCACTGAGACGGCCTTGGTTGCCCTGTTTGATGACCTATGCCGGGAAAGAGACAGAGGGAGTGTAACTCTGTTGATTCTCCTTGATCTCTCAGCGGCTTTTGATACCATCAACCATGGTATCCTTCTGGAGAGGCTTGCGGAGTTGGGAGTTGGAGGCACTGCGTGGCAGTGGTTCCGCTCCTACTTGGCGGGCCGTCTCCAGAAGATAGTGCTTGGGGAACATTGCTCGACACCATGGGCATTCCAATGTGGGGTCCCGCAGCGTTCGGTTTTGTCTCCCATGCTTTTTAACATCTATATGAAGCCATTGGGTGCGATCATCAGGAGTTTTGGAGTGCGTTGTCACCAGTACGCTGATGACACGCAGCTCTACTTCTCCTTTTCATCCTCTTCAGGTGAGGCGGTCAATGTGCTGAACCGTTGCCTGGACGCGACAATGGACTGGATGAGAACTAACAAACTGAGTCTCAATCCTGATAAGACTGAGATGCTGTTGGTGGATGGTTTCTCCAATCAGATGGTGGATACATATCCTGTCCTGGACGGGGTTACACTCCCCCTAAAGGAACAGGTTCGTAGTCTGGGAGTCATTCTAGACTCTTCCCTGTCACTTGAGGCTCATGTAGCCTCGGTGGCACGGAATGCGTTCTACCAACTTCAGTTGGTAGCCCAGCTACGTCCCTACCTGACTAAGGAAGATCTTACATCAGTAGTACATGCTCTGGTAACCTCACGTTTGGATTACTGTAATGCGCTCTACGTAGGGCTACCTCTGAAGACGGTTCGGAAGCTACAGCTGGTGCAAAATGCGGCGGCCAGACTGCTAACAAGAACGAAGCGATCGGACCATATAACACCTGTTCTGGCCCGCTTGCACTGGCTTCCAGTACACTTCCGGGCCAGATTCAAAGTGTTGGTATTAACCTACAAAGCCTTATACGGCGCGGGACCACGATATCTGTCGGAACGCCTCTCCCATTATGAACCGGCTTGTACACTACGGTCTGCTACGAAGGCCCTCCTCCGGGTCCTGACCCATAGGGAGGCCCGGAGGGTGGTGACAAGATCAAGGGCCTTCTCAGTGGTGGCCCCCGAACTATGGAATAGTCTCCCCGAGGAGGTGCGCTTGGCGCCGACCCTGTCATCCTTTCAGCGCCAAGTTAAAACCTTTCTCTTCTCCGAGGCATTTTAATTTTTTGTTTAATGATGGTAATGTTTGTAATTTGATCTTAGTTATGCAGTTTTTAGATTGTGAAATTTGATTTTAGATTGTGATGCTTTTGTATTTTCCTGTATTTTATTGTATTTATGTTCACCGCCCAGAGAGCTATTGCTAGTCGGGCGGTATATAAGTTTTAAAAATAAATAAATAATAAATAATTGGGAGTGGAAAAGATTAGGAGCACCAGGAAAAGGGAAAGACAAACAGGTATGGAATGCAAAGGAGTGTCATTAAAAAACACCAGAATACATCTGCTTATCTCCAACATTCCCAGTATTCTTCTCTTGTTGAAGGAAATAAAAGATTTTGCTTCTGTTTCTCCACTGAGAAGGATGTTATTCAAAATGTATCTGCTATGTCATGGCCAGCAGCTAATTTTCAGAATGGGGCACCTATTAACTGAACAGGGCCTGAAGGTCCAGCAGCTGGTTCTGCCCATTGATCCATTACCCATGTTATAGGTCATGTGGGAAAGAGTGTTTTAGCTCCAGCCTCTCTAATGGGAATTGCAACAGAGACTTTCGGATAGGAGGCGTCCTATTCTGATGAATCTCAGCTGCAGATTCCTGTGCATGAAATGGATCTAACAGGAGTGATCAGTTAAGGCACGTATTAATCGAAGAATTCTCCCCAAGAGGGTAGTAGTGCAGGTGGTGAGGCGGAGCCACCCTCCTGATTTCACCAACCCTCAGCACCTTCCAGCGAATCAGTAGCAATGGCTGCCCCTAGGCTCTGGAACTCCCTCCGTAGGGAGGCAAGAATGGCCTCCTCCGTGCAGTCCTTCCGCCGACAGCTAAAGACTTTTTTCTTCCGGCAGGCCTTTGGAACTGAAGGTTTTAAGGGTAGTGACTGAAGAGGATGCTGTATGTTATTGTTTTACTTGTATGCTCCTAAACTGGGTTGCGGTATTTTAAGAGTAATTGGTTTTAACATCTTAATAGTTTAATCCTGTTTTAATGCTGATTCTATATGTTTATATGTTTTATATGTTTATAGGTTCTTAATGATGTGTACTTATTTTTATCTGGAAGCCGCCTTGAGTTCCAGTTTGGAAAAAGGGCGGGGTATAAATAAAGATAATAATAATAATAATAATAATAGCAGCAGTGCTGGTATTGGGAGGGTGGCTTTGCCCCATTATACAGGCTGCAGCTGCCCAAAGCTTCAGTTGGAAGTGTGGGGTGTTGAAGAGTCCTTTACCTGCATCTCCTAACGCGTAGGAGAAAGCAGAATAAGGGGGAGATTCCTGTTAATTAAGATGATGATGCTGTCATTTCAAAATGCTTGATAATTTCCTTTATTTTTACTGCATATATGCTTCATTAATGTTTCTCATGTTAAGAAAAATGTGTTGTTAGTTATGTCTTTTAAAAAAAGCCAGTAATGAAAAATATTCAGATAAGTTCAATGTTGCTTATAAGTGCTTTGTAGCTTTTAAAATACTTACATTTTGAGTTTCAATATCTCTTCTGATCATAGCTACAACATGAGAAGGCTGAACTCGAGCAGCATTTAGAACAGGAACAGGAATTCCAAGTGAACAAACTGATGAAGAAAATTAAAAAACTGGAAAATGATACCATTTCAAAGCAACTAACTCTGGAGCAGGTAAATGCCATGTCATCTGTATTGTATTGCACTTGTGGCAGTGAAGTCTTTGACACTGACTGAGCTTATCTGGGGACATGGAAAGCTCAGTTGCTCAGGAAATGTAACCATTTTCAGCACAGCTCCTGTGAGGGAGAGAAAAGCTAATGGCTTGGCTGGAATTAACCCCTCGCATACAGAAGGCTGAGAACTTGGAAGTAGGCTGGATATGTAGGATTGGGACCACAGAGACAAGTTTAAAGGTATGTTAGGTGGAGAATTACACTGGAGGAAAAGAGCAGAGGAGACAGAACTAAGGTGAGAAGGAGGCATTAAAGAAACTTCACAGCCTGTATATAGTAGTGGGTGAAGGAGTGAGTAAATGCTGGTTGGAACAAAGAAAGTGGAACCAACTATGAAGTGGTCTGAATAGTGGGGACATGAGGGAACAATGGGTGGTTGAGATGTGCCATGGAAAATAGGAGAAGCCAAGGAGAGAAGGTAGGATGGTGGTTATGCAGAATTATGGAACTGAGTCAGCAAAAGAAGCTTGGAGGGCTGGAAATTTTGGCCTCGAAGCCAAAGGGAGAGAGGCCTTGCTAAGTCTACACTCTTGATCATGACTAATTCTAAGGGTCCAGTTGCTCAGGTTATAGGAATTTGACATAAGAATTTGCTAATAAAGGTTTTACTGCATTGCCTCTTGCCCCCCTCCAGCACATCTCCCACTGGTATCCCACTTGAAGGGGAATATTGCATTCATGTTTAGTGCCTCAAAACAACTATTACTTGGATAGGAAGAAGTAAGGGCATTCCCACATGGCCTTTTCTGCGCTGTAGCCAACTTAATCAGATGTATGGACTGAGAAGAAAATATTTTTGCAACACTGTTAAGGAAAAATATAGCCATTCCACATTTTCTGCTGAATGGGATGGTATTATTATTATTATTATTATTGTCATTATTATTGTCATTATTATTATTATTATTATTATTTATCCCACAGTCAAATAATTGGGTGTTAGAACAAATTAAACCAGAACTATCCCTAGAAGCCAAAATGATGAAACAGAGGTTATCATACTTTGGACACATAATGAGAAGTCATGATTCATTAGAAAAGATAATAATGCTGGGAAAAAAAGAAGTAGAAAAAGAGAAAGGCCAAACAAGAGATGGATTGATTCCATAAAGGAAGCCACAGACCTGAACTTACAGGATCTGAACAGGGTGGTTCATGACAGATGCTCTTGGAGGTCACTGATTCATAGGGTCGCCATAAGTCGTAGTCGACCTGAAGGCACATAACAACAACAATCATGGTACTCAAGTGGACATACATGAGATGTCTAAATACTGTCCCATCTAGGTACTCACTAAGACCTACTTAGTGCCAGCAAGTTGGCTGTGCCATGTGCCTCTCACTAAAAGAGTAATGTGTAAATTGACCCTTGGAAGAGTTCTTTATGTTCTTATGTGTGGAATTTACAAAAAGTAACTAGCATTTGCTTTTTTAAAAAAAATCCAAAGTTCTCTGAAGTACAGATTCTGAAACATGACGAAAATATGCTTAGCTGCTGATCTAACTGAAATGATTTTGTAAGAATATTGGACATTGAACACTTTTGTGTTGCATCCCAGCACATAATAATAAACAGGGAAGCTTAAAAAGTATCTTAACAAAAAGATCATACAGCTAAGCTATATGGCAGCAAGCTTTATTGAAGTAAAAGAAATGGCCTCTAGGTGGCAGTTGTTGCCTAATTCAAGTGCCGTAATTTATCTTCCAAGGATGCTGGCTTACAGCAGGTTTTTAGGATGAGTTAAGATCTTCCTGTCTACTTTGGCATTTATTGTCTTCTATATGCATGATGGCTATAGCATTAGTGAAGTTGTTTATGCATGATCTTTTATGTGTTTGGTTTTATTATTTTAATTGTGATTTCATTGGGGATTTTAAAACAATTTTGTGTGTGTATGTTGTGAGTCAGTTTACCTGGAAAGCAGGTTAAATTGTAACAAAATCAACTGCTATTACAAAGGATTATTGTGAAATGGTAGTAATAAACATAGACTTCTGTACAAAACATACAGAGAGTCTAAAAGGCATGTGTATGCTATGACAGGAACATTCTGCTTTAAATTCAACATGTCAAATGGTTATGTCATTTAACCTTAAGGTAAGGTCATTGCATTAGTGCATTTTTGCTGAGTTTGTTTTGGTTGTGGTTGGGTTTTGTTTTGTTTTTAAACCTAAGGGGCATAGTCCACTGGGAACTAATTTTGTGTTAACTTCAGTGGTTGGACTACAGAGAGGTTTATTCTATTTTTTTTAATTCACGAACAATTCCTGGTAAATTATACAAAACCAGCCCACTTAGCATACAGTGCTAACCGCGATTTAGCACAACCACAAAATACAACTGTCTCATGCACTTTGCCCCCCCCCCCCGGTACACTTCCCATGTTCTTGTGGTACAGTGACAGGTCAGGGAAATTAAACCCTCTTTCTTTTGTAAGTAGTTGTGGCATCATTTAGTTTCACTTTTATAGATTCCTGGCTTATTGTTGCATAGGAACCAGGGGCTGTGGTTTATAACAAACTCCAAGCAAACCAAATCACGTTGTAAATCATGATCTCTGGTTCATATGCAGTAAATCAGGGTTCTGTGACCGTGAACATCATGTGACTTTTGCAGTTCCACTAAAGTTGTATTCCACATTCTGTGAGTTCATCTTTGAATAACTTTGAGATGCTGAACAGCTTCCGTTGATCTAGAAAACTGCCACTCACAAGCTGTTTTTGTGGAAATAGATAATGCATTGCCATCCCATTTTTATTTCAGAACGGCATGTTCGAGTGGCAATTCTGTGCACACATTAAATGGAGTCTGCATGTTTATAATTTTATTAGTCCTCTGGTGTAGGTTGACTGGTCTCCTGTGGCCTGTGGACATTGTAGGAATGAATAACAAATCGATTAGCATGCATGGAAATAAAGACTATTTAATAGAAGCAAGAATGAATACCATGATCATTCCAGAAATATTCTCTACTGATTCATAATTCTGACAGCCGTAGTTGAACAAATGTCAGATATGATGCTAGTATTTGCCTGTAGATGTGGAAAAGACCTCAATAAATGTGATTAAACCTATTAGCTGTATACTGCAGGCTTTAACATTACCATTAATTTTCTGGAATTAATCCAAAGGCTTTATACGATTGCTTTGTTATATGTTCAGTAATGGGGACTGCTACCCTTTTGACTGGCAAAGGGAACAAGATAGAATGCATATTGACATTCCTACTATTCAGGCTGGCTGTAGACACATCAACATATACTATATGCCGAACGGCAGGTATTCAGGATGTGCAAAAGTGGAGCTGTGAGGGGCAATCTGGATCAGAAATATAGAGGGGGACTGCTGCAGCTGTTCATGACACCAAGCGTAGCTTCCTTCCCAAGGCAAAGAATAGCTTGGGGAGGATGCCGATGGGATCACAGTGCAGATGGAAAGGCTCAGCTCCCCCTATCATGACAACAGTCCTGATTCTCTCCCTTTCCCCATCTGCTCCTTTAAAAACAAAGGTGGAGGGAATGGAAATATATTTTACTTAACATAGTTTGCCCCTAAATCTTTGGAGATGCCAGGTTACAGGGCATGGAAGTGAGCAATAAACTTACTAGGTAAACATCACTAACTTAACAACCACAGGAGTTCTACCTGTGTTGTTCAGGAAAGCTTGGAGGGTTGCAGGAGCACATCTTTGATTTGATCACCCACAATACCTTAACATTGTAGAAGTACTCTGGGATTCGAACAGCTGACAGGCTTGTCCTCTGGAAGACCTAGATGGAATAGGGTGTTAATTCCCTGTCCAAACTGTGAATGAATTTTGAGCTTGCCCTGCTTTGGCAAATGCTGACAGTACCTCAAAGTATACCATTGCCTGGTTTCTAGATTTGTACCAGAAGCTTGATACTCCACTATTAGCATTCTGCCCCAATACCCCTATCCAGCAGTGGTGCTCTAGCCACACCTAATGAAAACCTTTAGGATCCAGCTATATTCCTTACAATGGGCAAGGAATGAGGATTCTCTCTCTACAGCTACAGCAGTGGCTGTTGGACTATTGACTGTGTATTACATCTTTTGTTGATAAGCAGTGGGATAGCCAACATAGTACACTCCTAATGTTGTTGGACTATAACTCCCATCAACCTTGGCCACTGGCTGTGGTGACTGGAGTTGATGGGAGTTGTAGTCCAACATCATCTAATCCTGAAGTAGCAAGTGTTGCTATCTCCTGCAAAGATCTTTTCCTGGAAATTATTGCGGAAAGTTAGTGCAAAAGAACCCATGGGAAATTGCTTCCAGAGGTTTAGTCAGTTGCAGTGAAAACAGTATTTTGGCACCTTGGTGACTCACTCGCTGTGGCATAAGTGTTTGTGGACTGAATCTCAGTTCCTCAGATGAATGACTGTTATCCCTAGTTGGTAAATATCCATACTATGTAAGGGGGGGAGGGGGAAGTAAAACTGTGCAGCCAAATGGCCATGAAATTGGAAGATATGTTATTTGGTAGTTTTTTGTCAAGTTTAATTGTATACAAGATAAGCACAGAAACCGTTAACAGGATGTAGCAATCAGTGAAGACACAGTCTTCCTAGCTTTACTGTGCTAATTTAACAGCCGTGGGGGAAGAGAAAACCATTGCGTTGATTGAGGCTCAACAATAGAATCAAAGTTACTGATAAACTCTTGTTTATCAGCTTCAGCATGAAGTCTCCCTTTTGAAGTTCCTCTGTTGAAGGATGGTGATTTTTAGATCAGCAGCACTATGTCTCAAATACTGGAACATGTTCCCACTAGAATCCATTCTTTTGCATGGAAAGTGACCTGTTTGGTCTATGAAAATAGCAGCGGAAAAGGAAGGTGACACTGCCAGTATGCAGCCCCTGACAGATGCCCCAGGAGGAATGTGTCCCTTGGCACACACATGGTTGCCCACCTCTATGCTGTATAGCCCGCCAGATGACATTGTTGACAGGTGATGGATATATTGCATTGGGGGATAAATTGCTGAATGAGCCCGATATTAGGTCTTGTAATAGTGTTGTCTGATTAGATGTTGGCACAAAGTTAGCATTTGGGTTTACTGCAAAATTTGATCTTGTCATTATTGCTAACCTAAGTGCACTTTCCACCAAATTGCTTTCTGTCTGATGACGGAGTGGTTGGCAGGTTGGTTGGTTGATTGATTCTAGATGACTTCAATATGGTCATAAAATGCAAAGTATTTATCATCTTTAGGTTAGATATGCAATCCTCCTTCGTAAATTGCCTATTTCATTCCTGAAAACATTATACTGATTCTGCAATTGAGAGTCAGAGTGGTGTGGTGGTTAAAAGTATTGAACTGGGGAGATGCAGGTTGGAAGGATAAGAGGGCTAGAAGAGAACTATCTATGCCACCCCAAGTTCCTTAGAGGAATAATTAAATAACAATGGTAGCAATTCAATGTATCTATCATAGATCAGATATGTAATCCTTCTTACAAAACAGCTATAAATTCCCAGGGCATCAAGTGTTTGGCCAGAGTTGCTGCTGTTAGTATGGGTGGAGCAGGGGAGAGGTCAGAGGTGGATCTAGCATCTGAGCCTTGGCAGTACTATTACACAAGCAGCTAAACACCTGGGGTGTTTTCTTCTCCCAGGAATCATCTGACAAGGGGAGTCAGGGAGCACACATACTGTTATTAAAAAAGATGGGCCCTTCTTGTTGCAAAGTTACATGTGTATGACTCACTCACATCCATTACAGTTTTGGAGTGTTGACCCGAAAAGGGTGAGATCCTGTCCTTTCCCTCCAGTTCCTGAGTTGCTGAGTGTGGCACAGAAGAACTGTCTTTTCCTACCATCCTGTTGCCTGTCATTGGATTTATAACCACATTTTTCTTTTCCTCAATAGTACCTTTGGCAAGTCTGTTTGTCAAATAGATTTTCAGTAGTAACTCTGAGTGAAAAATTGGGATGGCTGGCAAAAGTGTTAACATTCGGTATTTCTGAGGTTTGAACCCTACCCAAGAGTGATATTCAAAATGTTGTTGAGCTAATGGGCATTAAGGTAAATTCGTAGAACTAATATTTGCATGTTAGAGGAAGATTTGGACTTGGTAGTAAAAATATAGGCCAAGAGGGCTGCGTTCCGTTCTGGTTCCATCACAAACATTTAGTGTAACTGAGACATACTTTATATTCTTGTTTTTATATATGTAAAGTAGAGATGCTAATCTGTTAGCAGTGATGTGAAGGCTACAGTCCCAATGTGTGGTTTGAAGGCAAGAGATATACTGTAGCATTGGTCTTCAACTGGTGGGTTGGGACCCTCTACCATGTCATGACCTGATCTAAGATAGATCACAACAGCAGCACTTCCACCATATACAAATATATGGTAAAAAAATTAAGAAATGGGCCCCCAAATGCTTGTTTGGATTAAAGGTTGTTCCCAGTTCTGAAAACATTGAAGACTACTGAAGACTACTGGGATACAGTAATCTTGCTGAAACTAAGCAGGTCTTGGTCTGGTTAACTGTTGAATGGGAAACTTGATGGAATATAAATGAAATAAATAAAATAGGGTAAATTTACTGCCTTTTCCTTTCCTTTCCTTTTTGTGTGTGGAAGATCCAGCTGATACGTGGCATATGGGGACACAATATCTAAAAGAGAGTTCTCTGCCAGAGTACATGCCTGGTAATAAATTTGTCATCAACTTGATTTGCTGCTTTTGTAAACATGACAGACCCCTTAGTGTCAAGCACTATACAGTTTTATGTAATTTCATTATCTGGTTACAGAGCAGTTAATCGTTAGGAAATCAGGATAGTTTTAATGGATTTGCTTCTATATTTAGGCTGTTACTCTTCTATCATGTATATAACTGCTCTGATTAACATAACAAGGAGCAGCACTGGCTGGGCTTTAATTGTTTTTCTTTTTATCCTGTGCTCTGGACATTGAAACGGATAAGATAATGAAACTTGGACCATCTTTCAGCTGGGTGGAATTTTTTAAATAGAAGTGGGTTATGACCAAAGTGTTAGTTACGACCATCTAAATACGGTTTCTTTATTATCCCTTACTTTGATTACAGTTCCTTAGTCGATGACGTTCTAAATTATTTTCTCCTTAAATATGCTTCCGCAATGGCCCCGAAATAGCAGCTCCCATCTTTCTTTCTTTTTTAATTCACAATTTCTTTTTCCTAGCTAAGACGTGAGAAGATTGATCTTGAAAACACACTAGAACAAGAACAAGAAGCATTAGTGAATCGTCTGTGGAAGAGAATGGATAAACTTGAGGCAGAAAAACGGTTTGTCACAGCTTTTTTTTTATTGCTTTTTTGTTTGTGTGATACACAACTCAAATATTTCACAAAACTTACTATTCCAGTACTAATAATTTAAAATAGGAACTTGACATTTTTTGCATGCATCGATGCAAATATCGTTTTGTTGAAGATAAGAACCCTGTTTAGACATCTGCCTGAACTAGAAGCAGAGCTTGGAAGGTTACTTTTAAAAAGTAATAAATTACAGTTACAATTACATGGCCCAAAAAAGTAGTAATTACAATTGCTCTGAAAGTAACTGATTGCTTTACTTTTTCTCAAAAGTAGTCACTACAATTACATTTCAGTTGCTTTTTTAAAAAAATGCCTACAAAGTGCTTGCCTTGGCTGCTGCACATCTAAGTAGCCTAAAACAACATTAAAAATAAACACACATATACAGACGTGGTAGAATAATTCTTTTTATCCATAAGATAGCAATGGTGGTCTATCCGCTGGTAAGGGAGGCAGAGGCCCCTACTCAGATCTTTGCACGTCAAAACAAGTGCAACACACACACACCCGCCAGCTGGCATAATCTCTCTCACTTAACCACCTCCCAGACCCTGCCCTGCCACCAACTAAGGGACACCCACCCAAGCAAACATTTTCACCTGAAATGCAAAAAAGTTAAAATACTGCAAATGCAGCACAGTAGCCAGAGAGGATGGCAGAGGCCACTTTGTGGGCCAAGTGCAAACACAGTATTCTCTCTCTCTCTCTCTCTCTCTCTCTCTCTCTCTCTCTCTCTCTCTCTCTCATATACACACACACACACACACACACACACTGTCATCTTTCATCTCCACAGTTCTTTATCTCCATTCTGCTGCTGCCTCCTTCTCCTCCTTTATCCATGTTCTTGCCCTCTGGCTCCTTTCTTCCTCTACTCCATTCTTCTCCACCACCGTCCATTTTTTTAAAGAATTGTTTTCTCCACTCCACCCCGTCTCACTCTCCACCTCCTCCCACATCGCCTCCTGCCCACCCACAGAGCATGAGGGAAGACCGACTCTGCACAGAAGCCCAATCCACAAATCAGAGGAGCAGAAGACTTCCCCTGCTTCCCCGCCCCAAGTAATGCCCAAAAGTAATGTTGGAAACATTACAATTACTCCACAAAAGTAATAAAATTACTCCTAGTTCTATTGCAATCAAAATGTAAAGGAAGTACCCTCTCATTCCTCAAAAAAGTAATGAATTGCAAGTAACTAATTACTTCCAAGCTCTGACTAGAAGCCTCTGCACATTTGGGAATTGAGTTGAGGAGCCTGCACACTTAGAGACTTGCTTGCACAGTCCTGCCTCTGCACATACTTTTAACCCTTGCAGATGTCTGAAAAGGGCTGTAGAAAAGCTGTAACAATGATATGTTGCTGAGTCATTGTGTAAGGAGCAGAGTAGGATGCATACGTATTTCACTGGTAGTCATCCTTGGTGTCCTGTGACAAGCTTTGCCCTTAAAGTTATGAGACTTGCTTGACAATGAAGACATTAATATTTATGTAACACTCGACCAGTCTGGATTTTCATTGGAACTGACATTTCACAGCATTCAATGGATTTCACAGAAGTCATGAGATCAATGAAGGCCATGAAAAAATGTGTGATGATGCAGTTCTTAATGTAGTGAATGAAAAGGTTAGGGTGTATGCCATCTTTCTAGACTCATGACAAACTATTTGATTTTTCAGAACACTTGGGAGTGAAAATGCTTCTGCTATGGCTCAGCTACTTGGCATAGCGTGTCATGTGTTCTTTTGCTCCAGTTTGCTTACAGTGTATTTTAACAAAGAGTTTGCGGTACTTAGGGAGTATGTGAAGTGTTGTGACAATGTCTTCCCTTGAGTAGCCATGCCACAATGCCTTGTAGTGATGTTAGACCTTGTAAACAGTATCCAGTGCTAACCTGTGGATTAAAGCCATTAGCAGTAGCCGGGCTGAGAGTCCTGCATCTGATTCTGTTCCTGGGAGCCAAGTCAGCTCATCACTTAGCATAAATTATCAGTTCAACAAGTGGTTATGGCAAGAACTGATGTTCTCTATTGGCTGTGAGGCTGGGGTATGGTTCTAGAAGTAAGCGTGTCTTTGACCTCAATAAATTATTCATTAATTGATAGATCAGGAAATACGTTCTTTGAATCTAGTGTCTTCCTTTCTCTAATCTGATATCTGTAGCCAGTTGTCATCCTCCTCTTTCGGCCCCAGACCCCATTCTGCAATATGGAGATAGGGGGAGCTGATGGAGATTTTTTTTATTTTCTCCTGTGGGATCTTTGCTGGGGGTCCTTTAAGTAATCAATGACACAGGCTTAAAGCAAAAAGGTAGGCCTTTATTTTTACAAGCATATGCAGGGTCAGTCCCCCAGAAAGTCTGGAGAGGACTGCAATGGGGTACAGTCTGCACAGATCTTTTATACCTTAAAATTACAGCATGTGGCAGTAATTAACCAATCCCCTAAGTCTAAGTTTTTTCCCATGTAACGTAACAGCTCTTACCTCTTGCACTATTTCCAACCGACCAGGTAACTTTATTACAATGAATTCATGTATATTTATAATTTTACGGATACCTCCCATCTCATTGTCTTTGTTGTCTTCCCAGATTGATGTCAATCTGTCCCCTTGACCGATACTCCCCCATTCTACTGTCATTATGTTACTGATGATTTTGTACTATACATTCCATTCCATCATGGCTTCTGATCAATCAAGCTAGCCAGGAACATCTCTTCGGACATTACAGCATGTTCTTTTAAATGATACCATGAGGCAAGGCCAAGTTTGGGTTCTCTTTAGAATGACTGGAGGTTCTATGTGAAATTCCGCTTGTAACTACCTTGTTATATAGAAAGATTAATTTTAAATCACCATAGTATAGCTGAAAGCCACACAATATAAAGAATGATTAGGGAACACAGTAAAGGAGAAGGGGTAATTCTGAGCCAGCCACTCTCCATCAAACACAGAGGGATGAAGGAGGTAGCCCACCTCAGAATTCCTCTCACCTCGAAAACACACTTATTACATTTATGGAGTAAAATTATACACATCATGCTATTGAAAAAAATCAGTATCAAGCTAAAATTTTATCTCCCTTCCACTTTGATCCTGTTATGAAGACTTCCGTTAGCTGAGACCATTGCTCTGTAGTATACGAGATCAGAAACCTCGTTTCCAAGATCAAATAGTAAAAAATATATTAAGAGATTGTACACATTTTGCTTAAAACAATACCAAATTAATGATCTGTGGTCATGCATTAGCCAATTTTGGCACAGAAAAGAGCTCAGGAATTTGCAGCAAGGTGAGCTTGACCTTTTCCTGCTTTCTCTACACACAGGCCTGCTTTTAATGCCTGTTGTGTGTGAATATAGGGAAAGAAATCAATTTTTCCTTCATCATTTTTCAAGGGCCCAAATTGCTTGCGGCCAGAATGCTTGAGGGATCCTCCATCAGAGCATCAGGTTGGGAAACAATTGGCTGGTCAGGTTGACTCTCCACAAGGCTATCCAGAGCTGCTGGGGTTAAGGTGTCAAAGTCCAGAGCTGGGGTGCCTTCTGAGTCCAGCTGCCTGCTTGGCCCCTCACCGGCTCGACCATCCCACTCAGTCCTCCTCCTCCATTTCATTCTCCTTGGTCCAACCCCCTCCAGCAGGACTCATGACGGGTACAGATGTAGTGACAAACCATGATTTGTCATTATGTCAGCCTTACCCAACCTGGTGCCTTACAGATGTTTTAGACTGTAACTTCCATCATCCTTTGTTGGAGCTAATGGAAGTTGTAGTCCAAAACATCTGGAACACACCAGATTAACAAAAGGCAAATTGTTGTTATGTGCCTTCAAGTCGATTACGACTTATGGCAACCCTATGAATCAGTGACCTCCAAGAGCATCTGTCATGAACCACCCTGTTCAGATCTTGTAAGTTCAGGTCTATGGCTTCCTTCATGGAATCAATCCATCTCTTGTTTGGCTGTCCTCTTTTTCTACTCCCTTCTGTTTTTCCCAGCATTATTGTCTTTTCTAGTGAATCATATCTTCTCATTATGTGTCCAAAGTATGATAACCTCCGTTTCATCATTTTAGCTTCTAGTGACAGTTAATTATTTGTCTTTTTCGCAGTCCACGGTATGCACCACATTTCAGATGAGCTGGTTTTTCTCTTATCCACCTTTTTCACTGTCCAACTTCCACATCCGTACATAGAGATCAGGAATACCATGGTCTGAATGATCCTGACTTTGGTGTTCAGTGATGCATCTTTGCATTTGAGGACCTTTTCTAGTTCTCTCACAGCGGCACTCCCCAGTCCTAGCCTTCTTCTGATTTCTTTACTATTGTCTCCATTTTAGTTAATGACTGTGCAGAGCCTCAGAGTTAGTATGTTCTTCATTACCTGGATGAATTGTGAACAATCTGTCAAATGCACAAACCACATTTTGCCTCTTTCAGTCAAAATTGTAAGCTACTGTTTATTGCAAATGGAACAGAAGCTTTTGGTTTCCTTTCCTTGTGCATGATGGGACAGAAGAATAATGTGCAAGCCCAAGGCTCGCTGTGGCTCATGAAGTTAACAACAAACTATGGTTTATCTACATCTGAGCCAGGCCAGTATGTTAATTTTTCAGAAATGATTTTTAAAAATGAGTTTACGAGAAAGACCATTGACAGTTTCAGATCGTCGTCTTGTTTTTATTTGACATATTACAAAGAATTGAATCAGAGTATTCCAGTATGTGTGATTGATTTCAGAAGATAAAATCCCATTTATCTTTTTTATCAGAATTTTGCAGGAGAAATTAGACCAGCCTGTGTCTGCTCCTCCATCACCAAGGGACATATCAATGGAGATAGACTCTCCAGAGAATATGATGCGGCATATCAGGTTTCTAAAGAATGAAGTGGAGAGGTTAAAGAAACAGCTCAGAGCCGCACAGTTACAACGTAAGTCAAACTTGCTTTAGCTATGTGGTGTTACTCATAATGCTGAGATATACTTTTCATGAACCTTATTAACCTTTTCAGGTTGGAAGAATAAAAAGAGGACAAAGTAGAAAATACAATGTTAATTCATTTGTAGATCATTTTCTTTTGCTCCACTTGGATAGCTGAACAAATTTTAGTTGAATAAATTTTAGGAGAATTAAACAAAATTTTTACAAAATTATATGTGATTTTATGTTATCTTTGCTAAAATGCAATCATGTTTTGCTTTACCTTCAGTAAATATACAGTAGCACACTAATTTGATTAATGGCTACAGTGAAGTAGTATGTAACTCATTTGTTAGTGTAACAATTTACACTTATGCAGTGGAACCTCTCCCCTTTCTTCCCCTCATGCTATCCTTAAATGTGTTCAGGGGGTTCCCCTAACCCTCTGGACCAGATTTGTGGAGGTGGAGGGAGAGTTCTGTTGCAAAAGTGTAAATCCTTGTGCTAATGAATTTAAAGTGTAAGCCTTGTGCTAATGGAACAAGTGCATTGGATACCGCCCAGAGTCTTGAATTTTTATACTTACCTCTTAAAATTCAACATGTTTAAAATAATATCTAAATTTAAACAAATATCTACTATTTAAAGGAACATTTAACTCATTTTTTAAAAATAATTTGATATCCAATTTTGTAGTAGGAGTAGACTTACTGAAATCAATGGACTTAAAATGTATAGTGTGACTTCAATAGATATCATCCATTGACCCTGGTACTCTGAAGTTCTGCCAATTTGGATATCAGTTCTGCATGCAGTGGAAAGAGCACAGCCTAAAGTGTGCAAGATTGAAGTCTTATCTCAAGCTTATTATACATATTATATTATATTATTCAAATAAAGCTTATTATACTCAAGCTTATTATATCTGGACAGGAACCTGTCTCATATTTAATGTGAACAATGGCAAATGCAGGAACTATTCTAGCAGCTTTTTTCTTATTTCGTTTGGGTGGACTGTGAAAGAATCTTGCAAACAATTACCATTTCTCATTGCTCTTGGATATCTGTGTGATTAGTTTGAAAAATATGATACTCCTGTTTCATCCCTGTTTTGTCTGCTATTTTTAATTTAAAGTTAATAAAATATTTTGGCATAACAGTGGAAATACTTGAGCTTTGCTTTTTGAGGAATAATGTTTTGAATAATATTATCTTACCATTTGGAGGAGAAAGTATGTTTGATACTGAGACCTTGTATGCAAGTTTGGAAAATTAATATTCTTCATCACTTAAACGATATGAGACATTAACCTCTGTGTACTTGCCAGCCTGTTCCTTTACTTACTTTACTTAGAAGTGAGAACAAGGTCTCTGAGAATGGCTGGGTATATGCAAATGGAAACCTGATTTATTATCACAATGATGGATCTTGGTTTTGCTCTATTTTATCTTCTGAATGTTCCATTCTTGTCCTTGAGTAACCTGATGGATGAGTGAAGCCGATACACACATGAATCTGGCTGATTTATCATTGTATAGGCCATTATAAGCAATCTTAAAAAGATCAAACTGCTGCAAAAACTGCATGATGTTTTTGAAGTAGCTGTAGTTCCAAAATGGTCATCATAATCTGGGAGAGGGCTATTATACTCGTGTCCTGCTTATGGGCTTCCCATGGGCAATTGATTGGCCACTGCGAGAACAAAATGTATTTGATCTCTCCAATAGGGCTCTCCTTCTGTTCCTATCTCTCCCATCATATTTCAGTTTGAACTACTGATTCTTCTCACGTTACCTGTCAGCATTAGGAGTCTATTCTCTGTGGTTCCTCCCCACACCAGTGTTGCCCCTCCTGGACAGTGGGTGTAGCACTGGTGCAGGGAGGCCATGTGGGCCAGGTCTCCTGATCTTGTTTTCACACCATGAAGGTAATATGCAAAGGGGTCATTTGTATAACCAAACAGAGCCAATGTGATATAGTAAATTATTATTTTTACCATTTCTACCTTGCCTTTCCATTTTTAAAAAAATGATCGCAAGATAGTGTTGGATTTGGACTGTAGAAGTTTCCATGGTCAATCATGAAGCTTGCTGGGAGACCTTGAGAAGCTAACCCATCTCACAGAATTGTGAAGATAAATTGTGAAAAATCCCATGAACTCTGCCTTGAGGGGAACTACATATGTGGGAGATAAATCATTCTGTATGCACTTGGGGATTGGGTGTGTGTGTTAGGGTTTCCCATTTTAAATTATCCTTTAAAAAGGATAGTACATTTTAAATGAAGTGTCCATACAGATAGATATCATTAATGGAGGAAAAGTAAACCGTTGCTGTTGGCCAACAGATAGGAGTCTCTCTCTCCAAAATTAAGGCATGCCAGCTGAATGCCTGCTTCTAATTTCATCACATCTACAAACTGGAGAGTCTCCCTATTCTTTCACTTTAAAATAGTCATTTTAATTGAAAATGGGAAACCTGTGTCCCTTCAGATGTTGTTGAACTCCAACTCCCATTAGCCTGAGCCCACATGGCAAGTGGTCAGTGATGATGGGAGTTGTATTACAAAAAGTGGTCCTTGAAAGTATTCTTCTAGTTTTTTGTAATCATATGTATTTTGTTATGCTCAATAAAGTATTCTTTGAAAATTAAAAAACCCTCTGTTTTAAGTAGCTGTCTGCTCATTTATGTACATTCTCATACTTGATATCAAGAAAAGTTCTGAATTCTAACCATTTATCAGTATTTTATAGTGTATGTAAATAAAACTGAGGTTAGTAATGAATGGCTAATAAAAAATGTGTCCCTTCAGATTCAGAGAAGATGGCACAGTATTTAGAGGAAGAACGTCACATGAGAGAAGAGAACTTGAGGCTCCAAAGAAAGCTACAGAGAGAGATGGAGCGAAGAGAAGCCTTGTGCAGACAGCTGTCAGAAAGTGAATCGAGTTTGGAAATGGACGATGAGAGGTTTGTGTTGCCAGTAAATTCAGATGCTGCAGTGGAGAGTTTGTAAAAAATCAAAACAGTTTAAAACCAGGCTTCTAAATCTTAGGTAGAAACAGGACTGCCATCAAAAACAACGTCACAAGTCAACTGTCCCCCTCTGTAATGTATTGTATGCCTTACCTTATGTCCCATATTACTACACTGAACATTTCCCTGCCACATCGGCTGACAAAGTGGAGCAGGGGAGGAGAGAGAGAGAGACAGCATAATGATATTGGGAGACAAGGTAAATTGTAATATACATGGGAGGGGGTGGATTGTGACACTTGATCTGCTGTTTTTGGTAGCTGTCTGATGTTTTGAATAACATGTAGAGATAACGTACCAATTTTATTTTTAAAAAATCAAATTAAGAGTTGAACATTCAAGCCAGAGTATAACAAGATTCGTCCTTCCAAAAACTGGTCACTCTTTTTAATGCCTTTGTTCCTTTTGAGTAGTAACTTCATGATGCACTCCTGACAGCCAGTTCATTTGTGAATTAAGCTAGTCTGAGTTGAGGACTGCAAAGAAAAAAGAAGAACATGCTAAATTTGCTGTTAGGGCTGTCACCCAATCAAATAAATCTTAAGGCAGTTATGATTTTAGTCACTGTGTGAGTTTTAATTGATAAATGAATGGATTAAATATGCATACATCTGCTTATGAACAATTCCTTTGGACAATTTCCGAAGGGGGCATGCCTTTCCTGAGATGGCACTTGCCACCCACAGTTCTTGTATCAGTGCTTTTATAAAATAATTTACATTGTACTTTTTAAAAATCCTTGATTAATCAGTGTAACCCTTTTAACTAGTTCACCAATTAATTAACTAAACGTAGTTCTACTGACTGTGCTGGTGCTGCTCCAGCGTCTTTCAGTATTTGTTTCATGGTACAGGATACATGCTGGAGGAAAAACAAAAATAAAGTAGAATTTAAGAATAAATTTTGGGAGAGAACTGATCAGTCTTTATCTCTTAAATTAGATATTTTAATGAGATGTCTGCACAAGGATTAAGACCACGCACTGTGTCCAGTCCAATTCCATACACACCTTCACCAAGTTCTAGCAGACCTATATCACCTGGTAAATATATACACCACTTTCTGATTTATTTTTAATGCATTGTGATATTTATGTGCTCTCTTCAGCATATATCTAATCTTTCTTTCTAGAAAAGCATTAAGTGGAAGCTTGAAATGTGTCATTAACTGTATAAAAGCTTTGTATGTAGCTAGGCAGTAAACGGGAGTGAAACATTTTTAATTCATGGATGCGCTGGGGCATGCACATTTATATTAAATTTATATGTAAATTATTTCCTTTGTTTAATTCTTCCGATATGATTATCTTCCATTTTGTTACTGATTGTTGTTGTCGTGCTTGACTACGTAATAATGAGCCACTTTGAAGGAAGAGTCAATGGTGGAAGGTCCTGCCCCTGTTGGTGTTTGTGGATGTTTGCGTGTTCAGCGCAGCTTACACTTGAGATTGAGACGGTCAAGAAACTCCAGAGGCAAGAGATAGTTTAAGAGTCCTTTACTTGGACATTAAGGCATGCACACTTACAAAGCAGTTTCACTTTCCTCCTAGCAAGAAACACTCAGTAACAGAACTCCACAGAAAGCCGCTTCTTCTCCTTGAGCAAAACCCTGACAGAAATCAAACCCGCACAGAAGGCTGGCAAAAGCTTCTCCAGCCTTTATCTGACCGGTTGCCTTGGTAGCAGCAGGTGTTGGCCTTGAGGCCGTGCCAGGCCTCTTGCCAAGGCTCTCCAAGGACCTTCAAGAAACTTAACTCATGCTCCAGACTTTCAGGCTTGATGGAAAATAACCAGAGGTAGTATTGCCTATGGGTCAACAGTCTCCACCTTTTCCATCAAGACTGCAACCTACATTTATATTTCAGCAGTACATTTCTACAGTACATTTTTACATACATATGCATCCAGTAATACATTTTAGTCTCCAGTTACATTTCAGTACATAGCATACATTACATTTTCAATTTACAGTTCACACAGCTCAAACTTTATTAATCATTGTACATCAGACCACTCCAAGCCTTGTCACCAGCTTGTCGAACTTCTCTTCACACAAAGACTTGGTCATGATGTCAGCAACCATGTTGTTAGTGTCACAAAATGTCAAATTAATAAACCCTTTTTGCACGTGGTCCCTTACATGACAGTACCTGACACTGATGTGTTTCATTCGTTTAGTATGAGCTTCTGAAGTGGCTATGTTAATACAGGTCTGATTGTCCTCATATACAGTGATTGGTAGTTGTATGTCTATGCCTATATCATGCATGAGCATTGTGAACCATTGCAGTTCATTGCAGGCATGGGAAAGAGCAACATACTCTGCTTCTGCGCTTGATGTGGCAACCACTGTTTGTTTTCTGCTGCTCCAGTCAATGCAAGATCCGTGCCACATCACAACTATGACTGAGGTTGACTTACGGCTGCTCAGCTCACCAGCATGATCTGCATCCACGAAACATTCTAGATCCCCTACCTTTGCTCCTGACAAAACCAGACTCTTTGTTTTCGTGCCTTTGAGATAACGTACTACCCTTTTAACTCCCTGCTAGTCAGCCTCTGATGGGTGCTCTACCTTCCGGCTTAAAATGCTGACAGCATTACAGATGTCTGGGCGAGACACCTTCACCAAATATTGTAATTTCCCTATTATGTGCCTGTATGTTTCAGGTTCTGCACAAGGTGTCTCTTGTACGTTCTGTTGGAACGTCACAACCATGGGAGTCTTAACAGCATTGCATTCTGTCATGTTGCATTCCTCTAGGAGCTGATTTATCTTTCCTTCTTGACTCAATGTTATGCTCCCGTCTGCTTCACGCACAATATCTGTGCCTAAATAATGAGTGACAGGCCCCAAATTCTTTGTGTCTACCTGCCTGCCCAGTTGCTCACTGAATTCTCATTCCTCCTGCTCCGCATGATATATGTACATGATGTCGTCCACATAAACTGCACAGAACGTGGTTTTCGTTCCCTTTCTTTGTACGTACACGCATGGATCTGCCTTGCATCTTTGGAATCCCATCTCCTGCAACACTCTGTCTAATTTCTCATTCCAGCAGCATGCACTTTGCCGCAATCCATATATAGACTTATGCAGTTTACACACAAACCCTTCCTGTGACACAGAACCCGGAGGCAGCTCCATATATATCTCCTCTCTTAAATCACCATGCAGGAATGCTGTCCCTATATCGTAGTGATTTACGCTCATGTTCTGCATCGCTGCTAGCTTCAACAGAACGCGAATGGACTTGTGTTTCACAACCGGGGCAAATACAGCATCAAAATCCGTCCCATGCTGCTGGGTGAATCCCTTGGCTACCAAACGTGCCCTGTACCTCTGTACTTCCCCTGAACTTGCTTTCTTCTTCTTAAACACCCATCTGCAACTTATGGCCTTTTTACCCATGGGAAGCTTAACTAACGTCCATGTGCCGTTCTGTTCCTTAGCTTTCAATTCCTCCTGCATGGCCTGCTGCCATTTGTTCTGTTCTGCCTCAGGCATTAGCCTTATTTCATTAAATGAGGACGGCTCCTCCAGCTCCTCCATTTGGGCAGTAAACACCGACGGTGGGCTTTCAACGGCAGTCTTCTTGCAGCCCTGACTGTCATTCCCTTTCCGCCCCATTGAACTCAAGTCATTAGCACACTTCACACCCATGGTCATTCTAAACAACCCCTGCTTCATAAATCCCCTGCAGGTGACCTCGCCTCCTTTTGTCACAAAACATTTGTTCTTTTCAAACACTACATTAAACCCAATACTGGTTAATTTTCTGACTGACAGGATATTGTTGGACAATTCAGGGACATACAACACATCACAAATAATGCCAATCTTATTCAATCTCACCGTCCCTCGTGCCTTCATGACTCTTTTGGAACCATCTGCTAATAGCACAGAGTCCTGCACAGCTGTAGATGTGTGAAACAAACTCCTGTCCTTAACGAGTGTATGGGACGCACCACTGTCACACACCCAATCCGTCTCAGTAATCCGAGGCTTCTCTGTACTGACAAAGTTCACGCTGCTCTGCTTCCAGCCTCCGTCTCTGGTTTTTCGCTTGACTGCACAGTACCTTTGAATGTGCCCACGCGCTCCACAAAAATAACACGTTTTAGTGCCCTGCTGCTCTTTGAAGCTTGCCTGCTTTTGACAGCTTGCAGCTCAGTCTTTTTCTTCTCTTGTCGTCTCTGCCATTCCTGGGTCAATTTTTCTTCAATAAAGTCCAAATTTAATCCGCCATCGGGCATTGCCTCCATCGCAATCACGAGATTGTTCCAACTTTCATCCAGTGAAGCCAAAACGATATAAACTTTTTGAAGAATACTATGTTCCATCCCTCTATCCTCCAACTCAGCGAATAAGCGCCGGAATTCCGTGAGATGCTCAGTCATAGTGCACTCATCCGTTAAGCGCATCTGGTACAGCCGTCTTGCCAGACACAACTTGGACCCCGCTGTCTGTTGCACATGAAGGGCCTGCAACACGTCCCACATCCGTCTGGCTGAGGGTTCATCTCTCACGTACAGAAGTTGAGAATCGGATAGAGCCAGGGTAATAAACACCTGCGCCTTCTCATCTTTGCGCCTCCAGGCCGCTTGAGGTGCCGCTGGTGGGGCCGCTTCTATCACCTCAAATAAATCCTCTTTTATCAGGAAAGCTCTCATCCTCAGCTTCCAGCTGGCGTAATTAGATTCTGTAAGCCTTTCCATCGGCATGCCTCCAGACATGTTGACAGCCATCTCCGCTCACTTCTGTCTGGCATGATCAATCAAGCTGCCCCCTGGAACACTGCCTTCAGTTCAGACCAGCCTCTTACTCTTGTGTAGCATGCGCTGGATCTGGGCCATAACCCTGTTGGTGTTTGTGGATGTTTGCGTGATCAGCACAGCTTACACTTGAGATTGAGACGGTCAAGAAACTCCAGAGGCAAGAGATAGTTTAAGAGTCCTTTACTTGGACATTAAGGCATGCACACTTACAAAGCAGTTTCACTTTCCTCCTAGCAAGAAACACTCAGTAACAGAACTCCACAGAAAGCCGCTTCTTCTCCTTGAGCAAAACCCTGACAGAAATCAAACCCCCACAGAAGGCTGGCAAAAGCTTCTCCAGCCTTTATCTGACCGGTTGCCTTGGTAGCAGCAGGTGTTGGCCTTGAGGCCATGCCAGGCCTCTTGCCAAGGCTCTCCAAGGACCTTCAAGAAACTTAACTCATGCTCCAGGCTTTCAGGCTTGATGGAAAATAACCAGAGGTAGTATTGCCTATGGGTCAACAGCCCCAACTCGCCTATTGGCAAGTCCAGCCACTCCCTAGTTTTAAGTCTACACCTGAAGGCCAAACTAGATGTTACCTTTCCTCCCACTGCAACCTCAGTTCAGCTTAGGAAGCCTGGCTACACCAGCTTTTTTTTTCAGAGAGGGGGGAAGGAAGCAGATCTGTAGGATCTAAATATGTGACAAATGTACATGACAAATATGTCCCTAAGCATTTGGAATAGAGCAGGACAGAAGTGAAAATAACTAAACTCATGTCGCCTTGCTTTGTAAATTCCACTAAGCATAGTCATTGTGCAAAAAAGTTTTCAAGTGCAGCATGTCTGCCCAGTTTAGGGACAATGCCCATTGCTTTTTTTCTAATGCAGTGGATGTTTTGGTGTCTGGGAGCATTAAACTTTGCATACATCTATTCTTGCATTTATTTTAGGTCTCTCGTATGCAAGTCACACAGTTGGTTTTACTCCCCCAACTTCACTCACCAGAGCCGGTGTGTCTTATTATAACAACCCAGGCCTTCATGTGCAGCATATGGGACCATCCCATGGTATTACAGTGAGTATTTAAAAACTGAACTTCGCAATCTCTTCAAAGAGGTTTTCTTTTCTAAAGTGTGTGTGCTTGCCTTTATGTTTGTTGCCTTTAGGTTCCTTCCTATGCTTCCCTTTTTACACTACATAAGTTATTAAATGTTTATTCCAGCGTAAAGAATAGCGTATGCCTTCCTTCTCCACTACTGCTAAAAAAAGAAGGAAAAAACCATAATGACTGCTGTACAGGGCAGCTATGTTGTTAGACCGTGTTGCTCAGATTGGGGGGCAGGATAGTCCCACCTGTGACCTCCTTCCCTGAATCAGGCATGTTTGGTGCCCCAGTTCCAACTGTTATGGTTTCTTACAACTGATGCGCATTTAGTTTATTAATTGTGTTCTTTCAAAGGAGGAGGAGGGAAAAGCTCAAAGTCGGGGTTCGTGTACCAAAGGAGTGGGGAACCTTTGGCTCGCCAGCTGTTGCTGAACTACAACTTCCGTGAGCAAGCACAGAAAATGGCCAAGGATGATGCAAATTGTAATTTAGCAACATCTTGAAGGCTAAAGGTTCCCCACATCTAGTGTAGCATTATAAGAAGACAATAGCACCAGGAGCAGCAGGTAATAGAAATGGGTGATGGGAGAAAGAGGCTTGGCTTCCTTAAGGATTAGGGCAGTGATGCAGTTGAAGTCCTCCCCCATCTCCAAGAGGGAAATGCTGGTTTCATTTTCCCAGTCTTGACAGATGAATCATCCCACATTATATTAGGATTAGGTGTTATTGTGGATACCATACAAATACTATCATTGGGTCATTGTGTACTTGGCACCTTATTCTTTCTTTCAACCATTTTCTGCCAAATAGATTAGAAAGATAAGACCTTTTTGTTAAGATTACCAGCTGTCTATTATGTCACTGTTCCACCAGTAAAACCACATTCTGACAATTTGAGTATATTTGGGTCTGAAAAGCCAGGAAGCCTCCGAGCTGGCCCAACAAATTTATTTATTATTTTATGATGAACCACCAAGACACACTAGTGCCCAGTCTTCTAATAAAAAAACAGCAACCCTCATTTGTATTGGGCTGCTGCAAAACCAATAATCCATCCCTTACAGTTCGTTCTTTCCATTCTTGGTTATATTTTGCAAATTATAGGTTCTGATTTAAATGCAAGTTGTTTGGTAAAATCCTTTACCAAACTGATATACTGATTAAGAAGACCAGTTTTATTCTATCCTTAGTTTGAGCCAGTGTTCTGAATTCTTATTTTTGTGAATTGCTTCTTATGTTAAATAAACAAGTAATAACTTTTATAGGATAACCTCTTAATGCTGTGTAAATCAGTGATTGTCTGTTTCCTCAAGTTTTCCTAGGTAACATTTAAGAACAGTAGCTACACAAACACCATGCATATGATGATGATGCCTTGCTGAGCAACTCATAATTCTCAGGATCACATGTTGAGTTTAGCGAGGGCAAAAAGATAGCAACAGTGGCTGTGCCTATTGACTCACTCCCACACAAAACTGTAGCAAATGGCTCTGTAGCCCCCTTTCTCCCAATGTGAACAGGGGTAGAATGCTGACAGAGCCTTTGTTGCTGATCAGTCTTTGGGGCAGGGGCTAGAAGAGCCATTTACCTGAGTATCAACTTGAGAAAAAGTGGTCAAAGTCATCAGTAGTGTGTATTAGATGGAGTGAGGTCCTTGGGGTAAGGAGCTATGATGGGAACAAATGGGAAGTCTTTAGAGCCCTTGGCCTCCAGTTGACTATCCCTGTCATAGTTGTTCTTTTTGATTGATTTACCCCACCTTATTTGAGAAGGGCCATAGCTCAGTGGTAGAGCATCTGTCTTAAACAGTAGGTCCCAGGTTCAATCCCCGGCATCTCCAGGGAGGGCTAGAAGAGAACCATGGAGAGCCGCTGCCAGTCAGTATAGGCAACATAGAGTGAGATGGACCTAACCTGGTCCAAGGCAGCTTCCTGTGTTCCTACGAAAGTATTCCAGGACAAGTTTCACAATAACAGAAAACATAATATACAAAATTTAAACATTAAGCAAAATGCAGATAACCTTTTATATACAAAAATAAAACATTAAATACAAGATAAAAACTTAACAAAACTCAATAAACAAATAAACAGCAAGTGATGAGCAGAATAAATTAAATGCAGATTAATCCAACCTCTGCCAGAGGCCTGGGCAAAGAGGGGCGTCTTCAGTCTCCACTGAAGAATGAGCAGTGTAAGCACCAGACACACCTCAGAAAGGACATATTTATTTATATTGGTGACACCATACTTCAGATCCCTTTATGACATATCCCAGCAACTTCATATAAATGTTAAACAGCTTGGAGAACAAGGTTCTGCAGGACCCCACAGGATAACTGCCTTGGAGACTACCAGTAGTCCTCCATAACCACTCTCGAATCAGCCCTGCAAGTAGGACTGTATGGTCTGCAGAGCCACTCCAAGAGGATACCATAGGCAGTGGCATCAAGCCATCAAGGAGAAGCAACAGGGTCATGCTTCCTTTTATCTCTTTCCTGAGAAAAGTAATAGTCAAGATTGACCAGGCAATTTCAGTGACAAAAGACTTGAAGCCAGATTGAAATGGGTCCAAATAATCAGCTTCCTCCAAGCGTGCCTGAATGTGCTGGTTATGTAATTAATGCATCAAGGTAGGACTTGGGATAATGGTTCTTAGATCAGCCATGGTTCTGGTCTAATTTAGGTGGTGTCACATGAGGCTGATATCCCCAAAGTAGGAAGAAAAACAGGGAATAGAAAATTCATACGACTGCAGATCCAAAGGAAGTATATGTGTTTGTGTGGTCATTGTAGTATATTGGTCTTGATACATCAGTCTGTGGCTTTATAATGTAAAAAACACAGCAGCTCTCTTCATACTGCCACGGGCTGAAAGGTAAATCTGAGGTGGGCAGTAAAGTTGCTTGAGTAGCTGATAGAAAAGCAGGAAGTAATACATTCTTAAAAAGTTAATCTGATCTTACTTTGCTCCTTGTTTCTGATATATGTGGCAGCAAAATTGAAATTTTTTTCTTTTGCCTTAGAGTTGTATGCTCACCTATCTCAAATACTTTATTTTACTTCTATTATTTTTCCTTTTTCACCGCAAAGTGCCAAAGTGGTTTTTTTCCAATCATAATAAAACAATACGAACATTATTAAAATAAAAATACAGTATTAACCTAATCAATACAATAAAGCAGTTGGCAATCTAAACACCAGAGATGACTAATCAGATTCCCAAAAGATCTGGATGAAAATACGGGTTTTCATTAAGCAATGGAAGGCCATCAATAATATCTCCATCTGTGCTCCTTGGGTGAGGGAGCTCCAGAGCCAGGGACCATAATGGGAGGAAGGGCAGGATATATTATTATTATTATTATTATTATTATTATTATTTCTGAGGAGGTTCTATCTCATATCCCAGTATGGTGAACAACATTTCACAGCAGCCTATTGTAAAATTGTGGTTTAGTGATTGACAATACTATTGATTGCTTCCTCCCCTCCCTTATTTGTTTATTAAATGTATATGCCGCCCTTCCTCCTAAGGAGCCCAGGGTGGCAAACGCGTCGGTGACAAAAAATTACTCATTCCTTCCTTCCTTTTCTTGCTCTAGTCAGTTTGCTAAGATGTCCAAAATGAGGGAAATTATGGTTGGTTCTAACAAGGAATTGCCTTCAAACCATGGTTTGAAAGTACAGTAGGGCCCCACTCATATGGCAGATTACGTTCCAGACCCCCGCCAAAAAGCGGGACTCTGTCAATAAAATGGCGTCCGACGCCTGAAAAATGCCATAAAAGCGGGACAAGCACTGTATGAGTGGGGCCTTACTCTAATTGAAAGCTGCCGTATTAGCGGAATGCTGAAAAGTGGGGCCCTACTGTATTGGTTTAGCATTCAGCTTACTGCTGCATTTTAATTGAACCATTTTGTGTTATCCAAACATAACTCAGCTTTAATTCTTCTAGAAAGGGGCTGTTGCTTTCCATTTTGTATTTCCACTGTGTCAATAGCATTTGTTCTTCCCGTTTTGACTGGTGTGGGATGTGGTATGTGACTGTAATGTCATGGTGTCATGCAAAGTTAACAGAAGGCCATGTACAAAATAGTGGGGAGATTGGAAAAGGCCAGCATGGGGCCCATAAGTTACCTCTTCCCTGTTTTGCGTTTCCCTACCATGAATGAATTTGAGTTTAAGCTGATGTGTTAAAAGTATCAAAAAGAGAGAATCGCTGTCTCATATTCTGAGTATATGCAGGTTAAACCCTGGCTTCCCTGTTTTGTTCCACAGAGGCCTTCACCCCGAAGAAGCAACAGCCCTGACAAATTCAAACGTCCCACTCCTCCTCCTTCTCCAAATACGCAGACCCCGCTGCAGCCTGCTCCGCCACCTCCACCACCACCAGTGCACCCTCCAGTCCAGTCATCAGCTTCCCAATCAGCCACTTTTCAACATTCAATGCATCCTTCCTCTCAGCCTTAGTGCATGTGCTCAGCAAATCTGTATTCAGAGTTGGACTCATAACACAGAGCAGTTTACTACAAGCCAAAGGCTTACAATGGTATATTTGGATTTGACTTATTTGCACTGACGTTTTTGAGGCTTCACTGTTTAATTGTGTTATACAAGTTTGTCCAAGGCTCAAATGCTAGCACATCTCCTACATGGCAATCCCTTCCCTGTAGGGGGAAAAACATGAAACCTGCATGTAGATAGTTATATGAATACATGTGATGGTGTCCATGGCTTTTTTTTAACATGGAAGTGCTTTCTGTGTAGGAAGTGTGCTCTATTTGAAATTGCCGTAAAGTGCAGCCAGTGTTGTGGATCTGCAACACTAAATTAAAAAATAAAATAAAATTCCATCAGTGTTTTACTTGAACTTACATGTCTATCCATCCTCTGGCTGGAACATACTTTGTTTGGTATTATGCATTATGTTTTGCTGAGCTCCCAAAGCTTTATATATATATTTTCCTTTCTCCCAGGCTTCTAGGTTTGTAAAATAAAAGGGACAGCTTTTTATATTTTTTCATGACAATTTGCATATAAAACTACAGGCACAAGCTGTATATTACAAACCCCTAAACATTACAGTGTGTTTCAAGCACATGCAGTAAATCATCACTACATTTCAATAATAAAAAGATGCAGCTTTTAGTGCAAAAGTGAAAGTCTGACACTTTAATGCCCAACTCACATTTTTAATTGTATCCCTTAATTCAGATATAGCAGTAAACATACATGACAGATCCATACTTTTTCTCCAGTGTGTGGTACAGTCTAAAGTACAATGTGGGAAGCCTGACTTGTCAGAGTATATAGAATGTATTGATCCATGGACCTTAAAAGTTGATTGTTTCATTTCTCATTCATGTTGACCTGTAAAACTGTCCGTACTGTGGTTTTCATCACAATGAACTTCTGTAAGTGTGGTTCTGCCAAGAAGATCCTTGTGACTGATTAAAGTGTGCTCTCCAACTTCTGCTGTAGAAAAGCAATTTGTATTAAAAAGGCTGATCCCCCCCCTTGTTTAAAATATATTAATTGTGTGACACCCCCCTCCCGAATGTTTGAACCAATACTTTAAGCAAAGAAAAATCAGAAGAAGATATGATTGAAGGTGCACATTATAGCAGCATATTGGTATAACAGCCGGAAATGTCGTAATGCTTTGTAGAAAAGGAACAGATTACAGAGAAAAGTTAGATGACAATAGCAAATGCATATTTAGCAGCATAAGCCGGTACAATGTATAAAGAAATGTATTCTGAAATACATTCTTTCCATTCATTTAGCACAAATAAATTGTTTGGTTTCACTTTGCCGTGGAACAAAGTGTCACTTTTTTTACCCTTAATTATGGGATCTATTTCAGCAAAAAAGAAATTTAAGAGTTCCTACTTCAATAGCTTTCACACGATACTGATTCTTTCAAAATGGGGGTGGGGAACTTGTGGACCACCCAGATGTTGGAATTCAATCCCCATCAACCACAGGCAGCATGAGAGGAAAGGTGCTGTAGTCCAACAACATCTGGGGGGCCACAGATTCCCCATCCCTTTTAATTATTTGTTTACAAAAACGTTTGTGGCATACCTGAACATGGGCCCTCAACCTTTTCAAGTCCATGGGCACACTGTGGTAAGCCAAAGTTTGGCTTACCACATCATATGAACCAGCTCTATTGTGTTCTTATAGCTTCTGCTCTTGAATGCCATCGAGCCAGATGGCACACTAGTTAACCAGAATTGACAGATGAGCCTTAGAAATGCACCTTCCCTCCAGACAACACTATCAAATTCCTCATTGTTTATCTATGATTTTGGCGCAGATATGAACCACAAAGTGCACCTTAACATGAGTTTCAGATCCTAGTAAATTTTTATTTCGGTCACAGACCAGTACACACACATCATAAACAAATCAAAACCATATACAATACATAAAATCAGGACTGAGTAGGAGATTACAATCAGTATATAGACTTCCTATATAAAATCATTTCTCATTCATTTCCGCATACAATTGCAACAGCACAGCAACTAGCCACTTTTGCTGTAACCTGTGGATTCATATCTGCTGATAAATGCGTTAAGTAAAACTCATCAGATTTACCTGGAATGCACTGTAAAATTGGAGTAATAAAAGAATAATGGAAATCCTTATAAAAACTACAGTACAATAAAACATGACCCACAGTTTCCACTTCTCCCATTCCACATGGGCAGACTCGTTCATGATGGGGTACCCTTCTATACCTTCCATCCAGGGAGGGCAGAACATTGAACCTAGCTGCCGTGAAAGCTCTTCTGTATTTAGGGATATTCAGATTTGTCAAGTAGTGCATGGGCATCAATGCTGTCCCTTTGCCCCTGAACTGGGGGTGCATAACAGCAAGACTCAAATGATTCTGTGATTCTATATCCGAGATTTGCTGGTGGGTAGTAGTTTTTGCTTTTACGTATCTAAGAGCAAGAAGAGCACTGGGAGTACATCCCAGATTTTGTAGTTTCTCAAACAGTGAGTTTTTCCATCTTGACTGGTAAGCGTTAATGTCAGTGGGGACAAACCCACAGGAGAAAAAAATCAGCTTCAAGCAATAGTGAATCCTGAGAATCCACGCACGGGCTTCTATAAAATTAGCCCTACTTCTAAACGAAGCAACACGTTGGGCACGCAGCTCAGAACTCCAAGCACTGCTCCCAGAAGTGTAGTCTGTGTGTGTGACTTCAAAAGGGGCAAAACTATCACATGCACATAACTGAGTGCCATATATTGTCTTTGATATAGCCTTCGTTACGAATACCTGAAAAGCTGAAGGAGCATATTGGCCCCCTTCATGTAGAAAAAGCGAAGCAGAGCCTTTACGCTGCTCTGATCATTCCCAGTAACATTTTTAATTGTTTTCTCCAGCCCCCCCCTCCTCATGCATGGAAGGTTACACCCAGATAAGTGTAAGATATACAGTGCCTTGCAAAAGTAATCAGACCCCGATCAGTGTTCTCATATTACTGAATTACAAATGGTACATCGTAATTTCGTTCTGTATGATACTTTATTTTGAAAAACTGGAACTCAATATCAATTATTGTAAGGTGACATTGGTTTTATGTTGGGAAATGTTTGTAAGAAACATAAAAAACTGAAACATGCTGCTTGCATAAGTATTCAACCCCTGTGCTGTGGAAGCTCCCAGTTTACACAGATGAAAGAAACTGCCCTTTCGAGGACACAGTTACCTTACCATTGGGCTCCACCTGTGAGCCATTAAAGTTGCTGTCACGTTGTCAGAATAAAAACTCCACTGTTGAAGGATCATTGGTCAGGCTGTGGATGTGAAGGAAAATGAAGACCAAAGAGCATTTTACACAAGTGAGAGATAATGTAATACAAATGCATAGATTAGGAAAAGGGTACAAAATAATATCCAAGTGTTTGGATATCCCAGTGTGCACAGCTGAATCAACAAGCAGGAAGTGGAAGCTGCATCACACACCCAGGCACTGCCAAGAAAAGGCCGTCCCTCAAAACTCAGCGCTTGAACAAGAAGGAGATTTGTGAGAGAAGCCACAGAGAGGCCAACAATCACTTTGAAGGAACTACAGAGTTCAGTGGCTGCGAGTGGAGTAATGGTGCACCAGTCAGCCATATCAAGAGCTCTGCATAACATCTGCAAGCACATTTGGAATTTGCCAGGAAGCATGAGTGCCACAGCTGTGATGTGGGATAAGGTTTGTGGTCAGATGAGACCAAGATAGAGCTTTTTGGCCAAAACTCAAAGCTATGTGTGGTGCAAACCTAACACTGCCCATGCCTCAAGACACACCATCCCTACAGTGAAGAGTGGTGGCAGCATCATGCTGTGGGGATGCTTCTCATCAGCAGGGACTGGGCATCTTGTTAAAATTGAAGGAAGAATGGATGGAGCAAAAGACAGGGAAATACTGCAAGAGAACCTGCTTCAGTCCACTTAAAAACTGAAACTTGGGAGGAAATTCACACTTCAGCAGGACAGTGAACCCAAGCACAAGGCCAAAGCAACATTGGAGTGGCTCAAGAACAAAAAGGCGAATGTCCTACAGTGGCCCAGTCAAAGTCCTGATCTCAATCCCATTGAGAATCTGTGGTGAAAATTGCGGTCCACAAGCAGCGTTCAACCAACCTGAATGACCTGCAGCGCATCTGCCGAGAAGTACGGGCCAAAATCCCTCCGACACTGTGTGCAGTGCTGGTACATACCTACCCCAAAGACTTAAAGCTGTTATTGCAGCAAAAAGTGGCTCTACCAAATATTAATGTGTGGGGGATGAATGCTTATGCAAGCAACATGTTTCAGTTTTTTAAGTTTCTTACAAGCATTTCCCAACATAAAACCAATGTCGTCTTACAATAACTGATTTTGAGTTTCAGTGTTTCAAAATAAAATATCATACAGAGCGAAATTACAATGTACCATTTGTAATTCAGTAATATGAGAGCATTGGTCAGATGTCTGATTACTTTTGCAAGGCACTTTAACAATAAAATGGTTGTTAATTTGCCTTTTATGCTTTATTTTCTTCCTGGTGAAGACTAATACCTTAGACTTAACATAATTAATCACCAGACATTTCTTATTGCAATAAGAGTGCAAAGCTTTTAGAGGGCGTCTTAGACATATAGGTTTGTCAAGGAGAGAAGCACCACATCATAAGCATACAGGAGAATTGACAAGGATTTATTTGCCAATCTCAGTGGATGGGAGTTCACTTCCACTAAGCTGTTAACTAAGGAGTTGGTATAAAAATTAAATTAGATCCTGAGTTAAGGAGAACCCTAGCTGGGGAATCAAAGATAACACAATACCTGACTGTTGTTGTTATGTGCCTTCAGGTCGATTATGACTTATGGCGACCCAATGAATCAGCGACCTCCAAAAGCATCTATTATAAACCACCTTGTTCAGATCTTGTAAGTTTAGGTCTATGGCTTCCTTCATGGAATCAACCCATCTCTTGTTGGGCCTTTTTTTCTACTCCTGTTTTTCCCAGCATTATTGTCTTTTCTATTGAATCATGTCTTCTTGTTATGTGTCCAACTGGTAACCTCAGTTTCATCATTTTAGCTTCTAGCGACAGTTCTGGTTTAATTTGTTCTAACACCCAATTATTTGTCTTCTTCACAGTCCATGGTATGCGCAAAGCTCTCCTCCAGCACCACATTTCAAATGAGTTGATTTTTCTCTTATCTACTTTCTTCACTGCCCAACTTTCACATCCATACATAGAGATCGGGAATACCATGGTCTGAATGATCCTGACTTTAGTGTTCAGTGATACATCTTTGCATTTGAGGACCTTTTCTAGTTCTCTCACAGCTGTCCTTCCCAGTCCTAGCCTTCTAATTTCTTTACATTTTGGTTAATGCCTGTGCCAAGGCACTGATAATCTTTGACAAGTTCAATGCCCTCATTATCAACTTCAAAGTTACATAAATCTGTTGTCGTTACTTCAGTCTTCTTGACATTCAGCTGTAGTCCTGCTTTTTTGCTTTCCTTTTTAACTTTCATCAGCATTCATTTCAAATCATTACTGGTTTCTGCTAGTAGTATGGTATTTTCTGCATATCTTATATTATTGATATTTCTCCCTCCAATTTTCACACCTCCTTCATCTTGGTCCAATCCCGCTTTCTGTATGATATGTTCTGCGTATAGATTAAATAAATAGGGTGATAAAATACACCCCTGTCTCACACCCTGTTGGATGGGGAACCAATCCGTTTCTCCATATTCTGTCAGCCTCTTGTCCAGAGTATAGGTTGCGCATCAGGACAATCAGATGCTGTGGCACCCCCATTTCTTTTAAAGCATTCCATAGTTTTTCATGCTCTACACAGTCAAAGGCTTTGCTGTAATCTTTAAAGCACAGGGTGATTTTCTTCTGAAACTCCTTGGTCATTTCCATTATCCAACGTATGTTTGCGATATGATCTCTGGTACCTCTTCCCTTTCTAAACCCTGACTAGAAATTGTCAATATCAGGTCAACATTGTTTCTGATACTGTGTGCATGTGTGCAAATAACTAGAAAAATACATATTTTTATAAAGTATTAGCTCATGTCTGTTGTGGGCTGTTTAACATCTAATTCTGCTCTCACATTTTCCCCAAGCATCCTTTTGTGTTTGTTTGGAAAAATAATGCTATGTTAATTGTAACTTAGGAAGTGACGGCAGGCCCCAGACGGACTAAAAGGATGAGGTTCTGTAGTGCTGCTTAAAAGCCATAACAGTATAATTTAATTTGAATTTAGGGATGTGCTCTAAAACTGAAGCCTTGCATTCCAGTGTGAGCATGAGTTATACATGCCATAATGAAATCTCCCCCATTTGCTCTTCTAATACTCATTAGCTGAAAAAGAGATGGAGCAGTATATACATTATTCTTCAAAGAAGCATCAGCAGATCTGTAGTTTTGCTTATGCAACCAAGAATTTGTACCTAGTTTTCTATATAATCACCTGTAAGAGAAATTCATTCAAACCAGGGCTCCCACTTTGTATCAGTTTGCAGGTGTTTGCTTTCCCCCCCTTCTCTCTTGTTCTAATTGGTTTTGTGAATCTTGTTGTTTATCACTGAACTCTTCTACATCTGACGTAACACTGCCCTGCTCAGAGTTGCAAAGCCACAGCTATCAGCTGCTGTTCAGTTTCCTCTGTAGTGTAGCAATCATTCTGTGCTATAAACACTCCTTCGCTTGTTCTAATTTCCTGTTTCAACTTGCTAGAATAACCAATCATCCTTACTTTAAGAAGAAAAAAGTACTGCTACAGTGAATGCCGTCTGATTATCTCCCCAGCAGACATGTTTACATAGCACAGGTTAGGGCTTGAGAGGTAATAAACCAAAATGCATTTTTAAGCTTGTGATTTCTTAAGGAAGCAGCTATGTGGACTAAGACATGATCTGTGAAACCTCATTTTATACTCTGATTTCCTTTGCCAGCATTGCTACTAGAATTGTTTAGATAATCCATTCCATAGTTTAACTATAACTGTTTTGCTAACGTTCATTTCTTATTACTTGGGTCCCTTGTCCTTATCCACCCACCTTGTCTTCCCTACTGTCAACTTTTGGAATTGAAGCTCCTTGGGCAAGGAGCCTCTTTTTTAAATTTAGGTTACTCCAGAAAGCACCATATACATTGTAGTGCTGTATAAATTGTGAGTGGGCTCCAAAGAGCCCTGTGTGCATGTGCCTGATGATGTTCTGCACACACATACACATGGGAATTGGACGTTGCTGCTGGCTGCAGTCCATTGTACTGTTTCAGATGCTGTTCTGAAGGGTTCCAAACCCTTGCAAGTGGCTTGGGTGGGCTGTAGGCTCCTATTAAGAGGGGGAGCCTGGAAGGCCTTTGAACATGGAAACAACTTCCAGTTTGGATCTTGGCCAAAAATTAAAAGTAACTTATGGTGCAGGAGGAACACATTGATGCAGAAATCATATTTTCTTCATGAAAGCTGCATTTTTTGGGTGACTGCTTTTCAGGAAGCTGGGTGTCATCTCATGATTGCTAGCATGCATGTGTATCAGCTGACTAGAGGTCTGAAACGTCCTTCTCCTAAGATAATTCAGCCAGGATGCATTCATCGTATTGCAACATCCACATCCTAGGTTTACTTGAGTGTATTTGTAGGAAAACATAATGGCAGAGTTTAGATTTCTATGTTCTTTCCTGCATTGAACTGGCTCTTCCTTAAAGGTAAGATATGATCATTTCTCTTTTGAGTGTGTATGTGAGTGTGGTTGGAGGCCAAGGGCAGACTGTGGGAGACAATTCTGTCTCTTCCCCCACAGCTGTCTGCTGCGGAGGGCTATGGGGCCATGTTCCTCTTCTGCATTGATACGTTAGTGGTCTACTTTCTTATTGTTGAATAGCTTTTTGAACCATGTTTCGTCTGAGACAAAGACTGCCTGAAAGTTTTTTTCCCCGTTTGAAAGTATCTCAAGTAGGTAAAACATGGTTGACTATGTGTAGCTTAGTAATTATTTCTGAAAGGGCATGAATCCCTTTTGTTGAGTCTTTGTAATGAGGGTGGTATATCATATAATTAACTGTCTAGCTGTTGTTCTGTGTGTAAAGTTCCTTTCCCAACATGAAATGCTATGCACAGGGAGGCAGCCTCATTCTCAACGGCTTGGGTCACCAGGGGGCATTCAGTAGGTTTTAGTCTCCATCTCAGTGGTGTCCCAAGTGTACCCCTTTAGCTTCTTCTGTTGTGGGAGAGATGTGGACCCTCTGGTCCTCCAGATGTTGGATTCCAGCTCCCATCAGCCCCAGCCAGCATGGCCAATGGTCATGGATGATGGGAGCTGGAGTCCAACAACATCTGGAGGACCACAGGTTCCCCATCCCTGTCCTGTGGGAAGAATAGGCACTACACTGGGGGTACCAGGTGGGTGCTAGAGAGAACCTGGGAATTATTTGCGACATCTAGAAAAGCTAGCGTGAATCCTAAATCTCATTGCTCTTTTGCTAGTAATAGGAATACTTAGCAATTATATTGTTCTGTTAGGGGTCAAGAAGCTTCACATAAAGGACTGCCTTATAGGTCAGTATTCTTAAAGTCTAGGGAACTGAACTAGGTTCATTGTTAATTGTTTGCAAGGCACTTCGAGGGTAAAGTTGCTTGCTTCCATAGCAATCTTGATGCCCCATCCGCATCCACTGTAGTCCCCAGTGAGGTGCCAATGCAATGTCTACTGCAACTTCTTAGGATTGGTTTCAGTTGATGTCACCTGATGACATGGACAAGGTGCTTGCAACGATGTGGCCAACAACATGTCCTCTTGACCCCTGCCCTTCTTGGCTTATTAAGGCTTGCTGAGGGAGTTTGACCGAGTGGATCCAGGGTGTGGTCAGTGCATCGTGGGAGGGAGTGGTTCCAGCCACCCTGAAAGAGGTGGTGATCCGACCGCTCCTGTAAAAGCCCACCCTGGACCCATTGGTTTGTGACAACTACCACTTTTTTAGGGAAGGTGATTGAGAGGGTTCTGATTCAGCAATTACAAGTACTCTTGGATGAAACAGATTATCTTGACCCGTTCCTGTCTGGGTTCAGGCCTGGTTATGGGACTGAATCAGCCTTGGTCGCCCTGATGAATGACCTTTATTGGGAGAAGGACAGGGGGAGTGGAACCCTGTTATTCTTACTTGATCTCTCTGCAGCTTTTGATACTATTTACCATGGTATCCTTCTGGGCTGACTTGGTGAGATGGGTGTTGGAGGCACTGTTTTACAGTGATTTCAATCCTATCTCCAGTGTCGTTTTCAGATAATAGCATTGGGTGACTGTCTTTTGGCCCCCTGGCGTTGTGCTGTGGGGTGCCACAACATACCATCTTGTCCCCTATGCTGTTTAACATCTATATGAAGCTCTTGGGAGCAATCATCAGGAGATTTGGGGCGAGGTGTGAGCAGTAAGCTGACGATACCCAGCTCTATTTCTCTGTAACATCTGAATCAGGAGAGGCCATGCAAACCCTGGACCTCTGCCTGAACTCGTTGGTGGGCTGGATGAGGGCCAATAAACAGTCTGAATCCTAGCAAGATGGAGGCACTGTGGGTTGGTGGTTCCCAAGTTTGGATAATTGGTCAGTTGCCTGCTTTGGATGGGCTCATACCCCCCCCAAAAGAGCAGGTCCATTGTCTGGGGGTGCTCCTGGATACATCTTTGTCACTAGAGGCACAGGTGACCTCAGTGGCTAAGCATGCCTTTTACCAGCTTTGGCTGGTAAAACAGGTGCAGCCATTTCTGAATTGAGGTAGCCTGACCTCTGTTGTCCACACACTAGTAACCTCCAGGCTGGATTACTGTAATGCACTCTATGTGGGGCTGCCTTTGAGGTTTGTCCAGAAGCTGCAGCTAGTGCAAAATACGGTGGTGAGACTGCTCACTAGGGCAGGGTATTTCCAACATGTCACCCTGCTGCTGAAAGAATTGCACTGGCTACCTATTAGCTACCGGGCTATGATCAAGGTTCTGTTTTGGTGTACAAAGCCCTATATAGCTTGGGACCAGGATACCTGAAAGACTGCCTTATCCCTTACATACCTAGTTGATCACTGTGCTCTGCAGATGAGGGCCTCCTGTAGATACCATCTTATCTGGGGGTCCATTCTGCACAACATAGGAAGTGGACCTTTAGTACAGTGGCACCAACCCTTTGGAATTCCCTCCCCTTAAATATTAGACAGGCACTGTCTCTGTTCTCTTTTTGGCACCTGCTGAAGACCTTCCTCTTTCAGCAAGCCTTTTAAATAGAGACCTTATCCCAGTGTGCACTAGCAGAGGAGCAAGGGTGTATTTTCCTGCCCATCCCAGTACTGCAGTGGGGAGAAAAATCATCATTATAGCTCTCTAGGGGAGGGGATGATGGAAAGGAAAATCTCCATATACACCCATTGAGCAGGTGAAGCAGCAGCAGAGGAGTAGGCCCCTTCACTGGTGATAATTCTGGATGAGGACGCAGCCCACTCATTTGGTGGGTCTGGGGGAGAAGAGGGAAAAGAGGTGACAATGCTGTAATGGCAACATCCTGCAGGACACACCTCTCCATTGCAGAGTGCAGTGGAAGCACTCCAAAATGTAGAAGTGGCAGGTAGCAGCTCAAATACAATACTTTTATTTTTGCATTGCTGCCAAATTGTCACAGGTCTTTGGGGTTCAGTACAGGCCCATGAGTTACCCATTAGCCACTCTTGCTTAAAAGCATGTTGACTGGTGGTGAGGCTGAGAGAACAGCAGTTTGCCTGAAGCCACCAAGCAAGTTGAGGCCAGAGACAATGTTTGAACTGCTGTTAGCCTCTGCACTGCACTGTCACTCTTCCCTCCCTCCCTGCCTCAATAACAATTTGTCCTCTAAAAAATAACAATGAAAGGTCTTGGATCTATGCCTGTCTCAAAGAGAAATACCAGGTGTGCAAAGTTGGGTTAATTGGCCTGGGCCTCTGTCCTCATCTCCAGTGCTTGAACTTAATCCACACCATCACTGTCCATCTGCAGGTTTTCCCCTTTTAATATCTACAGTTTTGTGTCCCTCCCCAATTCAGAAAATAGTCTTGTCCTTACAGTTTGACAAATTGGCTTTCCGCTTGCAACTTCCTGTTCTGTTTTACTGTTTGGTGAGTTACGCTGCCCCACCCATGGATATCAGTAAAAAGCAACATTAGAAACGAGTGTTCAGTGAGAACAAAGGAGTGAAACACAGAGTTGGTGCTTTTTCTATTGTTGGCAGACTTCTTGGGATCTGCTTCAGACTTACATAGGAAGCTTTGAGTCAGAACACTGGTCTACCTAGCTTGGATAACCAGCCAGATGGGCGACTAATAAATTCAATAAATAATAATAATAATAATAATAATAATAATAATAATAATAATAATAATACACTGACTGGCAGCAACTCGCCAGGGTTTCAGGCAGGACTCTCTCCCAGCCCTTCCTGGAGATGCTGGGGACTGAACCTGGGACCTTCTGCATGCAAAGAAGATGCTTCACCACTTAGCTATATCCCTTCGCTCAGACTTGCAGGGAGAAGGGAGGGTTTTCTTCTGGGCACCATTTCTGCATAGTGCTCTCAGCAGCACCAAGCCTTGCAAGAGCAGCTGATCATTTTAGACTGCCGACACTCAACTACTGTGGGGAGCAGTTGAGGCAGAACTTGAGATCAGATCACTATCAAATGCTGTCGGAATCGTGGAGAATACGCTTAATAGAACCTAATTATTTGTCCAGAGCCCAGCAAGGATCTCCCCCCACCCTCAAGCTGAGTAAGGGCATTTTCATGCAGATGGAGGTGTGGCAGGGTAGAAGGCGGCTCATGGACAGATTCTACTCATCCTTTGTGCCTTCCTGCTCTGGTGTCCGCTGTAAGAGACTCCTAAAATCCAGAACTAGCTCGGTGCCAATGACAGTAAGTTCTGCAGAGAAGACTTGGGATTTACACAAATGTTCCTTGAGTTGAGGAATAATGACTTGCTTGTAGATTTGAGGAATGACGACTTGCATGCAGTTGTGAGTGCATGCTGCTCCTTCTAAAGATTGCACTATTATGACTGGATAACCCAGTATCCCTGATTGCGATTTGGTGACACTGGTTAAACGTGATTCTGTATGTAAAGCATGGATATACACACAGACCCCACAAAAGCAAGAGGTGTTTTGCTAGTTTATATACAGGAGCACATATCTCCCACTCGTTTAAGGGTGGAGAAGCAAAGAGTACTCCTCCCACAACAAAAGTTGAAGAGATCTACTACTACAGAAAACTTGGGAAAAGAATGCTGGATGAAGTATACTTTGGTCTGATCCTGCAAGGACTTCTTGTTTGAAAGCATTGCCCATTGTGTGTTCAGGATGTGATTTACATTCCTATATATAAATGGGGACACAAAATGCAAAACACTCAGGAGCGACTCTATTTTCACAAGTGCCTGCATGTAGAGCTTTCTCAAGCAGCTACAGAACACTGCATACCATAACAGTGGGATTAGTCTTTTGACCTTAAATGGAAAATTAACACTTTTTTGTCTTTATTATCAATCCCTTTTGCCAATATGCTTCTTACTTCCACTTGTCCCAACATACCTCCTACTGATTTAAGAGGATGCATTTCTTTCTGTTTATATAGAGACTGTTTTAGCAGAGCTGTAACTGCCATGCCAGTTTTATCGAAATAAATGTATATGTCTGTTTGCTTCTTTCCAAAACAAGCATTAGCCATGACAACATATTAAACTTTTAACAACAAGTCAGTTAAAAGGTGCTTGCATTCCTAAAATTATGAAGCAACTCACTAGGATTCTTACTTGTTACTTTTTTTAAATCATGGACTAGTTTAATGCTCGGTTCCTCAAATGCAATTAAATACTTGAAAACTGTTGGAGAAAAATTCCCCGTGTGCTAAGTCTGAAAAATTCAGACTTCTAGCAGATGCCTATTTTTGTTGCTTATCCAACAGTGGGTTTCATTTTAGAACTGATTTGCTTATGTACTTTACATGGAACAGAGTTTCTGGGTTTCTACCATTTCAGACTGCAGATGAGGTGGAGGATCATATGTTTGAATCCTCCCCCATCTAAACTCCATGCCTTTGGAAAACTGCTTGCCAGGAAGATGGTTATGATCTCACCTTCCCCTTCATGAGCTGGTTTTCTGTCTGCCAAGAGTGAGAGTGCAGCCCACAGAAACTGAGACACTCAAAAATGGTTGAGCCCAGAAACATGACTATCTGCATCTATATAGATCAGCCCATAAATATCTCTAGTGTCAACATTGCTGTTAAACTAAGAGATGCCACAAAATCATGCTTAACATACCCAGTTCAACATGCATTCATTTTCACACTTCAACTGAAACTTTTAACTACATTAGAATTAATCAAGTGAATATTGGCAGAAGTGTTAGGCAGAATTTTTCCTAATGTACAAAGTAGGCCAAATAGCTATCAAGAAATTGCATTCTGTTCTGCTAAACATTTCATCAGCTGCTGTATATGCTGATGCTCACGGAGATATGTGATAACTGCACTCTGGGCAAGTATTGGTACTACAGTATATGACTGAGGGACAAAGTTATAGTATTTCTGGTAATAAAACATAAAGTAGCTAAACACTGTAACTGCTGCATATGTTGTCACTTTTCTTTCTCTAACCACCACCGTGTCCTAATTTTCCAAGCAAAACACTAACGTGTATTGTGTTTTCAACTGGACCAAATTTGTTCAGCCGTCACAAATTTTCCAGCTTCAGAGCTGTTCTACAAATAAGTTTTTATTCCCCCTGACCAAAGACATCTGTAAACCTCAAACATGATAATTTTCGTCACTACATCCACAGCTATGCTACAAGATGGATGTGGCAAAGTAGAACGTACAAAGTCACCTTATACTGAGTCAGACTGACTAGCTAGCAGTGAGCCTCCAACAGAAGCCATTTCTTTCTTTCTTTCTTTCTGAGCCTCACCCTATCTAGATAGCTCATTCCTAGCTTACATTTCTTGCCCGTGGCAGAAATGGTGTGACTGCATTCCCACCAGTATAGTGAAATAGTTGGGTGTCATCCTCTAGCAAATGCCAGGGGCTATGGCCCTCAGAGGGCCAGACTTCCTTTTTTTGAGGGCACACATATTTTAGGACCTAGCACCCTGAATGGAAATGCCAGGCAGGCCTGTTGTAGGCACAGCTGTCATCATCTTCATTACATCCAATACTTCTGGCCTCAACAATAATGCCTTGTTCAAGACATTTCCCCAGAGGCATTCTGGAGAAATCAAGATGGTGGCTGCTTTTTTCTCTAGCCACTTTGCCCAGTTCTTCGCAACACCACAGCCCGCTGCCTTTTTCTCCTCTACAGCCTGGTATGCTTTTTTTGTGGTAATGGGGGGGAGGACACCAAGTTTTTTCTGGGGGTGGGCCTGGAGGGCTCCTTGGCCAGGGCCTCTTCAACTCTGGGCTGCTCCTGTGCTGAAGACTTGAAGGCACTTGTATCTGAGAATTTTCAATGTCTAGAAATTAAAATAGTGTACACCAATGAAATGAGGATTTTATTCCATTTCACAGGCACATATCTCATGTAAATTACCCTAGGGTTACCTCTACTTTTCCTTAAAAAGAATGACCTGGGGAAACTGAACAGAGAGAGAGAGAGAGCTTTACGTTGCCTCTTGTATGGCTGGAGGGCATGGGATGCATCAACAAGAACTAGTCTGAACTAGCTTCAAGGGTTCCTTCCTCTGAGATTTTGTATGAAAAAATACTACCACATTTATGATGCCAGCAAGCAAAGTTAAGAGTTTAACTGTGTCACCTTTCATGTATCTATTTAATTTTCAGATGGGTAAAAGAAAAACACAAACCTAGTCAGCATTAATAAGTTGTAGGGCTGACATTCAGTGCTGCCTGTTGTTGTTGTTGGATTTCTTACCTGCCCTTCACTATAAGGTCCCAGGCCAGGTCACAACAATGTAAGAATACAATATTAAAATCAGTTAAAACAATATTCCAAGCAGACATGGCCAAGGTATATTGACAACAGCAGTCTTCTCTCTTGTAACAGTACAATCCTATATCCATTTCCTTGGAAGTAAGACCTATTGAAATCAGTGAGACTTGCTCCCTGGTAAGCGAATTTAGGATTACAGTTTAAAAACTGGGCTGCCCCAGACACATGTAAAAGTGGGTTCACTTCCAAGATCAGAATGCCAGTTGAGGGGGGAAATTACCTCAGGAACCCAGCTGTCTATTTAGTGTGAGGGCAGCAGGTATGGAGCAGGGTCCAGCACACCTGCCCCACAAGCCCATTTGAGAGTTAAATCCTATCCTTTGCTTTACACGTGCTTGGGGCCAGCCAACATTTACCTGGTTAAAAAGAATTAGAATGGAACAAATGGTACCTTCAAGAAAATGTTGCAATGTGGAGAGCACCTGTTCAGTGTGCCAACTAGCCAGCTATGCCTTCTTTTGGGATACTCCATTTTGTTCCCTCTCCCACACGCTTTTTTGTCCACCTCCCCCAGTAGTCAGTCAGCATTCCATGTCCATTGAGCATGCGCAGTCCTCACTGAGCTTTTTGCTCCCTGCCCCAGTTAAGTTTTCCTGCTTTTTTGTTGTTCTTTTGCAAACACTGAGGTTTTCTAACCGTGTTGATGCCTCCTTCTTGTATGTGAATGGTGCTGTTTCAGTAACATAAGGACCAGCACTTAGAAAATGAAAAGTTCATTTTCTCTCCATTTAAAAATCAAAGTACTCCTGTGTTATGTAAGGCTGGAAAACCTGGGATCCAAAGGTCTTCAAGCATGAGCCTCAAAGTTCAGTTCTACGTGTCATATTACTTGCTTCTAGAAGTCCTCGACTCCAAAACCGGCCTCCCATATGACAAGAGATGTGGGCAGGATCTTCTGTTCAAGAAACAAAAGCTCCAAGTCTCCTTGGGACCATTGAATTAGTTGCTCAGTTCTTTGGATCCCAGCTATTAGAACTGATATACTGAATCATAATGGATGAAAGAAGGGCATGACAGCAACAGCCATTTTCAGTTAACATCAAAGGATTAGATAAATAGATGGAGAAGTGTTCAGTTGGTGGCTACTGCCCCCCCCATGCATATCAGAAGTGTAATATCTATTGTTGGGGACATATAATTACATCATCTGTTAGTCTGGATCATGCACTCTGCTGGTTGAAGCAGTATTTGATTAGGAGCTTGTAGTCACTGGACAGAACAATAATCCATGCATTGATGCAATTCTTGTGAAACACTTTCCTCTAGTGGCCCTCACAACAACCTGTGATGAGTTCCATGGGTTGAACATTTATTTATTTATTTATTTTATTTATTATTTCAATTTATATACCGCCCTTAGCAGAATAGCTCTCAGGGCGGTGAACAAACAAGATAAAATACAATATATCATAGTAAAAAATCACAAAAACATGTACAAACAAACAACAGAAAGCACAACAAAAACAAAATACAACACAAATTTGTATGTGTTGAATTTGCATCATGTCCTTCCAAGAACCTTGGGATGGTAGGCATGTGGTTATCACAGTTTATAGGCTACGTTGAGCGGTAGTGACTTGCCTGAGGACACAAAGTAACTTTCACATGTGAGTTGGGATTGGAACCCAGATTTCCCCTGTCCAGGTCTGATAACCACCCTTCCTTTTCTTAAAACCTTTTGCCATTTAATATACTCTCATCCACTAGCTAATCTTATGCACATGAGTGCTTCAAAGCAGATACGGAGCTCTTGCATGAACAAGTATTTTCCTCTTCAGTGTCAGGGGCACCTCTGCACTTGGGTTTGCTGTGCCAGTGAAAGGCAAACTACATGTTGCATTCAAATGCATGCAGTGAGACGCCAAGAGAATTGTGAAAAACAGCTTCAGAAGGCTACAGTTCTAGTGGGGGAGTTCTCAACTCTTCTTGTGCCAGACATTTTCATGATTCCACACACCCTTTGCTACCTTTTTCTCTGTGGAAGTTCTAGAAATATGTTTGTGAGCTTAAACCCATCTGAAACGGAGAGGGTTCTGGGTTCTGTTTTGAGTAGGAAATTAGAGAAAACATCTTCCTCCTCACTCCCCTGCTCAGAATTGCAACTTTCTGAAGCTGCTTTTCATTTATTTATTTATTTTTAAAGAAAAGATCTCATTTCACATGTAATTTTGCCCATTTAATGAATAAATATCCTTTTCTTGGGCAAAATCTCTGGATTGAGATAAATCCTCGTAATCGTATTTTTAACAGGCACGTTTATCCAATTTATTTTGGCACGGTATGGCCTGCTTTTTAACAGTTGTTCTCAAAGCAGGTTATAATGAAAAGAAAAAGAACACAGAAATAACATTAAAACACACAGATTAAAAACAGAGAGCTGGCAATAAAGCAAGATCTGGGCAATAAAAGGCTTGCCTAAAGAGAGAGGCCTTGAAAGCTCATTCAACACTAATTATATGATACAAACATAAAATAGAGCACAAGAGCTGCTTTATGCCAGGTCAGACAATTTGTCTACCTAGCCCAATATTTTCTAGGCTGCCTGGCAAAAGCTCTTCAAGGCCTTGGGCACAGGCCATCATCTGCTACGTGATTCTGTCAGAGACTGGATTTGGACTCTTCCACATGCAAAGCATGTGCTCTACTATCACTGCACTAAGGTCCATCCCCAGACATTCTTTGCTTGGCAAGACCAAAGGCCCTGCCTTTTAAAGTTTAGTTTTAAGAATGATCTTACTGGATTTGACACGTGAGCCAGATGAAGCACAATGGAGATTGTCTCTAAATTGCCTGTAAGAAACAACTTTTAGAAACCAATTTGCCTTTTCCTATTACTAAAGGGGGGCAGATGAGGAGGGTCATTTTTTAATTAATTTTATGGGAAATGCAAGTTTGACATACTGGTGCTTTGACGCAGTTTACCAATTTGGAATAATTGGACAAGGGAATCTTGCAAAACTCCAGAGGTGTCATGCTTGCCATTGCAAATTCTAGTTGCTGTTATACTTCCAGTCTAATTATTCTTGGATTATCATAATCTCACTTTTAGGCTGCAGGCCACTGGAAAAATACTAATTCAGTGTGGGAGTACAAGAAGAGCAAGTGGGAAATGGGCCAGTAACCTGCTGGGTCTTGCTTACTGGTTCTGTTATGCTTTTGATGAGCCAGTCAAGTTAGTTTCCAGCTAAGTCCTTTTTGTCAAAGCAAATTCAGAACGCATGATCTAAAGAATCAGGTTTCATGAACTTCTTTCAGAACAGAATATTGCAGCTTTAGATACAATAGATATTTTTACAGTAACTTTTGTTTTTGCCAAAAAAAGAAATCTCCCAAACATCTGCTGACTCTCTTGGTTAGTTTTTTTATGTGACAGCATTTTTTTAAAATAATATTTGTATATACAAAATCCCTAAGTGGTTTACATAAAATACCATAACATCATAAAAAGGAATATACATACAACATTATACACAGAAATATATCAGTAAAAACAGAGAATCCATCAACAAAACATTGTTAAATAGCAATAAATAATAAACCAGCAGTGTGATTAATTTTAGGAGCCTATGTAACTGCAATTTTTCCATAATACAGTAACCCTGCTCTTGAGGGTAGGTGAACAGAAACATCAGAAATGAATTCTAACACCTGATGATATAATTACCCTCTCCTTACTTCTGAACATAATAAAAAATTAGGAGATGTACCAGATTTTCTTCTTCTTCTCAGCGCAAGCCCTGGCATGCTCCATATACAAATTGAAACACATTTTCCATGCATATTTCCATTTGATGGTGGCGGTTATGACTTGAGAGAGTGCCAGGGTATGGTGTGAAGGCACATGAGGCCACCACCTAGCTGAAGTTAAGCAGGTCTGGGTTTGGTCAGAGCCTGGATGGGTGACAGCCTAGGAACTACAGGTATGCCACCTTGGGTTCCATGAGGGAAGACTGGTGGGTGTGGTGAAAGACTAGCCCTCTTTTCTATCTATAATAAGCCTCTGACCAAAGAAACATGCCTAGACACCTCCCAAACTTCTGTAGTCACCAAAATCTATATTGGCCTCCTCACACACATACATACGCCTTAAAAATACCTGGGGATACCTAATTCTCTTTGTTTTTTGTATTGGCAGAGAGTCTAGCAACAAAGGAAGCCCAGGCCAGCTTCCATTAACGTACCTGCAAGCTGTTTTGAAACACAAGTTGCCTATTTTAGATTTCATTATATGTACAGATTAGCTAGTTGATTCTGTGTTTCCTTTTCTTTTAAAGCAATTTCTCTCTTCTGCTTGGTCCTTGAATAAATGTACTTAATTGGCCTAGCCTGGGTTTAATTCACCCACCCCTGCTCATGCTGGCTTCACGGAGTTTGAAGGAAGGTCTGTAAAAAGTCCTGCCCTTCTCCAGAAGTGCAAAGCAGAAACCTGAACTTTTCCCATCGGGTTCAAAAGACACATGGTGGCAGCTCTACCTCACAGAAAGTAACAGGTGTCTTGTAGCCTGTCCTACCTCACAGGGTGGAGGGTGCTTGAATCCATTTGCCACAGCATGGTATAAATGTAAGGCAAGATATAAATAGTGAGAAAGTTGTTAAAACCTCTTCATTTTTAAAAGCAGAGATTATGAACCCATTCCAACCAAGCTGTGAATCAGCACCCAGCACAGCCAGGCAAAGGCCCAGTCCCACTGGGACTGACACTATCCTTCTCTTAAATAAATAAATAAATAAATAACCCAGCGATGTACAGGAGTGCTGGGTGGTGTGGCAGCTACAGGCACTGCCGTGGTAATTCTCTTTGGGCTCCAGAGCTACTGCCAAGGATTTTTTGGAGGGGAGAGAGGCTCCGCTGGGGATAGGAACATAGCAAGCTGCCTTATACTGAGTCCAACCATTGGTCTATTTATTTATTTATTACATTTATACCCCACCTTTCTTTTCATGATAGAAACCCAAGGTGGCTTACATATGGTTCCCAGGCAGTCTCCCATCCAGGCACTGACCAGACCTGACCCTGCGTAGCTTCAGCAGGGAGCTGGCCTTATGTGCCTTCAGACCATACCCTGAGTCAGCTGAGCTCCGTATTGTCTACATTGGCTGGCAGCAGCTCTCCAGGTTTTCAGATGGGGGATTCCCAGCCCTACCACTGAGCTATACCTTCCAGATGTTGCTGGCCGCTCCCCCCACCCCACCCCCTGTTATCTTAAATGCGAAGTGGCTGAGGGTTGTCCTTCTCTCTTCACCCCTTTCCCCACACTTATTTTAATGTTATGTTTTGTAGTGGTGGCATCTCTCTCTCTCTCTCTCTCTCTCTCTCTCTCTCTCTCTCTCTCTCTCTCTCTCTCTCTCAAGAAAGGGTTCCTTCCTTAGAGTGAGGTGGCAGAGGAAAGACTCTGCAGTTATTCCTTTGCTGTGGTAGCTAGGAAATCATTTTAAAAATTAGTTAAAAGTTTAAACTATAAACAGTGAACCAGAGCAAGAAGAGGGAGGAGAAAGTGCTTCCATTGCATTAGCAGCACCCAATTTTTTTTTTACAATAGAAATGCATTAAAATGGTTTAGTTGTGTAGGATTCTAGTTAAATTGTCCAAAATAAGCAAGGATGTGAAGAAACTGTATCTTAGAATTGTAAATGTAACAATGTTGTTTTGTTGTAAACACTGTCGGATTCTACTGTTGTGCGCCACCCCAGTCTCCAAGCTGTGAGATTTCCAGGGGTCCCTGCGCTTGCCTAGGGTTTGGTTTCCTTGGGAAGAAGGTCAGCGGAGACTGTGGTGTCTTTATGAAATATGGTTTATTTATTTACACACATTCCAACCTGAGTTTATGATGGAGGGGTTTAAGGCATCTGCAGTCCAATATCCAGCTTTTCCATCAGGGTTACAGGAGGCACCCCAAAGCCATGATGCAGAGACCCAGTCTGCCTGCCTCTAGTTCCCAGCCTTTTCCAGACACAACTAAAAACATAAGCCTTTCCCCAGCCCCTGGAGGGGGGGGGAGGCTCTCCTCAAGAGTTTCAATGACAAAAGAATCTCCCTGGCCCATTCACCAGTTGATGGGCACCTGATAGACCCATTAACCCACCTGGCCACTCTATTAGATTAACAAAAGAAACTCATCTGACCAGCAGAGCGGGTTTCTCACCCCCAGGTATAGGATTCCAAATCAGAGGTTGGAAGGTTGTTGTTGTTATGTGCCTTCAAGTCGATTACGACTTATGGCTACCCTATGAATCAGCAACCTCCAAGAGCATCTGTCATGAACCACCCTGTTCAGATCTTGTAAGTTCAGGTCTGTGGCTTCCTTTATGGAATCAATCCATCTCTTGTTTGGCCTTCCTCTTTTTCTACTCTCTTCTGTTTTTCCCGGCATTATTGTCTTTTCTAGTGAATCATGTCTTCTCATGATGTGTCCAAAGTATGATAACCTCAGATTCATCATTTTAGCTTCTAGTGACAGTTCTGGTTTAATTTGTTCTAACACCCAATTATTGGTCTTTTTTGCAGTCCATGGTATCTGCAAAGCTCTTCTCCAACACCACATTTGAAATGAGTTGATTTTTTTCTTATCTTCTTTTTTCACTGTCCAACCCTCATATCCATACATAGAGATCGGGAATACCATGGTCTGAATGATCCTGACTTTAGTGTTCAACGATACATCTTTGCATTTGAGGACCTTTTCTAGTTCTCTCACAGCTGCCCTCACCAGTCCTAGCCTTCTTCTGATTTCTTGACTATTGTCTCCATTTTGGTTGCTGACTGTGCCAAGGTACTGATAATCCTTGACAAGTTCAATGTCCTCATTGTCAACTTTAAAGTTACATAAATCTTCTGTTGTCATTACTTTAGTTTTTTTGACGTTCAGCTGTAGCGCTGTTTTTGTGCTTTCCTCTTTAACTTTCATCAGCATTCTTTTCACATCATTACTGGTTTCTGCTAAGAGTATGGTATCGTCTGCATATCTTAAATTATTGATATTTCTCCCTCCAATTTTCACACCTCCTTCATCTTGGCCCAATCCCGCTTTCCGTGTGATATGTTCTGTGTACAGATTAAACAAGTAGGGTGATAAAATACACCCTGTCTCACACCCTTTCTCCATATTCTGTCCTTATGGTAGCCTCTTGTCCAGAATATAGGTTGTGCATCAGGACAATCAGATGCTATGGCACCCCCATTTCTTTTAAAGCATTACATAGTTTTTCATGCTGTACACAATCAAAGGCTTTGCTGTAATCTTTAAAGCACAGGGTGATTTTCTTCTGAAATTCCTTGCTCCATTCCATTATCCAACATATGTTTGCAATATGATCTCTGGTGCCTCTTCCCTTTCTAAATCCAGCTTGGATGTCTGGCATTTCTCGCTCCATACATAATAAGAGCCTTTGTTGTAGAATCTTGAACATTACTTTACTGGCATGGGATATTAAGGCAATAGTTTGATAATTCCTGCATTCCCTGGGATTCCCTTTCTTTGGAATTGGGATATATATTGAACGCTTCCAGTCTGTGGGCCATTGTTTAGTTTTCCATATTTCTTGACATTTTTGTCAAAATTTGGAGAGATTCAGTCTCAGTAGCTTGTATCAACTCTGGGGCTCTGGGGAGTTTTCCGGCTGATAGGGCTGGCACTCCTGTCGAAGCCCTGGTGGAACTGTGGAATGCAGAAATGACCCGGGCAGTTGACATGATCGCCCCTGTGCGCCCTCTCCTGTGTAGAGCTCATGCAGCTCCATGGTATACTTTGGAGCTGAGAGCGATGAAACAGTACAGGAGACGGCTTGAGTGCAGATGGAGGCGAACTCCTGATGGTAAGTGCCTATACTAAGTTGTATTTAAGGGCAGTGAGGGCAGCAAAAAAGCAACATTTTGCTGCCACCATTAAATCATCTATCTGCCACCCAGTGCAGCTTTTTAAAATTGTCCGAGGGCTATTACATTCTGGCCCTACGGACATGGTGGAGTCATCTGAGGCGCGCTGTAATGAATTTGCTAGGCACTTCCAGGATAAAATCTCGTGCATCCGCCAGGACTTGGACTCCAATGTTATAGCAGCTGAATCGAATGAGGTGTCCAGAACACAGCCTTGTCCTGATTTCCTGGATGAGTTTCAGTTGGTACAGCTTGAGGACATTGACAAGGTGCTTGGACTGGTGCGTGCAACCACTTCTAGGTTGGATCCTTGCCCTTCTTGGCTAATAAAAGCTAGCAGGACTGGAACAGCCGGCTGGGCCAGGGAAGTGATTAATGCCTCACTGCGAGAGGGAGTGGTCCCTGGCCACCTGAAAGAGGCGGCAGTAAGACCACTTCTGAAGAAACCGTCCCTGGACCCAGAAAATTTTAACAATTATAGGCCGGTAGCTAATGTCCCATTCCTGGGCAAGGTCCTGGAACAAGTGGTTGCCAGCCAGCTCCAGACACTCTTGGATGAAACTGATTATCTGGATCCATTCCAGTCGCCCTGTACGATGACCTTTGTCAGGAGACAGACAGGGGGAGTGTGACCCTGCTGATCCTCCTTGACCTCTCAGCGGCTTTTGATACCATCGACCATGGTATCCTTCTGGGGCGGCTCACTGATCTGGGATAGGCGGTACTGCTTGGCAGTGGTTCCGCTCCTATTTGGCGGGCCGTCTCCAGAGGGTAGTGCTTGGGGAGCATTGCTCGGCACCCTGGGACCTCCAGTATGGAGTTCCGCAGGGGTCAGTTCTGTCCCCCATGCTTTTTAATATCTATATGAAGCCTCTGGGTGCGGTCATCAGGAGCTTTGGAGTGCGTTGCCATCAGCATGCTGATGACATGCAGCTCTATTTCTCCTTTTCATCTTTTTCAGGTGAGTCTGTCGACGTGCTGAACTAACAAACTGAGGCTTAATCCAGACAAGACTGAGATGCTGCTGGTGGGTGGTTCTCCTGACCGGATGGCGGATGTTCGACCGGTTCTGGATGGGGTTGCACTCCCCCTGAAAGAGCAGATTCGTAGCTTGGGAGTCCTTTTAGAACCATCCCTATCACTTGAGGCTCAGGTAGCCTCGGTGGCACGGAATGCTTTTTACCAACTTCGGCTGGTGGCCCAGCTACGCCCCTATCTGGACAGAGAGAACCTCGCTTCAGTAGTTCATGCCCTGGTAACCTCTAAACTAGATTACTGCAATGCGCTCTACGTGGGGCTGCCTTTGAAGACGGTTCGGAAACTGCAGCTCGTACAGAATGCAGCGGCCAGACTGTTAACGGGGACCAGACGGTCCAAACATATCACACTGATTCTGGTCCACTTGCATTGGCTGCCTATATGTTTCCGGGCCCGGTTCAAAGTGCTGGTTCTAACCTACAAAGCCTTACACGGCACAGGACCACAATACCTGTTGGAACGCCTTCCCCGATATGAACCTACCCGTACACTACGTTCAACATCGAAGACCCTCCTCCGAGTGCCTACTCATAGGGAAGCTCGGAGGGTGGCAACAAGAAAAAGGGCCTTTCAGTGGTGGCCCCTGACTTATGGAACAATCTCCCTGAGGAGATATGCCTGGCGCCAACACTTTTATCTTTCCGGCGCCAGGTTAAAACTTTCCTCTTCGCCCAGGCATTTTAATATGTTTTAGCATGTGTTGGAATTGTTTTATCTCTTAAAAATTTTAAATCTTTTAATGTGTTTTAAATTGTTAATATGTGTTTATTGTATTTTGATGTTGGTCTTGTGCACCGCCCAGAGAGCTTCGGCTATGGGGCGGTATATAAGTTTAATAAATAAATAAATAAATAAATAAATATTGGTATACCATCTGTTCCTGGTGATTTGTTTCTTGCAAGTATTTTAAGAGAAGCTTTTACCTCACATTCTAAAATTTCTGGTTCTTCATCATATGGTTCCTCCATGAATGAAACTGTCATCCTTGCATCATTTTTATAGAGTTCTTCAGTGTATTGCTTCCGTCTTCCTTTTATTTCATCTCGGTCAGTCAGTGTGTTCCCCTGTTGATTCAACATCCCTACTCGTGGTTTAAATTTTCCTTTAATTTCTCTAATCTTTTGGACTAGGGCTCTTGTTCTTCCCTTTTTGTTGTCCTCTTCTATTTCTATACAGTAACTATTGTAATAGTTTTCTTTGTCTCTACATATTAGTCTCTGTATTGTTGCATTTAGGGTCCTGGCCCATCTCAACCCCAAACCCATAACAATACTTAACTGTGTGATGAGGAGTAAGTTGTCATTCCTAACTGAAGCCAGAACAATACATTGTATAGGGTTTACTTGGCAGTCTGCCAAGAAGCAATTTTACTGATATATTTTATTTATTTATTTATTATATGTATTAGTTAATTTTCTTCATAAAAATGAACCCAAAGTGACATACAATAAAAAGATTAAAACCAATATAAAACTAACACAAATCCTGTGCAAGTTTGCTAAGAATGGATTGATCATTTGCTTATTGAATTCAATGGGATTTACGGGGCAGGGAGGGGGAAGGGGGAGAGAAGGGGAGGAGGGATAGGGGTAGAGAGGGAGGGGGAGGGGAGGAGATTGGGTGGGTGGGCACTGGGCAAAGCGAAAGCCCCTTTCCTTTCTAAAAGGAAAACATTGTGAACAGTATCATTCTTTTTCAGGGTTTCCCCCACCTTGCAACAGGCACATGTAGTCTTCCCCCACCTACAGCAGGCACATGTAGTCTCCCACATAAATTTAAACCAAAGCTGTGAGCTACAATCCCCAGAAGAGGGGCTGACTGTTAAACCACTCTGGCCACTGGAGTTCTGTCAGAGGAATATGAGTCTCCTAACGACTCTCAGCACCCTTCACAAACTACACTTCCCAGGATTCTTTGGGGAAAGCCGTTAGTGTCTATATAAAGTCAAATAAATGTCTGGCATGGGTGTGGCCCCCTGATTAGCCAAGCCAAACAGCTGTGAGTCTGGCTTTTAGAACACTGTCAGTTCTTACTGAGCATGCCTGATGCTATAATAGACTTCAATGTAAAATTTCTTATATTAATTAAAAATCAGCCAGGCATGTTTTTTAACTTTTAAACTGCAGAAGATGAAGGTCAGAGCATGGGGGCAAGGTCAGTAATAGGATTACAGGTACTCTGTGGACATGGATGATTTTTAATTTCAACAAATTATGAGAACTCTGACAGAAAAAAGTGCAAAATGGGTCTGGTTTTTCTCTCTCTCTTTACACTTTGAACTCTTGATTCTCTCTGACTGTTTTATGTATCACCATGAAAATTTAGAAGGTTTTTAAGCAAGTGTTTCTGAGTTCAGGACTATAAGTTTTGTAAAGTTTTGTTTTGAAACGAGTTTATGGGAAGCATCAGAAAGGCATGGGGGTATTTTCAATTTAACATTGCGGAGTGCGAAAAATCCATGCTGGCTATACTATATAGCCACTCTCTGCATACTATAGTCAGCATGGATTTTTTCTTGCCCCTCCCCCTGGGTCATTCTCTCCCTGGCCCCAAACACACAGAGAGAGTAGGCATATACACAATAGGCTCTGGGTAGTAGATCCAGTAAAAATAAATGTATGCTCTTGAATTTTCATGGTTTTACAGGGGGTCCCCCCCAACCCCCCCATCAAATTAAAGCTTATATTAGTAGGGTGCACAATAAAAATTACAGATCAAGTGCTTGCCCCTACCACACAAGCATTGATCCAATGCACAGATCTTTATATATCTTCATTATTTTATATTATTATAGGATTATGACAAAACCACACAAAAAAACCCCACAAATGCATCTGTGGACACAGACATGACCTATGACTTGATAAAAGATATACAGACCCATAAGGATCCATGCTTTTGTTGCATGGCAGTGCTGGAAAGCACCCAGTCTATCAGTGGCTTGTGTGGTTCACTCAAGGTAGATGTGATCTGTGATTTTATGGTGTTTTGTGGGATGGAAAACTATGAAAAAGTATACAATTTCAAGAGAATCCATTTTATTGACTCTGTGTGTGCGTGCACACACCTTCTATCTCTAGCACTCCATTCTGTCTCCCGATTCCTGTGGCACCTCCCGTTCTCCACCTGCCACCCTATTTGGTCACTCAGTCTGCCCCCCCTTCCCTTCCTCCTCTCAGCTCAGGTGCCACTCTGAGCCTTGAAAAACATGTGGCAAAATGTGTTGCTCTTCTAACTTCTTTCAGCTCTATTTACTTTTCAAGAGGAAAAAAGGTAATTACTGTTACAAAAGGAGCCAGGCCTGAATGGAGGCCAGGCTGATAGGAACTCTATATTCCTTGAAACACCAATAAGGAATAGAAACGAGACCAGAGTACAGCAAATACTTGCCTTTATTTGAACCTTTGCAAAGGGAGGGCCACTCTCAAGTGGCTCTCTCGAATTGCTGACAGTCATCATATTTATAGGCTATAGATGCGTCACATACATAACATTAGAAATGCATAGCTAATCAAGAATACATCATTGTTTAATTTCTCAGCATCTGTCTATTCTGGTCCACTTCTCTGTTCTCCTTCCAAACTTCCTCTATCCTTGACCTTTGGTTCGATAAGCTGGGAACAACATTTTTAATTGTTAAAGAAGCCGATAAGCGGAAAACTCCCATACTTTTCATAAGGGAGGCAAGCATATGTTTCACTTAGCATTGTTTGATTTCATTTCAATACAATCTTTTAATTTTAACTCATTACAACATTACCTTTGTCACTTCATGGCTCAGGGGGCAGTGAGTGGGAGGTGAGTGCAGAGTATTCATAGGGAAGTCCTCACATTGGTGACCCCAGAAATATATCATGCCTTGTACCGGGAGTCATATACTTCACTTACTTTTAACACCACACAAAACATGATTCTGGAGAAGCTAAACATTTATAAGACATGTTGATTTCAGTATGTGATAACATTTGCTGAGGATCACCTCCCATATTAAAACAAAACAAAAACAAAACACACAAAAATTGGCATAACAAGTTTCAGGCCCAGCCTGTCTTTTGAGTTTATTTTAACTAATGTGTTAATAAATTTCCATTTCTAAAGTGTGCCATAGTCTGGGATACCAGTTAGATATAAAAGGTGACAAACTTTCTAATATGCAGGAAACATTTAATAATACTTAAAAAATAACAGAGTGATATGTCTTCATTTTCTACTGATGATCAAAATTATCTTCAAGTTTTTCATATGGTAAGGGCAAACTCTTGGGGGATGAGGGCTGCAGGTTGTGTTAAAATAACTACCAATAATTTCCTTTTAGATGCTGTTGACAATAAGAGCTCTGCACGTAGTACCTTGTCTTAGTAAAACTCTACTTAACCTTGAATAACTGTTTTTCTTATATTTCTTCTTTAGTTACAATCATTGTTTTCATAAAGGAGATGACACGTTATCTAAGAAGTTGTTAAACTTTGAGCAAGATTCTATTTATTCTTTATTCCAAAATCTTCCTCCTTTCCACACATTTGTGAGACTAGAAACTGCAGTCATTTACTGATAATTAGCCCAAGTCCCAGCAAGCAGAACTAAAGTAGAAAGGAAGTTGTTAGGGACCAGATACTAAAGAACCCATCTCTAAACTTAGCAAACTATGGATAGCGAAGGTATTCTCTTTGTCAGTGGAGCAAGATGAGGGGTTTATTGCAATTACAGTATAATAATATATCTCTAGTTTATTTGTACAGTTATTTTAATAATTAAAATAGGCTTTGAAAAATAGGTCACAAATTCCAAATTGTTATTAAATAATGTTATCCTTCACAGCCATTTTTATTTCCAGAATGAGAGAAATGTACAAAACTATATATTGTATTTCTACAAGTCAGGATAACTTTATTTTTAAAGCATAATTATTCCTGTATCTCAAGCTCTTTATTGCGAAACATATATATTTATAAAAACTGAAGGTATTACGAGAAAGGCAGAGATGACGGAACACACTTTCTTCTTAAAAAAAATATGGTCACACTCCATCCACACTATGTTTTTCACACGTATGAGTAGTCTCACTGATCTTCATGGGACTTACCCATTCCATCTGGGCTGCTTGAGAGTACGTTTCCCAGCTGATTTACAAACATCCATATGCACAGAACTCACACCTGCAATATGTGGCAGTAGCCAGAAGTGAAATATCTATGCTCATATACAATTCTACAGCATTCAGTTCTGTGGAACCAAAATAGTGTCAGCAGCAAGAAAGTTTCTAATAATTGAGCCATGCAAGGGAGAACTTTTAGCAATAAAAGTGCTTTTTAATTAACAGCTGCAATTTTATGTGCAATCAAAAAACTATTTCCTACAAGCTGAAGACTGTTATTGGGCCTAGGGGAAGTGGAAAAAGAATAAAGAGAAGACTGGGAGGGGAGGAGAAAAGAGCAGGGGATCCTATGGTGAACAATAACTAAACTGTAGAAATCTTCCAACACAGACTCTTTTAACTATGGACAAAATTGTGTACATGTACTTTATGTTCAAATAAATAGGTTTTGATTCTAGATTTTCACATATACAACAGCAATTGTCTTCTCAGTAACCGTGTAATATTGCACTGACAATTAAGGTCAGAAAATATAAGAATTCCAGGATTGGAGGACCTGTGGCTCTCCAGATGTTGCTGCACTACAAAACTCCCATAATCCATGACAATTGGCCATGCTGTCTGGGGCTGATGAGAGCTGGAGTCTAACAACATCCAGTGGGCCACAGGTTCCCCATCCCTAATTTACAGGTTTAAAATGTGGTTTCCAAAAATTTCTTCATCCAAGGATCCATTTGGCCTTCATGTCCTGCAGGGGAAAAGCAAAAATAATAGAATTAGCAGTGTTGTTAATTTTTTAAGTGCCTGATTTGAAATACTCTTAAAAACTGGTTGCATATTTTTCTCCCCTCCCTTATCTACCATCATCCTTTATCTTCCTTTCCTCTCTTAGTTTGTCATATTTCAGCTCAACCATGACCTGACTGCCCTTAGCCAAACTGCATTCAGCTCTCACATTTCTTTTGTTGTTGTTATGTGCCTTCAAGTCGATTAAGACTTGTGGCGACCCTATGAATCAGTGACCTCCAACAGCATCTGTCATGAACCACCCTGTTCAGATCTCGTAAATTCAGATCTGTGGCTTCCTTTATGGAATCAATCCATCTCTTGTTTGGTCTTCCTTTTTCTACTCCCTTCTACTTTTTTCCAGCATTATTGGCTTTTCTTAGTGAATCATGTCTTTTCATTATGTGTCCAAAGTATGATAACTTCAGTTTCATCATTTTAGCTTCTAGTGACACCCAATTATTTGTCTTTTTCACGGTCCATGGTATGCACAAAGCTCTTCTCCAACACCACTTTTCAAATGAGTTGATTTTTCTCTTATCTGCTTTTTTCACAGTCCAACTTTCACATCCATACATAGAGATCGGAAATACCATAGTCTGAATAATCCTGACTTTAGTGTTCAGTGATACATCTTTGCATTTGAGGACCTTTTCTAGTTCTCTCATAGCTGCCCTCCCCGTTCCTAGCCTTCTTCTGACTTCTTGACTATTGTCTCCATTTTGGTTGATGACTGTGCCGAGGTATTGATAATCCTTGACAAGTTCAATGTCCTCATTGTCAACTTTAAAGTTACATAAATCTTCTGTTCTCATTACTTTAGTCTTTTTGACGTTCTGCTGTAGTGCTGTTTTTGTGCTTTCCTCTTTAACTTTCATCAGCATTCGTTTCAAAACATTACTGGTTTCTGCTAGTAGTATGGTATCGTCTGCATATCTTAAATTATTGATATTTCTCCCTCCAATTTTCACACCTCCTTCATCTTGGTCCAATCCCGCTTTCCATATGAAAAACCCTATGAACAAAATGTAACCCTTTCCTTTTAGGAATCAGTAATTAATTGTGTAATCTTTGCAAGCATATAGGTTAACCAACTTTACAAGATTTTATAGGGATTACTGATGGCCACTTCATATGACAGCATACCCTCCAACAATTTCTATTTGCTATTAGGAACATTCCTACATTTTGTTACTGATTCCTTGTAAATAATGGGCCCCTATTTGGAATGCGGCATGTTGTTGCCATTTTTAAGATTTCAGGCTGATCCTCCAGTTCTCTAGGAATTAAATCTCTTGAGTGGAGTGTGGGCAGAGACATCGTGACTCAAATTCACATGCATATAACTATGCATATTAAGCTATCATATAGTGTATAACCTATTTTACACACTGCAACAAGCAAAATTATTATTGAACTGTTCCGTTTCTTAGGTTTAAAAATTGAAATGGACATAACTTTCTTGTTTTCTTCACACGGGCATGACATCTGGGGACATGGAAGCCTCTATGGGGGAGATGAGCCTTGCCAGATTTCAGCCAGGCAGTTCCAAAATAACTCTGAGATTATTCTGGGTGCACAACACCAGTAATTCCTTAGCAGAGATATATATAATAATAATAATAATAATAATAATAATAATAATAATAATAGTTTTTTTGCCTGGAAATTAAGTAAATGGTTGGTATGGCAGGTGACAGTATTCAAAATAAAACTCTGATGCTGTGCTGAATGCACAACACCACTAATAATTCCCTAGCAGGGAGAGACTATGTCGTCGTCATCATTATTATCAGTGCTCTCACTTCACAATGATGTGAAATGAGCAGATTTACAGACTCTTGCTGCAGCACTTCACCTTGAGATTGAAAGGACAAGCTGTATGATGACCACTGTGTTTTACAACAAATAAGGGAAGAGATTGTCTCTAAGGAGGAGAACATAGATCAGAGATGGGTGGAGGCTTTCAGAAAAATGCCAGAGGGTCATGGCAGCCAAAGGAAGAAACTGGTCTCTTGTGCACCCTTCATTCCTGTGTCTAATGCCCATTGTGAAAGAGTTTTACGTTTAATGACACAACTGTGGACCAAGGACAGAAACAGGCTCAGTGATAGTGTTGTGAAGGCATAGCTGCTGGTGAAACTGAACATTAACATGACCTGTACAGAGTTTAGACTTCTTAAAAAAGAACCCAGATCTGATAAAAACAGCAAGAGGCCAGCTCATATATAAATTTGAAGAGCAGGAAACTGAGGACAACCCAACCCAACTTTAAGGTGAAATGCATCACATTAATTTCAAGTATTTTAGTGTTAAGATGTCATGCTAGCCACCTAGCTGCAGAGAGGGAGGACAGAAGCTTAAGACGGTGACAGAAATGGCCTCTGCTAGTGGTTGTCTTTGGAGACTTTCCCTGGGTTTTACTAGTTTTTTTAATATATAAAATATACTCTTTATTTTAAAGGTTTTTCATATTTTTTATAGAATGACAACAAAATGACATGCACAAAGAATACAAAATGGGGTGTGCTCTGGCTTCTAAAGGTCTGGTTTTCCAAGTTGGGGTTAAACAGTAAAGGCGAATTAAAGAGATGAAATTGGGTCCACGAATAAAGAAACATTCAATCTCACATAAAGCGACATTCAACCTGTTTGAATAAAATCTCCAGGAATTTCCTCAGTCAGAGGAACCTAATAGCAGCTGTAACACATGATGCTAGATCACAGAAGGCAGAGTGTTGGACTATTGATCCAGTTAATTCAGGAGTGTCAATTTAGCACTGACTGGCAGTAGCTTCTCAGGATTTCAGTCAGGAATATTTCCAATCTGTACCTGGAGACGGCAGGAGCTTGAATCTTTGGCATACAAACAATATACTCCAAGGCTACAGCTGTCCCCCTTCAGGCTGTGTGAAGTAATGTAGGTGAGGCACTTTTCTGAACTCTTAAGGAAAATATTTTATATTATAGTTATAAGATAAGAAGCCCAATAAATGTGAAGAGTCTGTGCAAAGAAATATTGACATTCTATAATGTTTAGGTAGACAGATAGGCTCTGCAGTTTTGGAGTTGGTGCACATAGTGAGAGCATTGACATAAGAGAGTTACAGCCTGTGCATATTTACTCAGAAGTTATGTCCCACTAGGTTCAGTGGAACATATTTCCAGATAAGTGTATGTAGATCACACTATTTCCATTGTTTCAACACCCTCCTCCATGCAGTGGATAGTACTGTCTTATTTTACAGGGTTGCTGGATGAGAATCCCGAGCACTTCAGAACTGGGAAAAAACAAAGACTGAGGACTGAAGGACACTCATTGAGCAATATACAGCCTGATTCTGTGCTTGTTTACAAGTAAGCCCTGCTGTGTTCAGTGTGGCTATCATCCAAGTAAGTGTGCATAGTTGTAATAGAAGGATTAAAGCAGGTTTTACTTTGTGCCAAGGCTCAACCTGGCATTTGTTTTCAATGCTAAGGCTCAACTCTGGGACATATGAAGTAGCCTATGAGAAGGGCACAGTACATCTCCGCATAAGTACTGTGAGTCCCCTATGCAGAATTTGGGAGGGGAAGCCTTCAGGTCAGAGTTAACATTTCCAAATACATGAGAGCCCTGAGTACTCTCTCTACCCCTCGCTGCTTAATTTATGGCAAGGCTCAGTCTTGATATGTTTTCAGTGCCAGGGCTCAGCCTTGTAACAGATGAAAGTGCCAGATGCAGAGCACATTTCCTTCCCCTCTGAGTAAGTACAAAGTCTCCACGTGTCAGTCAGTGTGTTTCTACAACTTGAGAATATTTGCTCCTCTGCAAATCTGCCCCATTCTGTGCCTCTTTTCAGTAAATTCAACCCCCTCCCATGCTCTTTTCACGATGATCCCTCCAAAATGTATCGTTTGGAGCACAACACAGCCAGGAAACATACTAAAATGAATTATGAGAACACCCATTGAAAATAATGGAACCTTATCTGAAAACCCATTGGAAATGATGGGAGCACTGAATGCGAATTGATAGGACTGGGCTCCATTGAAATGAATGCAAGCTTGAATGTGATGAAAGCTTAGTAAGGTATTAACTGCCCTAAGAACTCACTTGAATAACTTTCTGTCTTAGGACATGGACAATAAAGAGTGCGGGAAATTTCCTCATATCCAGGCTTCTGTATTGTTCCTGGTGCTAGAAGGGATGGGAGGAGGCAATGAATCTAACCAGAATAAATAAGAGAGTCGTTCAGAGGTCAAGAGGAAGGGAAGGAAAAGTTATCATGCTTTCATCTACTTCAGGAATTCTTATATACCACATGCAATATCCCTGAATCTTTTGCCAAGCCCCCTCATTTCCTTTTTTACAAATTACAACTGGAATTATTTGAGGCCCTTAAAAAACACGGGTTTTTTCTTATTCAAATGAACGTTTAAAAGCTGTTGCTGTTGTTCATTCCCCATGAGTGAAAACTCGTTTTAGGAAGCACTGGTGGCATTTCTCTAAACTACCCCTAGCGAGAGTCCTGTCCTCACAATGACCCTGCCTTTATACTGGGCCAAATGGTGGCAGGGGTGAGGAACTCTGTCCACCTCCTCATAACATCGGTGGGTGTGGCGCGGGCAGAAAGGTAGCCAACTTTGACAGCAGCGCCTCCAGTACAACCCCTTTAACAGTATTTTCAGCTGCAGTAGAAAGAATAGCGTTTCGCTCCCTCAGTGCGGTGATGATTCCTGCATATCAGTCCTATATTGAAGGCAGAGGCGGAGCGGCGCAGACTAAATGGAGGTGGGGAAGACGGCAATGGCGGGTTTCAGTCAGCCCGAGCTTGGGGCAGACTACTGCAGCGCCGCTGACGATACTACACCCCTTTTCAGTCGCCTGGCTTTTTTTGTACTGGCGGCAGGAAGAGTAGCGGCAGCCGAACCTTCTGCGGCGGCGCCGCCTCCGCCGCCTTTTTCCTCCCCAGAAAAACACACACGCACACACACCACACGCTCGCTTAGTTACAACCGGTTTGTACCGGCCGCCGGCTCTTTCTCTGCACGGCAGTGCGTTCTCCCCCCCCCTTCACCTCCCGGTTGGAGGATGCAAGGAGGGGGAAGAGCTTGAAGCTTGCACCTAGCCGGCTTGCTCGAGCAGCCTCTTACTTCCCATAACCTGAGGGCGTAAACAAATAAAGCCCCCCTCCCGGGGGGATTCCTCTCACCATAGAGCGAGCCGGCACTCAGCTGCCTTCTTGGCCTCGGGTGCCCGCCGGGCGGGGCGGGCGCAGGTAAATAAAGGGGTGGGGCGAAAGAGAGAGTCAAACGGGCATATTGGGGGAGGGGGTCCCCATCGGGGTCTGAGGTGGAGAGAGGCCAAAACTTTAGAAGCGCCAAAAATGCTATGTAGACTGTTGCAGAGGGATGTGCTACCAGGGGAGTCAGACTGTCTGCAGCAACCGCCTCAGCGGCCGAGAGGCCAAATGGGCTGCAGATGGTGCAGGCACCAGATTTGGTGACTTTGACTTAACTGATTGCTATCCTAAATAAACAAGTAGCCCTCAAAATGAATGAGCGTGCAGGCTTCATTCTTCGCACCACTTGATCGCTGCCAACATCATACAGGGTGGATTACTAAAGCAGGCTGCGGTCCTATGCACTCTTCCTTGGGGATAACCCATGCCTTGGATTGGTTTGTTATTAATAACTTTTCTTTTTTGCAATAATACTGTGTGAGGATGGTGAAAGAGTCGGTTTTACTCTTTCAGTTCCAGGTTGTATGTATTGGGGAATTCTAGGCAGCATTTGCTAGGCTAAGGACTAGAGGCTGCTAGTTAACTTGCTGACATTTATCCTTGCTGTATTGTCTCTCTCTATTGTATGGAATGTAATACTATTAACTCCTTTGGCTTGTTATTCTGTAAACCTCCCATGTGTGTTGAGAGCCAGTGTATAAATAAAAATCTGGAATAGAACAGGGAAGGCTTTTAAAGCATGCGGTTGGGGAGCCTACACTCCTCAAGCCCCTGTTGAAAGTACAGGTTGCTGACAATCAGCTGGTGGCATTTTGATCCATCCTGCCTTTATCAACTTAATTTTGTTCATGCATAGTGTACTCTCTGTCATCTGATGAACGTTTGCTTACGTTATGGAGAATAGACACAAGGGGTCTTTGTGTGGTCTGTGGATGCTCATAAATCCATTAAAGGTGGGTATCCTGTCAGTGACATTTAAATTGGGCTGATCCAGAGTCCATACAAATGTGTGCTCTCATTGCCATGCAGCGTGTTACCTACATACGTTGGCAGAATTGTAAGATCAATTGGTAGTGAGCACGAGCAAAAAGCTCCACACATTTGGGAGATGTTAATACTGTTAAATAGGTGCTTTTGGAGATTGGGTCACAGATTGGTGCTAAGGAGTCCCCACTCATGGTTCAACCAACTTTAAAATATAATTTCTATAATATAGTTGATGTTCAAAATGCATTACTACTCTATTATCTTATTTGTTCTTGCAACACTGTTGTTTCCTTTTTACTGATGGAAGACCTGAGAGGTGGTCCCATTGAATTAACTGCTGAGCAGGGATTTGAACCTAGAATGCAGATTCCAAGTCTCTTTTCAATAAATTCCTCATTGTTTGGTCACATTTCCAAGATTCGTTGTGAGCAAACTCTTATATGAGAACATCACAGCGCCTCACGGACAGCTAGGTGTTCCTTTATTTCATATACTTCAATTTTAATATAAACTACCCCGTAGGCTTATCAGGTCCCCTATTTTTGAAATTCCATTTTGAAACTTAAGCAAGTCCAAACTGTATAGTTAACATTACTGTGTGAGGGTACCATCATGTGCAACCCTATCCTCAGCTTGCCTCAAGATAGCCTGAAAGATAAAGTGTGTATGTGTGCTAGGACTGAAGTGTGTCTTGTCTTGTGACAGTCTGGAGTTCAGTGTGTGACTCTGGATGTTAAAATATTATTTTTAGATGACACAAAATTGGGGGGCACAGCTAATTCCATGGAAGACAGAAACAAAATTCAAAGGGACCTTGATAGGCTGGAGCATTGGGCAGAAAACAACAGAATGAAATTCAACATGGATAAATGCAAAGTTCTACACTTAGGAAAAAGAAACCAAATGCAGAGTTATAAGATGGGGGATACTTGGCTCAGCAATACGACATGTGAGAAGGATCTTGGAATTGTCATTGATCACAAGCTGAATATGAGCCAACAGTGTGATGTAGCAGTAAAAAAGGCAAATGCTATATTAGGCTGCATTAACAGAAGTATAGTTTCCAAACCGTGTGAAGTATTAGTTCTCTATTCAGCACTGGTTAGGCATAATCTTGAGTACTGCATCCAGTTCTGGTCTCTGCACTTCAAGAAGGATGCAGACATACTGGAACATTTTCAGAGGAAGGCAACAAGGATGATCAGAGGACTGGAAACAAAGCCCTATGAGGAGAGTCTGAAAGAACTGGGCATGTTTAGCCTGAAGAAGAGAAGACTGAGGGGAGATATGATAGCACTCTTCAAGTACATGAAAGGTTGTCACACAGAGGAGGGCCAGGATCTCTTCTCGATCGTCCCAGAGTGCCAGACACGGAATAATGGGCTTAAGTTGCTGGAAGCCAGATTTTGACTGAACATCAGGAAAAACTTCCTAACTGTTAGGGCCATACGACAATAGAACTAATTACCTAGAGAGGTAGTGGGCTGTCCAACACTGGAGGCATTCAAGAGGCAGCTGGGCAGCCATCTGTCTGGAATGCTTTAACTTGGATTCCTGCATTGAGCCTTGTAGGCCCCTTCCAACTCTACTATTCTAGGATTCTATGATTTTGAAGCTGCATTTTGTACAACTGGTTATCCCCCCCTTCTCAGCTTAGTGCTAAAGAAGGATGATTGTTTTAGTTGTTTTAAATGAAAATGTTCTCTTTTTTGTTTGTCCCTTGATGGCACTCCTGTGTTCTTTAAGGCCATCTTTTTTTAGACTATGCTTTCCTTTTTTTGTTGTCAGTTGTGGACTAAGTAAGGAGACGGTGCTTGTTTTTGTTTTTTGTTTTTTTTGTTGTCAGTTGTGGACTAAGTAATGAGGCAGGATTGGGAACATCAGGAAGCAGATATGGAAGACACTTAAGTCTGCATTGCTGAAGTCTGCTGACTAACTTAACAAAATTCTGCTGACTAACTTAAAAAAAATTCTTTTGTTTTTCTTGCATTTTCCATGTTGTCTCCTGCTTGTATGCCACCCTGTCTCCAAGGTGCTCAGAGCAGCAAACTCAGGATTCTCTTATTTAATCCTTGCAACAACTGTGTGTGTGTGTGTTAGGCTGAGAGATGGCCACTTAGTGAGTTTCATAACCAAGTAGAGATTTAAACCCAGTTCTCATGATTCCATGACCAATACTCTCTCTAGTACTCAAGGTGTAGGTAGCAGGTATTCTACATCCCACTTGTGGTTCACAGAATTCTTACAAGGAATGATGGACTATGTGAACCTTGGGTCTCCTCCAACAAAGTACTTCTTATGATAAGCCAGATTGCATACTTAGGATCTCTCAGTACAGATTAGTTGTGCCTTAACTGTTAAGAGATCTTGACCATGCACTTCTGCAATGCAAATTGAAAGCACTTGACTGGGCTATGGGGAATCTAGTTTAAAAACAACAGTGTAGTCCACAGAATACTAACTTAAAGTAACTTAAAGAAGTATTTTTAGTTGCTTACTGTTGGGTATAATGAATACTTAATATAACCTCCCACCCCTTATCCTTCTAGGCAATGCAGTTAACTGTAATGCTGTGCTATTTCCATGCTCCGTTTTACAGTGATTTGGCAATATTTGGAAAAAGAAACTTGACAAAAAATTATTGTGAATGAACAGAAATTCCTGAAAAGAAGAACAGTAATGCTTGTGTCCTTCTTCTCCTCACAAAGAGTTGAAATGGAAATAATTAGTTTCTGTTTAACCAAGAGTGTGATAGGATTGCAGACTGTCAAGAACTCTGCCTTCTGCAGTGTTAGGCAATAGATGTTAAATCTGTTAACCGCAAACAGGGAAAACAAATTTTATCTGGAAACCAGGCAATGTAAAGGAAGATCACTTATTAATAGGCTTTGATAATGTGTATTGTTTGGCATAAGCAGCTCTTCTGAACTGGTTTGGAGACACTTAGTGATGAAATACGTAGTTTAGATCTGTGTATCATTTAGAAAGAAGTTTTGCCCAGAGGGGAAGGCGGATGAGAACAGCCTTATAAAACACTGCATCACTTCTTTGAAAAAATAACCCAGAAGGCAGATGCATGGACTTACTGAAACAGAGACAAGACTCTGAAAGGAGCTGACATGGATTGTGGCATGTAAGATTATAGCTTTCAGATTTTAGACTTTGTAACTAAGATGTCAGCTGGCAGCTTGTTTTAAGGAACCATTTGGAATGCTTTGTGCTGTCTTGCAAACTAGTGATTTTTTCTTTTTTAAAAACAAGGTATATTTGTCTTCACTGACAGTTCAGAAGTCATTAAATGAGATTTGGGAATAAAATTTTATTTCTGAAATCTTGCCTTTTATTTCTGAAATCCAGCTAATGCTAATGTTTAAGTCCCAGTGGAATTAATGGCACAAGTTATTCACAGCTATCTTGTATCCTATCACTTTCACTGGGACAACTGGCTATATTGGGGGTAAGTCCCATTAATCAGTAGGACTTCTTAAGGAAATAGAATCAAACTGCATGTCACAACTAATTTTAGCAGGGCAGGGCCAAGTGTAGAGGAGTTAAATGTTTTGTTTACAGCTTTCTGATGATCAAATAAGACAACCGCATGAAAGTCGTGAAAAAGAGTAGGGAAAAGATGTCAATGTAGCTGGGTAAATTACTGAAGATACAGTGTCTACAATACATTAACAAAAATATAAGTTGAATGAGAGGTTACAGGGTTGTATTTAAAAAAAATAGGGTTATATCCAACATTAATTATAGTCAGGGCAGACCCACTGAAATTAAAGGATATGACTAAAGTATGTAAGTTACTTTCTGATGAGAAGAACGACCCATAAAACAGAACAATACAAAATAATAAAACGTGAGTCTATTAATTTCAGTGGGTTTATCTGAGTAGAACTTAGTTGGATGCAACCTTATTTTTTCAGTAGTATGTGACTAGAAATATCTGATGATAAACAACTTCAAATAGCAACACACTACAAGTAAACACACATATTTACCAATGAATAACATGATTTACAAGTACTTTAATGTGCGGTTCTGATTATTTGTATATTAATAAGCAAGCTCTTATATACTTTTCAAGTGAAAAGGTGTAATCAATAGTCATTTGGGTCATTAAAAACCTGTATATATGAAAGGCAAATATGAAAAAACCCACAAAACATGACCATCTTGTTGCTAAGTATACTTGGTTGGAAGTAAATCCCTTGGAAATCACTGGCATCTACATGTATGTTAACAAGCTCAGGATCAGTGTGTAGAAGTGGATGTTTCTTTCATATGTAAATATTAATAAGAGAAAAGAGGACGGTTCGGTTGTCAGTGCAGCAGCAGGAAATCATTAAAAATAAATAATCCAAGCTACAAGTGCTGTCTGTTATCTATTTGGGAAATAACATTATAATCCATTGTATGCAAATCCCACTCTGCTTAATGGGGCTTGCTCTCAGGTGAGTGATGAGGCAAGGAGGCTGCAGTGAGCAGTGATGAAAATCGTGAATGAAAAGTCTTGTGTGAATGGAAACACTTTCTGCTAATGCAAAGCCACCACTGGATACAACCCATTGTTCCTGGGGGTGTGTGTGTATATATCTCATGAGCAAGTGTGTATGTAGTCCAGCTGACTTTTCATCATTCTCACATATTTCCCTGTAAGCTGAGCAGCGGGGTGGGGTGGGGTTGAACCTTCCCTCCCCTCCCATGATTCTGATGAGAATTCCCCCCCCCCCATGCTGCTCTTAAGCTAAGGGAAAAGCTTAATGAAAACATGGGGTCAATCTTCACGGGAATCACAGAAGTAAAAAACAAAACCTCTTCTCATGAAGTAGGTAGTGTAGTATAGTGGCCAAGTGTGATCTGTGAAGCTACTAGTTCCAGTCTGATAGCTACAAACTAACTTGTAAGGCTTTAAATTCCCACCCACCGGAATCTGCAATGTGGGGTGATACTGGCCTCCAGTTTGAAGGATTCCTGAGAGAGAGTATTTGATGTGAACACTTGGGATCCAATGCATAAATGCTAAGTGTTGATTATATAAAAGTAAAACTCAGTTTCAAAACACAGGGTTTAAAGGTCAGCATCTACACTTTTGAAAAAAACATTTGATTGCACATTAAGGACAAGTCATTGCCAAGTAATAAATCAGGGGTCATCTTGGAGTTTTGTAAATCATTACAAAATATTGCGAGTTTCAAAGTTTCGTTACGTTGACCTCATTTTTGCTTTCCTTGAGATCAAGGCTTTTGTCAGAATCTGAGTGATGTGGAAGATGGGTCATGATTTTGTCTGTGTGTGTTTGTTCCAGAGAAGATGAACTTTGTATAAAATCAGCTTTACGCCAAAATATCATATTTCAATGTTCATTTCCACTACCTGGTACTGCAAGGGTTGCCAGATATACCAGCAGTAACATGTTCTAGAAGACTGAATGACTCAAGATCATCTTCTGTAAGTAATATATCTTTTTTACTTTAATAAGTACATTGCAGTCTTATACTTTTTATATGGAAGATATTTTACTCTTCATTACTGTATTTTTGTTTAATTTGAAATATATAATGCTGTTAGCATTTCCCTGGTTCCCCCCCCCCATTGCAACTCTTACTATCCTCCTTTCTTTTACTAAAATTAAGCATCCTCATGCTTTTGGCATTTAGATATATTCAGTTTATGTAGAAACAACTATAAAAGTAAATCCTCTGTCCAGAAACAAAACTTCAAATAGTACATTACTTTATATTAAAACACATGACTTTAATTAATTTTGGACATTCAGACAATGCAAAAGTGAGGATGCTGTGTTGCCCTAAAATTGGAATATAATCTTGAAATAATCAATCCTGCTCAGCTACTGTGCCATCCTTATGCCTTCAAGGAAGCAAATGTGTCCCTCTCTGCTTCCCTGCACAACTTGAGGCCAGTAGCAGGTGTCCTTTATGGGTACTTCTGACCCTTCATGATGGTAGGGATCAGTTGTCAGAACACCATTGACAAAGATTTCTTTCAGTAGAGCTTAACTGGTTCCTAGGTCACTATTACATCCATGCATAAGAGCATTGTGCCTACCTGAGCATACTGAGCACTACCTCCTAACAGGATGAGACTGCCAGTTATTTAAAAGACTGGGGCACATTGCAAACTTTCAGGCCTTTGTGTGTTTACCAGCAATTTGTAATGGAACTTAGGAAACTTGGTCAACTAGGAGCCAGTTCACATATTATATATTTTCCAGTGAAAGAATCAAGCTTCATGGGTGACTTCCATATATGGATAGCTATGAAAATAATTCCAGATAATTATAATTTTATATAAATATAAAAAATAATTCCACATAATAATAATAATTCCACATAAAATTTGGAAACAAATAGTGGGGGCAGAGCCTGAAGAAGATGCTGGGAATAGAAAAAAATGTTTATTACAATTTCATCGTGTCACCTTCTTCAGGGACATTTTTACCCCATTTTGATTCCACTTGTGCCCTTCACTCAAAACATGTAAGCCCTATTCAAGAGACCATTCCTACATGTTCAATAGACATGTGAGGGGGTGCAGGAGCGAACCTGCTAGCCATGCCCATTGACCATTCTCCCTTTTGGTGACCACACATTCATAATTGATCCACACTGTATGTGTGTACACAGACACACCCATGTAGGGGCTTCTTTAAATGAGCAGGAGCTCTGATTGGCCAGCATTCCTGCTGACATGGAGAAGCCCTACATTTGTATCTCTGTACCACGCATACGTCCTGTTTCAAACAGCATGTACAGCCGTTGTTCGGCATGAAAGAGAAAATGAAAAGAAGGGAGGCACCAACTACAAGGAAAGAAGGAAGGAAACGTCCTGGTGCACAGAAGTATATTTTATTGAGCGGAACATGTTTTGAATTCTTCTTCAAGCATGCTCTTGGGCACAACCAATATCAGTATCTGCTCTCCAGACTCTGTGCAAAATAATTTACAGTGGAGAGTGTGGCCAGTGGCATTTTGGTGTGGAGGACATATAGGCTACTAGCTGTGCTCCTGCTTACCAGTCATGCATTACTAGAATGTGGCAGAGGGTGGGCAGTCTTTTGAACAAGGCTTCAGACTCTCTTGATAACAACAAACTTTCCTATTCCCAGAATATTCTTGAGGCTATGCCTTTCCCTGCCTGCCCAATTCCCCCCCCCCCATTTTTGGTTTTCAGTTGGTGTTCCTTCTCTTCAACTCTGTCTTCCATTTCTCTGTGTTCTTTTATAAAGCTTCTTCTGAACCTTGAGTTCATCCTGGAAAATGGTGTTCCAGAAGTCACCAGATGGTGGATGGGGCTGGATGATAGTACTTGTATCCTTCTTTACCCAGTTCTTGTGCTATGGATCCCCATTAGCTGTCGGAGTTCTGTATCTAGAATGGCTGGATACTTTTGGAGAAGGAAAAGGAAAGACTGCATGGGTTGGTTCTCTTGCAAGTGGAGTTGGACTACTTGCAAGTAAGTCTTTTAGAGAAAGCACATAATTTAAAATGCAGTGTTTACTTATTAAATGCTTTTCAAATATATATGTGGTTTTAAAATTTCTGTCCTAAAAGAACTGAATTATTTTAAGAATGGAACAGGGTTCTTGCATAACTTAGAATAAGAAAATAAATATTTAACTGTCATAAAAAACTGGAAACATGCAACTTTAAGCAATTACAGAGAACTATTTGAAGTAAATTGGCATGATAGCTTGCAGCCACGATTGATCTCTAATGCAAATTAGGCAAACAGTTTCCTTTCCTGTTTTATGCAGAAGTTAGTACAATTGGATTCAATAGAATTCATTACCTAGTAATTGTTCTTAAGATTGCAAGCTTAGCTGGGCATTAGTAGAGATGTAAGCTAGACTCTGTAATCCATTGAACTTTCAAAGCCATGCTATAAAACTTTTTTAAAAAAATTAAGAAGCAGATGCATCAACCAGCGATCCAATTCCACATGGTATCTTTCCACATAAAACTGAGGTGTAATTTAGAAAGGCCCACTATTCATTGGAAATCTTAGTTCAAATGATGGTTTCCAGTTTTAGTTTAGAGGCAAACTGGTTTGTGCAAGCTATAGTTTACTTGATTGGCAACATTTGCTGAAACCAGGAAGGCAGGGAGTGAATCAGAGGAGGGAAAACATGAGCCCCAAATCCATTCATGATGGCCAAGCTATGGTTTGGCTGATATGTTTGAACCAGGCCTATCTCAGTGATTTCAGAAACTGTGAAAAAGAGTTGAGGAGAAGGATTTAATAACTTTATAGCGTAGATAGATGAATAATGGTAAGATACCTTTGAGCAGTACAATAAATTAACCATGGAGATGCTGCAAAAGAGGCTAGTAAAAGCCTGACAATCATGGTGTGCATCTATATTGGCCTGCATGATCTTCCATGAGAGTTGATTGGCTCCATTGGAGCAGGCCTGGCCCTGTAATGAGGCATGATGAGTTATATGGCTTGGGTGGTGATATGTGTTCCCTCTATGCTGTCCAATGGGACTGTCTGCTACTGCTGTCATTACTGTGGCAAGTTGCACAAGCACTGCAAGCTGTAGTTTGACTAATGTTGCTGCCACCTGTCATGGAGTGCTTCTGCTTCTGCAAGAAAGCAGCTGGTGTCACTCCAGCATGCCCATTATTCCATACTGTGAGGAAAGGTTTCTTTGTCTGAGTAAGGCATGATGGGTGAGGTAGCCCTAGAGATCTCCGGGGCTACCTCCCTTATAACACCTCTCAGTGAGGAAGGACTCGTTCTTCAGAGCATGGCACTGAGGGGTGAAGATAGCCCAGATCCAGGAAGCAGCATGTCAAGGCAAGGGAAGAAAAAGGAGGTGATGACCCACTTTAGGTGGTGCAGCATGTTGCATTAGCCCAGGATATGGGAGGCCTTTGCTATATCTAGTCATTTTTATGGATCTCTGCACTTTTAAAAATTGTAGCCCACCTACTTTGTAAGACATGAAGATGTAATTACATCACAGAAGTGCCATTGGAAAGTGCTGAGATCAGGGATGAGAACCTATGGCCCTCCAGATGTTGCTGGATTACAACTCCCATCATCCTTAACCATTGGCCAGGCTGGCAGGGGCTGACAGGAGATGGAGTCTCACAACATTTGGAGGGCCACAAATTTCCCATCCCTGGCTTAATCATGCTATACAGTTGGTATAGTAGATCAGGGGAAGGAACTGTGTCATAATAATAAGGACAATGCTTGGGCCTCCTCCAACTACTTTGTGTAGTAAAACCAAGGTTCATATTAGTGCTGTGATTAGCATGGCTCTCTGAGCATGAGATAGGCATCCTTAATATGAACAGTTACTAAAGAAGTTGCAAGGATGAGAAGGGAAGAGAGAAAACACTGGAAGAAAGAAACATGAGAGAGAGGGAGAGGGAGAGGGAGGGAGAGAGGGGGAGAGAGAGAGGGGGAGGGAGAGGGAGAGGGAGGGAGAGGGGGAGGGGGAGGGAGAGAGGGAGGGGGAGGGGGAGAGGGAGGGAGAGGGGGAGAGGGAGGGAGAGGGGGAGAGGGAGGGAGGGAGAGGGAGAGGGAGGGGGGGAGGGAGAGGGGGGGAGGGAGAGGGAGAGGGAGAGGGAGGGAGAGAGGGGGAGAGGGAGGGAGAGAGGGGGATAGGGAGGGAGGGAGGGGGAGGGGGAGAGTGTGTGTGTGTGTGTGTGTTTAAATTACAACAAGCACTTCCAAACAGGAGATTCTTAAGTGTCAGGTGCACTGATCTATATGTTGGTCTGGAAGCTCCATCTAGTGCAGAATGTAGTGGCTAGACTGCTGGTGGGGACAGACAGCATGTGACACCTTTGCTGAAACTTGCACTGGTTGCCCATGTGCTATCAGGCCAGGTGGAAGATTAATACTGTATATGAAACCCTAAACAACTGGACCTCCTGAGCCCTTATATCCCAGCTTGACTACTGAGATCATCTGGAGGAATGCTGTTCATTGCCTTCAATGTCTCAGAAGCCTGACTGGTCTTCACTAGAAGTCAGGCATTTAGTGTTGCGAGTCCCATGCTGTGGAATACTCTTCCAGCAGAGATTTGGCATTCATCCTTGCTGCTTACTTTCAGATGTCTTTTGAAGACTTTTTTATGCTAACAGGCCTATTCAGTTGTTTAATTTTTGTCTTTTCAAGATGAGCCAGTCATTGTTACGGTTAACTCGTACTGTTTTATGCTGTCTTGTTTTATTCAACTTGTATATACACTGTTGTACACCACCTTGATACTTCATACGACTGGGTGGTATATAAATAGTTTTATGAATAAATGAATGAACAAAATATGTAGTGTCTGCAAACCACCAGGGACTCTAAAACTGTTGTGCTGATCCTTCTCGGTCCATTCAGCAGACTGGGGCAGCATGGCTGGCAAGGTCCAAAATCACCAAAAAGGTGTTTTGCCTGCCTGGTGCGAAGGTTGCGGATATCGCCCGTCGTTTAGATAGTTTGGTAGACAGTGCTGGGAAGGAGTCAGTGGTCGTGGTGCACGTTGGCACCAACGACATGGGGAAATACAGCCGTGAGGTCCTGGAAGCAAAATTTAGGTTGCTAGGTAGGATGCTGAAAGCCAGGACCTCCAAGGTGGCTTTCTCTGAAATGCTACCGGTTCCACGCGCAGGACCAGCCAGACAGGCCCAGCTTCGCAGTCTCAATACGTGGATGAGACGATGGTGTCGGGTGGAAGGGTTTGGATTTGTTAGGCACTGGGGAACTTTTTGGGACAAGCCGGGCCTGTACAAAAGGGATGGGCTCCACTTGAACCAGAATGGAACCAGACTGCTGGCACTTAAAATTAAAAAGGTGGCAGAGCAGCTTTTAAACTGACTGAGGGGGGAAACCCGACAGGAGCTGAGAAAGGTCAGGTTCGGAATAAACCTCCCCCCTGGGATAAAAACCAAAGAAATGATGAAATTTTAAAAGGGGTAGGCCTAGAAGTAGGCATTGTGAGAGCAGGGGCACAGGATATAAATTCAGAAGAGCAAAATTACCACAGGCCTAACTACAAGTGCCAAAGACACTTGAAGAGAGACACTGCTTACAAGTGCCTGTACGCTAATGCTAGGAGCCTGCGAACCAAGATGGGAGAACTGGAGTGCTTGGTCTTAGAGGAGAGCATTGATATAGTGAACATAACGGAGACCTGGTGGAATGGAGAAAACCAGTGGGATACGGTTATCCCTGGATATAAACTATATCGGAAGGACAGGGAAGGACGTATTGGTGGCGGAGTCGCTCTATACGTGAAAGAAGGCATTGAATCCAGCAAGCTCGAAACCCCAAAAGAGGCAGACTCCTCCACAGAATCGTTGTGGGTGGTGATACCATGCCCCAGGAGGGACTTACTACTGGGAATGATCTATCGTCCCCCTGATCAAAAGGCTCAGGGAGACCTGGAGATGAGATATGAAATTGAGGAAGCATCCAAACTAGGAAATGTGGTAGTAATGGGTGACTTCAACTACCCGGACATAGACTGGCTGCATATGTGTTCCAGTCATGACAAAGAAGCAAAGTTTCTAGATATTCTAAATGACTATTCCCTAGACCAGTTGGTCATGGAACCGACCAGAGGGACGGCAACCCTGGACTTAATCCTCAGTGGGGACCGGGACCTGGTGCGAGATGTAAGTGTTGTTGAACCGATTGGGAGCAGTGACCACAGTGCTATTAAATTAAACATACATGTAACTGGCCAATTGCCAAGAAAATCCAACACGGTCACATTTGACTTCAAAAGAGGAAACTTCACAAAAATGAGGGGATTGGTAAAAAGAAAGCTGAAAAACAAAGTCCAGAGGGTCACATCACTCGAAAATGCTTGGAAGTTGTTTAAAAACACTATATTAGAAGCTCAACTGGAGTGCATACCGCAGACCAGAAAAGGTACCGCCAGGGCCAAGAAGATGCCAGCATGGTTAACGAGCAAAGTCAAGGAAGCTCTTAGAGGCAAAAAGTCTTCCTTCAAAAAATGGAAGTCTTGTCCAAATGAAGAAAATAAAAAAGAACACAAACTCTGGCAAAAGAAATGCAAGAAGACAATAAGGGATGCTAAAAAAGAATTTGAGGAGCACATTGCTAAGAACATAAAAACCAACAACAAAAAATTCTATAAATACATTCAAAGCAGGAGACCATCTAGGGAGACAATTGGACCCTTGGATGATAAGGGAGTCAAAGGTGTACTAAAGAACGATAAGGAGATTGCAGAGAAGCTAAATGAATTCTTTGCATCTGTCTTCACAGTGGAAGATATAGGGCAGATCCCTGAACCTGATCTAACATTTGCAGGAAGGGATTCTGAGGAACTGAGACAAATAGTGGTAACGAGAGAGGAAGTTCTAAGCTTAATGGACAATATAAAAACTGACAAATCACCGGGCCCGGATGGCATCCACCCGAGAGTTCTCAAAGAACTCAAATGTGAAATTGCTGATCTGCTAACTAAAATATGTAACTTGTCCCTTGGGTCCTCCTCCGTGCCTGAGGACTGGAAAGTGGCAAATGTAACGCCAATCTTCAAAAAGGGATCCAGAGGGGATCCCGGAAATTACAGGCCAGTTAGCTTAACTTCTGTCCCTGGAAAACTGGTAGAAAGTATGATTAAAGCTAGATTAACTAAGCACATAGAAGAACAAGCCTTGCTGAAGCAGAGCCAGCATGGCTTCTGCAATGGAAAGTCCTGTCTCAGTAACCTATTAGAATTCTTTGAGAGTGTCAACAAGCATATAGATAGAGGTGATCCAGTGGACATAGTGTACTTAGACTTTCAAAAAGCGTTTGACAAGGTACCTCACCAAAGGCTTCTGAGGAAGCTTAGCAGTCATGGAATAAGAGGAGAGGTCCTCTTGTGGATAAGAAATTGGTTAAGAAGCAGAAAGCAGAGAGTAGGAATAAACGGACAGTTGTCCCAATGGAGGGCTGTAGAAAGTGGAGTCCCTCAAGGATCGGTATTGGGACCTGTACTTTTCAACTTGTTCATTAATGACCTAGAATTAGGAGCGAGCAGTGAAGTGGCCAAGTTTGCTGATGACACTAAATTGTTCAGGGTTGTTAAAACAAAAAGGGATTGCGAAGAGCTCCAAAAAGACCTCTCCAAACTGAGTGAATGGGCAGAAAAATGGCAAATGCAATTCAATATAAACAAGTGTAAAATTATGCATATTGGAGCAAAAAATCTGAATTTCACATATACGCTCATGGGGTCTGAACTGGCGGTGACCGACCAGGAGAGAGACCTCGGGGTTGTAGTGGACAGCACGATGAAAATGTCGACCCAGTGTGCAGCAGCTGTGAAAAAGGCAAATTCCATGCTAGCGATAATTAGGAAAGGTATTGAAAATAAAACAGCCGATATCACAATACCATTGTATAAATCTATGGTGCGGCCGTATTTGGAATACTGTGTACAGTTCTGATCGCCTCATCTCAAAAAGGATATTATAAAGTTGGAAAAGGTTCAGAAGAGGGCAACCAGAATGATCAAGGGGATGGAGCGACTCCCTTACGAGGAAAGGTTGCAGCATTTGGGGCTTTTTAGTTTAGAGAAAAGGCGGGTCAGAGGAGACATGATAGAAGTGTATAAAATTATGCATGGCATTGAGAAAGTGGATAGAGAAAAGTTCTTCTCCCTCTCTCATAATACTAGAACTCGTGGACATTCAAAGAAGCTGAATGTTGGAAAATTCAGGACAGACAAAAGGAAGTACTTCTTTACTCAGCGCATAGTTAAACTATGGAATTTGCTCCCACAAGATGCAGTAATGGCCACCAGCTTGGACAGCTTTAAAAGAAGATTAGACAAATTCATGGAGGACAGGGCTATCAATGGCTACTAGCCATGATGGCTGTGCTCTGCCACCCTAGTCAGAGGCAGCATGCTTCTGAAAACCAGTTGCCGGAAGCCTCAGGAGGGGAGAGTGTTCTTGCACTCGGGTCCTGCTTGCGGGCTTCCCCCAGGCACCTGGTTGGCCACTGTGAGAACAGGATGCTGGACTAGATGGGCCACTGGCCTGATCCAGCAGGCTCTTCTTATGTTCTTATGTTCTTAATTGTTGCACAAAATCCCACATAGCATTATCCCTCTTTTTTCAGGGCTGCCTCCAGTTAGCACTGTTTGACCAGCAATGCTACTGGGATGCATATTTTGCCTTTATATCCTGCCTTTTGTCTGTGGAGTTCAAAGCAGTGTATATACTATAGCTCTCCCCTGTCCTATGCTTACAACAACCTTTTGAAGCAGATGAGGGTGAAAGAGAGAGAGAGATTGACTGTCCTAAGGGTCACTGGTCATTCATGGGGGAATGGGGATTTTAATGTGGGTCTCCACAGTCAAGTCTAAAATACTATACCACTATGTCACTTTGGCTCTTAGTGATGCAGCCTAAGAGAGGATTTTGACCATAAAATAGGATTTTAAAAATTATTATTTTTATGTGGTGATGAAGTTTTGATTGAAATATTTATCACCAGTGGTTGTGAAGAAAAAGACATTGCCCTTGAAAAATAATTTTATGGATTTCAAGGAGCAGGTCATATGGACATCATATTTAAACTGTAGAAATCACATTCGAAGCTGAAAGAGGGAGGGCTATCCTGCTGTCCTCTCCATGGTAACCAAGGCTCTAAGGAGGTGCATCATCAACCAAAGCCAGGAAGATCTATAACAAAACTCAGAATCTAATTTCTCAAGCCATAAACTCTCTAACACTCCCTGTTAGTGAAAAACATGATTTCTTCTCTTACAGTACTGTGAGTTAGGTAATTCTTAGTCAAATAGAACCTTATGTATTGAATGTTCTCTGTGCTATTTCTAAATATATCATGTTGGACATGCAAGGGATAAATAATATGAATAACCAAGAGCTGGTTAATGGGAATTCTTCCCCCCCTTCCATTATCTAAAATAAGTGTATAGGTTCATTTGAAATGAAACAATTATTTTAAATAGTCTGAAAAATTATATTGTACAAGACATGTTATGACTAATGTGTCCTTTTGATTTAAAAGGGACTAAAGTCTCACTAATTTAATCTGGATCCAGCCCAGTGCATTTATTTTCTCTCTCCTTGGGCCCATGTGCTGTGTTATCACTGCTTATATATCTGTAATTATTACCTATATATCTATAATTAGTACCTATGTTTTAGATGTAACACTCACAAATATCCAGTTGAAAGCATGAAGGTTTTGCCCTTAAATTCTGGCATCTGCATTGCTGGGATCTAAATCTACTGGCTGTTTCTGCTGTACATTTAGGGCCTGATGGCAAACGGATTTACAGAGTATTCTCTACACCAGAGGAAAGATCAGAAGAAAGTTTTTATTCTTACCTATAGTTTTAAGGGCTCTCTAAATATTTGGAAACTCTGCTCTTCAGCTGTTTGGTGTCAAAAATGACTCAAACTTTGGCTCACAGTTTATACAACTGAATAGAATTTGCACCCATGTCCTGAGGCTTCCCCACCCCGTTTGCCAACAGCAACCAGTGAGGGAAGAGGAGAGGGGAACATCATGACATGGAAAATTCTACTAGATGTTGCAAAGGAGGAGCAGGAGAGCTGCCCCTATTTGCAGCAGTTTCGTTTGGAAGCTGGACTCCTCTGGGAGGAAGGTGGGATATACGTTTATAGCAGCAGCAGCACTTCTAGTTTAGTCCTTAAAAGCACATATCTTGGTTATTATGCCCCAAACTTTTGTGGCAGAACAACCAGAAGAGCACATAGAGCTAGATTATAGTTCTCCCCTCACCAGAATATTGAAGATGCTATGACAGAGGTAACATTTCCTATGTGCGTCACTCATTGTACTACGGATACTGATCAAACAGATTTTGTAGTATTTTTGTTATGTCTCAGAAACCAGCAAAACCTGTTTGATGGAGTCACAATTGGACAAAAGATGAGTGGGTATGTGTACCAAGCAAAACAAAGCTGCTAGCATCCCGGTCTGACCCAAGGTAGATACCCATGAAACAAGGCAGCCGGTGGTTGAAGCACCATGGAAAGCTCCAAGAGAGCAATATGCTCTGACAAAGACTGGGGCCTTTTGAGTCCCTCTATCTAGTCCCCCCCCCGCAAGTGTTGCTCTCCTGCCTGAACAATGTGACTATTTAAAGGGCCAGGATGCTGGCCGGAAAGGAGAGTGTTTCTCCTCTTTTTTTGTGGCCCTCCAGCTGGCGAAATCCTTGCACCATTGGGCAGGACAATGGCATAGGAGGTACTTGATTCTCAAGGTGAGCTGGGCTATGGGGAAGATGTCTACAAGAGTTCTGGTTCAGGTTCCACAGGCTCCTGACCACCAGATCCAGGTTCAGCATTGGAACCCTAGGCCATTGCTGGTGTAGAGAAGCCCCAGACTTGGCTGGCTCATCATCCCCTGACTCAGAGCTCGAATCCAGGGCTGTGATGCATTCCACTTTAAAATCTCTTTTAAAAAACTACAGGAGTGACCAGCTGATTTCTGAACTCACCATTACAGATATGGAAAAAAATGGCAAGAAAAATTTTGCCTGTCACTGCTGATTTCAATAACAATTCACCCATACTGTTATTGTAAGGAAAAGAGAGCTCAGTTTAGAGAATGGGAAAATAAGGGCTTATATAGGTTAAATAATTTCTTTATCCAGAAGAGGCCTTTAACAATAGTCAATAGTCTTCAGATGAAGAGCAGGTTTCAAATGTCACAATCAGCTGGATTTATTTGCAAATCAGAATGTTCAGAACTAAGCAATAAGGTCTTTTGCACCTTTGAACTTATGATTAGTGCAATTAATTGCAGCAAGATAAGCCTCTGAAGTTGGTTTCAGCTTACATTTTGAAAAAGCCCATTAGGGTGCTTAATAAATGGTACATTCCAGTTAAATTGGCATATATAACGGGTAAAAGCCCACCTAAATGTTGGAAAGACTGCAGGAAAAGTGTGGTATATATTTCCATTGATGGTGGGAATGTTTTGGGATGTAGCCTTTGAAGAAATGAATATAGTTATTAAAAAAATATTGAAAGGTCTGAAGCCTGTGGTATTAAATATGTATGAGGGCCAAAATGAAGCAATAGAGTCAAAGGAATTGGTTAACTTTATGTTAGTGGTTGCTACATTAGTTGTCACAAAGAATTGCAAAGTGCTTGTGATTTGTCAATGGAAGCATGGCATGTAAAAAATTATGGTTTTTAGCACTGCTAGAAAAAGTCATTCATTGCATGAGATTATAGAGGACAATCAAAACATGACTCTGCTATCTGCCATAATTTTTTTATATACAAATAAAGAGGAAGTGCGTGAGAGCCAATGTGGCATAGTGGTTAGAGTGTTGGACTACAACCTGGGAGACCAGGGTTTGAATCCCCATACAGCCATGAAGCTCACTGGGTGACCTTGGGCCAGTCACTGCCTCTCAGCCTCAGAGGAAGGCAATGGTAAACCCCTTCTGAATACCGCTTACATGAAAACCCTATTCATATGGTCACCATAAGTCGGAATCGACTTGAAGGCAGTCCATTTTTTTCAAAGAGAAAGTTGGGAGATCACTAGCACCTTCTTATCTCCAGCTTTGGAATAAAATGAACCTAAATATTCTCAAATTGATATATTTCTTTGTAAGGTGATTTTGAGTAGTATGATGTCCCTGCTAATCTTGTTTGTAAAGAGTCTGTGAGCTATTAAAAGAATGAAATATTGGTTGTAAGAATACTTATGTTTATATTTCTGTTGATGTTTATTAGATGAATTTTTAAAAACAAACTATGACCTGGATATTGAGGTGCCCTTTCATTAGCATATCGGCTGTTTTTGGCCAGCAGAAGAGCATTGTGTGAGGAAAAGTGACCCCAAATGCAGGGAAGCTCATTTTATGACCTTTTCATGGTCCACAAGAGTTCACATTCTACAGCCTTTCTTCCTTATTCATCCTGTTTCTTGTACTGGCGTTACACTACAGGAAGTCTTCCACCAGTGCTTGTTCAAGAGTTCACAGAAAAGCACTAATATATTTTCCATTCCGCTCACAGTTCTTTGGATCCAAGCTTAGGTTCTTGCCTGTGACTCCATGCATCGCTCATTCAAAGAGATCTCAAAAGATCTCACAGTAGATCTTATAAAATCAAATTTAGTATCAGTCATTCCCAGCAGCTGGCTTCCACAGAGAGCACCGTCTAGACTGAATGCAGCACCTCAGTGATGCTTAGTTGTGTTTTTTACCATGCCGGTGGCACTCTTATCAGTATGTAATTGCTTACTATGTTAACAGTGCTTTTAAATACCTTGTCTGTTACTAAATAACTGACACTAACATGGTCCCATTGCTGATATGTGGTTGAAGTTTGCAACTAACCTAACTCATTGTTGACTTTGTTACATCACTTTTAATGCATGACAGTTTGTTAAGACTATGGGAAATTAGTCTGTTCTGAAGTTTCCATAGAACCCTCATTTCTATGACATGCAATCAAATTTGCTCTGCAAGCATACCACTTAAAAAAAAACAAAATAGTGGAGAATCTAAAAAATTACGCCAGCCTCTTAGCAAGGCATAACTATTTTCCTATTCTGGGTCTGCACAAGATGGTGCTTTTGTTGTTTTGAGTCGACTGTGTTCTTTTTGGTTCAAACAACTATTTCCTTAACCAAAATGTAAGCTTTGAGGGCTTTATTAGTAGCCAACCTAGAAGCAAGAGAGGTAAACAAAGGGCATTGAGGGTAGAGCTATGGGATTTGTTAACACCACACTTTGGAGAGTGGTACGAGAGGATGTGCTCTCTAGTAACACAGGTTTCTGACCAAGAATTTAAGAACTCTGTTAAACATATTAGGGAAGAGATTCCTGAGCTCCTAGGAGTTGGAATCCTGACTGGGGGGATCAGGCATGCAGGCAGGACTTGGGTGGTGAACTCTTCTCCCATTGTGCACTGGGTCACAGGAACATCTTTAAATTTGAGGGGCCCATGGGCAAATGCCCTCTTATGGACCCTTCATTGTTGGTGGGCTCTGGCAGGCTGACCTGGTATCAGCAGGCAGCAACAGCTGGGTCTACCCATTGTTTAGATTTCCCATAATGCTCTGGAGTTATATGTTGGGGGGAAATTAAAATGATGGTTAGGCTCAGGCCCTTGTAGCTGCCTGACGATGTTGAGTGTTGATGCCAATGCTGGTCTTGCTTAGTGGGAAAGAGGTTCAGTTTTTAACAAATGTCTTGTAATTTACATTGTGAATACTTTGGGGACAGAAATGCATCTCACACTCTCTGTGGATATGTAAGTCTATTTTTATACAGAAGTGTGTAAATATATGTGTGACCCTTAATGTTCCATACAGGGGAGGTAGAAGTTCAAAGGATACAGATAAAGCTAAATAAAGATTCTTAAGCTTCTACCCATAATAACAAATTTTAAGGTGTTGCACTACTCTTTGCCATTTAAATTAAGTTTCCTGAAATAAAGTTACTTATTTCCTTATGTAGCTCAAGAAAATGCAACAATGGGTATCCAATTTGTTAGCACTAACTGTAGCACACTGAAGATAAATGGGGGGTGCCAGGACTACAGAATATCTCCATCTCTAGTTGGAAAGGGAACAGATGGGGAAGCAAATGCTAGTGAAAATGTTGGTAGCCTCATTGGTTCCACAGAATCAACATTTGGCATCAGTTAAGCCTGTACTTCCTGGTTCAGTCAAGCCACAAACAATAGGCTTGAGTCAGAGAAGCTCTCATCTTCCCTAATCCCTAATGGATCTCTTTTAAATATGGCTGCCTCATTTCATACTGAGAGCAGTTTTGTTAAGGAAGAACTCTCTTTAGCACTAGTTTATGGAACTTTTATTTACATTTTTTTTCACACTCCCCTCTACTTGTTCTAACATAGGTCCTATTTGCAGCACATGTGTATCTGCTTTTGGAGCAAGACCTGTCACAATCTTCAGTGGCTTTATGGTTGCTGGGGGCCTGATGATGAGCAGCTTTGCACCGAATATCTACTTTCTGTTTTGTTCCTATGGAATTATTGTTGGTAAGAATGAACAGAGATTGTTTTTGAATGATCCATAAGCTAAATGGATGCTTTATGGAGGGGGCGGGGGAGAGCTCTTGATTAGCAGGAGCGAAGAACTATATTCTTGTGCAATTTCTGTGCATTCAAAAGAGGCTTGCAGGGAGCTGCTTCATGAGCCATCTTCAATTGAATTAAGTGCAGCTTTGGTCCTTTTTGAATTGTACCTTCAAAATGGTTTTTTTGTGCCTTTAATGAATCAAATCTGATTCTTTGTGATTAATATTTTGTATTTTTAGGACTTGGGTGTGGCTTACTGTATACAGCAACTGTAACTATCACATGTCAGTATTTTGACAAACGCAGAGGCCTTGCTCTTGGTCTGATTTCAACTGGTAAGGTTTTTAACACATGTTAATCTCTCTATTCTGAATGACCTTATGTAGATTTAACACTTCATCACAGTTAATGAAACCATAGTTATTTCATCTTAGCCCCAAAGCCATAGATAACCATAGGTAAATATAAATGTTTTGAATTTGGTTTGCAAACCATGGTTTACATCTACGATGGGTAAGCATTACATTTGTCCTGAGCAACCATGATTAATGTGATTTTCCTACCTCTCCAGCCTCTTTACTTCCTAAGTAACAAGCAGGTCCTCCTCGTGCCTCTGCCTTCTGTACATCCTTGTTGCATCAACAAGCGAAAGCCATGGGTTCATACTTTTATGGTTTGGTCATGAGAATGAGCCCTGTGCATTAGCACTCCCCTTCCTTTCCTCACATACACCTCTTCAGTTACTTTTTTGGGGTGCAAACTCTGGTTTGTGCTTGCCCTCCAAACTAGCTTCATATCTGCATTAGCTATCCTGGTTTGGAGGGCAAGTACAAGTGACAATTTGCTGGTTTGGATGTAATGGCAAGCTATGGTTTATGGTGAAGAAGTAAATAAGTAGCTGAAGCAGAATGCGAGAAGAAAAGGGGGGTGAGAGTGTACATCAGAACAAGGCGTAGTTCTTTAGTGTCATATCATGTTTTTGTTTTATATCTGAATGAAGCCTTAATGTTTGTCATCTTAACTCCTGGAAAGGAAGTAAACCATGGTTAAGAGAATATGTGCATTAAGCCCAAGTAGTGAAGAAATGCAAATCAGACTCTAACTCACCCATTTCAACCTATCTATCTTTCTGAATGTTTTTAAATTCACGCTTTATCTCTTTTTAAATGCTGCTTTCTATGCTACTTTATGCATGAGAGATTAATTTCTAGAAAGTGGTTTCCCTTAGGGACATGTAAGTGCAACCTTCCAACATTAACTGCTCAGAAAGTCAGCATTATCTAAGGCACATCGAGCACCTTTGTACTGTGTCTGATGATTCAAAAAGAAAGCAATGCAGAAATGTACCTGATAGTATGAATATATTTCTGCCTAATTTACCTTCAATTAATGCTCCTTTATTATCAGTATATTGTTAGTCAGAGTCTGGTCAGGTCTTATACATCAAACAAAAATGTTCTTAAAAGGAATATTTGATTTTTAAAAAGTAAGTGCATGATATAGGAAATTATCAGCCAAAAAGATATTTGCATGGGCAAATTTATATGTATAGATGCAAATTTAGAAATAACTATAATTTAAATAGAAGTAAAGTACATCTCATCATAGTGAGGAAGTCTATGACCAGGTGATCTATGTGCTTGTTTTCCCTTCTTACGGTCTTTCATCTTTAAACTGGTATTTTATGAACTTATTTAACTGTTTCTATTTTCTCCTTTCAGGATCAAGTGTTGGCCTTTTTATATATGCAGCATTACAGAGAGAACTAATTGAAATGTATGGATTGGATGGGTGTCTGCTTATTGTAGGTGCATTGTCTCTAAATATATTAGCATGTGGGAGTCTAATGAGACCTTTGCAGTCATGTGGTTCTGCCTTACCAGAGAAGCCAACCCTTGAAAAGATTCCAGATCAATACCTCATTTATAATGAAAAAGAAAAGAATCTTTATGAAGAAAATATACTTGAAAAAGCCAGTAATGAAGAAAAAGGTGTGAATAAAACATCCTGTAGTGATTGTAAGCAGGACTCCGAAATAATGAACAACAAACTATTAACAAGAACACACAGAGAGAGAGAGACTTACAGAAATAAAGTTGTAGAACGGACATATTTCTGTAAACAGCTTGCCAAAAAGAAATGGCACCTGTATTTAGACTACTGGGAGGAAACACTGGGCCTTTTTAAAAACAAAGTATTTTCATCACTTTTTATTGCCATCTTTTTCTTTGACATTGGTGGCTTTCCTCCTTCATTGCTCATGGAAGACGTTGCAAGAAGTTCAAATATTGGTGAAGATGACTGTGTCATTCCTCTCATTTCTATAATGGGCATTATGACTGCCTGTGGTAAACTTGTTCTAGGAATATTGGCAGATTTTGAATGGATTAATACTTTATATCTGTATGTTTTAACTTTAATAATGACTTCAGCGGCACTGGTTTTGATTCCTTTTGCCCAAAGTTACATTACACTGGCAATACTTTCAGGGGTTTTAGGTTTTCTGACAGGCAATTGGTCAATTTTTCCATATGTCACAACAAAGACCGTGGGAATTGAGAAATTAGCACATGCATATGGTATCCTGATGTTCTTTGCTGGACTTGGAAACAGTCTTGGACCACCAATTGTAGGTATGATTGCATTTAACAGGTATATATAATTCTGAAGTATAATTTTAAAATTGCATCTGCTTACAGTATAGTTAATTTTATTTGGCTATGGCAAATGTAGATGTATTTAAAAAGAAATCCTAGAAATATCTAGCAGCAAATAACATCCTTGCCACCATTCAAACCATTGTAAATGTGAGAAAATATTAATTACAAGCCCAAATATGTTAGCAATAAATTGTACTTGTTTTATTTTTTGATTCACATAATTTTAAAAGCAATGGTTTTTGTTCTACTCACCCCATCGGGGGGGGCATTATTACTTACTTACCAACATCTAAGCTGAAGCACTATTGGAAGCAATGTAGAACATACCTTGGCAGGCTAGTTTTGGGGTCTCAAGGTTGTTAAATCAGCAAAGAGGTGGAGGCTGACAGGATATTATTCTACCTTGCTAGGGTTCTTTGGTTTTTGTCACCTGCCCCAAGCCTTCAGGATGGGATGTGCTGTAAGTCTAGACAACAAGATGTCACAATGATGAGGAATAAAGGCAGCTTCCTTATACTGTCAAAGCATTGATCCATCTATGTATTGTGTACAGAATCTAGCAGTGGCTCTCCAGAGTTTCTGACTGGGTTTTTTCTTGGTCTTACCTGGAGATTGAACCTGGGACACTTTCCATGCCAAGTATGTACTATGGCCTAGAGCTATGGGCCTTCTTCAGATTCAGACTATGCCAAACTGTGGCTATGAACCTGTGTTTCTAGGTGTCCTTCAGGCAATTATTGCTTTACAGCAGTTTGTCTGCTCTCATTTTCCACTTTTTTTAAGTACTCAAGTTTCCTAAGTTCACGCATGTCTTCATGGTGCAGCAGCTTACTTAGAACTACAGCTGTAACTCTAGTTTGTCAGTGGTTTGTGAATTTAGACATGGGGCAAACTACTGCAAATTGTGGTTTCCAAATCAGCCTCAAACTGCAGCTAAATGTTCTGGTTTGACAGCCCCTTGTAAACCATGAGTTGTTAACTGACATAGGTCATGGTTTGATGTGATGTCTGAAAGCAGCTGATGTGTTGCTTCATTTGCTAGAATGGAATATTTCTTTTACAATTATATCATTCTTTCAATAGAAAAGCAGAAAGTATTATTCCTTTTATTTTTTAACTGCCTGCTGGCTTCAAGATAATAGAATGCTTCAGGAGTTACTAATCTGTTCTTAAAAAGTATGTGCATCTGACAGCTTATTCTTGCTCTTTTTCAGGTTGGTTTTATGACTGGACGAAGTCTTATGACATAGCATTCTACTTTAGTGGACTTTGTGTTCTGTTTGGAGGGCTGCTTTTGTTGGTGGCAGCGCTGCCATGTTGGAACAGCATGAACAGTTGTGATCAAGCTGAAAAGCCACTCCCAAATACTTACTCCTACAAAGTTGCTTCCAGTGTGTAGGTGACAAGTGTGGAACAGTTGATTATCTTTTTATACTGCACAGCAAGATATTTTTAGTAATTTCCTCACTTATTTATGAAGTAAAAAAAAAATCTTTTTATACTACTTTGAAATGCTTGTAGCCAGAGCATATTGCATGGATGAAACACGCATTGCCGGCTATGGCAGATAAAGTTCCATCAGCACAAGAGGCTTTTTGCCTTACTGTTGCCAACTTCCAGAAAACCCTGCTTGTGCTCTGTGCACTGAGCTCTGATGCATATGTGGAACTGCTGTACAAGGGATTCGCCACTGGCTTCAGTGTTGGAGAGTTCTACATGTGCAATGCGGATAGCGTTGTGGAATTTTGAAACCAGTAGGGAGGTTCTTGCATGCATCGAGCCATTATGTGTACATCAAAGCACAAATATATCTGATCTGGAACCAGCGATGTTCTCCTGTGACTTCCTTTTGTGACACATAATGTATTGTACTATAGTTTTACAAATTAAACATTTTTCCAATGGAATAAAATGTATTTTAAACAGACTTGTGTGCTTAAACATTTTGCTTTTACTTGTCTTTGACAAAGATGGTACTTGCTTCTCTCTTCAGAAATCCTGATAGCTGTGTAATGAAAGACCCAATCTGACTGTTATCAATATGAATGTAATATGAATTTGAGATGCTTCTTGGGAAAGCAAATGCTTTTTGTTATACCATCTCATTCGTTGCTGCAAGTAGGACTATGGTTACATTACCTGTGAAGTGAACAATATGGTATGAACTACACTTCTGAATGTCACTGAAGATGCTGTTGTCCAAGTATTTTACAGCTCAGTTATCCAGAAGCCTGTTTAAAAAAACCGAACAAACCCTTGTTAAACCAAAATCAGTGAAACAAGGAATAAATACAAGGTGTGAAACAAACAACCATATGATCTTGAAAGAATTTTGCCGTGTCAAAATTCCATTTTAGTGAAATTTGCAGAGTATCCTAAACCCTTCCAACTGTTGCCTTATTTTTTATCATTCATTTTATTGTATATTACTAAGAGCCATTACAAACCAAATGAGAAATATATATGTTACAGTAACAAAATAGAGACAGTTCAATTTAGCAAATCCCCTGCACAGTCTACTGCAATAGCACTCAAACTAATTGCACGAATATGTTTTGCTGCCTTAGCAAACAAAGCTGTTTAGTATGTGACATATGAATCACAATCTGACAGTACCCAACATACTTTCACAGAGGTAGTCTCACCCCGTAGGGATTATTATTATTATTATTTATTTATTCTATTTCTATGCCGCCTTTTGGCCAAAGGCACTCAAGGCAGCTCATAAAAAAATAAAATAAACACAAATACAAAATACACATCAGAAAAGAATACAGTGCACAAAAATTCAAACAACAAAATATTAACATTGTTTAAAAAACAAGGTTCTTTACAGGCCTGGAGATAATCTGTCCTTAAAATGTAGCACTGCCACTCCAAGAATTTTAGTCCTCAAACATTGAGCAGCTGTTGCAAAGGATTCGCTCACCAGCACCATTGGATTCTTGCCCGAAATCATCGTCCATAGACCTGAAGTAGAACTTGTAATTGGGCCGGTTGAGGAGCACCTTGAAGTCACCCAGCATCACCCAAAATCTGACCCAGGAATCTTTCCTTGGAAATTTGATATAAAAGACATCACAAATACAGAGCCATAGGTTTCTTGGAACACGCCTATATCTTCTGTCCAAAAAAGCTGAGGGCATGGTCTGAAAGCATAATTCTGTGAATGCGGTTCTCAAAGAATGAAAAGTTAGCATTTGTAAATATTGAGCTCTTTCATGATTTGTTTTCAGCAAGCAACACCAATCAGAAAAATTGAGGATTTGATTAAATCTAAATCCTGATTATTATCCATCCTGTATATCCAGTCTCTCAGTTTGTTTTTAATTCCTGGAATGATAAAAATATCCAGTGGACCTTGTTTATTTTTTAAAAAAAGAACCAAAACAAAACTGTAGGCTGTTTAAGAAGAATTTCACACTGAAATGTACAGATGTTTTAAGGTTGTCATTAGCAAGCAATCAGCCAAGAACTTTCCCTATACAAGCTCCATAGTAACAACCAGTGCTGGCATACAAGCTTCAGCTTCTTTCTAGGTGGTGTCTGTTGATTGTAGTTCAACTCTTTAAGCCAAAAAAAAAAATGGAAGATTGTACTGCCAAAATAATATTTACAGGAACATTAGATATCATTAATGTGACTCCTTTGCAGCATTATAACCCTTAGAATCATGGGACTGTTTTTTAGTATCTTTAAAAGCTCCTGTTTCTGGTCCTCATTAATACATGTGAGAAGGGTGTTTAAAAAGATGAAAATATTTTTGCTAACGGGTCAAGAAAAGATGTATAGTCAGTGAGAGTTCTGGTTGCTAAGATGTAGTGATGGCCATCAGCTTTAAAAGGGAATTGGACAAATTCATGGAAGATAAGACTATCAGTCTCTTCTAACTATAGGCATGTACTACTTCCAGTGGTAGAGACAGCATGGCTCAGAGTTATTATCTGGGAGTTGCAAGCAGGGAGTGCTGTTGCACTCATGGCTTGTTTGCGGGCTTCTCATAGGGCTTTTCTCATGTACTTGTACTCTTCTGTCAGTACCTGTTATGCGGCACAATAAAGAGTACCCCCTTCCCCATGAATACAAATGAAGAATTACATTTTTACCTACTCACATTACGAAGACAGATTAAGTAAGTTACTTAATTCATTTTTTTTCTGATCCCATTCCAGCTGTGCACAGATGCAGGTGTCAGGGTTGTAGATGTGGAGCCCTGTTGGAAAAGTAGCAATAATGCTGATCAGCTGTTTGGGACGAGAAAGCAGGCTGCAGGATTAAAGCTGACTCCACCCTTTGTCCTACCTCCTGGACAGATGACTGGCACTATTGCTGATTTTCTCACAAATGCACCAGCAACAGAGCAAACATATGGGAGCTTAGTCTTTTCTTCAACCTTAGGGGTATGTACTGAGATGCCTATTTCCATGCTTACTATCCTATAGTTGAAATGGGGGTATCTATAATTACACTTTCAAATATGTTGCTACAATGGTGGGTAATCTGTGGCCCTCCAGATGCTGTCAGAGTCCAACTATCATCATCATCATCATCATTTATACCCCGCCCTTTTTCCAAACTGGAACTCAAGGCGGCTTCCAGATAAAAAGTACACATAATTAAAAACATACAAAAATCTGCTTTAAAATATAATTAAACTATTGAAATATTAAAACCATTTAACAACATTTAAAATACTGCAAACTCAGTTTAAATAGCTTTGCAGATAAAACAATGACGGTACAGCACCCACTTCAAGCCCTGTCCTTAAGACCTTCAGGTCCCAAAGCCTGTAGGAAGAGAAAAGTATTTACCTGCCGATGGAAGGACTGTGTGCAGTCCTCTGTGGACATTCTCACCTCCCTAGGAAGGGAGTTCCACAACCTAGGGGCCGCCACTGAAAAGGCCCTATGTCGCGTCCCCAGCAGTCTAGCTTATGAAGGTGTTGGGACTGAGAGAAGGGCCTCTCTTGAAGATCTCAGGGCCTGGGCAGGTTCGTATAGGGAGATACGGTCTACCATCAGCCCAGACAACATGGCCAATAGTCATGATGTAGTCCAACAGCATCTGGAGAGCCACAGGTTAATCATCCCCCTTCTGCAACAACAAAAAGCAGAAGAGACCCACAAAGTTTAAAGGTTGAAGACAAATATTTTAGAGGGACAGATAGTGATGAGCTGCACTTAATACTTGTAATTACAGACCATGTGAAACTAAGGACCAGTTTACACTGCTTTTTAAGAGTGTCCAGCATATAATCCACATAAGAATTTTTGGTAACATATAATATTTCACATAAAACTTTACAAAAGACTACTTTTCATATCAACAAAGACAAAATCAATGGGGGGGGGGTAATCTCTGCCTCTTCTGACTCAGAAATGGTTATGTGAATCAGCTCTTAATGTACCAATATCTAAAGTAGTTCAGAGATCTCAGCTGGTCCTTCATTTATGCAGATAGTATTAAATAGAGGGCACCGCTCAACAGTACAGAAGTTGTAAATACAAGACTGACAGGCAAGCTTTAAAAACAGATCATCGGAGTGTGTGACACAAAAGCATAAGTATCAAAGCAATCACACAGTTTGCTTACATAAAATATCACATTACCTTATACAAACACTAATGTATAAAGGAAAAAGCGGCAGACTTACAAGATTACAGAAACGTTACAGTCCAGTAACTATAAGCACGATGTCTATCAATGACCATAATCATGCAGTGGACAAACAGGTCAGTATAATTACAATACCCTTACAAAGTCAGATTTCTAGAAGGTACTCTACAAAATGCTAAATAAGAGATGAAGAACCCCCCTCAAAATGTTATGAAATCCCAAACATTAAAGAATTTCACAGATGTAATCAGCCTCTGAACCTGTTCCAGTTTGTCTGCATCCTTCTTAAAGAGCGATGTCCCGAACTGGACACAGTACTTGAGATGAGGTCTAGCCAGTGCCAAATAGAGGGGAACTAGTACTTTGCATGATTTGGAAACTATACTTCTGTCAATGCAGCCTAAGATGGCATTTGCCATTTTTGCAGCCACATCGCACTGTTGACTCATATTCAGCTTGTGATCAACAACAATTCCAAGATCCTTCTCACATGTAGTACAGATTAGCCAAGTATCCCCCATCTTATAACTGTGCACTTGATTTCTTTTTTCTACGTGTAGAACTTTGCATTTATCCGTTAAATTTCATTCTGTTGTTCTCAGCCCAATGTTCTAGCCTATCAAAATCACATTAAATTTTGTTTCTGTCTTCCATGGTATTAGCTATTTTGTGTCATCTGCAAATTTGATAAGCATTCCCTGCACCTCCTCATCCAAGTCATTAATAAAAATGTTGAACAGCACTGGGGCCAGGACTGAGCCCTGCAGTATTCTGCTTGTTACCTCCCACCAATTTGAGAAGGAACCATTGATAAGCACTCTTTGAGTACATTTCTGTAGCCAGTTGGGGATCCACCTGATAGTTGTTCCATCCAGCCCTCATTTAGCTAACTTGCTAATTAAAATATTGCAGCATTTTGTCAAAATCTTTGATGAAGTTATATTATGTCCACAGCATTCCCACAGTCTACCAGGGAGGTTGAAAATGGAAATGGACTGCCTTCAAGTCGATCCTGACTTATGGCTACCCTATGAATAGGGTTTTCATGGTAAGCAGTATTCAGAGGGGGTTTACCATTGCCTCCCTCTGAGGCTAGTCCTCCACAGCTGGCTAGGTCCTGCTCAGCTTGCCACAGCTGCACAAGCCAGTCCCTTCCTTGTCCTCAACTGTCAACTGGGGGGCAACTGGGCTCCTTGGGACTATGCAGCTTGCCCACGGCTGCACAGGTTACCCAATTAAAAAATGAGGTAAATTTAGTCTGGCAGGATATGTTCTTGACAAATCCATGTTGGCTTCTAGTAATCACTGCCTTGTTTTCAAGGTGCTACAGACTGAGTGCTTTATAATCTACTCCAGAATTTTCCCAGGGATTGATATCAGACTGGTCTGTAGTTCCCAGGTTCCTCCTTTTTGCCTTTTTTGAAGATAGGGACATTAGCCCTCCTCCAGTCCTCCATGATTTCGCAAAGATAATAGACAGTAGTTCCAAGAGTTCTTCAACCAGTTCCTTCACTACTCTAGGATGAAGTTCATCAGGCCTTGGATATTTGAACTTGTTCAAAGTGATGAGGTATTCCTTCATCATTTGTCTATCAATTTCAAGCTTTATTCCTGGCCCTTTAACTCCACGTTTGCCATAGACCCTCTTTTGGGAGAAGACTAAGCCAAAGTAGGAACTGAGCACTTCTGCCTTTTCTTTGTCATCTGTTATCATTTTGCCACCCTCATTGTGTAGCTGTACCACTATTTCTTCTCTCTGTCTTTTACTATGGATGTACCTGCAGAAAGCTTTTTTGTTGCTTTTAACATTTCTTGCTAACCTTAGTTCATTTGCCTTTCTGATGCCATCCCTGCAATTCCGTGCTTTGTGGCCTGGCCTTCCTTCCTCTTCCTATATGTGTCTTTTTTGTTTTGTTTTCAGGTCATCTCTAAGCTTTTTGTGAAGCCACATTGGCTTCTTCTCCCATTTTTCCTTGATGGAATTGTTTGCAGTCATGGTCATATTGCTCCTCCCCAGTCATTTTATTGCTGCATCAAGCTGAGCTAAACCACGACTTGGCATGGGACAAGAGTGGGGAACCTTTTTCAGCCTGAGGACCACCACATTCCTCTCCGGGTAACCTTCCAAGTTCACATGCCAGTGGTGGGTGGGGCCAGAGGCAACAGTGAGTTGAGAAATTAATGTAAATTTTACCTTTGTAGAGGAAGCCAGTTTCTACACATACAATCACATGTCCATCTCTATCCTTCATCTAGACATCAAGAAGCCTCATCAGAGTTCAAGAACACATTCCAGCGAAGCGAAAACACCTGTAATGCAAAGCAGGGCTAGTGAGGATTATGGTTGGTGAAAGTTCCAAGGCCCAGAGAGGTCTGGAGGGGCATCGTTGGCCACAGAGCCCGAGGTTCCCCACTAGCATGTCGTCTGAGCCCAGGTTTGTGGTTTAGCGCTTTCCAAACTAACCATGTACTGTAAAGGCTGATTTAGGAGGACTTTATATGTGGAGGGATCTCTTTGACAAGTAACTGCTTAATTGTAGAACTAACTACTGCAATTATTTTAGTTTTATCAGTATTTCAAAAGGCTTTATGCAGGAGGAAGGAAATCTTACACAGTTCAGTTCAGTTCAGTTCTGGGGAACTGATGCTTCATCACCACCTTGTGGCTAGAAGAAGTAGTGAATAAAACAGCCATTTTCTTCCCTTTATCCCTGTTATGAGTAGTATTGCAGTATACAACTGCCTCTGAGCTGTTTTTTAAATTTTCATTAACCCTTATTGTTGCTGCAGTTTTTACTCACATTTTTGTTAGACTAATCTTCCCAATTTACCCAAATATAAACTGGAACTCTTGTCCCAGTTCTTGTTCTATTTTTCCCTTCACCATATTCACCTTTTTCTTGAGGGCCAGCTCCAGAGTGGGGTGAGGTTGCATCTTTTCAGAATTTCAAGAATGCCGAAGGGACCACAATCCTAGCACATACAGTTATTGCTTTGCATTGCAGCCAGGGCCTTTAAAAAAAGAAAAGTGCAACCAACCAGACACAAAATGTGTAGTTCCGCGAGAAAAAATGTGCACCTCCAAAAGACCATTGGCGCAGTTCAAAACTTCTTGCAACACTGTAATAAGAAAAACTACAAGGTGGAATTCTCCCTTCCCCCTGCACAACTTTTAAAGGTACAGAAGACCTCTTGGTTGCCAGGCCCGGCCTCCAAGAGGTCTTCTGTATCTTTAAAAGTTGTGCAGGGGGAAGGGAGAATTCCACCTTGTGGTTTTTCTCATTACAGTGTTGCAAGAACACCTGCACTTGGCTGACTTTATCTTCTCTAAAGATACAGGATCAGTCTCAGGCCAAGAACCTGGCAACCCTAGCAGAGAGAGAGGAATAGATGTGTTATTTATTTATAAATATATTTGTATACTGCTATTTCATATTAAAAATATCAAAGCAGTTTACAACGAATAAAAAGCATAAATAAAAAATCATTAAAATACAGTAAAAAAACAAAGGTCAATTATATGTGAATTGTGTGTATGAGTGAGTGGGAAAGAGATGTGTGTGTGTCTGTGGTCTGTATGTATGCAGTGTGTGAAAGAGAGACTAAGTATGGTGTGGCCACCTTTTATGTTTTTCTTGGTACTGGAGAATGCTCCCTTTTGTTATTAGACAGCAACAGTGTGTGTGTGTGTGTGTGTGTGTGTGTGTAAAACCAATGTTATTTAATCTTCACAATCACAACTAGCAGAGTATAGCTGACTTCCCATGGTAAATCAGAGATTGTCCAATGGGGGGGCAGCAATGACTGTACTCTTGTCTAATTTTGTTATGCCATACAGCCCTGTAGCTAGTCTTCCTTGTTAGGTGGGGCAGCCACATTTCTAGGTAAGGCATGGCAGCGGCGGGGGGGGGGGAGTGCAAAACACCAGCCATCCCCCTCTCCACTCACTGGTAGAGAGGATGTGAGGGCGAGGCCAGACCCTCTCACTCCTTCTCCATGCAGAGAGTGTGTTAACTTACGTAATGGTCTGTGTAAAGCTCAAGTTAACAAAAATTTAGTTTGGATACCAGGATTTAAATGACTTGCTTGTTTTTTGTTTCATAAGAAAAAGAGGTTGTTAAGGATACACAGAACAAGAGAATACCAAACAGTGTAAAACAAACAAAATAGTTTATATAACTATGAAGTAAAAAACTAGTATGGAGCTTGTTTTCTCAAAAATTTAGTTTTAATCTTGTATCATTACAACACAAATACAAAAAACAAGCTTGGGGCCAGGCAAGTTGCATTGGAATTTCATAGAGGACAGTCTCCCCTTTGCCCAGGTGTATGATTTGTCCAGGCCTACAGCAGATTTTGTGGTAGGCACCCACAGTTACTTATTCTTTTTTGCATTCTTTGACTTTAGGTTGTTCATAGATGCCGATATCCATGCTGTGTGCCCACAAGAAGCTCTGGGCCAGATGGGATGCACTGGCATCTTGTAGAAGGCACTATTATTTATTCATTTATTATTTGATTTATATCCCACCTTTCCTCCCAGTAGGAGCCCAGGGTGGCAAGCAAAAGCACTAAAAACACTTTAAAACATCATAAAAACAGACTTTAAAATATATTAAAACATCTTTAAAAACATTCTTTTTAAAAAGCTTTAAAAACATTCTTTTTTAAAAGCTTTAAAAATATTCTTTTTTAAAAGCTCTAAAAACACATATTTTTTAAAAAGAAGGTTTAGAAACATATTAAAAAGCAATTCCAACACAGACTCAGACTGGGATAAGTTCTTAACTTAGAAGGCTTGTTGAAAGAGGAAGGTCTTCAGTAGGCACCAAAAAGATAACAGAGATGGCACCTGTCTAATATTTAAGGGGAAGGAATTCCAAAGGGTAGGTGCCACTACACTAAAGGCCCATTTCCTATGTTGTGCAGAATGGACCTCCTGATAAGATGGTATCTGCAGGACGCCCTCCTCACCTACAGAGCGCATTTGAAAAAATCCTTTTTCTCTCCTGAGGTGCACTCAGGTTTCTGTAGCTTGTTCAGAATCTAGAGCAGGGAAACAGGTTCCGCAAACTTTTTCTGCCCTTTCGTATCTCGGGCATCATATGATGCGAGTTTGAGACGCTTTGGATACTTTTCATTTTTTTGAAAAAATCCTGACCCGCGGGTCACACTTTTTGCCTTCTTTTTCTCTCCTGAGCTGCACTCAGGTTTCTGCAGCTTGTTCAGAATCGAGAGCAGGGAAACAGGTTCCGCAAACTTTTTCTGCCCTTTCAGATCTCGGGCATCATATGACACGAGTTTGAGACGCTTTGGATACTTTTCATTTTTTTGAAAAAATCCTGACCCGCGGGTCACAGTTTTTGCCTTCTTTTTCTCTCCTGAGCTGCACTCAGGTTTCTGCAGCTTGTTCAGAATCTAGAGCAGGGAAACATGTTCCGCAAGCTTTTTCTGCCCTTTCGGATCTCGGGCATCATATGACGCGAGTTTGAGACGCTTTGGATACTTTTCATTTTTTTGAAAAAATCCTGACCCGCGGGTCACACTTTTTGCCTGCTTTTTCTCTCCTGAGCTGCACTCAGGTTTCTGTAGCTTGTTCAGAATCTAGAGCACTGAAACAGGTTCCGCAAACTTTTTCTGCCCTTTCGGATCTCGGGCATCATATGACACGAGTTTGAGACGCTTTGGATACTTTTCATTTTTTTGAAAAAATCCTGACCCGCGGGTCACACTTTTTGCCTTCTTTTTCTCTCCTGAGCTGCACTCAGGTTTCTGTAGCTTGTTCAGAATATAGAGCAGGGAAACAGGTTCTGCAAACTTTTTCTGCCCTTTCGGATCTCGGGCATCATATGACACGAGTTTGAGACGCTTTGGATACTTTTCATTTTTTTGAAAAAATCCTGACCCGCGGGTCACAGTTTTTGCCTTCTTTTTCTCTCCTGAGCTGCACTCAGGTTTCTGCAGCTTGTTCAGAATCGAGAGCAGGGAAACAGGTTCCGCAAACTTTTTCTGCCCTTTCAGATCTCGGGCATCATATGACACGAGTTTGAGACGCTTTGGATACTTTTCATTTTTTTGAAAAAATCCTGACCCGCGGGTCACACTTTTTGCCTTCTTTTTCTCTCCTGAGCTGCACTCAGGTTTCTGCAGCTTGTTCAGAATCTAGAGCAGGGAAACAGGTTCCGCAAGCTTTTTCTGCCCTTTCGGATCTCGGGCATCATATGACGTGAGTTTGAGACGCTTTGGATACTTTTCATTTTTTTGAAAAAATCCTGACCCGCGGGTCACACTTTTTGCCTGCTTTTTCTCTCCTGAGCTGCACTCAGGTTTCTGTAGCTTGTTCAGAATCTAGAGCACTGAAACAGGTTCCGCAAACTTTTTCTGCCCTTTCGGATCTCGGGCATCATATCACACGAGTTTGAGACGCTTTGGATACTTTTCATTTTTTTGAAAAAATCCTGACCCGCGGGTCACACTTTTTGCCTTCTTTTTCTCTCCTGAGCTGCACTCAGGTTTCTGTAGCTTGTTCAGAATATAGAGCAGGGAAACAGGTTCTGCAAACTTTTTCTGCCCTTTCGGATCTCGGGCATCATATGACACGAGTTTGAGACGCTTTGGATACTTTTCATTTTTTTGAAAAAATCCTGACCCTCGGGTCACAGTTTTTGCCTTCTTTTTCTCTCCTGAGCTGCACTCAGGTTTCTGCAGCTTGTTCAGAATCGAGAGCAGGGAAACAGGTTCCGCAAACTTTTTCTGCCCTTTCAGATCTCGGGCATCATATGACACGAGTTTGAGACGCTTTGGATACTTTTCATTTTTTTGAAAAAATCCTGACCCGCGGGTCACACTTTTTGCCTTCTTTTTCTCTCCTGAGCTGCACTCAGGTTTCTGCAGCTTGTTCAGAATCTAGAGCAGGGAAACATGTTCCGCAAGCTTTTTCTGCCCTTTCGGATCTCGGGCATCATATGACGCGAGTTTGAGACGCTTTGGATACTTTTCATTTTTTTGAAAAAATCCTGACCCGCGGGTCACACTTTTTGCCTGCTTTTTCTCTCCTGAGCTGCACTCAGGTTTCTGTAGCTTGTTCAGAATCTAGAGCAGGGAAACAGGTTCCGCAAACTTTTTCTGCCCTTTCGTATCTCGGGCATCATATGACGCGAGTTTGAGACGCTTTGGATACTTTTCATTTTTTTGAAAAAATCCTGACCCGCGGGTCACAGTTTTGCCTTCTTTTTCTCTCCTGAGCTGCACTCAGGTTTCTGTAGCTTGTTCAGAATATAGAGCAGGGAAACAGGTTCTGCAAACTTTTTCTGCCCTTTCGGATCTCGGGCATCATATGACACGAGTTTGAGACGCTTTGGATTCTTTTAATTTTTTGAAAAAATCCTTTGTCTCTCCTGAGGTGCACTCAGGTTTCTGTAGCTTGTTCAGAATCTAGAGCAGGGAAACAGGTTCCGCAAACTTTTTCTGCCCTTTCATATCTCGGGCATCATATGATGCGAGTTTGAGACGCTTTGGATACTTTTCATTTTTTTGAAAAAATCCTGACCCGCGGGTCACACTTTTTGCCTTCTTTTTCTCTCCTGAGCTGCACTCAGGTTTCTGCAGCTTGTTCAGAATCGAGAGCAGGGAAACAGGTTCCGCAAACTTTTTCTGCCCTTTCAGATCTCGGGCATCATATGACACGAGTTTGAGACGCTTTGGATACTTTTCATTTTTTTGAAAAAATCCTGACCCGCGGGTCACACTTTTTGCCTTCTTTTTCTCTCCTGAGCTGCACTCAGGTTTCTGCAGCTTGTTCAGAATCTAGAGCAGGGAAACATGTTCCGCAAGCTTTTTATGCCCTTTCGGATCTCGGGCATCATATGACGCGAGTTTGAGACGCTTTGGATACTTTTCATTTTTTTGAAAAAATCCTGACCCGCGGGTCACACTTTTTGCCTGCTTTTTCTCTCCTGAGCTGCACTCAGGTTTCTGCAGCTTGTTCAGAATCTAGAGCAGGGAAACATGTTCCGCAAACTTTTTCTGCCCTTTCGGATCTCGGGCATGATATGACGCGAGTTTGAGACGCTTTGGATACTTTTCATTTTTTTGAAAAAATCCTGACCCGCGGGTCACACTTTTTGCCTTCTTTTTCTCTCCTGAGCTGCACTCAGGTTTCTGCAGCTTGTTCAGAATCTAGAGCAGGGAAACATGTTCCGCAAGCTTTTTCTGCCCTTTCGGATCTCGGGCATCATATGACGCGAGTTTGAGACGCTTTGGATACTTTTCATTTTTTTGAAAAAATCCTGACCCGCGGGTCACACTTTTTGCCTGCTTTTTCTCTCCTGAGCTGCACTCAGGTTTCTGTAGCTTGTTCAGAATCTAGAGCACTGAAACAGGTTCCGCAAACTTTTTCTGCCCTTTCGGATCTCGGGCATCATATGACACGAGTTTGAGACGCTTTGGATACTTTTCATTTTTTTGAAAAAATCCTGACCCGCGGGTCACAGTTTTGCCTTCTTTTTCTCTCCTGAGCTGCACTCAGGTTTCTGTAGCTTGTTCAGAATATAGAGCAGGGAAACAGGTTCTGCAAACTTTTTCTGCCCTTTCGGATCTCGGGCATCATATGACACGAGTTTGAGACGCTTTGGATTCTTTTAATTTTTTGAAAAAATCCTTTGTCTCTCCTGAGGTGCACTCAGGTTTCTGTAGCTTGTTCAGAATCTAGAGCAGGGAAACAGGTTCCGCAAACTTTTTCTGCCCTTTCATATCTCGGGCATCATATGATGCGAGTTTGAGACGCTTTGGATACTTTTCATTTTTTTGAAAAAATCCTGACCCGCGGGTCACACTTTTTGCCTTCTTTTTCTCTCCTGAGCTGCACTCAGGTTTCTGCAGCTTGTTCAGAATCGAGAGCAGGGAAACAGGTTCCGCAAACTTTTTCTGCCCTTTCAGATCTCGGGCATCATATGACACGAGTTTGAGACGCTTTGGATACTTTTCATTTTTTTGAAAAAATCCTGACCCGCGGGTCACACTTTTTGCCTTCTTTTTCTCTCCTGAGCTGCACTCAGGTTTCTGCAGCTTGTTCAGAATCTAGAGCAGGGAAACATGTTCCGCAAGCTTTTTCTGCCCTTTCGGATCTCGGGCATCATATGACGCGAGTTTGAGACGCTTTGGATACTTTTCATTTTTTTGAAAAAATCCTGACCCGCGGGTCACACTTTTTGCCTGCTTTTTCTCTCCTGAGCTGCACTCAGGTTTCTGCAGCTTGTTCAGAATCTAGAGCAGGGAAACATGTTCCGCAAACTTTTTCTGCCCTTTCGGATCTCGGGCATGATATGACGCGAGTTTGAGACGCTTTGGATACTTTTCATTTTTTTGAAAAAATCCTGACCCGCGGGTCACACTTTTTGCCTTCTTTTTCTCTCCTGAGCTGCACTCAGGTTTCTGCAGCTTGTTCAGAATCTAGAGCAGGGAAACATGTTCCGCAAGCTTTTTCTGCCCTTTCGGATCTCGGGCATCATATGACGCGAGTTTGAGACGCTTTGGATACTTTTCATTTTTTTGAAAAAATCCTGACCCGCGGGTCACACTTTTTGCCTGCTTTTTCTCTCCTGAGCTGCACTCAGGTTTCTGTAGCTTGTTCAGAATCTAGAGCACTGAAACAGGTTCCGCAAACTTTTTCTGCCCTTTCGGATCTCGGGCATCATATGACACGAGTTTGAGACGCTTTGGATACTTTTCATTTTTTTGAAAAAATCCTGACCCGCGGGTCACACTTTTTGCCTTCTTTTTCTCTCCTGAGCTGCACTCAGGTTTCTGCAGCTTGTTCAGAATATAGAGCAGGGAAACAGGTTCCGCAAACTTTTTCTGCCCTTTCGGATCTCGGGCATCATATGACACGAGTTTGAGACGCTTTGGATACTTTTCATTTTTTTGAAAAAATCCTGACCCGCGGGTCACAGTTTTTGCCTTCTTTTTCTCTCCTGAGCTGCACTCAGGTTTCTGCAGCTTGTTCAGAATCGAGAGCAGGGAAACAGGTTCCGCACACTTTTTCTGCCCTTTCGGATCTCGGGCATCATATGACACGAGTTTGAGACGCTTTGGATACTTTTCATTTTTTTGAAAAAATCCTGACCCACGGGTCACACTTTTTGCCTTCTTTTTCTCTCCTGAGCTGCACTCAGGTTTCTGCAGCTTGTTCAGAATCGAGAGCAGGGAAACAGGTTCCGCAAACTTTTTCTGCCCTTTCGGATCTCGGGCATCATATGACGCGAGTTTGAGACGCTTTGGATACTTTTCATTTTTTTGAAAAAATCCTGACCCGCGGGTCACACTTTTTGCCTGCTTTTTCTCTCCTGAGCTGCACTCAGGTTTCTGTAGCTTGTTCAGAATCTAGAGCACTGAAACAGGTTCCGCAAACTTTTTCTGCCCTTTCGGATCTGGGGCATCATATGACACGAGTTTGAGACGCTTTGGATACTTTTCATTTTTTTGAAAAAATCCTGACCCGCGGGTCACACTTTTTGCCTTCTTTTTCTCTCCTGAGCTGCACTCAGGTTTCTGTAGCTTGTTCAGAATATAGAGCAGGGAAACAGGTTCTGCAAACTTTTTCTGCCCTTTCGGATCTCGGGCATCATATGACACGAGTTTGAGACGCTTTGGATACTTTTCATTTTTTTGAAAAAATCCTGACCCGCGGGTCACACTTTTTGCCTTCTTTTTCTCTCCTGAGCTGCACTCAGGTTTCTGCAGCTTGTTCAGAATCGAGAGCAGGGTACCATGTTCCGCAAGCTTTTTCTGCCCTTTCGGATCTCGGGCATCATATGACGCGAGTTTGAGACGCTTTGGATACTTTTCATTTTTTTGAACAAATCCTGACCCGCGGGTCACACTTTTTGCCTGCTTTTTCTCTCCTGAGCTGCACTCAGGTTTCTGTAGCTTGTTCAGAATATAGAGCACTGAAACAGGTTCCGCAAACTTTTTCTGCCCTTTCAGATCTCGGGCATCATATGACACGAGTTTGAGACGCTTTGGATACTTTTCATTTTTTTGAAAAAATCCTGACCCGCGGGTCACACTTTTTGCCTTCTTTTTCTCTCCTGAGCTGCACTCAGGTTTCTGTAGCTTGTTCAGAATCTAGAGCAGGGAAACAGGTTCCGCAAACTTTTTCTGCCCTTTCGTATCTCGGGCATCATATGACGTGAGTTTGAGACGCTTTGGATACTTTTCATTTTTTTGAAAAAATCCTGACCCGCGGGTCACACTTTTTGCCTGCTTTTTCTCTCCTGAGCTGCATTCAGGTTTCTGCAGCTTGTTCAGAATATAGAGCAGGGAAACAGGTTCCGCAAACTTTTTCTGCCCTTTCGGATCTCGGGCATCATATGACACGAGTTTGAGACGCTTTGGATACTTTTCATTTTTTTGAAAAAATCCTGACCCGCGGTCACACTTTTTGCCATCTTTTTCTCTACTGAGGTGCATTCAGGTTTCTGCAGCTTGTTCTGAATCTAGAGCAGGGAAACAGGTTCCGCAAGCTTTTTAAGCCCTTTCGGATCTCGGGCATCATATGACGTGAGTTTGAGACGCTTTGGATACTTTTCATTTTTTTGAAAAAATCCTGACCCGCGGGTCACACTTTTTGCCTTCTTTTTCTCTCCTGAGGTGCATTCAGGTTTCTGTAGCTTGTTCAGAATCTAGAGCAGGGAAACAGGTTCCGCAAACTTTTTCTGCCCTTTCGGATCTCGGGCATCATATCACACGAGTTTGAGACGCTTTGGATACTTTTCATTTTTTTGAAAAAATCCTGACCCGCGGGTCACACTTTTTGCCTGCTTTTTCTCTCCTGAGCTGCACTCAGGTTTCTGTAGCTTGTTCAGAATCTAGAGCACGGAAACAGGTTCCGCAAACTTTTTCTGCCCTTTTGGATCTCGGGCATCATATCACACGAGTTTGAGACGCTTTGGATACTTTTCATTTTTTTGAAAAAATCCTGACCCAGTGAGTCACACTTTTTTCCTGCTTTTTCTCTCCTGAGCTGCACTCAGGTTTCTATAACTTGTTCAGAATATAGAGGAGGGAAACAGGTTCTGCAAACTTTTTCTGCCCTTTCGGATCTCGGGCATCATATGACACGAGTTTGAGACGCTTTGGATACTTTTCATTTTTTTGAAAAAATCCTGACCCGCGGGTCACACTTTTTGCCTTCTTTTTCTCTCCTGAGCTGCACTCAGGTTTCTGTAGCTTGTTCAGAATCTAGAGCAGGGAAACAGGTTCCGCAAACTTTTTCTGCCCTTTCGTATCTCGGGCATCATATGACGTGAGTTTGAGACGCTTTGGATACTTTTCATTTTTTTGAAAAAATCCTGACCCGCGGGTCACACTTTTTGCCTGCTTTTTCTCTCCTGAGCTGCATTCAGGTTTCTGCAGCTTGTTCAGAATATAGAGCAGGGAAACAGGTTCCGCAAACTTTTTCTGCCCTTTCGGATCTCGGGCATCATATGACACGAGTTTGAGACGCTTTGGATACTTTTCATTTTTTTGAAAAAATCCTGACCCGCGGTCACACTTTTTGCCATCTTTTTCTCTACTGAGGTGCATTCAGGTTTCTGTAGCTTGTTCTGAATCTAGAGCAGGGAAACAGGTTCCGCAAGCTTTTTAAGCCCTTTCGGATCTCGGGCATCATATGACGTGAGTTTGAGACGCTTTGGATACTTTTCATTTTTTTGAAAAAATCCTGACCCGCGGGTCACACTTTTTGCCTTCTTTTTCTCTCCTGAGGTGCATTCAGGTTTCTGTACCTTGTTCAGAATCTAGAGCAGGGAAACAGGTTCCGCAAACTTTTTCTGCCCTTTCGGATCTGGGGCATCATATCACACGAGTTTGAGACGCTTTGGATACTTTTCATTTTTTTGAAAAAATCCTGACCCGCGGGTCACACTTTTTGCCTGCTTTTTCTCTCCTGAGCTGCACTCAGGTTTCTGTAGCTTGTTCAGAATCTAGAGCACGGAAACAGGTTCCGCAAACTTTTTCTGCCCTTTCGGATCTCGGGCATCATATCACACGAGTTTGAGACGCTTTGGATACTTTTCATTTTTTTGAAAAAATCCTGACCCAGTGAGTCACACTTTTTTCCTGCTTTTTCTCTCCTGAGCTGCACTCAGGTTTCTATAACTTGTTCAGAATATAGAGGAGGGAAACAGGTTCTGCAAACTTTTTCTGCCCTTTCGGATCTCGGGCATCATATGACACGAGTTTGAGACGCTTTGGATTCTTTTAATTTTTTGAAAAAATCCTTTTTCTCTCCTGAGGTGCACTCAGGTTTCTGTAGCTTGTTCAGAATCTAGAGCAGGGAAACAGGTTCCGCAAACTTTTTCTGCCCTTTCGTATCTCGGGCATCATATGATGCGAGTTTGAGACGCTTTGGATACTTTTCATTTTTTTGAAAAAATCCTGACCCGTGGGTCACAGTTTTTGCCTTCTTTTTCTCTCCTGAGCTGCACTCAGGTTTCTGCAGCTTGTTCAGAATCTAGAGCAGGGAAACATGTTCCGCAAACTTTTTCTGCCCTTTCGGATCTCGGGCATCATATGACACGAGTTTGAGACGCTTTGGATACTTTTCATTTTTTTGAAAAAATCCTGACCCGCGGGTCACACTTTTTGCCTTCTTTTTCTCTCCTGAGCTGCACTCAGGTTTCTGCAGCTTGTTCAGAATATAGAGCAGGGAAACAGGTTCTGCAAACTTTTTCTGCCCTTTCGGATCTCGGGCATCATATGACACGAGTTTGAGACGCTTTGGATACTTTTCATTTTTTTGAAAAAATCCTGACCCGCGGGTCACACTTTTTGCCTGCTTTTTCTCTACTGAGGTGCATTCAGGTTTCTGTAGCTTGTTCTGAATCTAGAGCAGGGAAACAGGTTCCGCAAACTTTTTCTGCCCTTTCGTATCTCGGGCATCATATGATGCGAGTTTGAGACGCTTTGGATACTTTTCATTTTTTTGAAAAAATCCTGACCCGTGGGTCACAGTTTTTGCCTTCTTTTTCTCTCCTGAGCTGCACTCAGGTTTCTGCAGCTTGTTCAGAATCTAGAGCAGGGAAACATGTTCCGCAAACTTTTTCTGCCCTTTCGGATCTCGGGCATCATATGACACGAGTTTGAGACGCTTTGGATACTTTTCATTTTTTTGAAAAAATCCTGACCCGCGGGTCACACTTTTTGCCTTCTTTTTCTCTCCTGAGCTGCACTCAGGTTTCTGCAGCTTGTTCAGAATATAGAGCAGGGAAACAGGTTCTGCAAACTTTTTCTGCCCTTTCGGATCTCGGGCATCATATGACACGAGTTTGAGACGCTTTGGATACTTTTCATTTTTTTGAAAAAATCCTGACCCGCGGGTCACACTTTCTGCCTGCTTTTTCTCTCCTGAGCTGCACTCAGGTTTCTGCAGCTTGTTCAGAATCTAGAGCAGGGAAACAGGTTCCGCAAACTTTTTCTGCCCTTTCGTATCTCGGGCATCATATGACGCGAGTTTGAGACGCTTTGGATACTTTTCATTTTTTTGAAAAAATCCTGACCCGCGGGTCACACTTTTTGCCTGCTTTTTCTCTACTGAGGTGCATTCAGGTTTCTGTAGCTTGTTCTGAATCTAGAGCAGGGAAACAGGTTCCGCAAACTTTTTCTGCCCTTTCGTATCTCGGGCATAATATGACGTGAGTTTTAGACGCTTTGGATACTTTTCATTTTTTTGAAAAAATCCTGACCCGCGGGTCACACTTTTTGCCTGCTTTTTCTCTCCTGAGCTGCACTCAGGTTTCTGTAGCTTGTTCAGAATCTAGAGCACGGAAACAGGTTCCGCAAACTTTTTCTGCCCTTTCGGATCTCGGGCATCATATCACACGAGTTTGAGACGCTTTGGATACTTTTCATTTTTTTGAAAAAATCCTGACCCAGTGAGTCACACTTTTTTCCTGCTTTTTCTCTCCTGAGCTGCACTCAGGTTTCTATAACTTGTTCAGAATATAGAGGAGGGAAACAGGTTCTGCAAACTTTTTCTGCCCTTTCGGATCTCGGGCATCATATGACACGAGTTTGAGACGCTTTGGATTCTTTTAATTTTTTGAAAAAATCCTTTTTCTCTCCTGAGGTGCACTCAGGTTTCTGTAGCTTGTTCAGAATCTAGAGCAGGGAAACAGGTTCCGCAAACTTTTTCTGCCCTTTCGTATCTCGGGCATCATATGATGCGAGTTTGAGACGCTTTGGATACTTTTCATTTTTTTGAAAAAATCCTGACCCGTGGGTCACAGTTTTTGCCTTCTTTTTCTCTCCTGAGCTGCACTCAGGTTTCTGCAGCTTGTTCAGAATCTAGAGCAGGGAAACATGTTCCGCAAACTTTTTCTGCCCTTTCGGATCTCGGGCATCATATGACACGAGTTTGAGACGCTTTGGATACTTTTCATTTTTTTGAAAAAATCCTGACCCGCGGGTCACACTTTTTGCCTTCTTTTTCTCTCCTGAGCTGCACTCAGGTTTCTGCAGCTTGTTCAGAATATAGAGCAGGGAAACAGGTTCTGCAAACTTTTTCTGCCCTTTCGGATCTCGGGCATCATATGACACGAGTTTGAGACGCTTTGGATACTTTTCATTTTTTTGAAAAAATCCTGACCCGCGGGTCACACTTTCTGCCTGCTTTTTCTCTCCTGAGCTGCACTCAGGTTTCTGCAGCTTGTTCAGAATCTAGAGCAGGGAAACAGGTTCCGCAAACTTTTTCTGCCCTTTCGTATCTCGGGCATCATATGACGCGAGTTTGAGACGCTTTGGATACTTTTCATTTTTTTGAAAAAATCCTGACCCGCGGGTCACACTTTTTGCCTGCTTTTTCTCTACTGAGGTGCATTCAGGTTTCTGTAGCTTTTTCTGAATCTAGAGCAGGGAAACAGGTTCCGCAAACTTTTTCTGCCCTTTCGTATCTCGGGCATAATATGACGTGAGTTTTAGACGCTTTGGATACTTTTCATTTTTTTGAAAAAATCCTGACCCGCGGGTCACACTTTTTTCCTGCTTTTTCTCTCCTGAGGTGCACTCAGGTTTCTGTAGCTTGTTCAGAATCTAGAGCAGGGAAACAGGTTCCGCAAACTTTTTCTGCCCTTTCGTATCTCGGGCATCATATGACGCGAGTTTGAGACGCTTTGGATACTTTTCATTTTTTTGAAAAATTCCTGACCCGCGGGTCACACTTTTTGCCTACTTTTTCTCTCCTGAGCTGCACTCAGGTTTCTGCAGCTTGTTCAGAATCTAGAGCAGGGAAACAGGTTCCGCAAACTTTTTCTGCCCTTTCGGATCTCGGACATCATATGACGCGAGTTTGAGACGCTTTGGATACTTTTCATTTTTTTGAAAAAATCCTGACCCGCGGGTCACACTTTTTGCCTTCTTTTTCTCTCCTGAGCTGCACTCAGGTTTCTGTAGCTTGTTCAGAATATAGAGCAGGGAAACAGGTTCTGCAAACTTTTTCTGCCCTTTCGGATCTCGGGCATCATATGACACGAGTTTGAGACGCTTTGGATACTTTTCATTTTTTTGAAAAAATCCTGACCCGCGGGTCACACTTTTTGCCTTCTTTTTCTCTCCTGAGCTGCACTCAGGTTTCTGCAGCTTGTTCAGAATCTAGAGCAGGGTACCATGTTCCGCAAGCTTTTTCTGCCCTTTCGGATCTCGGGCATCATATGACGCGAGTTTGAGACGCTTTGGATACTTTTCATTTTTTTGAACAAATCCTGACCCGCGGGTCACACTTTTTGCCTGCTTTTTCTCTCCTGAGCTGCACTCAGGTTTCTGTAGCTTGTTCAGAATATAGAGCTCTGAAACAGGTTCCGCAAACTTTTTCTGCCCTTTCAGATCTCGGGCATCATATGACACGAGTTTGAGACGCTTTGGATACTTTTCATTTTTTTGAAAAAATCCTGACCCGCGGGTCACACTTTTTGCCTTCTTTTTCTCTCCTGAGCTGCACTCAGGTTTCTGTAGCTTGTTCAGAATCTAGAGCAGGGAAACAGGTTCCGCAAACTTTTTCTGCCCTTTCGTATCTCGGGCATCATATGACGTGAGTTTGAGACGCTTTGGATACTTTTCATTTTTTTGAAAAAATCCTGACCCGCGGGTCACACTTTTTGCCTGCTTTTTCTCTCCTGAGCTGCATTCAGGTTTCTGCAGCTTGTTCAGAATATAGAGCAGGGAAACAGGTTCCGCAAACTTTTTCTGCCCTTTCGGATCTCGGGCATCATATGACACGAGTTTGAGACGCTTTGGATACTTTTCATTTTTTTGAAAAAATCCTGACCCGCGGTCACACTTTTTGCCATCTTTTTCTCTACTGAGGTGCATTCAGGTTTCTGCAGCTTGTTCTGAATCTAGAGCAGGGAAACAGGTTCCGCAAGCTTTTTAAGCCCTTTCGGATCTCGGGCATCATATGACGTGAGTTTGAGACGCTTTGGATACTTTTCATTTTTTTGAAAAAATCCTGACCCGCGGGTCACACTTTTTGCCTTCTTTTTCTCTCCTGAGGTGCATTCAGGTTTCTGTAGCTTGTTCAGAATCTAGAGCAGGGAAACAGGTTCCGCAAACTTTTTCTGCCCTTTCGGATCTCGGGCATCATATCACACGAGTTTGAGACGCTTTGGATACTTTTCATTTTTTTGAAAAAATCCTGACCCGCGGGTCACACTTTTTGCCTGCTTTTTCTCTCCTGAGCTGCACTCAGGTTTCTGTAGCTTGTTCAGAATCTAGAGCACGGAAACAGGTTCCGCAAACTTTTTCTGCCCTTTCGGATCTCGGGCATCATATCACACGAGTTTGAGACGCTTTGGATACTTTTCATTTTTTTGAAAAAATCCTGACCCAGTGAGTCACAATTTTTCCTGCTTTTTCTCTCCTGAGCTGCACTCAGGTTTCTATAACTTGTTCAGAATATAGAGGAGGGAAACAGGTTCTGCAAACTTTTTCTGCCCTTTCGGATCTCGGGCATCATATGACACGAGTTTGAGACGCTTTGGATACTTTTCATTTTTTTGAAAAAATCCTGACCCGCGGGTCACACTTTTTGCCTTCTTTTTCTCTCCTTTGCTGCACTCAGGTTTCTGCAGCTTGTTCAGAATCTAGAGCAGGGAAACAGGTTCCGCAAACTTTTTCTGCCCTTTCGGATCTCAGGCATCATATAACGCGCAGTTTGAGACGCTTGGAAACTTTTCATTTTTTTGAAAAAATCCTGACCCGCGGGTCACACTTTTTGCCTTCTTTTTCTCTCCTGAGCAGCACTCAGGTTTCTTGTAGCTTGTTCAAAATCTAGAGCAGGGAAACAGGTTCCGCAAACTTTTTCTGCCCTTTTGGATCTCGGGCATCATATGATGCTAGTTTCAGACGCTTTGGATACTTTTGATTTTTTTGAAAAAATCCTGACCCGCGGGTCACACTTTTTTCCTGCTTTTTCTCTCCTGAGATGCACTCAGGTTTCTGCAGCTTGTTCAGAATCTAGAGCAGGGAAACAGGTTCCGCAAACTTTTTCTGCCCTTTCGGATCTCGGGCATCATATGACACGAGTTTGAGACGCTTTGGATACTTTTCATTTTTTTGAAAAAATCCTGACCTGCGGGTCACTGTTTTTGCCTTTTTTTCTCTCCTGAGGTGCACTCAGGTTTCTGCAGCTTGTTCAGAATCTAGAGCAGGGAAACAGGTTCCGCAATCTTTTTCTGCCCTTTCGGATCTCGGGCATCATATGAGACGAGTTTGAGACGCTTTGGATACTTTTCATTTTTTTGAAAAAATCCTGACCCGCGGGTCACACTTTTTGCCTTTTTTTCTCTCCTGAGGTGCACTCAGGTTTCTGCAGCTTGTTCAGAATCTAGAGCAGGGAAACAGGTTCCGCAAACTTTTTCTGCCTTTTCGGATCTCGGGCATCATATGACTCGAGTTTGAGACGCTTTGGATACTTTTCATTTTTTTGAAAAAATCCTGACCCGCGGGTCACACTTTTTTCCTGCCTTTTCTCTCCTGAGCTGCACTCAGGTTTCTGCAACTTGTTCAGTATCTAGAGCAGGGAAACAGGTTCCACAAAGTTTTTCTGACCTTTTGGATCTCGGGCATCATATGACGCGAGTTTGAGACGCGTTGGATACTTTTCATTTTTTTGAAAACATCCTGACCCGCGGGTCACACTTTTTGCCTGCTTTTTCTCTCCTGAGGTGCACTCAGGTTTCTTGTAGCTTGTTCAGAATCTAGAGCAGGGAAACAGGTTCTGCAAACTTTTTCAGCCCTTTCGGATCTCGGGCATGATATGACACGAGTTTGAGACGCTTTGGATACTTTTCATTTTTTTGAAAAAATCCTGACCCGCGGGTCACACTTTTTGCCTTTTTTTCTCTCCTGAGGTGCACTCAGGTTTCTGCAGCTTGTTCAGAATCGAGAGCAGGGAAACAGGTTCCGCAAACTTTTTCTGCCCTTTCGGATCTCGGGCATCATATGACACGAGTTTGAGACACTTTGGATACTTTTCATTTTTTTGAAAAAATCCTCACCCGCGGGTCACACTTTTTGCGTTCTATTTCTGTCCTGAGCTGCACTCAGGTTTCTGCAGCTTGTTCAGAATCTAGAGCAGGGAAACAGGTTCCGCAAACTTTTTCTGCCCTTTCAGATCTCGGGCATCATATGATATGAGTTTGAGACGTATGGATACTTTTCCTTTTTTTGAAAAAATCCTGACCCGCGGGTCACACTTTTTGACTTCTTTTTCTCTCCTTTGCTGCACTCAGGTTTCTTGTAGCTTGTTCAAAATCTAGAGGAGGGAAACAGGTTCCGCAAACTTTTTCTGCCCTTTTGGATCTCGGGCATCATATGATGCTAGTTTCAGACGCTTTGGATACTTTTGATTTTTTTGAAAAAATCCTGACCCGCGGGTCACACTTTTTTCCTGCTTTTTCTCTCCTGAGATGCACTCAGGTTTCTGCAGCTTGTTCAGAATCTAGAGCAGGGAAACAGGTTCGGCAAACTTTTTCTGCCCTTTCGGATCTCGGGCATCATATGACACGAGTTTGAGACACTTTGGATACTTTTCATTTTTTTGAAAAAATCCTGACCTGCGGGTCACACTTTTTGCCTTTTTTTCTCTCCTGAGGTGCACTCAGGTTTCTGCAGCTTGTTCAGAATCTAGAGCAGGGAAACAGGTTCTGCAAACTTTTTCAGCCCTTTCGGATCTCGGGCATCATATGACACGAGTTTGAGACGCTTTGGATACTTTTCAATTTTTGAAAAAATCCTGACCCGCGGGTCACACTTTTTTCCTGCTGTTTCTCTCCTGAGCTGCACTCAGGTTTCTGCAGCTTGTTCAGAATCTAGAGCAGGGAAACAGGTTCCGCAAACTTTTTCTGCCCTTTCGGATCTCGGGCATCATATGATGCGAGTTTGAGACGCTTTGGATACTTTTGATTTTTTTGAAAAAATGCTGACCCGCGGGTCACAGTTTTTGCCTTCTTTTTCTCTCCTGAGCTGGACTCAGGTTTCTGCAGCTTGTTCAGAATCTAGAGCAGGGAAACAGGTTCCGCAAACTTTTTCTGCCCTTTCGGATCTCGGGCATCATATGACACGAGTTTGAGACGCTTTGGATACTTTTCATTTTTTTGAAAAACTCCTGACCCCGCGGGTCACACTTTTTGCCTTTTTTTCTCTCCGGAGGTGCACTCAGGTTTCTGCAGCTTGTTCAGAATCGAGAGCAGGGAAACAGGTTCCGCAAACTTTTTCTGCCCTTTCGGATCTCGGGCATCATATGACACGAGTTTCAGACACTTTGGATACTTTTCATTTTTTTGAAAAAATCCTCACCCGCGGGTCACACTTTTTGCGTTCTATTTCTGTCCTGAGCTGCACTCAGGTTTCTGCAGCTTGTTCAGAATCTAGAGCAGGGAAACAGGTTCCGCAAACTTTTTCTGCCCTTTTGGATCTCGGGCATCATATGATGCTAGTTTCAGACGCTTTGGATACTTTTGATTTTTTTGAAAAAATCCTGACCCGCGGGTCACACTTTTTTCCTGCTTTTTCTCTCCTGAGATGCACTCAGGTTTCTGCAGCTTGTTCAGAATCTAGAGCAGGGAAACAGGTTCTGCAAACTTTTTCAGCCCTTTCGGATCTCGGGCATCATATGACACGAGTTTGAGACGCTTTGGATACTTTTCATTTTTTTGAAAAAATCCTGACCCGCGGGTCACACTTTTTTCCTGCTTTTTCTCTCCTTTGCTGCACTCAGGTTTCTGCAGCTTGTTCAGAATCTAGAGCAGGTAAACAGGTTCCGCAAACTTTTTCTGCCCTTTCGGATCTCGGGCATCATATCACACGAGTTTGAGACCCTTTGGATACTTTTCATTTTTTTGAAAACATCCTGACCCGCGGGTCACACTTTTTGCCTGCTTTTTCTCTCCTGAGGTGCACTCAGGTTTCTTGTAGCTTGTTCAGAATCTAGAGCAGGGAAACAGGTTCCGCAAACTTTTTCAGCCCTTTCGGATCTCGGGCATCATATGACACGAGTTTGAGACGCTTTGGATACTTTTCATTTTTTTGAAAAAATCCTGACCCGCGGGTCACACTTTTTTCCTGCTTTTTCTCTCCTGAGCTGCACTCAGGTTTCTGCAGATTGTTCAGAATCTAGAGCAGGTAAACAGGTTCCGCAAACTTTTTCTGCCCTTTCGGATCTCGGGCATCATATGACACGAGTTTGAGACGCTTTGGATACTTTTCATTTTTTTGAAAAACTCCTGACCCCGCGGGTCACACTTTTTGCCTTTTTTTCTCTCCTGAGGTGCACTCAGGTTTCTGCAGCTTGTTCAGAATCTAGAGCAGGGAAACAGGTTCCGCAAACTTTTTCTGCCCTTTCGGATCTCGGGCATCATATGACACGAGTTTGAGACACTTTGGATACTTTTCCTTTTTTTGAAAAAATCCTGACCCGCGGGTCACACTTTTTGACTTCTTTTTCTCTCCTTTGCTGCACTCAGGTTTCTGCAGCTTGTTCAGAATCTAGAGCAGGTAAACAGGTTCCGCAAACTTTTTCTGCCCTTTCGGATCTCGGGCATCATATCACACGAGTTTGAGACCCTTTGGATACTTTTCATTTTTTTGAAAAAATATTGACCCGCGGGTCACACTTTTTGCCTGCTTTTTCTCTCCTGAGCTGCACTCAGGTTTCTGCAGCTTGTTCAGAATCTAGAGCAGGGAAACAGGTTCCGCAAACTTTTTCTGCCTTTTCGGATCTCAGGCATCATATAACGCGCAATTTGAGACGCTTGGAAACTTTTCATTTTTTTGAAAAAATCCTGACCCGCGGGTCACACTTTTTGCCTTCTTTTTCTCTCTTGAGCAGCACTCAGGTTTCTTGTAGCTTGTTCAAAATCTAGAGCAGGGAAACAGGTTCCGCAAACTTTTTCTGCCCTTTTGGATCTCGGGCATCATATGATGCTAGTTTCAGACGCTTTGGATACTTTTGATTTTTTTGAAAAAATCCTGACCCGCGGGTCACACTTTTTTCCTGCTTTTTCTCTCCTGAGATGTACTCAGGTTTCTGCAGCTTGTTCAGAATCTAGAGCAGGGAAACAGGTTCCGCAAACTTTTTCTGCCCTTTCGGATCTCGGGCATCATATGACACGAGTTTGAGACGCTTTGGATACTTTTCATTTTTTTGAAAAAATCCTGACCTGCGGGTCACACTTTTTGCCTTTTTTTCTCTCCTGAGGTGCACTCAGGTTTCTGCAGCTTGTTCAGAATCTAGAGCAGGGAAACAGGTTCCGCAAACTTTTTCTGCCCTTTCGGATCTCGGGCATCATATGACACGAGTTTGAGACACTTTGGATACTTTTCATTTTTTTGAAAAAATACTGACCTGCGGGTCACACTTTTTGCCTTTTTTTCTCTCCTGAGGTGCACTCAGGTTTCTGCAGCTTGTTCAGAATCTAGAGCAGGGAAACAGGTTCCGCAAACTTTTTCTGCCCTTTCGGATCTCGGGCATCATATGACACGAGTTTCAGACACTTTGGATACTTTTCATTTTTTTGAAAAAATACTGACCCGCGGGTCACACTTTTTGCGTTCTTTTTCTCTCCTGAGCTGCACTCAGGTTTCTGCAGCTTGTTCAGAATCTAAAGCAGGGAAACAGGTTCCGCAATCTTTTTCTGCCCTTTCGGATCTCGGGCATCATATGACATGAGTTTGAGACGTTTGGATACTTTTCCTTTTTTTGAAAAAATCCTGACCCGCTGGTCACAGTTTTTGCCTTCTTTTTCTCTCCTGAGCTGCACTCAGGTTTCTGCAGCTTGTTCAGAATCTAGAGCAGGGAAACAGGTTCCGCAAACTTTTTCTGCCCTTTTGGATCTCGGGCATCATATGATGCTAGTTTCAGACGCTTTGGATACTTTTGATTTTTTTGAAAAAATCCTGACCCGCGGGTCACACTTTTTTCCTGCTTTTTCTCTCCTGAGATGCACTCAGGTTTCTGCAGCTTGTTCAGAATCTAGAGCAGGGAAACAGGTTCCGCAAACTTTTTCTGCCCTTTCGGATCTCGGGCATCATATAATATGAGTTTGAGACGTTTGGATACTTTTCCTTTTTTTGAAAAAATCCTGACCCGCGGGTCACACATTTTGACTTCTTTTTCTCTCCTTTGCTGCACTCAGGTTTCTGCAGCTTGTTCAGAATCTAGAGCAGGGAAACAGGTTCCGCAAACTTTTTCTGCCGTTTCGGATCTCAGGCATCATATAACGCGCAGTTTGAGACGCTTGGAAACTTTTCATTTTTTTGAAAAAATCCTGACCCGCGGGTCACACTTTTTGCCTTCTTTTTCTCTCCTGAGCAGCACTCAGGTTTCTTGTAGCTTGTTCAAAATCTAGAGCAGGGAAACAGGTTCCGCAAACTTTTTCTGCCCTTTTGGATCTCGGGCATCATATGATGCTAGTTTCAGACGCTTTGGATACTTTTGATTTTTTTGAAAAAATCCTGACCCGCGGGTCACACTTTTTTCCTGCTTTTTCTCTCCTGAGATGCACTCAGGTTTCTGCAGCTTGTTCAGAATCTAGAGCAGGGAAACAGGTTCCGCAAACTTTTTCTGCCCTTTCGGATCTCGGGCATCATATGACACGAGTTTGAGACGCTTTGGATACTTTTCATTTTTTTGAAAAAATCCTGACCTGCGGGTCACTGTTTTTGCCTTTTTTTCTCTCCTGAGGTGCACTCAGGTTTCTGCAGCTTGTTCAGAATCTAGAGCAGGGAAACAGGTTCCGCAATCTTTTTCTGCCCTTTCGGATCTCGGGCATCATATGACACGAGTTTGAGACGCTTTGGATACTTTTCATTTTTTTGAAAAAATCCTGACCCGCGGGTCACACTTTTTGCCTTTTTTTCTCTCCTGAGGTGCACTCAGGTTTCTGCAGCTTGTTCAGAATCTAGAGCAGGGAAACAGGTTCCGCAAACTTTTTCTGCCTTTTCGGATCTCGGGCATCATATGACTCGAGTTTGAGACGCTTTGGATACTTTTCATTTTTTTGAAAAAATCCTGACCCGCGGGTCACACTTTTTTCCTGCCTTTTCTCTCCTGAGCTGCACTCAGGTTTCTGCAACTTGTTCAGTATCTAGAGCAGGGAAACAGGTTCCACAAACTTTTTCTGCCCTTTTGGATCTCGGGCATCATATGACGCGAGTTTGAGACGCTTTGGATACTTTTCATTTTTTTGAAAACATCCTGACCCGCGGGTCACACTTTTTGCCTGCTTTTTCTCTCCTGAGATGCACTCAGGTTTCTGCAGCTTGTTCAGAATCTAGAGCAGGGAAACAGGTTCCGCAAACTTTTTCTGCCCTTTCGGATCTCGGGCATCATATGACACGAGTTTGAGACGCTTTGGATACTTTTCATTTTTTTGAAAAACTCCTGACCCCGCGGGTCACACTTTTTGCCTTTTTTTCTCTCCTGAGGTGCACTCAGGTTTCTGCAGCTTGTTCAGAATCGAGAGCAGGGAAACAGGTTCCGCAAACTTTTTCTGCCCTTTCGGATCTCGGGCATCATATGACACGAGTTTGAGACACTTTGGATACTTTTCATTTTTTTGAAAAAATCCTCACCCGCGGGTCACACTTTTTGCGTTCTATTTCTGTCCTGAGCTGCACTCAGGTTTCTGCAGCTTGTTCAGAATCTAGAGCAGGGAAACAGGTTCCGCAAACTTTTTCTGCCCTTTCAGATCTCGGGCATCATATGATATGAGTTTGAGACGTTTGGATACTTTTCCTTTTTTTGAAAAAATCCTGACCCGCGGGTCACACTTTTTGACTTCTTTTTCACTCCTTTGCTGCACTCAGGTTTCTGCAGCTTGTTCAGAATCTAGAGCAGGTAAACAGGTTCCGCAAACTTTTTCTGCCCTTTCGGATCTCGGGCATCATATCACACGAGTTTGAGACCCTTTGGATACTTTTCATTTTTTTGAAAAAATCCTGACCCGCGGATCACACTTTTTGCCTGCTTTTTCTCTCCTGAGCTGCACTCAGGTTTCTGCAGCTTGTTCAGAATCTAGAGCAGGGAAACAGGTTCCGCAAACTTTTTCTGCCCTTTCGGATCTCAGGCATCATATAATGCGCAGTTTGAGACGCTTGGAAACTTTTCATTTTTTTGAAAAAATCCTGACCCGCGGGTCACACTTTTTGCCTTCTTTTTCTCTCCTGAGCAGCACTCAGGTTTCTTGTAGCTTGTTCAAAATCTAGAGGAGGGAAACAGGTTCCGCAAACTTTTTCTGCCCTTTTGGATCTCGGGCATCATATGATGCTAGTTTCAGACGCTTTGGATACTTTTGATTTTTTTGAAAAAATCCTGACCCGCGGGTCACACTTTTTTCCTGCTTTTTCTCTCCTGAGATGCACTCAGGTTTCTGCAGCTTGTTCAGAATCTAGAGCAGGGAAACAGGTTCCGCAAACTTTTTCTGCCCTTTCGGATCTCGGGCATCATATGACACGAGTTTGAGACACTTTGGATACTTTTCATTTTTTTGAAAAAATCCTGACCCGCGGGTCACACTTTTTGCCTTTTTTTCTCTCCTGAGGTGCACTCAGGTTTCTGCAGCTTGTTCAGAATCTAGAGCAGGGAAACAGGTTCTGCAAACTTTTTCAGCCCTTTTGGATCTCGGGCATCATATGACACGAGTTTGAGACGCTTTGGATACTTTTCATTTTTTTGAAAAAATCCTGACCCGCGGGTCACACTTTTTTCCTGCTTTTTCTCTCCTGAGCTGCACTCAGGTTTCTGCAGCTTGTTCAGAATCTAGAGCAGGGAAACAGGTTCCGCAAACTTTTTCTGCCCTTTCGGATCTCGGGCATCATATGATGCGAGTTTGAGACGCTTTGGATACTTTTCATTTTTTTGAAAAAATCCTGACCCGCGGGTCACACTTTTTGCCTTTTTTTCTCTCCTGAGGTGCACTCAGGTTTCTGCAGCTTGTTCAGAATCTAGAGCAGGGAAACAGGTTCCGCAAACTTTTTCTGCCTTTTCGGATCTCGGGCATCATATGACTCGAGTTTGAGACGCTTTGGATACTTTTCATTTTTTTGAAAAAATCCTGACCCGCGGGTCACACTTTTTTCCTGCCTTTTCTCTCCTGAGCTGCACTCAGGTTTCTGCAACTTGTTCAGTATCTAGAGCAGGGAAACAGGTTCCACAAACTTTTTCTGCCCTTTTGGATCTCGGGCATCATATGACGCGAGTTTGAGACGCTTTGGATACTTTTCATTTTTTTGAAAACATCCTGACCCGCGGGTCACACTTTTTGCCTGCTTTTTCTCTCCTGAGATGCACTCAGGTTTCTGCAGCTTGTTCAGAATCTAGAGCAGGGAAACAGGTTCCGCAAACTTTTTCTGCCCTTTCGGATCTCGGGCATCATATGACACGAGTTTGAGACGCTTTGGATACTTTTCATTTTTTTGAAAAACTCCTGACCCCGCGGGTCACACTTTTTGCCTTTTTTTCTCTCCTGAGGTGCACTCAGGTTTCTGCAGCTTGTTCAGAATCGAGAGCAGGGAAACAGGTTCCGCAAACTTTTTCTGCCCTTTCGGATCTCGGGCATCATATGACACGAGTTTGAGACACTTTGGATACTTTTCATTTTTTTGAAAAAATCCTCACCCGCGGGTCACACTTTTTGCGTTCTATTTCTGTCCTGAGCTGCACTCAGGTTTCTGCAGCTTGTTCAGAATCTAGAGCAGGGAAACAGGTTCCGCAAACTTTTTCTGCCCTTTCAGATCTCGGGCATCATATGATATGAGTTTGAGACGTTTGGATACTTTTCCTTTTTTTGAAAAAATCCTGACCCGCGGGTCACACTTTTTGACTTCTTTTTCTCTCCTTTGCTGCACTCAGGTTTCTGCAGCTTGTTCAGAATCTAGAGCAGGTAAACAGGTTCCGCAAACTTTTTCTGCCCTTTCGGATCTCGGGCATCATATCACACGAGTTTGAGACCCTTTGGATACTTTTCATTTTTTTGAAAAAATCCTGACCCGCGGATCACACTTTTTGCCTGCTTTTTCTCTCCTGAGCTGCACTCAGGTTTCTGCAGCTTGTTCAGAATCTAGAGCAGGGAAACAGGTTCCGCAAACTTTTTCTGCCCTTTCGGATCTCAGGCATCATATAATGCGCAGTTTGAGACGCTTGGAAACTTTTCATTTTTTTGAAAAAATCCTGACCCGCGGGTCACACTTTTTGCCTTCTTTTTCTCTCCTGAGCAGCACTCAGGTTTCTTGTAGCTTGTTCAAAATCTAGAGGAGGGAAACAGGTTCCGCAAACTTTTTCTGCCCTTTTGGATCTCGGGCATCATATGATGCTAGTTTCAGACGCTTTGGATACTTTTGATTTTTTTGAAAAAATCCTGACCCGCGGGTCACACTTTTTTCCTGCTTTTTCTCTCCTGAGATGCACTCAGGTTTCTGCAGCTTGTTCAGAATCTAGAGCAGGGAAACAGGTTCCGCAAACTTTTTCTGCCCTTTCGGATCTCGGGCATCATATGACACGAGTTTGAGACACTTTGGATACTTTTCATTTTTTTGAAAAAATCCTGACCCGCGGGTCACACTTTTTGCCTTTTTTTCTCTCCTGAGGTGCACTCAGGTTTCTGCAGCTTGTTCAGAATCTAGAGCAGGGAAACAGGTTCTGCAAACTTTTTCAGCCCTTTTGGATCTCGGGCATCATATGACACGAGTTTGAGACGCTTTGGATACTTTTCATTTTTTTGAAAAAATCCTGACCCGCGGGTCACACTTTTTTCCTGCTTTTTCTCTCCTGAGCTGCACTCAGGTTTCTGCAGCTTGTTCAGAATCTAGAGCAGGGAAACAGGTTCCGCAAACTTTTTCTGCCCTTTCGGATCTCGGGCATCATATGATGCGAGTTTGAGACGCTTTGGATACTTTTGATTTTTTTGAAAAAATGCTGACCCGCGGGTCACAGTTTTTGCCTTCTTTTTCTCTCCTGAGCTGCACTCAGGTTTCTGCAGCTTGTTCAGAATCTAGAGCAGGGAAACAGGTTCTGCAAACTTTTTCAGCCCTTTTGGATCTCGGGCATCATATGACACGAGTTTGAGACGCTTTGGATACTTTTCATTTTTTTGAAAAAATCCTGACCCGCGGGTCACACTTTTTTCCTGCTTTTTCTCTCCTGAGCTGCACTCAGGTTTCTGCAGCTTGTTCAGAATCTAGAGCAGGGAAACAGGTTCCGCAAACTTTTTCTGCCCTTTCGGATCTCGGGCATCATATGATGCGAGTTTGAGACGCTTTGGATACTTTTGATTTTTTTGAAAAAATGCTGACCCGCGGGTCACAGTTTTTGCCTTCTTTTTCTCTCCTGAGCTGCACTCAGGTTTCTGCAGCTTGTTCAGAATCTAGAGCAGGGAAACAGGTTCCGCAAACTTTTTCTGCCCTTTCGGATCTCGGGCATCATATGACACGAGTTTGAGACGCTTTGGATACTTTTCATTTTTTTGAAAAACTCCTGACCCCGCGGGTCACACTTTTTGCCTTTTTTTCTCTCCTGAGGTGCACTCAGGTTTCTGCAGCTTGTTCAGAATCGAGAGCAGGGAAACAGGTTCCGCAAACTTTTTCTGCCCTTTCGGATCTCGGGCATCATATGACACGAGTTTGAGACACTTTGGATACTTTTCATTTGTTTGAAAAAATCCTCACCCGCGGGTCACACTTTTTGCGTTCTATTTCTGTCCTGAGCTGCACTCAGGTTTCTGCAGCTTGTTCAGAATCTAGAGCAGGGAAACAGGTTCCGCAAACTTTTTCTGCCCTTTCGGATCTCGGGCATCATATGATATGAGTTTGAGACGTTTGGATACTTTTCCTTTTTTTGAAAAAATCCTGACCCGCGGGTCACACTTTTTGACTTCTTTTTCTCTCCTTTGCTGCACTCAGGTTTCTGCAGCTTGTTCAGAATCTAGAGCAGGTAAACAGGTTCCGCAAACTTTTTCTGCCCTTTCGGATCTCGGGCATCATATCACACGAGTTTGAGACCCTTTGGATACTTTTCATTTTTTTGAAAAAATCCTGACCCGCGGGTCACACTTTTTGCCTGCTTTTTCTCTCCTGAGCTGCACTCAGGTTTCTGCAGCTTGTTCAGAATCTAGAGCAGGGAAACAGGTTCCGCAAACTTTTTCTGCCCTTTCGGATCTCAGGCATCATATAATACGCAGTTTGAGACGCTTGGAAACTTTTCATTTTTTTGAAAAAATCCTGACCCGCGGTCACACTTTTTGCCATCTTTTTCTCTACTGAGGTGCATTCAGGTTTCTGCAGCTTGTTCTGAATCTAGAGCAGGGAAACAGGTTCCGCAAGCTTTTTAAGCCCTTTCGGATCTCGGGCATCATATGACGTGAGTTTGAGACGCTTTGGATACTTTTCATTTTTTTGAAAAAATCCTGACCCGCGGGTCACACTTTTTGCCTTCTTTTTCTCTCCTGAGGTGCATTCAGGTTTCTGTAGCTTGTTCAGAATCTAGAGCAGGGAAACAGGTTCCGCAAACTTTTTCTGCCCTTTCGGATCTCGGGCATCATATCACACGAGTTTGAGACGCTTTGGATACTTTTCATTTTTTTGAAAAAATCCTGACCCGCGGGTCACACTTTTTGCCTGCTTTTTCTCTCCTGAGCTGCACTCAGGTTTCTGTAGCTTGTTCAGAATCTAGAGCACGGAAACAGGTTCCGCAAACTTTTTCTGCCCTTTCGGATCTCGGGCATCATATCACACGAGTTTGAGACGCTTTGGATACTTTTCATTTTTTTGAAAAAATCCTGACCCAGTGAGTCACAATTTTTCCTGCTTTTTCTCTCCTGAGCTGCACTCAGGTTTCTATAACTTGTTCAGAATATAGAGGAGGGAAACAGGTTCTGCAAACTTTTTCTGCCCTTTCGGATCTCGGGCATCATATGACACGAGTTTGAGACGCTTTGGATACTTTTCATTTTTTTGAAAAAATCCTGACCCGCGGGTCACACTTTTTGCCTTCTTTTTCTCTCCTGAGCTGCACTCAGGTTTCTGTAGCTTGTTCAGAATCTAGAGCAGGGAAACAGGTTCCGCAAACTTTTTCTGCCCTTTCGTATCTCGGGCATCATATGACGTGAGTTTGAGACGCTTTGGATACTTTTCATTTTTTTGAAAAAATCCTGACCCGCGGGTCACACTTTTTGCCTGCTTTTTCTCTCCTGAGCTGCATTCAGGTTTCTGCAGCTTGTTCAGAATATAGAGCAGGGAAACAGGTTCCGCAAACTTTTTCTGCCCTTTCGGATCTCGGGCATCATATGACACGAGTTTGAGACGCTTTGGATACTTTTCATTTTTTTGAAAAAATCCTGACCCGCGGTCACACTTTTTGCCATCTTTTTCTCTACTGAGGTGCATTCAGGTTTCTGTAGCTTGTTCTGAATCTAGAGCAGGGAAACAGGTTCCGCAAGCTTTTTAAGCCCTTTCGGATCTCGGGCATCATATGACGTGAGTTTGAGACGCTTTGGATACTTTTCATTTTTTTGAAAAAATCCTGACCCGCGGGTCACACTTTTTGCCTTCTTTTTCTCTCCTGAGGTGCATTCAGGTTTCTGTAGCTTGTTCAGAATCTAGAGCAGGGAAACAGGTTCCGCAAACTTTTAATGCCCTTTCGGATCTGGGGCATCATATCACACGAGTTTGAGACGCTTTGGATACTTTTCATTTTTTTGAAAAAATCCTGACCCGCGGGTCACACTTTTTGCCTGCTTTTTCTCTCCTGAGCTGCACTCAGGTTTCTGTAGCTTGTTCAGAATCTAGAGCACGGAAACAGGTTCCGCAAACTTTTTCTGCCCTTTCGGATCTCGGGCATCATATGACACGAGTTTGAGACGCTTTGGATACTTTTCATTTTTTTGAAAAAATCCTGACCCGCGGTCACACTTTTTGCCATCTTTTTCTCTACTGAGGTGCATTCAGGTTTCTGTAGCTTGTTCTGAATCTAGAGCAGGGAAACAGGTTCCGCAAGCTTTTTAAGCCCTTTCGGATCTCGGGCATCATATGACGTGAGTTTGAGACGCTTTGGATACTTTTCATTTTTTTGAAAAAATCCTGACCCGCGGGTCACACTTTTTGCCTTCTTTTTCTCTCCTGAGGTGCATTCAGGTTTCTGTAGCTTGTTCAGAATCTAGAGCAGGGAAACAGGTTCCGCAAACTTTTTCTGCCCTTTCGGATCTGGGGCATCATATCACACGAGTTTGAGACGCTTTGGATACTTTTCATTTTTTTGAAAAAATCCTGACCCAGTGAGTCACACTTTTTTCCTGCTTTTTCTCTCCTGAGCTGCACTCAGGTTTCTATAACTTGTTCAGAATATAGAGGAGGGAAACAGGTTCTGCAAACTTTTTCTGCCCTTTCGGATCTCGGGCATCATATGACACGAGTTTGAGACGCTTTGGATTCTTTTAATTTTTTGAAAAAATCCTTTTTCTCTCCTGAGGTGCACTCAGGTTTCTGTAGCTTGTTCAGAATCTAGAGCAGGGAAACAGGTTCCGCAAACTTTTTCTGCCCTTTCGTATCTCGGGCATCATATGATGCGAGTTTGAGACGCTTTGGATACTTTTCATTTTTTTGAAAAAATCCTGACCCGTGGGTCACAGTTTTTGCCTTCTTTTTCTCTCCTGAGCTGCACTCAGGTTTCTGCAGCTTGTTCAGAATCTAGAGCAGGGAAACATGTTCCGCAAACTTTTTCTGCCCTTTCGGATCTCGGGCATCATATGACACGAGTTTGAGACGCTTTGGATACTTTTCATTTTTTTGAAAAAATCCTGACCCGCGGGTCACACTTTTTGCCTTCTTTTTCTCTCCTGAGCTGCACTCAGGTTTCTGCAGCTTGTTCAGAATATAGAGCAGGGAAACAGGTTCTGCAAACTTTTTCTGCCCTTTCGGATCTCGGGCATCATATGACACGAGTTTGAGACGCTTTGGATACTTTTCATTTTTTTGAAAAAATCCTGACCCGCGGGTCACACTTTCTGCCTGCTTTTTCTCTCCTGAGCTGCACTCAGGTTTCTGCAGCTTGTTCAGAATCTAGAGCAGGGAAACAGGTTCCGCAAACTTTTTCTGCCCTTTCGTATCTCGGGCATCATATGACGCGAGTTTGAGACGCTTTGGATACTTTTCATTTTTTTGAAAAAATCCTGACCCGCGGGTCACACTTTTTGCCTGCTTTTTCTCTACTGAGGTGCATTCAGGTTTCTGTAGCTTGTTCTGAATCTAGAGCAGGGAAACAGGTTCCGCAAACTTTTTCTGCCCTTTCGTATCTCGGGCATAATATGACGTGAGTTTTAGACGCTTTGGATACTTTTCATTTTTTTGAAAAAATCCTGACCCGCGGGTCACACTTTTTTCCTGCTTTTTCTCTCCTGAGGTGCACTCAGGTTTCTGTAGCTTGTTCAGAATCTAGAGCAGGGAAACAGGTTCCGCAAACTTTTTCTGCCCTTTCGTATCTCGGGCATCATATGACGCGAGTTTGAGACGCTTTGGATACTTTTCATTTTTTTGAAAAATTCCTGACCCGCGGGTCACACTTTTTGCCTACTTTTTCTCTCCTGAGCTGCACTCAGGTTTCTGCAGCTTGTTCAGAATCTAGAGCAGGGAAACAGGTTCCGCAAACTTTTTCTGCCCTTTCGGATCTCGGACATCATATGACGCGAGTTTGAGACGCTTTGGATACTTTTCATTTTTTTGAAAAAATCCTGACCCGCGGGTCACACTTTTTGCCTGCTTTTTCTCTCCTGAGCTGCACTCAGGTTTCTGCAGCTTGTTCAGAATCTAGAGCAGGGAAACAGGTTCCGCAAACTTTTTCTGCCCTTTCGGATCTCGGGCATCATATGATATAATTTTGAGACGCTTTGAATACTTTTCATTTTTTTGAAAAAATCCTGACCCGCGGGTCACACTTTTTGCCTTCTTTTTCTCTCCTGAGCTGCACTCAGGTTTCTGCAGCTTGTTCAGAATCTAGAGCAGGGAAACAGGTTCCGCAAGCTTTTTCTGCCCTTTCGGAACTCGGGCATCATATGACGCGAGTTTGAGACGCTTTGGATACTTTTCATTTTTTTGAAAAAATCCTGACCCGCGGGTCACAATTTTGCCTTCTTTTTCTCTGCTGAGCTGCACTCAGGTTTCTGCAGCTTGTTCAGAATCTAGAGCAGGGAAACAGGTTCCGCAAGCTCTTTCTGCCCTTTCGGAACTCGGGCATCATATGACGCGAGTTTGAGACGCTTTGGATACTTTTAATTTTTTTGAAAAAATCCTGACCCGCGGGTCACAGTTTTGCCTGCTTTTTCTCTCCTGAGCTGTACTCAGGTTTCTGTAGCTTGTTCAGAATATAGAGCAGGGAAACAGGTTCCACAAACTTTTTCTGCCCTTTCAGATCTCGGGCATCATATGACGCGAGTTTGAGACGCTTTGGATACTTTTCATTTTTTTGAAAAAATCCTGACCCGCGGGTCACACTTTTTGCCTTCTTTTTCTCTCCTGAGCTGCACTCAGGTTTCTGCAGCTTGTTCAGAATCTAGAGCAGGGAAACAGGTTCCGCTAGCTTTTTCTGCCCTTTCGGATCTTGGGCATCATACGACGCGAGTTTGAGACGCTTTGGATACTTTTCATTTTTTTGAAAAAATCCTGACCCGCGGGTCACACTTTTTGCCTGCTTTTTCTCTCCTGAGCTGCACTCAGGTTTCTGTAGCTTGTTCAGAATCTAGAGCACGGAAACAGGTTCCGCAAACTTTTTCTGCCCTTTCGGATCTCGGGCATCATATGACACGAGTTTGAGACGCTTTGGATACTTTTCATTTTTTTGAAAAAATCCTGACCCAGCGAGTCACACTTTTTTCCTGCTTTTTCTCTCCTGAGCTGCACTCAGGTTTCTGTAGCTTGTTCAGAATATAGAGCAGGGAAACAGGTTCTGCAAACTTTTTCTGCCCTTTCGGATCTCGGGCATCATATGACACGAGTTTGAGACGCTTTGGATTCTTTTAATTTTTTGAAAAAATCCTTTTTCTCTCCTGAGGTGCACTCAGGTTTCTGTAGCTTGTTCAGAATCTAGAGCAGGGAAACAGGTTCCGCAAACTTTTTCTGCCCTTTCGTATCTCGGGCATCATATGATGCGAGTTTGAGACGCTTTGGATACTTTTCATTTTTTTGAAAAAATCCTGACCCGCGGGTCACACTTTTTGCCTTCTTTTTCTCTCCTGAGCTGCACTCAGGTTTCTGCAGCTTGTTCAGAATCGAGAGCAGGGAAACAGGTTCCGCAAACTTTTTCTGCCCTTTCGGATCTCGGGCATCATATCACACGAGTTTGAGACGCTTTGGATACTTTTCATTTTTTTGAAAAAATCCTGACCCGCGGGTCACACTTTTTGCCTGCTTTTTCTCTCCTGAGCTGCACTCAGGTTTCTGCAGCTTGTTCAGAATCTAGAGCAGGGAAACAGGTTCCGCAAACTTTTTCTGCCCTTTCGGATCTCGGGCATCATATGACGCGAGTTTGAGACGCTTTGGATACTTTTCATTTTTTTGAAAAATTCCTGACCCGCGGGTCACACTTTTTGCCTTCTTTTTCTCTCCTGAGCTGCACTCAGGTTTCTGCAGCTTGTTCAGAATCGAGAGCAGGGAAACAGGTTCCGCAAACTTTTTCTGCCCTTTCGGATCTCGGGCATCATATCACACGAGTTTGAGACGCTTTGGATACTTTTCATTTTTTTGAAAAAATCCTGACCCGCGGGTCACACTTTTTGCCTGCTTTTTCTCTCCTGAGCTGCACTCAGGTTTCTGCAGCTTGTTCAGAATCTAGAGCAGGGAAACAGGTTCCGCAAACTTTTTCTGCCCTTTCGGATCTCGGGCATCATATGATATAATTTTGAGACGCTTTGGATACTTTTCATTTTTTTGAAAAAATCCTGACCCGCGGGTCACACTTTTTGCCTTTTTTTCTCTCCTGAGGTGCACTCAGGTTTCTGCAGCTTGTTCAGAATCTAGAGCAGGGAAACAGGTTCCGCAAACTTTTTCTGCCCTTTCGGATCTCGGGCATCATATGACACGAGTTTGAGACACTTTGGATACTTTTCATTTTTTTGAAAAAATCCTGACCCGCGGGTCACACTTTTTGCCTTCTTTTTCTCTCCTGAGGTGCCCTCAGGTTTCTGCAGCTTGTTCAGAATCTAGAGCAGGGAAACAGGTTCCGCAAACTTTTTCTGCCCTTTCGGATCTCGGGCATCATATCACACGAGTTTGAGACGCTTTGGATACTTTTCATTTTTTTGAAAAAATCCTGACCCGCGGGTCACACTTTTTGCCTTCTTTTTCTCTCCTGAGCTGCACTCAGGTTTCTGCAGCTTGTTCAGAATCTAGAGCAGGGAAACAGGTTCCGCAAGCTTTTTCTGCCCTTTCGGAACTCGGGCATCATATGACGCGAGTTTGAGACGCTTTGGATACTTTTCATTTTTTTGAAAAAATCCTGACCCGCGGGTCACAATTTTGCCTTCTTTTTCTCTGCTGAGCTGCACTCAGGTTTCTGCAGCTTGTTCAGAATCTAGAGCAGGGAAACAGGTTCCGCAAGCTTTTTCTGCCCTTTCGGAACTCGGGCATCATATGACGCGAGTTTGAGACGCTTTGGATACTTTTCATTTTTTTGAAAAAATCCTGACCCGCGGGTCACAATTTTGCCTTCTTTTTCTCTGCTGAGCTGCACTCAGGTTTCTGCAGCTTGTTCAGAATCTAGAGCAGGGAAACAGGTTCCGCAAACTTTTTCTGCCCTTTCGTATCTCGGGCATCATATGACGCGAGTTTGAGACGCTTTGGATACTTTTCATTTTTTTGAAAAAATCCTGACCCGCGGGTCACAGTTTTGCCTTCTTTTTCTCTCCTGAGCTGCACTCAGGTTTCTGCAGCTTGTTCAGAATCGAGAGCAGGGAAACAGGTTCCACAAACTTTTTCTGCCCTTTCAGATCTCGGGCATCATATGACACGAGTTTGAGACGCTTTGGATACTTTTCATTTTTTTGAAAAAATCCTGACCCGCGGGTCACACTTTTTGCCTTCTTTTTCTCTCCTGAGGTGCATTCAGGTTTCTGTAGCTTGTTCAGAATCTAGAGCAGGGAAACAGGTTCCGCAAACTTTTTCTGCCCTTTCGGATCTCGGGCATCATATGACGCGAGTTTGAGACGCTTTGGATACTTTTCATTTTTTTGAAAAATTCCTGACCCGCGGGTCACACTTTTTGCCTTCTTTTTCTCTCCTGAGCTGCACTCAGGTTACTGCAGCTTGTTCAGAATCTAGAGCAGGGAAACAGGTTCCGCAAACTTTTTCTGCCCTTTCGGATCTCGGACATCATATGACGCGAGATTGAGACGCTTTGGATACTTTTAATTTTTTTGAAAAAATCCTGACCCGCGGGTCACAGTTTTGCCTGCTTTTTCTCTCCTGAGCTGTACTCAGGTTTCTGTAGCTTGTTCAGAATATAGAGCAGGGAAACAGGTTCCACAAACTTTTTCTGCCCTTTCAGATCTCGGGCATCATATGACGCGAGTTTGAGACGCTTTGGATACTTTTCATTTTTTTGAAAAAATCCTGACCCGCGGGTCACACTTTTTGCCTTCTTTTTCTCTCCTGAGCTGCACTCAGGTTTCTGCAGCTTGTTCAGAATCTAGAGCAGGGAAACAGGTTCCGCTAGCTTTTTCTGCCCTTTCGGATCTTGGGCATCATACGACGCGAGTTTGAGACGCTTTGGATACTTTTCATTTTTTTGAAAAAATCCTGACCCGCGGGTCACACTTTTTGCCTGCTTTTTCTCTCCTGAGCTGCACTCAGGTTTCTGTAGCTTGTTCAGAATCTAGAGCACGGAAACAGGTTCCGCAAACTTTTTCTGCCCTTTCGGATCTCGGGCATCATATGACACGAGTTTGAGACGCTTTGGATACTTTTCATTTTTTTGAAAAAATCCTGACCCAGCGAGTCACACTTTTTTCCTGCTTTTTCTCTCCTGAGCTGCACTCAGGTTTCTGTAGCTTGTTCAGAATATAGAGCAGGGAAACAGGTTCTGCAAACTTTTTCTGCCCTTTCGGATCTCGGGCATCATATGACACGAGTTTGAGACGCTTTGGATTCTTTTAATTTTTTGAAAAAATCCTTTTTCTCTCCTGAGGTGCACTCAGGTTTCTGTAGCTTGTTCAGAATCTAGAGCAGGGAAACAGGTTCCGCAAACTTTTTCTGCCCTTTCGTATCTCGGGCATCATATGATGCGAGTTTGAGACGCTTTGGATACTTTTCATTTTTTTGAAAAAATCCTGACCCGCGGGTCACACTTTTTGCCTTCTTTTTCTCTCCTGAGCTGCACTCAGGTTTCTGCAGCTTGTTCAGAATCGAGAGCAGGGAAACATGTTCCGCAAGCTTTTTCTGCCCTTTCGGATCTCGGGCATCATATGACGCGAGTTTGAGACGCTTTGGATACTTTTCATTTTTTTGAAAAAATCCTGACCCGCGGGTCACACTTTTTGCCTGCTTTTTCTCTACTGAGGTGCATTCAGGTTTCTGTAGCTTTTTCTGAATCTAGAGCAGGGAAACAGGTTCCGCAAACTTTTTCTGCCCTTTCGTATCTCGGGCATAATATGACGTGAGTTTTAGACGCTTTGGATACTTTTCATTTTTTTGAAAAAATCCTGACCCGCGGGTCACACTTTTTTCCTGCTTTTTCTCTCCTGAGGTGCACTCAGGTTTCTGTAGCTTGTTCAGAATCTAGAGCAGGGAAACAGGTTCCGCAAACTTTTTCTGCCCTTTCGTATCTCGGGCATCATATGACGCGAGTTTGAGACGCTTTGGATACTTTTCATTTTTTTGAAAAATTCCTGACCCGCGGGTCACACTTTTTGCCTACTTTTTCTCTCCTGAGCTGCACTCAGGTTTCTGCAGCTTGTTCAGAATCTAGAGCAGGGAAACAGGTTCCGCAAACTTTTTCTGCCCTTTCGGATCTCGGACATCATATGACGCGAGTTTGAGACGCTTTGGATACTTTTCATTTTTTTGAAAAAATCCTGACCCGCGGGTCACACTTTTTGCCTTCTTTTTCTCTCCTGAGCTGCACTCAGGTTTCTGTAGCTTGTTCAGAATATAGAGCAGGGAAACAGGTTCTGCAAACTTTTTCTGCCCTTTCGGATCTCGGGCATCATATGACACGAGTTTGAGACGCTTTGGATACTTTTCATTTTTTTGAAAAAATCCTGACCCGCGGGTCACACTTTTTGCCTTCTTTTTCTCTCCTGAGCTGCACTCAGGTTTCTGCAGCTTGTTCAGAATCTAGAGCAGGGTACCATGTTCCGCAAGCTTTTTCTGCCCTTTCGGATCTCGGGCATCATATGACGCGAGTTTGAGACGCTTTGGATACTTTTCATTTTTTTGAACAAATCCTGACCCGCGGGTCACACTTTTTGCCTGCTTTTTCTCTCCTGAGCTGCACTCAGGTTTCTGTAGCTTGTTCAGAATATAGAGCTCTGAAACAGGTTCCGCAAACTTTTTCTGCCCTTTCAGATCTCGGGCATCATATGACACGAGTTTGAGACGCTTTGGATACTTTTCATTTTTTTGAAAAAATCCTGACCCGCGGGTCACACTTTTTGCCTTCTTTTTCTCTCCTGAGCTGCACTCAGGTTTCTGTAGCTTGTTCAGAATCTAGAGCAGGGAAACAGGTTCCGCAAACTTTTTCTGCCCTTTCGTATCTCGGGCATCATATGACGTGAGTTTGAGACGCTTTGGATACTTTTCATTTTTTTGAAAAAATCCTGACCCGCGGGTCACACTTTTTGCCTGCTTTTTCTCTCCTGAGCTGCATTCAGGTTTCTGCAGCTTGTTCAGAATATAGAGCAGGGAAACAGGTTCCGCAAACTTTTTCTGCCCTTTCGGATCTCGGGCATCATATGACACGAGTTTGAGACGCTTTGGATACTTTTCATTTTTTTGAAAAAATCCTGACCCGCGGTCACACTTTTTGCCATCTTTTTCTCTACTGAGGTGCATTCAGGTTTCTGCAGCTTGTTCTGAATCTAGAGCAGGGAAACAGGTTCCGCAAGCTTTTTAAGCCCTTTCGGATCTCGGGCATCATATGACGTGAGTTTGAGACGCTTTGGATACTTTTCATTTTTTTGAAAAAATCCTGACCCGCGGGTCACACTTTTTGCCTTCTTTTTCTCTCCTGAGGTGCATTCAGGTTTCTGTAGCTTGTTCAGAATCTAGAGCAGGGAAACAGGTTCCGCAAACTTTTTCTGCCCTTTCGGATCTCGGGCATCATATCACACGAGTTTGAGACGCTTTGGATACTTTTCATTTTTTTGAAAAAATCCTGACCCGCGGGTCACACTTTTTGCCTGCTTTTTCTCTCCTGAGCTGCACTCAGGTTTCTGTAGCTTGTTCAGAATCTAGAGCACGGAAACAGGTTCCGCAAACTTTTTCTGCCCTTTCGGATCTCGGGCATCATATCACACGAGTTTGAGACGCTTTGGATACTTTTCATTTTTTTGAAAAAATCCTGACCCAGTGAGTCACACTTTTTTCCTGCTTTTTCTCTCCTGAGCTGCACTCAGGTTTCTATAACTTGTTCAGAATATAGAGGAGGGAAACAGGTTCTGCAAACTTTTTCTGCCCTTTCGGATCTCGGGCATCATATGACACGAGTTTGAGACGCTTTGGATACTTTTCATTTTTTTGAAAAAATCCTGACCCGCGGGTCACACTTTTTGCCTTCTTTTTCTCTCCTGAGCTGCACTCAGGTTTCTGTAGCTTGTTCAGAATCTAGAGCAGGGAAACAGGTTCCGCAAACTTTTTCTGCCCTTTCGTATCTCGGGCATCATATGACGTGAGTTTGAGACGCTTTGGATACTTTTCATTTTTTTGAAAAAATCCTGACCCGCGGGTCACACTTTTTGCCTGCTTTTTCTCTCCTGAGCTGCATTCAGGTTTCTGCAGCTTGTTCAGAATATAGAGCAGGGAAACAGGTTCCGCAAACTTTTTCTGCCCTTTCGGATCTCGGGCATCATATGACACGAGTTTGAGACGCTTTGGATACTTTTCATTTTTTTGAAAAAATCCTGACCCGCGGTCACACTTTTTGCCATCTTTTTCTCTACTGAGGTGCATTCAGGTTTCTGTAGCTTGTTCTGAATCTAGAGCAGGGAAACAGGTTCCGCAAGCTTTTTAAGCCCTTTCGGATCTCGGGCATCATATGACGTGAGTTTGAGACGCTTTGGATACTTTTCATTTTTTTGAAAAAATCCTGACCCGCGGGTCACACTTTTTGCCTTCTTTTTCTCTCCTGAGGTGCATTCAGGTTTCTGTAGCTTGTTCAGAATCTAGAGCAGGGAAACAGGTTCCGCAAACTTTTAATGCCCTTTCGGATCTGGGGCATCATATGACACGAGTTTGAGACGCTTTGGATACTTTTCATTTTTTTGAAAAAATCCTGACCCGCGGGTCACACTTTTTGCCTGCTTTTTCTCTCCTGAGCTGCACTCAGGTTTCTGTAGCTTGTTCAGAATCTAGAGCACGGAAACAGGTTCCGCAAACTTTTTCTGCCCTTTCGGATCTCGGGCATCATATGACACGAGTTTGAGACGCTTTGGATACTTTTCATTTTTTTGAAAAAATCCTGACCCGCGGTCACACTTTTTGCCATCTTTTTCTCTACTGAGGTGCATTCAGGTTTCTGTAGCTTGTTCTGAATCTAGAGCAGGGAAACAGGTTCCGCAAGCTTTTTAAGCCCTTTCGGATCTCGGGCATCATATGACGTGAGTTTGAGACGCTTTGGATACTTTTCATTTTTTTGAAAAAATCCTGACCCGCGGGTCACACTTTTTGCCTTCTTTTTCTCTCCTGAGGTGCATTCAGGTTTCTGTAGCTTGTTCAGAATCTAGAGCAGGGAAACAGGTTCCGCAAACTTTTTCTGCCCTTTCGGATCTGGGGCATCATATCACACGAGTTTGAGACGCTTTGGATACTTTTCATTTTTTTGAAAAAATCCTGACCCAGTGAGTCACACTTTTTTCCTGCTTTTTCTCTCCTGAGCTGCACTCAGGTTTCTATAACTTGTTCAGAATATAGAGGAGGGAAACAGGTTCTGCAAACTTTTTCTGCCCTTTCGGATCTCGGGCATCATATGACACGAGTTTGAGACGCTTTGGATTCTTTTAATTTTTTGAAAAAATCCTTTTTCTCTCCTGAGGTGCACTCAGGTTTCTGTAGCTTGTTCAGAATCTAGAGCAGGGAAACAGGTTCCGCAAACTTTTTCTGCCCTTTCGTATCTCGGGCATCATATGATGCGAGTTTGAGACGCTTTGGATACTTTTCATTTTTTTGAAAAAATCCTGACCCGTGGGTCACAGTTTTTGCCTTCTTTTTCTCTCCTGAGCTGCACTCAGGTTTCTGCAGCTTGTTCAGAATCTAGAGCAGGGAAACATGTTCCGCAAACTTTTTCTGCCCTTTCGGATCTCGGGCATCATATGACACGAGTTTGAGACGCTTTGGATACTTTTCATTTTTTTGAAAAAATCCTGACCCGCGGGTCACACTTTTTGCCTTCTTTTTCTCTCCTGAGCTGCACTCAGGTTTCTGCAGCTTGTTCAGAATATAGAGCAGGGAAACAGGTTCTGCAAACTTTTTCTGCCCTTTCGGATCTCGGGCATCATATGACACGAGTTTGAGACGCTTTGGATACTTTTCATTTTTTTGAAAAAATCCTGACCCGCGGGTCACACTTTCTGCCTGCTTTTTCTCTCCTGAGCTGCACTCAGGTTTCTGCAGCTTGTTCAGAATCTAGAGCAGGGAAACAGGTTCCGCAAACTTTTTCTGCCCTTTCGTATCTCGGGCATCATATGACGCGAGTTTGAGACGCTTTGGATACTTTTCATTTTTTTGAAAAAATCCTGACCCGCGGGTCACACTTTTTGCCTGCTTTTTCTCTACTGAGGTGCATTCAGGTTTCTGTAGCTTGTTCTGAATCTAGAGCAGGGAAACAGGTTCCGCAAACTTTTTCTGCCCTTTCGTATCTCGGGCATAATATGACGTGAGTTTTAGACGCTTTGGATACTTTTCATTTTTTTGAAAAAATCCTGACCCGCGGGTCACACTTTTTTCCTGCTTTTTCTCTCCTGAGGTGCACTCAGGTTTCTGTAGCTTGTTCAGAATCTAGAGCAGGGAAACAGGTTCCGCAAACTTTTTCTGCCCTTTCGTATCTCGGGCATCATATGACGCGAGTTTGAGACGCTTTGGATACTTTTCATTTTTTTGAAAAATTCCTGACCCGCGGGTCACACTTTTTGCCTACTTTTTCTCTCCTGAGCTGCACTCAGGTTTCTGCAGCTTGTTCAGAATCTAGAGCAGGGAAACAGGTTCCGCAAACTTTTTCTGCCCTTTCGGATCTCGGACATCATATGACGCGAGTTTGAGACGCTTTGGATACTTTTCATTTTTTTGAAAAAATCCTGACCCGCGGGTCACACTTTTTGCCTGCTTTTTCTCTCCTGAGCTGCACTCAGGTTTCTGCAGCTTGTTCAGAATCTAGAGCAGGGAAACAGGTTCCGCAAACTTTTTCTGCCCTTTCGGATCTCGGGCATCATATGATATAATTTTGAGACGCTTTGAATACTTTTCATTTTTTTGAAAAAATCCTGACCCGCGGGTCACACTTTTTGCCTTCTTTTTCTCTCCTGAGCTGCACTCAGGTTTCTGCAGCTTGTTCAGAATCTAGAGCAGGGAAACAGGTTCCGCAAGCTTTTTCTGCCCTTTCGGAACTCGGGCATCATATGACGCGAGTTTGAGACGCTTTGGATACTTTTCATTTTTTTGAAAAAATCCTGACCCGCGGGTCACAATTTTGCCTTCTTTTTCTCTGCTGAGCTGCACTCAGGTTTCTGCAGCTTGTTCAGAATCTAGAGCAGGGAAACAGGTTCCGCAAGCTCTTTCTGCCCTTTCGGAACTCGGGCATCATATGACGCGAGTTTGAGACGCTTTGGATACTTTTAATTTTTTTGAAAAAATCCTGACCCGCGGGTCACAGTTTTGCCTGCTTTTTCTCTCCTGAGCTGTACTCAGGTTTCTGTAGCTTGTTCAGAATATAGAGCAGGGAAACAGGTTCCACAAACTTTTTCTGCCCTTTCAGATCTCGGGCATCATATGACGCGAGTTTGAGACGCTTTGGATACTTTTCATTTTTTTGAAAAAATCCTGACCCGCGGGTCACACTTTTTGCCTTCTTTTTCTCTCCTGAGCTGCACTCAGGTTTCTGCAGCTTGTTCAGAATCTAGAGCAGGGAAACAGGTTCCGCTAGCTTTTTCTGCCCTTTCGGATCTTGGGCATCATACGACGCGAGTTTGAGACGCTTTGGATACTTTTCATTTTTTTGAAAAAATCCTGACCCGCGGGTCACACTTTTTGCCTGCTTTTTCTCTCCTGAGCTGCACTCAGGTTTCTGTAGCTTGTTCAGAATCTAGAGCACGGAAACAGGTTCCGCAAACTTTTTCTGCCCTTTCGGATCTCGGGCATCATATGACACGAGTTTGAGACGCTTTGGATACTTTTCATTTTTTTGAAAAAATCCTGACCCAGCGAGTCACACTTTTTTCCTGCTTTTTCTCTCCTGAGCTGCACTCAGGTTTCTGTAGCTTGTTCAGAATATAGAGCAGGGAAACAGGTTCTGCAAACTTTTTCTGCCCTTTCGGATCTCGGGCATCATATGACACGAGTTTGAGACGCTTTGGATTCTTTTAATTTTTTGAAAAAATCCTTTTTCTCTCCTGAGGTGCACTCAGGTTTCTGCAGCTTGTTCAGAATCGAGAGCAGGGAAACAGGTTCCGCAAACTTTTTCTGCCCTTTCGGATCTCGGGCATCATATCACACGAGTTTGAGACGCTTTGGATACTTTTCATTTTTTTGAAAAAATCCTGACCCGCGGGTCACACTTTTTGCCTGCTTTTTCTCTCCTGAGCTGCACTCAGGTTTCTGCAGCTTGTTCAGAATCTAGAGCAGGGAAACAGGTTCCGCAAACTTTTTCTGCCCTTTCGGATCTCGGGCATCATATGATATAATTTTGAGACGCTTTGGATACTTTTCATTTTTTTGAAAAAATCCTGACCCGCGGGTCACACTTTTTGCCTTTTTTTCTCTCCTGAGGTGCACTCAGGTTTCTGCAGCTTGTTCAGAATCTAGAGCAGGGAAACAGGTTCCGCAAACTTTTTCTGCCCTTTCGGATCTCGGGCATCATATGACACGAGTTTGAGACACTTTGGATACTTTTCATTTTTTTGAAAAAATCCTGACCCGCGGGTCACACTTTTTGCCTTCTTTTTCTCTCCTGAGGTGCCCTCAGGTTTCTGCAGCTTGTTCAGAATCTAGAGCAGGGAAACAGGTTCCGCAAACTTTTTCTGCCCTTTCGGATCTCGGGCATCATATCACACGAGTTTGAGACGCTTTGGATACTTTTCATTTTTTTGAAAAAATCCTGACCCGCGGGTCACACTTTTTGCCTTCTTTTTCTCTCCTGAGCTGCACTCAGGTTTCTGCAGCTTGTTCAGAATCTAGAGCAGGGAAACAGGTTCCGCAAGCTTTTTCTGCCCTTTCGGAACTCGGGCATCATATGACGCGAGTTTGAGACGCTTTGGATACTTTTCATTTTTTTGAAAAAATCCTGACCCGCGGGTCACAATTTTGCCTTCTTTTTCTCTGCTGAGCTGCACTCAGGTTTCTGCAGCTTGTTCAGAATCTAGAGCAGGGAAACAGGTTCCGCAAGCTTTTTCTGCCCTTTCGGAACTCGGGCATCATATGACGCGAGTTTGAGACGCTTTGGATACTTTTCATTTTTTTGAAAAAATCCTGACCCGCGGGTCACAATTTTGCCTTCTTTTTCTCTGCTGAGCTGCACTCAGGTTTCTGCAGCTTGTTCAGAATCTAGAGCAGGGAAACAGGTTCCGCAAACTTTTTCTGCCCTTTCGTATCTCGGGCATCATATGACGCGAGTTTGAGACGCTTTGGATACTTTTCATTTTTTTGAAAAAATCCTGACCCGCGGGTCACAGTTTTGCCTTCTTTTTCTCTCCTGAGCTGCACTCAGGTTTCTGCAGCTTGTTCAGAATCGAGAGCAGGGAAACAGGTTCCACAAACTTTTTCTGCCCTTTCAGATCTCGGGCATCATATGACACGAGTTTGAGACGCTTTGGATACTTTTCATTTTTTTGAAAAAATCCTGACCCGCGGGTCACACTTTTTGCCTTCTTTTTCTCTCCTGAGGTGCATTCAGGTTTCTGTAGCTTGTTCAGAATCTAGAGCAGGGAAACAGGTTCCGCAAACTTTTTCTGCCCTTTCGGATCTCGGGCATCATATGACGCGAGTTTGAGACGCTTTGGATACTTTTCATTTTTTTGAAAAATTCCTGACCCGCGGGTCACACTTTTTGCCTTCTTTTTCTCTCCTGAGCTGCACTCAGGTTACTGCAGCTTGTTCAGAATCTAGAGCAGGGAAACAGGTTCCGCAAACTTTTTCTGCCCTTTCGGATCTCGGACATCATATGACGCGAGATTGAGACGCTTTGGATACTTTTAATTTTTTTGAAAAAATCCTGACCCGCGGGTCACAGTTTTGCCTGCTTTTTCTCTCCTGAGCTGTACTCAGGTTTCTGTAGCTTGTTCAGAATATAGAGCAGGGAAACAGGTTCCACAAACTTTTTCTGCCCTTTCAGATCTCGGGCATCATATGACGCGAGTTTGAGACGCTTTGGATACTTTTCATTTTTTTGAAAAAATCCTGACCCGCGGGTCACACTTTTTGCCTTCTTTTTCTCTCCTGAGCTGCACTCAGGTTTCTGCAGCTTGTTCAGAATCTAGAGCAGGGAAACAGGTTCCGCTAGCTTTTTCTGCCCTTTCGGATCTTGGGCATCATACGACGCGAGTTTGAGACGCTTTGGATACTTTTCATTTTTTTGAAAAAATCCTGACCCGCGGGTCACACTTTTTGCCTGCTTTTTCTCTCCTGAGCTGCACTCAGGTTTCTGTAGCTTGTTCAGAATCTAGAGCACGGAAACAGGTTCCGCAAACTTTTTCTGCCCTTTCGGATCTCGGGCATCATATGACACGAGTTTGAGACGCTTTGGATACTTTTCATTTTTTTGAAAAAATCCTGACCCAGCGAGTCACACTTTTTTCCTGCTTTTTCTCTCCTGAGCTGCACTCAGGTTTCTGTAGCTTGTTCAGAATATAGAGCAGGGAAACAGGTTCTGCAAACTTTTTCTGCCCTTTCGGATCTCGGGCATCATATGACACGAGTTTGAGACGCTTTGGATTCTTTTAATTTTTTGAAAAAATCCTTTTTCTCTCCTGAGGTGCACTCAGGTTTCTGTAGCTTGTTCAGAATCTAGAGCAGGGAAACAGGTTCCGCAAACTTTTTCTGCCCTTTCGTATCTCGGGCATCATATGATGCGAGTTTGAGACGCTTTGGATACTTTTCATTTTTTTGAAAAAATCCTGACCCGCGGGTCACACTTTTTGCCTTCTTTTTCTCTCCTGAGCTGCACTCAGGTTTCTGCAGCTTGTTCAGAATCGAGAGCAGGGAAACAGGTTCCGCAAACTTTTTCTGCCCTTTCGGATCTCGGGCATCATATCACACGAGTTTGAGACGCTTTGGATACTTTTCATTTTTTTGAAAAAATCCTGACCCGCGGGTCACACTTTTTGCCTGCTTTTTCTCTCCTGAGCTGCACTCAGGTTTCTGCAGCTTGTTCAGAATCTAGAGCAGGGAAACAGGTTCCGCAAACTTTTTCTGCCCTTTCGGATCTCGGGCATCATATGACGCGAGTTTGAGACGCTTTGGATACTTTTCATTTTTTTGAAAAATTCCTGACCCGCGGGTCACACTTTTTGCCTTCTTTTTCTCTCCTGAGCTGCACTCAGGTTTCTGCAGCTTGTTCAGAATCGAGAGCAGGGAAACAGGTTCCGCAAACTTTTTCTGCCCTTTCGGATCTCGGGCATCATATGACACGAGTTTGAGACACTTTGGATACTTTTCATTTTTTTGAAAAAATCCTGACCCGCGGGTCACACTTTTTGCCTTCTTTTTCTCTCCTGAGGTGCACTCAGGTTTCTGCAGCTTGTTCAGAATCTAGAGCAGGGAAACAGGTTCCGCAAACTTTTTCTGCCCTTTCGGATCTCGGGCATCATATCACACGAGTTTGAGACGCTTTGGATACTTTTCATTTTTTTGAAAAAATCCTGACCCGCGGGTCACACTTTTTGCCTTCTTTTTCTCTCCTGAGCTGCACTCAGGTTTCTGCAGCTTGTTCAGAATCTAGAGCAGGGAAACAGGTTCCGCAAGCTTTTTCTGCCCTTTCGGAACTCGGGCATCATATGACGCGAGTTTGAGACGCTTTGGATACTTTTCATTTTTTTGAAAAAATCCTGACCCGCGGGTCACAATTTTGCCTTCTTTTTCTCTGCTGAGCTGCACTCAGGTTTCTGCAGCTTGTTCAGAATCTAGAGCAGGGAAACAGGTTCCGCAAGCTTTTTCTGCCCTTTCGGAACTCGGGCATCATATGACGCGAGTTTGAGACGCTTTGGATACTTTTCATTTTTTTGAAAAAATCCTGACCCGCGGGTCACAATTTTGCCTTCTTTTTCTCTGCTGAGCTGCACTCAGGTTTCTGCAGCTTGTTCAGAATCTAGAGCAGGGAAACAGGTTCCGCAAACTTTTTCTGCCCTTTCGTATCTCGGGCATCATATGACGCGAGTTTGAGACGCTTTGGATACTTTTCATTTTTTTGAAAAAATCCTGACCCGCGGGTCACAGTTTTGCCTTCTTTTTCTCTCCTGAGCTGCACTCAGGTTTCTGCAGCTTGTTCAGAATCGAGAGCAGGGAAACAGGTTCCACAAACTTTTTCTGCCCTTTCAGATCTCGGGCATCATATGACACGAGTTTGAGACGCTTTGGATACTTTTCATTTTTTTGAAAAAATCCTGACCCAGTGAGTCACACTTTTTTCCTGCTTTTTCTCTCCTGAGCTGCACTCAGGTTTCTATAACTTGTTCAGAATATAGAGGAGGGAAACAGGTTCTGCAAACTTTTTCTGCCCTTTCGGATCTCGGGCATCATATGACACGAGTTTGAGACGCTTTGGATACTTTTCATTTTTTTGAAAAAATCCTGACCCGCGGGTCACACTTTTTGCCTTCTTTTTCTCTCCTGAGCTGCACTCAGGTTTCTGTAGCTTGTTCAGAATCTAGAGCAGGGAAACAGGTTCCGCAAACTTTTTCTGCCCTTTCGTATCTCGGGCATCATATGACGTGAGTTTGAGACGCTTTGGATACTTTTCATTTTTTTGAAAAAATCCTGACCCGCGGGTCACACTTTTTGCCTGCTTTTTCTCTCCTGAGCTGCATTCAGGTTTCTGCAGCTTGTTCAGAATATAGAGCAGGGAAACAGGTTCCGCAAACTTTTTCTGCCCTTTCGGATCTCGGGCATCATATGACACGAGTTTGAGACGCTTTGGATACTTTTCATTTTTTTGAAAAATTCCTGACCCGCGGGTCACACTTTTTGCCTTCTTTTTCTCTCCTGAGCTGCACTCAGGTTACTGCAGCTTGTTCAGAATCTAGAGCAGGGAAACAGGTTCCGCAAACTTTTTCTGCCCTTTCGGATCTCGGACATCATATGACGCGAGATTGAGACGCTTTGGATACTTTTCATTTTTTTGAAAAAATCCTGACCCGCGGGTCACACTTTTTGCCTGCTTTTTCTCTCCTGAGCTGCACTCAGGTTTCTGCAGCTTGTTCAGAATCTAGAGCAGGGAAACAGGTTCCGTAAACTTTTTCTGCGCTTTCGGATCTCGGGCATCATATGATATAATTTTGAGACGCTTTGGATACTTTTCATTTTTTTGAAAAAATCCTGACCCGCGGGTCACACTTTTTGCCTTCTTTTTCTCTCCTGAGCTGCACTCAGGTTTCTGCAGCTTGTTCAGAATCTAGAGCAGGGAAACAGGTTCCGCAAGCTTTTTCTGCCCTTTTGGAAGTCGGGCATCATATGACGCGAGTTTGAGACGCTTTGGATACTTTTCATTTTTTTGAAAAAATCCTGACCCGCGGGTCACAATTTTGCCTTCTTTTTCTCTGCTGAGCTGCACTCAGGTTTCTGCAGCTTGTTCAGAATCGAGAGCAGGGAAACAGGTTCCGCAAGCTTTTTCTGCCCTTTCGGAACTCGGGCATCATATGACGCGAGTTTGAGACGCTTTGGATACTTTTCATTTTTTTGAAAAAATCCTGACCCGCGGGTCACACTTTTTGCCTTCTTTTTCTCTGCTGAGCTGCACTCAGGTTTCTGCAGCTTGTTCAGAATCGAGAGCAGGGAAACAGGTTCCGCAAACTTTTTCTGCCCTTTCGGATCTCGGGCATCATATGACGCGAGTTTGAGACGCGTTGGATACTTTTCATTTTTTTGAAAAAATCCTGACCCGCGGGTCACAGTTTTGCCTTCTTTTTCTCTCCTGAGCTGCACTCAGGTTTCTGCAGCTTGTTCAGAATCGAGAGCAGGGAAACAGGTTCCACAAACTTTTTCTGCCCTTTCATATCTCGGGCATCATATGACACGAGTTTGAGACGCTTTGGATACTTTTCATTTTTTTGAAAAAATCCTGACCCGCGGGTCACACTTTTTGCCTTCTTTTTCTCTCCTGAGCTGCACTCAGGTTTCTGCAGCTTGTTCAGAATCTAGAGCAGGGAAACAGGTTCCGCTAGCTTTTTCTGCCCTTTTGGATCTCGGGCATCATATGACGCGAGTTTGAGACACTTTGGATACTTTTCATTTTTTTGAAAAAATCCTGACCCGCGGGTCACACTTTTTGCCTGCTTTTTCTCTCCTGAGCTGCACTCAGGTTTCTGTAGCTTGTTCAGAATCTAGAGCACGGAAACAGGTTCCGCAAACTTTTTCTGCCCTTTCGGATCTCGGGCATCATATGACACGAGTTTGAGACGCTTTGGATACTTTTCATTTTTTTGAAAAAATCCTGACCCAGCGAGTCACACTTTTTTCCTGCTTTTTCTCTCCTGAGCTGCATTCAGGTTTCTGTAGCTTGTTCAGAATCTAGAGCAGGGAAACAGGTTCCGCAAGCTTTTTCTGCCCTTTCGGAACTCGGGCATCATATGACGCGAGTTTGAGACGCTTTGGATACTTTTCATTTTTTTGAAAAAATCCTGACCCGCGGGTCACAATTTTGCCTTCTTTTTCTCTGCTGAGCTGCACTCAGGTTTCTGCAGCTTGTTCAGAATCTAGAGCAGGGAAACAGGTTCCGCAAACTTTTTCTGCCCTTTCGTATCTCGGGCATCATATGATGCGAGTTTGAGACGCTTTGGATACTTTTCATTTTTTTGAAAAAATCCTGACCCGCGGGTCACACTTTTTGCCTTCTTTTTCTCTCCTGAGCTGCACTCAGGTTTCTGCAGCTTGTTCAGAATCGAGAGCAGGGAAACAGGTTCCGCAAACTTTTTCTGCCCTTTCGGATCTCGGGCATCATATCACACGAGTTTGAGACGCTTTGGATACTTTTCATTTTTTTGAAAAAATCCTGACCCGCGGGTCACACTTTTTGCCTGCTTTTTCTCTCCTGATCTGCACTCAGGTTTCTGTAGCTTGTTCAGAATCTAGAGCAGGGAAACAGGTTCCGCAAACTTTTTCTGCCCTTTCGGATCTCAGGCATCATATGATATAATTTTGAGATGCTTTGGATACTTTTCATTTCTTTGAAAAAATCCTGACCCGCGGGTCACAGTTTTTGCCTGCCTTTTCTCTCCTGAGCTGCACTCAGGTTTCTGTAGCTTGTTCAGAATCTAGAGCACGGAAACAGGTTCCGCAAACTTTTTCTGCCCTTTCGGATCTCGGGCATCATATGACACGAGTTTGAGACGCTTTGGATACTTTTCATTTTTTTGAAAAAATCCTGACCCAGCGAGTCAAACTTTTTTCCTGCTTTTTCTCTCCTGAGCTGCACTCAGGTTTCTGTAGCTTGTTCAGAATATAGAGCAGGGAAACAGGTTCTGCAAACTTTTTCTGCCCTTTCGGATCTCGGGCATCATATGACACGAGTTTGAGACGCTTTGGATTCTTTTAATTTTTTGAAAAAATCCTTTTTCTCTCCTGAGGTGCACTCAGGTTTCTGTAGCTTGTTCAGAATCTAGAACAGGGAAACAGGTTCCGCAAACTTTTTCTGCCCTTTCGGATCTCGGGCATCATATCACACGAGTTTGAGACGCTTTGGATACTTTTCATTTTTTTGAAAACATCCTGACCCGCGGGTCACACTTTTTGCCTGCTTTTTCTCTCCTGAGCTGCACTCAGGTTTCTGCAGCTTGTTCAGAATCTAGAGCAGGGAAACAGGTTCCGCAAACTTTTTCTGCCCTTTCGTATCTCGGGCATCATATGACGTGAGTTTTAGACGCTTTGGATACTTTTCATTTTTTTGAAAAAATCCTGACCCGCGGGTCACACTTTTTGCCTGCTTTTTCTCTCCTGAGCTGCACTCAGGTTTCTGTAGCTTGTTCAAAATCGAGAGCAGGGAAACAGGTTCCGCAAACTTTTTCTGCCCTTTCGTATCTCGGGCATAATATGACGTGAGTTTTAGACGCTTTGGATACTTTTCATTTTTTTGAAAAAATCCTGACCCGCGGGTCACACTTTTTTCCTGCTTTTTCTCTCCTGAGGTGCACTCAGGTTTCTGTAGCTTGTTCAGAATCTAGAGCAGGGAAACAGGTTCCGCAAACTTTTTCTGCCCTTTCGTATCTCGGGCATCATATGACGCGAGTTTGAGACGCTTTGGATACTTTTCATTTTTTTGAAAAATTCCTGACCCGCGGGTCACACTTTTTGCCTGCTTTTTCTCTCCTGAGCTGCACTCAGGTTTCTGCAGCTTGTTCAGAATCTAGAGCAGGGAAACAGGTTACGCAAACTTTTTCTGCCCTTTCGGATCTCGGACATCATATGACGCGAGTTTGAGACGCTTTGGATACTTTTCATTTTTTTGAAAAAATCCTGACCCGCGGGTCACACTTTTTGCCTGCTTTTTCTCTCCTGAGCTGCACTCAGGTTTCTGCAGCTTGTTCAGAATCTAGAGCAGGGAAACAGGTTCCGCAAACTTTTTCTGCCCTTTCGTATCTCGGGCATAATATGACGTGAGTTTTAGACGCTTTGGATACTTTTCATTTTTTTGAAAAAATTCTGACCCGTGGGTCACACTTTTTGCCTGCTTTTTCTCTCCTGAGGTGCACTCAGGTTTCTGTAGCTTGTTCAGAATCTAGAGCAGGGAAACAGGTTCCGCAAGCTTTTTAAGCCCTTTCGGATCTCGGGCATCATATGACGCGAGTTTGAGACGCTTTGGATACTTTTCATTTTTTTGAAAAAATCCTGACCCGCGGGTCACACTTTTTGCCTTCTTTTTCTCTCCTGAGGTGCATTCAGGTTTCTGTAGCTTGTTCAGAATCTAGAGCAGGGAAACAGGTTCCGCAAACTTTTTCTGCCCTTTCGGATCTCGGGCATCATATGACGCGAGTTTGAGACGCTTTGGATACTTTTCATTTTTTGAAAAATTCCTGACCCGCGGGTCACACTTTTTGCCTGCTTTTTCTCTCCTGAGCTGCACTCAGGTTTCTGTAGCTTGTTCAGAATCTAGAGCACGGAAACAGGTTCCGCAAACTTTTTCTGCCCTTTCGGATCTCGGGCATCATATGACGCGAGTTTGAGACGCTTTGGATACTTTTCATTTTTTTGAAAAAATCCTGACCCGCGGGTCACACTTTTTGCCTGCCTTTTCTGAGCTGCACTCAGGTTTCTGTAGCTTGTTCAGAATCTAGAGCACGGAAACAGGTTCCGTAAACTTTTTCTGCCCTTTCGGATCTCGGGCATCATATGACACGAGTTTGAGACGCTTTGGATACTTTTCATTTTTTTGAAAAAATCCTGACCCAGCGAGTCAAACTTTTTTCCTGCTTTTTCTCTCCTGAGCTGCACTCAGGTTTCTGTAGCTTGTTCAGAATATAGAGCAGGGAAACAGGTTCTGCAAACTTTTTCTGCCCTTTCGGATCTCGGGCATCATATGACACGAGTTTGAGACGCTTTGGATTCTTTTAATTTTTTGAAAAAATCCTTTTTCTCTCCTGAGGTGCACTCAGGTTTCTGTAGCTTGTTCAGAATCTAGAGCAGGGAAACAGGTTCCGCAAACTTTTTCTGCCCTTTCGGATCTCGGGCATCATATCACACGAGTTTGAGACGCTTTGGATACTTTTCATTTTTTTGAAAAAATACTGACCCGCGGGTCACACTTTTTGCCTGCTTTTTCTCTCCTGAGCTGCACTCAGGTTTCTGCAGCTTGTTCAGAATCTAGAGCAGGGAAACAGGTTCCGCAAACTTTTTCTGCCCTTTCGTATCTCGGGCATCATATGACGTGAGTTTTAGACGCTTTGGATACTTTTCATTTTTTTGAAAAAATCCTGACCCGCGGGTCACACTTTTTGCCTGCTTTTTCTCTCCTGAGCTGCACTCAGGTTTCTGTAGCTTGTTCAGAATCTAGAGCACGGAAACAGGTTCCGCAAACTTTTTCTGCCCTTTCGGATCTCGGGCATCATATGACGCGAGTTTGAGACGCTTTGGATACTTTTCATTTTTTTGAAAAAATCCTGACCCGCGGGTCACACTTTTTGCCTGCCTTTTCTCTCCTGAGCTGCACTCAGGTTTCTGCAGCTTGTTCAGAATCTAGAGCAGGGAAACAGGTTCCGCAAACTTTTTCTGCCCTTTCGTATCTCGGGCATCATATGACGCGAGTTTGAGACGCGTTGGATACTTTTCATTTTTTTGAAAAAATCCTGACCCGCGGGTCACAGTTTTGCCTTCTTTTTCTCTCCTGAGCTGCACTCAGGTTTCTGCAGCTTGTTCAGAATCGAGAGCAGGGAAACAGGTTCCACAAACTTTTTCTGCCCTTTCATATCTCGGGCATCATATGACACGAGTTTGAGACGCTTTGGATACTTTTCATTTTTTTGAAAAAATCCTGACCCGCGGGTCACACTTTTTGCCTTCTTTTTCTCTCCTGAGCTGCACTCAGGTTTCTGCAGCTTGTTCAGAATCTAGAGCAGGGAAACAGGTTCCGCTAGCTTTTTCTGCCCTTTTGGATCTCGGGCATCATATGACGCGAGTTTGAGACACTTTGGATACTTTTCATTTTTTTGAAAAAATCCTGACCCGCGGGTCACACTTTTTGCCTGCTTTTTCTCTCCTGAGCTGCACTCAGGTTTCTGTAGCTTGTTCAGAATCTAGAGCACGGAAACAGGTTCCGCAAACTTTTTCTGCCCTTTCGGATCTCGGGCATCATATGACACGAGTTTGAGACGCTTTGGATACTTTTCATTTTTTTGAAAAAATCCTGACCCAGCGAGTCACACTTTTTTCCTGCTTTTTCTCTCCTGAGCTGCATTCAGGTTTCTGTAGCTTGTTCAGAATCTAGAGCAGGGAAACAGGTTCCGCAAGCTTTTTCTGCCCTTTCGGAACTCGGGCATCATATGACGCGAGTTTGAGACGCTTTGGATACTTTTCATTTTTTTGAAAAAATCCTGACCCGCGGGTCACAATTTTGCCTTCTTTTTCTCTGCTGAGCTGCACTCAGGTTTCTGCAGCTTGTTCAGAATCTAGAGCAAGGAAACAGGTTCCGCAAACTTTTTCTGCCCTTTCGTATCTCGGGCATCATATGATGCGAGTTTGAGACGCTTTGGATACTTTTCATTTTTTTGAAAAAATCCTGACCCGCGGGTCACACTTTTTGCCTTCTTTTTCTCTCCTGAGCTGCACTCAGGTTTCTGCAGCTTGTTCAGAATCGAGAGCAGGGAAACAGGTTCCGCAAACTTTTTCTGCCCTTTCGGATCTCGGGCATCATATCACACGAGTTTGAGACGCTTTGGATACTTTTCATTTTTTTGAAAAAATCCTGACCCGCGGGTCACACTTTTTGCCTGCTTTTTCTCTCCTGAGCTGCACTCAGGTTTCTGTAGCTTGTTCAGAATCTAGAGCAGGGAAACAGGTTCCGCAAACTTTTTCTGCCCTTTCGGATCTCAGGCATCATATGATATAATTTTGAGATGCTTTGGATACTTTTCATTTCTTTGAAAAAATCCTGACCCGCGGGTCACAGTTTTTGCCTGCCTTTTCTCTCCTGAGCTGCACTCAGGTTTCTGTAGCTTGTTCAGAATCTAGAGCACGGAAACAGGTTCCGCAAACTTTTTCTGCCCTTTCGGATCTCGGGCATCATATGACACGAGTTTGAGACGCTTTGGATACTTTTCATTTTTTTGAAAAAATCCTGACCCAGCGAGTCAAACTTTTTTCCTGCTTTTTCTCTCCTGAGCTGCACTCAGGTTTCTGTAGCTTGTTCAGAATATAGAGCAGGGAAACAGGTTCTGCAAACTTTTTCTGCCCTTTCGGATCTCGGGCATCATATGACACGAGTTTGAGACGCTTTGGATTCTTTTAATTTTTTGAAAAAATCCTTTTTCTCTCCTGAGGTGCACTCAGGTTTCTGTAGCTTGTTCAGAATCTAGAACAGGGAAACAGGTTCCGCAAACTTTTCCTGCCCTTTCGGATCTCGGGCATCATATCACACGAGTTTGAGACGCTTTGGATACTTTTCATTTTTTTGAAAACATCCTGACCCGCGGGTCACACTTTTTGCCTGCTTTTTCTCTCCTGAGCTGCACTCAGGTTTCTGCAGCTTGTTCAGAATCTAGAGCAGGGAAACAGGTTCCGCAAACTTTTTCTGCCCTTTCGTATCTCGGGCATCATATGACGTGAGTTTTAGACGCTTTGGATACTTTTCATTTTTTTGAAAAAATCCTGACCCGCGGGTCACACTTTTTGCCTGCTTTTTCTCTCCTGAGCTGCACTCAGGTTTCTGTAGCTTGTTCAAAATCGAGAGCAGGGAAACAGGTTCCGCAAACTTTTTCTGCCCTTTCGTATCTCGGGCATAATATGACGTGAGTTTTAGACGCTTTGGATACTTTTCATTTTTTTGAAAAAATCCTGACCCGCGGGTCACACTTTTTTCCTGCTTTTTCTCTCCTGAGGTGCACTCAGGTTTCTGTAGCTTGTTCAGAATCTAGAGCAGGGAAACAGGTTCCGCAAACTTTTTCTGCCCTTTCGTATCTCGGGCATCATATGACGCGAGTTTGAGACGCTTTGGATACTTTTCATTTTTTTGAAAAATTCCTGACCCGCGGGTCACACTTTTTGCCTGCTTTTTCTCTCCTGAGCTGCACTCAGGTTTCTGCAGCTTGTTCAGAATCTAGAGCAGGGAAACAGGTTTCGCAAACTTTTTCTGCCCTTTCGGATCTCGGACATCATATGACGCGAGTTTGAGACGCTTTGGATACTTTTCATTTTTTTGAAAAAATCCTGACCCGCGGGTCACACTTTTTGCCTGCTTTTTCTCTCCTGAGCTGCACTCAGGTTTCTGCAGCTTGTTCAGAATCTAGAGCAGGGAAACAGGTTCCGCAAACTTTTTCTGCCCTTTCGTATCTCGGGCATAATATGACGTGAGTTTTAGACGCTTTGGATACTTTTCATTTTTTTGAAAAAATTCTGACCCGTGGGTCACACTTTTTGCCTGCTTTTTCTCTCCTGAGGTGCACTCAGGTTTCTGTAGCTTGTTCAGAATCTAGAGCAGGGAAACAGGTTCCGCAAGCTTTTTAAGCCCTTTCGGATCTCGGGCATCATATGACGCGAGTTTGAGACGCTTTGGATACTTTTCATTTTTTTGAAAAAATCCTGACCCGCGGGTCACACTTTTTGCCTTCTTTTTCTCTCCTGAGGTGCATTCAGGTTTCTGTAGCTTGTTCAGAATCTAGAGCAGGGAAACAGGTTCCGCAAACTTTTTCTGCCCTTTCGGATCTCGGGCATCATATGACGCGAGTTTGAGACGCTTTGGATACTTTTCATTTTTTTGAAAAATTCCTGACCCGCGGGTCACACTTTTTGCCTGCTTTTTCTCTCCTGAGCTGCACTCAGGTTTCTGTAGCTTGTTGAGAATCTAGAGCACGGAAACAGGTTCCGCAAACTTTTTCTGCCCTTTCGGATCTCGGGCATCATATGACGCGAGTTTGAGACGCTTTGGATACTTTTCATTTTTTTGAAAAAATCCTGACCCGCGGGTCACACTTTTTGCCTGCCTTTTCTGAGCTGCACTCAGGTTTCTGTAGCTTGTTCAGAATCTAGAGCACGGAAACAGGTTCCGTAAACTTTTTCTGCCCTTTCGGATCTCGGGCATCATATGACACGAGTTTGAGACGCTTTGGATACTTTTCATTTTTTTGAAAAAATCCTGACCCAGCGAGTCAAACTTTTTTCCTGCTTTTTCTCTCCTGAGCTGCACTCAGGTTTCTGTAGCTTGTTCAGAATATAGAGCAGGGAAACAGGTTCTGCAAACTTTTTCTGCCCTTTCGGATCTCGGGCATCATATGACACGAGTTTGAGACGCTTTGGATTCTTTTAATTTTTTGAAAAAATCCTTTTTCTCTCCTGAGGTGCACTCAGGTTTCTGTAGCTTGTTCAGAATCTAGAGCAGGGAAACAGGTTCCGCAAACTTTTTCTGCCCTTTCGGATCTCGGGCATCATATCACACGAGTTTGAGACGCTTTGGATACTTTTCATTTTTTTGAAAAAATCCTGACCCGCGGGTCACACTTTTTGCCTGCTTTTTCTCTCCTGAGCTGCACTCAGGTTTCTGCAGCTTGTTCAGAATCTAGAGCAGGGAAACAGGTTCCGCAAACTTTTTCTGCCCTTTCGTATCTCGGGCATCATATGACGTGAGTTTTAGACGCTTTGGATACTTTTCATTTTTTTGAAAAAATCCTGACCCGCGGGTCACACTTTTTGCCTGCTTTTTCTCTCCTGAGCTGCACTCAGGTTTCTGTAGCTTGTTCAGAATCGAGAGCAGGGAAACAGGTTCCGCAAACTTTTTCTGCCCTTTCGTATCTCGGGCATAATATGACGTGAGTTTTAGACGCTTTGGATACTTTTCATTTTTTTGAAAAAATCCTGACCCGCGGGTCACACTTTTTTCCTGCTTTTTCTCTCCTGAGGTGCACTCAGGTTTCTGTAGCTTGTTCAGAATCCAGAGCAGGGAAACAGGTTCTGCAAACTTTTTCTGCCCTTTCGGATCTCGGGCATCATATGACGCGAGTTTGAGGCGCTTTGGATACTTTTCATTTTTTTGAAAAATTCCTGACCCGCGGGTCACACTTTTTGCCTGCTTTTTCTCTCCTGAGCTGCACTCAGGTTTCTGCAGCTTGTTCAGAATCTAGAGCAGGGAAACAGGTTACGCAAACTTTTTCTGCCCTTTCGGATCTCGGACATCATATGACGCGAGTTTGAGATGCTTTGGATACTTTTCATTTTTTTGAAAAAATCCTGACCCGCGGGTCACACTTTTTGCCTGCTTTTTCTCTCCTGAGCTGCACTCAGGTTTCTGCAGCTTGTTCAGAATCTAGAGCAGGGAAACAGGTTCCGCAAACTTTTTCTGCCCTTTCGTATCTCGGGCATAATATGACGTGAGTTTTAGACGCTTTGAATACTTTTCATTTTTTTGAAAAAATCCTGACCCGCGGGTCACACTTTTTGCCTGCTTTTTCTCTCCTGAGGTGCACTCAGGTTTCTGTAGCTTGTTCAGAATCTAGAGCAGGGAAACAGGTTCCGCAAGCTTTTTAAGCCCTTTCGGATCTCGGGCATCATATGACGCGAGTTTGAGACGCTTTGGATACTTTTCATTTTTTTGAAAAAATCCGGACCCGCGGGTCACACTTTTTGCCTTCTTTTTCTCTCCTGAGGTGCATTCAGGTTTCTGCAGCTTGTTCAGAATCTAGAGCAGGGAAACAGGTTCCGCAAGCTTTTTCTGCCCTTTCGGAACTCGGGCATCATATGACGCGAGTTTGAGACGCTTTGGATACTTTTCATTTTTTTGAAAAAATCCTGACCCGCGGGTCACAATTTTGCCTTCTTTTTCTCTCCTGAGCTGCACTCAGGTTTCTGCAGCTTGTTCAGAATCTAGAGCAGGGAAACAGGTTCCGCAAACTTTTTCTGCCCTTTCGTATCTCGGGCATCATATGACGCGAGTTTGAGACGCTTTGGATACTTTTCATTTTTTTGAAAAAATCCTGACCCGCGGGTCACAGTTTTGCCTTCTTTTTCTCTCCTGAGCTGCACTCAGGTTTCTGCAGCTTGTTCAGAATCGAGAGCAGGGAAACAGGTTCCACAAACTTTTTCTGCCCTTTCGGATCTCGGGCATCATATGACGCGAGTTTGAGACGCTTTGGATACTTTTCATTTTTTTGAAAAAATCCTGACCCGCGGGTCACACTTTTTGCCTTCTTTTTCTCTCCTGAGCTGCACTCAGGTTTCTGTAGCTTGTTCAGAATCTAGAGCACGGAAACAGGTTCCGCAAACTTTTTCTGCCCTTTCGGATCTCGGGCATCATATGACGCGAGTTTGAGACGCTTTGGATACTTTTCATTTTTTTGAAAAAATCCTGACCCGCGGGTCACACTTTTTGCCTGCCTTTTCTCTCCTGAGCTGCACTCAGGTTTCTGTAGCTTGTTCAGAATCTAGAGCACGGAAACAGGTTCCGCAAACTTTTTCTGCCCTTTCGGATCTCGGGCATCATATGACACGAGTTTCAGACGCTTTGGATACTTTTCATTTTTTTGAAAAAATCCTGACCCAGCGAGTCAAACTTTTTTCCTGCTTTTTCTCTCCTGAGCTGCACTCAGGTTTCTGTAGCTTGTTCAGAATATAGAGCAGGGAAACAGGTTCTGCAAACTTTTTCTGCCCTTTCGGATCTCGGGCATCATATGACACGAGTTTGAGACGCTTTGGATTCTTTTAATTTTTTGAAAAAATCCTTTTTCTCTCCTGAGGTGCACTCAGGTTTCTGTAGCTTGTTCAGAATCTAGAGCAGGGAAACAGGTTCCGCAAACTTTTTCTGCCCTTTCGGATCTCGGGCATCATATCACACGAGTTTGAGACGCTTTGGATACTTTTCATTTTTTTGAAAAAATCCTGACCCGCGGGTCACACTTTTTGCCTGCTTTTTCTCTCCTGAGCTGCACTCAGGTTTCTGCAGCTTGTTCAGAATCTAGAGCAGGGAAACAGGTTCCGCAAACTTTTTCTGCCCTTTCGTATCTCGGGCATCATATGACGTGAGTTTTAGACGCTTTGGATACTTTTCATTTTTTTGAAAAAATCCTGACCCGCGGGTCACACTTTTTGCCTCCTTTTTCTCTCCTGAGCTGCACTCAGGTTTCTGTAGCTTGTTCAGAATCGAGAGCAGGGAAACAGGTTCCGCAAACTTTTTCTGCCCTTTCGTATCTCGGGCATAATATGACGTGAGTTTTAGACGCTTTGGATACTTTTCATTTTTTTGAAAAAATCCTGACCCGCGGGTCACACTTTTTTCCTGCTTTTTCTCTCCTGAGGTGCACTCAGGTTTCTGTAGCTTGTTCTGAATCTAGAGCAGGGAAACAGGTTACGCAAACTTTTTCTGCCCTTTCGGATCTCGGACATCATATGACGCGAGTTTGAGACGCTTTGGATACTTTTCATTTTTTTGAAAAAATCCTGACCCGCGGGTCACACTTTTTGCCTGCTTTTTCTCTCCTGAGCTGCACTCAGGTTTCTGCAGCTTGTTCAGAATCTAGAGCAGGGAAACAGGTTCCGCAAACTTTTTCTGCCCTTTCGTATCTCGGGCATAATATGACGTGAGTTTTAGACGCTTTGGATACTTTTCATTTTTTTGAAAAAATCCTGACCCGCGGGTCACACTTTTTGCCTGCTTTTTCTCTCCTGAGGTGCACTCAGGTTTCTGTAGCTTGTTCAGAATCTAGAGCAGGGAAACAGGTTCCGCAAGCTTTTTAAGCCCTTTCGGATCTCGGGCATCATATGACGCGAGTTTGAGACGCTTTGGATACTTTTCATTTTTTTGAAAAAATCCTGACCCGCGGGTCACACTTTTTGCCTTCTTTTTCTCTCTTGAGCTGCATTCAGGTTTCTGTAGCTTGTTCAGAATCTAGAGCAGGGAAACAGGTTCTGCAAACTTTTTCTGCCCTTTCGGATCTCGGGCATCATATGACGCGAGTTTGAGACGCTTTGGATACTTTTCATTTTTTTGAAAAATTCCTGACCCGCGGGTCACACTTTTTGCCTGCTTTTTCTCTCCTGAGCTGCACTCAGGTTTCTGCAGCTTGTTCAGAATCTAGAGCAGGGAAACAGGTTCCGCAAACTTTTTCTGCCCTTTCGGATCTCGGACATCATATGACGCGAGTTTGAGACGCTTTGGATACTTTTCATTTTTTTGAAAAAATCCTGACCCGCGGGTCACACTTTTTGCCTGCTTTTTCTCTCCTGAGCTGCACTCAGGTTTCTGCAGCTTGTTCAGAATCTAGAGCAGGGAAACAGGTTCCGCAAACTTTTTCTGCCCTTTCGGATCTCGGGCATCATATGATATAATTTTGAGACGCTTTGGATACTTTTCATTTTTTTGAAAAAATCCTGACCCGCGGGTCACACTTTTTGCCTTCTTTTTCTCTCCTGAGCTGCACTCAGGTTTCTGCAGCTTGTTCAGAATCTAGAGCAGGGAAACAGGTTCCGCAAGCTTTTTCTGCCCTTTCGGAACTCGGGCATCATATGACGCGAGTTTGAGACGCTTTGGATACTTTTCATTTTTTTGAAAAAATCCTGACCCGCGGGTCACAATTTTGCCTTCTTTTTCTCTGCTGAGCTGCACTCAGGTTTCTGCAGCTTGTTCAGAATCTAGAGCAGGGAAACAGGTTCCGCAAGCTTTTTCTGCCCTTTCGGAACTCGGGCATCATATGACGCGAGTTTGAGACGCTTTGGATACTTTTCATTTTTTTGAAAAAATCCTGACCCGCGGGTCACACTTTTTTCCTGCTTTTTCTCTCCTGAGCTGCACTCAGGTTTCTGCAGCTTGTTCAGAATCTAGAGCAGGGAAACAGGTTCCGCAAACTTTTTCTGCCCTTTCGGATCTCGGGCATCATATGATATGAGTTTGAGACGTTTGGATACTTTTCCTTTTTTTGAAAAAATCCTGACCCGCGGGTCACACTTTTTGACTTCTTTTTCTCTCCTTTGCTGCACTCAGGTTTCTGCAGCTTGTTCAGAATCTAGAGCAGGTAAACAGGTTCCGCAAACTTTTTCTGCCCTTTCGGATCTCGGGCATCATATCACACGAGTTTGAGACCCTTTGGATACTTTTCATTTTTTTGAAAAAATCCTGACCCGCGGGTCACACTTTTTGCCTGCTTTTTCTCTCCTGAGGTGCACTCAGGTTTCTTGTAGCTTGTTCAGAATCTAGAGCAGGGAAACAGGTTCCGCAAACTTTTTCAGCCCTTTCGGATCTCGGGCATCATATGACACGAGTTTGAGACGCTTTGGATACTTTTCATTTTTTTGAAAAAATCCTGACCCGCGGGTCACACTTTTTTCCTGCTTTTTCTCTCCTGAGCTGCACTCAGGTTTCTGCAGATTGTTCAGAATCTAGAGCAGGTAAACAGGTTCCGCAAACTTTTTCTGCCCTTTCGGATCTCGGGCATCATATGACACGAGTTTGAGACGCTTTGGATACTTTTCATTTTTTTGAAAAACTCCTGACCCCGCGGGTCACACTTTTTGCCTTTTTTTCTCTCCTGAGGTGCACTCAGGTTTCTGCAGCTTGTTCAGAATCTAGAGCAGGGAAACAGGTTCCGCAAACTTTTTCTGCCCTTTCGGATCTCGGGCATCATATGACACGAGTTTGAGACACTTTGGATACTTTTCCTTTTTTTGAAAAAATCCTGACCCGCGGGTCACACTTTTTGACTTCTTTTATTCTCCTTTGCTGCACTCAGGTTTCTGCAGCTTGTTCAGAATCTAGAGCAGGTAAACAGGTTCCGCAAACTTTTTCTGCCCTTTCGGATCTCGGGCATCATATCACACGAGTTTGAGACCCTTTGGATACTTTTCATTTTTTTGAAAAAATACTGACCCGCGGGTCACACTTTTTGCCTGCTTTTTCTCTCCTGAGCTGCACTCAGGTTTCTGCAGCTTGTTCAGAATCTAGAGCAGGGAAACAGGTTCCGCAAACTTTTTCTGCCCTTTCGGATCTCAGGCATCATATAACGCGCAATTTGAGACGCTTGGAAACTTTTCATTTTTTTGAAAAAATCCTGACCCGCGGGTCACACTTTTTGCCTTCTTTTTCTCTCTTGAGCAGCACTCAGGTTTCTTGTAGCTTGTTCAAAATCTAGAGCAGGGAAACAGGTTCCGCAAACTTTTTCTGCCCTTTTGGATCTCGGGCATCATATGATGCTAGTTTCAGACGCTTTGGATACTTTTGATTTTTTTGAAAAAATCCTGACCCGCGGGTCACACTTTTTTCCTGCTTTTTCTCTCCTGAGATGCACTCAGGTTTCTGCAGCTTGTTCAGAATCTAGAGCAGGGAAACAGGTTCCGCAAACTTTTTCTGCCCTTTCGGATCTCGGGGATCATATGACACGAGTTTGAGACGCTTTGGATACTTTTCATTTTTTTGAAAAAATCCTGACCTGCGGGTCACACTTTTTGCCTTTTTTTCTCTCCTGAGGTGCACTCAGGTTTCTGCAGCTTGTTCAGAATCTAGAGCAGGGAAACAGGTTCCGCAAACTTTTTCTGCCCTTTCGGATCTCGGGCATCATATGACACGAGTTTGAGACACTTTGGATACTTTTCATTTTTTTGAAAAAATACTGACCTGCGGGTCACACTTTTTGCCTTTTTTTCTCTCCTGAGGTGCACTCAGGTTTCTGCAGCTTGTTCAGAATCTAGAGCAGGGAAACAGGTTCCGCAAACTTTTTCTGCCCTTTCGGATCTCGGGCATCATATGACACGAGTTTCAGACACTTTGGATACTTTTCATTTTTTTGAAAAAATACTGACCCGCGGGTCACACTTTTTGCGTTCTTTTTCTCTCCTGAGCTGCACTCAGGTTTCTGCAGCTTGTTCAGAATCTAGAGCAGGGAAACAGGTTCCGCAATCTTTTTCTGCCCTTTCGGATCTCGGGCATCATATGACATGAGTTTGAGACGTTTGGATACTTTTCCTTTTTTTGAAAAAATCCTGACCCGCTGGTCACAGTTTTTGCCTTCTTTTTCTCTCCTGAGCTGCACTCAGGTTTCTGCAGCTTGTTCAGAATCTAGAGCAGGGAAACAGGTTCCGCAAACTTTTTCTGCCCTTTTGGATCTCGGGCATCATATGATGCTAGTTTCAGACGCTTTGGATACTTTTGATTTTTTTGAAAAAATCCTGACCCGCGGGTCACACTTTTTTCCTGCTTTTTCTCTGCTGAGCTGCACTCAGGTTTCTGCAGCTTGTTCAGAATCTAGAGCAGGGAAACAGGTTCCGCAAACTTTTTCTGCCCTTTCGGATCTCGGGCATCATATGATATGAGTTTGAGACGTTTGGATACTTTTCCTTTTTTTGAAAAAATCCTGACCCGCGGGTCACACTTTTTGACTTCTTTTTCTCTCCTTTGCTGCACTCAGGTTTCTGCAGCTTGTTCAGAATCTAGAGCAGGGAAACAGGTTCCGCAAACTTTTTCTGCCCTTTCGGATCTCAGGCATCATATAACGCGCAGTTTGAGACGCTTGGAAACTTTTCATTTTTTTGAAAAAATCCTGACCCGCGGGTCACACTTTTTGCCTTTTTTTTCTCTCCTGAGCAGCACTCAGGTTTCTTGTAGCTTGTTCAAAATCTAGAGCAGGGAAACAGGTTCCGCAAACTTTTTCTGCCCTTTTGGATCTCGGGCATCATATGATGCTAGTTTCAGACGCTTTGGATACTTTTGATTTTTTTGAAAAAATCCTGACCCGCGGGTCACACTTTTTTCCTGCTTTTTCTCTCCTGAGATGCACTCAGGTTTCTGCAGCTTGTTCAGAATCTAGAGCAGGGAAACAGGTTCCGCAAACTTTTTCTGCCCTTTCGGATCTCGGGCATCATATGACACGAGTTTGAGACGCTTTGGATACTTTTCATTTTTTTGAAAAAATCCTGACCTGCGGGTCACTGTTTTTGCCTTTTTTTCTCTCCTGAGGTGCACTCAGGTTTCTGCAGCTTGTTCAGAATCTAGAGCAGGGAAACAGGTTCCGCAATCTTTTTCTGCCCTTTCGGATCTCGGGCATCATATGACACGAGTTTGAGACGCTTTGGATACTTTTCATTTTTTTGAAAAAATCCTGACCCGCGGGTCACACTTTTTGCCTTTTTTTCTCTCCTGAGGTGCACTCAGGTTTCTTCAGCTTGTTCAGAATCTAGAGCAGGGAAACAGGTTCCGCAAACTTTTTCTGCCTTTTCGGATCTCGGGCATCATATGACTCGAGTTTGAGACGCTTTGAATACTTTTCATTTTTTTGAAAAAATCCTGACCCGCGGGTCACACTTTTTTCCTGCCTTTTCTCTCCTGAGCTGCACTCAGGTTTCTGCAACTTGTTCAGTATCTAGAGCAGGGAAACAGGTTCAACAAACTTTTTCTGCCCTTTTGGATCTCGGGCATCATATGACGCGAGTTTGAGACGCTTTGGATACTTTTCATTTTTTTGAAAACATCCTGACCCGCGGGTCACACTTTTTGCCTGCTTTTTCTCTCCTGAGGTGCACTCAGGTTTCTTGTAGCTTGTTCAGAATCTAGAGCAGGGAAACAGGTTCCGCAAACTTTTTCTGCCCTTTCGGATCTCGGACATCATATGACGCGAGTTTGAGACGCTTTGGATACTTTTCATTTTTTTGAAAAAATCCTGACCCGCGGGTCCCACTTTTTGCCTGCTTTTTCTCTCCTGAGCTGCACTCAGGTTTCTGCAGCTTGTTCAGAATCTAGAGCAGGGAAACAGGTTCCGCAAACTTTTTCTGCCCTTTCGGATCTCAGGCATCATATAACGCGCAATTTGAGACGCTTGGAAACTTTTCATTTTTTTGAAAAAATCCTGACCCGCGGGTCACACTTTTTGCCTTCTTTTTCTCTCTTGAGCAGCACTCAGGTTTCTTGTAGCTTGTTCAAAATCTAGAGCAGGGAAACAGGTTCCGCAAACTTTTTCTGCCCTTTTGGATCTCGGGCATCATATGATGCTAGTTTCAGACGCTTTGGATACTTTTCATTTTTTTGAAAAAATCCTGACCCGCGGGTCACACTTTTTGCCTGCTTTTTCTCTCCTGAGCTGCACTCAGGTTTCTGCAGCTTGTTCAGAATCTAGAGCAGGGAAACAGGTTCCGCAAACTTTTTCTGCCCTTTCGGATCTCGGGCATCATATCACACGAGTTTGAGACCCTTTGGATACTTTTCATTTTTTTGAAAAAATACTGACCCGCGGGTCACACTTTTTGCCTGCTTTTTCTCTCCTGAGCTGCACTCAGGTTTCTGCAGCTTGTTCAGAATCTAGAGCAGGGAAACAGGTTCCGCAAACTTTTTCTGCCCTTTCGGATCTCAGGCATCATATAACGCGCAATTTGAGACGCTTGGAAACTTTTCATTTTTTTGAAAAAATCCTGACCCGCGGGTCACACTTTTTGCCTTCTTTTTCTCTCTTGAGCAGCACTCAGGTTTCTTGTAGCTTGTTCAAAATCTAGAGCAGGGAAACAGGTTCCGCAAACTTTTTCTGCCCTTTTGGATCTCGGGCATCATATGATGCTAGTTTCAGACGCTTTGGATACTTTTGATTTTTTTGAAAAAATCCTGACCCGCGGGTCACACTTTTTTCCTGCTTTTTCTCTCCTGAGCTGCACTCAGGTTTCTGCAGCTTGTTCAGAATATAGAGCAGGGAAACAGGTTCCGCAAACTTTTTCTGCCCGTTCGGATCTCGGACATCATATGATGCGAGTTTGAGATGCTTTGGATACTTTTCATTTTTTTGAAAGAATCCTGACCCGCGGGTCACACTTTTTGCCTCCTTTTTCTCTCCTGAGCTGCACTCAGGTTTCTGTAGCTTGTTCAGAATCGAGAGCAGGGAAACAGGTTCCGCAAACTTTTTCTGCCCTTTCGTATCTCGGGCATAATATGACGTGAGTTTTAGACGCTTTGGATACTTTTCATTTTTTTGAAAAAATCCTGACCCCGCGGGTCACACTTTTTTCCTGCTTTTTCTCTCCTGAGGTGCACTCAGGTTTCTGTAGCTTGTTCAGAATCTAGAGCAGGGAAACAGGTTACGCAAACTTTTTCTGCCCTTTCGGATCTCGGACATCATATGACGCGAGTTTGAGACGCTTTGGATACTTTTCATTTTTTTGAAAAAATCCTGACCCGCGGGTCACACTTTTTGCCTGCTTTTTCTCTCCTGAGCTGCACTCAGGTTTCTGCAGCTTGTTCAGAATCTAGAGCAGGGAAACAGGTTCCGCAAACTTTTTCTGCCCTTTCGTATCTCGGGCATAATATGACGTGAGTTTTAGACGCTTTGGATACTTTTCATTTTTTTGAAAAAATCCTGACCCGCGGGTCACACTTTTTGCCTGCTTTTTCTCTCCTGAGGTGCACTCAGGTTTCTGTAGCTTGTTCAGAATCTAGAGCAGGGAAACAGGTTCCGCAAGCTTTTTAAGCCCTTTCGGATCTCGGGCATCATATGACGCGAGTTTGAGACGCTTTGGATACTTTTCATTTTTTTGAAAAAATCCTGACCCGCGGGTCACACTTTTTGCCTTCTTTTTCTCTCTTGAGCTGCATTCAGGTTTCTGTAGCTTGTTCAGAATCTAGAGCAGGGAAACAGGTTCTGCAAACTTTTTCTGCCCTTTCGGATCTCGGGCATCATATGACGCGAGTTTGAGACGCTTTGGATACTTTTCATTTTTTTGAAAAATTCCTGACCCGCGGGTCACACTTTTTGCCTGCTTTTTCTCTCCTGAGCTGCACTCAGGTTTCTGCAGCTTGTTCAGAATCTAGAGCAGGGAAACAGGTTCCGCAAACTTTTTCTGCCCTTTCGGATCTCGGACATCATATGACGCGAGTTTGAGACGCTTTGGATACTTTTCATTTTTTTGAAAAAATCCTGACCCGCGGGTCACACTTTTTGCCTGCTTTTTCTCTCCTGAGCTGCACTCAGGTTTCTGCAGCTTGTTCAGAATCTAGAGCAGGGAAACAGGTTCCGCAAACTTTTTCTGCCCTTTCGGATCTCGGGCATCATATGATATAATTTTGAGACGCTTTGGATACTTTTCATTTTTTTGAAAAAATCCTGACCCGCGGGTCACACTTTTTGCCTTCTTTTTCTCTCCTGAGCTGCACTCAGGTTTCTGCAGCTTGTTCAGAATCTAGAGCAGGGAAACAGGTTCCGCAAGCTTTTTCTGCCCTTTCGGAACTCGGGCATCATATGACGCGAGTTTGAGACGCTTTGGATACTTTTCATTTTTTTGAAAAAATCCTGACCCGCGGGTCACAATTTTGCCTTCTTTTTCTCTGCTGAGCTGCACTCAGGTTTCTGCAGCTTGTTCAGAATCTAGAGCAGGGAAACAGGTTCCGCAAGCTTTTTCTGCCCTTTCGGAACTCGGGCATCATATGACGCGAGTTTGAGACGCTTTGGATACTTTTCATTTTTTTGAAAAAATCCTGACCCGCGGGTCACACTTTTTTCCTGCTTTTTCTCTCCTGAGCTGCACTCAGGTTTCTGCAGCTTGTTCAGAATCTAGAGCAGGGAAACAGGTTCCGCAAACTTTTTCTGCCCTTTCGGATCTCGGGCATCATATGATATGAGTTTGAGACGTTTGGATACTTTTCCTTTTTTTGAAAAAATCCTGACCCGCGGGTCACACTTTTTGACTTCTTTTTCTCTCCTTTGCTGCACTCAGGTTTCTGCAGCTTGTTCAGAATCTAGAGCAGGTAAACAGGTTCCGCAAACTTTTTCTGCCCTTTCGGATCTCGGGCATCATATCACACGAGTTTGAGACCCTTTGGATACTTTTCATTTTTTTGAAAAAATCCTGACCCGCGGGTCACACTTTTTGCCTGCTTTTTCTCTCCTGAGGTGCACTCAGGTTTCTTGTAGCTTGTTCAGAATCTAGAGCAGGGAAACAGGTTCCACAAACTTTTTCAGCCCTTTCAGATCTCGGGCATCATATGACACGAGTTTGAGACGCTTTGGATACTTTTCATTTTTTTGAAAAAATCCTGACCCGCGGGTCACACTTTTTTCCTGCTTTTTCTCTCCTGAGCTGCACTCAGGTTTCTGCAGATTGTTCAGAATCTAGAGCAGGTAAACAGGTTCCGCAAACTTTTTCTGCCCTTTCGGATCTCGGGCATCATATGACACGAGTTTGAGACGCTTTGGATACTTTTCATTTTTTTGAAAAACTCCTGACCCCGCGGGTCACACTTTTTGCCTTTTTTTCTCTCCTGAGGTGCACTCAGGTTTCTGCAGCTTGTTCAGAATCTAGAGCAGGGAAACAGGTTCCGCAAACTTTTTCTGCCCTTTCGGATCTCGGGCATCATATGACACGAGTTTGAGACACTTTGGATACTTTTCCTTTTTTTGAAAAAATCCTGACCCGCGGGTCACACTTTTTGACTTCTTTTATTCTCCTTTGCTGCACTCAGGTTTCTGCAGCTTGTTCAGAATCTAGAGCAGGTAAACAGGTTCCGCAAACTTTTTCTGCCCTTTCGGATCTCGGGCATCATATCACACGAGTTTGAGACCCTTTGGATACTTTTCATTTTTTTGAAAAAATACTGACCCGCGGGTCACACTTTTTGCCTGCTTTTTCTCTCCTGAGCTGCACTCAGGTTTCTGCAGCTTGTTCAGAATCTAGAGCAGGGAAACAGGTTCCGCAAACTTTTTCTGCCCTTTCGGATCTCAGGCATCATATAACGCGCAATTTGAGACCCTTGGAAACTTTTCATTTTTTTGAAAAAATCCTGACCCGCGGGTCACACTTTTTGCCTTCTTTTTCTCTCTTGAGCAGCACTCAGGTTTCTTGTAGCTTGTTCAAAATCTAGAGCAGGGAAACAGGTTCCGCAAACTTTTTCTGCCCTTTTGGATCTCGGGCATCATATGATGCTAGTTTCAGACGCTTTGGATACTTTTGATTTTTTTGAAAAAATCCTGACCCGCGGGTCACACTTTTTGACTTCTTTTTCTCTCCTTTGCTGCACTCAGGTTTCTGCAGCTTGTTCAGAATCTAGAGCAGGGAAACAGGTTCCGCAAACTTTTTCTGCCCTTTCGGATCTCGGGCATCATATGACACGAGTTTGAGACGCTTTGGATACTTTTCATTTTTTTGAAAAAATCCTGACCTGCGGGTCACACTTTTTGCCTTTTTTTCTCTCCTGAGGTGCACTCAGGTTTCTGCAGCTTGTTCAGAATCTAGAGCAGGGAAACAGGTTCCGCAAACTTTTTCTGCCCTTTCGGATCTCGGGCATCATATGACACGAGTTTGAGACACTTTGGATACTTTTCATTTTTTTGAAAAAATACTGACCTGCGGGTCACACTTTTTGCCTTTTTTTCTCTCCTGAGGTGCACTCAGGTTTCTGCAGCTTGTTCAGAATCTAGAGCAGGGAAACAGGTTCCGCAAACTTTTTCTGCCCTTTCGGATCTCGGGCATCATATGACACGAGTTTCAGACACTTTGGATACTTTTCATTTTTTTGAAAAAATACTGACCCGCGGGTCACACTTTTTGCGTTCTTTTTCTCTCCTGAGCTGCACTCAGGTTTCTGCAGCTTGTTCAGAATCTAGAGCAGGGAAACAGGTTCCGCAATCTTTTTCTGCCCTTTCGGATCTCGGGCATCATATGACATGAGTTTGAGACGTTTGGATACTTTTCCTTTTTTTGAAAAAATCCTGACCCGCTGGTCACAGTTTTTGCCTTCTTTTTCTCTCCTGAGCTGCACTCAGGTTTCTGCAGCTTGTTCAGAATCTAGAGCAGGGAAACAGGTTCCGCAAACTTTTTCTGCCCTTTTGGATCTCGGGCATCATATGATGCTAGTTTCAGACGCTTTGGATACTTTTGATTTTTTTGAAAAAATCCTGACCCGCGGGTCACACTTTTTTCCTGCTTTTTCTCTCCTGAGATGCACTCAGGTTTCTGCAGCTTGTTCAGAATCTAGAGCAGGGAAACAGGTTCCGCAAACTTTTTCTGCCCTTTCGGATCTCGGGCATCATATGATATGAGTTTGAGACGTTTGGATACTTTTCCTTTTTTTGAAAAAATCCTGACCCGCGGGTCACACTTTTTGACTTCTTTTTCTCTCCTTTGCTGCACTCAGGTTTCTGCAGCTTGTTCAGAATCTAGAGCAGGGAAACAGGTTCCGCAAACTTTTTCTGCCCTTTCGGATCTCAGGCATCATATAACGCGCAGTTTGAGACGCTTGGAAACTTTTCATTTTTTTGAAAAAATCCTGACCCGCGGGTCACACTTTTTGCCTTTTTTTTCTCTCCTGAGCAGCACTCAGGTTTCTTGTAGCTTGTTCAAAATCTAGAGCAGGGAAACAGGTTCCGCAAACTTTTTCTGCCCTTTTGGATCTCGGGCATCATATGATGCTAGTTTCAGACGCTTTGGATACTTTTGATTTTTTTGAAAAAATCCTGACCCGCGGGTCACACTTTTTTCCTGCTTTTTCTCTCCTGAGATGCACTCAGGTTTCTGCAGCTTGTTCAGAATCTAGAGCAGGGAAACAGGTTCCGCAAACTTTTTCTGCCCTTTCGGATCTCGGGCATCATATGACACGAGTTTGAGACGCTTTGGATACTTTTCATTTTTTTGAAAAAATCCTGACCTGCGGGTCACTGTTTTTGCCTTTTTTTCTCTCCTGAGGTGCACTCAGGTTTCTGCAGCTTGTTCAGAATCTAGAGCAGGGAAACAGGTTCCGCAATCTTTTTCTGCCCTTTCGGATCTCGGGCATCATATGACACGAGTTTGAGACGCTTTGGATACTTTTCATTTTTTTGAAAACATCCTGACCTGCGGGTCACACTTTTTGCCTTTTTTTCTCTCCTGAGGTGCACTCAGGTTTCTGCAGCTTGTTCAGAATCTAGAGCAGGGAAACAGGTTCCGCAAACTTTTTCTGCCTTTTCGGATCTCGGGCATCATATGACTCGAGTTTGAGACGCTTTGGATACTTTTCATTTTTTTGAAAAAATCCTGACCCGCGGGTCACACTTTTTTCCTGCCTTTTCTCTCCTGAGCTGCACTCAGGTTTCTGCAACTTGTTCAGTATCTAGAGCAGGGAAACAGGTTCCACAAACTTTTTCTGCCCTTTTGGATCTCGGGCATCATATGACGCGAGTTTGAGACGCTTTGGATACTTTTCATTTTTTTGAAAACATCCTGACCCGCGGGTCACACTTTTTGCCTGCTTTTTCTCTCCTGAGGTGCACTCAGGTTTCTTGTAGCTTGTTCAGAATCTAGAGCAGGGAAACAGGTTCCGCAAACTTTTTCTGCCCTTTCGGATCTCGGACATCATATGACGCGAGTTTGAGACGCTTTGGATACTTTTCATTTTTTTGAAAAAATCCTGACCCGCGGGTCACACTTTTTGCCTGCTTTTTCTCTCCTGAGCTGCACTCAGGTTTCTGCAGCTTGTTCAGAATCTAGAGCAGGGAAACAGGTTCCGCAAACTTTTTCTGCCCTTTCGGATCTCAGGCATCATATAACGCGCAATTTGAGACGCTTGGAAACTTTTCATTTTTTTGAAAAAATCCTGACCCGCGGGTCACACTTTTTGCCTTCTTTTTCTCTCTTGAGCAGCACTCAGGTTTCTTGTAGCTTGTTCAAAATCTAGAGCAGGGAAACAGGTTCCGCAAACTTTTTCTGCCCTTTTGGATCTCGGGCATCATATGATGCTAGTTTCAGACGCTTTGGATACTTTTCATTTTTTTGAAAAAATCCTGACCCGCGGGTCACACTTTTTGCCTGCTTTTTCTCTCCTGAGCTGCACTCAGGTTTCTGCAGCTTGTTCAGAATCTAGAGCAGGGAAACAGGTTCCGCAAACTTTTTCTGCCCTTTCGGATCTCGGGCATCATATCACACGAGTTTGAGACCCTTTGGATACTTTTCATTTTTTTGAAAAAATACTGACCCGCGGGTCACACTTTTTGCCTGCTTTTTCTCTCCTGAGCTGCACTCAGGTTTCTGCAGCTTGTTCAGAATCTAGAGCAGGGAAACAGGTTCCGCAAACTTTTTCTGCCCTTTCGGATCTCAGGCATCATATAACGCGCAATTTGAGACGCTTGGAAACTTTTCATTTTTTTGAAAAAATCCTGACCCGCGGGTCACACTTTTTGCCTTCTTTTTCTCTCTTGAGCAGCACTCAGGTTTCTTGTAGCTTGTTCAAAATCTAGAGCAGGGAAACAGGTTCCGCAAACTTTTTCTGCCCTTTTGGATCTCGGGCATCATATGATGCTAGTTTCAGACGCTTTGGATACTTTTGATTTTTTTGAAAAAATCCTGACCCGCGGGTCACACTTTTTTCCTGCTTTTTCTCTCCTGAGATGCACTCAGGTTTCTGCAGCTTGTTCAGAATCTAGAGCAGGGAAACAGGTTCCGCAAACTTTTTCTGCCCTTTCGGATCTCGGGCATCATATGACACGAGTTTGAGACGCTTTGGATACTTTTCATTTTTTTGAAAAAATCCTGACCTGCGGGTCACACTTTTTGCCTTTTTTTCTCTCCTGAGGTGCACTCAGGTTTCTGCAGCTTGTTCAGAATCTAGAGCAGGGAAACAGGTTCCGCAAACTTTTTCTGCCCTTTCGGATCTCGGGCATCATATGACACGAGTTTGAGACACTTTGGATACTTTTCATTTTTTTGAAAAAATACTGACCTGCGGGTCACACTTTTTGCCTTTTTTTCTCTCCTGAGGTGCACTCAGGTTTCTGCAGCTTGTTCAGAATCTAGAGCAGGGAAACAGGTTCCGCAAACTTTTTCTGCCCTTTCGGATCTCGGGCATCATATGACACGAGTTTCAGACACTTTGGATACTTTTCATTTTTTTGAAAAAATACTGACCCGCGGGTCACACTTTTTGTGTTCTTTTTCTCTCCTGAGCTGCACTCAGGTTTCTGCAGCTTGTTCAGAATCTAGAGCAGGGAAACAGGTTACGCAATCTTTTTCTGCCCTTTCGGATCTCGGGCATCATATGACATGAGTTTGAGACGTTTGGATACTTTTCCTTTTTTTGAAAAAATCCTGACCCGCTGGTCACAGTTTTTGCCTTCTTTTTCTCTCCTGAGCTGCACTCAGGTTTCTGCAGCTTGTTCAGAATCTAGAGCAGGGAAACAGGTTCCGCAAACTTTTTCTGCCCTTTTGGATCTCGGGCATCATATGATGCTAGTTTCAGACGCTTTGGATACTTTTGATTTTTTTGAAAAAATCCTGACCCGCGGGTCACACTTTTTTCCTGCTTTTTCTCTCCTGAGATGCACTCAGGTTTCTGCAGCTTGTTCAGAATCTAGAGCAGGGAAACAGGTTCCGCAAACTTTTTCTGCCCTTTCGGATCTCGGGCATCATATGATATGAGTTTGAGACGTTTGGATACTTTTCCTTTTTTTGAAAAAATCCTGACCCGCGGGTCACACTTTTTGACTTCTTTTTCTCTCCTTTGCTGCACTCAGGTTTCTGCAGCTTGTTCAGAATCTAGAGCAGGTAAACAGGTTCCGCAAACTTTTTCTGCCCTTTCGGATCTCGGGCATCATATCACACGAGTTTGAGACCCTTTGGATACTTTTCATTTTTTTGAAAAAATCCTGACCCGCGGGTCACACTTTTTGCCTGCTTTTTCTCTCCTGAGGTGCACTCAGGTTTCTTGTAGCTTGTTCAGAATCTAGAGCAGGGAAACAGGTTCCGCAAACTTTTTCAGCCCTTTCGGATCTCGGGCATCATATGACACGAGTTTGAGACGCTTTGGATACTTTTCATTTTTTTGAAAAAATCCTGACCCGCGGGTCACACTTTTTTCCTGCTTTTTCTCTCCTGAGCTGCACTCAGGTTTCTGCAGATTGTTCAGAATCTAGAGCAGGTAAACAGGTTCCGCAAACTTTTTCTGCCCTTTCGGATCTCGGGCATCATATGACACGAGTTTGAGACGCTTTGGATACTTTTCATTTTTTTGAAAAACTCCTGACCCCGCGGGTCACACTTTTTGCCTTTTTTTCTCTCCTGAGGTGCACTCAGGTTTCTGCAGCTTGTTCAGAATCTAGAGCAGGGAAACAGGTTCCGCAAACTTTTTCTGCCCTTTCGGATCTCGGGCATCATATGACACGAGTTTGAGACACTTTGGATACTTTTCCTTTTTTTGAAAAAATCCTGACCCGCGGGTCACACTTTTTGACTTCTTTTATTCTCCTTTGCTGCACTCAGGTTTCTGCAGCTTGTTCAGAATCTAGAGCAGGTAAACAGGTTCCGCAAACTTTTTCTGCCCTTTCGGATCTCGGGCATCATATCACACGAGTTTGAGACCCTTTGGATACTTTTCATTTTTTTGAAAAAATACTGACCCGCGGGTCACACTTTTTGCCTGCTTTTTCTCTCCTGAGCTGCACTCAGGTTTCTGCAGCTTGTTCAGAATCTAGAGCAGGGAAACAGGTTCCGCAAACTTTTTCTGCCCTTTCGGATCTCAGGCATCATATAACGCGCAATTTGAGACGCTTGGAAACTTTTCATTTTTTTGAAAAAATCCTGACCCGCGGGTCACACTTTTTGCCTTCTTTTTCTCTCTTGAGCAGCACTCAGGTTTCTTGTAGCTTGTTCAAAATCTAGAGCAGGGAAACAGGTTCCGCAAACTTTTTCTGCCCTTTTGGATCTCGGGCATCATATGATGCTAGTTTCAGACGCTTTGGATACTTTTGATTTTTTTGAAAAAATCCTGACCCGCGGGTCACACTTTTTTCCTGCTTTTTCTCTCCTGAGATGCACTCAGGTTTCTGCAGCTTGTTCAGAATCTAGAGCAGGGAAACAGGTTCCGCAAACTTTTTCTGCCCTTTCGGATCTCGGGCATCATATGACACGAGTTTGAGACGCTTTGGATACTTTTCATTTTTTTGAAAAAATCCTGACCTGCGGGTCACACTTTTTGCCTTTTTTTCTCTCCTGAGGTGCACTCAGGTTTCTGCAGCTTGTTCAGAATCTAGAGCAGGGAAACAGGTTCCGCAAACTTTTTCTGCCCTTTCGGATCTCGGGCATCATATGACACGAGTTTGAGACACTTTGGATACTTTTCATTTTTTTGAAAAAATACTGACCTGCGGGTCACACTTTTTGCCTTTTTTTCTCTCCTGAGGTGCACTCAGGTTTCTGCAGCTTGTTCAGAATCTAGAGCAGGGAAACAGGTTCCGCAAACTTTTTCTGCCCTTTCGGATCTCGGGCATCATATGACACGAGTTTCAGACACTTTGGATACTTTTCATTTTTTTGAAAAAATACTGACCCGCGGGTCACACTTTTTGCGTTCTTTTTCTCTCCTGAGCTGCACTCAGGTTTCTGCAGCTTGTTCAGAATCTAGAGCAGGGAAACAGGTTCCGCAATCTTTTTCTGCCCTTTCGGATCTCGGGCATCATATGACATGAGTTTGAGACGTTTGGATACTTTTCCTTTTTTTGAAAAAATCCTGACCCGCTGGTCACAGTTTTTGCCTTCTTTTTCTCTCCTGAGCTGCACTCAGGTTTCTGCAGCTTGTTCAGAATCTAGAGCAGGGAAACAGGTTCCGCAAACTTTTTCTGCCCTTTTGGATCTCGGGCATCATATGATGCTAGTTTCAGACGCTTTGGATACTTTTGATTTTTTTGAAAAAATCCTGACCCGCGGGTCACACTTTTTTCCTGCTTTTTCTCTCCTGAGATGCACTCAGGTTTCTGCAGCTTGTTCAGAATCTAGAGCAGGGAAACAGGTTCCGCAAACTTTTTCTGCCGTTTCGGATCTCGGGCATCATATGATATGAGTTTGAGACGTTTGGATACTTTTCCTTTTTTTGAAAAAATCCTGACCCGCGGGTCACACTTTTTGACTTCTTTTTCTCTCCTTTGCTGCACTCAGGTTTCTGCAGCTTGTTCAGAATCTAGAGCAGGGAAACAGGTTCCGCAAACTTTTTCTGCCCTTTCGGATCTCAGGCATCATATAACGTGCAGTTTGAGACGCTTGGAAACTTTTCATTTTTTTGAAAAAATCCTGACCCGCGGGTCACACTTTTTGCCTTTTTTTTCTCTCCTGAGCAGCACTCAGGTTTCTTGTAGCTTGTTCAAAATCTAGAGCAGGGAAACAGGTTCCGCAAACTTTTTCTGCCCTTTTGGATCTCGGGCATCATATGATGCTAGTTTCAGACGCTTTGGATACTTTTGATTTTTTTGAAAAAATCCTGACCCGCGGGTCACACTTTTTTCCTGCTTTTTCTCTCCTGAGATGCACTCAGGTTTCTGCAGCTTGTTCAGAATCTAGAGCAGGGAAACAGGTTCCGCAAACTTTTTCTGCCCTTTCGGATCTCGGGCATCATATGACACGAGTTTGAGACGCTTTGGATACTTTTCATTTTTTTGAAAAAATCCTGACCTGCGGGTCACTGTTTTTGCCTTTTTTTCTCTCCTGAGGTGCACTCAGGTTTCTGCAGCTTGTTCAGAATCTAGAGCAGGGAAACAGGTTCCGCAATCTTTTTCTGCCCTTTCGGATCTCGGGCATCATATGACACGAGTTTGAGACGCTTTGGATACTTTTCATTTTTTTGAAAAAATCCTGACCCGCGGGTCACACTTTTTGCCTTTTTTTCTCTCCTGAGGTGCACTCAGGTTTCTGCAGCTTGTTCAGAATCTAGAGCAGGGAAACAGGTTCCGCAAACTTTTTCTGCCTTTTCGGATCTCGGGCATCATATGACTCGAGTTTGAGACGCTTTGGATAATTTTCATTTTTTTGAAAAAATCCTGACCCGCGGGTCACACTTTTTTCCTGCTTTTTCTCTCCTGAGGTGCACTCAGGTTTCTTGTAGCTTGTTCAGAATCTAGAGCAGGGAAACAGGTTCCGCAAACTTTTTCTGCCCTTTCGGATCTCGGACATCATATGACGCGAGTTTGAGACGCTTTGGATACTTTTCATTTTTTTGAAAAAATCCTGACCCGCGGGTCACACTTTTTGCCTGCTTTTTCTCTCCTGAGCTGCACTCAGGTTTCTGCAGCTTGTTCAGAATCTAGAGCAGGGAAACAGGTTCCGCAAACTTTTTCTGCCCTTTCGGATCTCAGGCATCATATAACGCGCAATTTGAGACGCTTGGAAACTTTTCATTTTTTTGAAAAAATCCTGACCCGCGGGTCACACTTTTTGCCTTCTTTTTCTCTCTTGAGCAGCACTCAGGTTTCTTGTAGCTTGTTCAAAATCTAGAGCAGGGAAACAGGTTCCGCAAACTTTTTCTGCCCTTTTGGATCTCGGGCATCATATGATGCTAGTTTCAGACGCTTTGGATACTTTTCATTTTTTTGAAAAAATCCTGACCCGCGGGTCACACTTTTTGCCTGCTTTTTCTCTCCTGAGCTGCACTCAGGTTTCTGCAGCTTGTTCAGAATCTAGAGCAGGGAAACAGGTTCCGCAAACTTTTTCTGCCCTTTCGGATCTCGGGCATCATATCACACGAGTTTGAGACCCTTTGGATACTTTTCATTTTTTTGAAAAAATACTGACCCGCGGGTCACACTTTTTGCCTGCTTTTTCTCTCCTGAGCTGCACTCAGGTTTCTGCAGCTTGTTCAGAATCTAGAGCAGGGAAACAGGTTCCGCAAACTTTTTCTGCCCTTTCGGATCTCAGGCATCATATAACGCGCAATTTGAGACGCTTGGAAACTTTTCATTTTTTTGAAAAAATCCTGACCCGCGGGTCACACTTTTTGCCTTCTTTTTCTCTCTTGAGCAGCACTCAGGTTTCTTGTAGCTTGTTCAAAATCTAGAGCAGGGAAACAGGTTCCGCAAACTTTTTCTGCCCTTTTGGATCTCGGGCATCATATGATGCTAGTTTCAGACGCTTTGGATACTTTTGATTTTTTTGAAAAAATCCTGACCCGCGGGTCACACTTTTTTCCTGCTTTTTCTCTCCTGAGATGCACTCAGGTTTCTGCAGCTTGTTCAGAATCTAGAGCAGGGAAACAGGTTCCGCAAACTTTTTCTGCCCTTTCGGATCTCGGGCATCATATGACACGAGTTTGAGACACTTTGGATACTTTTCATTTTTTTGAAAAAATACTGACCTGCGGGTCACACTTTTTGCCTTTTTTTCTCTCCTGAGGTGCACTCAGGTTTCTGCAGCTTGTTCAGAATCTAGAGCAGGGAAACAGGTTCCGCAAACTTTTTCTGCCCTTTCGGATCTCGGGCATCATATGACACGAGTTTCAGACACTTTGGATACTTTTCATTTTTTTGAAAAAATACTGACCCGCGGGTCACACTTTTTGTGTTCTTTTTCTCTCCTGAGCTGCACTCAGTTTTCTGCAGCTTGTTCAGAATCTAGAGCAGGGAAACAGGTTACGCAATCTTTTTCTGCCCTTTCGGATCTCGGGCATCATATGACATGAGTTTGAGACGTTTGGATACTTTTCCTTTTTTTGAAAAAATCCTGACCCGCTGGTCACAGTTTTTGCCTTCTTTTTCTCTCCTGAGCTGCACTCAGGTTTCTGCAGCTTGTTCAGAATCTAGAGCAGGGAAACAGGTTCCGCAAACTTTTTCTGCCCTTTTGGATCTCGGGCATCATATGATGCTAGTTTCAGATGCTTTGGATACTTTTGATTTTTTTGAAAAAATCCTGACCCGCGGGTCACACTTTTTTCCTGCTTTTTCTCTCCTGAGATGCACTCAGGTTTCTGCAGCTTGTTCAGAATCTAGAGCAGGGAAACAGGTTCCGCAAACTTTTTCTGCCCTTTCGGATCTCGGGCATCATATGATATGAGTTTGAGACGTTTGGATACTTTTCCTTTTTTTGAAAAAATCCTGACCCGCGGGTCACACTTTTTGACTTCTTTTTCTCTCCTTTGCTGCACTCAGGTTTCTGCAGCTTGTTCAGAATCTAGAGCAGGGAAACAGGTTCCGCAAACTTTTTCTGCCCTTTCGGATCTCAGGCATCATATAACGCGCAGTTTGAGACGCTTGGAAACTTTTCATTTTTTTGAAAAAATCCTGACCCGCGGGTCACACTTTTTGCCTTCTTTTTCTCTCCTGAGCAGCACTCAGGTTTCTTGTAGCTTGTTCAAAATCTAGAGCAGGGAAACAGGTTCCGCAAACTTTTTCTGCCCTTTTGGATCTCGGGCATCATATGATGCTAGTTTCAGACGCTTTGGATACTTTTGATTTTTTTGAAAAAATCCTGACCCGCGGGTCACACTTTTTTCCTGCTTTTTCTCTCCTGAGATGCACTCAGGTTTCTGCAGCTTGTTCAGAATCTAGAGCAGGGAAACAGGTTCCGCAAACTTTTTCTGCCCTTTCGGATCTCGGGCATCATATGACACGAGTTTGAGACGCTTTGGATACTTTTCATTTTTTTGAAAAAATCCTGACCTGCGGGTCACTGTTTTTGCCTTTTTTTCTCTCCTGAGGTGCACTCAGGTTTCTGCAGCTTGTTCAGAATCTAGAGCAGGGAAACAGGTTCCGCAATCTTTTTCTGCCCTTTCGGATCTCGGGCATCATATGAGACGAGTTTGAGACGCTTTGGATACTTTTCATTTTTTTGAAAAAATCCTGACCCGCGGGTCACACTTTTTGCCTTTTTTTCTCTCCTGAGGTGCACTCAGGTTTCTGCAGCTTGTTCAGAATCTAGAGCAGGGAAACAGGTTCCGCAAACTTTTTCTGCCTTTTCGGATCTCGGGCATCATATGACTCGAGTTTGAGACGCTTTGGATACTTTTCATTTTTTTGAAAAAATCCTGACCCGCGGGTCACACTTTTTTCCTGCCTTTTCTCTCCTGAGCTGCACTCAGGTTTCTGCAACTTGTTCAGTATCTAGAGCAGGGAAACAGGTTCCACAAAGTTTTTCTGACCTTTTGGATCTCGGGCATCATATGACGCGAGTTTGAGACGCGTTGGATACTTTTCATTTTTTTGAAAACATCCTGACCCGCGGGTCACACTTTTTGCCTGCTTTTTCTCTCCTGAGGTGCACTCAGGTTTCTTGTAGCTTGTTCAGAATCTAGAGCAGGGAAACAGGTTCTGCAAACTTTTTCAGCCCTTTCGGATCTCGGGCATGATATGACACGAGTTTGAGACGCTTTGGATACTTTTCATTTTTTTGAAAAAATCCTGACCCGCGGGTCACACTTTTTGCCTTTTTTTCTCTCCTGAGGTGCACTCAGGTTTCTGCAGCTTGTTCAGAATCGAGAGCAGGGAAACAGGTTCCGCAAACTTTTTCTGCCCTTTCGGATCTCGGGCATCATATGACACGAGTTTGAGACACTTTGGATACTTTTCATTTTTTTGAAAAAATCCTCACCCGCGGGTCACACTTTTTGCGTTCTATTTCTGTCCTGAGCTGCACTCAGGTTTCTGCAGCTTGTTCAGAATCTAGAGCAGGGAAACAGGTTCCGCAAACTTTTTCTGCCCTTTCAGATCTCGGGCATCATATGATATGAGTTTGAGACGTATGGATACTTTTCCTTTTTTTGAAAAAATCCTGACCCGCGGGTCACACTTTTTGACTTCTTTTTCTCTCCTTTGCTGCACTCAGGTTTCTTGTAGCTTGTTCAAAATCTAGAGGAGGGAAACAGGTTCCGCAAACTTTTTCTGCCCTTTTGGATCTCGGGCATCATATGATGCTAGTTTCAGACGCTTTGGATACTTTTGATTTTTTTGAAAAAATCCTGACCCGCGGGTCACACTTTTTTCCTGCTTTTTCTCTCCTGAGATGCACTCAGGTTTCTGCAGCTTGTTCAGAATCTAGAGCAGGGAAACAGGTTCGGCAAACTTTTTCTGCCCTTTCGGATCTCGGGCATCATATGACACGAGTTTGAGACACTTTGGATACTTTTCATTTTTTTGAAAAAATCCTGACCTGCGGGTCACACTTTTTGCCTTTTTTTCTCTCCTGAGGTGCACTCAGGTTTCTGCAGCTTGTTCAGAATCTAGAGCAGGGAAACAGGTTCTGCAAACTTTTTCAGCCCTTTCGGATCTCGGGCATCATATGACACGAGTTTGAGACGCTTTGGATACTTTTCAATTTTTGAAAAAATCCTGACCCGCGGGTCACACTTTTTTCCTGCTGTTTCTCTCCTGAGCTGCACTCAGGTTTCTGCAGCTTGTTCAGAATCTAGAGCAGGGAAACAGGTTCCGCAAACTTTTTCTGCCCTTTCGGATCTCGGGCATCATATGATGCGAGTTTGAGACGCTTTGGATACTTTTGATTTTTTTGAAAAAATGCTGACCCGCGGGTCACAGTTTTTGCCTTCTTTTTCTCTCCTGAGCTGGACTCAGGTTTCTGCAGCTTGTTCAGAATCTAGAGCAGGGAAACAGGTTCCGCAAACTTTTTCTGCCCTTTCGGATCTCGGGCATCATATGACACGAGTTTGAGACGCTTTGGATACTTTTCATTTTTTTGAAAAACTCCTGACCCCGCGGGTCACACTTTTTGCCTTTTTTTCTCTCCGGAGGTGCACTCAGGTTTCTGCAGCTTGTTCAGAATCGAGAGCAGGGAAACAGGTTCCGCAAACTTTTTCTGCCCTTTCGGATCTCGGGCATCATATGACACGAGTTTCAGACACTTTGGATACTTTTCATTTTTTTGAAAAAATCCTCACCCGCGGGTCACACTTTTTGCGTTCTATTTCTGTCCTGAGCTGCACTCAGGTTTCTGCAGCTTGTTCAGAATCTAGAGCAGGGAAACAGGTTCCGCAAACTTTTTCTGCCCTTTTGGATCTCGGGCATCATATGATGCTAGTTTCAGACGCTTTGGATACTTTTGATTTTTTTGAAAAAATCCTGACCCGCGGGTCACACTTTTTTCCTGCTTTTTCTCTCCTGAGATGCACTCAGGTTTCTGCAGCTTGTTCAGAATCTAGAGCAGGGAAACAGGTTCTGCAAACTTTTTCAGCCCTTTCGGATCTCGGGCATCATATGACACGAGTTTGAGACGCTTTGGATACTTTTCATTTTTTTGAAAAAATCCTGACCCGCGGGTCACACTTTTTTCCTGCTTTTTCTCTCCTTTGCTGCACTCAGGTTTCTGCAGCTTGTTCAGAATCTAGAGCAGGTAAACAGGTTCCGCAAACTTTTTCTGCCCTTTCGGATCTCGGGCATCATATCACACGAGTTTGAGACCCTTTGGATACTTTTCATTTTTTTGAAAACATCCTGACCCGCGGGTCACACTTTTTGCCTGCTTTTTCTCTCCTGAGGTGCACTCAGGTTTCTTGTAGCTTGTTCAGAATCTAGAGCAGGGAAACAGGTTCCGCAAACTTTTTCAGCCCTTTCGGATCTCGGGCATCATATGACACGAGTTTGAGACGCTTTGGATACTTTTCATTTTTTTGAAAAAATCCTGACCCGCGGGTCACACTTTTTTCCTGCTTTTTCTCTCCTGAGCTGCACTCAGGTTTCTGCAGATTGTTCAGAATCTAGAGCAGGTAAACAGGTTCCGCAAACTTTTTCTGCCCTTTCGGATCTCGGGCATCATATGACACGAGTTTGAGACGCTTTGGATACTTTTCATTTTTTTGAAAAACTCCTGACCCCGCGGGTCACACTTTTTGCCTTTTTTTCTCTCCTGAGGTGCACTCAGGTTTCTGCAGCTTGTTCAGAATCTAGAGCAGGGAAACAGGTTCCGCAAACTTTTTCTGCCCTTTCGGATCTCGGGCATCATATGACACGAGTTTGAGACACTTTGGATACTTTTCCTTTTTTTGAAAAAATCCTGACCCGCGGGTCACACTTTTTGACTTCTTTTTCTCTCCTTTGCTGCACTCAGGTTTCTGCAGCTTGTTCAGAATCTAGAGCAGGTAAACAGGTTCCGCAAACTTTTTCTGCCCTTTCGGATCTCGGGCATCATATCACACGAGTTTGAGACCCTTTGGATACTTTTCATTTTTTTGAAAAAATATTGACCCGCGGGTCACACTTTTTGCCTGCTTTTTCTCTCCTGAGCTGCACTCAGGTTTCTGCAGCTTGTTCAGAATCTAGAGCAGGGAAACAGGTTCCGCAAACTTTTTCTGCCTTTTCGGATCTCAGGCATCATATAACGCGCAATTTGAGACGCTTGGAAACTTTTCATTTTTTTGAAAAAATCCTGACCCGCGGGTCACACTTTTTGCCTTCTTTTTCTCTCTTGAGCAGCACTCAGGTTTCTTGTAGCTTGTTCAAAATCTAGAGCAGGGAAACAGGTTCCGCAAACTTTTTCTGCCCTTTTGGATCTCGGGCATCATATGATGCTAGTTTCAGACGCTTTGGATACTTTTGATTTTTTTGAAAAAATCCTGACCCGCGGGTCACACTTTTTTCCTGCTTTTTCTCTCCTGAGATGTACTCAGGTTTCTGCAGCTTGTTCAGAATCTAGAGCAGGGAAACAGGTTCCGCAAACTTTTTCTGCCCTTTCGGATCTCGGGCATCATATGACACGAGTTTGAGACGCTTTGGATACTTTTCATTTTTTTGAAAAAATCCTGACCTGCGGGTCACACTTTTTGCCTTTTTTTCTCTCCTGAGGTGCACTCAGGTTTCTGCAGCTTGTTCAGAATCTAGAGCAGGGAAACAGGTTCCGCAAACTTTTTCTGCCCTTTCGGATCTCGGGCATCATATGACACGAGTTTGAGACACTTTGGATACTTTTCATTTTTTTGAAAAAATACTGACCTGCGGGTCACACTTTTTGCCTTTTTTTCTCTCCTGAGGTGCACTCAGGTTTCTGCAGCTTGTTCAGAATCTAGAGCAGGGAAACAGGTTCCGCAAACTTTTTCTGCCCTTTCGGATCTCGGGCATCATATGACACGAGTTTCAGACACTTTGGATACTTTTCATTTTTTTGAAAAAATACTGACCCGCGGGTCACACTTTTTGCGTTCTTTTTCTCTCCTGAGCTGCACTCAGGTTTCTGCAGCTTGTTCAGAATCTAAAGCAGGGAAACAGGTTCCGCAATCTTTTTCTGCCCTTTCGGATCTCGGGCATCATATGACATGAGTTTGAGACGTTTGGATACTTTTCCTTTTTTTGAAAAAATCCTGACCCGCTGGTCACAGTTTTTGCCTTCTTTTTCTCTCCTGAGCTGCACTCAGGTTTCTGCAGCTTGTTCAGAATCTAGAGCAGGGAAACAGGTTCCGCAAACTTTTTCTGCCCTTTTGGATCTCGGGCATCATATGATGCTAGTTTCAGACGCTTTGGATACTTTTGATTTTTTTGAAAAAATCCTGACCCGCGGGTCACACTTTTTTCCTGCTTTTTCTCTCCTGAGATGCACTCAGGTTTCTGCAGCTTGTTCAGAATCTAGAGCAGGGAAACAGGTTCCGCAAACTTTTTCTGCCCTTTCGGATCTCGGGCATCATATAATATGAGTTTGAGACGTTTGGATACTTTTCCTTTTTTTGAAAAAATCCTGACCCGCGGGTCACACATTTTGACTTCTTTTTCTCTCCTTTGCTGCACTCAGGTTTCTGCAGCTTGTTCAGAATCTAGAGCAGGGAAACAGGTTCCGCAAACTTTTTCTGCCGTTTCGGATCTCAGGCATCATATAACGCGCAGTTTGAGACGCTTGGAAACTTTTCATTTTTTTGAAAAAATCCTGACCCGCGGGTCACACTTTTTGCCTTCTTTTTCTCTCCTGAGCAGCACTCAGGTTTCTTGTAGCTTGTTCAAAATCTAGAGCAGGGAAACAGGTTCCGCAAACTTTTTCTGCCCTTTTGGATCTCGGGCATCATATGATGCTAGTTTCAGACGCTTTGGATACTTTTGATTTTTTTGAAAAAATCCTGACCCGCGGGTCACACTTTTTTCCTGCTTTTTCTCTCCTGAGATGCACTCAGGTTTCTGCAGCTTGTTCAGAATCTAGAGCAGGGAAACAGGTTCCGCAAACTTTTTCTGCCCTTTCGGATCTCGGGCATCATATGACACGAGTTTGAGACGCTTTGGATACTTTTCATTTTTTTGAAAAAATCCTGACCTGCGGGTCACTGTTTTTGCCTTTTTTTCTCTCCTGAGGTGCACTCAGGTTTCTGCAGCTTGTTCAGAATCTAGAGCAGGGAAACAGGTTCCGCAATCTTTTTCTGCCCTTTCGGATCTCGGGCATCATATGACACGAGTTTGAGACGCTTTGGATACTTTTCATTTTTTTGAAAAAATCCTGACCCGCGGGTCACACTTTTTGCCTTTTTTTCTCTCCTGAGGTGCACTCAGGTTTCTGCAGCTTGTTCAGAATCTAGAGCAGGGAAACAGGTTCCGCAAACTTTTTCTGCCTTTTCGGATCTCGGGCATCATATGACTCGAGTTTGAGACGCTTTGGATACTTTTCATTTTTTTGAAAAAATCCTGACCCGCGGGTCACACTTTTTTCCTGCCTTTTCTCTCCTGAGCTGCACTCAGGTTTCTGCAACTTGTTCAGTATCTAGAGCAGGGAAACAGGTTCCACAAACTTTTTCTGCCCTTTTGGATCTCGGGCATCATATGACGCGAGTTTGAGACGCTTTGGATACTTTTCATTTTTTTGAAAACATCCTGACCCGCGGGTCACACTTTTTGCCTGCTTTTTCTCTCCTGAGATGCACTCAGGTTTCTGCAGCTTGTTCAGAATCTAGAGCAGGGAAACAGGTTCCGCAAACTTTTTCTGCCCTTTCGGATCTCGGGCATCATATGACACGAGTTTGAGACGCTTTGGATACTTTTCATTTTTTTGAAAAACTCCTGACCCCGCGGGTCACACTTTTTGCCTTTTTTTCTCTCCTGAGGTGCACTCAGGTTTCTGCAGCTTGTTCAGAATCGAGAGCAGGGAAACAGGTTCCGCAAACTTTTTCTGCCCTTTCGGATCTCGGGCATCATATGACACGAGTTTGAGACACTTTGGATACTTTTCATTTTTTTGAAAAAATCCTCACCCGCGGGTCACACTTTTTGCGTTCTATTTCTGTCCTGAGCTGCACTCAGGTTTCTGCAGCTTGTTCAGAATCTAGAGCAGGGAAACAGGTTCCGCAAACTTTTTCTGCCCTTTCAGATCTCGGGCATCATATGATATGAGTTTGAGACGTTTGGATACTTTTCCTTTTTTTGAAAAAATCCTGACCCGCGGGTCACACTTTTTGACTTCTTTTTCACTCCTTTGCTGCACTCAGGTTTCTGCAGCTTGTTCAGAATCTAGAGCAGGTAAACAGGTTCCGCAAACTTTTTCTGCCCTTTCGGATCTCGGGCATCATATCACACGAGTTTGAGACCCTTTGGATACTTTTCATTTTTTTGAAAAAATCCTGACCCGCGGATCACACTTTTTGCCTGCTTTTTCTCTCCTGAGCTGCACTCAGGTTTCTGCAGCTTGTTCAGAATCTAGAGCAGGGAAACAGGTTCCGCAAACTTTTTCTGCCCTTTCGGATCTCAGGCATCATATAATGCGCAGTTTGAGACGCTTGGAAACTTTTCATTTTTTTGAAAAAATCCTGACCCGCGGGTCACACTTTTTGCCTTCTTTTTCTCTCCTGAGCAGCACTCAGGTTTCTTGTAGCTTGTTCAAAATCTAGAGGAGGGAAACAGGTTCCGCAAACTTTTTCTGCCCTTTTGGATCTCGGGCATCATATGATGCTAGTTTCAGACGCTTTGGATACTTTTGATTTTTTTGAAAAAATCCTGACCCGCGGGTCACACTTTTTTCCTGCTTTTTCTCTCCTGAGATGCACTCAGGTTTCTGCAGCTTGTTCAGAATCTAGAGCAGGGAAACAGGTTCCGCAAACTTTTTCTGCCCTTTCGGATCTCGGGCATCATATGACACGAGTTTGAGACACTTTGGATACTTTTCATTTTTTTGAAAAAATCCTGACCCGCGGGTCACACTTTTTGCCTTTTTTTCTCTCCTGAGGTGCACTCAGGTTTCTGCAGCTTGTTCAGAATCTAGAGCAGGGAAACAGGTTCTGCAAACTTTTTCAGCCCTTTTGGATCTCGGGCATCATATGACACGAGTTTGAGACGCTTTGGATACTTTTCATTTTTTTGAAAAAATCCTGACCCGCGGGTCACACTTTTTTCCTGCTTTTTCTCTCCTGAGCTGCACTCAGGTTTCTGCAGCTTGTTCAGAATCTAGAGCAGGGAAACAGGTTCCGCAAACTTTTTCTGCCCTTTCGGATCTCGGGCATCATATGATGCGAGTTTGAGACGCTTTGGATACTTTTCATTTTTTTGAAAAAATCCTGACCCGCGGGTCACACTTTTTGCCTTTTTTTCTCTCCTGAGGTGCACTCAGGTTTCTGCAGCTTGTTCAGAATCTAGAGCAGGGAAACAGGTTCCGCAAACTTTTTCTGCCTTTTCGGATCTCGGGCATCATATGACTCGAGTTTGAGACGCTTTGGATACTTTTCATTTTTTTGAAAAAATCCTGACCCGCGGGTCACACTTTTTTCCTGCCTTTTCTCTCCTGAGCTGCACTCAGGTTTCTGCAACTTGTTCAGTATCTAGAGCAGGGAAACAGGTTCCACAAACTTTTTCTGCCCTTTTGGATCTCGGGCATCATATGACGCGAGTTTGAGACGCTTTGGATACTTTTCATTTTTTTGAAAACATCCTGACCCGCGGGTCACACTTTTTGCCTGCTTTTTCTCTCCTGAGATGCACTCAGGTTTCTGCAGCTTGTTCAGAATCTAGAGCAGGGAAACAGGTTCCGCAAACTTTTTCTGCCCTTTCGGATCTCGGGCATCATATGACACGAGTTTGAGACGCTTTGGATACTTTTCATTTTTTTGAAAAACTCCTGACCCCGCGGGTCACACTTTTTGCCTTTTTTTCTCTCCTGAGGTGCACTCAGGTTTCTGCAGCTTGTTCAGAATCGAGAGCAGGGAAACAGGTTCCGCAAACTTTTTCTGCCCTTTCGGATCTCGGGCATCATATGACACGAGTTTGAGACACTTTGGATACTTTTCATTTTTTTGAAAAAATCCTCACCCGCGGGTCACACTTTTTGCGTTCTATTTCTGTCCTGAGCTGCACTCAGGTTTCTGCAGCTTGTTCAGAATCTAGAGCAGGGAAACAGGTTCCGCAAACTTTTTCTGCCCTTTCAGATCTCGGGCATCATATGATATGAGTTTGAGACGCTTTGGATACTTTTGATTTTTTTGAAAAAATCCTGACCCGCGGGTCACACTTTTTTCCTGCTTTTTCTCTCCTGAGATGCACTCAGGTTTCTGCAGCTTGTTCAGAATCTAGAGCAGGGAAACAGGTTCCGCAAACTTTTTCTGCCCTTTCGGATCTCGGGCATCATATGACACGAGTTTGAGACACTTTGGATACTTTTCATTTTTTTGAAAAAATCCTGACCCGCGGGTCACACTTTTTGCCTTTTTTTCTCTCCTGAGGTGCACTCAGGTTTCTGCAGCTTGTTCAGAATCTAGAGCAGGGAAACAGGTTCTGCAAACTTTTTCAGCCCTTTTGGATCTCGGGCATCATATGACACGAGTTTGAGACGCTTTGGATACTTTTCATTTTTTTGAAAAAATCCTGACCCGCGGGTCACACTTTTTTCCTGCTTTTTCTCTCCTGAGCTGCACTCAGGTTTCTGCAGCTTGTTCAGAATCTAGAGCAGGGAAACAGGTTCCGCAAACTTTTTCTGCCCTTTCGGATCTCGGGCATCATATGATGCGAGTTTGAGACGCTTTGGATACTTTTGATTTTTTTGAAAAAATGCTGACCCGCGGGTCACAGTTTTTGCCTTCTTTTTCTCTCCTGAGCTGCACTCAGGTTTCTGCAGCTTGTTCAGAATCTAGAGCAGGGAAACAGGTTCTGCAAACTTTTTCAGCCCTTTTGGATCTCGGGCATCATATGACACGAGTTTGAGACGCTTTGGATACTTTTCATTTTTTTGAAAAAATCCTGACCCGCGGGTCACACTTTTTTCCTGCTTTTTCTCTCCTGAGCTGCACTCAGGTTTCTGCAGCTTGTTCAGAATCTAGAGCAGGGAAACAGGTTCCGCAAACTTTTTCTGCCCTTTCGGATCTCGGGCATCATATGATGCGAGTTTGAGACGCTTTGGATACTTTTGATTTTTTTGAAAAAATGCTGACCCGCGGGTCACAGTTTTTGCCTTCTTTTTCTCTCCTGAGCTGCACTCAGGTTTCTGCAGCTTGTTCAGAATCTAGAGCAGGGAAACAGGTTCCGCAAACTTTTTCTGCCCTTTCGGATCTCGGGCATCATATGACACGAGTTTGAGACGCTTTGGATACTTTTCATTTTTTTGAAAAACTCCTGACCCCGCGGGTCACACTTTTTGCCTTTTTTTCTCTCCTGAGGTGCACTCAGGTTTCTGCAGCTTGTTCAGAATCGAGAGCAGGGAAACAGGTTCCGCAAACTTTTTCTGCCCTTTCGGATCTCGGGCATCATATGACACGAGTTTGAGACACTTTGGATACTTTTCATTTGTTTGAAAAAATCCTCACCCGCGGGTCACACTTTTTGCGTTCTATTTCTGTCCTGAGCTGCACTCAGGTTTCTGCAGCTTGTTCAGAATCTAGAGCAGGGAAACAGGTTCCGCAAACTTTTTCTGCCCTTTCGGATCTCGGGCATCATATGATATGAGTTTGAGACGTTTGGATACTTTTCCTTTTTTTGAAAAAATCCTGACCCGCGGGTCACACTTTTTGACTTCTTTTTCTCTCCTTTGCTGCACTCAGGTTTCTGCAGCTTGTTCAGAATCTAGAGCAGGTAAACAGGTTCCGCAAACTTTTTCTGCCCTTTCGGATCTCGGGCATCATATCACACGAGTTTGAGACCCTTTGGATACTTTTCATTTTTTTGAAAAAATCCTGACCCGCGGGTCACACTTTTTGCCTGCTTTTTCTCTCCTGAGCTGCACTCAGGTTTCTGCAGCTTGTTCAGAATCTAGAGCAGGGAAACAGGTTCCGCAAACTTTTTCTGCCCTTTCGGATCTCAGGCATCATATAATACGCAGTTTGAGACGCTTGGAAACTTTTCATTTTTTTGAAAAAATCCTGACCCGCGGGTCACACTTTTTGCCTTCTTTTTCTCTCCTGAGCTGCACTCAGGTTTCTTGTAGCTTGTTCAAAATCTAGAGGAGGGAAACAGGTTCCGCAAACTTTTTCTGCCCTTTTGGATCTCGGGCATCATATGATGCTAGTTTCAGACGCTTTGGATACTTTTGATTTTTTTGAAAAAATCCTGACCCGCGGGTCACACTTTTTTCCTGCTTTTTCTCTCCTGAGCTGCACTCAGGTTTCTGCAGCTTGTTCAGAATCTAGAGCAGGGAAACAGGTTCCGCAAACTTTTTCTGCCCTCTCGGATCTCGGGCATCATATGATGCGAGTTTGAGACGCTTTGGATACTTTTGATTTTTTTGAAAAAATGCTGACCCGCGGGTCACAGTTTTTGCCTTCTTTTTCTCTCCTGAGCTGCACTCAGGTTTCTGCAGCTTGTTCAGAATCTAGAGCAGGGAAACAGGTTCCGCAAACTTTTTCTGCCCTTTCGGATCTCGGGCATCATATGACACGAGTTTGAGACGCTTTGGATACTTTTCATTTTTTTGAAAAACTCCTGACCCCGCGGGTCACACTTTTTGCCTTTTTTTCTCTCCTGAGGTGCACTCAGGTTTCTGCAGCTTGTTCAGAATCGAGAGCAGGGAAACAGGTTCCGCAAACTTTTTCTGCCCTTTCGGATCTCGGGCATCATATGACACGAGTTTGAGACACTTTGGATACTTTTCATTTGTTTGAAAAAATCCTCACCCGCGGGTCACACTTTTTGCGTTCTATTTCTGTCCTGAGCTGCACTCAGGTTTCTGCAGCTTGTTCAGAATCTAGAGCAGGGAAACAGGTTCCGCAAACTTTTTCTGCCCTTTCGGATCTCGGGCATCATATGATATGAGTTTGAGACGTTTGGATACTTTTCCTTTTTTTGAAAAAATCCTGACCCGCGGGTCACACTTTTTGACTTCTTTTTCTCTCCTTTGCTGCACTCAGGTTTCTGCAGCTTGTTCAGAATCTAGAGCAGGTAAACAGGTTCCGCAAACTTTTTCTGCCCTTTCGGATCTCGGGCATCATATGACATGAGTTTGAGACACTTTGGATACTTTTCATTTTTTTGAAAAAATCCTGACCCGTGGGTCACAGTTTTTGCCTTCTTTTTCTCTCCTGAGCTGCACTCAGGTTTCTGCAGCTTGTTCAGAATCTAGAGCAGGGAAACAGGTTCCGCAAACTTTTTCTGCCTTTTCGGATCTCGGGCATCATATGACGGGAGTTTGAGACGCTTTGGATACTTTTCATTTTTTTGAAAGAATCCTGACCCGCGGGTCACACTTTTTTCCTGCTTTTTCTCTCCTGAGCTGCACTCAGGTTTCTGCAGCTTGTTCAGAATCTAGAGCAGGTAAACAGGTTCCGCAAACTTTTTCTGCCCTTTCGGATCTCGGGCATCATATCACACGAGTTTGAGACCCTTTGGATACTTTTCATTTTTTTGAAAAAATCCTGACCCGCGGGTCACATTTTTGCCTTCTTTTTCTCTCCTGAGCTGCACTCAGGTTTCTGCAGCTTGTTCAGAATCTAGAGCAGGTAAACAGGTTCCGCAAACTTTTTCTGCCCTTTCGGATCTCGGGCATCATATGACACGAGTTTGAGACGCTTTGGATACTTTTCATTTTTTTGAAAGAATCCTGACCCGCGGGTCACACTTTTTTCCTGCTTTTTCTCTCCTGAGCTGCACTCAGGTTTCTGCAGCTTGTTCAGAATCTAGAGCAGGTAAACAGGTTCCGCAAACTTTTTCTGCCCTTTCGGATCTCGGGCATCATATGATATGAGTTTGAGACGTTTGGATACTTTTCCTTTTTTTGAAAAAATCCTGACCCGCGGGTCACACTTTTTGACTTCTTTTTCTCTCCTTTGCTGCACTCAGGTTTCTGCAGCTTGTTCAGAATCTAGAGCAGGTAAACAGGTTCCGCAAACTTTTTCTGCCCTTTCGGATCTCGGGCATCATATCACACGAGTTTGAGACCCTTTGGATACTTTTCATTTTTTTGAAAAAATCCTGACCCGCGGGTCACAGTTTTTGCCTTCTTTTTCTCTCCTGAGCTGCACTCAGGTTTCTGCAGCTTGTTCAGAATCTAGAGCAGGGAAACAGGTTCCGCAAACTTTTTCTGCCCTTTCGGATCTCGGGCATCATATGATGCAAGTTTGAGACGCTTTGGATACTTTTCATTTTTTTGAAAAAATCCTGACCCGCGGGTCACTCTTTTTGCCTTCTTTTTCTCTCCTGAGCTGCACTCAGGTTTCTGCAGCTTGTTCAGAATCTAGAGCAGGGAAACAGGTTCCGCAAACTTTTTCTGCCCTTTCAGATCTCGGGCATCATATGACATGAGTTTGAGACACTTTGGATACTTTTCATTTTTTTGAAAAAATCCTGACCCGTGGGTCACAGTTTTTGCCTTCTTTTTCTCTCCTGAGCTGCACTCAGGTTTCTGCAGCTTGTTCAGAATCTAGAGCAGGGAAACAGGTTCCGCAAACTTTTTCTGCCTTTTCGGATCACGGGCATCATATGACGGGAGTTTGAGACGCTTTGGATACTTTTCATTTTTTTGAAAGAATCCTGACCCGCGGGTCACACTTTTTTCCTGCTTTTTCTCTCCTGAGCTGCACTCAGGTTTCTGCAGCTTGTTCAGAATCTAGAGCAGGTAAACAGGTTCCGCAAACTTTTTCTGCCCTTTCGGATCTCGGGCATCATATGACACGAGTTTGAGACGCTTTGGATACTTTTCATTTTTTTGAAAAAATCCTGACCCGCGGGTCACAGTTTTTGCCTTCTTTTTCTCTCCTTTGCTGCACTCAGGTTTCTGCAGCTTGTTCAGAATCTAGAGCAGGGAAACAGGTTCCGCAAACTTTTTCTGCCCTTTCGGATCTCGGGCATCATATCACACGAGTTTGAGACCCTTTGGATACTTTTCATTTTTTTGAAAAAATCCTGACCCGCGGGTCACAGTTTTTGCCTTCTTTTTCTCTCCTGAGCTGCACTCAGGTTTCTGCAGCTTGTTCAGAATCTAGAGCAGGTAAACAGGTTCCGCAAACTTTTTCTGCCCTTTCGGATCTCGGGCATCATATGACACGAGTTTGAGACGCTTTGGATACTTTTCATTTTTTTGAAAGAATCCTGACCCGCGGGTCACACTTTTTTCCTGCTTTTTCTCTCCTGAGCTGCACTCAGGTTTCTGCAGCTTGTTCAGAATCTAGAGCAGGTAAACAGGTTCCGCAAACTTTTTCTGCCCTTTCGGATCTCGGGCATCATATGATATGAGTTTGAGACGTTTGGATACTTTACCTTTTTTTGAAAAAATCCTGACCCGCGGGTCACACTTTTTGACTTCTTTTTCTCTCCTTTGCTGCACTCAGGTTTCTGCAGCTTGTTCAGAATCTAGAGCAGGTAAACAGGTTCCGCAAACTTTTTCTGCCCTTTCGGATCTCGGGCATCATATGACACGAGTTTGAGACCCTTTGGATACTTTTCATTTTTTTGAAAAAATCCTGACCCGCGGGTCACAGTTTTTGCCTTCTTTTTCTCTCCTGAGCTGCACTCAGGTTTCTGCAGCTTGTTCAGAATCTAGAGCAGGGAAACAGGTTCCGCAAACTTTTTCTGCCCTTTCGGATCTCGGGCATCATATGATGCAAGTTTGAGACGCTTTGGATACTTTTCATTTTTTTGAAAAAATCCTGACCCGCGGGTCACTCTTTTTGCCTTCTTTTTCTCTCCTGAGCTGCACTCAGGTTTCTGCAGCTTGTTCAGAATCTAGAGCAGGGAAACAGGTTCCGCAAACTTTTTCTGCCCTTTCAGATCTCGGGCATCATATGACATAAGTTTGAGACACTTTGGATACTTTTCATTTTTTTGGAAAAATCCTGACCCGTGGGTCACAGTTTTTGCCTTCTTTTTCTCTCCTGAGCTGCACTCAGGTTTCTGCAGCTTGTTCAGAATCTAGAGCAGGGAAACAGGTTCCGCAAACTTTTTCTGCCTTTTCGGATCTCGGGCATCATATGACGGGAGTTTGAGACGCTTTGGATACTTTTCATTTTTTTGAAAAACTCCTGACCCCGCGGGTCACACTTTTTGCCTTTTTTTCTCTCCTGAGGTGCACTCAGGTTTCTGCAGCTAGTTCAGAATCTAGAGCAGGGAAACAGGTTCCGCAAACTTTTTCTGCCCTTTCGGATCTCGGGCATCATATGACACGAGTTTGAGACGCTTTGGATACTTTTCATTTTTTTGAAAAAATCCTGACCCGCGGGTCACACTTTTTGCGTTCTATTTCTCTCCTGAGCTGCACTCAGGTTTCTGCAGTTTGTTCAGAATCTAGAGCAGGGAAACAGGTTCCGCAAACTTTTTCTGCCCTTTCGGATCTCGGGCATCATATGATATGAGTTTGAGACGTTTGGATACTTTTCCTTTTTTTGAAAAAATCCTGACCCGCGGGTCACACTTTTTGACTTCATTTTCTCTCCTTTGCTGCACTCAGGTTTCTGCAGCTTGTTCAGAATCTAGAGCAGGGAAACAGGTTCCGCAAACTTTTTCTGCCTTTTCGGATCTCGGGCATCATATGACGGGAGTTTGAGACGCTTTGGATACTTTTCATTTTTTTGAAAGAATCCTGACCCGCGGGTCACACTTTTTTCCTGCTTTTTCTCTCCTGAGCTGCACTCAGGTTTCTGCAGCTTGTTCAGAATCTAGAGCAGGGAAACAGGTTCCGCAAACTTTTTCTGCCCTTTCGGATCTCGGGCATCATATGAAACGAGTTTGAGACGCTTTGGATTCTTTTCATTTTTTTGAAAAAATCCTGACCTGCTGGTCACACTTTTTGCCTTTTTTTCTCTCCTGAGGTGCACTCAGGTTTCTGCAGCTTGTTCAGAATCTAGAGCAGGGAAAGAGGTTCCGCAAACTTTTTCTGCCCTTTCGGATCTCGGGCATCATATGACATGAGTCTGAGACGTTTGGATACTTTTCCTTTTTTTGAAAAAATCCTGACTCCGCGGGTCACACTTTTTGCCTTTTTTTCTCTCCTGAGGTGCACTCAGGTTTCTGCAGCTTGTTCAGAATCTAGAGCAGGGAAACAGGTTCCGCAAACCTTTTCTGCCTTTTCGGATCTCGGGCATCATATGACGGGAGTTTGAGACGCTTTGGATACTTTTCATTTTTTTGAAAGAATCCTGACCCGCGGGTCACACTTTTTTCCTGCTTTTTCTCTCCTGAGATGCACTCAGGTTTCTGCAGCTTGTTCAGAATCTAGAGCAGGGAAACAGGTTCCGCAAACTTTTTATGCCCTTTCGGATCTCGGGCATCATATGACACGAGTTTAAGACGCTTTGGATACTTTTCATTTTTTTGAAAAAATCCTGACCTGCGGGTCACACTTTTTGCCTTTTTTTCTCTCCTGAGGTGCACTCAGGTTTCTGCAGCTTGTTCAGAATCTAGAGCAGGGAAACAGGTTCCACAAACTTTTTCTGCCTTTTCGGTTCTCGGGCATCATATGACACTAGTTTGAGACACTTTGGATACTTTTCATTTTTTTGAAAAAATACTGTCCCGCGGGTCACACTTTTTGCGTTCTTTTTCTCTCCTGAGCTGCACTCAGGTTTCTGCAGCTTGTTCAGAATCTAGAGCAGGGAAACAGGTTCCGCAAACTTTTTCTGCCCTTTCGGATCTCGGGCATCATATGACACGAGTTTGAGACACTTTGGATACTTTTCATTTTTTTGAAAAAATCCTGACCCGCGTGTCACACTTTTTGCGTTCTATTTCTCTCCTGAGCTGCACTCAGGTTTCTGCAGCTTGTTCAGAATCTAGAGCAGGGAAACAGGTTCCGCAAACTTTTTCTGCCCTTTTGGATCTCGGGCATCATATGACTCGAGTTTGAGACGCTTTGGATACTTTTCATTTTTTTGAAAAAATCCTGACCCGCGGGTCACACTTTTTTCCTGCTTTTTCTCTCCTGAGCTGCACTCAGGTTTCTGCAGCTTGTTCAGAATCTAGAGCAGGGAAACAGGTTCCGCAAACTTTTTCTGCCCTTTCGGTTCTCGGGCATCATATGACACGAGTTTGAGACGCTTTGGATACTTTTCATTTTTTTGAAAAACTCCTGACCCCGCGGGTCACACTTTTTGCCTTTTTTTCTCTCCTGAGGTGCACTCAGGTTTCTGCAGCTTGTTCAGAATCTAGAGCTGGGAAACAGGTTCCGCAAACTTTTTCTGCCCTTTCGGATCTCGGGCATCATATGACACGAGTTTGAGACACTTTGGATACTTTTCATTTTTTTGAAAAAATCCTGACCCGCGGGTCACACTTTTTGCGTTCTATTTCTCTCCTGAGCTGCACTCAGGTTTCTGCAGCTTGTTCAGAATCTAGAGCAGGGAAACAGGTTCCGCAAAATTTTTCTGCCCTTTCGGATCTCGGGCATCATATGATATGAGTTTGAGACGTTTGGATACTTTTCATTTTTTTGAAAAATTCCTGACCCGCGGGTCACACTTTTTGACTTCCTTTTCTCTCCTTTGCTGCACTCAGGTTTCTGCAGCTTGTTCAGAATCTAGAGCAGGGAAACAGGTTCCGCAAACTTTTTCTGCCCTTTCGGATCTCGGGCATCATATCACACGAGTTTGAGACCCTTTGGATACTTTTCATTTTTTTGAAAAAATCCTGACCCGCGGGTCACAGTTTTTGCCTTCTTTTTCTCTCCTGAGCAGCACTCAGTTTTCTTGTAGCTTGTTCAAAATCTAGAGCAGGGAAACAGGTTCCGCAAACTTTTTCTGCCCTTTTGGATCTCGGGCATCATATGATGCTAGTTTCAGACGCATTGGATACTTTTGATTTTTTTGAAAAAATCCTGACCCGCGGGTCACACTTTTTTCCTGCTTTTTCTCTCCTGAGATGCACTCAGGTTTCTGCAGCTTGTTCAGAATCTAGAGCAGGGAAACAGGTTCCGCAAACTTTTTCTGCCCTTTCGGATCTCGGGCATCATATGACACGAGTTTGAGACGCTTTGGATACTTTTCATTTTTTTGAAAAAATCCTGACCTGCGGGTCACACTTTTTGCCTTTTTTTCTCTCCTGAGGTGCACTCAGGTTTCTGCAGCTTGTTCAGAATCTAGAGCAGGGAAACAGGTTCCGCAAACTTTTTCTGCCTTTTCGGATCTCGGGCATCATATGACTCGAGTTTGAGACGCTTTGGATACTTTTCATTTTTTTGAAAAAATCCTGACCCGCGGGTCACACTTTTTTCCTGCCTTTTCTCTCCTGAGCTGCACTCAGGTTTCTGCAACTTGTTCAGTATCTAGAGCAGGGAAACAGGTTCCACAAACTTTTTCTGCCCTTTTGGATCTCGGGCATCATATGACGCGAGTTTGAGACGCTTTGGATACTTTTCATTTTTTTGAAAACATCCTGACCCGCGGGTCACACTTTTTGCCTGCTTTTTCTCTCCTGAGGTGCACTCAGGTTTCTTGTAGCTTGTTCAGAATCTAGAGCAGGGAAACAGGTTCCGCAAACTTTTTCAGCCCTTTTGGATCTCGGGCATCATATGACATGAGTTTGAGACACTTTGGATACTTTTCATTTTTTTGAAAAAATCCTGACCCGTGGGTCACAGTTTTTGCCTTCTTTTTCTCTCCTGAGCTGCACTCAGGTTTCTGCAGCTTGTTCAGAATCTAGAGCAGGGAAACAGGTTCCGCAAACTTTTTCAGCCTTTTCGGATCTCGGGCATCATATGACGGGAGTTTGAGACGCTTTGGATTCTTTTCATTTTTTTGAAAGAATCCTGACCCGCGGGTCACACTTTTTCCCTGCTTTTTCTCTCCTGAGATGCACTCAGGTTTCTGCAGCTTGTTCAGAATCTAGAGCAGGGAAACAGGTTCCGCAAACTTTTTCTGCCCTTTCGGATCTCGGGCATCATATGACGGGAGTTTGAGACGTTTGGATACTTTTCCTTTTTTTGAAAAGATCCTGACCCGCGGGTCACACTTTTTGCGTTCTATTTCTCTCCTGAGCTGCACTCAGGTTTCTGCAGCTTGTTCAGAATCTAGAGCAGGGAAACAGGTTCCGCAAACTTTTTCTGCCTTTTCGGATCTCGGGCATCATATGACGGGAGTTTGAGACGCTTTGGATACTTTTCATTTTTTTGAAAAGATCCTGACCCGCGGGTCACACTTTTTGCGTTCTATTTCTCTCCTGAGCTGCACTCAGGTTTCTGCAGCTTGTTCAGAATCTAGAGCAGGGAAACAGGTTCCGCAAACTTTTTCTGCCCTTTCGGATCTCGGGCATCATATGACATGAGTTTGAGACACTTTGGATACTTTTCATTTTTTTGAAAAAATCCTGACCCGTGGGTCACAGTTTTGGCCTTCTTTTTCTCTCCTGAGCTGCACTCAGGTTTCTGCAGCTTGTTCAGAATCTAGAGCAGGGAAACAGGTTCCGCAAACTTTTTCTGCCTTTTCGGATCTCGGGCATCATATGACGGGAGTTTGAGACGCTTTGGATACTTTTGATTTTTTTGAAAGAATCCTGACCCGCGGGTCACATTTTTTTCCTGCTTTTTCTCTCCTGAGATGTACTAAGGTTTCTGCAGCTTGTTCAGAATCTAGAGCAGGGAAACAGGTTCCGCAAACTTTTTCTGCCCTTTCGGATCTCGGGCATCATATGACACGAGTTTGAGACGCTTGGATAGTTTTCATTTTTTTGAAAAAATCCTGACCCGCGGGTCACACTTTTTGCCTGCTTTTTCTCTCCTGAGCTGCACTCAGGTTTCTGCAGCTTGTTCAGAATCTAGAGCAGGGAAACAGGTTCCGCAAACTTTTTCTGCCTTTTCGGATCTCGGGCATCATATGACTCGAGTTTGAGACGCTTTGGATACTTTTCATTTTTTTGAAAAAATCCTGACCCGCGGGTCACACTTTTTTCCTGCCTTTTTTCTCCTGAGCTGCACTCAGGTTTCTTGTAGCTTGTTCAGAATCTAGAGCAGGGAAACAGGTTCCGCAAACTTTTTCAGCCCTTTCGGATCTCGGGCATCATATGACACGAGTTTGAGACGCTTTGGATACTTTTCATTTTTTTGAAAAAATCCTGACCCGCGGGTCACACTTTTTTCCTGCTTTTTCTCTCCTGAGCTGCACTCAGGTTTCTGCAGCTTGTTCAGAATCTAGAGCAGGGAAACAGGTTCCGCAAACTTTTTCTGCCCTTTCGGATCTCGGGCATCATATGACATGAGTTTGAGACACTTTGGATACTTTTCATTTTTTTGAAAAAATCCTGACCCGTGGGTCACAGTTTTGGCCTTCTTTTTCTCTCCTGAGCAGCACTCAGTTTTCTTGTAGCTTGTTCAAAATCTAGAGCAGGGAAACAGGTTCCGCAAACTTTTTCTGCCCTTTTGGATCTCGGGCATCATATGATGCTAGTTTCAGACGCTTTGGATACTTTTGATTTTTTTGAAAAAATCCTGACCCGCGGGTCACACTTTTTTCCTGCTTTTTCTCTCCTGAGATGCACTCAGGTTTCTGCAGCTTGTTCAGAATCTAGAGCAGGGAAACAGGTTCCGCAAACTTTTTCTGCCCTTTCGGATCTCGGGCATCATATGACACGAGTTTGAGACGCTTTGGATACTTTTCATTTTTTTGAAAAAATCCTGACCTGCGGGTCACACTTTTTGCCTTTTTTTCTCTCCTGAGGTGCACTCAGGTTTCTGCAGCTTGTTCAGAATCTAGAGCAGGGAAACAGGTTCCGCAAACTTTTTCTGCCTTTTCGGATCTCGGGCCTCATATGACTCGAGTTTGAGACGCTTTGGATACTTTTCATTTTTTTGAAAAAATCCTGACCCGCGGGTCACACTTTTTTCCTGCCTTTTCTCTCCTGAGCTGCACTCAGGTTTCTGCAACTTGTTCAGTATCTAGAGCAGGGAAACAGGTTCCACAAACTTTTTCTGCCCTTTTGGATCTCGGGCATCATATGACGCGAGTTTGAGACGCTTTGGATACTTTTCATTTTTTTGAAAACATCCTGACCCGCGGGTCACACTTTTTGCCTGCTTTTTCTCTCCTGAGGTGCACTCAGGTTTCTTGTAGCTTGTTCAGAATCTAGAGCAGGGAAACAGGTTCCGCAAACTTTTTCAGCCCTTTTGGATCTCGGGCATCATATGACATGAGTTTGAGACACTTTGGATACTTTTCATTTTTTTGAAAAAATCCTGACCCGTGGGTCACAGTTTTTGCCTTCTTTTTCTCTCCTGAGCTGCACTCAGGTTTCTGCAGCTTGTTCAGAATCTAGAGCAGGGAAACAGGTTCCACAAACTTTTTCAGCCTTTTCGGATCTCGGGCATCATATGACGGGAGTTTGAGACGCTTTGGATTCTTTTCATTTTTTTGAAAGAATCCTGACCCGCGGGTCACACTTTTTCCCTGCTTTTTCTCTCCTGAGATGCACTCAGGTTTCTGCAGCTTGTTCAGAATCTAGAGCAGGGAAACAGGTTCCGCAAACTTTTTCTGCCCTTTCGGATCTCGGGCATCATATGACGGGAGTTTGAGACGCTTTGGATACTTTTCATTTTTTTGAAAAGATCCTGACCCGCGGGTCACACTTTTTGCGTTCTATTTCTCTCCTGAGCTGCACTCAGGTTTCTGCAGCTTGTTCAGAATCTAGAGCAGGGAAACAGGTTCCGCAAACTTTTTCTGCCTTTTCGGATCTCGGGCATCATATGACGGGAGTTTGAGACGCTTTGGATACTTTTCATTTTTTTGAAAAGATCCTGACCCGCGGGTCACACTTTTTGCGTTCTATTTCTCTCCTGAGCTGCACTCAGGTTTCTGCAGCTTGTTCAGAATCTAGAGCAGGGAAACAGGTTCCGCAAACTTTTTCTGCCCTTTCGGATCTCGGGCATCATATGACATGAGTTTGAGACACTTTGGATACTTTTCATTTTTTTGAAAAAATCCTGACCCGTGGGTCACAGTTTTGGCCTTCTTTTTCTCTCCTGAGCTGCACTCAGGTTTCTGCAGCTTGTTCAGAATCTAGAGCAGGGAAACAGGTTCCGCAAACTTTTTCTGCCTTTTCGGATCTCGGGCATCATATGACGGGAGTTTGAGACGCTTTGGATACTTTTGATTTTTTTGAAAGAATCCTGACCCGCGGGTCACATTTTTTTCCTGCTTTTTCTCTCCTGAGATGTACTAAGGTTTCTGCAGCTTGTTCAGAATCTAGAGCAGGGAAACAGGTTCCGCAAACTTTTTCTGCCCTTTCGGATCTCGGGCATCATATGACACGAGTTTGAGACGCTTTGGATACTTTTCATTTTTTTGAAAAAATCCTGACCCGCGGGTCACACTTTTTGCCTGCTTTTTCTCTCCTGAGCTGCACTCAGGTTTCTGCAGCTTGTTCAGAATCTAGAGCAGGGAAACAGGTTCCGCAAACTTTTTCTGCCTTTTCGGATCTCGGGCATCATATGACTCGAGTTTGAGATGCTTTGGATACTTTTCATTTTTTTGAAAAAATCCTGACCCGCGGGTCACACTTTTTTCCTGCCTTTTTTCTCCTGAGCTGCACTCAGGTTTCTTGTAGCTTGTTCAGAATCTAGAGCAGGGAAACAGGTTCCGCAAACTTTTTCAGCCCTTTCGGATCTCGGGCATCATATGACACGAGTTTGAGACGCTTTGGATACTTTTCATTTTTTTGAAAAAATCCTGACCCGCGGGTCACACTTTTTTCCTGCTTTTTCTCTCCTGAGCTGCACTCAGGTTTCTGCAGCTTGTTCAGAATCTAGAGCAGGGAAACAGGTTCCGCAAACTTTTTCTGCCCTTTCGGATCTCGGGCATCATATGACATGAGTTTGAGACACTTTGGATACTTTTCATTTTTTTGAAAAAATCCTGACCCGTGGGTCACAGTTTTGGCCTTCTTTTTCTCTCCTGAGCTGCACTCAGGTTTCTGCAGCTTGTTCAGAATCTAGAGCAGGGAAACAGGTTCCGCAAACTTTTTCTGCCTTTTCGGATCTCGGGCATCATATGACGGGAGTTTGAGACGCTTTGGATACTTTTCATTTTTTTGAAAGAATCCTGACCCGCGGGTCACATTTTTTTCCTGCTTTTTCTCTCCTGAGATGTACTAAGGTTTCTGCAGCTTGTTCAGAATCTAGAGCAGGGAAACAGGTTCCGCAAACTTTTTCTGCCCTTTCGGATCTCGGGCATCATATGACACGAGTTTGAGACGCTTTGGATACTTTTCATTTTTTTGAAAAAATCCTGACCCGCGGGTCACACTTTTTGCCTGCTTTTTCTCTCCTGAGCTGCACTCAGGTTTCTGCAGCTTGTTCAGAATCTAGAGCAGGGAAACAGGTTCCGCAAACTTTTTCTGCCTTTTCGGATCTCGGGCATCATATGACTCGAGTTTGAGACGCTTTGGATACTTTTCATTTTTTTGAAAAAATCCTGACCCGCGGGTCACACTTTTTTCCTGCCTTTTCTCTCCTGAGCTGCACTCAGGTTTCTTGTAGCTTGTTCAGAATCTAGAGCAGGGAAACAGGTTCCGCAAACTTTTTCAGCCCTTTCGGATCTCGGGCATCATATGACACGAGTTTGAGACGCTTTGGATACTTTTCATTTTTTTGAAAAAATCCTGACCCGCGGGTCACACTTTTTTCCTGCTTTTTCTCTCCTGAGCTGCACTCAGGTTTCTGCAGCTTGTTCAGGATCTAGAGCAGGGAAACAGGTTCCGCAAACTTTTTCTGCCCTTTCGGATCTCAGGCATCATATGACGCGAGTTTGAGACGCTTTGGATACTTTTCATTTTTTTGAAAACATCCTGACCCGCGGGTCACACTTTTTGCCTGCTTTTTCTCTCCTGAGCTGCACTTAGGTTTCTGCAGCTTGTTCAGAATCTAGAGCAGGGAAACAGGTTCCACAAACTTTTTCTGCCCTTTCGGATCTCGGGCATCATATGATGCAAGTTTGAGACGCTTTGGATACTTTTCATTTTTTTGAAAAAATCCTGACCCGCGGGTCACACTTTTTGCCTTCTTTTTCTCTCCTGAGCTGCACTCAGGTTTCTGCAGCTTGTTCAGAATCTAGAGCAGGGAAACAGGTTCCGCAAACTTTTTCTGCCCTTTCGGATCTCGGGCATCATATGACACGAGTTTGAGACACTTTGGATTTATTTAATTTTTTTGAAAAAATCCTGACCCGCGGGTCACACTTTTTGCGTTCTATTTCTCTCCTGAGCTGCACTCAGGTTTCTGCAGCTTGTTCAGAATCTAGAGCAGGGAAACAGGTTCCGCAAACTTTTTCTGCCCTTTCAGATCTCGGGCATCATATGATATGAGTTTGAGACGTTTGGATACTTTTCCTTTTTTTGAAAAAATCCTGACCCGCGGGTCACACTTTTTGACTTCTTTTTCTCTCCTTTGCTGCACTCAGGTTTCTGCAGCTTGTTCAGAATCTAGAGCAGGGAAACAGGTTCCGCAAACTTTTTCTGCCCTTTTGGATCTCGGGCATCATATGATGCTAGTTTCAGACGCTTTGGATACTTTTGATTTTTTTGAAAAAATCCTGACCCGCGGGTCACACTTTTCCCCTGCTTTTTCTCTCCTGAGCTGCACTCAGGTTTCTGCAGCTTGTTCAGAATCTAGAGCAGGGAAACAGGTTCCGCAAACTTTTTCTGCCCTTTCGGATCTCGGGCATCATATGACACGAGTTTGAGACGCTTTGGATACTTTTCATTTTTTTGAAAAAATCCTGACCTGCGGGTCACACTTTTTGCCTTTTTTTCTCTCCTGAGGTGCACTCAGGTTTCTGCAGCTTGTTCAGAATCTAGAGCAGGGAAACAGGTTCCGCAAACTTTTTCTGCCCTTTCGGATCTCGGGCATCATATGACACGAGTTTGAGACGCTTTGGATACTTTTCATTTTTTTGAAAAAATACTGACCCGAGGGTCACACTTTTTGCGTTCTTTTTCTCTCCTGAGCTGCACTCAGGTTTCTGCAGCTTGTTCAGAATCTAGAGCAGGGAAACAGGTTCCGCAAACTTTTTCTGCCCTTTCGGATCTCGGGCATCATATGACATGAGTTTGAGACTTTTGGTTACTTTTCCTTTTTTTGAAAAAATCCTGACCCGCTGGTCACACTTTTTGCCTTCTTTTTCTCTCCTGAGCTGCACTCAGGTTTCTGCAGCTTGTTCAGAATCTAGAGCAGGGAAACAGGTTCCGCAAACTTTTTCTGCCCTTTCGGATCTCGGGCATCATATGACTCGAGTTTGAGACGCTTTGGATACTTTTCATTTTTTTGAAAAAATCCTGACCCCGCGGGTCACACTTTTTGCCTTTTTTTCTCTCCTGAGGTGCACTCAGGTTTCTGCAGCTTGTTCAGAATCTAGAGCAGGGAAACAGGTTCCGCAAACTTTTTCTGCCCTTTTGGATCTCGGGCATCATATGACACGAGTTTGAGACACTTTGGATACTTTTCATTTTTTTGAAAAGATCCTGACCCGCGGGTCACACTTTTTGCGTTCTATTTCTCTCCTGAGCTGCACTCAGGTTTCTGCAGCTTGTTCAGAATCTAGAGCAGGGAAACAGGTTCCGCAAACTTTTTCTGCCCTTTCGGATCTCGGGCATCATATGACATGAGTTTGAGACACTTTGGATACTTTTCATTTTTTTGAAAAAATCCTGACCCGTGGGTCACAGTTTTGGCCTTCTTTTTCTCTCCTGAGCTGCACTCAGGTTTCTGCAGCTTGTTCAGAATCTAGAGCAGGGAAACAGGTTCCGCAAACTTTTTCTGCCTTTTCGGATCTCGGGCATCATATGACGGGAGTTTGAGACGCTTTGGATACTTTTGATTTTTTTGAAAGAATCCTGACCCGCGGGTCACATTTTTTTCCTGCTTTTTCTCTCCTGAGATGTACTAAGGTTTCTGCAGCTTGTTCAGAATCTAGAGCAGGGAAACAGGTTCCGCAAACTTTTTCTGCCCTTTCGGATCTCGGGCATCATATGACACGAGTTTGAGACGCTTTGGATACTTTTCATTTTTTTGAAAAAATCCTGACCCGCGGGTCACACTTTTTGCCTGCTTTTTCTCTCCTGAGCTGCACTCAGGTTTCTGCAGCTTGTTCAGAATCTAGAGCAGGGAAACAGGTTCCGCAAACTTTTTCTGCCTTTTCGGATCTCGGGCATCATATGACTCGAGTTTGAGACGCTTTGGATACTTTTCATTTTATTGAAAAAATCCTGACCCGCGGGTCACACTTTTTTCCTGCCTTTTCTCTCCTGAGCTGCAGTCAGGTTTCTTGTAGCTTGTTCAGAATCTAGAGCAGGGAAACAGGTTCCGCAAACTTTTTCAGCCCTTTCGGATCTTGGGCATCATATGACACGAGTTTGAGACGCTTTGGATACTTTTCATTTTTTTGAAAAAATCCTGACCCGTGGGTCACACTTTTTTCCTGCTTTTTCTCTCCTGAGCTGCACTCAGGTTTCTGCAGCTTGTTCAGAATCTAGAGCAGGGAAACAGGTTCCGCAAACTTTTTCTGCCCTTTCGGATCTCAGGCATCATATGACGCGAGTTTGAGACGCTTTGGATACTTTTCATTTTTTTGAAAACATCCTGACCCGCGGGTCACACTTTTTTCCTGCTTTTTCTCTCCTGAGCTGCACTCAGGTTTCTGCAGCTTGTTCAGAATCTAGAGCAGGGAAACAGGTTCCGCAAACTTTTTCTGCCCTTTTGGATCTCGGGCATCATATGACATGAGTTTGAGACACTTTGGATACTTTTCATTTTTTTGAAAAAATCCTGACCCGTGGGTCACAGTTTTGGCCTTCTTTTTCTCTCCTGAGCTGCACTCAGGTTTCTGCAGCTTGTTCAGAATCTAGAGCAGGGAAACAGGTTCCGCAAACTTTTTCTGCCTTTTCGGATCTCGGGCATCATATGACGGGAGTTTGAGACGCTTTGGATACTTTTCATTTTTTTGAAAGAATCCTGACCCGCGGGTCACATTTTTTTCCTGCTTTTTCTCTCCTGAGATGTACTAAGGTTTCTGCAGCTTGTTCAGAATCTAGAGCAGGGAAACAGGTTCCGCAAACTTTTTCTGCCCTTTCGGATCTCGGGCATCATATGACACGAGTTTGAGACGCTTTGGATACTTTTCATTTTTTTGAAAAAATCCTGACCCGCGGGTCACACTTTTTGCCTGCTTTTTCTCTCCTGAGCTGCACTCAGGTTTCTGCAGCTTGTTCAGAATCTAGAGCAGGGAAACAGGTTCCGCAAACTTTTTCTGCCTTTTCGGATCTCGGGCATCATATGACTTGAGTTTGAGACGCTTTGGATACTTTTCATTTTTTTGAAAAAATCCTGACCCGCGGGTCACACTTTTTTCCTGCCTTTTCTCTCCTGAGCTGCACTCAGGTTTCTTGTAGCTTGTTCAGAATCTAGAGCAGGGAAACAGGTTCCGCAAACTTTTTCAGCCCTTTCGGATCTCGGGCATCATATGACACGAGTTTGAGACGCTTTGGATACTTTTCATTTTTTTGAAAAAATCCTGACCCGCGGGTCACACTTTTTTCCTGCTTTTTCTCTCCTGAGCTGCACTCAGGTTTCTGCAGCTTGTTCAGGATCTAGAGCAGGGAAACAGGTTCCGCAAACTTTTTCTGCCCTTTTGGATCTCAGGCATCATATGACGCGAGTTTGAGACGCTTTGGATACTTTTCATTTTTTTGAAAAAATCCTGACCCGCGGGTCACACTTTTTGCCTTCTTTTTCTCTCCTGAGCTGCACTCAGGTTTCTGCAGCTTGTTCAGAATCTAGAGCAGGGAAACAGGTTCCGCAAACTTTTTCTGCCCTTTCGGATCTCGGGCATCATATGACACGAGTTTGAGACACTTTGGATTTATTTAATTTTTTTGAAAAAATCCTGACCCGCGGGTCACACTTTTTGCGTTCTATTTCTCTCCTGAGCTGCACTCAGGTTTCTGCAGCTTGTTCAGAATCTAGAGCAGGGAAACAGGTTCCGCAAACTTTTTCTGCCCTTTCGGATCTCGGGCATCATATGATATGAGTTTGAGACGTTTGGATACTTTTCCTTTTTTTGAAAAAATCCTGACCCGCGGGTCACACTTTTTGACTTCTTTTTCTCTCCTTTGCTGCACTCAGGTTTCTGCAGCTTGTTCAGAATCTAGAGCAGGGAAACAGGTTCCGCAAACTTTTTCTGCCCTTTTGGATCTCGGGCATCATATGATGCTAGTTTCAGACGGTTTGGATACTTTTGATTTTTTTGAAAAAATCCTGACCCGCGGGTCACACTTTTCCCCTGCTTTTTCTCTCCTGAGCTGCACTCAGGTTTCTGCAGCTTGTTCAGAATCTAGAGCAGGGAAACAGGTTCCGCAAACTTTTTCTGCCCTTTCGGATCTCGGGCATCATATCACACGAGTTTGAGACGCTTTGGATACTTTTCATTTTTTTGAAAAAATCCTGACCTGCGGGTCACACTTTTTGCCTTTTTTTCTCTCCTGAGGTGCACTCAGGTTTCTGCAGCTTGTTCAGAATCTAGAGCAGGGAAACAGGTTCCGCAAACTTTTTCTGCCCTTTCGGATCTCGGGCATCATATGACACGAGTTTGAGACGCTTTGGATACTTTTCATTTTTTTGAAAAAATACTGACCCGAGGGTCACACTTTTTGCGTTCTTTTTCTCTCCTGAGCTGCACTCAGGTTTCTGCAGCTTGTTCAGAATCTAGAGCAGGGAAACAGGTTCCGCAAACTTTTTCTGCCTTTTCGGATCTCGGGCATCATATGACTCGAGTTTGAGACGCTTTGGATACTTTTCATTTTATTGAAAAAATCCTGACCCGCGGGTCACACTTTTTTCCTGCCTTTTCTCTCCTGAGCTGCAGTCAGGTTTCTTGTAGCTTGTTCAGAATCTAGAGCAGGGAAACAGGTTCCGCAAACTTTTTCAGCCCTTTCGGATCTCGGGCATCATATGACACGAGTTTGAGACGCTTTGGATACTTTTCATTTTTTTGAAAAAATCCTGACCCGCGGGTCACACTTTTTTCCTGCTTTTTCTCTCCTGAGCTGCACTCAGGTTTCTGCAGCTTGTTCAGAATCTAGAGCAGGGAAACAGGTTCCGCAAACTTTTTCTGCCCTTTCGGATCTCAGGCATCATATGACGCGAGTTTGAGACGCTTTGGATACTTTTCATTTTTTTGAAAACATCCTGACCCGCGGGTCACACTTTTTGCCTGCTTTTTCTCTACTGAGCTGCACTCAGGTTTCTGCAGCTTGTTCAGAATCTAGAGCAGGGAAACAGGTTCCACAAACTTTTTCTGCCCTTTCGGATCTCGGGCATCATATGATGCAAGTTTGAGACGCTTTGGATACTTTTCATTTTTTTGAAAAAATCCTGACCCGCGGGTCACACTTTTTGCCTTCTTTTTCTCTCCTGAGCTGCACTCAGGTTTCTGCAGCTTGTTCAGAATCTAGAGCAGGGAAACAGGTTCCGCAAACTTTTTCTGCCCTTTCGGATCTCGGGCATCATATGACACGAGTTTGAGACACTTTGGATTTATTTAATTTTTTTGAAAAAATCCTGACCCGCGGGTCACACTTTTTGCGTTCTATTTCTCTCCTGAGCTGCACTCAGGTTTCTGCAGCTTGTTCAGAATCTAGAGCAGGGAAACAGGTTCCGCAAACTTTTTCTGCCCTTTCGGATCTCGGGCATCATATGATATGAGTTTGAGACGTTTGGATACTTTTCCTTTTTTTGAAAAAATCCTGACCCGCGGGTCACACTTTTTGACTTCTTTTTCTCTCCTTTGCTGCACTCAGGTTTCTGCAGCTTGTTCAGAATCTAGAGCAGGGAAACAGGTTCCGCAAACTTTTTCTGCCCTTTTGGATCTCGGGCATCATATGATGCTAGTTTCAGACGCTTTGGATACTTTTGATTTTTTTGAAAAATTCCTGACCCGCGGGTCACACATTTTCCCTGCTTTTTCTCTCCTGAGCTGCACTCAGGTTTCTGCAGCTTGTTCAGAATCTAGAGCAGGGAAACAGGTTCCGCAAACTTTTTCTGCCCTTTCGGATCTCGGGCATCATATGACACGAGTTTGAGACGCTTTGGATACTTTTCATTTTTTTGAAAAAATCCTGACCTGCGGGTCACACTTTTTGCCTTTTTTTCTCTCCTGAGGTGCACTCAGGTTTCTGCAGCTTGTTCAGAATCTAGAGCAGGGAAACAGGTTCCGCAAACTTTTTCTGCCTTTTTGGAGCTCGGGCATCATATGACGGGAGTTTGAGACGCTTTGGATACTTTTCATTTTTTTGAAAGAATCCTGACCCGCGGGTCACATTTTTTTCCTGCTTTTTCTCTCCTGAGATGTACTAAGGTTTCTGCAGCTTGTTCAGAATCTAGAGCAGGGAAACAGGTTCCGCAAACTTTTTCTGCCCTTTCGGATCTCGGGCATCATATGACACGAGTTTGAGACGCTTTGGATACTTTTCATTTTTTTGAAAAAATACTGACCCGAGGGTCACACTTTTTGCGTTCTTTTTCTCTCCTGAGCTGCACTCAGGTTTCTGCAGCTTGTTCAGAATCTAGAGCAGGGAAACAGGTTCCGCAAACTTTTTCTGCCTTTTCGGATCTCGGGCATCATATGACTCGAGTTTGAGACGCTTTGGATACTTTTCATTTTATTGAAAAAATCCTGACCCGCGGGTCACACTTTTTTCCTGCCTTTTCTCTCCTGAGCTGCAGTCAGGTTTCTTGTAGCTTGTTCAGAATCTAGAGCAGGGAAACAGGTTCCGCAAACTTTTTCAGCCCTTTCGGATCTCGGGCATCATATGACACGAGTTTGAGACGCTTTGGATACTTTTCATTTTTTTGAAAAAATCCTGACCCGCGGGTCACACTTTTTTCCTGCTTTTTCTCTCCTGAGCTGCACTCAGGTTTCTGCAGCTTGTTCAGAATCTAGAGCAGGGAAACAGGTTCCGCAAACTTTTTCTGCCCTTTCGGATCTCAGGCATCATATGACGCGAGTTTGAGACGCTTTGGATACTTTTCATTTTTTTGAAAACATCCTGACCCGCGGGTCACACTTTTTGCCTGCTTTTTCTCTACTGAGCTGCACTCAGGTTTCTGCAGCTTGTTCAGAATCTAGAGCAGGGAAACAGGTTCCACAAACTTTTTCTGCCCTTTCGGATCTCGGGCATCATATGATGCAAGTTTGAGACGCTTTGGATACTTTTCATTTTTTTGAAAAAATCCTGACCCGCGGGTCACACTTTTTGCCTTCTTTTTCTCTCCTGAGCTGCACTCAGGTTTCTGCAGCTTGTTCAGAATCTAGAGCAGGGAAACAGGTTCCGCAAACTTTTTCTGCCCTTTCGGATCTCGGGCATCATATGACACGAGTTTGAGACACTTTGGATTTATTTAATTTTTTTGAAAAAATCCTGACCCGCGGGTCACACTTTTTGCGTTCTATTTCTCTCCTGAGCTGCACTCAGGTTTCTGCAGCTTGTTCAGAATCTAGAGCAGGGAAACAGGTTCCGCAAACTTTTTCTGCCCTTTCGGATCTCGGGCATCATATGATATGAGTTTGAGACGTTTGGATACTTTTCCTTTTTTTGAAAAAATCCTGACCCGCGGGTCACACTTTTTGACTTCTTTTTCTCTCCTTTGCTGCACTCAGGTTTCTGCAGCTTGTTCAGAATCTAGAGCAGGGAAACAGGTTCCGCAAACTTTTTCTGCCCTTTTGGATCTCGGGCATCATATGATGCTAGTTTCAGACGCTTTGGATACTTTTGATTTTTTTGAAAAATTCCTGACCCGCGGGTCACACTTTTTCCCTGCTTTTTCTCTCCTGAGCTGCACTCAGGTTTCTGCAGCTTGTTCAGAATCTAGAGCAGGGAAACAGGTTCCGCAAACTTTTTCTGCCCTTTCGGATCTCGGGCATCATATGACACGAGTTTGAGACGCTTTGGATACTTTTCATTTTTTTGAAAAAATCCTGACCTGCGGGTCACACTTTTTGCCTTTTTTTCTCTCCTGAGGTGCACTCAGGTTTCTGCAGCTTGTTCAGAATCTAGAGCAGGGAAACAGGTTCCGCAAACTTTTTCTGCCTTTTTGGAGCTCGGGCATCATATGACGGGAGTTTGAGACGCTTTGGATACTTTTCATTTTTTTGAAAGAATCCTGACCCGCGGGTCACATTTTTTTCCTGCTTTTTCTCTCCTGAGATGTACTAAGGTTTCTGCAGCTTGTTCAGAATCTAGAGCAGGGAAACAGGTTCCGCAAACTTTTTCTGCCCTTTCGGATCTCGGGCATCATATGACACGAGTTTGAGACGCTTTGGATACTTTTCATTTTTTTGAAAAAATACTGACCCGAGGGTCACACTTTTTGCGTTCTTTTTCTCTCCTGAGCTGCACTCAGGTTTCTGCAGCTTGTTCAGAATCTAGAGCAGGTAAACAGGTTCCACAAACTTTTTCTGCCCTTTCGGATCTCGGGCATCATATGACACGAGTTTGAGACGCTTTGGATACTTTTCATTTTTTTGAAAAACTCCTGACCCCGCGGGTCACACTTTTTGCCTTTTTTTCTCTCCTGAGGTGCACTCAGGTTTCTGCAGCTTGTTCAGAATCTAGAGCAGGGAAACAGGTTCCGCAAACTTTTTCTGCCCTTTCGGATCTCGGGCATCATATGACACGAGTTTGAGACACTTTGTATACTTTTCATTTTTTTGAAAAAATCCTGACCCGCGGGTCACACTTTTTGCGTTCTATTTCTCTCCTGAGCTGCACTCAGGTTTCTGCAGCTTGTTCAGAATCTAGAGCAGGGAAACAGGTTCCGCAAACTTTTTCTGCCCTTTCGGATCTCGGGCATCATATGATATGAGTTTGAGACGTTTGGATACTTTTCCTTTTTTTGAAAAAATCCTGACCCGCGGGTCACACTTTTTGACTTCTTTTTCTCTCCTTTGCTGCACTCAGGTTTCTGCAGCTTGTTCAGAATCTAGAGCAGGGAAACAGGTTCCGCAAACTTTTTCTGCCCTTTTGGATCTCGGGCATCATATGATGCTAGTTTCAGACGCTTTGGATACTTTTCATTTTTTTGAAAAAATCCTGACCCGTGGGTCACAGTTTTGGCCTTCTTTTTCTCTCCTGAGCTGCACTCAGGTTTCTGCAGCTTGTTCAGAATCTAGAGCAGGGAAACAGGTTCCGCAAACTTTTTCTGCCTTTTCGGATCTCGGGCATCATATGACGGGAGTTTGAGACGCTTTGGATACTTTTCATTTTTTTGAAAGAATCCTGACCCGCGGGTCACATTTTTTTCCTGCTTTTTCTCTCCTGAGATGTACTAAGGTTTCTGCAGCTTGTTCAGAATCTAGAGCAGGGAAACAGGTTCCGCAAACTTTTTCTGCCCTTTCGGATCTCGGGCATCATATGACACGAGTTTGAGACGCTTTGGATACTTTTCATTTTTTTGAAAAAATCCTGACCCGCGGGTCACACTTTTTGCCTGCTTTTTCTCTCCTGAGCTGCACTCAGGTTTCTGCAGCTTGTTCAGAATCTAGAGCAGGGAAACAGGTTCCGCAAACTTTTTCTGCCTTTTCGGATCTCGGGCATCATATGACTCGAGTTTGAGACGCTTTGGATACTTTTCATTTTTTTGAAAAAATCCTGACCCGCGGGTCACACTTTTTTCCTGCCTTTTCTCTCCTGAGCTGCACTCAGGTTTCTTGTAGCTTGTTCAGAATCTAGAGCAGGGAAACAGGTTCCGCAAACTTTTTCAGCCCTTTCGGATCTCGGGCATCATATGACACGAGTTTGAGACGCTTTGGATACTTTTCATTTTTTTGAAAAAATCCTGACCCGCGGGTCACACTTTTTTCCTGCTTTTTCTCTCCTGAGCTGCACTCAGGTTTCTGCAGCTTGTTCAGGATCTAGAGCAGGGAAACAGGTTCCGCAAACTTTTTCTGCCCTTTCGGATCTCAGGCATCATATGACGCGAGTTTGAGACGCTTTGGATACTTTTCATTTTTTTGAAAACATCCTGACCCGCGGGTCACACTTTTTGCCTGCTTTTTCTCTCCTGAGCTGCACTTAGGTTTCTGCAGCTTGTTCAGAATCTAGAGCAGGGAAACAGGTTCCACAAACTTTTTCTGCCCTTTCGGATCTCGGGCATCATATGATGCAAGTTTGAGACGCTTTGGATACTTTTCATTTTTTTGAAAAAATCCTGACCCGCGGGTCACACTTTTTGCCTTCTTTTTCTCTCCTGAGCTGCACTCAGGTTTCTGCAGCTTGTTCAGAATCTAGAGCAGGGAAACAGGTTCCGCAAACTTTTTCTGCCCTTTCGGATCTCGGGCATCATATGACACGAGTTTGAGACACTTTGGATTTATTTAATTTTTTTGAAAAAATCCTGACCCGCGGGTCACACTTTTTGCGTTCTATTTCTCTCCTGAGCTGCACTCAGGTTTCTGCAGCTTGTTCAGAATCTAGAGCAGGGAAACAGGTTCCGCAAACTTTTTCTGCCCTTTCAGATCTCGGGCATCATATGATATGAGTTTGAGACGTTTGGATACTTTTCCTTTTTTTGAAAAAATCCTGACCCGCGGGTCACACTTTTTGACTTCTTTTTCTCTCCTTTGCTGCACTCAGGTTTCTGCAGCTTGTTCAGAATCTAGAGCAGGGAAACAGGTTCCGCAAACTTTTTCTGCCCTTTTGGATCTCGGGCATCATATGATGCTAGTTTCAGACGCTTTGGATACTTTTGATTTTTTTGAAAAAATCCTGACCCGCGGGTCACACTTTTCCCCTGCTTTTTCTCTCCTGAGCTGCACTCAGGTTTCTGCAGCTTGTTCAGAATCTAGAGCAGGGAAACAGGTTCCGCAAACTTTTTCTGCCCTTTCGGATCTCGGGCATCATATGACACGAGTTTGAGACGCTTTGGATACTTTTCATTTTTTTGAAAAAATCCTGACCTGCGGGTCACACTTTTTGCCTTTTTTTCTCTCCTGAGGTGCACTCAGGTTTCTGCAGCTTGTTCAGAATCTAGAGCAGGGAAACAGGTTCCGCAAACTTTTTCTGCCCTTTCGGATCTCGGGCATCATATGACACGAGTTTGAGACGCTTTGGATACTTTTCATTTTTTTGAAAAAATACTGACCCGAGGGTCACACTTTTTGCGTTCTTTTTCTCTCCTGAGCTGCACTCAGGTTTCTGCAGCTTGTTCAGAATCTAGAGCAGGGAAACAGGTTCCGCAAACTTTTTCTGCCCTTTCGGATCTCGGGCATCATATGACATGAGTTTGAGACTTTTGGTTACTTTTCCTTTTTTTGAAAAAATCCTGACCCGCTGGTCACACTTTTTGCCTTCTTTTTCTCTCCTGAGCTGCACTCAGGTTTCTGCAGCTTGTTCAGAATCTAGAGCAGGGAAACAGGTTCCGCAAACTTTTTCTGCCCTTTCGGATCTCGGGCATCATATGACTCGAGTTTGAGACGCTTTGGATACTTTTCATTTTTTTGAAAAAATCCTGACCCCGCGGGTCACACTTTTTGCCTTTTTTTCTCTCCTGAGGTGCACTCAGGTTTCTGCAGCTTGTTCAGAATCTAGAGCAGGGAAACAGGTTCCGCAAACTTTTTCTGCCCTTTTGGATCTCGGGCATCATATGACACGAGTTTGAGACACTTTGGATACTTTTCATTTTTTTGAAAAGATCCTGACCCGCGGGTCACACTTTTTGCGTTCTATTTCTCTCCTGAGCTGCACTCAGGTTTCTGCAGCTTGTTCAGAATCTAGAGCAGGGAAACAGGTTCCGCAAACTTTTTCTGCCCTTTCGGATCTCGGGCATCATATGACATGAGTTTGAGACACTTTGGATACTTTTCATTTTTTTGAAAAAATCCTGACCCGTGGGTCACAGTTTTGGCCTTCTTTTTCTCTCCTGAGCTGCACTCAGGTTTCTGCAGCTTGTTCAGAATCTAGAGCAGGGAAACAGGTTCCGCAAACTTTTTCTGCCTTTTCGGATCTCGGGCATCATATGACGGGAGTTTGAGACGCTTTGGATACTTTTGATTTTTTTGAAAGAATCCTGACCCGCGGGTCACATTTTTTTCCTGCTTTTTCTCTCCTGAGATGTACTAAGGTTTCTGCAGCTTGTTCAGAATCTAGAGCAGGGAAACAGGTTCCGCAAACTTTTTCTGCCCTTTCGGATCTCGGGCATCATATGACACGAGTTTGAGACGCTTTGGATACTTTTCATTTTTTTGAAAAAATCCTGACCCGCGGGTCACACTTTTTGCCTGCTTTTTCTCTCCTGAGCTGCACTCAGGTTTCTGCAGCTTGTTCAGAATCTAGAGCAGGGAAACAGGTTCCGCAAACTTTTTCTGCCTTTTCGGATCTCGGGCATCATATGACTCGAGTTTGAGACGCTTTGGATACTTTTCATTTTATTGAAAAAATCCTGACCCGCGGGTCACACTTTTTTCCTGCCTTTTCTCTCCTGAGCTGCAGTCAGGTTTCTTGTAGCTTGTTCAGAATCTAGAGCAGGGAAACAGGTTCCGCAAACTTTTTCAGCCCTTTCGGATCTCGGGCATCATATGACACGAGTTTGAGACGCTTTGGATACTTTTCATTTTTTTGAAAAAATCCTGACCCGTGGGTCACACTTTTTTCCTGCTTTTTCTCTCCTGAGCTGCACTCAGGTTTCTGCAGCTTGTTCAGAATCTAGAGCAGGGAAACAGGTTCCGCAAACTTTTTCTGCCCTTTCGGATCTCAGGCATCATATGACGCGAGTTTGAGACGCTTTGGATACTTTTCATTTTTTTGAAAACATCCTGACCCGCGGGTCACACTTTTTTCCTGCTTTTTCTCTCCTGAGCTGCACTCAGGTTTCTGCAGCTTGTTCAGAATCTAGAGCAGGGAAACAGGTTCCGCAAACTTTTTCTGCCCTTTCGGATCTCGGGCATCATATGACATGAGTTTGAGACACTTTGGATACTTTTCATTTTTTTGAAAAAATCCTGACCCGTGGGTCACAGTTTTGGCCTTCTTTTTCTCTCCTGAGCTGCACTCAGGTTTCTGCAGCTTGTTCAGAATCTAGAGCAGGGAAACAGGTTCCGCAAACTTTTTCTGCCTTTTCGGATCTCGGGCATCATATGACGGGAGTTTGAGACGCTTTGGATACTTTTCATTTTTTTGAAAGAATCCTGACCCGCGGGTCACATTTTTTTCCTGCTTTTTCTCTCCTGAGATGTTCTAAGGTTTCTGCAGCTTGTTCAGAATCTAGAGCAGGGAAACAGGTTCCGCAAACTTTTTCTGCCCTTTCGGATCTCGGGCATCATATGACACGAGTTTGAGACGCTTTGGATACTTTTCATTTTTTTGAAAAAATCCTGACCCGCGGGTCACACTTTTTGCCTGCTTTTTCTCTCCTGAGCTGCACTCAGGTTTCTGCAGCTTGTTCAGAATCTAGAGCAGGGAAACAGGTTCCGCAAACTTTTTCTGCCTTTTCGGATCTCGGGCATCATATGACTTGAGTTTGAGACGCTTTGGATACTTTTCATTTTTTTGAAAAAATCCTGACCCGCGGGTCACACTTTTTTCCTGCCTTTTCTCTCCTGAGCTGCACTCAGGTTTCTTGTAGCTTGTTCAGAATCTAGAGCAGGGAAACAGGTTCCGCAAACTTTTTCAGCCCTTTCGGATCTCGGGCATCATATGACACGAGTTTGAGACGCTTTGGATACTTTTCATTTTTTTGAAAAAATCCTGACCCGCGGGTCACACTTTTTTCCTGCTTTTTCTCTCCTGAGCTGCACTCAGGTTTCTGCAGCTTGTTCAGGATCTAGAGCAGGGAAACAGGTTCCGCAAACTTTTTCTGCCCTTTTGGATCTCAGGCATCATATGACGCGAGTTTGAGACGCTTTGGATACTTTTCATTTTTTTGAAAAAATCCTGACCCGCGGGTCACACTTTTTGCCTTCTTTTTCTCTCCTGAGCTGCACTCAGGTTTCTGCAGCTTGTTCAGAATCTAGAGCAGGGAAACAGGTTCCGCAAACTTTTTCTGCCCTTTCGGATCTCGGGCATCATATGACACGAGTTTGAGACACTTTGGATTTATTTAATTTTTTTGAAAAAATCCTGACCCGCGGGTCACACTTTTTGCGTTCTATTTCTCTCCTGAGCTGCACTCAGGTTTCTGCAGCTTGTTCAGAATCTAGAGCAGGGAAACAGGTTCCGCAAACTTTTTCTGCCCTTTTGGATCTCAGGCATCATATGACGCGAGTTTGAGACGCTTTGGATACTTTTCATTTTTTTGAAAAAATCCTGACCCGCGGGTCACAGTTTTTTCCTGCTTTTTCTCTCCTGAGCTGCACTCAGGTTTCTGCAGCTTGTTCAGAATCTAGAGCAGGGAAACAGGTTCCGCAAACTTTTTCTGCCCTTTCAGATCTCGGGCATCATATGATATGAGTTTGAGACGTTTGGATACTTTTCCTTTTTTTGAAAAAATCCTGACCCGCGGGTCACACTTTTTGACTTCTTTTTCTCTCCTTTGCTGCACTCAGGTTTCTGCAGCTTGTTCAGAATCTAGAGCAGGGAAACAGGTTCCGCAAACTTTTTCTGCCCTTTTGGATCTCGGGCATCATATGATGCTAGTTTCAGACGCTTTGGATACTTTTGATTTTTTTGAAAAAATCCTGACCCGCGGGTCACACTTTTCCCCTGCTTTTTCTCTCCTGAGCTGCACTCAGGTTTCTGCAGCTTGTTCAGAATCTAGAGCAGGGAAACAGGTTCCGCAAACTTTTTCTGCCCTTTCGGATCTCGGGCATCATATGACACGAGTTTGAGACGCTTTGGATACTTTTCATTTTTTTGAAAAAATCCTGACCTGCGGGTCACACTTTTTGCCTTTTTTTCTCTCCTGAGGTGCACTCAGGTTTCTGCAGCTTGTTCAGAATCTAGAGCAGGGAAACAGGTTCCGCAAACTTTTTCTGCCCTTTCGGATCTCGGGCATCATATGACACGAGTTTGAGACGCTTTGGATACTTTTCATTTTTTTGAAAAAATACTGACCCGAGGGTCACACTTTTTGCGTTCTTTTTCTCTCCTGAGCTGCACTCAGGTTTCTGCAGCTTGTTCAGAATCTAGAGCAGGGAAACAGGTTCCGCAAACTTTTTCTGCCTTTTCGGATCTCGGGCATCATATGACTCGAGTTTGAGACGCTTTGGATACTTTTCATTTTATTGAAAAAATCCTGACCCGCGGGTCACACTTTTTTCCTGCCTTTTCTCTCCTGAGCTGCAGTCAGGTTTCTTGTAGCTTGTTCAGAATCTAGAGCAGGGAAACAGGTTCCGCAAACTTTTTCAGCCCTTTCGGATCTCGGGCATCATATGACACGAGTTTGAGACGCTTTGGATACTTTTCATTTTTTTGAAAAAATCCTGACCCGCGGGTCACACTTTTTTCCTGCTTTTTCTCTCCTGAGCTGCACTCAGGTTTCTGCAGCTTGTTCAGAATCTAGAGCAGGGAAACAGGTTCCGCAAACTTTTTCTGCCCTTTCGGATCTCAGGCATCATATGACGCGAGTTTGAGACGCTTTGGATACTTTTCATTTTTTTGAAAACATCCTGACCCGCGGGTCACACTTTTTGCCTGCTTTTTCTCTACTGAGCTGCACTCAGGTTTCTGCAGCTTGTTCAGAATCTAGAGCAGGGAAACAGGTTCCACAAACTTTTTCTGCCCTTTCGGATCTCGGGCATCATATGATGCAAGTTTGAGACGCTTTGGATACTTTTCATTTTTTTGAAAAAATCCTGACCCGCGGGTCACACTTTTTGCCTTCTTTTTCTCTCCTGAGCTGCACTCAGGTTTCTGCAGCTTGTTCAGAATCTAGAGCAGGGAAACAGGTTCCGCAAACTTTTTCTGCCCTTTCGGATCTCGGGCATCATATGACACGAGTTTGAGACACTTTGGATTTATTTAATTTTTTTGAAAAAATCCTGACCCGCGCGTCACACTTTTTGCGTTCTATTTCTCTCCTGAGCTGCACTCAGGTTTCTGCAGCTTGTTCAGAATCTAGAGCAGGGAAACAGGTTCCGCAAACTTTTTCTGCCCTTTCGGATCTCGGGCATCATATGATATGAGTTTGAGACGTTTGGATACTTTTCCTTTTTTTGAAAAAATCCTGACCCGCGGGTCACACTTTTTGACTTCTTTTTCTCTCCTTTGCTGCACTCAGGTTTCTGCAGCTTGTTCAGAATCTAGAGCAGGGAAACAGGTTCCGCAAACTTTTTCTGCCCTTTTGGATCTCGGGCATCATATGATGCTAGTTTCAGACGCTTTGGATACTTTTGATTTTTTTGAAAAATTCCTGACCCGCGGGTCACACTTTTTCCCTGCTTTTTCTCTCCTGAGCTGCACTCAGGTTTCTGCAGCTTGTTCAGAATCTAGAGCAGGGAAACAGGTTCCGCAAACTTTTTCTGCCCTTTCGGATCTCGGGCATCATATGACACGAGTTTGAGACGCTTTGGATACTTTTCATTTTTTTGAAAAAATCCTGACCTGCGGGTCACACTTTTTGCCTTTTTTTCTCTCCTGAGGTGCACTCAGGTTTCTGCAGCTTGTTCAGAATCTAGAGCAGGGAAACAGGTTCCGCAAACTTTTTCTGCCTTTTTGGAGCTCGGGCATCATATGACGGGAGTTTGAGACGCTTTGGATACTTTTCATTTTTTTGAAAGAATCCTGACCCGCGGGTCACATTTTTTTCCTGCTTTTTCTCTCCTGAGATGTACTAAGGTTTCTGCAGCTTGTTCAGAATCTAGAGCAGGGAAACAGGTTCCGCAAACTTTTTCTGCCCTTTCGGATCTCGGGCATCATATGACACGAGTTTGAGACGCTTTGGATACTTTTCATTTTTTTGAAAAAATACTGACCCGAGGGTCACACTTTTTGCGTTCTTTTTCTCTCCTGAGCTGCACTCAGGTTTCTGCAGCTTGTTCAGAATCTAGAGCAGGGAAACAGGTTCCGCAAACTTTTTCTGCCCTTTCGGATCTCGGGCATCATATGACACGAGTTTGAGACGCTTTGGATACTTTTCATTTTTTTGAAAAAATCCTGACCTGCGGGTCACACTTTTTGCCTTTTTTTCTCTCCTGAGGTGCACTCAGGTTTCTGCAGCTTGTTCAGAATCTAGAGCAGGGAAACAGGTTCCGCAAACTTTTTCTGCCTTTTTGGAGCTCGGGCATCATATGACGGGAGTTTGAGACGCTTTGGATACTTTTCATTTTTTTGAAAGAATCCTGACCCGCGGGTCACATTTTTTTCCTGCTTTTTCTCTCCTGAGATGTACTAAGGTTTCTGCAGCTTGTTCAGAATCTAGAGCAGGGAAACAGGTTCCGCAAACTTTTTCTGCCCTTTCGGATCTCGGGCATCATATGACACGAGTTTGAGACGCTTTGGATACTTTTCATTTTTTTGAAAAAATACTGACCCGAGGGTCACACTTTTTGCGTTCTTTTTCTCTCCTGAGCTGCACTCAGGTTTCTGCAGCTTGTTCAGAATCTAGAGCAGGTAAACAGGTTCCACAAACTTTTTCTGCCCTTTCGGATCTCGGGCATCATATGACACGAGTTTGAGACGCTTTGGATACTTTTCATTTTTTTGAAAAACTCCTGACCCCGCGGGTCACACTTTTTGCCTTTTTTTCTCTCCTGAGGTGCACTCAGGTTTCTGCAGCTTGTTCAGAATCTAGAGCAGGGAAACAGGTTCCGCAAACTTTTTCTGCCCTTTCGGATCTCGGGCATCATATGACACGAGTTTGAGACACTTTGTATACTTTTCATTTTTTTGAAAAAATCCTGACCCGCGGGTCACACTTTTTGCGTTCTATTTCTCTCCTGAGCTGCACTCAGGTTTCTGCAGCTTGTTCAGAATCTAGAGCAGGGAAACAGGTTCCGCAAACTTTTTCTGCCCTTTCGGATCTCGGGCATCATATGATATGAGTTTGAGACGTTTGGATACTTTTCCTTTTTTTGAAAAAATCCTGACCCGCGGGTCACACTTTTTGACTTCTTTTTCTCTCCTTTGCTGCACTCAGGTTTCTGCAGCTTGTTCAGAATCTAGAGCAGGGAAACAGGTTCCGCAAACTTTTTCTGCCCTTTTGGATCTCGGGCATCATATGATGCTAGTTTCAGACGCTTTGGATACTTTTGATTTTTTTGAAAAAATCCTGACCCGCGGGTCACACTTTTTCCCTGCTTTTTCTCTCCTGAGCTGCACTCAGGTTTCTGCAGCTTGTTCAGAATCTAGAGCAGGGAAACAGGTTCCGCAAACTTTTTCTGCCCTTTCGGATCTCGGGCATCATATGACACGAGTTTGAGACGCTTTGGATACTTTTCATTTTTTTGAAAAAATCCTGACCTGCGGGTCACACTTTTTGCCTTTTTTTCTCTCCTGAGGTGCACTCAGGTTTCTGCAGCTTGTTCAGAATCTAGAGCAGGGAAACAGGTTCCGCAAACTTTTTCTGCCTTTTCGGATCTCGGGCATCATATGACTCGAGTTTGAGACGCTTTGGATACTTTTCATTTTTTTGAAAAAATCCTGACCCGCGGGTCACACTTTTTTCCTGCTTTTTCTCTCCTGAGCTGCACTCAGGTTTCTGCAGCTTGTTCAGAATCTAGAGCAGGGAAACAGGTTCCGCAAACTTTTTCTGCCCTTTTGGATCTCGGGCATCATATGATGCTAGTTTCAGACGCTTTGGATACTTTTGATTTTTTTGAAAAAATCCTGACCCGCGGGTCACACTTTTTTCCTGCTTTTTCTCTGCTGAGATGCACTCAGGTTTCTGCAGCTTGTTCAGAATCTAGAGCAGGGAAACAGGTTCCGCAAACTTTTTCTGCCCTTTCGGATCTCGGGCATCATATGACACGAGTTTGAGACGCTTTGGATACTTTTCATTTTTTTGAAAAAATCCTGACCTGCGGGTCACACTTTTTGCCTTTTTTTCTCTCCTGAGGTGCACTCAGGTTTCTGCAGCTTGTTCAGAATCTAGAGCAGGGAAACAGGTTCCGCAAACTTTTTCTGCCTTTTCGGATCTCGGGCATCATATGACTCGAGTTTGAGACGCTTTGGATATTTTTCATTTTTTTGAAAAAATCCTGACCCGCGGGTCACACTTTTTTCCTGCCTTTTCTCTCCTGAGCTGCACTCAGGTTTCTTGTAGCTTGTTCAGAATCTAGAGCAGGGAAACAGGTTCCGCAAACTTTTTCTGCCCTTTCGGATCTCGGGCATCATATGACACGAGTTTGAGACGCTTGGATACTTTTCATTTTTTTGAAAAAATCCTGACCCGCGGGTCACACTTTTTTCCTGCTTTTTCTCTCCTGAGCTGCACTCAGGTTTCTGCAGCTTGTTCAGAATCTAGAGCAGGGAAACAGGTTCCGCAAACTTTTTCTGCCCTTTCGGATCTCAGGCATCATATGACGCGAGTTTGAGACGCTTTGGATACTTTTCATTTTTTTGAAAACATCCTGACCCGCGGGTCACACTTTTTGCCTGCTTTTTCTCTCCTGAGCTGCACTCAGGTTTCTGCAGATTGTTCAGAATCTAGAGCAGGGAAACAGGTTCCGCAAACTTTTTCTGCCCTTTCGGATCTCGGGCATCATATGATGCAAGTTTGAGACGCTTTGGATACTTTTCATTTTTTTGAAAAAATCCTGACCCGCGGGTCACACTTTTTGCCTTCTTTTTCTCTCCTGAGCTGCACTCAGGTTTCTGCAGCTTGTTCAGAATCTAGAGCAGGGAAACAGGTTCCGCAAACTTTTTCTGCCCTTTCGGATCTCGGGCATCATATGACATGAGTTTGAGACACTTTGGATACTTTTCATTTTTTTGAAAAAATCCTGACCCGTGGGTCACAGTTTTGGCCTTCTTTTTCTCTCCTGAGCTGCACTCAGGTTTCTGCAGCTTGTTCAGAATCTAGAGCAGGGAAACAGGTTCCGCAAACTTTTTCTGCCTTTTCGGATCTCGGGCATCATATGACGGGAGTTTGAGACGCTTTGGATACTTTTCATTTTTTTGAAAGAATCCTGACCCGCGGGTCACATTTTTTTCCTGCTTTTTCTCTCCTGAGATGTACTAAGGTTTCTGCAGCTTGTTCAGAATCTAGAGCAGGGAAACAGGTTCCGCAAACTTTTTCTGCCCTTTCGGATCTCGGGCATCATATGACACGAGTTTGAGACGCTTTGGATACTTTTCATTTTTTTGAAAAAATCCTGACCCGCGGGTCACACTTTTTGCCTGCTTTTTCTCTCCTGAGCTGCACTCAGGTTTCTGCAGCTTGTTCAGAATCTAGAGCAGGGAAACAGGTTCCGCAAACTTTTTCTGCCTTTTCGGATCTCGGGCATCATATGACTCGAGTTTGAGACGCTTTGGATACTTTTCATTTTTTTGAAAAAATCCTGACCCGCGGGTCACACTTTTTTCCTGCCTTTTCTCTCCTGAGCTGCACTCAGGTTTCTTGTAGCTTGTTCAGAATCTAGAGCAGGGAAACAGGTTCCGCAAACTTTTTCAGCCCTTTCGGATCTCGGGCATCATATGACACGAGTTTGAGACGCTTTGGATACTTTTCATTTTTTTGAAAACATCCTGACCCGCGGGTCACACTTTTTGCCTGCTTTTTCTCTCCTGAGCTGCACTTAGGTTTCTGCAGCTTGTTCAGAATCTAGAGCAGGGAAACAGGTTCCACAAACTTTTTCTGCCCTTTCGGATCTCGGGCATCATATGATGCAAGTTTGAGACGCTTTGGATACTTTTCATTTTTTTGAAAAAATCCTGACCCGCGGGTCACACTTTTTGCCTTCTTTTTCTCTCCTGAGCTGCACTCAGGTTTCTGCAGCTTGTTCAGAATCTAGAGCAGGGAAACAGGTTCCGCAAACTTTTTCTGCCCTTTCGGATCTCGGGCATCATATGACACGAGTTTGAGACACTTTGGATTTATTTAATTTTTTTGAAAAAATCCTGACCCGCGGGTCACACTTTTTGCGTTCTATTTCTCTCCTGAGCTGCACTCAGGTTTCTGCAGCTTGTTCAGAATCTAGAGCAGGGAAACAGGTTCCGCAAACTTTTTCTGCCCTTTCAGATCTCGGGCATCATATGATATGAGTTTGAGACGTTTGGATACTTTTCCTTTTTTTGAAAAAATCCTGACCCGCGGGTCACACTTTTTGACTTCTTTTTCTCTCCTTTGCTGCACTCAGGTTTCTGCAGCTTGTTCAGAATCTAGAGCAGGGAAACAGGTTCCGCAAACTTTTTCTGCCCTTTTGGATCTCGGGCATCATATGATGCTAGTTTCAGACGCTTTGGATACTTTTGATTTTTTTGAAAAAATCCTGACCCGCGGGTCACACTTTTCCCCTGCTTTTTCTCTCCTGAGCTGCACTCAGGTTTCTGCAGCTTGTTCAGAATCTAGAGCAGGGAAACAGGTTCCGCAAACTTTTTCTGCCCTTTCGGATCTCGGGCATCATATGACACGAGTTTGAGACGCTTTGGATACTTTTCATTTTTTTGAAAAAATCCTGACCTGCGGGTCACACTTTTTGCCTTTTTTTCTCTCCTGAGCTGCACTCAGGTTTCTGCAGCTTGTTCAGAATCTAGAGCAGGGAAACAGGTTCCGCAAACTTTTTCTGCCCTTTCGGATCTCGGGCATCATATGACACGAGTTTGAGACGCTTTGGATACTTTTCATTTTTTTGAAAAAATACTGACCCGAGGGTCACACTTTTTGCGTTCTTTTTCTCTCCTGAGCTGCACTCAGGTTTCTGCAGCTTGTTCAGAATCTAGAGCAGGGAAACAGGTTCCGCAAACTTTTTCTGCCCTTTCGGATCTCGGGCATCATATGACATGAGTTTGAGACTTTTGGTTACTTTTCCTTTTTTTGAAAAAATCCTGACCCGCTGGTCACACTTTTTGCCTTCTTTTTCTCTCCTGAGCTGCACTCAGGTTTCTGCAGCTTGTTCAGAATCTAGAGCAGGGAAACAGGTTCCGCAAACTTTTTCTGCCCTTTCGGATCTCGGGCATCATATGACTCGAGTTTGAGACGCTTTGGATACTTTTCATTTTTTTGAAAAAATCCTGACCCCGCGGGTCACACTTTTTGCCTTTTTTTCTCTCCTGAGGTGCACTCAGGTTTCTGCAGCTTGTTCAGAATCTAGAGCAGGGAAACAGGTTCCGCAAACTTTTTCTGCCCTTTTGGATCTCGGGCATCATATGACACGAGTTTGAGACACTTTGGATACTTTTCATTTTTTTGAAAAGATCCTGACCCGCGGGTCACACTTTTTGCGTTCTATTTCTCTCCTGAGCTGCACTCAGGTTTCTGCAGCTTGTTCAGAATCTAGAGCAGGGAAACAGGTTCCGCAAACTTTTTCTGCCCTTTCGGATCTCGGGCATCATATGACATGAGTTTGAGACACTTTGGATACTTTTCATTTTTTTGAAAAAATCCTGACCCGTGGGTCACAGTTTTGGCCTTCTTTTTCTCTCCTGAGCTGCACTCAGGTTTCTGCAGCTTGTTCAGAATCTAGAGCAGGGAAACAGGTTCCGCAAACTTTTTCTGCCCTTTCGGATCTCGGGCATCATATGACACGAGTTTGAGACGCTTTGGATACTTTTCATTTTTTTGAAAAAATCCTGACCCGCGGGTCACACTTTTTGCCTGCTTTTTCTCTCCTGAGCTGCACTCAGGTTTCTGCAGCTTGTTCAGAATCTAGAGCAGGGAAACAGGTTCCGCAAACTTTTTCTGCCTTTTCGGATCTCGGGCATCATATGACTCGAGTTTGAGACGCTTTGGATACTTTTCATTTTATTGAAAAAATCCTGACCCGCGGGTCACACTTTTTTCCTGCCTTTTCTCTCCTGAGCTGCACTCAGGTTTCTTGTAGCTTGTTCAGAATCTAGAGCAGGGAAACAGGTTCCGCAAACTTTTTCAGCCCTTTCGGATCTCGGGCATCATATGACACGAGTTTGAGACGCTTTGGATACTTTTCATTTTTTTGAAAAAATCCTGACCCGCGGGTCACACTTTTTTCCTGCTTTTTCTCTCCTGAGCTGCACTCAGGTTTCTGCAGCTTGTTCAGAATCTAGAGCAGGGAAACAGGTTCCGCAAACTTTTTCTGCCCTTTCGGATCTCAGGCATCATATGACGCGAGTTTGAGACGCTTTGGATACTTTTCATTTTTTTGAAAACATCCTGACCCGCGGGTCACACTTTTTGCCTGCTTTTTCTCTACTGAGCTGCACTCAGGTTTCTGCAGCTTGTTCAGAATCTAGAGCAGGGAAACAGGTTCCACAAACTTTTTCTGCCCTTTCGGATCTCGGGCATCATATGATGCAAGTTTGAGACGCTTTGGATACTTTTCATTTTTTTGAAAAAATCCTGACCCGCGGGTCACACTTTTTGCCTTCTTTTTCTCTCCTGAGCTGCACTCAGGTTTCTGCAGCTTGTTCAGAATCTAGAGCAGGGAAACAGGTTCCGCAAACTTTTTCTGCCCTTTCGGATCTCGGGCATCATATGACACGAGTTTGAGACACTTTGGATTTATTTAATTTTTTTGAAAAAATCCTGACCCGCGGGTCACACTTTTTGCGTTCTATTTCTCTCCTGAGCTGCACTCAGGTTTCTGCAGCTTGTTCAGAATCTAGAGCAGGGAAACAGGTTCCGCAAACTTTTTCTGCCCTTTCGGATCTCGGGCATCATATGATATGAGTTTGAGACGTTTGGATACTTTTCCTTTTTTTGAAAAAATCCTGACCCGCGGGTCACACTTTTTGACTTCTTTTTCTCTCCTTTGCTGCACTCAGGTTTCTGCAGCTTGTTCAGAATCTAGAGCAGGGAAACAGGTTCCGCAAACTTTTTCTGCCCTTTTGGATCTCGGGCATCATATGATGCTAGTTTCAGACGCTTTGGATACTTTTGATTTTTTTGAAAAATTCCTGACCCGCGGGTCACACTTTTTCCCTGCTTTTTCTCTCCTGAGCTGCACTCAGGTTTCTGCAGCTTGTTCAGAATCTAGAGCAGGGAAACAGGTTCCGCAAACTTTTTCTGCCCTTTCGGATCTCGGGCATCATATGACACGAGTTTGAGACGCTTTGGATACTTTTCATTTTTTTGAAAAAATCCTGACCTGCGGGTCACACTTTTTGCCTTTTTTTCTCTCCTGAGGTGCACTCAGGTTTCTGCAGCTTGTTCAGAATCTAGAGCAGGGAAACAGGTTCCGCAAACTTTTTCTGCCTTTTTGGAGCTCGGGCATCATATGACGGGAGTTTGAGACGCTTTGGATACTTTTCATTTTTTTGAAAGAATCCTGACCCGCGGGTCACATTTTTTTCCTGCTTTTTCTCTCCTGAGATGTACTAAGGTTTCTGCAGCTTGTTCAGAATCTAGAGCAGGGAAACAGGTTCCGCAAACTTTTTCTGCCCTTTCGGATCTCGGGCATCATATGACACGAGTTTGAGACGCTTTGGATACTTTTCATTTTTTTGAAAAAATACTGACCCGAGGGTCACACTTTTTGCGTTCTTTTTCTCTCCTGAGCTGCACTCAGGTTTCTGCAGCTTGTTCAGAATCTAGAGCAGGTAAACAGGTTCCACAAACTTTTTCTGCCCTTTCGGATCTCGGGCATCATATGACACGAGTTTGAGACGCTTTGGATACTTTTCATTTTTTTGAAAAACTCCTGACCCCGCGGGTCACACTTTTTGCCTTTTTTTCTCTCCTGAGGTGCACTCAGGTTTCTGCAGCTTGTTCAGAATCTAGAGCAGGGAAACAGGTTCCGCAAACTTTTTCTGCCCTTTCGGATCTCGGGCATCATATGACACGAGTTTGAGACACTTTGTATACTTTTCATTTTTTTGAAAAAATCCTGACCCGCGGGTCACACTTTTTGCGTTCTATTTCTCTCCTGAGCTGCACTCAGGTTTCTGCAGCTTGTTCAGAATCTAGAGCAGGGAAACAGGTTCCGCAAACTTTTTCTGCCCTTTCGGATCTCGGGCATCATATGATATGAGTTTGAGACGTTTGGATACTTTTCCTTTTTTTGAAAAAATCCTGACCCGCGGGTCACACTTTTTGACTTCTTTTTCTCTCCTTTGCTGCACTCAGGTTTCTGCAGCTTGTTCAGAATCTAGAGCAGGGAAACAGGTTCCGCAAACTTTTTCTGCCCTTTTGGATCTCGGGCATCATATGATGCTAGTTTCAGACGCTTTGGATACTTTTGATTTTTTTGAAAAAATCCTGACCCGCGGGTCACACTTTTTCCCTGCTTTTTCTCTCCTGAGCTGCACTCAGGTTTCTGCAGCTTGTTCAGAATCTAGAGCAGGGAAACAGGTTCCGCAAACTTTTTCTGCCCTTTCGGATCTCGGGCATCATATGACACGAGTTTGAGACGCTTTGGATACTTTTCATTTTTTTGAAAAAATCCTGACCTGCGGGTCACACTTTTTGCCTTTTTTTCTCTCCTGAGGTGCACTCAGGTTTCTGCAGCTTGTTCAGAATCTAGAGCAGGGAAACAGGTTCCGCAAACTTTTTCTGCCTTTTCGGATCTCGGGCATCATATGACTCGAGTTTGAGACGCTTTGGATACTTTTCATTTTTTTGAAAAAATCCTGACCCGCGGGTCACACTTTTTTCCTGCTTTTTCTCTCCTGAGCTGCACTCAGGTTTCTGCAGCTTGTTCAGAATCTAGAGCAGGGAAACAGGTTCCGCAAACTTTTTCTGCCCTTTTGGATCTCGGGCATCATATGATGCTAGATTCAGACGCTTTGGATACTTTTGATTTTTTTGAAAAAATCCTGACCCGCGGGTCACACTTTTTTCCTGCTTTTTCTCTGCTGAGATGCACTCAGGTTTCTGCAGCTTGTTCAGAATCTAGAGCAGGGAAACAGGTTCCGCAAACTTTTTCTGCCCTTTCGGATCTCGGGCATCATATGACACGAGTTTGAGACGCTTTGGATACTTTTCATTTTTTTGAAAAAATCCTGACCTGCGGGTCACACTTTTTGCCTTTTTTTCTCTCCTGAGGTGCACTCAGGTTTCTGCAGCTTGTTCAGAATCTAGAGCAGGGAAACAGGTTCCGCAAACTTTTTCTGCCTTTTCGGATCTCGGGCATCATATGACTCGAGTTTGAGACGCTTTGGATACTTTTCATTTTTTTGAAAAAATCCTGACCCGCGGGTCACACTTTTTTCCTGCCTTTTCTCTCCTGAGCTGCACTCAGGTTTCTTGTAGCTTGTTCAGAATCTAGAGCAGGGAAACAGGTTCCGCAAACTTTTTCTGCCCTTTCGGATCTCGGGCATCATATGACACGAGTTTGAGACGCTTGGATACTTTTCATTTTTTTGAAAAAATCCTGACCCGCGGATCACACTTTTTTCCTGCTTTTTCTCTCCTGAGCTGCACTCAGGTTTCTGCAGCTTGTTCAGAATCTAGAGCAGGGAAACAGGTTCCGCAAACTTTTTCTGCCCTTTCGGATCTCAGGCATCATATGACGCGAGTTTGAGACGCTTTGGATACTTTTCATTTTTTTGAAAACATCCTGACCCGCGGGTCACACTTTTTGCCTGCTTTTTCTCTCCTGAGCTGCACTCAGGTTTCTGCAGATTGTTCAGAATCTAGAGCAGGGAAACAGGTTCCGCAAACTTTTTCTGCCCTTTCGGATCTCGGGCATCATATGATGCAAGTTTGAGACGCTTTGGATACTTTTCATTTTTTTGAAAAAATCCTGACCCGCGGGTCACACTTTTTGCCTTCTTTTTCTCTCCTGAGCTGCACTCAGGTTTCTGCAGCTTGTTCAGAATCTAGAGCAGGGAAACAGGTTCCGCAAACTTTTTCTGCCCTTTCGGATCTCGGGCATCATATGACATGAGTTTGAGACACTTTGGATACTTTTCATTTTTTTGAAAAAATCCTGACCCGTGGGTCACAGTTTTGGCCTTCTTTTTCTCTCCTGAGCTGCACTCAGGTTTCTGCAGCTTGTTCAGAATCTAGAGCAGGGAAACAGGTTCCACAAACTTTTTCTGCCCTTTCGGATCTCGGGCATCATATGATGCAAGTTTGAGACGCTTTGGATACTTTTCATTTTTTTGAAAAAATCCTGACCCGCGGGTCACACTTTTTGCCTTCTTTTTCTCTCCTGAGCTGCACTCAGGTTTCTGCAGCTTGTTCAGAATCTAGAGCAGGGAAACAGGTTCCGCAAACTTTTTCTGCCCTTTCGGATCTCGGGCATCATATGACACGAGTTTGAGACACTTTGGATTTATTTAATTTTTTTGAAAAAATCCTGACCCGCGGGTCACACTTTTTGCGTTCTATTTCTCTCCTGAGCTGCACTCAGGTTTCTGCAGCTTGTTCAGAATCTAGAGCAGGGAAACAGGTTCCGCAAACTTTTTCTGCCCTTTCAGATCTCGGGCATCATATGATATGAGTTTGAGACGTTTGGATACTTTTCCTTTTTTTGAAAAAATCCTGACCCGCGGGTCACACTTTTTGACTTCTTTTTCTCTCCTTTGCTGCACTCAGGTTTCTGCAGCTTGTTCAGAATCTAGAGCAGGGAAACAGGTTCCGCAAACTTTTTCTGCCCTTTTGGATCTCGGGCATCATATGATGCTAGTTTCAGACGCTTTGGATACTTTTGATTTTTTTGAAAAAATCCTGACCCGCGGGTCACACTTTTCCCCTGCTTTTTCTCTCCTGAGCTGCACTCAGGTTTCTGCAGCTTGTTCAGAATCTAGAGCAGGGAAACAGGTTCCGCAAACTTTTTCTGCCCTTTCGGATCTCGGGCATCATATGACACGAGTTTGAGACGCTTTGGATACTTTTCATTTTTTTGAAAAAATCCTGACCTGCGGGTCACACTTTTTGCCTTTTTTTCTCTCCTGAGGTGCACTCAGGTTTCTGCAGCTTGTTCAGAATCTAGAGCAGGGAAACAGGTTCCGCAAACTTTTTCTGCCCTTTCGGATCTCGGGCATCATATGACACGAGTTTGAGACGCTTTGGATACTTTTCATTTTTTTGAAAAAATACTGACCCGAGGGTCACACTTTTTGCGTTCTTTTTCTCTCCTGAGCTGCACTCAGGTTTCTGCAGCTTGTTCAGAATCTAGAGCAGGGAAACAGGTTCCGCAAACTTTTTCTGCCCTTTCGGATCTCGGGCATCATATGACATGAGTTTGAGACTTTTGGTTACTTTTCCTTTTTTTGAAAAAATCCTGACCCGCTGGTCACACTTTTTGACTTCTTTTTCTCTCCTGAGCTGCACTCAGGTTTCTGCAGCTTGTTCAGAATCTAGAGCAGGGAAACAGGTTCCGCAAACTTTTTCTGCCCTTTCGGATCTCGGGCATCATATGACTCGAGTTTGAGACGCTTTGGATACTTTTCATTTTTTTGAAAAAATCCTGACCCCGCGGGTCACACTTTTTGCCTTTTTTTCTCTCCTGAGGTGCACTCAGGTTTCTGCAGCTTGTTCAGAATCTAGAGCAGGGAAACAGGTTCCGCAAACTTTTTCTGCCCTTTCGGATCTCGGGCATCATATGACACGAGTTTGAGACACTTTGGATACTTTTCATTTTTTTGAAAAGATCCTGACCCGCGGGTCACACTTTTTGCGTTCTATTTCTCTCCTGAGCTGCACTCAGGTTTCTGCAGCTTGTTCAGAATCTAGAGCAGGGAAACAGGTTCCGCAAACTTTTTCTGCCCTTTCGGATCTCGGGCATCATATGACACGAGTTTGAGACGCTTTGGATACTTTTCATTTTTTTGAAAAAATCCTGACCCGCGGGTCACACTTTTTGCCTGCTTTTTCTCTCCTGAGCTGCACTCAGGTTTCTGCAGCTTGTTCAGAATCTAGAGCAGGGAAACAGGTTCCGCAAACTTTTTCTGCCTTTTCGGATCTCGGGCATCATATGACTCGAGTTTGAGACGCTTTGGATACTTTTCATTTTTTTGAAAAAATGCTGACCCGCGGGTCACACTTTTTTCCTGCCTTTTCTCTCCTGAGCTGCACTCAGGTTTCTTGTAGCTTGTTCAGAATCTAGAGCAGGGAAACAGGTTCCGCAAACTTTTTCAGCCCTTTCGGATCTCGGGCATCATATGACACGAGTTTGAGACGCTTTGGATACTTTTCATTTTTTTGAAAAAATCCTGACCCGCGGGTCACACTTTTTTCCTGCTTTTTCTCTCCTGAGCTGCACTCAGGTTTCTGCAGCTTGTTCAGAATCTAGAGCAGGGAAACAGGTTCCGCAAACTTTTTCTGCCCTTTCGGATCTCAGGCATCATATGACGCGAGTTTGAGACGCTTTGGATACTTTTCATTTTTTTGAAAAACTCCTGACCCCGCGGGTCACACTTTTTGCCTTTTTTTCTCTCCTGAGGTGCACTCAGGTTTCTGCAGCTTGTTCAGAATCTAGAGCAGGGAAACAGGTTCCGCAAACTTTTTCTGCCCTTTCGGATCTCGGGCATCATATGACACGAGTTTGAGACGCTTTGGATACTTTTCATTTTTTTGAAAAAATACTGACCCGAGGGTCACACTTTTTGCGTTCTTTTTCTCTCCTGAGCTGCACTCAGGTTTCTGCAGCTTGTTCAGAATCTAGAGCAGGTAAACAGGTTCCACAAACTTTTTCTGCCCTTTCGGATCTCGGGCATCATATGACACGAGTTTGAGACGCTTTGGATACTTTTCATTTTTTTGAAAAACTCCTGACCCCGCGGGTCACACTTTTTGCCTTTTTTTCTCTCCTGAGGTGCACTCAGGTTTCTGCAGCTTGTTCAGAATCTAGAGCAGGGAAACAGGTTCCGCAAACTTTTTCTGCCCTTTCGGATCTCGGGCATCATATGACACGAGTTTGAGACACTTTGTATACTTTTCATTTTTTTGAAAAAATCCTGACCCGCGGGTCACACTTTTTGCGTTCTATTTCTCTCCTGAGCTGCACTCAGGTTTCTGCAGCTTGTTCAGAATCTAGAGCAGGGAAACAGGTTCCGCAAACTTTTTCTGCCCTTTCGGATCTCGGGCATCATATGATATGAGTTTGAGACGTTTGGATACTTTTCCTTTTTTTGAAAAAATCCTGACCCGCGGGTCACACTTTTTGACTTCTTTTTCTCTCCTTTGCTGCACTCAGGTTTCTGCAGCTTGTTCAGAATCTAGAGCAGGGAAACAGGTTCCGCAAACTTTTTCTGCCCTTTTGGATCTCGGGCATCATATGATGCTAGTTTCAGACGCTTTGGATACTTTTGATTTTTTTGAAAAAATCCTGACCCGCGGGTCACACTTTTTCCCTGCTTTTTCTCTCCTGAGCTGCACTCAGGTTTCTGCAGCTTGTTCAGAATCTAGAGCAGGGAAACAGGTTCCGCAAACTTTTTCTGCCCTTTCGGATCTCGGGCATCATATGACACGAGTTTGAGACGCTTTGGATACTTTTCATTTTTTTGAAAAAATCCTGACCTGCGGGTCACACTTTTTGCCTTTTTTTCTCTCCTGAGGTGCACTCAGGTTTCTGCAGCTTGTTCAGAATCTAGAGCAGGGAAACAGGTTCCGCAAACTTTTTCTGCCTTTTCGGATCTCGGGCATCATATGACTCGAGTTTGAGACGCTTTGGATACTTTTCATTTTTTTGAAAAAATCCTGACCCGCGGGTCACACTTTTTTCCTGCTTTTTCTCTCCTGAGCTGCACTCAGGTTTCTGCAGCTTGTTCAGAATCTAGAGCAGGGAAACAGGTTCCGCAAACTTTTTCTGCCCTTTTGGATCTCGGGCATCATATGATGCTAGATTCAGACGCTTTGGATACTTTTGATTTTTTTGAAAAAATCCTGACCCGCGGGTCACACTTTTTTCCTGCTTTTTCTCTGCTGAGATGCACTCAGGTTTCTGCAGCTTGTTCAGAATCTAGAGCAGGGAAACAGGTTCCGCAAACTTTTTCTGCCCTTTCGGATCTCGGGCATCATATGACACGAGTTTGAGACGCTTTGGATACTTTTCATTTTTTTGAAAAAATCCTGACCTGCGGGTCACACTTTTTGCCTTTTTTTCTCTCCTGAGGTGCACTCAGGTTTCTGCAGCTTGTTCAGAATCTAGAGCAGGGAAACAGGTTCCGCAAACTTTTTCTGCCTTTTCGGATCTCGGGCATCATATGACTCGAGTTTGAGACGCTTTGGATACTTTTCATTTTTTTGAAAAAATCCTGACCCGCGGGTCACACTTTTTTCCTGCCTTTTCTCTCCTGAGCTGCACTCAGGTTTCTTGTAGCTTGTTCAGAATCTAGAGCAGGGAAACAGGTTCCGCAAACTTTTTCTGCCCTTTCGGATCTCGGGCATCATATGACACGAGTTTGAGACGCTTGGATACTTTTCATTTTTTTGAAAAAATCCTGACCCGCGGATCACACTTTTTTCCTGCTTTTTCTCTCCTGAGCTGCACTCAGGTTTCTGCAGCTTGTTCAGAATCTAGAGCAGGGAAACAGGTTCCGCAAACTTTTTCTGCCCTTTCGGATCTCAGGCATCATATGACGCGAGTTTGAGACGCTTTGGATACTTTTCATTTTTTTGAAAACATCCTGACCCGCGGGTCACACTTTTTGCCTGCTTTTTCTCTCCTGAGCTGCACTCAGGTTTCTGCAGATTGTTCAGAATCTAGAGCAGGGAAACAGGTTCCGCAAACTTTTTCTGCCCTTTCGGATCTCGGGCATCATATGATGCAAGTTTGAGACGCTTTGGATACTTTTCATTTTTTTGAAAAAATCCTGACCCGCGGGTCACACTTTTTGCCTTCTTTTTCTCTCCTGAGCTGCACTCAGGTTTCTGCAGCTTGTTCAGAATCTAGAGCAGGGAAACAGGTTCCGCAAACTTTTTCTGCCCTTTCGGATCTCGGGCATCATATGACATGAGTTTGAGACACTTTGGATACTTTTCATTTTTTTGAAAAAATCCTGACCCGTGGGTCACAGTTTTGGCCTTCTTTTTCTCTCCTGAGCTGCACTCAGGTTTCTGCAGCTTGTTCAGAATCTAGAGCAGGGAAACAGGTTCCACAAACTTTTTCTGCCCTTTCGGATCTCGGGCATCATATGATGCAAGTTTGAGACGCTTTGGATACTTTTCATTTTTTTGAAAAAATCCTGACCCGCGGGTCACACTTTTTGCCTTCTTTTTCTCTCCTGAGCTGCACTCAGGTTTCTGCAGCTTGTTCAGAATCTAGAGCAGGGAAACAGGTTCCGCAAACTTTTTCTGCCCTTTCGGATCTCGGGCATCATATGACACGAGTTTGAGACACTTTGGATTTATTTAATTTTTTTGAAAAAATCCTGACCCGCGGGTCACACTTTTTGCGTTCTATTTCTCTCCTGAGCTGCACTCAGGTTTCTGCAGCTTGTTCAGAATCTAGAGCAGGGAAACAGGTTCCGCAAACTTTTTCTGCCCTTTCCGATCTCGGGCATCATATGATATGAGTTTGAGACGTTTGGATACTTTTCCTTTTTTTGAAAAAATCCTGACCCGCGGGTCACACTTTTTGACTTCTTTTTCTCTCCTTTGCTGCACTCAGGTTTCTGCAGCTTGTTCAGAATCTAGAGCAGGGAAACAGGTTCCGCAAACTTTTTCTGCCCTTTTGGATCTCGGGCATCATATGATGCTAGTTTCAGACGCTTTGGATACTTTTGATTTTTTTGAAAAAATCCTGACCCGCGGGTCACACTTTTCCCCTGCTTTTTCTCTCCTGAGCTGCACTCAGGTTTCTGCAGCTTGTTCAGAATCTAGAGCAGGGAAACAGGTTCCGCAAACTTTTTCTGCCCTTTCGGATCTCGGGCATCATATGACACGAGTTTGAGACGCTTTGGATACTTTTCATTTTTTTGAAAAAATCCTGACCTGCGGGTCACACTTTTTGCCTTTTTTTCTCTCCTGAGGTGCACTCAGGTTTCTGCAGCTTGTTCAGAATCTAGAGCAGGGAAACAGGTTCCGCAAACTTTTTCTGCCCTTTCGGATCTCGGGCATCATATGACACGAGTTTGAGACGCTTTGGATACTTTTCATTTTTTTGAAAAAATACTGACCCGAGGGTCACACTTTTTGCGTTCTTTTTCTCTCCTGAGCTGCACTCAGGTTTCTGCAGCTTGTTCAGAATCTAGAGCAGGGAAACAGGTTCCGCAAACTTTTTCTGCCCTTTCGGATCTCGGGCATCATATGACATGAGTTTGAGACTTTTGGTTACTTTTCCTTTTTTTGAAAAAATCCTGACCCGCTGGTCACACTTTTTGACTTCTTTTTCTCTCCTGAGCTGCACTCAGGTTTCTGCAGCTTGTTCAGAATCTAGAGCAGGGAAACAGGTTCCGCAAACTTTTTCTGCCCTTTCGGATCTCGGGCATCATATGACTCGAGTTTGAGACGCTTTGGATACTTTTCATTTTTTTGAAAAAATCCTGACCCCGCGGGTCACACTTTTTGCCTTTTTTTCTCTCCTGAGGTGCACTCAGGTTTCTGCAGCTTGTTCAGAATCTAGAGCAGGGAAACAGGTTCCGCAAACTTTTTCTGCCCTTTCGGATCTCGGGCATCATATGACACGAGTTTGAGACACTTTGGATACTTTTCATTTTTTTGAAAAGATCCTGACCCGCGGGTCACACTTTTTGCGTTCTATTTCTCTCCTGAGCTGCACTCAGGTTTCTGCAGCTTGTTCAGAATCTAGAGCAGGGAAACAGGTTCCGCAAACTTTTTCTGCCCTTTCGGATCTCGGGCATCATATGACACGAGTTTGAGACGCTTTGGATACTTTTCATTTTTTTGAAAAAATCCTGACCCGCGGGTCACACTTTTTGCCTGCTTTTTCTCTCCTGAGCTGCACTCAGGTTTCTGCAGCTTGTTCAGAATCTAGAGCAGGGAAACAGGTTCCGCAAACTTTTTCTGCCTTTTCGGATCTCGGGCATCATATGACTCGAGTTTGAGACGCTTTGGATACTTTTCATTTTTTTGAAAAAATGCTGACCCGCGGGTCACACTTTTTTCCTGCCTTTTCTCTCCTGAGCTGCACTCAGGTTTCTTGTAGCTTGTTCAGAATCTAGAGCAGGGAAACAGGTTCCGCAAACTTTTTCAGCCCTTTCGGATCTCGGGCATCATATGACACGAGTTTGAGACGCTTTGGATACTTTTCATTTTTTTGAAAAAATCCTGACCCGCGGGTCACACTTTTTTCCTGCTTTTTCTCTCCTGAGCTGCACTCAGGTTTCTGCAGCTTGTTCAGAATCTAGAGCAGGGAAACAGGTTCCGCAAACTTTTTCTGCCCTTTCGGATCTCAGGCATCATATGACGCGAGTTTGAGACGCTTTGGATACTTTTCATTTTTTTGAAAACATCCTGACCCGCGGGTCACACTTTTTGCCTGCTTTTTCTCTACTGAGCTGCACTCAGGTTTCTGCAGCTTGTTCAGAATCTAGAGCAGGGAAACAGGTTCCACAAACTTTTTCTGCCCTTTCGGATCTCGGGCATCATATGATGCAAGTTTGAGACGCTTTGGATACTTTTCATTTTTTTGAAAAAATCCTGACCCGCGGGTCACACTTTTTGCCTTCTTTTTCTCTCCTGAGCTGCACTCAGGTTTCTGCAGCTTGTTCAGAATCTAGAGCAGGGAAACAGGTTCCGCAAACTTTTTCTGCCCTTTCGGATCTCGGGCATCATATGACACGAGTTTGAGACACTTTGGATTTATTTAATTTTTTTGAAAAAATCCTGACCCGCGGGTCACACTTTTTGCGTTCTATTTCTCTCCTGAGCTGCACTCAGGTTTCTGCAGCTTGTTCAGAATCTAGAGCAGGGAAACAGGTTCCGCAAACTTTTTCTGCCCTTTCGGATCTCGGGCATCATATGATATGAGTTTGAGACGTTTGGATACTTTTCCTTTTTTTGAAAAAATCCTGACCCGCGGGTCACACTTTTTGACTTCTTTTTCTCTCCTTTGCTGCACTCAGGTTTCTGCAGCTTGTTCAGAATCTAGAGCAGGGAAACAGGTTCCGCAAACTTTTTCTGCCCTTTTGGATCTCGGGCATCATATGATGCTAGTTTCAGACGCTTTGGATACTTTTGATTTTTTTGAAAAAATCCTGACCCGCGGGTCACACTTTTTCCCTGCTTTTTCTCTCCTGAGCTGCACTCAGGTTTCTGCAGCTTGTTCAGAATCTAGAGCAGGGAAACAGGTTCCGCAAACTTTTTCTGCCCTTTCGGATCTCGGGCATCATATGACACGAGTTTGAGACGCTTTGGATACTTTTCATTTTTTTGAAAAAATCCTGACCTGCGGGTCACACTTTTTGCCTTTTTTTCTCTCCTGAGGTGCACTCAGGTTTCTGCAGCTTGTTCAGAATCTAGAGCAGGGAAACAGGTTCCGCAAACTTTTTCTGCCTTTTCGGAGCTCGGGCATCATATGACACTAGTTTGAGACGCTTTGGATACTTTTCATTTTTTTGAAAGAATCCTGACCCGCGGGTCACATTTTTTTCCTGCTTTTTCTCTCCTGAGATGTACTAAGGTTTCTGCAGCTTGTTCAGAATCTAGAGCAGGGAAACAGGTTCCGCAAACTTTTTCTGCCCTTTCGGATCTCGGGCATCATATGACACGAGTTTGAGACGCTTTGGATACTTTTCATTTTTTTGAAAAAATACTGACCCGAGGGTCACACTTTTTGCGTTCTTTTTCTCTCCTGAGCTGCACTCAGGTTTCTGCAGCTTGTTCAGAATCTAGAGCAGGGAAACAGGTTCCGCAAACTTTTTCTGCCCTTTTGGATCTCGGGCATCATATGACATGAGTTTGAGACTTTTGGTTACTTTTCCTTTTTTTGAAAAAATCCTGACCCGCGGGTCACACTTTTTCCCTGCTTTTTCTCTCCTGAGCTGCACTCAGGTTTCTGCAGCTTGTTCAGAATCTAGAGCAGGGAAACAGGTTCCGCAAACTTTTTCTGCCCTTTCGGATCTCGGGCATCATATGACACGAGTTTGAGACGCTTTGGATACTTTTCATTTTTTTGAAAAAATCCTGACCTGCGGGTCACACTTTTTGCCTTTTTTTCTCTCCTGAGGTGCACTCAGGTTTCTGCAGCTTGTTCAGAATCTAGAGCAGGGAAACAGGTTCCGCAAACTTTTTCTGCCTTTTCGGAGCTCGGGCATCATATGACGGGAGTTTGAGACGCTTTGGATACTTTTCATTTTTTTGAAAGAATCCTGACCCGCGGGTCACATTTTTTTCCTGCTTTTTCTCTCCTGAGATGTACTAAGGTTTCTGCAGCTTGTTCAGAATCTAGAGCAGGGAAACAGGTTCCGCAAACTTTTTCTGCCCTTTCGGATCTCGGGCATCATATGACACGAGTTTGAGACGCTTTGGATACTTTTCATTTTTTTGAAAAAATACTGACCCGAGGGTCACACTTTTTGCGTTCTTTTTCTCTCCTGAGCTGCACTCAGGTTTCTGCAGCTTGTTCAGAATCTAGAGCAGGGAAACAGGTTCCGCAAACTTTTTCTGCCCTTTCGGATCTCGGGCATCATATGACATGAGTTTGAGACTTTTGGTTACTTTTCCTTTTTTTGAAAAAATCCTGACCCGCTGGTCACACTTTTTGACTTCTTTTTCTCTCCTGAGCTGCACTCAGTTTTCTGCAGCTTGTTCAGAATCTAGAGCAGGGAAACAGGTTCCGCAAACTTTTTCTGCCCTTTCGGATCTCGGGCATCATATGACTCGAGTTTGAGACGCTTTGGATACTTTTCATTTTTTTGAAAAAATCCTGACCCCGCGGGTCACACTTTTTGCCTTTTTTTCTCTCCTGAGGTGCACTCAGGTTTCTGCAGCTTGTTCAGAATCTAGAGCAGGGAAACAGGTTCCGCAAACTTTTTCTGCCCTTTCGGATCTCGGGCATCATATGACACGAGTTTGAGACACTTTGGATACTTTTCATTTTTTTGAAAAGATCCTGACCCGCGGGTCTCACTTTTTGCGTTCTATTTCTCTCCTGAGCTGCACTCAGGTTTCTGCAGCTTGTTCAGAATCTAGAGCAGGGAAACAGGTTCCGCAAACTTTTTCTGCCCTTTAGGATCTCGGGCATCATATGACATGAGTTTGAGACACTTTGGATACTTTTCATTTTTTTGAAAAAATCCTGACCCGTGGGTCACAGTTTTGGCCTTCTTTTTCTCTCCTGAGCTGCACTCAGGTTTCTGCAGCTTGTTCAGAATCTAGAGCAGGGAAACAGGTTCCGCAAACTTTTTCTGCCTTTTCGGATCTCGGGCATCATATGACGGGAGTTTGAGACGCTTTGGATACTTTTCATTTTTTTGAAAGAATCCTGACCCGCGGGTCACATTTTTTTCCTGCTTTTTCTCTCCTGAGATGTACTAAGGTTTCTGCAGCTTGTTCAGAATCTAGAGCAGGGAAACAGGTTCCGCAAACTTTTTCTGCCCTTTCGGATCTCGGGCATCATATGACACGAGTTTGAGACGCTTTGGATACTTTTCATTTTTTTGAAAAAATGCTGACCCTCGGGTCACACTTTTTGCCTGCTTTTTCTATCCTGAGCTGCACTCAGGTTTCTGCAGCTTGTTCAGAATCTAGAGCAGGGAAACAGGTTCCGCAAACTTTTTCTGCCCTTTCGGATCTCGGGCATCATATGACACGAGTTTGAGACGCTTTGGATACTTTTCATTTTTTTGAAAAAATCCTGACCCGCGGGTCACACTTTTTGCCTTCTTTTTCTCTCCTGAGCTGCACTCAGGTTTCTGCAGCTTGTTCAGAATCTAGAGCAGGGAAACAGGTTCCGCAAACTTTTTCTGCCCTTTCGGATCTCGGGCATCATATGACACGAGTTTGAGACACTTTGGATTTATTTAATTTTTTTGAAAAAATCCTGACCCGCGGGTCACACTTTTTGCGTTCTATTTCTCTCCTGAGCTGCACTCAGGTTTCTGCAGCTTGTTCAGAATCTAGAGCAGGGAAACAGGTTCCGCAAACTTTTTCTGCCCTTTCGGATCTCGGGCATCATATGATATGAGTTTGAGACGTTTGGATACTTTTCCTTTTTTTGAAAAAATCCTGACCCGCGGGTCACACTTTTTGACTTCTTTTTCTCTCCTTTGCTGCACTCAGGTTTCTGCAGCTTGTTCAGAATCTAGAGCAGGGAAACAGGTTCCGCAAACTTTTTCTGCCCTTTTGGATCTCGGGAATCATATGATGCTAGTTTCAGACGCTTTGGATACTTTTGATTTTTTTGAAAAAATCCTGACCTGCGGGTCACACTTTTTGCCTTTTTTTCTCTCCTGAGGTGCACTCAGGTTTCTGCAGCTTGTTCAGAATCTAGAGCAGGGAAACAGGTTCCGCAAACTTTTTCTGCCTTTTCGGAGCTCGGGCATCATATGACGGGAGTTTGAGACGCTTTGGATACTTTTCATTTTTTTGAAAGAATCCTGACCCGCGGGTCACATTTTTTTCCTGCTTTTTCTCTCCTGAGATGTACTAAGGTTTCTGCAGCTTGTTCAGAATCTAGAGCAGGGAAACAGGTTCCGCAAACTTTTTCTGCCCTTTCGGATCTCGGGCATCATATGACACGAGTTTGAGACGCTTTGGATACTTTTCATTTTTTTGAAAAAATACTGACACGAGGGTCACACTTTTTGCGTTCTTTTTCTCTCCTGAGCTGCACTCAGGTTTCTGCAGCTTGTTCAGAATCTAGAGCAGGGAAACAGGTTCCGCAAACTTTTTCTGCCCTTTCGGATCTCGGGCATCATATGACATGAGTTTGAGACTTTTGGTTACTTTTCCTTTTTTTGAAAAAATCCTGACCCGCTGGTCACACTTTTTGACTTCTTTTTCTCTCCTGAGCTGCACTCAGGTTTCTGCAGCTTGTTCAGAATCTAGAGCAGGGAAACAGGTTCCGCAAACTTTTTCTGCCCTTTCGGATCTCGGGCATCATATGACTCGAGTTTGAGACGCTTTGGATACTTTTCATTTTTTTGAAAAAATCCTGACCCCGCGGGTCACACTTTTTGCCTTTTTTTCTCTCCTGAGTTGCACTCAGGTTTCTGCAGCTTGTTCAGAATCTAGAGCAGGGAAACAGGTTCCGCAAACTTTTTCTGCCCTTTCGGATCTCGGGCATCATATGACTCGAGTTTGAGACGCTTTGGATACTTTTCATTTTTTTGAAAAAATCCTGACCCGCGGGTCACACTTTTTGCGTTCTATTTCTCTCCTGAGCTGCACTCAGGTTTCTGCAGCTTGTTCAGAATCTAGAGCAGGGAAACAGGTTCCGCAAACTTTTTCTGCCCTTTTGGATCTCGGGCATCATATGATGCTAGTTTCAGACGCTTTGGATACTTTTGATTTTTTTGAAAAAATCCTGACCCGCGGGTCACAATTTTTTCCTGCTTTTTCTCTCCTGAGCTGCACTCAGGTTTCTGCAGCTTGTTCAGAATCTAGAGCAGGGAAACAGGTTCCGCAAACTTTTTCTGCCCTTTCGGATTTCGGGCATCATATGACATGAGTTTGAGACACTTTGGATACTTTTCATTTTTTTGAAAAAATCCTGAGCCGTGGGTCACAGTTTTTGCCTTCTATTTCTCTCCTGAGCTGCACTCAGGTTTCTGCAGCTTGTTCAGAATCTAGAGCAGGGAAACAGGTTCCGCAAAATTTTTCTGCCTTTTCGGATCTCGGGCATCATATGACGGGAGTTTGAGACGCTTTGGATACTTTTCATTTTTTTGAAAGAATCCTGACGCACGGGTCACACTTTTTTCCTGCTTTTTCTCTCCTGAGCTGCACTCAGGTTTCTGCAGCTTGTTCAGAATCTAGAGCAGGGAAACAGGTTCCGCAAACTTTTTCTGCCCTTTCGGATCTCGGGCATCATATGACACGAGTTTGAGACGCTTTGGATACTTTTCATTTTTTTGAAAAAATCCTGACCTGGGGGTCACACTTTTTGCCTTTTTTTCTCTCCTGAGGTGCACTCAGGTTTCTGCAGCTTGTTCAGAATCTAGAGCAGGGAAACAGGTTCCGCAAACTTTTTCTGCCCTTTCGGATCTCGGGCATCATATGACACGAGTTTGAGACACTTTGGATACTTTTCATTTTTTTGAAAAAATACTGACCCGAGGGTCACACTTTTTGCGTTCTTTTTCTCTCCTGAGCTGCACTCAGGTTTCTGCAGCTTGTTCAGAATCTAGAGCAGGGAAACAGGTTCCGCAAACTTTTTCTGCCCTTTCGGATCTCGGGCATCATATGACATGAGTTTGAGACTTTTGGTTACTTTTCCTTTTTTTGAAAAAATCCTGACCCGCTGGTCACACTTTTTGACTTCTTTTTCTCTCCTGAGCTGCACTCAGGTTTCTGCAGCTTGTTCAGAATCTAGAGCAGGGAAACAGGTTCTGCAAACTTTTTCTGCCCTTTCGGATCTCGGGCATCATATGACACGAGTTTGAGACATTTTGGATACTTTTCATTTTTTTGAAAAAATACTGACCCGAGGGTCACACTTTTTGCGTTCTTTTTCTCTCCTGAGCTGCACTCAGGTTTCTGCAGCTTGTTCAGAATCTAGAGCAGGGAAACAGGTTCCGCAAACTTTTTCTGCCCTTTCGGATCTCGGGCATCATATGACATGAGTTTGAGACTTTTGGTTACTTTTCCTTTTTTTGAAAAAACCCTGACCCGCTGGTCACACTTTTTGACTTCTTTTTCTCTCCTGAGCTGCACTCAGGTTTCTGCAGCTTGTTCAGAATCTAGAGCAGGGAAACAGGTTCCGCAAACTTTTTCTGCCCTTTCGGATCTCGGGCATCATATGACTCGAGTTTGAGACGCTTTGGATACTTTTCATTTTTTTGAAAAAATCCTGACCCCGCGGGTCACACTTTTTGCCTTTTTTTCTCTCCTGAGGTGCACTCAGGTTTCTGCAGCTTGTTCAGAATCTAGAGCAGGGAAACAGGTTCCGCAAACTTTTTCTGCCCTTTCGGATCTCGGGCATCATATGACACGAGTTTGAGACACTTTGGATACTTCTCATTTTTTTGAAAAGATCCTGACCCGCGGGTCACACTTTTTGCGTTCTATTTCTCTCCTGAGCTGCACTCAGGTTTCTGCAGCTTGTTCAGAATCTAGAGCAGGGAAACAGGTTCCGCAAACTTTTTCTGCCCTTTCGGATTTCGGGCATCATATGACATGAGTTTGAGACACTTTGGATACTTTTCATTTTTTTGAAAAAATCCTGACCCGCGGGTCACACTTTTTGCCTTCTTTTTCTCTCCTGAGCAGCACTCAGGTTTCTTGTAGCTTGTTCAAAATCTAGAGCAGGTAAACAGGTTCCGCAAACTTTTTCTGCCCTTTCGGATCTCGGGCATCATATGACACGAGTTTGAGACGCTTTGGATACTTTTCATTTTTTTGAAAAAATATTGACCCGCGGGTCACACTTTTTGCGTTCTTTTTCTCTCCTGAGCTGCACTCAGGTTTCTGCAGCTTGTTCAGAATCTAGAGCAGGGAAACAGGTTCCGCAAACTTTTTCTGCCCTTTCGGATCTCGGGCATCATATGACATGAGTTTGAGACTTTTGGATACTTTTCATTTTTTTGAAAAAATCCTGACCCGCTGGTCACACTTTTTGCCTTCTTTTTCTCTCCTGAGCTGCACTCAGGTTTCTGCAGCTTGTTCAGAATCTAGAGCAGGGAAACAGGTTCCGCAAACTTTTTCTGCCCTTTCGGATCTCGGGCATCATATGACTCGAGCTTGAACCGCTTTGGATACTTTTCATTTTTTTGAAAAAATATTGACCCGCGGGTCACACTTTTTGCGTTCTTTTTCTCTCCTGAGCTGCACTCAGGTTTCTGCAGCTTGTTCAGAATCTAGAGCAGGGAAACAGGTTCCGCAAACTTTTTCTGCCCTTTCGGATCTCGGGCATCATATGACATGAGTTTGAGACTTTTGGATACTTTTCATTTTTTTGAAAAAATCCTGACCCGCTGGTCACACTTTTTGCCTTCTTTTTCTCTCCTGAGCTGCACTCAGGTTTCTGCAGCTTGTTCAGAATCTAGAGCAGGGAAACAGGTTCCGCAAACTTTTTCTGCCCTTTCGGATCTCGGGCATCATATGACTCGAGCTTGAACCGCTTTGGATACTTTTCATTTTTTTGAAAAAATCCTGACCCGCGGGTCACACTTTTTTCCTGCTTTTTCTCTCCTGAGCTGCACTCAGGTTTCTGCAGCTTGTTCAGAATCTAGAGCAGGTAAACAGGTTCCGCAAACTTTTTCTGCCCTTTCGGATCTCGGGCATCATATGACACGAGTTTGAGACGCTTTGTATACTTTTCATTTTTTTGAAAAAATCCTGACCCGCGGGTCACACTTTTTGCCTTTTTTTCTCTCCTGAGGTGCACTCAGGTTTCTGCAGCTTGTTCAGAATCTAGAGCAGGGAAACAGGTTCCGCAAACTTTTTCTGCCCTTTCGGATCTCGGGCATCATATGACACGAGTTTGAGACGCTTTGGATACTTTTCATTTTTTTGAAAAAATCCTGACCCGCGGGTCACACTTTTTGCCTTTTTTTCTCTCCTGAGGTGCACTCAGGTTTCTGCAGCTTGTTCAGAATCTAGAGCAGGGAAACAGGTTCCGCAAACTTTTTCTGCCCTTTCGGATCTCGGGCATCATATGATATGAGTTTGAGACGTTTGGATACTTTTCCTTTTTTAGAAAAAATCCTGACCCCGCGGGTCACACTTTTTGACTTCTTTTTCTCTCCTTTGCTGCACTCAGGTTTCTGCAGCTTGTTCAGAATCTAGAGCAGGGAAACAGGTTGCGCAAACTTTTTCTGCCCTTTCGGATCTCGGGCATCATATGTCACGAGTTTGAGACCCTTTGGATACTTTTCATTTTTTTGAAAAAATCCTGACCCGCGGGTCACACTTTTTGTTTGCTTTTTCTCTCCTGAGGTGCACTCAGGTTTCTTGTAGCTTGTTCAGAATCTAGAGCAGGGAAACAGGTTCCGCAAACTTTTTCAGCCCTTTCGGATCTCGGGCATCATATGACACGAGTTTGAGACGCTTTGGATACTTTTCATTTTTTTGAAAAAATCCTGACCCGCGGGTCACACTTTTTTCCTGCTTTTTCTCTCCTGAGGTGCACTCAGATTTCTGCAGCTTGTTCAGAATCTAGAGCAGGGAAACAGGTTCCACAAACTTTTTCTGCCCTTTCGGATCTCGGGCATCATATGACACTAGTTTGAGACGCTTTGGATACTTTTCATTTTTTTGAAAAAATCCTGACCCGCGGGTCACACTTTTTGCCTTCTTTTTCTCTCCTGAGCTGCACTCAGGTTTCTGCAGCTTGTTCAGAATCTAGAGCAGGGAAACAGGTTCCGCAAACTTTTTCTGCCCTTTCGGATCTCGGGCATCATATGACACGAGTTTGAGACGCTTTGGATACTTTTCATTTTTTTGAAAAAATCCTGACCCGTGGGTCACACTTTTTGCCTTCTTTTTCTCTCCTGAGCTGCACTCAGGTTTCTGCAGCTTGTTCAGAATCCAGAGCAGGGAAACAGGTTCCGCAAACTTTTTCTGCCCTTTCGGATCTCGGGCATCATATGACATGAGTTTGAGACACTTTGGATACTTTTCATTTTTTTGAAAAAATCCTGACCCGTGGGTCACAGTTTTTGCCTTCTTTTTCTCTCCTGAGCTGCACTCAGGTTTCTGCAGCTTGTTCAGAATCTAGAGCAGGGAAACAGGTTCCGCAAACTTTTTCTGCCCTTTCGGATCTTGGGCATCATATGACGTGAGTTTGAGATGCTTTGGATACTTTTCATTTTTTTGAAAAAATCTTGACCCGCGGGTCACACTTTTTTCCTACTTTTTCTCTCCTGAGCTGCACTCAGGTTTCTGCAGCTTGTTCAGAATCTAGAGCAGGGAAACAGGTTCCGCAAACTTTTTCTGCCCTTTCGGATCTCGGGCATCATATGACGCGAGTTTGAGACGCTTTGGACACTTTTCATTTTTTTGAAAAAATCCTGACCTACGGGTCACACTTTTTGCCTCCTTTTTCTCTCCTGAGGTGCACACAGGTTTCTTGTAGCTTGTTCAGAATCTAGTGCAGGGAAACAGGTTCCGCAAACTTTTTCAGCCCTTTCGGATCTCGGGCATCATATGACACGAGTTTGAGATGCTTTGGATACTTTTCATTTTTTTGAAAAAATCCTGACCCGTGGGTCACAGTTTTTGCCTTCTTTTTCTCTCCTGAGCTGCACTCAGGTTTCTGCAGCTTGTTCAGAATCTAGAGCAGGGAAACAGGTTCCGCAAACTTTTTCTGCCTTTTCGGATCTTGGGCATCATATGACGGGAGTTTGAGACGCTTTGGATACTTTTCATTTTTTTGAAAGAATCCTGACCCGCGGGTCACACTTTTTTCCTGCTTTTTCTCTCCTGAGATGCACTCAGGTTTCTGCAGCTTGTTCAGAATCTAGAGCAGGGAAACAGGTTCCGCAAACTTTTTCTGCCCTTTCGGATCTCGGGCATCATATGACACGAGTTTGAGACGCTTTGGATACTTTTCATTTTTTTGAAAAAATATTGACCCGCGGGTCACACTTTTTGCCTTTTTTTCTCCTGAGCTGCACTCAGGTTTCTGCAGCTTGTTCAGAATCTAGAGCAGGGAAACAGGTTCCGCAAACTTTTTCTGCCCTTTCGGATCTCGGGCATCATATGACATGAGTTTGAGACTTTTGGATACTTTTCCTTTTTTTGAAAAAATCCTGACCCGCTGGTCACACTTTTTGCCTTCTTTTTCTCTCCTGAGCTGCACTCAGGTTTCTGCAGCTTGTTCAGAATCTAGAGCAGGGAAACAGGTTCCGCAAACTTTTTCTGCCCTTTCGGATCTCGGGCATCATATGACTCGACCTTGAACCGCTTTTGATACTTTTCATTTTTTTGAAAAAATCCTGACCCGCGGGTCACACTTTTTTCCTGCTTTTTCTCTCCTGAGCTGCACTCAGGTTTCTGCAGCTTGTTCAGAATCTAGAGCAGGTAAACAGGTTCCGCAAACTTTTTCTGCCCTTTCGGATCTCGGGCATCATATGACACGAGTTTGAGATGCTTTGGATACTTTTCATTTTTTAAAAAAAATCCTGACCCGCGGGTCACACTTTTTGCCTTTTTTTCTCTCCTGAGGTGCACTCAGGTTTCTGCAGCTTGTTAAGAATCTAGAGCAGGTAAACAGGTTCCGCAAACTTTTTCTGCCCTTTCGGATCTCGGGCATCATATGACACGAGTTTGAGACGCTTTGGATACTTTTCATTTTTTTGAAAAAATCCTGACCCGCGGGTCACACTTTTTGCGTTCTATTTCTCTCCTGAGCTGCACTCAGGTTTCTGCAGCTTGTTCAGAATCTAGAGCAGGGAAACAGGTTCCGCAAACTTTTTCTGCCCTTTCGGATCTCGGGCATCATATGATATGAGTTTGAGACGTTTGGATACTTTTCCTTTTTTAGAAAAAAACCTGACCCACGGGTCACACTTTTTGACTTCTTTTTCTCTCCTTTGCTGCACTCATGTTTCTGCAGCTTGTTCAGAATCTAGAGCAGGGAAACAGGTTCCGCAAACTTTTTCTGCCCTTTCGGATCTCGGGCATCATATGTCACGAGTTTGAGACCCTTTGGATACTTTTCATTTTTTTGAAAAAATCCTGACCCGCGGGTCACACTTTTTTCCTACTATTTCTCTGCTGAGCAGCACTCAGGTTTCTGTAGTTTGTTCAGAATCTAGAGCAGGGAAACAGGTTCCGCAAGCTTTTTCTGCCCTTTCGGATCTCGGGCATCATATGACGCGAGTTTGAGATGCTTTGGATACTTTTCATTTTTTTGAAAACATCCTGACCCGCGGGTCACACTTTTCGACTTCTTTTTCTCTCCTGAGGTGCACTCATGTTTCTGCAGCTTGTTAAGAATCTAGAGCAGGGAAACAGGTTCCGCAAACTTTTTCTGCCTTTTCGGATCTCGGGCATCATATGACTCGAGTTTGAGACGCTTTGGATACTTTTCATTTTTTTGAAAAAATCCTGACCCGCGGGTCACACTTTTTTCCTGCTTTTTCTCTCCTGAGGTGCACTCAGGTTTCTGCAACTTGTTCAGAATCTAGAGCAGGGAAACAGGTTCCGCAAACTTTTTCTGCCCTTTCGGATCTCGGGCATCATATGACGCGAGTTTGAGACGCTTTGGATACTTTTCATTTTTTTGAAAACATCCTGACCCGCGGGTCACACTTTTTGCCTCCTTTTTCTCTCCTGAGGTGCACTCAGGTTTCTTGTAGCTTGTTCAGAATCTAGAGCAGGGAAACAGGTTCCGCAAACTTTTTCCGCCCTTTCGGATCTCGGGCATCATATGACACGAGTTTGAGACGCTTTGGATACTTTTCATTTTTTTGAAAAAATCCTGACCCGCGGGTCACACTTTTTGCCTTTTTTTCTCTCCTGAGGTGCACTCAGGTTTCTGCAGCTTGTTCAGAATCTAGAGCAGGGAAACAGGTTCCGCAAACTTTTTCTGCCCTTTCGGATCTCGGGCATCATATGATGCGAGTTTGAGACGTTTTGGATACTTTTCATTTTTTTGAAAAAATGCTGACCCGCGGGTCACAGTTTTTGCCTTCTTTTTCTCTCCTGAGCTGCACTCAGGTTTCTGCAGCTTGTTCAGAATCTAGAGCAGGGAAACAGGTTCCGCAAACTTTTTCTGCCCTTTCGGATCTCGGGCATCATATGACATGAGTTTGAGACACTTTGGATACTTTTCATTTTTTTGAAAAAATCCTGACCCGTGGGTCACAGTTTTTGCCTTGTTTTTCTCTCCTGAGCTGCACTCAGGTTTCTGCAGCTTGTTCAGAATCTAGAGCAGGGAAACAGGTCCCGCAAACTTTTTCTGCCTTTTCGGATCTCGGGCATCATATCACGGGAGTTTGAGACGCTTTGGATACTTTTCATTTTTTTGAAAGAATCCTGACCCGCGGGTCACACTATTTTCCTGCTTTTTCTCTCCTGAGATGCACTGAGATTTCTGCAGCTTGTTCAGAATCTAGAGCAGGGAAACAGGTTCCGCAAACTTTTTCTGCCCTTTCGAATCTCGGGCATCATATGACACGAGTTTGAGACGCTTTGGATACTTTTCATTTTTTTGAAAAAATCCTGACCCGCGGGTCACACTTTTTGCCTTCTTTTTCTCTCCTGAGCTGCACTCAGGTTTCTGCAGCTTGTTCAGAATCTAGAGGAGGGAAACAGGTTCCGCAAACTTTTTCTGCCCTTTCGGATCTCGGGCATCATATGACACGAGTTTGAGACGCTTTGGATACTTTTCATTTTTTTGAAAAAATCCTGACCCGCGGGTCACACTTTTTGCCTTCTTTTTCTCTCCTGAGCTGCACTCAGGTTTCTGCAGCTTGTTCAGAATCTAGAGCAGGGAAACAGGTTCCGCAAACTTTTTCTGCCCTTTCGGATCTCGGGCATCATATGTCACGAGTTTGAGACCCTTTGGATACTTTTCATTTTTTTGAAAAAATCCTGACCCGCGGGTCACACTTTTTTCCTACTTTTTCTCTGCTGAGCAGCACTCAGGTTTCTGTAGTTTGTTCAGAATCTAGAGCAGGGAAACAGGTTCCGCAAGCTTTTTCTGCCCTTTCGGATCTCGGGCATCATATGACGCGAGTTTGAGACGCTTTGGATACTTTTCATTTTTTTGAAAACATCCTGACCCGCGGGTCACACTTTTCGACTTCTTTTTCTCTCTTGAGGTTCACTCATGTTTCTGCAGCTTGTTAAGAATCTAGAGCAGGTAAACAGGTTCCGCAAACTTTTTCTGCCCTTTCGGATCTCGGGCATCATATGACACGAGTTTGAGACGCTTTGGATACTTTTCATTTTTTTGAAAAAATCCTGACCCGCGGGTCACACTTTTTGCGTTCTATTTCTCTCCTGAGCTGCACTCAGGTTTCTGCAGCTTGTTCAGAATCTAGAGCAGGGAAACAGGTTCCGCAAACTTTTTCTGCCCTTTCGGATCTCGGGCATCATATGTCACGAGTTTGAGACCCTTTGGATACTTTTCATTTTTTTGAAAAAATCCTGACCCGCGGGTCACACTTTTTTCCTACTATTTCTCTGCTGAGCAGCACTCAGGTTTCTGTAGTTTGTTCAGAATCTGGAGCAGGGAAACAGGTTCCGCAAGCTTTTTCTGCCCTTTCGGATCTCGGGCATCATATGACGCGAGTTTGAGACACTCTGGATACTTTTCATTTTTTTGAAAAAATCCTGACCCGCGGGTCACAATTTTTGCCTTCTTTTTCTCTCCTGAGCTGCACTCAGGTTTCTGCAGCTTGTTCAGAATCTAGAGCAGGGAAACAGGTTCCGCAAACTTTTTCTGCCCTTTCGGATCTCGGGCATCATATGTCACGAGTTTGAGACCCTTTGGATACTTTTCATTTTTTTGAAAAAATGCTGACCCGCGGGTCACACTTTTTTCCTACTTTTTCTCTGCTGAGCAGCACTCAGGTTTCTGTAGTTTGTTCAGAATCTAGAGCAGGGAAACAGGTTCCGCAAGCTTTTTCTGCCCTTTCGGATCTCGGGCATCATATGACGCGAGTTTGAGACACTTTGAATACTTTTCATTTTTTTGAAAACATCCTGACCCGCGGGTCACACTTTTCGACTTCTTTTTCTCTCCTCAGGTTCACTCATGTTTCTGCAGCTTGTTAAGAATCTAGAGCATGTAAACAGGTTCCGCAAACTTTTTCTGCCCTTTCGGATCTCGGGCATCATATGACACGAGTTTGAGACGCTTTGGATACTTTTCATTTTTTTGAAAAAATCCTGACCCGCGGGTCACACTTTTTGCGTTCTATTTCTCTCCTGAGCTGCACTCAGGTTTCTGCAGCTTGTTCAGAATCTAGAGCAGGGAAACAGGTTCCGCAAACTTTTTCTGCCCTTTCGGATCTCGGGCATCATATGATATGAGTTTGAGACGTTTGGATACTTTTCCTTTTTTAGAAAAAATCCTGACCCACGGGTCACACTTTTTGACTTCTTTTTCTCTCCTTTGCTGCACTCAGGTTTCTGCAGCTTGTTCAGAATCTAGAGCAGGGAAACAGGTTCCGCAAACTTTTTCTGCCCTTTCGGATCTCGGGCATCATATGTCACGAGTTTGAGACTCTTTGGATACTTTTCATTTTTTTGAAAAAATCCTGACCCGCGGGTCACACTTTTTTCCTACTATTTCTTGCTGAGCAGCACTCAGGTTTCTGTAGTTTGTTCAGAATCTAGAGCAGGGAAACAGGTTCCGCAAGCTTTTTCTGCCCTTTCGGATCTCGGGCATCATATGACGCGAGTTTGAGACGCTTTGGATACTTTTCATTTTTTTGAAAACATCCTGACCCGCGGGTCACACTTTTCGACTTCTTTTTCTCTCCTGAGGTGCACTCATGTTTCTGCAGCTTGTTAAGAATCTAGAGCAGGGAAACAGGTTCCGCAAACTTTTTCTGCCTTTTCGGATCTCGGGCATCATATGACTCGAGTTTGAGACGCTTTGGATACTTTTCATTTTTTTGAAAAAATCCTGACCCGCGGGTCACACTTTTTTCCTGCTTTTTCTCTCCTGAGCTGCACTCAGGTTTCTGCAGCTTGTTCAGAATCTAGAGCAGGGAAACAGGTTCCGCAAACTTTTTCTGCCCTTTCGGATCTCGGGCATCATATGATATGAGTTTGAGACGTTTGGATACTTTTCGTTTTTTAGAAAAAATCCTGACCCACGGGTCACACTTTTTGACTTCTTTTTCTCTCCTTTGCTGCACTCAGGTTTCTGCAGCTTGTTCAGAATCTAGAGCAGGGAAACAGGTTCCGCAAACTTTTTCTGCCCTTTCGGATCTCGGGCATCATATGTCACGAGTTTGAGACCCTTTGGATACTTTTCATTTTTTTGAAAAAATCCTGACCCGCGGGTCACACTTTTTTCCTACTATTTCTCTGCTGAGCAGCACTCAGGTTTCTGTAGTTTGTTCAGAATCTAGAGCAGGGAAACAGGTTCCGCAAGCTTTTTCTGCCCTTTCGGATCTCGGGCATCATATGACACGAGTTTGAGACGCTTTGGATACTTTTCATTTTTTTGAAAACATCCTGACCCGCGGGTCACACTTTTCGACTTCTTTTTCTCTCCTGAGGTGCACTCATGTTTCTGCAGCTTGTTAAGAATCTAGAGCAGGGAAACAGGTTCCGCAAACTTTTTCTGCCTTTTCGGATCTCGGGCATCATATGACTCGAGTTTGAGACGCTTTGGATACTTTTCATTTTTTTGAAAAAATCCTGACCCGCGGGTCACACTTTTTTCCTGCTTTTTCTCTCCTGAGCTGCACTCAGGTTTCTGCAACTTGTTCAGAATCTAGAGCAGGGAAACAGGTTCCGCAAACTTTTTCTGCCCTTTCGGATCTCGGGCATCATATGACGCGAGTTTGAGACGCTTTGGATACTTTTCATTTTTTTGAAAACATCCTGACCCGCGGGTCACACTTTTTGCCTCCTGTTTCTCTCCTGAGGTGCACTCAGGTTTCTTGTAGCTTGTTCAGAATCTAGAGCAGGGAAACAGGTTCCGCAAACTTTTTCAGCCCTTTCGGATCTCGGGCATCATATGACACGAGTTTGAGACGCTTTGGATACTTTTCATTTTTTTGAAAAAATCCTGACCCGCGGGTCACACTTTTTGCCTTTTTTTCTCTCCTGAGGTGCACTCAGGTTTCTGCAGCTTGTTCAGAATCTAGAGCAGGGAAACAGGTTCCGCAAACTTTTTCTGCCCTTTCGGATCTCGGGCATCATATGACACGAGTTTGAGACGCTTTGGATACTTTTCATTTTTTTGAAAAAATGCTGACCCGCGGGTCACACTTTTTGCCTTCTTTTTCTCTCCTGAGCTGCACTCAGGTTTCTGCAGCTTGTTCAGAATCTAGAGCAGGGAAACAGGTTCCGTAAACTTTTTCTGCCCTTTCGGATCTCGGGCATCATATGACATGAGTTTGAGACACTTTGGATACTTTTCATTTTTTTGAAAAAATCCTGACCCGTGGGTCACAGTTTTTGCCTTCTTTTTCTCTCCTGAGCTGCACTCAGGTTTCTGCAGCTTGTTCAGAATCTAGAGCAGGGAAACAGGTTCCGCAAACTTTTTCTGCCCTTTCGGATCTCGGGCATCATATGACGGGAGTTTGAGATGCTTTGGATACTTTTCATTTTTTTGAAAAAATCCTGACCCGCGGGTCACACTTTTTTCCTACTTTTTCTCTCCTGAGCTGCACTCAGGTTTCTGCAGCTTGTTCAGAATCTAGAGCAGGGAAACAGGTTCCGCAAACTTTTTCTGCCCTTTCGGATCTCGGGCATCATATGACGCGAGTTTGAGACGCTTTGGATACTTTTCATTTTTTTGAAAAAATCCTGACCCGCGGGTCACACTTTTTGCCTGCTTTTTCTCTCCTGAGGTGCACACAGGTTTCTTGTAGCTTGTTCAGAATCTAGAGCAGGGAAACAGGTTCCGCAAACTTTTTCAGCCCTTTCGGATCTCGGGCATCATATGACACGAGTTTGAGACGCTTTGGATACTTTTCATTTTTTTGAAAAAATCCTGACCCGTGGGTCACAGTTTTTGCCTTCTTTTTCTCTCCTGAGCTGCACTCAGGTTTCTGCAGCTTGTTCAGAATCTAGAGCAGGGAAATAGGTTCCGCAAACTTTTTCTGCCTTTTCGGATCTCGGGCATCATATGACACGAGTTTGAGATGCTTTGGATACTTTTCATTTTTTTGAAAGAATCCTGACCCGCGGGTCACACTTTTTTCCTGCTTTTTCTCTCCTGAGATGCACTCAGGTTTCTGCAGCTTGTTCAGAATCTAGAGCAGGGAAACAGGTTCCGCAAACTTTTTCTGCCCTTTCGGATCTCGGGCATCATATGATATGAGTTTGAGACGTTTGGATAATTTTCCTTTTTTTGAAAAAATCCTGACCCGCGGGTCACACTTTTTGACTTCTTTTTCTCTCCTTTGCTGCACTCAGGTTTCTGCAGCTTGTTCAGAATCTAGAGCAGGGAAACAGGTTCCGCAAACTTTTTCTGCCCTTTCGGATCTCGGGCATCATATGATGCAAGTTTGAGACGCTTTGGATACTTTTCATTTTTTTGAAAAAATCCTGACCCGCGGGTCACACTTTTTGCCTACTTTTTCTCTGCTGAGCAGCACTCAGGTTTCTGTGGTTTGTTCAGAATCTAGAGCAGGGAAAAAGGTTCCGCAAGCTTTTTCTGCCCTTTCGGATCTCGGGCATCATATGACGCGAGTTTCAGACGCTTTGGATACTTTTCATTTTTTTGAAAAAATGCTAACCCGCGGGTCACAGTTTTTGCCTTCTTTTTCTCTCCTGAGCTGCACTCAGGTTTCTGCAGCTTGTTCAGAATCTAGAGCAGGGAAACAGGTTCCGCAAACTTTTTCTGCCCTTTCGGATCTTAGGCATCATATGACGCGAGTTTGAGACGCTTTGGATACTTTTCATTTTTTTTGAAAACATCCTGACCCGCGGGTCACACTTTTTGCCTCCTTTTTCTCTCCTGAGGTGCACTCAGGTTTCTTGTAGCTTGTTCAGAATCTAGAGCAGGGAAACAGGTTCCGCAAACTTTTTCAGCCCTTTCGGATCTCGGGCATCGTATGACACGAGTTTGAGACGCTTTGGATACTTTTCATTTTTTTGAAAAAATCCTGACCCGCGGGTCACACTTTTTGCCTTTTTTTCTCTCCTGAGGGGCACTCAGGTTTCTGCAGCTTGTTCAGAATCTAGAGCAGGGAAACAGGTTCCGCAAACTTTTTCTGCCCTTTCGGATCTCGGGCATCATATGACACGAGTTTGAGACGCTTTGGATACTTTTCATTTTTTTGAAAAAATGCTGACCCGCGGGTCACACTTTTTGCCTTCTTTTTCTCTCCTGAGCTGCACTCAGGTTTCTGCAGCTTGTTCAGAATCTAGAGCAGGGAAACAGGTTCCGCAAACTTTTTCTGCCCTTTCGGATCTCGGGCATCATATGACATGAGTTTGAGACACTTTGGATACTTTTCATTTTTTTGAAAAAATCCTGACCCGTGGGTCACAGTTTTTGCCTTCTTTTTCTCTCCTGAGCTGCACTCAGGTTTCTGCAGCTTGTTCAGAATCTAGAGCAGGGAAACAGGTTCCGCAAACTTTTTCTGCCCTTTCGGATCTCGGGCATCATATGACGGGAGTTTGAGATGCTTTGGATACTTTTCATTTTTTTGAAAAAATCCTGACCCGCGGGTCACACTTTTTTCCTACTTTTTCTCTCCTGAGCTGCACTCAGGTTTCTGCAGCTTGTTCAGAATCTAGAGCAGGGAAACAGGTTCCGCAAACTTTTTCTGCCCTTTCGGATCTCGGGCATCATATGACGCGAGTTTGAGACGCTTTGGATACTTTTCATTTTTTTGAAAAAATCCTGACCCGCGGGTCACACTTTTTGCCTGCTTTTTCTCTCCTGAGGTGCACACAGGTTTCTTGTAGCTTGTTCAGAATCTAGAGCAGGGAAACAGGTTCCGCAAACTTTTTCAGCCCTTTCGGATCTCGGGCATCATATGACACGAGTTTGAGACGCTTTGGATACTTTTCATTTTTTTGAAAAAATCCTGACCCGTGGGTCACAGTTTTTGCCTTCTTTTTCTCTCCTGAGCTGCACTCAGGTTTCTGCAGCTTGTTCAGAATCTAGAGCAGGGAAATAGGTTCCGCAAACTTTTTCTGCCTTTTCGGATCTCGGGCATCATATGACACGAGTTTGAGACGCTTTGGATACTTTTCATTTTTTTGAAAGAATCCTGACCCGCGGGTCACACTTTTTTCCTGCTTTTTCTCTCCTGAGATGCACTCAGGTTTCTGCAGCTTGTTCAGAATCTAGAGCAGGGAAACAGGTTCCGCAAACTTTTTCTGCCCTTTCGGATCTCGGGCATCATATGATATGAGTTTGAGACGTTTGGATAATTTTCCTTTTTTTGAAAAAATCCTGACCCGCGGGTCACACTTTTTGACTTCTTTTTCTCTCCTTTGCTGCACTCAGGTTTCTGCAGCTTGTTCAGAATCTAGAGCAGGGAAACAGGTTCCGCAAGCTTTTTCTGCCCTTTCGGATCTTAGGCATCATATGACGCGAGTTTGAGATGCTTTGGATACTTTTCATTTTTTTGAAAACATCCTGACCCGCGGGTCACACTTTTTGCCTTCTTTTTCTCTCCTGAGCTGCACTCAGGTGTCTGCAGCTTGTTCAGAATCTAGAGCAGGGAAACAGGTTCCGCAAACTTTTTCTGCCTTTTCAGATCTCGGGCATCATATGACGGGAGTTTGAGACGCTTTGGATACTTTTCATTTTTTTGAAAGAATCCTGACCCGCGGGTCACACTTTTTGCGTTCTATTTCTCTCCTGAGCTGCACTCAGGTTTCTGCAGCTTGTTCAGAATCTAGAGAACGGAAACAGGTTCCGCAAACTTTTTCTGCCCTTTCGGATCTCGGGCATCATATGACATGAGTTTGAGACACTTTGGATACTTTTCATTTTTTTGAAAAAATCCTGACCCGTGGGTCACAGTTTTTGCCTGCTTTTTCTCTACTGAGCTGCACTCAGGTTTCTGCAGCTTGTTCCGAATCTAGAGCAGGGAAACAGGTTCCGCAAACTTTTTCTGCCCTTTCGGATCTCGGGCATCATATGACTCGAGTTTGAGACGCTTTGGATACTTTTCATTTTTTTGAAAGAATCCTGACCCGCGGGTCACACTTTTTCATGCTTTTTCTCTCCTGAGCTGCACTCAGGTTTCTGCAGCTTGTTCAGAATCTAGAGCAGGTAAACAGGTTGCGCAAACTTTTTCTGCCCTTTCGGATCTCGGGCATGATATGACACGAGTTTGAGACGCTTTGGATACTTTTCATTTTTTTGAAAAAATCCTGACACCGCGGGTAAAATTTTTTCCTTTTTTTCTCTCCTGAGCTGCACTCAGGTTTCTGCAGCTTGTTCAGAATCTAGAGCAGGGAAACAGGTTCCGCAAACTTTTTCTGCCCTTTCGGATCTCGGGCATCATATGACACGAGTTTGAGACCCTTTGGATACTTTTCATTTTTTTGAAAAAATCCTGACCCGCGGGTAACACTTTTTGCCTGCTTTTTCTCTCCTGAGCTGCACTCAGGTTTCTGCAGCTTGTTCAGAATCTAGAGCAGGGAAACAGGTTCCGCAAACTTTTTCTGCCCTTTCGGATCTCAGGCATCATATAACGCGAGTTTGAGACGCTTGGAAACTTTTCATTTTTTTGAAAAAATCCTGACCCGCGGGTCACAGTTTTTGCCTTCTTTTTCTCTCCTGAGCAGCACTCAGGTTTCTAGTAGCTTGTTCAAAATCCAGAGCAGGGAAACAGCTTCCGCAAACTTTTTCTGCCCTTTTGGATCTCGGGCATCATATCATGCTAGTTTCAGATGCTTTGGATACTTTTGATTTTTTTGAAAAAATCCTGACCCGCGGGTCACACTTTTTTCCTGCTTTTTCTCTCCTGAGATACACTCAGGTTTCTGCAGCTTGTTCAGAATCTAGAGCAGGGAAACAGGTTCTGCAAACTTTTTCTGCCCTTTCGGATCTCGGGCATCATATGACACGAGTTTGAGACACTTTGGATACTTTTCATTTTTTTGAAAAAATCCTGACCCGCGGGTCACACTTTTTGCATTCTTTTTCTCTCCTGAGCTGCACTCAGGTTTCTGCAGCTTGTTCAGAATCTAGAGCAGGGAAACAGGTTCCGCAAACTTTTTCTGCCCTTTCGGATCTCGGGCATCATATGACGCGAGTTTGAGACGTTTGGATACTTTTCCTTTTTTTCAAAAAATCCTGACCCGCTGGTCACACTTTTTGCCTTCTTTTTCTCTCCTGAGCTGCACTCAGGTTTCTGCAGCTTGTTCAGAATCTAGAGCAGAGAAACAGGTTCCGCAAACTTTTTCTGCCCTTTCGGATCTCAGGCATCATATGACGCGAGTTTGAGACGCTTTGGATACTTTTCATTTTTTTGAAAACATCCTGACCCGCGGGTCACACTTTTTGCCTGCTTTTTCTCTCCTGAGCTGCACTCAGGTTTCTGCAGCTTGTTCAGAATCTAGAGCAGGGAAACAGGTTCCGCAAACTTTTTCTGCCCTTTCGGATCTCGGGCATCATATGACACGAGTTTGAGACGCTTTGGATACTTTTCATTTTTTTGAAAACATCCTGACCCGCGGGTCACACTTTTTGCCTTTTTTTCTCTCCTGAGGTGCACTCAGGTTTCTGCAGCTTGTTCAGAATCTAGAGCAGGGAAACAGGTTCCGCAAACTTTTTCTGCCCTTTCGGATCTCGGGCATCATATGATATGAGTTTGAGACGTTTGGATACTTTTCCTTTTTTTGAAAAAATCCTGACCCGCGGGTCACACTTTTTGACTTCTTTTTCTCTCCTTTGCTGCACTCAGGTTTCTGCAGCTTGTTCAGAATCTAGAGCAGGGAAACAGGTTCCACAAACTTTTTCTGCCCTTTCGGATCTCGGGCATCATATGACACGAGTTTGAGACGTTTGGATACTTTTCATTTTTTTGAAAAAATCCTGACCCGCGGGTGACACTTTTTGCCTTCTTTTTCTCTCCTGAGCAGCAATCAGGTTACTTGTAGCTTGTTCAAAATCTAGAGCAGGGAAACAGGTTCCGCAAACTTTTTCTGAACTTTTGGATCTCGGGCATCATATGATGCTAGTTTCAGACGCTTTGGATACTTTTGATTTTTTTGAAAAAATCCTGAACCGCGGGTCACACTTTTTTCCTGCTTTTTCTCTCGTGAGATGCACTCAGGTTTCTGCAGCTTGTTCAGAATCTAGAGCAGGGAAACAGGTTCCTCAAACTTTTTCTGCCCTTTCGGATCTCGGGCATCATATGACACGAGTTTGAGACGCTTTGGATACTTTTCATTTTTTTGAAAAAATCCTGACCTGCGGGTCACACTTTTTGCCTTTTTTTCTCTCCTGAGGTGCACTCAGGTTTCTGCAGCTTGTTCAGAATCTAGAGCAGGGAAACAGGTTCCTCAAACTTTTTCTGCCCTTTCGGATCTCGGGCATCATATGACACGAGTTTGAGACGCTTTGGATACTTTTCATTTTTTTGAAAAAATCCTGACCTGCGGGTCACACTTTTTGCCTTTTTTTCTCTCCTGAGGTGCACTCAGGTTTCTGCAGCTTGTTCAGAATCTAGAGCAGGGAAACAGGTTCCGCAAACTTTTTCTGCCCTTTCGGATCTCGGGCATCATATGACACGAGTTTGAGACGCTTTGGATACTTTTCATTTTTTTAAAAAAATCCTGACCTGCGGGTCACACTTTTTGCCTTTTTTTCTCTCCTGAGGTGCACTCAGGTTTCTGCAGCTTGTTCAGAATCTAGAGCAGGGAAACAGGTTCCGCAAACTTTTTCTGCCCTTTCGGATCTCGGGCATCATATGACACGAGTTTGAGACACTTTGGATACTTCTCATGTTTTTAAAAAAATACTGACCCGCGGGTCACACTTTTTGCGTTCTTTTTCTCTCCTGAGCTGCACTCAGGTTTCTGCAGCTTGTTCAGAATCTAGAGCAGGGAAACAGGTTCCGCAAACTTTTTCTGCCCTTTCGGATCTCGGGCTTCATATGACATGAGTTTGAGACGTTTGGATACTTTTCCTTTTTTTGAAAAAATCCTGACCCGCGGGTCACACTTTTTGACTTCTTTTTCTCTCCTGAGCTGCACTCAGGTTTCTGCAGCTTGTTCAGAATCTAGAGCAGGGAAACAGGTTCCGCAAACTTTTTCTGCCCTTTCGGATCTCGGGCATCATATGACACGAGTTTGAGACGCTTTGGATACTTTTCATTTTTTTGAAAAAATCCTGACCCCGCGGGTCACACTTTTTGCCTTTTTTTCTCTCCTGAGGTACACTCAGGTTTCTGCAGCTTGTTCAGAATCTAGAGCAGGGAAACAGGTTCCGCAAACTTTTTCTGCCCTTTCGGATCTCGGGCATCATATGACACGAGTTTGAGACTCTTTGGATACTTTTCATTTTTTTGAAAAAATCCTGACCTGCGGGTCACACTTTTTGACTTTTTTTCTCTCCTGAGGTGCACTCAGGTTTCTGCAGCTTGTTCAGAATCTAGAGCAGGGAAACAGGTTCCGCAAACTTTTTCTGCCCTTTCGGATCTCGGGCATCATATGACACAAGTTTGAGACACTTTGGATACTTCTCATTTTTTTGAAAAAATACTGACCCGCGGGTCACACTTTTTGCGTTCTTTTTCTCTCCTGAGCTGCACTCAGGTTTCTGCAGCTTGTTCAGAATCTAGAGCAGGGAAACAGGTTCCGCAAACTTTTTCTGCCTTTTCGGATCTCGGGCATCATATGACATGAGTTTGAGACGTTTGGATACTTTTCCTTTTTTTGAAAAAATCCTGACCCGCTGGTCACACTTTTTGACTTCTTTTTCTCTCCTGACCTGCACTCAGGTTTCTGCAGCTTGTTCAGAATCTAGAGCAGGGAAACAGGTTCCGCAAACTTTTTCTGCCCTTTCGGATCTCAGGCATCATATGACACGAGTTTGAGACACTTTGGATACTTTTCATTTTTTTGCAAAAATCCTGATCCGTGGGTCACAGTTTTTGCCTTCTTTTTCTCTCCTGAGCTGCACTCAGGTTTCTGCAGCTTGTTCAGAATCTAGAGCAGGGAAACAGGTTCCGCAAACTTTTTCTGCCCTTTCGGATCTCGGGCATCATATGACACGAGTTTGAGACACTTTGGATACTTCTCATGTTTTTAAAAAAATACTGACCCGCGGGTCACACTTTTTGCGTTCTTTTTCTCTCCTGAGCTGCACTCAGGTTTCTGCAGCTTGTTCAGAATCTAGAGCAGGGAAACAGGTTCCGCAAACTTTTTCTGCCCTTTCGGATCTCGGGCTTCATATGACATGAGTTTGAGACGTTTGGATACTTTTCCTTTTTTTGAAAAAATCCTGACCCGCGGGTCACACTTTTTGACTTCTTTTTCTCTCCTGAGCTGCACTCAGGTTTCTGCAGCTTGTTCAGAATCTAGAGCAGGGAAACAGGTTCCGCAAACTTTTTCTGCCCTTTCGGATCTCGGGCATCATATGACACGAGTTTGAGACGCTTTGGATACTTTTCATTTTTTTGAAAAAATCCTGACCCCGCGGGTCACACTTTTTGCCTTTTTTTCTCTCCTGAGGTACACTCAGGTTTCTGCAGCTTGTTCAGAATCTAGAGCAGGGAAACAGGTTCCGCAAACTTTTTCTGCCCTTTCGGATCTCGGGCATCATATGACACGAGTTTGAGACTCTTTGGATACTTTTCATTTTTTTGAAAAAATCCTGACCTGCGGGTCACACTTTTTGACTTTTTTTCTCTCCTGAGGTGCACTCAGGTTTCTGCAGCTTGTTCAGAATCTAGAGCAGGGAAACAGGTTCCGCAAACTTTTTCTGCCCTTTCGGATCTCGGGCATCATATGACACAAGTTTGAGACACTTTGGATACTTCTCATTTTTTTGAAAAAATACTGACCCGCGGGTCACACTTTTTGCGTTCTTTTTCTCTCCTGAGCTGCACTCAGGTTTCTGCAGCTTGTTCAGAATCTAGAGCAGGGAAACAGGTTCCGCAAACTTTTTCTGCCTTTTCGGATCTCGGGCATCATATGACATGAGTTTGAGACGTTTGGATACTTTTCCTTTTTTTGAAAAAATCCTGACCCGCTGGTCACACTTTTTGACTTCTTTTTCTCTCCTGACCTGCACTCAGGTTTCTGCAGCTTGTTCAGAATCTAGAGCAGGGAAACAGGTTCCGCAAACTTTTTCTGCCCTTTCGGATCTCAGGCATCATATGACACGAGTTTGAGACACTTTGGATACTTTTCATTTTTTTGCAAAAATCCTGATCCGTGGGTCACAGTTTTTGCCTTCTTTTTCTCTCCTGAGCTGCACTCAGGTTTCTGCAGCTTGTTCAGAATCTAGAGCAGGGAAACAGGTTCCGCAAACTTTTTCTGCCTTTTCGGATCTCGGGCATCATATGACGGGAGTTTGAGACGCTTTGGATACTTTTCATTATTTTGAAAGAATCCTGACCCGCGGGTCACACTTTTCGCCTGCTTTTTCTCTCCTGAGATGCACTCAGGTTTCTGCAGCTTGTTCAGAATCTAGAGCAGGGAAACAGGTTCCGCAAACTTTTTCTGCCCTTTCGGATCTCGGGCATCATATGACACGAGTTTGAGACGCTTTGGATACTTTTCATTTTTTTGAAGAAGTCCTGACCTGCGGGTCACACTTTTTGCCTTTTTTTCTCTCCTGAGCTGCACTCAGGTTTCTGCAGCTTGTTCAGAATCTAGAGCAGGGAAACAGGTTCCGCAAACTTTTTCTGCCCTTTCGGATCTCGGGCATCATATGACACGAGTTTGAGACACTTTGGATACTTTTCATTTTTTTGAAAAAATACTGACCCGCGGGTCACACTTTTTGCGTTCTTTTTCTCTCCTGAGCTGCACTCAGGTTTCTGCAGCTTGTTCAGAATCTAGAGCAGGGAAACAGGTTCCGCAAACTTTTTCTGCCCTTTCGGATCTCGGGCATCATATGACATGAGTTTGAGACGTTTGGATACTTTTCCTTTTTTTGAAAAAATCCTGACCCACTGGTCACACTATTTGACTTCTTTTTCTCTCCTGAGCTGCACTCAGGTTTCTGCAGCTTGTTCAGAATCTAGAGCAGGGAAACAGGTTCCACAAACTTTTTTGCCCTTTCGGATCTCGGGCATCATATGACTCGAGTTTGAGACGCTTTGGATACTTTTCATTTTTTTGAAAAAATCCTGACCCGCGGGTCACACTTTTTTCCTGCTTTTTCTCTCCTGAGCTGCACTCAGGTTTCTGCACCTTGTTCAGAATCTAGAGCAGGTAAACAGGTTCTGCAAACTTTTTCTGCCCTTTCGGATCTCGGGCATCATATGACACGAGTTTGAGACGCTTTGGATACTTTTCATTTTTTTGAAAACATCCTGACCCGCGGGTCACACTTTTTGCCTTTTTTTCTCTCCTGAGGTGCACTCAGGTTTCTGCAGCTTGTTCAGAATCTAGAGCAGGGAAACAGGTTCCGCAAACTTTTTATGCCCTTTCGGATCTCGGGCATCATATGACACGAGTTTGAGACACTTTGGATACTTTTCATTATTTTGAAAAAATCCTGACCCGCGGGTCACACTTTTTGCGTTCTATTTCTCTCCTGAGCTGCACTCAGGTTTCTGCAGCTTGTTCAGAATCTAGAGCAGGGAAACAGGTTCCGCAAACTTTTTCTGCCCTTTCGGATCTCAGGCATCATATAACGCGAGTTTGAGACGCTTGGAAACTTTTCATTTTTTTGAAAAAATCCTGAACCGCGGGTCACACTTTTTGCCTTCTTTTTCTCTCCTGAGCAGCACTCAGGTTACTTGTAGCTTGTTCAAAATCTAGAGCAGGGAAACAGGTTCCGCAAAGTTTTTCTGAACTTTTGGATCTCGGGCATCATATGATGCTAGTTTCAGACGCTTTGGATACTTTTGATTTTTTTGAAAAAATCCTGAACCGCGGGTCACACTTTTTTCCTGCTTTTTCTCTCCTGAGATGCACTCAGGTTTCTGCAGCTTGTTCAGAATCTAGAGCAGGGAAACAGGTTCCTCAAACTTTTTCTGCCCTTTCGGATCTTGGGCATCATATGACACGAGTTTGAGACGCTTTGGATACTTTTCATTTTTTTGAAAAAATCCTGACCTGCGGGTCACAGTTTTTGCCTTTTTTTCTCTCCTGAGGTGCACTCAGGTTTCTGCAGCTTGTTCAGAATCTAGAGCAGGGAAACAGGTTCCGCAAACTTTTTCTGCCCTTTCGGATCTCGGGCATCATATGACATGAGTTTGAGACGCTTTGGATACTTTTCATTTTTTTGAAAAAATCCTGACCTGCGGGTCACACATTTTGCGTTCTTTTTCTCTCCTGAGCTGCACTCAGGTTTCTGCAGCTTGTTCAGAATCTAGAGCAGGGAAACAGGTTCCGCAAACTTTTTCTGCCCTTTCGGATCTCGGGCTTCATATGACATGAGTTTGAGACGTTTGGATACTTTTCCTTTTTTTGAAAAAATCCTGACCCGCTGGTCACACTTTTTGACTTCTTTTTCTCTCCTGAGCTGCACTCAGGTTTCTGCAGCTTGTTCAGAATCTAGAGCAGGGAAACAGGTTCCGCAAACTTTTTCTGCCCTTTCGGATCTCAGGCATCATATGACTCGAGTTTGAGACGCTTTGGATACTTTTCATTTTTTTGAAAAAATCCTGACCCGCGGGTCACACTTTTTTCCTGCTTTTTCTCTCCTGAGCTGCACTCAGGTTTCTGCAGCTTGTTCAGAATCTAGAGCAGGTAAACAGGTTCTGCAAACTTTTTCTGCCCTTTCGGATCTCGGGCATCATAGGACATGAGTTTGAGACGCTTTGGATACTTTTCATTTTTTTGAAAACATCCTGACCCGCGGGTCACACTTTTTGCCTTTTTTTCTCTCCTGAGGTGCACTCAGGTTTCTGCAGCTTGTTCAGAATCTAGAGCAGGGAAACAGGTTCCGCAAACTTTTTATGCCCTTTCGGATCTCGGGCATCATATGACACGAGTTTGAGACACTTTGGATACTTTTCATTATTTTGAAAAAATCCTGACCCGCGGGTCACACTTTTTGCGTTCTATTTCTCTCCTGAGCTGCACTCAGTTTTCTGCAGCTTGTTCAGAATCTAGAGCAGGGAAACAGGTTCCGCAAACTTTTTCTGCCCTTTCGGATCTCGGGCATCATATGATATGAGTTTGAGACGTTTGGATACTTTTCCTTTTTTTGAAAAAATCCTGACCCGCGGGTCACACTTTTTGACTTCTTTTTCTCTCCTTTGCTGCACTCAGGTTTCTGCAGCTTGTTCAGAATCTAGAGCAGGGAAACAGGTTCCGCAAACTTTTTCTGCCCTTTCGGATCTCGGGCATCACATGACACGAGTTTGAGACGTTTGGATACTTTTCATTTTTTTGAAAAAATCCTGACCCGCGGGTCACACTTTTTGCCTGCTTTTTCTCTCCTGAGCTGCACTCAGGTTTCTGCAGCTTGTTCAGAATCTAGAGCAGGGAAACAGGTTCCGCAAACTTTTTCTGCCCTTTCGGATCTCAGGCATCATATAACGCGAGTTTGAGACGCTTGGAAACTTTTCATTTTTTTGAAAAAATCCTGACCCGCGGGTCACACTTTTTGCCTTCTTTTTCTCTCCTGAGCAGCACTCAGGTTACTGCAGCTTGTTCAGAATCTAGAGCAGGGAAACAGGTTCCGCAAACTTTTTCTGCCCTTTCGGATCTCGGGCATCATATGACACGAGTTTGAGACGCTTTGGATACTTTTCATTTTTTTGAAAAAATCCTGACCCCGCGGGTCACACTTTTTGCCTTTTTTTCTCTCCTGAGGTACACTCAGGTTTCTGCAGCTTGTTCAGAATCAAGAGCAGGGAAACAGGTTCCGCAAACTTTTTCTGCCCTTTCGGATCTCGGGCATCATATGACGGGAGTTTGAGACGCTTTGGATACTTTTCATTATTTTGAAAGAATCCTGACCCGCGGGTCACACTTTTTGCCTGCTTTTTCTCTCCTGAGATGCACTCAGGTTTCTGCAGCTTGTTCAGAATCTAGAGCAGGGAAACAGGTTCCGCAAACTTTTTCTGCCCTTTCGGATCTCGGGCATCATATGACACGAGTTTGAGACGCTTTGGATACTTTTCATTTTTTTGAAGAAGTCCTGACCTGCGGGTCACACTTTTTGCCTTTTTTTCTCTCCTGAGCTGCACTCAGGTTTCTGCAGCTTGTTCAGAATCTAGAGCAGGGAAACAGGTTCCGCAAACTTTTTCTGCCCTTTCGGATCTCGGGCATCATATGACACGAGTTTGAGACACTTTGGATACTTTTCATTTTTTTGAAAAAATACTGACCCGCGGGTCACACTTTTTGCGTTCTTTTTCTCTCCTGAGCTGCACTCAGGTTTCTGCAGCTTGTTCAGAATCTAGAGCAGGAAAACAGGTTCCGCAAACTTTTTCTGCCCTTTCGGATCTCGGGCATCATATGACATGAGTTTTAGACGTTTGGATACTTTTCCTTTTTTTGAAAAAATCCTGACCCACTGGTCACACTATTTGACTTCTTTTTCTCTCCTGAGCTGCACTCAGGTTTCTGCAGCTTGTTCAGAATCTAGAGCAGGGAAACAGGTTCCACAAACTTTTTTGCCCTTTCGGATCTCGGGCATCATATGACTCGAGTTTGAGACGCTTTGGATACTTTTCATTTTTTTGGAAAAATCCTGACCCGCGGGTCACACTTTTTTCCTGCTTTTTCTCTCCTGAGCTGCACTCAGGTTTCTGCACCTTGTTCAGAATCTAGAGCAGGTAAACAGGTTCTGCAAACTTTTTCTGCCCTTTCGGATCTCGGGCATCATATGACACGAGTTTGAGACGCTTTGGATACTTTTCATTTTTTTGAAAACATCCTGACCCGCGGGTCACACTTTTTGCCTTTTTTTCTCTCCTGAGGTGCACTCAGGTTTCTGCAGCTTGTTCAGAATCTAGAGCAGGGAAACAGGTTCCGCAAACTTTTTCTGCCCTTTCGGATCTCGGGCATCATATGACACGAGTTTGAGACGTTTGGATACTTTTCATTTTTTTGAAAAAAGCCTGACCCGCAGGTCACACTTTTTGCCTGCTTTTTCTCTCCTGAGCTGCACTCAGGTTTCTGCAGCTTGTTCAGAATCTAGAGCAGGGAAACAGGTTCCGCAAACTTTTTCTGCCCTTTCGGATCTCAGGCATCATATAACGCGAGTTTGAGACGCTTGGAAACTTTTCATTTTTTTGAAAAAATCCTGAACCGCGGGTCACACTTTTTGCCTTCTTTTTCTCTCCTGAGCAGCACTCAGGTTACTTGTAGCTTGTTCAAAATCTAGAGCAGGGAAACAGGTTCCGCAAAGTTTTTCTGAACTTTTGGATCTCGGGCATCATATGATGCTAGTTTCAGACGCTTTGGATACTTTTCATTTTTTTGAAAAAATCCTGAACCGCGGGTCACACTTTTTTCCTGCTTTTTCTCTCCTGAGATGCACTCAGGTTTCCGCAGCTTGTTCAGAATCTAGAGCAGGGAAACAGGTTCCTCAAACTTTTTCTGCCCTTTCGGATCTCGGGCATCATATGACATGAGTTTGAGACGTTTGGATACTTTTCCTTTTTTTGAAAAAATCCTGACCCACTGGTCACACTATTTGACTTCTTTTTCTCTCCTGAGCTGCACTCAGGTTTCTGCAGCTTGTTCAGAATCTAGAGCAGGGAAACAGGTTCCACAAACTTTTTTGCCCTTTCGGATCTCGGGCATCATATGACTCGAGTTTGAGACGCTTTGGATACTTTTCATTTTTTTGAAAAAATCCTGACCCGCGGGTCACACTTTTTTCCTGCTTTTTCTCTCCTGAGCTGCACTCAGGTTTCTGCACCTTGTTCAGAATCTAGAGCAGGTAAACAGGTTCTGCAAACTTTTTCTGCCCTTTCGGATCTCGGGCATCATATGACACGAGTTTGAGACGCTTTGGATACTTTTCATTTTTTTGAAAACATCCTGACCCGCGGGTCACACTTTTTGCCTTTTTTTCTCTCCTGAGGTGCACTCAGGTTTCTGCAGCTTGTTCAGAATCTAGAGCAGGGAAACAGGTTCCGCAAACTTTTTCTGCCCTTTCGGATCTCGGGCATCATATGACACGAGTTTGAGACGTTTGGATACTTTTCATTTTTTTGAAAAAATCCTGACCCGCGGGTCACACTTTTTGCCTGCTTTTTCTCTCCTGAGCTGCACTCAGGTTTCTGCAGCTTGTTCAGAATCTAGAGCAGGGAAACAGGTTCCGCAAACTTTTTCTGCCCTTTCGGATCTCAGGCATCATATAACGCGAGTTTGAGACGCTTGGAAACTTTTCATTTTTTTGAAAAAATCCTGACCCGCGGGTCACACTTTTTGCCTTCTTTTTCTCTCCTGAGCAGCACTCAGGTTACTTGTAGCTTGTTCAAAATCTAGAGCAGGGAAACAGGTTCCGCAAAGTTTTTCTGAACTTTTGGATCTCGGGCATCATATGATGCTAGTTTCAGACGCTTTGGATACTTTTGATTTTTTTGAAAAAATCCTGAACCGCGGGTCACACTTTTTTCCTGCTTTTTCTCTCCTGAGATGCACTCAGGTTTCTGCAGCTTGTTCAGAATCTAGAGCAGGGAAACAGGTTCCTCAAACTTTTTCTGCCCTTTCGGATCTCGGGCATCATATGACACGAGTTTGAGACGCTTTGGATACTTTTCATTTTTTTGAAAAAATCCTGACCTGCGGGTCACACTTTTTGCCTTTTTTTCTCTCCTGAGGTGCACTCAGGTTTCTGCAGCTTGTTCAGAATCTAGAGCAGGGAAACAGGTTCCGCAAACTTTTTCTGCCCTTTCGGATCTCGGGCATCATATGACACGCGTTTGAGACGTTTGGATACTTTTCATTTTTTCGAAAAAATCCTGACCCGTGGGTCACACTTTTTGCCTGCTTTTTCTCTCCTGAGCTGCACTCAGGTTTCTGCAGCTTGTTCAGAATCTAGAGCAGGGAAACAGGTTCCGCAAACTTTTTCTGCCCTTTCGGATCTCAGGCATCATATAACGCGAGTTTGAGACGCTTGGAAACTTTTCATTTTTTTGAAAAAATCCTGACCCGCGGGTCACACTTTTTGCCTTCTTTTTCTCTGCTGAGCAGCACTCAGGTTACTGCAGCTTGTTCAGAATCTAGAGCAGGGAAACAGGTTCCGCAAACTTTTTCTGCCCTTTCGGATCTCGGGCATCATATGACACGAGTTTGAGACGCTTTGGATACTTTTCATATTTTGAAAAAATCCTGACCCCGCGGGTCACACTTTTTGCCTTTTTTTCTCTCCTGAGGTACACTCAGGTTTCTGCAGCTTGTTCAGAATCTAGAGCAGGGAAACAGGTTCCGCAAACTTTTTCTGCCCTTTCGGATCTCGGGCATCATATGACACGAGTTTGAGACGCTTTGGATACTTTTCATTTTTTTGAAAAAATCCTGACCTGCGGGTCACACTTTTTGCCTTTTTTTCTCTCCTGAGGTGCACTCAGGTTTCTGCAGCTTGTTCAGAATCTAGAGCAGGGAAACAGGTTCCGCAAACTTTTTCTGCCCTTTCGGATCTCGGGCATCATATGACACAAGTTTGAGACACTTTGGATACTTCTCATTTTTTTGAAAAAATACTGACCCGCGGGTCACACTTTTTGCGTTCTTTTTCTCTCCTGAGCTGCACTCAGGTTTCTGCAGCTTGTTCAGAATCTAGAGCAGGGAAACAGGTTCCGCAAACTTTTTCTGCCTTTTCGGATCTCGGGCATCATATGACATGAGTTTGAGACGTTTGGATACTTTTCCTTTTTTTGAAAAAATCCTGACCCGCTGGTCACACTTTTTGACTTCTTTTTCTCTCCTGACCTGCACTCAGGTTTCTGCAGCTTGTTCAGAATCTAGAGCAGGGAAACAGGTTCCGCAAACTTTTTCTGCCCTTTCGGATCTCAGGCATCATATGACACGAGTTTGAGACACTTTGGATACTTTTCATTTTTTTGCAAAAATCCTGATCCGTGGGTCACAGTTTTTGCCTTCTTTTTCTCTCCTGAGCTGCACTCAGGTTTCTGCAGCTTGTTCAGAATCTAGAGCAGGGAAACAGGTTCCGCAAACTTTTTCTGCCTTTTCGGATCTCGGGCATCATATGACGGGAGTTTGAGACGCTTTGGATACTTTTCATTATTTTGAAAGAATCCTGACCCGCGGGTCACACTTTTTGCCTGCTTTTTCTCTCCTGAGATGCACTCAGGTTTCTGCAGCTTGTTCAGAATCTAGAGCAGGGAAACAGGTTCCGCAAACTTTTTCTGCCCTTTCGGATCTCGGGCATCATATGACACGAGTTTGAGACGCTTTGGATACTTTTCATTTTTTTGAAGAAGTCCTGACCTGCGGGTCACACTTTTTGCCTTTTTTTCTCTCCTGAGCTGCACTCAGGTTTCTGCAGCTTGTTCAGAATCTAGAGCAGGGAAACAGGTTCCGCAAAGTTTTTCTGAACTTTTGGATCTCGGGCATCATATGATGCTAGTTTCAGACGCTTTGGATACTTTTGATTTTTTTGAAAAAATCCTGAACCGCGGGTCACACTTTTTTCCTGCTTTTTCTCTCCTGAGATGCACTCAGGTTTCTGCAGCTTGTTCAGAATCTAGAGCAGGGAAACAGGTTCCTCAAACTTTTTCTGCCCTTTCGGATCTCGGGCATCATATGACATGAGTTTGAGACGTTTGGATACTTTTCCTTTTTTTGAAAAAATCCTGACCCACTGGTCACACTATTTGACTTCTTTTTCTCTCCTGAGCTGCACTCAGGTTTCTGCAGCTTGTTCAGAATCTAGAGCAGGGAAACAGGTTCCAGAAACTTTTTTGCCCTTTCGGATCTCGGGCATCATATGACTCGAGTTTGAGACGCTTTGGATACTTTTCATTTTTTTGAAAAAATCCTGACCCGCGGGTCACACTTTTTTCCTGCTTTTTCTCTCCTGAGCTGCACTCAGGTTTCTGCACCTTGTTCAGAATCTAGAGCAGGTAAACAGGTTCTGCAAACTTTTTCTGCCCTTTCGGATCTCGGGCATCATATGACACGAGTTTGAGACGCTTTGGATACTTTTCATTTTTTTGAAAACATCCTGACCCGCGGGTCACACTTTTTGCCTTTTTTTCTCTCCTGAGGTGCACTCAGGTTTCTGCAGCTTGTTCAGAATCTAGAGCAGGGAAACAGGTTCCGCAAACTTTTTCTGCCCTTTCGGATCTCGGGCATCATATGACACGAGTTTGAGATGCTTGGAAACTTTTCATTTTTTTGAAAAAATCCTGACCCGCGGGTCACACTTTTTGCGTGCTTTTTCTCTCCTGAGCTGCACTCAGGTTTCTGCAGCTTGTTCAGAATCTAGAGCAGGGAAACAGGTTCCGCAAACTTTTTCTGCCCTTTCGGATCTCAGGCATCATATAACGCGAGTTTGAGACGCTTGGAAACTTTTCATTTTTTTGAAAAAATCCTGAACCGCGGGTCACACTTTTTGCCTTCTTTTTCTCTCCTGAGCAGCACTCAGGTTACTTGTAGCTTGTTCAAAATCTAGAGCAGGGAAACAGGTTCCGCAAAGTTTTTCTGAACTTTTGGATCTCGGGCATCATATGATGCTAGTTTCAGACGCTTTGGATACTTTTGATTTTTTTGAAAAAATCCTGAACCGCGGGTCACACTTTTTTCCTGCTTTTTCTCTCCTGAGATGCACTCAGGTTTCTGCAGCTTGTTCAGAATCTAGAGCAGGGAAACAGGTTCCTCAAACTTTTTCTGCCCTTTCGGATCTCGGGCATCATATGACACGAGTTTGAGACGCTTTGGATACTTTTCATTTTTTTGAAAAAATCCTGACCTGCGGGTCACACTTTTTGCCTTTTTTTCTCTCCTGAGGTGCACTCAGGTTTCTGCAGCTTGTTCAGAATCTAGAGCAGGGAAACAGGTTCCGCAAACTTTTTCTGCCCTTTCGGATCTCGGGCATCATATGACACGAGTTTGAGACGCTTTGGATACTTTTCATTTTTTTGAAAAAATCCTGACCTGCGGGTCACACATTTTGCGTTCTTTTTCTCTCCTGAGCTGCACTCAGGTTTCTGCAGCTTGTTCAGAATCTAGAGCAGGGAAACAGGTTCCGCAAACTTTTTCTGCCCTTTCGGATCTCGGGCTTCATATGACATGAGTTTGAGACGTTTGGATACTTTTCCTTTTTTTGAAAAAATCCTGACCCGCTGGTCACACTTTTTGACTTCTTTTTCTCTCCTGAGCTGCACTCAGGTTTCTGCAGCTTGTTCAGAATCTAGAGCAGGGAAACAGGTTCCGCAAACTTTTTCTGCCCTTTCGGATCTCAGGCATCATATGACTCGAGTTTGAGACGCTTTGGATACTTTTCATTTTTTTGAAAAAATCCTGACCCGCGGGTCACACTTTTTTCCTGCTTTTTCTCTCCTGAGCTGCACTCAGGTTTCTGCAGCTTGTTCAGAATCTAGAGCAGGTAAACAGGTTCTGCAAACTTTTTCTGCCCTTTCGGATCTCGGGCATCATATGACATGAGTTTGAGACGCTTTGGATACTTTTCATTTTTTTGAAAACATCCTGACCCGCGGGTCACACTTTTTGCCTTTTTTTCTCTCCTGAGGTGCACTCAGGTTTCTGCAGCTTGTTCAGAATCTAGAGCAGGGAAACAGGTTCCGCAAACTTTTTATGCCCTTTCGGATCTCGGGCATCATATGACACGAGTTTGAGACACTTTGGATACTTTTCATTATTTTGAAAAAATCCTGACCCGCGGGTCACACTTTTTGCGTTCTATTTCTCTCCTGAGCTGCACTCAGTTTTCTGCAGCTTGTTCAGAATCTAGAGCAGGGAAACAGGTTCCGCAAACTTTTTCTGCCCTTTCGGATCTCGGGCATCATATGATATGAGTTTGAGACGTTTGGATACTTTTCCTTTTTTTGAAAAAATCCTGACCCGCGGGTCACACTTTTTGACTTCTTTTTCTCTCCTGAGCTGCACTCAGGTTTCTGCAGCTTGTTCAGAATCTAGAGCAGGGAAACAGGTTCCACAAACTTTTTTGCCCTTTCGGATCTCGGGCATCATATGACTCGAGTTTGAGACGCTTTGGATACTTTTCATTTTTTTGAAAAAATCCTGACCCGCGGGTCACACTTTTTTCCTGCTTTTTCTCTCCTGAGCTGCACTCAGGTTTCTGCACCTTGTTCAGAATCTAGAGCAGGTAAACAGGTTCTGCAAACTTTTTCTGCCCTTTCGGATCTCGGGCATCATATGACACGAGTTTGAGACGCTTTGGATACTTTTCATTTTTTTGAAAACATCCTGACCCGCGGGTCACACTTTTTGCCTTTTTTTCTCTCCTGAGGTGCACTCAGGTTTCTGCAGCTTGTTCAGAATCTAGAGCAGGGAAACAGGTTCCGCAAACTTTTTCTGCCCTTTCGGATCTCGGGCATCATATGACACGAGTTTGAGATGCTTGGAAACTTTTCATTTTTTTGAAAAAATCCTGACCCGCGGGTCACACTTTTTGCCTGCTTTTTCTCTCCTGAGCTGCACTCAGGTTTCTGCAGCTTGTTCAGAATCTAGAGCAGGGAAACAGGTTCCGCAAACTTTTTCTGCCCTTTCGGATCTCAGGCATCATATAACGCGAGTTTGAGACGCTTGGAAACTTTTCATTTTTTTGAAAAAATCCTGAACCGCGGGTCACACTTTTTGCCTTCTTTTTCTCTCCTGAGCAGCACTCAGGTTACTTGTAGCTTGTTCAAAATCTAGAGCAGGGAAACAGGTTCCGCAAAGTTTTTCTGAACTTTTGGATCTCGGGCATCATATGATGCTAGTTTCAGACGCTTTGGATACTTTTGATTTTTTTGAAAAAATCCTGAACCGCGGGTCACACTTTTTTCCTGCTTTTTCTCTCCTGAGATGCACTCAGGTTTCTGCAGCTTGTTCAGAATCTAGAGCAGGGAAACAGGTTCCTCAAACTTTTTCTGCCCTTTCGGATCTCGGGCATCATATGACACGAGTTTGAGACGCTTTGGATACTTTTCATTTTTTTGAAAAAATCCTGACCTGCGGGTCACACTTTTTGCCTTTTTTTCTCTCCTGAGGTGCACTCAGGTTTCTGCAGCTTGTTCAGAATCTAGAGCAGGGAAACAGGTTCCGCAAACTTTTTCTGCCCTTTCGGATCTCGGGCATCATATGACACGAGTTTGAGACGCTTTGGATACTTTTCATTTTTTTGAAAAAATCCTGACCTGCGGGTCACACATTTTGCGTTCTTTTTCTCTCCTGAGCTGCACTCAGGTTTCTGCAGCTTGTTCAGAATCTAGAGCAGGGAAACAGGTTCCGCAAACTTTTTCTGCCCTTTCGGATCTCGGGCTTCATATGACATGAGTTTGAGACGTTTGGATACTTTTCCTTTTTTTGAAAAAATCCTGACCCGCTGGTCACACTTTTTGACTTCTTTTTCTCTCCTGAGCTGCACTCAGGTTTCTGCAGCTTGTTCAGAATCTAGAGCAGGGAAACAGGTTCCGCAAACTTTTTCTGCCCTTTCGGATCTCGGGCATCATATGACACAAGTTTGAGACACTTTGGATACTTCTCATTTTTTTGAAAAAATACTGACCCGCGGGTCACACTTTTTGCGTTCTTTTTCTCTCCTGAGCTGCACTCAGGTTTCTGCAGCTTGTTCAGAATCTAGAGCAGGGAAACAGGTTCCGCAAACTTTTTCTGCCTTTTCGGATCTCGGGCATCATATGACATGAGTTTGAGACGTTTGGATACTTTTCCTTTTTTTGAAAAAATCCTGACCCGCTGGTCACACTTTTTGACTTCTTTTTCTCTCCTGACCTGCACTCAGGTTTCTGCAGCTTGTTCAGAATCTAGAGCAGGGAAACAGGTTCCGCAAACTTTTTCTGCCCTTTCGGATCTCAGGCATCATATGACACGAGTTTGAGACACTTTGGATACTTTTCATTTTTTTGCAAAAATCCTGATCCGTGGGTCACAGTTTTTGCCTTCTTTTTCTCTCCTGAGCTGCACTCAGGTTTCTGCAGCTTGTTCAGAATCTAGAGCAGGGAAACAGGTTCCGCAAACTTTTTCTGCCTTTTCGGATCTCGGGCATCATATGACGGGAGTTTGAGACGCTTTGGATACTTTTCATTATTTTGAAAGAATCCTGACCCGCGGGTCACACTTTTTGCCTGCTTTTTCTCTCCTGAGATGCACTCAGGTTTCTGCAGCTTGTTCAGAATCTAGAGCAGGGAAACAGGTTCCGCAAACTTTTTCTGCCCTTTCGGATCTCGGGCATCATATGACACGAGTTTGAGACGCTTTGGATACTTTTCATTTTTTTGAAGAAGTCCTGACCTGCGGGTCACACTTTTTGCCTTTTTTTCTCTCCTGAGCTGCACTCAGGTTTCTGCAGCTTGTTCAGAATCTAGAGCAGGGAAACAGGTTCCGCAAACTTTTTCTGCCCTTTCGGATCTCGGGCATCATATGACACGAGTTTGAGACACTTTGGATACTTTTCATTTTTTTGAAAAAATACTGACCCGCGGGTCACACTTTTTGCGTTCTTTTTCTCTCCTGAGCTGCACTCAGGTTTCTGCAGCTTGTTCAGAATCTAGAGCAGGAAAACAGGTTCCGCAAACTTTTTCTGCCCTTTCGGATCTCGGGCATCATATGACATGAGTTTGAGACGTTTGGATACTTTTCCTTTTTTTGAAAAAATCCTGACCCACTGGTCACACTATTTGACTTCTTTTTCTCTCCTGAGCTGCACTCAGGTTTCTGCAGCTTGTTCAGAATCTAGAGCAGGGAAACAGGTTCCACAAACTTTTTTGCCCTTTCGGATCTCGGGCATCATATGACTCGAGTTTGAGACGCTTTGGATACTTTTCATTTTTTTGAAAAAATCCTGACCCGCGGGTCACACTTTTTTCCTGCTTTTTCTCTCCTGAGCTGCACTCAGGTTTCTGCACCTTGTTCAGAATCTAGAGCAGGTAAACAGGTTCTGCAAACTTTTTCTGCCCTTTCGGATCTCGGGCATCATATGACACGAGTTTGAGACGCTTTGGATACTTTTCATTTTTTTGAAAACATCCTGACCCGCGGGTCACACTTTTTGCCTTTTTTTCTCTCCTGAGGTGCACTCAGGTTTCTGCAGCTTGTTCAGAATCTAGAGCAGGGAAACAGGTTCCGCAAACTTTTTCTGCCCTTTCGGATCTCGGGCATCATATGACACGAGTTTGAGACGTTTGGATACTTTTCATTTTTTTGAAAAAATCCTGAACCGCGGGTCACACTTTTTGCCTTCTTTTTCTCTCCTGAGCAGCACTCAGGTTACTTGTAGCTTGTTCAAAATCTAGAGCAGGGAAACAGGTTCCGCAAAGTTTTTCTGAACTTTTGGATCTCGGGCATCATATGATGCTAGTTTCAGACGCTTTGGATACTTTTGATTTTTTTGAAAAAATCCTGAACCGCGGGTCACACTTTTTTCCTGCTTTTTCTCTCCTGAGATGCACTCAGGTTTCTGCAGCTTGTTCAGAATCTAGAGCAGGGAAACAGGTTCCTCAAACTTTTTCTGCCCTTTCGGATCTCGGGCATCATATGACATGAGTTTGAGACGTTTGGATACTTTTCCTTTTTTTGAAAAAATCCTGACCCACTGGTCACACTATTTGACTTCTTTTTCTCTCCTGAGCTGCACTCAGGTTTCTGCAGCTTGTTCAGAATCTAGAGCAGGGAAACAGGTTCCAGAAACTTTTTTGCCCTTTCGGATCTCGGGCATCATATGACTCGAGTTTGAGACGCTTTGGATACTTTTCATTTTTTTGAAAAAATCCTGACCCGCGGGTCACACTTTTTTCCTGCTTTTTCTCTCCTGAGCTGCACTCAGGTTTCTGCACCTTGTTCAGAATCTAGAGCAGGTAAACAGGTTCTGCAAACTTTTTCTGCCCTTTCGGATCTCGGGCATCATATGACACGAGTTTGAGACGCTTTGGATACTTTTCATTTTTTTGAAAACATCCTGACCCGCGGGTCACACTTTTTGCCTTTTTTTCTCTCCTGAGGTGCACTCAGGTTTCTGCAGCTTGTTCAGAATCTAGAGCAGGGAAACAGGTTCCGCAAACTTTTTCTGCCCTTTCGGATCTCGGGCATCATATGACACGAGTTTGAGATGCTTGGAAACTTTTCATTTTTTTGAAAAAATCCTGACCCGCGGGTCACACTTTTTGCCTGCTTTTTCTCTCCTGAGCTGCACTCAGGTTTCTGCAGCTTGTTCAGAATCTAGAGCAGGGAAACAGGTTCCGCAAACTTTTTCTGCCCTTTCGGATCTCAGGCATCATATAACGCGAGTTTGAGACGCTTGGAAACTTTTCATTTTTTTGAAAAAATCCTGAACCGCGGGTCACACTTTTTGCCTTCTTTTTCTCTCCTGAGCAGCACTCAGGTTACTTGTAGCTTGTTCAAAATCTAGAGCAGGGAAACAGGTTCCGCAAAGTTTTTCTGAACTTTTGGATCTCGGGCATCATATGATGCTAGTTTCAGACGCTTTGGATACTTTTGATTTTTTTGAAAAAATCCTGAACCGCGGGTCACACTTTTTTCCTGCTTTTTCTCTCCTGAGATGCACTCAGGTTTCTGCAGCTTGTTCAGAATCTAGAGCAGGGAAACAGGTTCCTCAAACTTTTTCTGCCCTTTCGGATCTCGGGCATCATATGACACGAGTTTGAGACGCTTTGGATACTTTTCATTTTTTTGAAAAAATCCTGACCTGCGGGTCACACTTTTTGCCTTTTTTTCTCTCCTGAGGTGCACTCAGGTTTCTGCAGCTTGTTCAGAATCTAGAGCAGGGAAACAGGTTCCGCAAACTTTTTCTGCCCTTTCGGATCTCGGGCATCATATGACACGAGTTTGAGACGCTTTGGATACTTTTCATTTTTTTGAAAAAATCCTGACCTGCGGGTCACACATTTTGCGTTCTTTTTCTCTCCTGAGCTGCACTCAGGTTTCTGCAGCTTGTTCAGAATCTAGAGCAGGGAAACAGGTTCCGCAAACTTTTTCTGCCCTTTCGGATCTCGGGCTTCATATGACATGAGTTTGAGACGTTTGGATACTTTTCCTTTTTTTGAAAAAATCCTGACCCGCTGGTCACACTTTTTGACTTCTTTTTCTCTCCTGAGCTGCACTCAGGTTTCTGCAGCTTGTTCAGAATCTAGAGCAGGGAAACAGGTTCCGCAAACTTTTTCTGCCCTTTCGGATCTCAGGCATCATATGACTCGAGTTTGAGACGCTTTGGATACTTTTCATTTTTTTGAAAAAATCCTGACCCGCGGGTCACACTTTTTTCCTGCTTTTTCTCTCCTGAGCTGCACTCAGGTTTCTGCAGCTTGTTCAGAATCTAGAGCAGGTAAACAGGTTCTGCAAACTTTTTCTGCCCTTTCGGATCTCGGGCATCATATGACATGAGTTTGAGACGCTTTGGATACTTTTCATTTTTTTGAAAACATCCTGACCCGCGGGTCACACTTTTTGCCTTTTTTTCTCTCCTGAGGTGCACTCAGGTTTCTGCAGCTTGTTCAGAATCTAGAGCAGGGAAACAGGTTCCGCAAACTTTTTATGCCCTTTCGGATCTCGGGCATCATATGACACGAGTTTGAGACACTTTGGATACTTTTCATTATTTTGAAAAAATCCTGACCCGCGGGTCACACTTTTTGCGTTCTATTTCTCTCCTGAGCTGCACTCAGTTTTCTGCAGCTTGTTCAGAATCTAGAGCAGGGAAACAGGTTCCGCAAACTTTTTCTGCCCTTTCGGATCTCGGGCATCATATGACACGAGTTTGAGACGCTTTGGATACTTTTCATTTTTTTGAAGAAGTCCTGACCTGCGGGTCACACTTTTTGCCTTTTTTTCTCTCCTGAGCTGCACTCAGGTTTCTGCAGCTTGTTCAGAATCTAGAGCAGGGAAACAGGTTCCGCAAACTTTTTCTGCCCTTTCGGATCTCGGGCATCATATGACACGAGTTTGAGACACTTTGGATACTTTTCATTTTTTTGAAAAAATACTGACCCGCGGGTCACACTTTTTGCGTTCTTTTTCTCTCCTGAGCTGCACTCAGGTTTCTGCAGCTTGTTCAGAATCTAGAGCAGGAAAACAGGTTCCGCAAACTTTTTCTGCCCTTTCGGATCTCGGGCATCATATGACATGAGTTTGAGACGTTTGGATACTTTTCCTTTTTTTGAAAAAATCCTGACCCACTGGTCACACTATTTGACTTCTTTTTCTCTCCTGAGCTGCACTCAGGTTTCTGCAGCTTGTTCAGAATCTAGAGCAGGGAAACAGGTTCCACAAACTTTTTTGCCCTTTCGGATCTCGGGCATCATATGACTCGAGTTTGAGACGCTTTGGATACTTTTCATTTTTTTGAAAAAATCCTGACCCGCGGGTCACACTTTTTTCCTGCTTTTTCTCTCCTGAGCTGCACTCAGGTTTCTGCACCTTGTTCAGAATCTAGAGCAGGTAAACAGGTTCTGCAAACTTTTTCTGCCCTTTCGGATCTCGGGCATCATATGACACGAGTTTGAGACGCTTTGGATACTTTTCATTTTTTTGAAAACATCCTGACCCGCGGGTCACACTTTTTGCCTTTTTTTCTCTCCTGAGGTGCACTCAGGTTTCTGCAGCTTGTTCAGAATCTAGAGCAGGGAAACAGGTTCCGCAAACTTTTTCTGCCCTTTCGGATCTCGGGCATCATATGACACGAGTTTGAGACGTTTGGATACTTTTCATTTTTTTGAAAAAATCCTGACCCGCGGGTCACACTTTTTGCCTTCTTTTTCTCTCCTGAGCAGCACTCAGGTTACTTGTAGCTTGTTCAAAATCTAGAGCAGGGAAACAGGTTCCGCAAAGTTTTTCTGAACTTTTGGATCTCGGGCATCATATGATGCTAGTTTCAGACGCTTTGGATACTTTTGATTTTTTTGAAAAAATCCTGAACCGCGGGTCACACTTTTTTCCTGCTTTTTCTCTCCTGAGATGCACTCAGGTTTCTGCAGCTTGTTCAGAATCTAGAGCAGGGAAACAGGTTCCTCAAACTTTTTCTGCCCTTTCGGATCTCGGGCATCATATGACATGAGTTTGAGACGTTTGGATACTTTTCCTTTTTTTGAAAAAATCCTGACCCACTGGTCACACTATTTGACTTCTTTTTCTCTCCTGAGCTGCACTCAGGTTTCTGCAGCTTGTTCAGAATCTAGAGCAGGGAAACAGGTTCCAGAAACTTTTTTGCCCTTTCGGATCTCGGGCATCATATGACTCGAGTTTGAGACGCTTTGGATACTTTTCATTTTTTTGAAAAAATCCTGACCCGCGGGTCACACTTTTTTACTGCTTTTTCTCTCCTGAGCTGCACTCAGGTTTCTGCACCTTGTTCAGAATCTAGAGCAGGTAAACAGGTTCTGCAAACTTTTTCTGCCCTTTCGGATCTCGGGCATCATATGACACGAGTTTGAGACGCTTTGGATACTTTTCATTTTTTTGAAAACATCCTGACCCGCGGGTCACACTTTTTGCCTTTTTTTCTCTCCTGAGGTGCACTCAGGTTTCTGCAGCTTGTTCAGAATCTAGAGCAGGGAAACAGGTTCCGCAAACTTTTTCTGCCCTTTCGGATCTCGGGCATCATATGACACGAGTTTGAGATGCTTGGAAACTTTTCATTTTTTTGAAAAAATCCTGACCCGCGGGTCACACTTTTTGCCTGCTTTTTCTCTCCTGAGCTGCACTCAGGTTTCTGCAGCTTGTTCAGAATCTAGAGCAGGGAAACAGGTTCCGCAAACTTTTTCTGCCCTTTCGGATCTCAGGCATCATATAACGCGAGTTTGAGACGCTTGGAAACTTTTCATTTTTTTGAAAAAATCCTGAACCGCGGGTCACACTTTTTGCCTTCTTTTTCTCTCCTGAGCAGCACTCAGGTTACTTGTAGCTTGTTCAAAATCTAGAGCAGGGAAACAGGTTCCGCAAAGTTTTTCTGAACTTTTGGATCTCGGGCATCATATGATGCTAGTTTCAGACGCTTTGGATACTTTTGATTTTTTTGAAAAAATCCTGAACCGCGGGTCACACTTTTTTCCTGCTTTTTCTCTCCTGAGATGCACTCAGGTTTCTGCAGCTTGTTCAGAATCTAGAGCAGGGAAACAGGTTCCTCAAACTTTTTCTGCCCTTTCGGATCTCGGGCATCATATGACACGAGTTTGAGACGCTTTGGATACTTTTCATTTTTTTGAAAAAATCCTGACCTGCGGGTCACACTTTTTGCCTTTTTTTCTCTCCTGAGGTGCACTCAGGTTTCTGCAGCTTGTTCAGAATCTAGAGCAGGGAAACAGGTTCCGCAAACTTTTTCTGCCCTTTCGGATCTCGGGCATCATATGACACGAGTTTGAGACGCTTTGGATACTTTTCATTTTTTTGAAAAAATCCTGACCTGCGGGTCACACATTTTGCGTTCTTTTTCTCTCCTGAGCTGCACTCAGGTTTCTGCAGCTTGTTCAGAATCTAGAGCAGGGAAACAGGTTCCGCAAACTTTTTCTGCCCTTTCGGATCTCAGGCTTCATATGACATGAGTTTGAGACGTTTGGATACTTTTCCTTTTTTTGAAAAAATCCTGACCCGCTGGTCACACTTTTTGACTTCTTTTTCTCTCCTGAGCTGCACTCAGGTTTCTGCAGCTTGTTCAGAATCTAGAGCAGGGAAACAGGTTCCGCAAACTTTTTCTGCCCTTTCGGATCTCAGGCATCATATGACTCGAGTTTGAGACGCTTTGGATACTTTTCATTTTTTTGAAAAAATCCTGACCCGCGGGTCACACTTTTTTCCTGCTTTTTCTCTCCTGAGCTGCACTCAGGTTTCTGCAGCTTGTTCAGAATCTAGAGCAGGTAAACAGGTTCTGCAAACTTTTTCTGCCCTTTCGGATCTCGGGCATCATATGACATGAGTTTGAGACGCTTTGGATACTTTTCATTTTTTTGAAAACATCCTGACCCGCGGGTCACACTTTTTGCCTTTTTTTCTCTCCTGAGGTGCACTCAGGTTTCTGCAGCTTGTTCAGAATCTAGAGCAGGGAAACAGGTTCCGCAAACTTTTTATGCCCTTTCGGATCTCGGGCATCATATGACACGAGTTTGAGACACTTTGGATACTTTTCATTATTTTGAAAAAATCCTGACCCGCGGGTCACACTTTTTGCGTTCTATTTCTCTCCTGAGCTGCACTCAGTTTTCTGCAGCTTGTTCAGAATCTAGAGCAGGGAAACAGGTTCCGCAAACTTTTTCTGCCCTTTCGGATCTCGGGCATCATATGATATGAGTTTGAGACGTTTGGATACTTTTCCTTTTTTTGAAAAAATCCTGACCCGCGGGTCACACTTTTTGACTTCTTTTTCTCTCCTGAGCTGCACTCAGGTTTCTGCAGCTTGTTCAGAATCTAGAGCAGGGAAACAGGTTCCACAAACTTTTTTGCCCTTTCGGATCTCGGGCATCATATGACTCGAGTTTGAGACGCTTTGGATACTTTTCATTTTTTTGAAAAAATCCTGACCCGCGGGTCACACTTTTTTCCTGCTTTTTCTCTCCTGAGCTGCACTCAGGTTTCTGCACCTTGTTCAGAATCTAGAGCAGGTAAACAGGTTCTGCAAACTTTTTCTGCCCTTTCGGATCTCGGGCATCATATGACACGAGTTTGAGACGCTTTGGATACTTTTCATTTTTTTGAAAACATCCTGACCCGCGGGTCACACTTTTTGCCTTTTTTTCTCTCCTGAGGTGCACTCAGGTTTCTGCAGCTTGTTCAGAATCTAGAGCAGGGAAACAGGTTCCGCAAACTTTTTCTGCCCTTTCGGATCTCGGGCATCATATGACACGAGTTTGAGATGCTTGGAAACTTTTCATTTTTTTGAAAAAATCCTGACCCGCGGGTCACACTTTTTGCCTGCTTTTTCTCTCCTGAGCTGCACTCAGGTTTCTGCAGCTTGTTCAGAATCTAGAGCAGGGAAACAGGTTCCGCAAACTTTTTCTGCCCTTTCGGATCTCAGGCATCATATAACGCGAGTTTGAGACGCTTGGAAACTTTTCATTTTTTTGAAAAAATCCTGAACCGCGGGTCACACTTTTTGCCTTCTTTTTCTCTCCTGAGCAGCACTCAGGTTACTTGTAGCTTGTTCAAAATCTAGAGCAGGGAAACAGGTTCCGCAAAGTTTTTCTGAACTTTTGGATCTCGGGCATCATATGATGCTAGTTTCAGACGCTTTGGATACTTTTGATTTTTTTGAAAAAATCCTGAACCGCGGGTCACACTTTTTTCCTGCTTTTTCTCTCCTGAGATGCACTCAGGTTTCTGCAGCTTGTTCAGAATCTAGAGCAGGGAAACAGGTTCCTCAAACTTTTTCTGCCCTTTCGGATCTCGGGCATCATATGACACGAGTTTGAGACGCTTTGGATACTTTTCATTTTTTTGAAAAAATCCTGACCTGCGGGTCACACTTTTTGCCTTTTTTTCTCTCCTGAGCTGCACTCAGGTTTCTGCAGCTTGTTCAGAATCTAGAGCAGGTAAATAGGTTCTGCAAACTTTTTCTGCCCTTTCGGATCTCGGGCATCATATGACATGAGTTTGAGACGCTTTGGATACTTTTCATTTTTTTGAAAACATCCTGACCCGCGGGTCACACTTTTTGCCTTTTTTTCTCTCCTGAGGTGCACTCAGGTTTCTGCAGCTTGTTCAGAATCTAGAGCAGGGAAACAGGTTCCGCAAACTTTTTATGCCCTTTCGGATCTCGGGCATCATATGACACGAGTTTGAGACACTTTGGATACTTTTCATTATTTTGAAAAAATCCTGACCCGCGGGTCACACTTTTTGCGTTCTATTTCTCTCCTGAGCTGCACTCAGTTTTCTGCAGCTTGTTCAGAATCTAGAGCAGGGAAACAGGTTCCGCAAACTTTTTCTGCCCTTTCGGATCTCGGGCATCATATGATATGAGTTTGAGACGTTTGGATACTTTTCCTTTTTTTGAAAAAATCCTGACCCGCGGGTCACACTTTTTGACTTCTTTTTCTCTCCTGAGCTGCACTCAGGTTTCTGCAGCTTGTTCAGAATCTAGAGCAGGGAAACAGGTTCCGCAAACTTTTTCTGCCCTTTCGGATCTCGGGCATCATATGACACAAGTTTGAGACACTTTGGATACTTCTCATTTTTTTGAAAAAATACTGACCCGCGGGTCACACTTTTTGCGTTCTTTTTCTCTCCTGAGCTGCACTCAGGTTTCTGCAGCTTGTTCAGAATCTAGAGCAGGAAAACAGGTTCCACAAACTTTTTCTGCCCTTTCGGATCTCAGGCATCATATAACGCGAGTTTGAGACGCTTGGAAACTTTTCATTTTTTTGAAAAAATCCTGACCCCGCGGGTCACACTTTTTGCCTTCTTTTTCTCTCCTGAGCAGCACTCAGGTTTCTTGTAGCTTGTTCAAAATCTAGAGCAGGGAAACAGGTTCCGCAAACTTTTTCTGCCCTTTTGGATGTCGGGCATCATATGATGCTAGTTTCAGACGCTTTGGATACTTTTGATTTTTTTGAAAAAATCCTGAACCGCGGGTCACACTTTTTTCCTGCTTTTTCTCTCCTGAGATGCACTCAGGTTTCTGCAGCTTGTTCAGAATCTAGAGCAGGGAAACAGGTTCCTCAAACTTTTTCTGCCCTTTCGGATCTCGGGCATCATATGACACGAGTTTGAGACGCTTTGGATACTTTTCATTTTTTTGAAAAAATCCTGACCTGCGGGTCACACTTTTTGCCTTTTTTTCTCTCCTGAGGTGCACTCAGGTTTCTGCAGCTTGTTCAGAATCTAGAGCAGGGAAACAGGTTCCGCAAACTTTTTCTGCCCTTTCGGATCTCGGGCATCATATGACACGAGTTTGAGACGCTTTGGATACTTTTCATTTTTTTGAAAAAATCCTGACCTGCGGGTCACACTTTTTGCGTTCTTTTTCTCTCCTGAGCTGCACTCAGGTTTCTGCAGCTTGTTCAGAATCTAGAGCAGGGAAACAGGTTCCGCAAACTTTTTCTGCCCTTTCGGATCTCGGGCTTCATATGACATGAGTTTGAGACGTTTGGATACTTTTCCTTTTTTTGAAAAAATCCTGACCCGCTGGTCACACTTTTTGACTTCTTTTTCTCTCCTGAGCTGCACTCAGGTTTCTGCAGCTTGTTCAGAATCTAGAGCAGGGAAACAGGTTCCGCAAACTTTTTCTGCCCTTTCGGATCTCAGGCATCATATGACTCGAGTTTGAGACGCTTTGGATACTTTTCATTTTTTTGAAAAAATCCTGACCCGCGGGTCACACTTTTTTCCTGCTTTTTCTCTCCTGAGCTGCACTCAGGTTTCTGCAGCTTGTTCAGAATCTAGAGCAGGTAAACAGGTTCCGCAAACTTTTTCTGCCCTTTCGGATCTCGGGCATCATATGACACGAGTTTGAGACGCTTTGGATACTTTTCATTGTTTTGAAAGAATCCTGACCCGCGGGTCACACTTTTTTCCTGCTTTTTCTCTCCTGAGATGCACTCAGGTTTCTGCAGCTTGTTCAGAATCTAGAGCAGGGAAACAGGTTCCGCAAACTTTTTCTGCCCTTTCGGATCTCGGGCATCATATCACTCGAGTTTGAGACGCTTTGGATACTTTTCATTTTTTTGAAAAAATCCTGACCCGCGGGTCACACTTTTTGACTTCTTTTTCTCTCCTTTGCTGCACTCAGGTTTCTGCAGCTTGTTCAGAATCTAGAGCAGGGAAACAGGTTCCGCAAACTTTTTCTGCCCTTTCGGATCTCGGGCATCATATGACTCGAGTTTGAGACGCTTTGCATACTTTTCATTTTTTTGAAAAAATCCTGACCCGCGGGTCACACTTTTTTCCTGCTTTTTCTCTCCTGAGCTGCACTCAGGTTTCTGCAGCTTGTTCAGAATCTAGAGCAGGGAAAGAGGTTCCGCAAACTTTTTCAGCCCTTTCGGATCTCGGGCATCATATGACACGAGTTTGAGACCCTTTGGATACTTTTCATTTTTTTGAAAAAATCCTGACCCGCGAGTCACACTTTTTGCCTGCTTTTTCTCTCCTGAGCTGCACTCAGGTTTCTGCAGCTTGTTCAGAATCTAGAGCAGGGAAACAGGTTCCACAAACTTTTTCTGCCCTTTCGGATCTCAGTCATCATATAACGCGAGTTTGAGACGCTAGGAAACTTTTCATTTTTTTGAAAAAATCCTGACCCGCGGGTCACACTTTTTGCCTTCTTTTTCTCTCCTGAGCAGCACTCAGGTTTCATGTAGCTTCTTCAATATCTAGAGCAGGGAAACAGGTTCCGCAAACTTTTTCTGCCCTTTTGGATCTCGGGCATCGTATGATGCCAGTTTGAGACGCTTTGGATACTTTTGATTTTTTTGAAAAAATCCTGACCCGCGGGTCACAGTTTTTGCCTTCTTTTTCTCTCCTGAGCTGCACTCAGGTTTCTGCAGCTTGTTCAGAATCTAGAGCAGGGAAACAGGTTCCGCAAACTTTTTCTGCCCTTTTGGATCTCGGGCATCATATGACCCAAGTTTGAGACGCTTTGGATACTTTTGATTTTTTTGAAAAAATCCTGACCCGCGGGTCACAGTTTTTGCCTTCTTTTTCTCTCCTGAGCTGCACTCAGGTTTCTTGTAGCTTGTTCAAAATCTAGAGCAGGGAAACAGGTTCCGCAAACTTTTTCTGCCCTTTCGGATCTCGGGCATCATATGATGCGAGTTTGAGATGCTTTGGATACTTTTGATTTTTTTGAAAACATCCTGACCCGCAGGTCACACTTTTTGCCTGCTTTTTCTCTCCTGAGGTGCACTCAGGTTTCTGCAGCTTGTTCAGAATCTAGAGCAGGGAAACAGGTTCCGCAAACTTTTTCTGCCCTTTCGGATCTCGGGCATCATATGATATGAGTTTGAGACGTTTGGATACTTTTCATTTTTTTGAAAAAATCCTGACCCGCGGGTCACACTTTTTGACTTCTTTTTCTTTCCTTTGCTGCACTCAGGTTTCTGCAGCTTGTTCAGAATCTAGAGCAGGGAAACAGGTTCCGCAAACTTTTTCTGCCCTTTCGGATCTCGGGCATCATATGACTCGAGTTTGAGACGCTTTGCATACTTTTCATTTTTTTGAAAAAATCCTGACCCGCGGGTCACACTTTTTGCCTTCTTTTTCTCTCCTGAGCTGCACTCAGGTTTCTGCAGCTTGTTCAGAATCTAGAGCAGGGAAACAGGTTCCGCAAACTTTTTCTGCCCTTTCGGATCTCGGGCATCAGATGACACGAGTTTGAGACACTTTGGATACTTTTCATTTTTTTGAAAAAATCCTGACCCGCGGGTCACACTTTTGGCGTTCTATTTCTCTCCTGAGCTGCACTCAGGTTTCTGCAGCTTGTTCAGAATCTAGAGCAGGGAAACAGGTTCCGCAAACTTTTTCTGTCCTTTCGGATCTCGGGCATCATATGATATGAGTTTGAGATGTTTGGATACTTTTCCTTTTTTTGAAAAAATCCTGACCCGCGGGTCACACTTTTTGACTTCTTTTTCTCTCCTTTGCTGCACTCAGGTTTCTGCAGCTTGTTCAGAATCTAGAGCAGGGAAACAGGTTCCGCAAACTTTTTCTGCCCTTTCGGATCTCGGGCATTATATGACTCGAGTTTGAGACGCTTTGGATACTTTTCATTTTTTTGAAAAAATCCTGACCCGCGGGTCACACTTTTTGCCTGCTTTTTCTCTCCTGAGCTGCACTCAGGTTTCTGCAGCTTGTTCAGAATATAGAGCAGGGAAACAGGTTCCGCAAACTTTTTCTGCCCTTTCGGATCTCGGGCATCATATGATGCGAGTTTGAGACGCTTTGGATACTTTTGATTTTTTTGAAAAAATCCTGACCCGCGGGTCACAGTTTTTGCCTTCTTTTTCTCTCCTGAGCTGCACTCAGGTTTCTTGTAGCTTGTTCAAAATCTAGAGCAGGGAAACAGGTTCCGCAAACTTTTTCTGCCCTTTCGGATCTCGGGCATCATATGATGCGAGTTTGAGATGCTTTGGATACTTTTGATTTTTTTGAAAACATCCTGACCCGCGGGTCACACTTTTTGCCTGCTTTTTCTCTCCTGAGCTGCACTCAGGTTTCTGCAGCTTGTTCAGAATCTAGAGCAGGGAAACAGGTTCCGCAAACTTTTTCTGCCCTTTCGGATCTCGGGCATCATATGATGCGAGTTTGAGACGCTTTGGATACTTTTGATTTTTTTGAAAAAATCCTGACCCGCGAGTCACACTTTTTGCCTTCTTTTTCTCTCCTGAGCTGCACTCAGGTTTCTGCAGCTTGTTCAGAATCTAGAGCAGGGAAACAGGTTCCGCAAACTTTTTCTGCCCTTTCGGACCTCGGGCATCATATGACATGAGTTTGAGACACTTTGGATACTTTTCATTTTTTTGAAAAAATCCTGACCCGTGGGTCACAGTTTTTGCCTTCTTTTTCTCTCCTGAGCTGCACTCAGGTTTCTGCAGCTTGTTCAGAATCTAGAGCAGGGAAACAGGTTCCGCAAACTTTTTCTGCCTTTTCGGATCTCGGGCATCATATGACGGGAGTTTGAGACGCTTTTGATACTTTTCATTGTTTTGAAAGAATCCTGACCCGCGGGTCACACATTTTTCCTGCTTTTTCTCTCCTGAGATGCACTCAGGTTTCTGCAGCTTGTTCAGAATCTAGAGCAGGGAAACAGGTTCCGCAAACTTTTTCTGCCCTTTCGGATCTCGGGTATCATATCACTCGAGTTTGAGACGCTTTGGATACTTTTCATTTTTTTGAAAAAATCCTGACCCGCGGGTCACACTTTTTGACTTCTTTTTCTCTCCTTTGCTGCACTCAGGTTTCTGCAGCTTGTTCAGAATCTAGAGCAGGGAAACAGGTTCCGCAAACTTTTTCTGCCCTTTCGGATCTCGGGCATCATATGACTCGAGTTTGAGACGCTTTGCATACTTTTCATTTTTTTGAAAAAATCCTGACCCGCGGGTCACACTTTTTTCCTGCTTTTTCTCTCCTGAGCTGCACTCAGGTTTCTGCAGCTCGTTCAGAATCTAGAGCAGGGAAAGAGGTTCCGCAAACTTTTTCAGCCCTTTCGGATCTCGGGCATCATATGACACGAGTTTGAGACACTTTGGATACTTTTCATTTTTTTGAAAAAATCCTGACCCGCGAGTCACACTTTTTGCCTGCTTTTTCTCTCCTGAGCTGCACTCAGGTTTCTGCAGCTTGTTCAGAATCTAGAGCAGGGAAACAGGTTCCGCAAACTTTTTCTGCCCTTTTGGATCTCGGGCATCATATGACCCGAGTTTGAGACGCTTTGGATACTTTTGATTTTTTTGAAAAAATCCTGACCCGCGGGTCACAGTTTTTGCCTTCTTTTTCTCTCCTGAGCTGCACTCAGGTTTCTGCAGCTTGTTCAGAATCTAGAGCAGGGAAACAGGTTCCGCAAACTTTTTCTGCCCTTTCGGACCTCGGGCATCATATGACATGAGTTTGAGACACTTTGGATACTTTTCATTTTTTTGAAAAAATCCTGACCCGTGGGTCACAGTTTTTGCCTTCTTTTTCTCTCCTGAGCTGCACTCAGGTTTCTGCAGCTTGTTCAGAATCTAGAGCAGGGAAACAGGTTCCGCAAACTTTTTCTGCCCTTTCGGATCTCGGGCATCATATGATGCGAGTTTGAGACGCTTTGGATACTTTTGATTTTTTTGAAAAAATCCTGACCCGCGAGTCACACTTTTTGCCTTCTTTTTCTCTCCTGAGCTGCACTCAGGTTTCTGCAGCTTGTTCAGAATCTAGAGCAGGGAAACAGGTTCCGCAAACTTTTTCTGCCCTTTCGGACCTCGGGCATCATATGACATGAGTTTGAGACACTTTGGATACTTTTCATTTTTTTGAAAAAATCCTGACCCGTGGGTCACAGTTTTTGCCTTCTTTTTCTCTCCTGAGCTGCACTCAGGTTTCTGCAGCTTGTTCAGAATCTAGAGCAGGGAAACAGGTTCCGCAAACTTTTTCTGCCTTTTCGGATCTCGGGCATCATATGACGGGAGTTTGAGACGCTTTTGATACTTTTCATTGTTTTGAAAGAATCCTGACCCGCGGGTCACACATTTTTCCTGCTTTTTCTCTCCTGAGATGCACTCAGGTTTCTGCAGCTTGTTCAGAATCTAGAGCAGGGAAACAGGTTCCGCAAACTTTTTCTGCCCTTTCGGATCTCGGGTATCATATCACTCGAGTTTGAGACGCTTTGGATACTTTTCATTTTTTTGAAAAAATCCTGACCCGCGGGTCACACTTTTTGACTTCTTTTTCTCTCCTTTGCTGCACTCAGGTTTCTGCAGCTCGTTCAGAATCTAGAGCAGGGAAAGAGGTTCCGCAAACTTTTTCAGCCCTTTCGGATCTCGGGCATCATATGACACGAGTTTGAGACACTTTGGATACTTTTCATTTTTTTGAAAAAATCCTGACCCGCGAGTCACACTTTTTGCCTGCTTTTTCTCTCCTGAGCTGCACTCAGGTTTCTGCAGCTTGTTCAGAATCTAGAGCAGGGAAACAGGTTCCGCAAACTTTTTCTGCCCTTTTGGATCTCGGGCATCATATGACCCGAGTTTGAGACGCTTTGGATACTTTTGATTTTTTTGAAAAAATCCTGACCCGCGGGTCACAGTTTTTGCCTTCTTTTTCTCTCCTGAGCTGCACTCAGGTTTCTTGTAGCTTGTTCAAAATCTAGAGCAGGGAAACAGGTTCCGCAAACTTTTTCTGCCCTTTCGGATCTCGGGCATCATATGATGCGAGTTTGAGATGCTTTGGATACTTTTGATTTTTTTGAAAACATCCTGACCCGCAGGTCACACTTTTTGCCTGCTTTTTCTCTCCTGAGCTGCACTCAGGTTTCTGCAGCTTGTTCAGAATCTAGAGCAGGGAAACAGGTTCCGCAAACTTTTTCTGCCCTTTCGGATCTCGGGCATCATATGATGCGAGTTTGAGACGCTTTGGATACTTTTGATTTTTTTGAAAAAATCCTGACCCGTGAGTCACACTTTTTGCCTTCTTTTTCTCTCCTAAGCTGCACTCAGGTTTCTGCAGCTTGTTCAGAATCTAGAGCAGGGAAACAGGTTCCGCAAACTTTTTCTGCCCTTTCGGATCTCGGGCATCATATGACATGAGTTTGAGACACTTTTGATGCTTTTCATTTTTTTGAAAGAATCCTGACCCGCAGGTCACACTTTTTTCCTGCTTTTTCTCTCCTGAGATGCACTCAGGTTTCTGCAGCTTGTTCAGAATCTAGAGCAGGGAAACAGGTTCCGCAAACTTTTTCTGCCCTTTCGGATCTCGGGCATCATATGACTCGAGTTTGAGACGCTTTGGATACTTTTCATTTTTTTGAAAAAATCCTGACCCGCGGGTCACACTTCTTTCCTGCTTTTTCTCTCCTGAGCTGCACTCAGGTTTCTGCACCTTGTTCAAAATCTAGAGCAGGGAAACAGGTTCCGCAAACTTTTTCTGCCCTTTCGGATCTCGGGCATCATATGACACGAGTTTGAGACGCTCTGGATACTTTTCATTTTTTTGAAAAAATGCTGACCCGCGGGTCACACTTTTTGCCTTTTTTTCTCTCCTGAGGTGCACTCAGGTTTCTGCAGCTTGTTCAGAATATAGAGTAGGGAAACAGGTTCCGCAAACTTTTTCTGCCCTTTCGGATCTCGGGCATCATATGACACGAGTTTGAGACACTTTGGATACTTTTCATTTTTTTGAAAAAATCCTGACCCGCGGGTCACACTTTTTTCGTTCTATTTCTCTCCTGAGCTGCACTCAGGTTTCTGCAGCTTGTTCAGAATCTAGAGCAGGGAAACAGGTTCCGCAAACTTTTTCTGCCCTTTCGGATCTCGGGCATCATATGATATGAGTTTGAGACGTTTGGATACTTTTCCTTTTTTTGAAAAAATCCTGACCCGCGGGTCACACTTTTTTCCTGCTTTTTCTCTCCTGAGCTGCACTCAGGTTTCTGCAACTTGTTCAGAATCTAGAGCAGGGAAAGAGGTTCCGCAAACTTTTTCAGCCCTTTTGGATCTCGGGCATCATATGACACGAGTTTGAGACCCTTTGGATACTTTTCATTTTTTTGAAAAAATCCTGACCCGCGGGTCACACTTTTTGCCTGCTTTTTCTCTCCTGAGCTGCACTCAGGTTTCTGCAGCTTCTTCAGAATCTAGAGCAGGGAAACAGGTTCCGCAAACTTTTTCTGCCCTTTTGGATCTCAGGCATCATATAACGTGAGTTTGAGACGCTTGGAAACTTTTCATTTTTTTGAAATAATCCTGACCCGCGGGTCACACTTTTTGCCTTCTTTTTCTCTCCTGAGCTGCACTCAGGTTTCTTGTAGCTTGTTCAAAATCTAGAGCAGGGAAACAGGTTCCGCAAACTTTTTCTGCCCTTTTGGATCTCGGGCATCATATGATGCTAGTTTCAGACGCTTTGGATACTTTTGATTTTTTTGAAAAAATCCTGACCCGCGGGTCACACTTTTTGACTTCTTTTTCTCTCCTGAGCTGCACTCAGGTTTCTGCAGCTTGTTCAGAATCTAGAGCAGGGAAACAGGTTCCGCAAACTTTTTCTGCCCTTTTGGATCTCGGGCATCATATGACGCGAGTTTCAGACGCTTTGGATACTTTTGATTTTTTTGAAAAAATCCTGACCCGCGGGTCACAGTTTTTGCCTTCTTTTTCTCTCCTGAGCTGCACTCAGGTTTCTGCAGCTTGTTCAGAATCTAGAGCAGGGAAACAGGTTCCGCAAACTTTTTCTGCCCTTTCGGATCTCAGGCATCATATGACACGAGTTTGAGACGCTTTGCATACTTTTCATTTTTTTGAAAAAATCCTGACCCGCGGGTCACACTTTTTTCCTGCTTTTTCTCTCCTGAGCTGCACTCAGGTTTCTGCAGCTCGTTCAGAATCTAGAGCAGGGAAAGAGGTTCCGCAAACTTTTTCAGCCCTTTCGGATCTCGGGCATCATATGACACGAGTTTGAGACACTTTGGATACTTTTCATTTTTTTGAAAAAATCCTGACCCGCGAGTCACACTTTTTGCCTGCTTTTTCTCTCCTGAGCTGCACTCAGGTTTCTGCAGCTTGTTCAGAATCTAGAGCAGGGAAACAGGTTCCGCAAACTTTTTCTGCCCTTTTGGATCTCGGGCATCATATGACCCGAGTTTGAGACGCTTTGGATACTTTTGATTTTTTTGAAAAAATCCTGACCCGCGGGTCACAGTTTTTGCCTTCTTTTTCTCTCCTGAGCTGCACTCAGGTTTCTTGTAGCTTGTTCAAAATCTAGAGCAGGGAAACAGGTTCCGCAAACTTTTTCTGCCCTTTCGGATCTCGGGCATCATATGATGCGAGTTTGAGATGCTTTGGATACTTTTGATTTTTTTGAAAACATCCTGACCCGCAGGTCACACTTTTTGCCTGCTTTTTCTCTCCTGAGCTGCACTCAGGTTTCTGCAGCTTGTTCAGAATCTAGAGCAGGGAAACAGGTTCCGCAAACTTTTTCTGCCCTTTCGGATCTCGGGCATCATATGATGCGAGTTTGAGACGCTTTGGATACTTTTGATTTTTTTGAAAAAATCCTGACCCGTGAGTCACACTTTTTGCCTTCTTTTTCTCTTCTAAGCTGCACTCAGGTTTCTGCAGCTTGTTCAGAATCTAGAGCAGGGAAACAGGTTCCGCAAACTTTTTCTGCCCTTTCGGATCTCGGGCATCATATGACATGAGTTTGAGACACTTTTGATGCTTTTCATTTTTTTGAAAGAATCCTGACCCGCAGGTCACACTTTTTTCCTGCTTTTTCTCTCCTGAGATGCACTCAGGTTTCTGCAGCTTGTTCAGAATCTAGAGCAGGGAAACAGGTTCCGCAAACTTTTTCTGCCCTTTCGGATCTCGGGCATCATATGACTCGAGTTTGAGACGCTTTGGATACTTTTCATTTTTTTGAAAAAATCCTGACCCGCGGGTCACACTTCTTTCCTGCTTTTTCTCTCCTGAGCTGCACTCAGGTTTCTGCACCTTGTTCAAAATCTAGAGCAGGGAAACAGGTTCCGCAAACTTTTTCTGCCCTTTCGGATCTCGGGCATCATATGACACGAGTTTGAGACGCTCTGGATACTTTTCATTTTTTTGAAAAAATGCTGACCCGCGGGTCACACTTTTTGCCTTTTTTTCTCTCCTGAGGTGCACTCAGGTTTCTGCAGCTTGTTCAGAATATAGAGTAGGGAAACAGGTTCCGCAAACTTTTTCTGCCCTTTCGGATCTCGGGCATCATATGACACGAGTTTGAGACACTTTGGATACTTTTCATTTTTTTGAAAAAATCCTGACCCGCGGGTCACACTTTTTTCGTTCTATTTCTCTCCTGAGCTGCACTCAGGTTTCTGCAGCTTGTTCAGAATCTAGAGCAGGGAAACAGGTTCCGCAAACTTTTTCTGCCCTTTTGGATCTCGGGCATCATATGATATGAGTTTGAGACGTTTGGATACTTTTCCTTTTTTTGAAAAAATCCTGACCCGCGGGTCACACTTTTTTCCTGCTTTTTCTCTCCTGAGCTGCACTCAGGTTTCTGCAACTTGTTCAGAATCTAGAGCAGGGAAAGAGGTTCCGCAAACTTTTTCAGCCCTTTTGGATCTCGGGCATCATATGACACGAGTTTGAGACCCTTTGGATACTTTTCATTTTTTTGAAAAAATCCTGACCCGCGGGTCACACTTTTTGCCTGCTTTTTCTCTCCTGAGCTGCACTCAGGTTTCTGCAGCTTCTTCAGAATCTAGAGCAGGGAAACAGGTTCCGCAAACTTTTTCTGCCCTTTTGGATCTCAGGCATCATATAACGTGAGTTTGAGACGCTTGGAAACTTTTCATTTTTTTGAAAAAATCCTGACCCGCGGGTCACACTTTTTGCCTTCTTTTTCTCTCCTGAGCAGCACTCAGGTTTCTTGTAGCTTGTTCAAAATCTAGAGCAGGGAAACAGGTTCCGCAAACTTTTTCTGCCCTTTTGGATCTCGGGCATCATATGATGCTAGTTTCAGACGCTTTGGATACTTTTGATTTTTTTGAAAAAATCCTGACCCGCGGGTCACACTTTTTGACTTCTTTTTCTCTCCTGAGCTGCACTCAGGTTTCTGCAGCTTGTTCAGAATCTAGAGCAGGGAAACAGGTTCCGCAAACTTTTTCTGCCCTTTTGGATCTCGGGCATCATATGACGCGAGTTTCAGACGCTTTGGATACTTTTGATTTTTTTGAAAAAATCCTGACCCGCGGGTCACAGTTTTTGCCTTCTTTTTCTCTCCTGAGCTGCACTCAGGTTTCTGCAGCTTGTTCAGAATCTAGAGCAGGGAAACAGGTTCCGCAAACTTTTTCTGCCCTTTCGGATCTCAGGCATCATATGACACGAGTTTGAGACGCTTGGAAACTTTTCATTTTTTGAAAAAATTCTGACCCGCGGGTCACACTTTTTCCCTTCTTTTTCTCTCCTGAGCAGCACTCAGGTTTCTTGTAGCTTGTTCAAAATCTAGAGCAGGGAAACAGGATCCGCAAACTTTTTCTGCCCTTTTCGATCTCGGGCATCATATGATGCTAGTTTGAGACGCTTTGGATGCTTTTGATTTTTTTGAAAAAATCCTGACCCGCGGGTCACAGTTTTTGCCTTCTTTTTCTCTCCTGAGCTGCACTCAGGTTTCTGCACCTTGTTCAGAATCTAGAGCAGGGAAACAGGTTCCGCAAACTTTTTTTGCCCTTTCGGATCTCGGGCATCATATGACACGAGTTTGAGACACTTTGGATACTTTTCATTTTTTTGAAAAAATCCTGACCCGCGGGTCACACTTTTTGCGATCTATTTCTCTCCTGAGCTGCACTCAGGTTTCTGCAGCTTGTTCAGAATCTAGAGCAGGGAAACAGGTTCCGCAAACTTTTTCTGCCCTTTCGGATCTCGGGCATCATATGACACGAGTTTGAGACCCTTTGGATACTTTTCATTTTTTTGAAAAAATCCTGACCCGCGAGTCACACTTTTTGCCTGCTTTTTCTCTCCTGAGCTGCACTCAGGTTTCTGCAGCTTGTTCAGAATCTAGAGCAGGGAAACAGGTTCCGCAAACTTTTTCTGCCCTTTCGGATCTCAGGCATCATATAACGCGAGTTTGAGACGCTTGGAAACTTTTCATTTTTTTGAAAAAATCCTGACCCGCGGGTCACACTTTTTGCCTTCTTTTTCTCTCCTGAGCAGCACTCAGGTTTCTTGTAGCTTGTTCAAAATCTTAAGCAGGGAAACAGGTACCGCAAACTTTTTCTGCCCTTTTGGATCTCGGGCATCATATGATGCTAGTTTCAGACGCTTTGGATACTTTTGATTTTTTTGAAAAAATCCTGACCCGCGGGTCACAGTTTTTGCCTTCTTTTTCTCTCCTGAGCTGCACTCAGGTTTCTGCACCTTGTTCAGAATCTAGAGCAGGGAAACAGGTTCCGCAAACATTTTCTGCCCTTTCGGATATTGGGCATCATAAGACATGAGTTTGAGACGTTTGGATACTTTTCCTTTTTTTGAAAAAATACTGACCCGCGGGTCACACTTTTTGACTTCTTTTTCTCTCCTGAGCTGCACTCAGGTTTCTGCAGCTTGTTCAGAATCTAGAGCAGGGAAACAGGTTCCGCAAACTTTTTCTGCCCTTTCGGATCTCGGGCATCATATGACTCGAGTTTGAGACGCTTTGGATACTTTTCATTTTTTTGAAAAAATCCTGACCCGCGGGTCACACTTTTTTCCTGCTTTTTCTCTCCTGAGCTGCACACAGGTTTCTGCAGCTTGTTCAGAATCTAGAGCAGGGAAACAGGTTCCGCAAACTTTTTCTGCCCTTTCGGATCTCGGGCATCATATGACACGAGTTTGAGACGCTTTGGATACTTTTCATTTTTTTGAAAAAATCCTGACCCGCGGGTCACACTTTTTGCCTTTTTTTCTCTCCTGAGGTGCACTCAGGTTTCTGCAGCTTGTTCAGAATCTAGAGCAGGGAAACAGGTTCCGCAAACTTTTTCTGCCCTTTCGGATCTTGGGCATCATATGACACGAGTTTGAGACACTTTGGATACTTTTCATTTTTTTGAAAAAATCCTGACCCGCGGGTCACACTTTTTGCCTGCTTTTTCTCTCCTGAGCTGCACTCAGGTTTCTGCAGCTTGTTCAGAATCTAGAGCAGGGAAAGAGGTTCCGCAAACTTTTTCTGCCCTTTCGGATCTCGGGCATCATATGACACGAGTTTGAGACCCTTTGGATACTTTTCATTTTTTTGAAAAAATCCTGACCCGCGAGTCACACTTTTTGCCTGCTTTTTCTCTCCTGAGCTGCACTCAGGTTTCTGCAGCTTGTTCAGAATCTAGAGCAGGAAAACAGGTTCCACAAACTTTTTCTGCCCTTTCGGATCTCAGGCATCATATAACGCGAGTTTGAGACGATTGGAAACTTTTCATTTTTTTGAAAAAATCCTGACCCCGCGGGTCACACTTTTTGCCTTCTTTTTCTCTCCTGAGCAGCACTCAGGTTTCTTGTAGCTTGTTCAAAATCTAGAGCAGGGAAACAGGTTCCGCAAACTTTTTCTGCCCTTTTGGATGTCGGGCATCATATGATGCTAGTTTCAGACGCTTTGGATACTTTTGATTTTTTTGAAAAAATCCTGACCCGCGGGTCACAGTTTTTGCCTTCTTTTTCTCTCCTGAGCTGCACTCAGGTTTCTGCAGCTTGTTCAGAATCTAGAGCAGGGAAACAGGTTCCGCAAACTTTTTCTGCCCTTTCGGATCTCGGGCATCATATGATGCGAGTTTGAGACGCTTTGGATACTTTTGATTTTTTTGAAAACATCCTGACCCGCGGGTCACACTTTTTGCCTGCTTTTTCTCTCCTGAGCTGCACTCAGGTTTCTGCAGCTTGTTCAGAATCTAGAGCAGGGAAACAGGTTCAGCAAACTTTTTCTGCCCTTTCGGATCTCGGGCATCATATGACTCGAGTTTGAGACGCTTTGGATACTTTTCATTTTTTTGAAATAATCCTGACCCGCGGGTCACACTTTTTGCCTTTTTTTCTCTCCTGAGCTGCACTCAGGTTTCTGCAGCTTGTTCAGAATCTAGAGCAGGGAAACAGGTTCCGCAAACTTTTTCTGCCCTTTCGGATCTCGGGCATCATATGACACAAGTTTGAGACACTTTGGATACTTCTCATTTTTTTGAAAAAATACTGACCCGCGGGTCACACTTTTTGCGTTCTTTTTCTCTCCTGAGCAGCACTCAGGTTTCTGCAGCTTGTTCAGAATCTAGAGCAGGGAAACAGGTTCCGCAAACTTTTTCTGCCCTTTCGGATCTCAGGCATCATATGACTCGAGTTTGAGACGCTTTGGATACTTTTCATTTTTTTGAAAAAATCCTGACCCGCGGGTCACACTTTTTTCCTGCTTTTTCTCTCCTGAGCTGCACTCAGGTTTCTGCAGCTTGTTCAGAATCTAGAGCAGGTAAACAGGTTCCGCAAACTTTTTCAGCCCTTTCGGATCTCGGGCATCATATGACACGAGTTTGAGACACTTTGGATACTTTTCATTTTTTTGAAAAAATCCTGACCCCGCGGGTCACACTTTTTGCCTTTTTTTCTCTCCTGAGGTGCACTCAGGTTTCTGCAGCTTGTTCAGAATCTAGAGCAGGGAAACAGGTTCCGCAAACTTTTTCTGCCCTTTCGGATCTCGGGCATCATATGACACGAGTTTGAGATACTTTGGATACTTTTCATTTTTTTGAAAAAATCCTGACCCGCGGGTCACACTTTTTGACTTCTTTTTCTCTCCTTTGCTGCACTCAGGTTTCTGCAGCTTGTTCAGAATCTAGAGCAGGGAAACAGGTTCCGCAAACTTTTTCTGCCCTTTCGGATCTCGGGCATCATATGACACGAGTTTGAGACGCTTGGAAACTTTTCATTTTTTTGAAAAAATCCTGACCCGCGGGTCACACTTTTTGCCTTCTTTTTCTCTCCTGAGCAGCACTCAGGTTTCTTGTAGCTTGTTCAAAATCTAGAGCAGGGAAACAGGTTCCGCAAACTTTTTCTGCCCTTTTGGATCTCGGGCATCATATGATGCTAGTTTCAGACGCTTTGGATACTTTTGATTTTTTTGAAAAAATCCTGACCCGCGGGTCACAGTTTTTGCCTTCTTTTTCTCTCCTGAGCTGCACTCAGGTTTCTGCACCTTGTTCAGAATCTAGAGCAGGGAAACAGGTTCCGCAAACTTTTTCTGCCCTTTCGGATCTCGGGCATCATATCATGCGAGTTTGAGACGCTTTGGATACTTTTGATTTTTTTGAAAAAATCCTGACCCCGCGGGTCACAGTTTTTGCCTTCTTTTTCTCTCCTGAGCTGCACTCAGGTTTCTGCAGCTTGTTCAGAATCTAGAGCAGGGAAACAGGTTCCGCAAACTTTTTCTGCCCTTTCGGATCTCGGGCATCATATGACGCGAGTTTGAGACGCTTTGGATACTTTTCATTTTTTTGAAAACATCCTGACCCGCGGGTCACACTTTTTGCCTGCTTTTTCTCTCCTGAGCTGCACTCAGGTTTCTGCAGCTTGTTCAGAATCTAGAGCAGGGAAACAGGTTCCGCAAACTTTTTCTGCCCTTTTGGATCTCGGGCATCATATGATGCTAGTTTCAGACGCTTTGGATACTTTTGATTTTTTTGAAAAAATCCTGACCCGCGGGTCACAGTTTTTGCCTTCTTTTTCTCTCCTGAGCTGCACTCAGGTTTCTGCACCTTGTTCAGAATCTAGAGCAGGGAAACAGGTTCCGCAAACTTTTTCTGCCCTTTCGGATCTCGGGCATCATATCATGCGAGTTTGAGACGCTTTGGATACTTTTGATTTTTTTGAAAAAATCCTGACCCGCGGGTCACAGTTTTTGCCTTCTTTTTCTCTCCTGAGCTGCACTCAGGTTTCTGCAGCTTCTTCAGAATCTAGAGCAGGGAAACAGGTTCCGCAAACTTTTTCTGCCCTTTCGGATCTCGGGCATCATATGACGGGAGTTTGAGACGCTTTTGATACTTTTCATTTTTTTGAAAAAATCCTGACCCGTGGGTCACAGTTTTTGCCTTCTTTTTCTCTCCTGAGCTGCACTCAGGTTTCTGCAGCTTGTTCAGAATCTAGAGCAGGGAAACAGGTTCCGCAAACTTTTTCTGCCTTTTCGGATCTCGGGCATCATATGACGGGAGTTTGAGACGCTTTTGATACTTTTCATATTTTTGAAAGAATCCTGACCCGCGGGTCACACTTTTTTCCTGCTTTTTCTCTCCTGAGATGCACTCAGGTTTCTGCAGCTTGTTCAGAATCTAGAGCAGGGAAACAGGTTCCGCAAACTTTTTCTGCCCTTTCGGATCTCGGGCATCATATGACTCGAGTTTGAGACGCTTTGGATACTTTTCATTTTTTTGAAAAAATCCTGACCCGCGGGTCACACTTTTTTCCTGCTTTTTCTCTCCTGAGATGCACTCAGGTTTCTGCAGCTTGTTCAGAATCTAGAGCAGGGAAACAGGTTCCGCAAACTTTTTCTGCCCTTTCGGATCTCGGGCATCATATGACACAAGTTTGAGACACTTTGGATACTTCTCATTTTTTTGAAAAAATACTGACCCGCGGGTCACACTTTTTGCGTTCTTTTTCTCTCCTGAGCTGCACTCAGGTTTCTGCAGCTTGTTCAGAATCTAGAGCAGGAAAACAGGTTCCACAAACTTTTTCTGCCCTTTCGGATCTCAGGCATCATATAACGCGAGTTTGAGACGCTTGGAAACTTTTCATTTTTTTGAAAAAATCCTGACCCCGCGGGTCACACTTTTTGCCTTCTTTTTCTCTCCTGAGCAGCACTCAGGTTTCTTGTAGCTTGTTCAAAATCTAGAGCAGGGAAACAGGTTCCGCAAACTTTTTCTGCCCTTTTGGATGTCGGGCATCATATGATGCTAGTTTCAGACGCTTTGGATACTTTTGATTTTTTTGAAAAAATCCTGACCCGCGGGTCACACTTTTTTCCTGCTTTTTCTCTCCTGAGATGCACTCAGGTTTCTGCAGCTTGTTCAGAATCTAGAGCAGGGAAACAGGTTCAGCAAACTTTTTCTGCCCTTTCGGATCTCGGGCATCATATGACTCGAGTTTGAGACGCTTTGGATACTTTTCATTTTTTTGAAATAATCCTGACCCACGGGTCACACTTTTTGCCTTTTTTTCTCTCCTGAGCTGCACTCAGGTTTCTGCAGCTTCTTCAGAATCTAGAGCAGGGAAACAGGTTCCGCAAACTTTTTCTGCCCTTTCGGATCTCGGGCATCATATGACACAAGTTTGAGACACTTTGGATACTTCTCATTTTTTTGAAAAAATACTGACCCGCGGGTCACACTTTTTGCGTTCTTTTTCTCTCCTGAGCTGCACTCAGGTTTCTGCAGCTTGTTCAGAATCTAGAGCAGGGAAACAGGTTCCGCAAACTTTTTCTGCCCTTTCGGATCTCAGGCATCATATGACTCGAGTTTGAGACGCTTTGGATACTTTTCATTTTTTTGAAAAAATCCTGACCCGCGGGTCACACTTTTTTCCTGCTTTTTCTCTCCTGAGCTGCACTCAGGTTTCTGCAGCTTGTTCAGAATCTAGAGCAGGTAAACAGGTTCCGCAAACTTTTTCAGCCCTTTCGGATCTCGGGCATCATATGACACGAGTTTGAGACACTTTGGATACTTTTCATTTTTTTGAAAAAATCCTGACCCCGCGGGTCACACTTTTTGCCTTTTTTTCTCTCCTGAGGTGCACTCAGGTTTCTGCAGCTTGTTCAGAATCTAGAGCAGGGAAACAGGTTCCGCAAACTTTTTCTGCCCTTTCGGATCTCGGGCATCATATGACACGAGTTTGAGATACTTTGGATACTTTTCATTTTTTTGAAAAAATCCTGACCCGCGGGTCACACTTTTTGACTTCTTTTTCTCTCCTTTGCTGCACTCAGGTTTCTGCAGCTTGTTCAGAATCTAGAGCAGGGAAACAGGTTCCGCAAACTTTTTCTGCCCTTTCGGATCTCGGGCATCATATGACATGAGTTTGAGACACTTTGGATACTTTTCATTTTTTTGAAAAAATCCTGACCCGTGGGTCACACTTTTTGCCTTCTTTTTCTCTCCTGAGCTGCACTCAGGTTTCTGCAGCTTGTTCAGAATCTAGAGCAGGGAAACAGGTTCCGCAAACTTTTTCTGCCTTTTCGGATCTCGGGCATCATATGACGGGAGTTTGAGACGCTTTGGATACTTTTCAAATTCTTGAAAGAATCCTGACCCGCGGGTCACACTTTTTTCCTGCTTTTTCTCTCCTGAGATGCACTCAGGTTTCTGCAGCTTGTTCAGAATCTAGAGCAGGGAAACAGGTTCAGCAAACTTTTTCTGCCCTTTCGGATCTCGGGCATCATATGACTCGAGTTTGAGACGCTTTGGATACTTTTCATTTTTTTGAAAAAATCCTGACCCGCGGGTCACACTTTTTGCCTTTTTTTCTCTCCTGAGCTGCACTCAGGTTTCTGCAGCTTGTTCAGAATCTAGAGCAGGGAAACAGGTTCCGCAAACTTTTTCTGCCCTTTCGGATCTCGGGCATCATATGACACAAGTTTGAGACACTTTGGATACTTCTCATTTTTTTGAAAAAATCCTGACCCGCGGGTCACACTTTTTGCGTTCTTTTTCTCTCCTGAGCTGCACTCAGGTTTCTGCAGCTTGTTCAGAATCTAGAGCAGGGAAACAGGTTCCGCAAACTTTTTCTGCCCTTTCGGATCTCGGGCATCATATGACATGAGTTTGAGACACTTTGGATACTTTTCATTTTTTTGAAAAAATCCTGACCCGCGGGTCACAGTTTTTGCCTTCTTTTTCTCTCCTGAGCTGCACTCAGGTTTCTGCAGCTTGTTCAGAATCTAGAGCAGGGAAACAGGTTCCGCAAACTTTTTCTGCCTTTTCGGATCTCGGGCATCATATGACGGGAGTTTGAGACGCTTTTGATACTTTTCATATTTTTGAAAGAATCCTGACCCGCGGGTCACACTTTTTTCCTGCTTTTTCTCTCCTGAGATGCACTCAGGTTTCTGCAGCTTGTTCAGAATCTAGAGCAGGGAAACAGGTTCAGCAAACTTTTTCTGCCCTTTCGGATCTCGGGCATCATATGACTCGAGTTTGAGACACTTTGGATACTTCTCATTTTTTTGAAAAAATACTGACCCGCGGGTCACACTTTTTGCGTTCTTTTTCTCTCCTGAGCTTCACTCAGGTTTCTGCAGCTTGTTCAGAATCTAGAGCAGGGAAACAGGTTCCGCAAACTTTTTCTGCCCTTTCGGATCTCAGGCATCATATGACTCGAGTTTGAGACGCTTTGGATACTTTTGATTTTTTTGAAAAAATCCTGACCCGCGGGTCACACTTTTTTCCTGCTTTTTCTCTCCTGAGCTGCACTCAGGTTTCTGCAGCTTGTTCAGAATCTAGAGCAGGTAAACAGGTTCCGCAAACTTTTTCAGCCCTTTCGGATCTCGGGCATCATATGACACGAGTTTGAGACACTTTGGATACTTTTCATTTTTTTGAAAAAATCCTGACCCCGCGGGTCACACTTTTTGCCTTTTTTTCTCTCCTGAGGTGCACTCAGGTTTCTGCAGCTTGTTCAGAATCTAGAGCAGGGAAACAGGTTCCGCAAACTTTTTCTGCCCTTTCGGATCTCGGGCATCATATGACACGAGTTTGAGACGCTCGGAAACTTTTCATTTTTTTGAAAAAATCCTGACCCGCGGGTCACACTTTTTGCCTTCTTTTTCTCTCCTGAGCTGCACTCAGGTTTCTGCAGCTTGTTCAGAATCTAGAGCAGGGAAACAGGTTCCGCAAACTTTTTCTGCCCTTTCGGATCTCGGGCATCATATGACATGAGTTTGAGACACTTTGGATACTTTTCATTTTTTTGAAAAAATCCTGACCCGCGGGTCACAGTTTTTGCCTTCTTTTTCTCTCCTGAGCTGCACTCAGGTTTCTGCAGCTTGTTCAGAATCTAGAGCAGGGAAACAGGTTCCGCAAACTTTTTCTGCCTTTTCGGATCTCGGGCATCATATGACGGGAGTTTGAGACGCTTTTGATACTTTTCATATTTTTGAAAGAATCCTGACCCGCGGGTCACACTTTTTTCCTGCTTTTTCTCTCCTGAGATGCACTCAGGTTTCTGCAGCTTGTTCAGAATCTAGAGCAGGGAAACAGGTTCAGCAAACTTTTTCTGCCCTTTCGGATCTCGGGCATCATATGACTCGAGTTTGAGACACTTTGGATACTTCTCATTTTTTTGAAAAAATACTGACCCGCGGGTCACACTTTTTGCGTTCTTTTTCTCTCCTGAGCTTCACTCAGGTTTCTGCAGCTTGTTCAGAATCTAGAGCAGGGAAACAGGTTCCGCAAACTTTTTCTGCCCTTTCGGATCTCAGGCATCATATGACTCGAGTTTGAGACGCTTTGGATACTTTTGATTTTTTTGAAAAAATCCTGACCCGCGGGTCACACTTTTTTCCTGCTTTTTCTCTCCTGAGCTGCACTCAGGTTTCTGCAGCTTGTTCAGAATCTAGAGCAGGTAAACAGGTTCCGCAAACTTTTTCAGCCCTTTCGGATCTCGGGCATCATATGACACGAGTTTGAGACACTTTGGATACTTTTCATTTTTTTGAAAAAATCCTGACCCCGCGGGTCACACTTTTTGCCTTTTTTTCTCTCCTGAGGTGCACTCAGGTTTCTGCAGCTTGTTCAGAATCTAGAGCAGGGAAACAGGTTCCGCAAACTTTTTCTGCCCTTTCGGATCTCGGGCATCATATGACACGAGTTTGAGACGCTCGGAAACTTTTCATTTTTTTGAAAAAATCCTGACCCGCGGGTCACACTTTTTGCCTTCTTTTTCTCTCCTGAGCAGCACTCAGGTTTCTTGTAGCTTGTTCAAAATCTAGAGCAGGGAAACAGGTTCCGCAAACTTTTTCTGCCCTTTTGGATCTCGGGCATCATATGATTCTAGTTTCAGACGCTTTGGATACTTTTGATTTTTTTGAAAAAATCCTGACCCGCGGGTCACGGTTTTTGCCTTCTTTTTCTCTCCTGAGCTGCACTCAGGTTTCTGCACCTTGTTCAGAATCTAGAGCAGGGAAACAGGTTCCGCAAACTTTTTCTGCCCTTTCGGATCTCGGGCATCATATCATGCGAGTTTGAGACGCTTTGGATACTTTTGATTTTTTTGAAAAAATCCTGACCCGCGGGTCACAGTTTTTGCCTTCTTTTTCTCTCCTGAGCTGCACTCAGGTTTCTGCAGCTTGTTCAGAATCTAGAGCAGGGAAACAGGTTCCGCAAACTTTTTCTGCCCTTTCGGATCTCGGGCATCATATGACGCGAGTTTGAGACGCTTTGGATACTTTTCATTTTTTTGAAAACATCCTGACCCGCGGGTCACACTTTTTGCCTGCTTTTTCTCTCCTGAGCTGCACTCAGGTTTCTGCAGCTTGTTCAGAATCTAGAGCAGGGAAACAGGTTCCGCAAACTTTTTCTGCCCTTTCGGATCTCGGGCATCATATGATGCGAGTTTGAGACGCTTTGGATACTTTTCATTTTTTTGAAAAAATCCTGACCCGCGGGTCACACTTTTTGCCTTCTTTTTCTCTCCTGAGCTGCACTCAGATTTCTGCAGCTTGTTCAGAATCTAGAGCAGGGAAACAGGTTCCGCAAACTTTTTCTGCTCTTTCGGATCTCGGGCATCATATGACATGAGTTTGAGACGTTTGGATACTTTTCCTTTTTTTGAAAAAATACTGACCCGCGGGTCACACTTTTTGCGTTCTTTTTCTCTCCTGAGCTGCACTCAGGTTTCTGCAGTTTGTTCAGAATCTAGAGCAGGGAAACAGGTTCCGCAAACTTTTTCTGCTCTTTCGGATCTCGGGCATCATATGACATGAGTTTGAGATGTTTGGATACTTTTCCTTTTTTTGAAAAAATCCTGACCCGCGGGTCACACTTTTTGACTTCTTTTTCTCTCCTGAGCTGCACTCAGGTTTCTGCAGCTTGTTCAGAATCTAGAGCAGGGAAACAGGTTCCGCAAACTTTTTCTGCCCTTTCGGATCTCGGGCATCATATGACTCGAGTTTGAGACGCTTTGGATACTTTTGATTTTTTTGAAAACATCCTGACCCGCGGGTCACACTTTTTGCCTGCTTTTTCTCTCCTGAGCTGCACTCAGGTTTCTGCAGCTTCTTCAGAATCTAGAGCAGGGAAACAGGTTCCGCAAACTTTTTCTGCCCTTTCGGATCTCGGGCATCATATGACGGGAGTTTGAGACGCTTTTGATACTTTTCATTTTTTTGAAAAAATCCTGACCCGCGGGTCACAGTTTTTGCCTTCTTTTTCTCTCCTGAGCTGCACTCAGGTTTCTGCAGCTTGTTCAGAATCTAGAGCAGGGAAACAGGTTCCGCAAACTTTTTCTGCCTTTTCGGATCTCGGGCATCATATGACGGGAGTTTGAGACGCTTTTGATACTTTTCATATTTTTGAAAGAATCCTGACCCGCGGGTCACACTTTTTTCCTGCTTTTTCTCTCCTGAGATGCACTCAGGTTTCTGCAGCTTGTTCAGAATCTAGAGCAGGGAAACAGGTTCCGCAAACTTTTTCTGCCCTTTCGGATCTCGGGCATCATATGACTCGAGTTTGAGACGCTTTGGATACTTTTCATTTTTTTGAAAAAATCCTGACCCGCGGGTCACACTTTTTGCCTTTTTTTCTCTCCTGAGCTGCACTCAGGTTTCTGCAGCTTGTTCAGAATCTAGAGCAGGGAAACAGGTTCCGCAAACTTTTTCTGCCCTTTCGGATCTCGGGCATCATATGACACAAGTTTGAGACACTTTGGATACTTCTCATTTTTTTGAAAAAATACTGACCCGCGGGTCACACTTTTTGCGTTCTTTTTCTCTCCTGAGCTGCACTCAGGTTTCTGCAGCTTGTTCAGAATCTAGAGCAGGAAAATAGGTTCCACGAACTTTTTCTGCCCTTTCGGATCTCAGGCATCATATAACGCGAGTTTGAGACGCTTGGAAACTTTTCATTTTTTTGAAAAAATCCTGACCCCGCGGGTCACACTTTTTGCCTTCTTTTTCTCTCCTGAGCAGCACTCAGGTTTCTTGTAGCTTGTTCAAAATCTAGAGCAGGGAAACAGGTTCCGCAAACTTTTTCTGCCCTTTTGGATGTCGGGCATCATATGATGCTAGTTTCAGACGCTTTGGATACTTTTGATTTTTTTGAAAAAATCCTGACCCGCGGGTCACACTTTTTGCCTGCTTTTTCTCTCCTGAGCTGCACTCAGGTTTCTGCAGCTTCTTCAGAATCTAGAGCAGGGAAACAGGTTCCGCAAACTTTTTCTGCCCTTTCGGATCTCGGGCATCATATGACGGGAGTTTGAGACGCTTTGGATACTTTTCATATTTTTGAAAGAATCCTGACCCGCGGGTCACACTTTTTTCCTGCTTTTTCTCTCCTGAGATGCACTCAGGTTTCTGCAGCTTGTTCAGAATCTAGAGCAGGGAAACAGGTTCAGCAAACTTTTTCTGCCCTTTCGGATCTCGGGCATCATATGACTCGAGTTTGAGACGCTTTGGATACTTTTCATTTTTTTGAAAAAATCCTGACCCGCGGGTCACACTTTTTGCCTTTTTTTCTCTCCTGAGCTGCACTCAGGTTTCTGCAGCTTGTTCAGAATCTAGAGCAGGGAAACAGGTTCCGCAAACTTTTTCTGCCCTTTCGGATCTCGGGCATCATATGACACAAGTTTGAGACACTTTGGATACTTCTCATTTTTTTGAAAAAATCCTGACCCGCGGGTCACACTTTTTGCGTTCTTTTTCTCTCCTGAGCTGCACTCAGGTTTCTGCAGCTTGTTCAGAATCTAGAGCAGGGAAACAGGTTCCGCAAACTTTTTCTGCCCTTTCGGATCTCGGGCATCATATGACATGAGTTTGAGACGTTTGGATACTTTTCCTTTTTTTGAAAAAATCCTGACCCGCTGGTCACACTTTTTGACTTCTTTTTCTCTCCTGACCTGCACTCAGGTTTCTGCAGCTTGTTCAGAATCTAGAGCAGGGAAACAGGTTCCGCAAACTTTTTCTGCCCTTTCGGATCTCAGGCATCATATGACTCGAGTTTGAGACGCTTTGGATACTTTTCATTTTTTTGAAAAAATCCTGACCCGCGGGTCACACATTTTTCCTGCTTTTTCTCTCCTGAGCTGCACTCAGGTTTCTGCAGCTTGTTCAGAATCTAGAGCAGGTAAACAGGTTCCGCAAACTTTTTCTGCCCTTTCGGATCTCGGGCATCATATGACTTGAGTTTGAGACGCTTTGGATACTTTTCATTTTTTTGAAAAAATCCTGACCCGCGGGTCACACTTTTTGCCTTTTTTTCTCTCCTGAGCTGCACTCAGGTTTCTGCAGCTTGTTCAGAATCTAGAGCAGGGAAACAGGTTCCGCAAACTTTTTCTGCCCTTTCGGATCTCGGGCATCATATGACACAAGTTTGAGACACTTTGGATACTTCTCATTTTTTTGAAAAAATACTGACCCGCGGGTCACACTTTTTGCGTTCTTTTTCTCTCCTGAGCTGCACTCAGGTTTCTGCAGCTTGTTCAGAATCTAGAGCAGGGAAACAGGTTCCGCAAACTTTTTCTGCCCTTTCGGATCTCGGGCATCATATGACATGAGTTTGAGACGTTTGGATACTTTTCCTTTTTTTGAAAAAATCCTGACCCGCTGGTCACACTTTTTGACTTCTTTTTCTCTCCTGACCTGCACTCAGGTTTCTGCAGCTTGTTCAGAATCTAGAGCAGGGAAACAGGTTCCGCAAACTTTTTCTGCCCTTTCGGATCTCAGGCATCATATGACTCGAGTTTGAGACGCTTTGGATACTTTTCATTTTTTTGAAAAAATCCTGACCCGCGGGTCACACATTTTTCCTGCTTTTTCTCTCCTGAGCTGCACTCAGGTTTCTGCAGCTTGTTCAGAATCTAGAGCAGGTAAACAGGTTCCGCAAACTTTTTCTGCCCTTTCGGATCTCGGGCATCATATGACTTGAGTTTGAGACGCTTTGGATACTTTTCATTTTTTTGAAAAAATCCTGACCCGCGGGTCACACTTTTTGCCTTTTTTTCTCTCCTGAGCTGCACTCAGGTTTCTGCAGCTTGTTCAGAATCTAGAGCAGGGAAACAGGTTCCGCAAACTTTTTCTGCCCTTTCGGATCTCGGGCATCATATGACACAAGTTTGAGACACTTTGGATACTTCTCATTTTTTTGAAAAAATACTGACCCGCGGGTCACACTTTTTGCGTTCTTTTTCTCTCCTGAGCTGCACTCAGGTTTCTGCAGCTTGTTCAGAATCTAGAGCAGGGAAACAGGTTCCGCAAACTTTTTCTGCCCTTTCGGATCTCGGGCATCATATGACATGAGTTTGAGACGTTTGGATACTTTTCCTTTTTTTGAAAAAATCCTGACCCGCTGGTCACACTTTTTGACTTCTTTTTCTCTCCTGACCTGCACTCAGGTTTCTGCAGCTTGTTCAGAATCTAGAGCAGGGAAACAGGTTCCGCAAACTTTTTCTGCCCTTTCGGATCTCAGGCATCATATGACTCGAGTTTGAGACGCTTTGGATACTTTTCATTTTTTTGAAAAAATCCTGACCCGCGGGTCACACTTTTTTCCTGCTTTTTCTCTCCTGAGCTGCACTCAGGTTTCTGCAGCTTGTTCAGAATCTAGAGCAGGTAAACAGGTTCCGCAAACTTTTTCAGCCCTTTCGGATCTCGGGCATCATATGACATGAGTTTGAGACGCTTTGGATACTTTTCATTTTTTTGAAAAAATCGTGACCCCGCGGGTCACACTTTTTGCCTTTTTTTCTCTCCTGAGGTGCACTCAGGTTTCTGCAGCTTGTTCAGAATCTAGAGCAGGGAAACAGGTTCCGCAAACTTTTTCTGCCCTTTCGGATCTCGGGCATCATATGAAACGAGTTTGAGACACTTTGGATACTTTTCATTTTTTTGAAAAAATCCTGACCCGCGGGTCACACTTTTTGACTTCTTTTTCTCTCCTTTGCTGCACTCAGGTTTCTGCAGCTTGTTCAGAATCTAGAGCAGGGAAACAGGTTCCGCAAACTTTTTCTGCCCTTTCGGATCTCGGGCATCATATGACACGAGTTTGAGACACTTTGGATACTTCTCATTTTTTTGAAAAAATACTGACCCGCGGGTCACACTTTTTTCCTGCTTTTTCTCTCCTGAGCTGCACTCAGGTTTCTGCAGCTTGTTCAGAATCTAGAGCAGGTAAACAGGTTCCGCAAACTTTTTCTGCCCATTCGGATCTCGGGCATCATATGACACGAGTTTGAGACGCTTTGGATACTTTTCATTTTTTTGAAAAAATCCTGACCCGCGGGTCACACTTTTTGCCTTTTTTTCTCTCCTGAGGTGCACTCAGGTTTCTGCAGCTTGTTCAGAATCTAGAGCAGGGAAACAGGTTCCGCAAACTTTTTCTGCCCTTTCGGATCTCGGGCATCATATGACACGAGTTTGAGACACTTTGGATACTTTTCATTTTTTTGAAAAAATCCTGACCCGCGGGTCACACTTTTGGCGTTCTATTTCTCTCCTGAGCTGCACTCAGGTTTCTGCAGCTTGGTCAGAATCTAGAGCAGGGAAACAGGTTCCGCAAACTTTTTCTGTCCTTTCGGATCTCGGGCATCATATGATATGAGTTTGAGACATTTGGATACTTTTCCTTTTTTTGAAAAAATCCTGACCCGCGGGTCACACTTTTTGACTTCTTTTTCTCTCCTTTGCTGCACTCAGGTTTCTGCAGCTTGTTCAGAATCTAGAGCAGGGAAACAGGTTCCGCAAACTTTTTCTGCCCTTTCGGATCTCGGGCATTATATGACTCGAGTTTGAGACGCTTTGGATACTTTTCATTTTTTTGAAAAAATCCTGACCCGCGGGTCACACTTTTTGCCTGCTTTTTCTCTCCTGAGCTGCACTCAGGTTTCTGCAGCTTGTTCAGAATCTAGAGCAGGGAAACAGGTTCCGCAAACTTTTTCTGCCCTTTCGGATCTCAGGCATCATATAACGCGAGTTTGAGGCGCTTGGAAACTTTTCATTTTTTTGAAAAAATCCTGACCCGCGGGTCACACTTTTTGCCTTCTTTTTCTCTCCTGAGCAGCACTCAGGTTTCTTGTAGCTTGTTCAAAATCTTAAGCAGGGAAACAGGTACCGCAAACTTTTTCTGCCCTTTTGGATCTCGGGCATCATATGATGCTAGTTTCAGACGCTTTGGATACTTTTGATTTTTTTGAAAAAATCCTGACCCGCGGGTCACAGTTTTTGCCTTCTTTTTCTCTCCTGAGCTGCACTCAGGTTTCTGCACCTTGTTCAGAATCTAGAGCAGGGAAACAGGTTTCGCAAAATTTTCTGCCCTTTCGGATCTCGGGCATCATAAGACATGAGTTTCAGACGTTTGGATACTTTTCCTTTTTTTGAAAAAATACTGACCCACGGGTCACACTTTTTGACTTCTTTTTCTCTCCTGAGCTGCACTCAGGTTTCTGCAGCTTGTTCAGAATCTAGAGCAGGGAAACAGGTTCCGCAAACTTTTTCTGCCCTTTCAGATCTCGGGCATCATATGACTCGAGTTTGAGACGCTTTGGATACTTTTCATTTTTTTGAAAAAATCCTGACCCGCGGGTCACACTTTTTTCCTGCTTTTTCTCTCCTGAGCTGCACTCAGGTTTCTGCAGCTTGTTCAGAATCTAGAGCAGGGAAAGAGGTTCCGCAAACTTTTTCAGCCCTTTCGGATCTCGGGCATCATATGACACGAGTTTGAGACCCATTGGATACTTTTCATTTTTTTGAAAAAATCCTGACCCGCGGGTCACACTTTTTGCCTGCTTTTTCTCTCCTGAGCTGCACTCAGGTTTCTGCAGCTTGTTCAGAATCTAGAGCAGGGAAACAGGTTCCGCAAACTTTTTCTGCCCTTTCGGATCTCGGGCATCATATAACGCGAGTTTGAGATGCTTGGAAACTTTTCATTTTTTTGAAAAAATCCTGACCCGCGGGTCACACTTTTTGCCTTCTTTTTCTCTCCTGAGCAGCACTCAGGTTTCTTGTAGCTTGTTCAAAATCTTAAGCAGGGAAACAGGTACCGCAAACTTTTCTGCCCTTTTGGATCTCGGGCATCATATGATGCTAGTTTCAGACGCTTTGGATACTTTTGATTTTTTTGAAAAAATCCTGACCCGCGGGTCACAGTTTTTGCCTTCTTTTTCTCTCCTGAGCTGCACTCAGGTTTCTGCACCTTGTTCAGAATCTAGAGCAGGGAAACAGGTTCCGCAAACATTTCTGCCCTTTCGGATCTCGGGCATCATAAGACATGAGTTTGAGACGTTTGGATACTTTTCCTTTTTTTGAAAAAATACTGACCCACGGGTCACACTTTTTGACTTCTTTTTCTCTCCTGAGCTGCACTCAGGTTTCTGCAGCTTGTTCAGAATCTAGAGCAGGGAAACAGGTTCCGCAAACTTTTTCTGCCCTTTCGGATCTCGGGCATCATATGACTCGAGTTTGAGACACTTTGGATACTTTTCATTTTTTTGAAAAAATCCTGACCCGCGGGTCACACTTATTTCCTGCTTTTTCTCTCCTGAGCTGCACACATGTTTCTGCAGCTTGTTCAGAATCTAGAGCAGGTAAACAGGTTCCGCAAACTTTTTCTGCCCTTTCGGATCTCGGGCATCATATGACACGAGTTTGAGACGCTTTGGATACTTTTCATTTTTTTGAAAAAATCCTGACCCGCGGGTCACAGTTTTTGCCTTCTTTTTCTCTCCTGAGCTGCACTCAGGTTTCTGCACCTTGTTCAGAATCTAGAGCAGGGAAACAGGTTCCGCAAACTTTTTCTGCCCTTTCGGATCTCGGGCATCATATCATGCGAGTTTGAGACACTTTGGATACTTTTGATTTTTTTGAAAAAATCCTGACCCGCGGGTCACAGTTTTTGCCTTCTTTTTCTCTCCTGAGCTGCACTCAGGTTTCTGCAGCTTGTTCAGAATCTAGAGCAGGGAAACAGGTTCCGCAAACTTTTTCTGCCCTTTCGGATCTCGGGCATCATATGACGCGAGTTTGAGACGCTTTGGATACTTTTCATTTTTTTGAAAACATCCTGACCCGCGGGTCACACTTTTTTCCTGCTTTTTCTCTCCTGAGCTGCACTCAGGTTTCTGCAGCTTGTTCAGAATCTAGAGCAGGGAAACAGGTTCCGCAAACTTTTTCTGCCCTTTCGGATCTCGGGCATCATATGATGCGAGTTTGAGACGCTTTGGATACTTTTGATTTTTTTGAAAAAATCCTGACCCGCGGGTCACACTTTTTGCCTTCTTTTTCTCTCCTGAGCTGCACTCAGGTTTCTGCAGCTTGTTCAGAATCTAGAGCAGGGAAACAGGTTCCGCAAACTTTTTCTGCCCTTTCGGATCTCGGGCATCATATGACATGAGTTTGAGACGTTTGGATACTTTTCCTTTTTTTGAAAAAATACTGACCCGCGGGTCACACTTTTTGCGTTCTTTTTCTCTCCTGAGCTGCACTCAGGTTTCTGCAGTTTGTTCAGAATCTAGAGCAGGGAAACAGGTTCCGCAAACTTTTTCTGCCCTTTCGGATCTCGGGCATCATATGACATGAGTTTGAGACGTTTGGATACTTTTCCTTTTTTTGAAAAAATCCTGACCCGCGGGTCACACTTTTTGACTTCTTTTTCTCTCCTGAGCTGCACTCACATTTCTGCAGCTTTTTCAGAATCTAGAGCAGGGAAACAGGTTCCGCAAACTTTTTCTGCCCTTTCGGATCTTGGGCATCATATGACTCGAGTTTGAGACGCTTTGGATACTTTTCATTTTTTTGAAAAAATCCTGACCCGTGGGTCACACTTTTTGACTTCTTTTTCTCTCCTGAGCTGCACTCAGGTTTCTGCAGCTTGTTCAGAATCTAGAGCAGGGAAACAGGTTCCGCAAACTTTTTCTGCCCTTTCGGATCTCGGGCATCATATGACACGAGTTTGAGACGCTTTGGATACTTTTCATTTTTTGAAAAAATCCTGACCCGCGGGTCACACTTTTTGCCTTCTTTTCTCTCCTGAGGTGCACTCAGGTTTCTGCAGCTTGTTCAGAATCTAGAGCAGGGAAACAGGTTCCGCAAACTTTTTCTGCCCTTTCGGATCTCAGGCATCATATGACACGAGTTTGAGACACTTTGGATACTTTTCATTTTTTTGAAAAAATCCTGACCCGCGGGTCACACTTTTTTCCTGCTTTTTCTCTCCTGAGCTGCACTCAGGTTTCTGCAGCTTGTTCAGAATCTAGAGCAGGGAAACAGGTTCCGCAAACTTTTTCTGCCCTTTCGGATCTTGGGCATCATATGACTCGAGTTTGAGACGCTTTGGATACTTTTCATTTTTTTGAAAAAATCCTGACCCGTGGGTCACACTTTTTGACTTCTTTTTCTCTCCTGAGCTGCACTCAGGTTTCTGCAGCTTGTTCAGAATCTAGAGCAGGGAAACAGGTTCCGCAAACTTTTTCTGCCCTTTCGGATCTCGGGCATCATATGACACGAGTTTGAGACGCTTTGGATACTTTTCATTTTTTGAAAAAATCCTGACCCGCGGGTCACACTTTTTGCCTTCTTTTCTCTCCTGAGGTGCACTCAGGTTTCTGCAGCTTGTTCAGAATCTAGAGCAGGGAAACAGGTTCCGCAAACTTTTTCTGCCCTTTCGGATCTCAGGCATCATATGACACGAGTTTGAGACACTTTGGATACTTTTCATTTTTTTGAAAAAATCCTGACCCGCGGGTCACACTTTTTTCCTGCTTTTTCTCTCCTGAGCTGCACTCAGGTTTCTGCAGCTTGTTCAGAATCTAGAGCAGGGAAACAGGTTCCGCAAACTTTTTCTGCCCTTTCGGATCTCGGGCATCATATGACACGAGTTTGAGACACTTTGGATACTTTTCATTTTTTTGAAAAAATCCTGACCCACGGGTCACACATTTTTCCTGCTTTTTCTCTCCTGAGCTGCACTCAGGTTTCTGCAGCTTGTTCAGAATCTAGAGCAGGTAAACAGGTTCCGCAAACTTTTTCTGCCCTTTCGGATCTCGGGCATCATATGACACGAGTTTGAGACACTTTGGATACTTTTCATTTTTTTGAAAAAATCCTGACCCGCGGTTCACACTTTTTGCCTTTTTTTCTCTCCTGAGGTGCACTCAGGTTTCTGCAGCTTGTTCAGAATCTAGAGCAGGGAAACAGGTTCCGCAAACTTTTTCTGCCCCTTCGGATCTCGGGCATCATATGACACGAGTTTGAGACACTTTGGATACTTTTCATTTTTTTGAAAAAATCCTGACCCGCGGGTCACACTTTTGGCGTTCTATTTCTCTCCTGAGCTGCACTCAGGTTTCTGCAGCTTGTTCAGAATCTAGAGCAGGGAAACAGGTTCCGCAAACTTTTTCTGTCCTTTCGGATCTCGGGCATCATATGATATGAGTTTGAGACGTTTGGATACTTTTCCTTTTTTTGAAAAAATCCTGACCCGCGGGTCACAGTTTTTGCCTTCTTTTTCTCTCCTGAGCTGCACTCAGGTTTCTGCAGCTTGTTCAGAATCTAGAGCAGGGAAACAGGTTCCGCAAACTTTTTCTGCCTTTTCGGATCTCGGGCATCATATGACGGGAGTTTGAGAAGCTTTTGATACTTTTCATATTTTTGAAAGAATCCTGACCCGCGGGTCACACTTTTTTCCTGCTTTTTCTCTCCTGAGATGCACTCAGGTTTCTGCAGCTTGTTCAGAATCTAGAGCAGGGAAACAGGTTCCGCAAACTTTTTCTGCCCTTTCGGATCTCGGGCATCATATGACATGAGTTTGAGACGATTTGGATACTTTTCATTTTTTTGAAAAAATCCTGACCCGCGGGTCACACTTTTTTCCTGCTTTTTCTCTCCTGAGCTGCACTCAGGTTTCTGCAGCTTGTTCAGAATCTAGAGCAGGGAAACAGGTTCCGCAAACTTTTTCTGCCCTTTCGGATCTCGGGCATCATATGACACGAGTTTGAGACACTTTGGATACTTTTCATTTTTTTGAAAAAATCCTGACCCACGGGTCACACATTTTTCCTGCTTTTTCTCTCCTGAGCTGCACTCAGGTTTCTGCAGCTTGTTCAGATTCTAGAGCAGGTAAACAGGTTCCGCAAACTTTTTCTGCCCTTTCGGATCTCGGGCATCATATGACACGAGTTTGAGACGCTTTGGATACTTTTCATTTTTTTGAAAAAATCCTGACCCGCGGTTCACACTTTCTGCCTTTTTTTCTCTCCTGAGGTGCACTCAGGTTTCTGCAGCTTGTTCAGAATCTAGAGCAGGGAAACAGGTTCCGCAAACTTTTTCTGCCCCTTCGGATCTCGGGCATCATATGACACGAGTTTGAGACACATTGGATACTTTTCATTTTTTTGAAAAAATCCTGACCCGCGGGTCACACTTTTGGCGTTCTATTTCTCTCCTGAGCTGCACTCAGGTTTCTGCAGCTTGTTCAGAATCTAGAGCAGGGAAACAGGTTCCGCAAACTTTTTCTGTCCTTTCGGATCTCGGGCATCATATGATATGAGTTTGAGACGTTTGGATACTTTTCCTTTTTTTGAAAAAATCCTGACCCGCGGGTCACAGTTTTTGCCTTCTTTTTCTCTCCTGAGCTGCACTCAGGTTTCTGCAGCTTGTTCAGAATCTAGAGCAGGGAAACAGGTTCCGCAAACTTTTTCTGCCTTTTCGGATCTCGGGCATCATATGACGGGAGTTTGAGAAGCTTTTGATACTTTTCATATTTTTGAAAGAATCCTGACCCGCGGGTCACACTTTTTTCCTGCTTTTTCTCTCCTGAGATGCACTCAGGTTTCTGCAGCTTGTTCAGAATCTAGAGCAGGGAAACAGGTTCTGCAAACTTTTTCTGCCCTTTCGGATCTCGGGCATCATATGACTCGAGTTTAAGACGATTTGGATACTTTTCATTTTTTTGAAAAAATCCTGACCCGCGGGTCACACTTTTTGCCTTTTTTTCTCTCCTGAGGTGCACTCAGGTTTCTGCAGCTTGTTCAGAATCTAGAGCAGGGAAACAGGTTCCGCAAACTTTTTCTGCCCTTTCGGATCTCGGGCATCATATGACATGAGTTTGAGACACTTTGGATACTTTTCATTTTTTTGAAAAAATCCTGACCCGCGGGTCACACTTTTTGCCTTTTTTTCTCTCCTGAGGTGCACTCAGGTTTCTGCAGCTTGTTCAGAATCTAGAGCAGGGAAACAGGTTCCGCAAACTTTTTCTGCCCTTTCGGATCTCGGGCATCATATGACTCGAGTTTGAGACGCTTTGCATACTTTTCATTTTTTTGAAAAAATCCTGACCCGCGGGTCACACTTTTTGCCTTCTTTTTCTCTCCTGAGCTGCACTCAGGTTTCTGCAGCTTGTTCAGAATCTAGAGCAGGGAAACAGGTTCCGCAAACTTTTTCTGCCCTTTCGGATCTTGGGCATCATATGACACGAGTTTGAGACACTTTGGATACTTTTCATTTTTTTGAAAAAATCCTGACCCGCGGGTCACACTTTTGGCGTTCTATTTCTCTCCTGAGCTGCACTCAGGTTTCTGCAGCTTGTTCAGAATCTAGAGCAGGGAAACAGGTTCCGCAAACTTTTTCTGTCCTTTCGGATCTCGGGCATCATATGATATGAGTTTGAGACGTTTGGATACTATTCCTTTTTTTGAAAAAATCCTGACCCGCGGGTCACACTTTTTGCCTGCTTTTTCTCTCCTGAGCTGCACTCAGGTTTCTGCAGCTTGTTCAGAATCTAGAGCAGGGAAACAGGTTCCGCAAACTTTTTCTGCCCTTTCGGATCTCAGGCATCATATAACGCGAGTTTGAGACGCTTGGAAACTTTTCATTTTTTTGAAAAAATCCTGACCCGCGGGTCACAATTTTTGCCTTCTTTTTCTCTCCTGAGCTGCACTCAGGTTTCTGCAGCTTGTTCAGAATCTAGAGCAGGGAAACAGGTTCCGCAAACTTTTTCTGCCCTTTCGGATCTCGGGCATCATATGATGCGAGTTTGAGACGCTTTGGATACTTTTGATTTTTTTGAAAAAATCCTGAGCCGTGGGTCACAGTTTTTCCTTCTTTTTCTCTCCTGAGCTGCACTCAGGTTTCTTGTAGCTTGTTCAAAATCTAGAGCAGGGAAACAGGTTCCGCAAACTTTTTCTGCCCTTTCGGATCTCGGGCATCATATGATGCGAGTTTGAGATGCTTTGGATACTTTTGATTTTTTTGAAAACATCCTGACCCGCGGGTCACACTTTTTGCCTGCTTTTTCTCTCCTGAGCTGCACTCAGGTTTCTGCAGCTTGTTCAGAATCTAGAGCAGGGAAACAGGTTCCGCAAACTTTTTCTGCCCTTTCGGATCTCGGGCATCATAAGATGCGAGTTTGAAACGCTTTGGATACTTTTGATTTTTTTGAAAAAATCCTGACCCGCGAGTCACACTTTTTGCCTTCTTTTTCTCTCCTGAGCTGCACTCAGGTTTCTGCAGCTTGTTCAGAATCTAGAGCAGGGAAACAGGTTCCGCAAACTTTTTCTGCCTTTTCGGATCTCGGGCATCATATGACGGGAGTTTGAGACGCTTTTGATACTTTTCATTGTTTTGAAAGAATCCTGACCCGCGGGTCACACTTTTTTCCTGCTTTTTCTCTCCTGAGATGCACTCAGGTTTCTGCAGCTTGTTCAGAATCTAGAGCAGGGAAACAGGTTCCGCAAACTTTTTCTGCCCTTTCGGATCTCGGGCATCATATCACTCGAGTTTGAGACGCTTTGGATACTTTTCATTTTTTTGAAAAAATCCTGACCCGCGGGTCACACTTTTTGACTTCTTTTTCTCTCCTTTGCTGCACTCAGGTTTCTGCAGCTTGTTCAGAATCTAGAGCAGGGAAACAGGTTACGCAAACTTTTTCTGCCCTTTCGGATCTCGGGCATCATATGACTCGAGTTTGAGACGCTTTGCATACTTTTCATTTTTTTGAAAAAATCCTGACCCGCGGGTCACACTTTTTTCCTGCTTTTTCTCTCCTGAGCTGCACTCAGGTTTCTGCAGCTTGTTCAGAATCTAGAGCAGGGAAAGAGGTTCCGCAAACTTTTTCAGCCCTTTCGGATCTCGGGCATCATATGACACGAGTTTGAGACCCTTTGGATACTTTTCATTTTTTTGAAAAAATCCTGACCCGCGAGTCACACTTTTTGCCTGCTTTTTCTCTCCTGAGCTGCACTCAGGTTTCTGCAGCTTGTTCAGAATCTAGAGCAGGGAAACAGGTTCCACAAACTTTTTCTGCCCTTTCGGATCTCGGGCATCATATGACACGAGTTTGAGACACTTTGGATACTTTTCATTTTTTTGAAAAAATCCTGACCCGCGGGTCACACTTTTTGCGTTCTTTTTCTCTCCTTTGCTGCACTCAGGTTTCTGCAGCTTGTTCAGAATCTAGAGCAGGGAAACAGGTTCCGCAAACTTTTTCTGCCCTTTCGGATCTCAGGCATCATATGATATGAGTTTGAGACGTTTGGATACTTTTCATTTTTTTGAAAAAATCCTGACCCGCGGGTCACACTTTTTGACTTCTTTTTCTCTCCTTTGCTGCACTCAGGTTTCTGCAGCTTGTTCAGAATCTAGAGCAGGGAAACAGGTTCCGCAAACTTTTTCTGCCCTTTCGGATCTCGGGCATCATATGACTCAAGTTTGAGACGCTTTGCATACTTTTCATTTTTTTGAAAAAATCCTGACCCGCGGGTCACACTTTTTGCCTTCTTTTTCTCTCCTGAGCTGCACTCAGGTTTCTGCAGCTTGTTCAGAATCTAGAGCAGGGAAACAGGTTCCGCAAACTTTTTCTGCCCTTTCGGATCTTGGGCATCATATGACACGAGTTTGAGACACTTTGGATACTTTTCATTTTTTTGAAAAAATCCTGACCCGCGGGTCACACTTTTGGCGTTCTATTTCTCTCCTGAGCTGCACTCAGGTTTCTGCAGCTTGTTCAGAATCTAGAGCAGGGAAACAGGTTCCGCAAACTTTTTCTGTCCTTTCGGATCTCGGGCATCATATGATATGAGTTTGAGACGTTTGGATACTATTACTTTTTTTGAAAAAATCCTGACCCGCGGGTCACACTTTTTGACTTCTTTTTCTCTCCTTTGCTGCACTCAGGTTTCTGCAGCTTGTTCAGAATCTAGAGCAGGGAAACAGGTTCCGCAAACTTTTTCTGCCCTTTCGGATCTCGGGCATTATATGACTCGAGTTTGAGACGCTTTGGATACTTTTCATTTTTTTGAAAAAATCCTGACCCGCGGGTCACACTTTTTGCCTGCTTTTTCTCTCCTGAGCTGCACTCAGGTTTCTGCAGCTTGTTCAGAATCTAGAGCAGGGAAACAGGTTCCGCAAACTTTTTCTGCCCTTTCGGATCTCAGGCATCATATAACGCGAGTTTGAGACGCTTGGAAACTTTTCATTTTTTTGAAAAAATCCTGACCCGCGGGTCACAATTTTTGCCTTCTTTTTCTCTCCTGAGCTGCACTCAGGTTTCTGCAGCTTGTTCAGAATCTAGAGCAGGGAAACAGGTTCCGCAAACTTTTTCTGCCCTTTCGGATCTCGGGCATCATATGATGCGAGTTTGAGACGCTTTGGATACTTTTGATTTTTTTGAAAAAATCCTGACCCGCGGGTCACAGTTTTTGCCTTCTTTTTCTCTCCTGAGCTGCACTCAGGTTTCTTGTAGCTTGTTCAAAATCTAGAGCAGGGAAACAGGTTCCGCAAACTTTTTCTGCCCTTTCGGATCTCGGGCATCATATGATGCGAGTTTGAGATGCTTTGGATACTTTTGATTTTTTTGAAAACATCCTGACCCGCGGGTCACACTTTTTGCCTGCTTTTTCTCTCCTGAGCTGCACTCAGGTTTCTGCAGCTTGTTCAGAATCTAGAGCAGGGAAACAGGTTCCGCAAACTTTTTCTGCCCTTTCGGATCTCGGGCATCATAAGATGCGAGTTTGAAACGCTTTGGATACTTTTGATTTTTTTGAAAAAATCCTGACCCGCGAGTCACACTTTTTGCCTTCTTTTTCTCTCCTGAGCTGCACTCAGGTTTCTGCAGCTTGTTCAGAATCTAGAGCAGGGAAACAGGTTCCGCAAACTTTTTCTGCCTTTTCGGATCTCGGGCATCATATGACGGGAGTTTGAGACGCTTTTGATACTTTTCATTGTTTTGAAAGAATCCTGACCCGCGGGTCACACTTTTTTCCTGCTTTTTCTCTCCTGAGATGCACTCAGGTTTCTGCAGCTTGTTCAGAATCTAGAGCAGGGAAACAGGTTCCGCAAACTTTTTCTGCCCTTTCGGATCTCGGGCATCATATCACTCGAGTTTGAGACGCTTTGGATACTTTTCATTTTTTTGAAAAAATCCTGACCCGCGGGTCACACTTTTTGACTTCTTTTTCTCTCCTTTGCTGCACTCAGGTTTCTACAGCTTGTTCAGAATCTAGAGCAGGGAAACAGGTTCCGCAAACTTTTTCTGCCCTTTCGGATCTCGGGCATCATATGATGCGAGTTTGAGATGCTTTGGATACTTTTGATTTTTTTGAAAACATCCTGACCCGCAGGTCACACTTTTTGCCTGCTTTTTCTCTCCTGAGCTGCACTCAGGTTTCTGCAGCTTGTTCAGAATCTAGAGCAGGGAAACAGGTTCCGCAAACTTTTTCTGCCCTTTCGGATCTCAGGCATCATATAACGCGAGTTTGAGACGCTTGGAAACTTTTCATTTTTTTGAAAAAATCCTGACCCCGCGGGTCACAATTTTTGCCTTCTTTTTCTCTCCTGAGCAGCACTCAGGTTTCTTGTAGCTTGTTCAAAATCTAGAGCAGGGAAACAGGTTCCGCAAACTTTTTCTGCCCTTTTGGATGTCGGGCATCATATGATACTAGTTTCAGACGCTTTGGATACTTTTGATTTTTTTGAAAAAATCCTGACCCGCGGGTCACAGTTTTTGCCTTCTTTTTCTCTCCTGAGCTGCACTCAGGTTTCTGCAGCTTGTTCAGAATCTAGAGCAGGGAAACAGGTTCCGCAAACTTTTTCTGCCCTTTCGGATCTCGGGCATCATATGATGCGAGTTTGAGACGCTTTGCATACTTTTCATTTTTTTGAAAAAATCCTGACCCGCGGGTCACACTTTTTGCCTGCTTTTTCTCTCCTGAGCTGCACTCAGGTTTCTGCAGCTTCTTCAGAATCTAGAGCAGGGAAACAGGTTCCGCAAACTTTTTCTGCCCTTTCGGATCTCGGGCATCATATGCTGCGAGTTTGAGACGCTTTGGATACTTCTGATTTTTTTGAAAAAATCCTGACCCGCGAGTCACACTTTTTGCCTTCTTTTTCTCTCCTGAGCTGCACTCAGGTTTCTGCAGCTTGTTCAGAATCTAGAGCAGGGAAACAGGTTCCGCAAACTTTTTCTGCCCTTTCGGATCTCGGGCATCATATGACATGAGTTTGAGACACTTTGGATACTTTTCATTTTTTTGAAAAAATCCTGACCCGTGGGTCACAGTTTTTGCCTTCTTTTTCTCTCCTGAGCTGCACTCAGGTTTCTGCAGCTTGTTCAGAATCTAGAGCAGGGAAACAGGTTCCGCAAACTTTTTCTGCCTTTTCGGATCTCGGGCATCACATGACGGGAGTTTGAGACGCTTTTGATACTTTTCATATTTTTGAAAGAATCCTGACCCGCGGGTCACACTTTTTTCCTGCTTTTTCTCTCCTGAGATGCACTCAGGTTTCTGCAGCTTGTTCAGAATCTAGAGCAGGGAAACAGGTTCCGCAAACTTTTTCTGCCCTTTCGGATCTCGGGCATCATATCACTCGAGTTTGAGACGCTTTGGATACTTTTCATTTTTTTGAAAAAATCCTGACCCGCGGGTCACACTTTTTGACTTCTTTTTCTCTCCTTTGCTGCACTCAGGTTTCTGCAGCTTGTTCAGAATCTAGAGCAGGGAAACAGGTTCCGCAAACTTTTTCTGCCCTTTCGGATCTCGGGCATCATATGACTCGAGTTTGAGACGCTTTGCATACTTTTCATTTTTTTGAAAAAATCCTGACCCGCGGGTCACACTTTTTTCCTGCTTTTTCTCTCCTGAGCTGCACTCAGGTTTCTGCAGCTCGTTCAGAATCTAGAGCAGGGAAAGAGGTTCCGCAAACTTTTTCAGCCCTTTCGGATCTCGGGCATCATATGACACGAGTTTGAGACGCTTTGGATACTTTTCATTTTTTTGAAAAAATCCTGACCTGCGGGTCACACTTTTTGCCTTTTTTTCTCTCCTGAGGTGCACTCAGGTTTCTGCAGCTTGTTCAGAATCTAGAGCAGGGAAACAGGTTCCGCAAACTTTTTCTGCCCTTTCGGATGTCGGGCATCATATGATGCTAGTTTCAGACGCTTTGGATACTTTTGATTTTTTTGAAAAAATCCTGACCCGCGGGTCACACTTTTTGCCTTCTTTTTCTCTCCTGAGCTGCACTCAGGTTTCTTGTAGCTTGTTCAAAATCTAGAGCAGGGAAACAGGTTCCGCAAACTTTTTCTGCCCTTTTGGATCTCGGGCATCATATGATGTGAGTTTGAGATGCTTTGGATACTTTTGATTTTTTTGAAAACATCCTGACCCGCAAGTCACACTTTTTGCCTGCTTTTTCTCTCCTGAGCTGCACTCAGGTTTCTGCAGCTTGTTCAGAATCTAGAGCAGGGAAACAGGTTCCGCAAACTTTTTCTGCCCTTTCGGATCTCGGGCATCATATGATGCGAGTTTGAGACGCTTTGGATACTTTCGATTTTTTTGAAAAAATCCTGACCCGTGAGTCACACTTTTTGCCTTCTTTTTCTCTCCTAAGCTGCACTCAGGTTTCTGCAGCTTGTTCAGAATCTAGAGCAGGGAAACAGGTTCCGCAAACTTTTTCTGCCCTTTCGGATCTCGGGCATCATATGACATGAGTTTGAGACACTTTTGATGCTTTTCATTTTTTTGAAAGAATCCTGACCCGCAGGTCACACATTTTTCCTGCTTTTTCTCTCCTGAGATGCACTCAGGTTTCTGCAGCTTGTTCAGAATCTAGAGCAGGGAAACAGGTTCCGCAAACTTTTTCTGCCCTTTCGGATCTCGGGCATCATATGACTCGAGTTTGAGACGCTTTGGATACTTTTCATTTTTTTGAAAAAATCCTGACCCGCGGGTCACACTTCTTTTCTGCTTTTTCTCTCCTGAGCTGCACTCAGGTTTCTGCACCTTGTTCAAAATCTAGAGCAGGGAAACAGGTTCCGCAAACTTTTTCTGCCCTTTCGGATCTCGGGCATCATATGACACGAGTTTGAGACGCTTTGGATACTTTTCATTTTTTTGAAAAAATGCTGACCCGCGGGTCACACTTTTTGCCTTTGTTTCTCTGCTGAGGTGCACTCAGGTTTCTGCAGCTTGTTCAGAATCTAGAGCAGGGAAACAGGTTCCGCAAACTTTTTCTGCCCTTTCGGATCTCGGGCATCATATGATATGAGTTTGAGACGTTTGGATACTTTTCCTTTTTTTGAAAAAATCCTGACCCGCGGGTCACACTTTTTTCCTGCTTTTTCTCTCCTGAGCTGCACTCAGGTTTCTGCAACTTGTTCAGAATCTAGAGCAGGGAAAGAGGTTCCGCAAACTTTTTCAGCCCTTTTGGATCTCGGGCATCATATGACACGAGTTTGAGACCCTTTGGATACTTTTCATTTTTTTGAAAAAATCCTGACCCATGGGTCACACTTTTTGCCTGCTTTTTCTCTCCTGAGCTGCACTCAGGTTTCTGCAGCTTCTTCAGAATCTAGAGCAGGGAAACAGGTTCCGCAAACTTTTTCTGCCCTTTTGGATCTCAGGCATCATATAACGTGAGTTTGAGACGCTTGGAAACTTTTCATTTTTTTGAAAAAATCCTGACCTGCGGGTCACACTTTTTGCCTTCTTTTTCTCTCCTGAGCAGCACTCAGGTTTCTTGTAGCTTGTTCAAAATCTAGAGCAGGGAAACAGGTTCCGCAAACTTTTTCTGCCCTTTTGGATGTCGGGCATCATATGATGCTAGTTTCAGACGCTTTGGATACTTTTGATTTTTTTGAAAAAATCCTGACCCGCGGGTCACACTTTTTGACTTCTTTTTCTCTCCTGAGCTGCACTCAGGTTTCTGCAGCTTGTTCAGAATCTAGAGCAGGGAAACAGGTTCCGCAAACTTTTTCTGCCCTTTTGGATCTCGGGCATCATATGACGCGAGTTTCAGACGCTTTGGATACTTTTGATTTTTTTGAAAAAATCCTGACCCGCGGGTCACAGTTTTTGCCTTCTTTTTCTCTCCTGAGCTGCACTCAGGTTTCTGCAGCTTGTTCAGAATCTAGAGCAGGGAAACAGGTTCCGCAAACTTTTTCAGCCCTTTCGGATCTCGGGCATCATATGACACGAGTTTGAGACCCTTTGGATACTTTTCATTTTTTTGAAAAAATCCTGACCCACGGGTCACACTTTTTGCCTGCTTTTTCTCTCCTGAGCTGCACTCAGGTTTCTGCAGCTTGTTCAGAATCTAGAGCAGGGAAACAGGTTCCGCAAACTTTTTCTGCCCTTTCGGATCTCAGGCATCATATAACGCGAGCTTGAGACGCTTGGAAACTTTTCATTTTTTGAAAAAATTCTGACCCGCGGGTCACACTTTTTCCCTTCTTTTTCTCTCCTGAGCAGCACTCAGGTTTCTTGTAGCTTGTTCAAAATCTAGAGCAGGGAAACAGGATCCGCAAACTTTTTCTGCCCTTTTCGATCTCGGGCATCATATGATGCTAGTTTGAGACGCTTTGGATGCTTTTGATTTTTTTGAAAAAATCCTGACCCGCGGGTCACAGTTTTTGCCTTCTTTTTCTCTCCTGAGCTGCACTCAGGTTTCTGCACCTTGTTCAGAATCTAGAGCAGGGAAACAGGTTCCGCAAACTTTTTCTGCCCTTTCGGATCTCGGGCATCATATGACACGAGTTTGAGACACTTTGGATACTTTTCATTTTTTTGAAAAAATCCTGACCCGCGGGTCACACTTTTTGCGATCTATTTCTCTCCTGAGCTGCACTCAGGTTTCTGCAGCTTGTTCAGAATCTAGAGCAGGGAAACAGGTTCCGCAAACTTTTTCTGCCCTTTCGGATCTCGGGCATCATATGACACGAGTTTGAGACCCTTTGGATACTTTTCATTTTTTTGAAAAAATCCTGACCCGCGAGTCACACTTTTTGCCTGCTTTTTCTCTCCTGAGCTGCACTCAGGTTTCTGCACCTTGTTGAGAATCTAGAGCAGGAAAACAGGTTCCACAAACTTTTTCTGCCCTTTAGGATCTCAGGCATCATATAACGCGAGTTTGAGACGCTTGGAAACTTTTCATTTTTTTGAAAAAATCCTGACCCCGCGGGTCACACTTTTTGCCTTCTTTTTCTCTCCTGAGCAGCACTCAGGTTTCTTGTAGCTTGTTCAAAATCTAGAGCAGGGAAACAGGTTCCGCAAACTTTTTCTGCCCTTTTGGATGTCGGGCATCATATGATGCCAGTTTCAGACGCTTTGGATACTTTTGATTTTTTTGAAAAAATCCTGACCCGCGGGTCACAGTTTTTGCCTTCTTTTTCTCTCCTGAGCTGCACTCAGGTTTCTGCAGCTTGTTCAGAATCTAGAGCAGGGAAACAGGTTCCGCAAACTTTTTCTGCCCTTTCGGATCTCGAGCATCATATGCTGCGAGTTTGAGACGGTTTGGATACTTCTGATTTTTTTAAAAAAATCCTGACCCGCGAGTCACACTTTTTGCCTTCTTTTTCTCTCCTGAGCTGCACTCAGGTTTCTGCAGCTTCTTCAGAATCTAGAGCAGGGAAACAGGTTCCGCAAACTTTTTCTGCCCTTTCGGATCTCGGGCATCATATGACATGAGTTTGAGACACTTTGGATACTTTTCATTTTTTTGAAAAAATCCTGACCCGTGGGTCACAGTTTTTGCCTTCTTTTTCTCTCCTGAGCTGCACTCAGGTTTCTGCAGCTTGTTCAGAATCTAGAGCAGGGAAACAGGTTCCGCAAACTTTTTCTGCCTTTTCGGATCTCGGGCATCATATGACGGGAGTTTGAGACGCTTTTGATACTTTTCATATTTTTGAAAGAATCCTGACCCGCGGGTCACACTTTTTTCCTGCTTTTTCTCTCCTGAGATGCACTCAGGTTTCTGCAGCTTGTTCAGAATCTAGAGCAGGGAAACAGGTTCCGCAAACTTTTTCTGCCCTTTCGGATCTCGGGCATCATATGACTCGAGTTTGAGACGCTTTGCATACTTTTCATTTTTTTGAAAAAATCCTGACCCGCGGGTCACACTTTTTTCCTGCTTTTTCTCTCCTGAGCTGCACTCAGGTTTCTGCAGCTTGTTCAGAATCTAGAGCAGGGAAAGAGGTTCCGCAAACTTTTTCAGCCCTTTCGGATCTCGGGCATCATATGACACGAGTTTGAGACCCTTTGGATACTTTTCATTTTTTTGAAAAAATCCTGACCCGCGAGTCACACTTTTTGCCTGCTTTTTCTCTCCTGAGCTGCACTCAGGTTTCTGCAGCTTGTTCAGAATCTAGAGCAGGAAAACAGGTTCCACAAACTTTTTCTGCCCTTTCGGATCTCAGGCATCATATAACGCGAGTTTGAGACGCTTGGAAACTTTTCATTTTTTTGAAAAAATCCTGACCCCGCGGGTCACACTTTTTGCCTTCTTTTTCTCTCCTGAGCAGCACTCAGGTTTCTTGTAGCTTGTTCAAAATCTAGAGCAGGGAAACAGGTTCCGCAAACTTTTTCTGCCCTTTTGGATGTCGGGCATCATATGATGCTAGTTTCAGACGCTTTGGATACTTTTGATTTTTTTGAAAAAATCCTGACCCGCGGGTCACAGTTTTTGCCTTCTTTTTCTCTCCTGAGCTGCACTCAGGTTTCTGCAGCTTGTTCAGAATCTAGAGCAGGGAAACAGGTTCCGCAAACTTTTTCTGCCCTTTCGGATCTCGGGCATCATATGATGCGAGTTTGAGACGCTTTGGATACTTTTGATTTTTTTGAAAAAATCCTGACCCGCGGGTCACAGTTTTTGCCTGCTTTTTCTCTCCTGAGCTGCACTCAGGTTTCTGCAGCTTCTTCAGAATCTAGAGCAGGGAAACAGGTTCCGCAAACTTTTTCTGCCCTTTTGGATCTCGGGCATCATATGCTGCGAGTTTGAGACGCTTTGGATACTTCTGATTTTTTTGAAAAAATCCTGACCCGTGGGTCACAGTTTTTGCCTTCTTTTTCTCTCCTGAGCTGCACTCAGGTTTCTGCAGCTTGTTCAGAATCTAGAGCAGGGAAACAGGTTCCGCAAACTTTTTCTGCCTTTTTGGATCTCGGGCATCATATGACGGGAGTTTGAGACGCTTTTGATACTTTTCATATTTTTGAAAGAATCCTGACCCGCGGGTCACACTTTTTGCGTTCTTTTTCTCTCCTGAGATGCACTCAGGTTTCTGCAGCTTGTTCAGAATCTAGAGCAGGGAAACAGGTTCCGCAAACTTTTTCTGCCCTTTCGGATCTCGGGCATCATATGACTCGAGTTTGAGACGCTTTGGATACTTTTCATTTTTTTGAAAAAATCCTGACCCGCGGGTCACACTTTTTGGGATCTATTTCTCTCCTGAGCTGCACTCAGGTTTCTGCAGCTTGTTCAGAATCTAGAGCAGGGAAACAGGTTCCGCAAACTTTTTCTGCCCTTTCGGATCTCGGGCATCATATGACATGAGTTTGAGACACTTTGGATACTTTTCATTTTTTTGAAAAAATCCTGACCCGCGGGTCACACTTTTTGCGTTCTATTTCTGTCCTGAGCTGCACTCAGGTTTCTGCAGCTTGTTCAGAATCTAGAGCAGGGAAACAGGTTCCGCAAACTTTTTCTGCCCTTTCGGATCTCGGGCATCATATGACTCGAGTTTGAGACGCTTTGCATACTTTTCATTTTTTTGAAAAAATCCTGACCCGCGGGTCACAGTTTTTGCCTTCTTTTTCTCTCCTGAGCTGCACTCAGGTTTCTGCAGCTTGTTCAGAATCTAGAGCAGGGAAACAGGTTCCGCAAACTTTTTCTGCCCTTTCGGATCTCGGGTATCATGTGATGCGAGTTTGAGACGCTTTGGATACTTTTGATTTTTTTGAAAAAATCCTGACCCGCGGGTCACAGTTTTTGCCTTCTCTTTCTCTCCTGAGCTGCACTCAGGTTTCTTGTAGCTTGTTCAAAATCTAGAGCAGGGAAACAGGTTCCGCAAACTTTTTCTGCCCTTTCGGATCTCGGGCATCATATGATGCGAGTTTGAGACGCTTTGGATACTTTTGATTTTTTTGAAAACATCCTGACCCGCGGGTCACGCTTTTTGCCTTCTTTTTCTCTCCTGAGCTGCACTCAGGTTTCTGCAGCTTGTTCAGAATCTAGAGCAGGGAAACAGGTTCCGCAAACTTTTTCTGCCCTTTCGGAACTCAGGCATCATATGACGCCAGTTTGAGACGCTTTGGATACTTTTCATTTTTTTGAAAAAATCCTGACCCGCGAGTCACACTTTTTGCCTGCTTTTTCTCTCCTGAGCAGCACTCAGGTTTCTGCAGCTTGTTCAGAATCTAGAGCAGGGAAACAGGTTCCGCAAACTTTTTCTGCCCTTTCGGATCTCGGGCATCATATGACACGAGTTTGAGACACTTTGGATACTTTTCATTTTTTTGAAAAAATCCTGACCCGCGGGTCACACTTTTTGGGATCTATTTCTCTCCTGAGCTGCACTCAGGTTTCTGCAGCTTGTTCAGAATCTAGAGCAGGGAAACAGGTTCCGCAAACTTTTTCAGCCCTTTCGGATCTCGGGCATCATATGACATGAGTTTGAGACCCTTTGGATACTTTTCAGTTTTTTGAAAAAATCCTGACCCGCGAGTCACACTTTTTGCCTTCTTTTTCTCTCCTGAGCTGCACTCAGGTTTCTGCAGCTTGTTCAGAATCTAGAGCAGGAAAACAGGTTCCACAAACTTTTTCTGCCCTTTCGGATCTCAGGCATCATATAACGCGAGTTTGAGACGCTTGGAAACTTTTCATTTTTTTGAAAAAATACTGACCGCGCGGGTCACACTTTTTGCCTGCTTTTTCTCTCCTGAGCTGCACTCAGGTTTCTGCAGCTTGTTCAGAATCTAGAGCAGGGAAACAGGTTCCGCAAACTTTTTCTGCCCTTTCGGATCTCGGGCATCATATGACACGAGTTTGAGACGCTTTGGATACTTTTCATTTTTTTGAAAAAATCCTGACCCGCGGGTCACACTTTTTGCCTTCTTTTTCTCTCCTGAGCTGCACTCAGGTTTCTGCAGCTTGTTCAGAATCTAGAGCAGGGAAACAGGTTCCGCAAACTTTTTCTGCCCTTTCGTATCTCGGGCATCATATGACGCGAGTTTGAGACGCTTTGGATACTTTTCATTTTTTTGAAAAAATCCTGACCCGCGGGTCACACTTTTTGCCTTCTTTTTCTCTCCTGAGCTGCACTCAGGTTTCTGCAGCTTGTTCAGAATCTAGAGCAGGGAAACAGGTTCCGCAAACTTTTTCTGCCCTTTCGGATGTCGGGCATCATATGCTGCGAGTTTGAGACGCTTTGGATACTTCTGATATTTTTGAAAAAATCCTGACCCGCGAGTCACACTTTTTGCCTTCTTTTTCTCTCCTGAGCTGCACTCAGGTTTCTGCAGCTTGTTCAGAATCTAGAGCAGGGAAACAGGTTCCGCAAACTTTTTCTGCCTTTTCGGATCTTGGGCATCATATGACGGGAGTTTGAGACGCTTTTGATACCTTTCATATTTTTGAAAGAATCCTGACCCGCGGGTCACACTTTTTTCCTGCTTTTTCTCTCCTGAGATGCACTCAGGTTTCTGCAGCTTGTTCAGAATCTAGAGCAGGGAAACAGGTTCCGCAAACTTTTTCTGCCCTTTCGGATCTCGGGCATCATATGACGCGAGTTTGAGACGCTTTGCATACTTTTCATATTTTTGAAAAAATCCTGACCCGCGGGTCACACTTTTTGCCTGCTTTTTCTCTCCTGAGCTGCACTCAGGTTTCTGCAGCTTGATCAGAATCTAGAGCAGGGAAAGAGGTTCCGCAAACTTTTTCAGCCCTTTCGGATCTCGGGCATCATATGACACGAGTTTGAGACCCTTTGGATACTTTTCATTTTTTTGAAAAAATCCTGACCCGCGAGTCACACTTTTTGCCTGCTTTTTCTCTCCTGAGCTGCACTCAGGTTTCTGCAGCTTGTTCAGAATCTAGAGCAGGAAAACAGGTTCCACAAACTTTTTCTGCCCTTTCGGATCTCGGGCATCATATGATATGAGTTTGAGACACTTTGGATACTTTTCATTTTTTTGAAAAAATCCTGACCCGTGGGTCACAGTTTTTGCCTTCTTTTTCTCTCCTGAGCTGCACTCAGGTTTCTGCAGCTTGTTCAGAATCTAGAGCAGGGAAACAGGTTCCGCAAACTTTTTCTGCCTTTTCGGATCTCGGGCATCATATGACGGGAGTTTGAGACGCTTTTGATACTTTTCATATTTTTGAAAGAATCCTGACCCGCGGGTCACACTTTTTTCCTGCTTTTTCTCTCCTCAGATGCACTCAGGTTTCTGCAGCTTGTTCAGAATCTAGAGCAGGGAAACAGGTTCCGCAAACTTTTTCTGCCCTTTCGGATCTCGGGCATCATATGACGTGAGTTTGAGACGCTTTGCATACTTTTCATATTTTTGAAAAAATCCTGACCCGCGGGTCACACTTTTTGCCTGCTTTTTCTCTCCTGAGCTGCACTCAGGTTTCTGCAGCTTGATCAGAATCTAGAGCAGGGAAAGAGGTTCCGCAAACTTTTTCAGCCCTTTCGGATCTCGGGCATCATATGACACGAGTTTGAGACCCTTTGGATACTTTTCATTTTTTTGAAAAAATCCTGACCCGCGAGTCACACTTTTTGCCTGCTTTTTCTCTCCTGAGCTGCACTGAGGTTTCTGCAGCTTGTTCAGAATCTAGAGCAGGAAAACAGGTTCCACAAACTTTTTCTGCCCTTTCGGATCTCAGGCATCATATAACGCGAGTTTGAGACGCTTGGAAACTTTTCATTTTTTTGAAAAAATCCTGACCCCGCGGGTCACACTTTTTGCCTTCTTTTTCTCTCCTGAGCAGCACTCAGGTTTCTTGTAGCTTGTTCAAAATCTAGAGCAGGGAAACAGGTTCCGCAAACTTTTTCTGCCCTTTTGGATGTCGGGCATCATATGATGCTAGTTTCAGACGCTTTGGATACTTTTGATTTTTTTGAAAAAATCCTGACCCGCGGGTCACAGTTTTTGCCTTCTTTTTCTCTCCTGAGCTGCACTCAGGTTTCTGCAGCTTGTTCAGAATCTAGAGCAGGGAAACAGGTTCCGCAAACTTTTTCTGCCCTTTCGGATCTCGGGCATCATATGATGCGAGTTTGAGATGCTTTGGATACTTTTGATTTTTTTGAAAACATCCTGACCCGCGGGTCACACTTTTTGCCTGCTTTTTCTCTCCTGAGCTGCACTCAGGTTTCTGCAGCTTCTTCAGAATCTAGAGCAGGGAAACAGGTTCCGCAAACTTTTTCTGCCCTTTCGGATCTCGGGCATCATATGATGCGAGTTTGAGACGCTTTGGATACTTTTGATTTTTTTGAAAACATCCTGACCCGCGGGTCACACTTTTTGCCTGCTTTTTCTCTCCTGAGCTGCACTCAGGTTTGTGCAGCTTCTTCAGAATCTAGAGCAGGGAAACAGGTTCCGCAAACTTTTTCTGCCCTTTTGGATCTCGGGCATCATATGCTGCGAGTTTGAGACGCTTTGGATACTTCTGATTTTTTTGAAAAAATCCTGACCCGCGAGTCACACTTTTTGCCTTCTTTTTCTCTCCTGAGCTGCACTCAGGTTTCTGCAGCTTGTTCAGAATCTAGAGCAGGGAAACAGGTTCCGCAAACTTTTTCTGCCCTTTCGGATCTCGGGCATCATATGACAGGAGTTTGAGACACTTCGGATACTTTTCATTTTTTTGAAAAAATCCTGACCCGTGGGTCACAGTTTTTGCCTGCTTTTTCTCTCCTGGGCTGCACTCAGGTTTCTGCAGCTTGTTCAGAATCTAGAGCAGGGAAACAGGTTCCGCAAACTTTTTCTGCCTTTTCGGATCTCGGGCATCATATGACAGGAGTTTGAGACGCTTTTGATACTTTTCATATTTTTGAAAGAATCCTGACCCGCGGGTCACACTTTTTTCCTGCTTTTTCTCTCCTGAGATGCACTCAGGTTTCTGCAGCTTGTTCAGAATCTAGAGCAGGGAAACAGGTTCCGCAAACTTTTTCTGCCCTTTCAGATCTCGGGCATCATATGACATGAGTTTGAGACACTTTGGATACTTTTCATTTTTTTGAAAAAATCCTGACCCGCGGGTCACACTTTTTGCCTTTTTTTCTCTCCTGAGGTGCACTCAGGTTTCTGCAGCTTGTTCAGAATCTAGAGCAGGGAAACAGGTTCCGCAAACTTTTTCTGCCCTTTCGGATGTCGGGCATCATATGATGCTAGTTTCAGACGCTTTGGATACTTTTGATTTTTTTGAAAAAATCCTGACCCGCGGGTCACACTTTTTGACTTCTTTTTCTCTCCTGAGCTGCACTCAGGTTTCTGCAGCTTGTTCAGAATCTAGAGCAGGGAAACAGGTTCCGCAAACTTTTTCTGCCCTTTCGGATCTCGGGCATCATATGATGCGAGTTTGAGACGCTTTGGATACTTTTGATTTTTTTGAAAACATCCTGACCCGCGGGTCACACTTTTTGCCTGCTTTTTCTCTCCTGAGCTGCACTCAGGTTTCTGCAGCTTCTTCAGAATCTAGAGCAGGGAAACAGGTTCCGCAAACTTTTTCTGCCCTTTCGGATCTCGGGCATCATATGCTGCGAGTTTGAGACGCTTTGGATACTTCTGATTTTTTTGAAAAAATCCTGACCCGCGAGTCACACTTTTTGCCTTCTTTTTCTCTCCTGAGCTGCACTCAGGTTTCTGCAGCTTGTTCAGAATCTAGAGCAGGGAAACAGGTTCCGCAAACTTTTTCTGCCCTTTCGGATCTCGGGCATGATATGACATGAGTTTGAGACACTTTGGATACTTTTCATTTTTTTGAAAAAATCCTGACCCGTGGGTCACAGTTCTTGCCTTCTTTTTCTCTCCTGAGCTGCACTCAGGTTTCTGCAGCTTGTTCAGAATCTAGAGCAGGGAAACAGGTTCCGCAAACTTTTTCTGCCTTTTCGGATCTCGGGCATCATATGACGGGAGTTTGAGACGCTTTTGATACTTTTCATATTTTTGAAAGAATCCTGACCCGCGGGTCACACTTTTTTCCTGCTTTTTCTCTCCTGAGATGCACTCAGGTTTCTGCAGCTTGTTCAGAATCTAGAGCAGGGAAACAGGTTCCGCAAACTTTTTCTGCCCTTTCGGATCTCGGGCATCATATGACTCGAGTTTGAGACGCTTTGGATACTTTTCATTTTTTTGAAAAAATCCTGACCCGCGGGTCACACTTTTTGCCTTTTTTTCTCCTGAGCTGCACTCAGGTTTCTGCAGCTTGTTCAGAATCTAGAGCAGGGAAACAGGTTCCGCAAACTTTTTCTGCCCTTTCGGATCTCGGGCATCATATGACACAAGTTTGAGACACTTTGGATACTTCTCATTTTTTTGAAAAAATACTGACCCGCGGGTCACACTTTTTGCGTTCTTTTTCTCTCCTGAGCTGCACTCAGGTTTCTGCAGCTTGTTCAGAATCTAGAGCAGGAAAACAGGTTCCACAAACTTTTTCTGCCCTTTCGGATCTCAGGCATCATATAACGCGAGTTTGAGACGCTTTGGATACTTCTGATTTTTTTGAAAAAATCCTGACCCGTGGGTCACAGTTTTTGCCTTCTTTTTCTCTCCTGAGCTGCACTCAGGTTTCTGCAGCTTGTTCAGAATCTAGAGCAGGGAAACAGGTTCCGCAAACTTTTTCTGCCTTTTTGGATCTCGGGCATCATATGACGGGAGTTTGAGACGCTTTTGATACTTTTCATATTTTTGAAAGAATCCTGACCCGCGGGTCACACTTTTTTCCTGCTTTTTCTCTCCTGAGCTGCACTCAGGTTTCTGCAGCTTGTTCAGAATCTAGAGCAGGTAAACAGGTTCCGCAAACTTTTTCTGCCCTTTCGGATCTCGGGCATCATATGATGCTAGTTTCAGACGCTTTGGATACTTTTCATTTTTTTGAAAAAATCCTGACCCGCGGGTCACACTTTTTGCCTTTTTTTCTCTCCTGAGGTGCACTCAGGTTTCTGCAGCTTGTTCAGAATCTAGAGCAGGGAAACAGGTTCCGCAAACTTTCTCTGCCCTTTCGGATCTCGGGCATCATATGACATGAGTTTGAGACACTTTGGATACTTTTCATTTTTTTGAAAAAATCCTGACCCGTGGGTCACAGTTCTTGCCTTCTTTTTCTCTCCTGAGCTGCACTCAGGTTTCTGCAGCTTGTTCAGAATCTAGAGCAGGGAAACAGGTTCCGCAAACTTTTTCTGCCTTTTCGGATCTCGGGCATCATATGACGGGAGTTTGAGACGCTTTTGATACTTTTCATATTTTTGAAAGAATCCTGACCCGCGGGTCACACTTTTTTCCTGCTTTTTCTCTCCTGAGATGCACTCAGGTTTCTGCAGCTTGTTCAGAATCTAGAGCAGGGAAACAGGTTCCGCAAACTTTTTCTGCCCTTTCGGATCTCGGGCATCATATGACTCGAGTTTGAGACGCTTTGGATACTTTTCATTTTTTTGAAAAAATCCTGACCCGCGGGTCACACTTTTTGCCTTTTTTTCTCCTGAGCTGCACTCAGGTTTCTGCAGCTTGTTCAGAATCTAGAGCAGGGAAACACGTTCCGCAAACTTTTTCTGCCCTTTCGGATCTCGGGCATCATATGACACAAGTTTGAGACACTTTGGATACTTCTCATTTTTTTGAAAAAATACTGACCCGCGGGTCACACTTTTTGCGTTCTTTTTCTCTCCTGAGCTGCACTCAGGTTTCTGCAGCTTGTTCAGAATCTAGAGCAGGAAAACAGGTTCCGCAAACTTTTTCTGCCCTTTCGGATCTCAGGTATCATATAACGCGAGTTTGAGACGCTTTGGATACTTCTGATTTTTTTGAAAAAATCCTGACCCGTGGGTCACAGTTTTTGCCTTCTTTTTCTCTCCTGAGCTGCACTCAGGTTTCTGCAGCTTGTTCAGAATCTAGAGCAGGGAAACAGGTTCCGCAAACTTTTTCTGCCTTTTTGGATCTCGGGCATCATATGACGGGAGTTTGAGACGCTTTTGATACTTTTCATATTTTTGAAAGAATCCTGACCCGCGGGTCACACTTTTTTCCTGCTTTTTCTCTCCTGAGCTGCACTCAGGTTTCTGCAGCTTGTTCAGAATCTAGAGCAGGTAAACAGGTTCCGCAAACTTTTTCTGCCCTTTCGGATCTCGGGCATCATATGATGCTAGTTTCAGACGCTTTGGATACTTTTCATTTTTTTGAAAAAATCCTGACCCGCGGGTCACACTTTTTGCCTTTTTTTCTCTCCTGAGGTGCACTCAGGTTTCTGCAGCTTGTTCAGAATCTAGAGCAGGGAAACAGGTTCCGCAAACTTTCTCTGCCCTTTCGGATCTCGGGCATCATATGACATGAGTTTGAGACACTTTGGATACTTTTCATTTTTTTGAAAAAATCCTGACCCGTGGGTCACAGTTCTTGCCTTCTTTTTCTCTCCTGAGCTGCACTCAGGTTTCTGCAGCTTGTTCAGAATCTAGAGCAGGGAAACAGGTTCCGCAAACTTTTTCTGCCTTTTCGGATCTCGGGCATCATATGACGGGAGTTTGAGACGCTTTTGATACTTTTCATATTTTTGAAAGAATCCTGACCCGCGGGTCACACTTTTTGCCTTTTTTTCTCCTGAGCTGCACTCAGGTTTCTGCAGCTTGTTCAGAATCTAGAGCAGGGAAACAGGTTCCGCAAACTTTTTCTGCCCTTTCGGATCTCGGGCATCATATGACACAAGTTTGAGACACTTTGGATACTTCTCATTTTTTTGAAAAAATACTGACCCGCGGGTCACACTTTTTGCGTTCTTTTTCTCTCCTGAGCTGCACTCAGGTTTCTGCAGCTTGTTCAGAATCTAGAGCAGGAAAACAGGTTCCGCAAACTTTTTCTGCCCTTTCGGATCTCAGGCATCATATAACGCGAGTTTGAGACGCTTTGGATACTTCTGATTTTTTTGAAAAAATCCTGACCCGTGGGTCACAGTTTTTGCCTTCTTTTTCTCTCCTGAGCTGCACTCAGGTTTCTGCAGCTTGTTCAGAATCTAGAGCAGGGAAACAGGTTCCGCAAACTTTTTCTGCCTTTTTGGATCTCGGGCATCATATGACGGGAGTTTGAGACGCTTTTGATACTTTTCATATTTTTGAAAGAATCCTGACCCGCGGGTCACACTTTTTGCCTTTTTTTCTCTCCTGAGGTGCACTCAGGTTTCTGCAGCTTGTTCAGAATCTAGAGCAGGGAAACAGGTTCCGCAAACTTTCTCTGCCCTTTCGGATCTCGGGCATCATATGACATGAGTTTGAGACACTTTGGATACTTTTCATTTTTTTGAAAAAATCCTGACCCGCGGGTCACACTTTTTGCGTTCTATTTCTCTCCTGAGCTGCACTCAGGTTTCTGCAGCTTGTTCAGAATCTAGAGCAGGGAAACAGGTTCCGCAAACTTTTTCTGCCCTTTCGGATCTCGGGCATCATATGACTCGAGTTTGAGACGGTTTGCATACTTTTCATTTTTTTGAAAAAATGCTGACCCGCGGGTCACACTTTTTGCCTTCTTTTTCTCTCCTGAGCAGCACTCAGGTTTCTTGTAGCTTGTTCAAAATCTAGAGCAGGGAAACAGGTTCCGCAAACTTTTTCTGCCCTTTTGGATGTCGGGCATCATATGATGCTAGTTTCAGACGCTTTGGATACTTTTGATTTTTTTGAAAAAATCCTGACCCGCGGGTCACAGTTTTTGCCTTCTTTTTCTCTCCTGAGCTGCACTCAGGTTTCTGCAGCTTGTTCAGAATCTAGAGCAGGGAAACAGGTTCCGCAAACTTTTTCTGCCCTTTCGGATCTCGGGCATCATATGATGCGAGTTTGAGATGCTTTTGATACTTTTGATTTTTTTGAAAACATCCTGACCCGCGGGTCACACTTTTTGCCTGCTTTTTCTCTCCTGAGGTGCACTCAGGTTTCTGCAGCTTCTTCAGAATCTAGAGCAGGGAAACAGGTTCCGCAAACTTTTTCTGCCCTTTCGGATCTCGGGCATCATATGCTGCGAGTTTGAGACGCTTTGGATACTTTTGATTTTTTTGAAAAAATCCTGACCCGCGAGTCACACTTTTTGCCTTCTTTTTCTCTCCTGAGCTGCACTCAGGTTTCTGCAGCTTGTTCAGAATCTAGAGCAGGGAAACAGGTTCCGCAAACTTTTTCTGCCCTTTCGGATCTCGGGCATCATATGACAGGAGTTTGAGACACTTTGGATACTTTTCATTTTTTTGAAAAAATCCTGACCCGTGGGTCACAGTTTTTGCCTGCTTTTTCTCTCCTGGGCTGCACTCAGGTTTCTGCAGCTTGTTCAGAATCTAGAGCAGGGAAACAGGTTCCGCAAACTTTTTCTGCCTTTTCGGATCTCGGGCATCATATGACAGGAGTTTGAGACGCTTTTGATACTTTTCATATTTTTGAAAGAATCCTGACCCGCGGGTCACACTTTTTTCCTGCTTTTTCTCTCCTGAGATGCACTCAGGTTTCTGCAGCTTGTTCAGAATCTAGAGCAGGGAAACAGGTTCCGCAAACTTTTTCTGCCCTTTCAGATCTCGGGCATCATATCACATGAGTTTGAGACACTTTGGATACTTTTCATTTTTTTGAAAAAATCCTGACCCGCGGGTCACACTTTTTGCCTATTTTTCTCTCCTGAGGTGCACTCAGGTTTCTGCAGCTTGTTCAGAATCTAGAGCAGGGAAATAGGTTCCGCAAACTTTTTCTGCCCTTTCGGATGTCGGGCATCATATGATGCTAGTTTCAGACGCTTTGGATACTTTTGATTTTTTTGAAAAAATCCTGACCCGCGGGTCACAGTTTTTGCCTTCTTTTTCTCTCCTGAGCTGCACTCAGGTTTCTGCAGCTTGTTCAGAATCTAGAGCAGGGAAACAGGTTCCGCAAACTTTTTCTGCCCTTTCGGATCTCGGGCATCATATGCTGCGAGTTTGAGACGCTTTGGATACTTCTGATTTTTTTGAAAAAATCCTGACCCGCGAGTCACACTTTTTGCCTTCTTTTTCTCTCCTGAGCTGCACTCAGGTTTCTGCAGCTTGTTCAGAATCTAGAGCAGGGAAACAGGTTCCGCAACCTTTTTCTGCCCTTTCGGATCTCGGGCATCATATGACATGAGTTTGAGACACTTTGGATACTTTTCATTTTTTTGAAAAAATCCTGACCCGTGGGTCACATTTTTTGCCTTCTTTTTCTCTCCTGAGCTGCACTCAGGTTTCTGCAGCTTGTTCAGAATCTAGAGCAGGGAAACAGGTTCAGCAAACTTTTTCTGCCTTTTCGGATCTCGGGCATCATATGACGGGAGTTTGAGACGCTTTTGATACTTTTCATATTTTTGAAAGAATCCTGACCCGCGGGTCACACTTTTTTCCTGCTTTTTCTCTCCTGAGATGCACTCAGGTTTCTGCAGCTTGTTCAGAATCTAGAGCAGGGAAACAGGTTCCGCAAACTTTTTCTGCCCTTTCGGATCTCGGGCATCATATGACTCGAGTTTGAGACGCTTTGGATACTTTTCATTTTTTTGAAAAAATCCTGACCCGCGGGTCACAGTTTTTGCCTGTTTTTTCTCTCCTGAGCTGCACTCAGGTTTCTGCAGCTTGTTCAGAATCTAGAGCAGGGAAACAGGTTCCGCAAACTTTTTCTGCCCTTTCGGATCTCGGGCATCATATGCTGCGAGTTTGAGACGCTTTGGATACTTTTCATTTTTTTGAAAAAATCCTGACCCACGGGTCACACTTTTTGCCTGCTTTTTCTCTCCTGAGCTGCACTCAGGTTTCTGCAGCTTGTTCAGAATCTAGAGCAGGGAAACAGGTTCCGCAAACTTTTTCTGCCCTTTCAGATCTCGGGCATCATATGACATGAGTTTGAGACACTTTGGATACTTTTCATTTTTTTGAAAAAATCCTGACCCGCGGGTCACACTTTTTGCCTTTTTTTCTCTCCTGAGGTGCACTCAGGTTTCTGCAGCTTGTTCAGAATCTAGAGCAGGGAAACAGGTTCCGCAAACTTTTTCTGCCCTTTCGGATGTCGGGCATCATATGATGCTAGTTTCAGACGCTTTGGATACTTTTGATTTTTTTGAAAAAATCCTGACCCGCGGGTCACACTTTTTGACTTCTTTTTCTCTCCTGAGCTGCACTCAGGTTTCTGCAGCTTGTTCAGAATCTAGAGCAGGGAAACAGGTTCCGCAAACTTTTTCTGCCCTTTCGGATCTCGGGCATCATATGATGCGAGTTTGAGACGCTTTGTATACTTTTGATTTTTTTGAAAACATCCTGACCCGCGGGTCACACTTTTTGCCTGCTTTTTCTCTCCTGAGCTGCACTCAGGTTTCTGCAGCTTCTTCAGAATCTAGAGCAGGGAAACAGGTTCCGCAAACTTTTTCTGCCCTTTCGGATCTCGGGCATCATATGCTGCGAGTTTGAGACGCTTTGGATACTTCTGATTTTTTTGAAAAAATCCTGACCCGTGGGTCACAGTTTTTGCCTTCTTTTTCTCTCCTGAGCTGCACTCAGGTTTCTGCAGCTTGTTCAGAATCTAGAGCAGGGAAACAGGTTCCGCAAACTTTTTCTGCCTTTTTGGATCTCGGGCATCATATGACGGGAGTTTGAGACGCTTTTGATACTTTTCATATTTTTGAAAGAATCCTGACCCGCGGGTCACACTTTTTTCCTGCTTTTTCTCTCCTGAGATGCACTCAGGTTTCTGCAGCTTGTTCAGAATCTAGAGCAGGGAAACAGGTTCCGCAAACTTTTTCTGCCCTTTTGGATCTCGGGCATCATATGATGCTAGTTTCAGACGCGTTGGATACTTTTGATTTTTTTGAAAAAATCCTGACCCGCGGGTCACACTTTTTGCCTTTTTTTCTCTCCTGAGGTGCACTCAGGTTTCTGCAGCTTGTTCAGAATCTAGAGCAGGGAAACAGGTTCCGCAAACTTTCTCTGCCCTTTCGGATCTCGGGCATCATATGACATGAGTTTGAGACACTTTGGATACTTTTCATTTTTTTGAAAAAATCCTGACCCGCGGGTCACACTTTTTGCGTTCTATTTCTCTCCTGAGCTGCACTCAGGTTTCTGCAGCTTGTTCAGAATCTAGAGCAGGGAAACAGGTTCCGCAAACTTTTTCTGCCCTTTCGGATCTCGGGCATCATATGACTCGAGTTTGAGACGCTTTGCATACTTTTCATTTTTTTGAAAAAATGCTGACCCGCGGGTCACACTTTTTTCCTGCTTTTTCTCTCCTGAGCAGCACTCAGGTTTCTGCAGCTTGTTCAGAATCTAGAGCAGGGAAACAGGTTCCGCAAACTTTTTCAGCCCTTTCGGATCTCGGGCATCATATGACACGAGTTTGAGACCCTTTGGATACTTTTCATTTTTTTGAAAAAATCCTGACCCGCGAGTCACACTTTTTGCCTGCTTTTTCTCTCCTGAGCTGCACTCAGGTTTCTGCAGCTTGTTCAGAATCTAGAGCAGGAAAACAGGTTCCACAAACTTTTTCTGCCCTTTCGGATCTCAGGCATCATATAACGCGAGTTTGAGACGCTTGGAAACTTTTCATTTTTTTGAAAAAATCCTGACCCCGCGGGTCACACTTTTTGCCTGCTTTTTCTCTCCTGAGCAGCACTCAGGTTTCTTGTAGCTTGTTCAAAATCTAGAGCAGGAAAACAGGTTCCACAAACTTTTTCTGCCCTTTTGGATGTCGGGCATCATATGATGCTAGTTACAGACGCTTTGGATACTTTTGATTTTTTTGAAAAAATCCTGACCCGCGGGTCACAGTTTTTGCCTTCTTTTTCTCTCCTGAGCTGCACTCAGGTTTCTGCAGCTTGTTCAGAATCTAGAGCAGGGAAACAGGTTCCGCAAACTTTTTCTGCCCTTTCGGATCTCGGGCATCATGTGATGCGAGTTTGAGACGCTTTGGATACTTTTCATTTTTTTGAAAAAATCCTGACCCGCGGGTCACAGTTTTTGCCTTCTTTTTCTCTCCTGAGCTGCACTCAGTTTTCTTGTAGCTTGTTCAAAATCTAGAGCAGGGAAACAGGTTCCGCAAACTTTTTCTGCCCTTTCGGAACTCGGGCATCATATGATGCGAGTTTGAGACGCTTTGGATACTTTTGATTTTTTTGAAAACATCCTGACCCGCGGGTCACGCTTTTTGCCTTCTTTTTCTCTCCTGAGCTGCACTCAGGTTTCTGCAGCTTGTTCAGAATCTAGAGCAGGGAAACAGGTTCCGCAAACTTTTCCTGCCTTTTCGGATCTCGGGCATCATATGACGGGAGTTTGAGACGCTTTTGATACTTTTCATATTTTTGAAAGAATCCTGACCCGCGGGTCACACTTTTTGCCTTTTTTTCTCTCCTGAGGTGCACTCAGGTTTCTGCAGCTTGTTCAGAATCTAGAGCAGGGAAACAGGTTCCGCAAACTTTTTCTGCCCTTTCGGATGTCGGGCATCATATGATGCAAGTTTCAGACGCTTTGGATACTTTTGATTTTTTTGAAAAAATCCTGACCCGCGGGTCACAGTTTTTGCCTTCTTTTTCTCTCCTGAGCTGCACTCAGGTTTCTGCAGCTTGTTCAGAATCTAGAGCAGGGAAACAGGTTCCGCAAACTTTTTCTGCCCTTTCGGATCTCGGGCATCATATGCTGCGAGTTTGAGACGCTTTGGATACTTCTGATTTTTTTGAAAAAATCCTGACCCGCGAGTCACACTTTTTGCCTTCTTTTTCTCTCCTGAGCTGCACTCAGGTTTCTGCAGCTTGTTCAGAATCTAGAGCAGGGAAACAGGTTCCGCAAACTTTTTCTGCCTTTTCGGATCTCAGGCATCATATGACTCGAGTTTGAGACGCTTTGCATACTTTTCATTTTTTTGAAAAAATCCTGACCCGCGGGTCACAGTTTTTGCCTTCTTTTTCTCTCCTGAGCTGCACTCAGGTTTCTTGTAGCTTGTTCAAAATCTAGAGCAGGGAAACAGGTTCCGCAAACTTTTTCTGCCCTTTCGGAACTCAGGCATCATATGATGCGAGTTTGAGACGCTTTGGATACTTTTGATTTTTTTGAAAACATCCTGACCCGCGGGTCACGCTTTTTGCCTTCTTTTTCTCTCCTGAGCTGCACTCAGGTTTCTGCAGCTTGTTCAGAATCTAGAGCAGGGAAACAGGTTCCGCAAACTTTTCCTGCCTTTTCGGATCTCGGGCATCATATGACGGGAGTTTGAGACGCTTTTGATACTTTTCATATTTTTGAAAGAATCCTGACCCGCGGGTCACACTTTTTGCCTTTTTTTCTCTCCTGAGCTGCACTCAGGTTTCTGCAGCTTGTTCAGAATCTAGAGCAGGGAAACAGGTTCCGCAAACTTTTTCTGCCCTTTCAGATCTCGGGCATCATATGACATGAGTTTGAGACACTTTGGATACTTTTCATTTTTTTGAAAAAATCCTGACCCGCGGGTCACACTTTTTGCCTTTTTTTCTCTCCTGAGGTGCACTCAGGTTTCTGCAGCTTGTTCAGAATCCAGAGCAGGGAAACAGGTTCCGCAAACTTTTTCTGCCCTTTCGGATGTCGGGCATCATATGATGCTAGTTTCAGACGCTTTGGATAGTTTTGATTTTTTTGAAAAAATCCTGACCCGCGGGTCACAGTTTTTGCCTTCTTTTTCTCTCCTGAGCTGCACTCAGGTTTCTGCAGCTTGTTCAGAATCTAGAGCAGGGAAACAGGTTCCGCAAACTTTTTCTGCCCTTTCGGATCTCGGGCATCATATGCTGCGAGTTTGAGACGCTTTGGATACTTCTGATTTTTTTGAAAAAATCCTGACCCGCGAGTCACACTTTTTGCCTTCTTTTTCTCTCCTGAGCTGCACTCAGGTTTCTGCAGCTTGTTCAGAATCTAGAGCAGGGAAACAGGTTCCGCAAACTTTTTCTGCCCTTTCGGATCTCGGGCATCATATGCTGCGAGTTTGAGACGCTTTGGATACTTCTGATTTTTTTGAAAAAATCCTGACCCGCGAGTCACACTTTTTGCCTTCTTTTTCTCTCCTGAGCTGCACTCAGGTTTCTGCAGCTTGTTCAGAATCTAGAGCAGGGAAACAGGTTCCGCAAACTTTTTCTGCCCTTTCGGATCTCGGGCATGATATGACATGAGTTTGAGACACTTTGGATACTTTTCATTTTTTTGAAAAAATCCTGACCCGTGGGTCACACTTTTTGCCTGCTTTTTCTCTCCTTTGCTGCACTCAGGTTTCTGCAGCTTCTTCAGAATCTAGAGCAGGGAAACAGGTTCCGCAAACTTTTTCTGCCCTTTCGGATCTCGGGCATCATATGCTGCGAGTTTGAGACGCTTTGGATACTTCTGATTTTTTTGAAAAAATCCTGACCCGTGGGTCACAGTTTTTGCCTTCTTTTTCTCTCCTGAGCTGCACTCAGGTTTCTGCAGCTTGTTCAGAATCTAGAGCAGGGAAACAGGTTCCGCAAACTTTTTCTGCCTTTTTGGATCTCGGGCATCATATGACGGGAGTTTGAGACGCTTTTGATACTTTTCATATTTTTGAAAGAATCCTGACCCGCGGGTCACACTTTTTTCCTGCTTTTTCTCTCCTGAGATGCACTCAGGTTTCTGCAGCTTGTTCAGAATCTAGAGCAGGGAAACAGGTTCCGCAAACTTTTTCTGCCCTTTCGGATCTCGGGCATCATATGATGCTAGTTTCAGACGCTTTGGATACTTTTCATTTTTTTGAAAAAATCCTGACCCGCGGGTCACACTTTTTGCCTTTTTTTCTCTCCTGAGGTGCACTCAGGTTTCTGCAGCTTGTTCAGAATCTAGAGCAGGGAAACAGGTTCCGCAAACTTTCTCTGCCCTTTCGGATCTCGGGCATCATATGACATGAGTTTGAGACACTTTGGATACTTTTCATTTTTTTGAAAAAATCCTGACCCGCGGGTCACACTTTTTGCGTTCTATTTCTCTCCTGAGCTGCACTCAGGTTTCTGCAGCTTGTTCAGAATCTAGAGCAGGGAAACAGGTTCCGCAAACTTTTTCTGCCCTTTCGGATCTCGGGCATCATATGACTCGAGTTTGAGACGCTTTGCATACTTTTCATTTTTTTGAAAAAATCCTGACCCGCGGGTCACACTTTTTTCCTGCTTTTTCTCTCCTGAGCAGCACTCAGGTTTCTGCAGCTTGTTCAGAATCTAGAGCAGGGAAACAGGTTCCGCAAACTTTTTCAGCCCTTTCGGATCTCGGGCATCATATGACACGAGTTTGAGACCCTTTGGATACTTTTCATTTTTTTGAAAAAATCCTGACCCGCGAGTCACACTTTTTGCCTGCTTTTTCTCTCCTGAGCTGCACTCAGGTTTCTGCAGCTTGTTCAGAATCTAGAGCAGGAAAACAGGTTCCACAAACTTTTTCTGCCCTTTCGGATCTCAGGCATCATATAACGCGAGTTTGAGACGCTTGGAAACTTTTCATTTTTTTGAAAAAATCCTGACCCCGCGGGTCACACTTTTTGCCTGCTTTTTCTCTCCTGAGCAGCACTCAGGTTTCTTGTAGCTTGTTCAAAATCTAGAGCAGGAAAACAGGTTCCACAAACTTTTTCTGCCCTTTTGGATGTCGGGCATCATATGATGCTAGTTACAGACGCTTTGGATACTTTTGATTTTTTTGAAAAAATCCTGACCCGCGGGTCACAGTTTTTGCCTTCTTTTTCTCTCCTGAGCTGCACTCAGGTTTCTGCAGCTTGTTCAGAATCTAGAGCAGGGAAACAGGTTCCGCAAACTTTTTCTGCCCTTTCGGATCTCGGGCATCATGTGATGCGAGTTTGAGATGCTTTGGATACTTTTGATTTTTTTGAAAAAATCCTGACCCGCGGGTCACAGTTTTTGCCTTCTTTTTCTCTCCTGAGCTGCACTCAGTTTTCTTGTAGCTTGTTCAAAATCTAGAGCAGGGAAACAGGTTCCGCAAACTTTTTCTGCCCTTTCGGAACTCGGGCATCATATGATGCGAGTTTGAGACGCTTTGGATACTTTTGATTTTTTTGAAAACATCCTGACCCGCGGGTCACGCTTTTTGCCTTCTTTTTCTCTCCTGAGCTGCACTCAGGTTTCTGCAGCTTGTTCAGAATCTAGAGCAGGGAAACAGGTTCCGCAAACTTTTCCTGCCTTTTCGGATCTCGGGCATCATATGACGGGAGTTTGAGACGCTTTTGATACTTTTCATATTTTTGAAAGAATCCTGACCCGCGGGTCACACTTTTTGCCTTTTTTTCTCTCCTGAGGTGCACTCAGGTTTCTGCAGCTTGTTCAGAATCTAGAGCAGGGAAACAGGTTCCGCAAACTTTTTCTGCCCTTTCGGATGTCGGGCATCATATGATGCAAGTTTCAGACGCTTTGGATACTTTTGATTTTTTTGAAAAAATCCTGACCCGCGGGTCACAGTTTTTGCCTTCTTTTTCTCTCCTGAGCTGCACTCAGGTTTCTGCAGCTTGTTCAGAATCTAGAGCAGGGAAACAGGTTCCGCAAACTTTTTCTGCCCTTTCGGATCTCGGGCATCATATGCTGCGAGTTTGAGACGCTTTGGATACTTCTGATTTTTTTGAAAAAATCCTGACCCGCGAGTCACACTTTTTGCCTTCTTTTTCTCTCCTGAGCTGCACTCAGGTTTCTGCAGCTTGTTCAGAATCTAGAGCAGGGAAACAGGTTCCGCAAACTTTTTCTGCCTTTTCGGATCTCAGGCATCATATGACTCGAGTTTGAGACGCTTTGCATACTTTTCATTTTTTTGAAAAAATCCTGACCCGCGGGTCACAGTTTTTGCCTTCTTTTTCTCTCCTGAGCTGCACTCAGGTTTCTTGTAGCTTGTTCAAAATCTAGAGCAGGGAAACAGGTTCCGCAAACTTTTTCTGCCCTTTCGGAACTCAGGCATCATATGATGCGAGTTTGAGACGCTTTGGATACTTTTGATTTTTTTGAAAACATCCTGACCCGCGGGTCACGCTTTTTGCCTTCTTTTTCTCTCCTGAGCTGCACTCAGGTTTCTGCAGCTTGTTCAGAATCTAGAGCAGGGAAACAGGTTCCGCAAACTTTTCCTGCCTTTTCGGATCTCGGGCATCATATGACGGGAGTTTGAGACGCTTTTGATACTTTTCATATTTTTGAAAGAATCCTGACCCGCGGGTCACACTTTTTGCCTTTTTTTCTCTCCTGAGCTGCACTCAGGTTTCTGCAGCTTGTTCAGAATCTAGAGCAGGGAAACAGGTTCCGCAAACTTTTTCTGCCCTTTCGGATGTCGGGCATCATATGACATGAGTTTGAGACACTTTGGATACTTTTCATTTTTTTGAAAAAATCCTGACCCGCGGGTCACACTTTTTGCCTTTTTTTCTCTCCTGAGGTGCACTCAGGTTTCTGCAGCTTGTTCAGAATCCAGAGCAGGGAAACAGGTTCCGCAAACTTTTTCTGCCCTTTCGGATGTCGGGCATCATATGATGCTAGTTTCAGACGCTTTGGATAGTTTTGATTTTTTTGAAAAAATCCTGACCCGCGGGTCACAGTTTTTGCCTTCTTTTTCTCTCCTGAGCTGCACTCAGGTTTCTGCAGCTTGTTCAGAATCTAGAGCAGGGAAACAGGTTCCGCAAACTTTTTCTGCCCTTTCGGATCTCGGGTATCATATGCTGCGAGTTTGAGACGCTTTGGATACTTCTGATTTTTTTGAAAAAATCCTGACCCGCGAGTCACACTTTTTGCCTTCTTTTTCTCTCCTGAGCTGCACTCAGGTTTCTGCAGCTTGTTCAGAATCTAGAGCAGGGAAACAGGTTCCGCAAACTTTTTCTGCCTTTTCGGATCTCAGGCATCATATAACGCGAGTTTGAGACGCTTGGAAACTTTTCATTTTTTTGAAAAAATCCTGACCCCGCGGGTCACAGTTTTTGCCTTCTTTTTCTCTCCTGAGGTGCACTCAGGTTTCTGCAGCTTGTTCAGAATCTAGAGCAGGGAAACAGGTTCCGCAAACTTTTTCTGCCCTTTTGGATCTCGGGCATCATATGATGCGAGTTTGAGATGCTTTGGATACTTTTGATTTTTTTGAAAACATCCTGACCCGCGGGTCCCACTTTTTGCCTGCTTTTTCTCTCCTGAGCTGCACTCAGGTTTCTGCAGCTTGTTCAGAATCTAGAGGAGGGAAACAGGTTCCGCAAACTTTTTCTGCCCTTTCGGATCTCGGGCATCATATGATGCGAGTTTGAGACGCTTTGGATACTTTTGATTTTTTTGAAAAAATCCTGACCCGCGAGTCACACTTTTTGCCTTCTTTTTCTCTCCTGAGCTGCACTCAGGTTTCTGCAGCTTGTTCAGAATCTAGAGCAGGGAAACAGGTTCCGCAAACTTTTTCTGCCTTTTCGGATCTCGGGCATCATATGACGGGAGTTTGAGACGCTTTTGATACTTTTCATTGTTTTGAAAGAATCCTGACCCGCGGGTCACACTTTTTTCCTGCTTTTTCTCTCCTGAGATGCACTCAGGTTTCTGCAGCTTGTTCAGAATCTACAGCAGGGAAACAGGTTCCGCAAACTTTTTCTGCCCTTTCGGATCTCGGGCATCATATGACTCGAGTTTGAGATGCTTTGCATACTTTTCATTTTTTTGAAAAAATCCTGACCCGCGGGTCACACTTTTTTCCTGCTTTTTCTCTCCTGAGCTGCACTCAGGTTTCTGCAGCTTGTTCAGAATCTAGAGCAGGGAAAGAGGTTCCGCAAACTTTTTCAGCCCTTTCGGATCTCGGGCATCATATGACACGAGTTTGAGACCCTTTGGATACTTTTCATTTTTTTGAAAAAATCCTGACCCGCGAGTCACACTTTTTGCCTGCTTTTTCTCTCCTGAGCTGCACTCAGGTTTCTGCAGCTTGTTCAGAATCTAGAGCAGGGAAACAGGTTCCACAAACTTTTTCTGCCATTTCGGATCTCAGGCATCATATAACGCGAGTTTGAGACGCTTGGAAACTTTTCATTTTTTTGAAAAAATCCTGACCCCGCGGGTCACACTTTTTGCCTTCTTTTTCTCTCCTGAGCAGCACTCAGGTTTCATGTAGCTTGTTCAAAATCTAGAGCAGGGAAACAGGTTCCGCAAACTTTTTCTGCCCTTTTGGATCTCGGGCATCATATGATGCCAGTTTCAGACGCTTTGGATACTTTTGATTTTTTTGAAAAAATCCTGACCCGCGGGTCACAGTTTTTTCCTGCTTTTTCTCTCCTGAGCTGCACTCAGGTTTCTGCAGCTTGTTCAGAATCTAGAGCAGGGAAACAGGTTCCGCAAACTTTTTCTGCCCTTTCGGATCTCGGGCATCATATGATGCGAGTTTGAGACGCTTTGGATACTTTTGATTTTTTTGAAAAAATCCTGACCCGCGGGTCACAGTTTTTGCCTTCTTTTTCTCTCCTGAGCTGCACTCAGGTTTCTTGTAGCTTGTTCAAAATCTAGAGCAGGGAAACGGGTTCCGCAAACTTTTTCTGCCCTTTCGGATCTCGGGCATCATATGATGCTAGTTTGAGATGCTTTGGATACTTTTGATTTTTTTGAAAGAATCCTGACCCGCGGGTCACACTTTTTTCCTGCTTTTTCTCTCCTGAGATGCACTCAGGTTTCTGCAGCTTGTTCAGAATCTAGAGCAGGGAAACAGGTTCCACAAACTTTTTCTGCCCTTTCGGATCTCGGGCATCATATGACATGAGTTTGAGACACTTTTGATACTTTTCATTTTTTTGAAAGAATCCTGACCCGCGGGTCACACTTTTTTCCTGCTTTTTCTCTCCTGAGATGCATTCAGGTTTCTGCAGCTTGTTTAGAATCTAGAGCAGGGAAACAGGTTCCGCAAACTTTTTCTGCCCTTTCGGATCTCGGGCATCATATCATGCGAGTTTGAGACGCTTTGGATACTTTTCATTTTTTTGAAAAAATCCTGACCCGCGGGTCACACTTCTTTCCTGCTTTTTCTCTCCTGAGCTGCACTCAGGTTTCTGCACCTTGTTCAGAATCTAGAGCAGGGAAACAGGTTCCGCAAACTTTTTCTGCCCTTTCGGATCTCGGGCATCATATGACACGAGTTTCAGACGCTTTGGATACTTTTCATTTTTTTGAAAAAATCCTGACCCGCGGGTCACATTTTTTGCCTTTTTTTCTCTCCTGAGGTGCACTCAGGTTTCTGCAGCTTGTTCAGAATCTAGAGCAGGGAAACAGGTTCCGCAACTTTTTCTGCCCTTTCGGATCTCGGGCATCATATGATATGAGTTTGAGACGTTTGGATACTTTTCCTTTTTTTGAAAAAATCCTGACCCGCGGGTCACACTTTTTGACTTCTTTTTCTCTCCTTTGCTGCACTCAGGTTTCTGCAGCTTGTTCAGAATCTAGAGCAGGCAAACAGGTTCCGCAAACTTTTTCAGCCCTTTCGGATCTCGGGCATCATATGACACGAGTTTCAGACCATTTGGATACTTTTCATTTTTTTGAAAAAATCCTGACTCGCGGGTCACACTTTTTGCCTTCTTTTTCTCTCCTGAGCAGCACTCAGGTTTCTTGTAGCTTGTTCAAAATCTAGAGCAGGGAAACAGGTTCCGCAAACTTTTTATGCCCTTTTGGATCTCGGGTATCATATGATGCCAGTTTCAGACGCTTTGGATACTTTTGATTTTTTTGAAAAAATCCTGACCCGCGGGTCACAGTTTTTGCCTTCTTTTTCTCTCCTGAGCTGCACTCAGGTTTCTGCAGCTTGTTCAGAATCTAGAGCAGGGAAACAGGTTCCGCAAACTTTTTCTGCCCTTTCGGATCTCGGGCATCATATGACTCGAGTTTGAGACGCTTTGGATACTTTTCATTTTTTTGAAAAAATCCTGACCCGCGGGTCACACTTTTTTCCTGCTTTTTCTCTCCTGAGCTGCACTCAGGTTTCTGCAGCTTGTTCAGAATCTAGAGCAGGCAAACAGGTTCCGCAAACTTTTTCAGCCCTTTCGGATCTCGGGCATCATATGACACGAGTTTCAGACCATTTGGATACTTTTCATTTTTTTGAAAAAATCCTGACCCGCGGGTCACAGTTTTTTCCTGCTTTTTCTCTCCTGAGCTGCACTCAGGTTTCTGCAGCTTGTTCAGAATCTAGAGCAGGGAAACAGGTTCCGCAAACTTTTTCTGCCCTTTCGGATCTCGGGCATCATATGATGCGAGTTTGAGACGCTTTGGATACTTTTGATTTTTTTGAAAAAATCCTGACCCGCGGGTCACAGTTTTTGCCTTCTTTTTCTCTCCTGAGCTGCACTCAGGTTTCTTGTAGCTTGTTCAAAATCTAGAGCAGGGAAACGGGTTCCGCAAACTTTTTCTGCCCTTTCGGATCTCGGGCATCATATGATGCTAGTTTGAGATGCTTTGGATACTTTTGATTTTTTTGAAAGAATCCTGACCCGCGGGTCACACTTTTTTCCTGCTTTTTCTCTCCTGAGATGCACTCAGGTTTCTGCAGCTTGTTCAGAATCTAGAGCAGGGAAACAGGTTCCACAAACTTTTTCTGCCCTTTCGGAGCTCGGGCATCATATGACATGAGTTTGAGACACTTTTGATACTTTTCATTTTTTTGAAAGAATCCTGACCCGCGGGTCACACTTTTTTCCTGCTTTTTCTCTCCTGAGATGCACTCAGGTTTCTGCAGCTTGTTTAGAATCTAGAGCAGGGAAACAGGTTCCGCAAACTTTTTCTGCCCTTTCGGATCTCGGGCATCATATCATGCGAGTTTGAGACGCTTTGGATACTTTTCATTTTTTTGAAAAAATCCTGACCCGCGGGTCACACTTCTTTCCTGCTTTTTCTCTCCTGAGCTGCACTCAGGTTTCTGCACCTTGTTCAGAATCTAGAGCAGGGAAACAGGTTCCGCAAACTTTTTCTGCCCTTTCGGATCTCGGGCATCATATGACACGAGTTTCAGACGCTTTGGATACTTTTCATTTTTTTGAAAAAATCCTGACCCGCGGGTCACATTTTTTGCCTTTTTTTCTCTCCTGAGGTGCACTCAGGTTTCTGCAGCTTGTTCAGAATCTAGAGCAGGGAAACAGGTTCCGCAACTTTTTCTGCCCTTTCGGATCTCGGGCATCATATGATATGAGTTTGAGACGTTTGGATACTTTTCCTTTTTTTGAAAAAATCCTGACCCGCGGGTCACACTTTTTGACTTCTTTTTCTCTCCTTTGCTGCACTCAGGTTTCTGCAGCTTGTTCAGAATCTAGAGCAGGGAAACAGGTTCCGCAAACTTTTTCTGCCCTTTCGGATCTCGGGCATCATATGACTCGAGTTTGAGACGCTTTGGATACTTTTCATTTTTTCGAAAAAATCCTGACCCGCGGGTCACACTTTTTTCCTGCTTTTTCTCTCCTGAGCTGCACTCAGGTTTCTGCAGCTTGTTCAGAATCTAGAGCAGGCAAACAGGTTCCGCAAACTTTTTCAGCCCTTTCGGATCTCGGGCATCATATGACACGAGTTTCAGACCATTTGGATACTTTTCATTTTTTTGAAAAAATCCTGACTCGCGGGTCACACTTTTTGCCTTCTTTTTCTCTCCTGAGCAGCACTCAGGTTTCTTGTAGCTTGTTCAAAATCTAGAGCAGGGAAACAGGTTCCGCAAACTTTTTCTGCCCTTTTGGATCTCGGGTATCATATGATGCCAGTTTCAGACGCTTTGGATACTTTTGATTTTTTTGAAAAAATCCTGACCCGCGGGTCACAGTTTTTGCCTTCTTTTTCTCTCCTTTGCTGCACTCAGGTTTCTGCACCTTGTTCAGAATCTAGAGCAGGGAAACAGGTTCCGCAAACTTTTTCTGCCCTTTCGGATCTCGGGCATCATATGACATGAGTTTGAGACGTTTGGATACTTTTCCTTTTTTTGAAAAAATCCTGACCCGCGGGTCACACTTTTTTCCTGCTTTTTCTCTCCTGAGCTGCACTCAGGTTTCTGCAGCTTGTTCAGAATCTAGAGCAGGCAAACAGGTTCCGCAAACTTTTTCAGCCCTTTCGGATCTCGGGCATCATATGACACGAGTTTCAGACCATTTGGATACTTTTCATTTTTTTGAAAAAATCCTGACCCGCGGGTCACACTTTTGGCCTGCTTTTTCTCTCCTGAGCTGCACTCAGGTTTCTGCAGCTTGTTCAGAATCTAGAGCAGGGAAACAGGTTCTGCAAACTTTTTCTGCCCTTTCGGATCTCGGGCATCATATGACATGAGTTTGAGACGTTTGGATACTTTTCCTTTTTTTGAAAAAATCCTGACCCACGGGTCACACTTTTTGACTTCTTTTTCTCTCCTGAGCTGCACTCAGGTTTCTGCAGCTTGTTCAGAATCTAGAGCAGGGAAACAGGTTCCGCAAACTTTTTCTGCCCTTTCGGATCTCGGGCATCATATGACTCGAGTTTGAGACGCTTTGGATACTTTTTATTTTTTTGAAAAAATCCTGACCCGCGAGTCACACTTTTTGCCTTCTTTTTCTCTCCTGAGCTGCACTCAGGTTTCTGTAGTTTGTTCAGAATCTAGAGCAGGGAAACAGGTTCCGCAAACTTTTTCTGCCTTTTCGGATCTCGGGCATCATATGACGGGAGTTTGAGACGCTTTTGATACTTTTCATTGTTTTGAAAGAATCCTGACCCGCGGGTCACACTTTTTTCCTGCTTTTTCTCTCCTGAGATGCACTCAGGTTTCTGCAGCTTGTTCAGAATCTAGAGCAGGGAAACAGGTTCCGCAAACTTTTTCTGCCCTTTCGGATCTCGGGCATCATATGACTCGAGTTTGAGATGCTTTGGATACTTTTCATTTTTTTGAAAAAATCCTGACCCGCGGGTCACACTTTTTGACTTCTTTTTCTCTCCTTTGCTGCACTCAGGTTTCTGCAGCTTGTTCAGAATCTAGAGCAGGGAAACAGGTTCCGCAAACTTTTTCTGCCCTTTCGGATCTCGGGCATCATATGACTCGAGTTTGAGACGCTTTGCATACTTTTCATTTTTTTGAAAAAATCCTGACCCGCGGGTCACACTTTTTTCCTGCTTTTTCTCTCCTGAGCTGCACTCAGGTTTCTGCAGCTTGTTCAGAATCTAGAGCAGGGAAAGAGGTTCCGCAAACTTTTTCAGCTCTTTCGGATCTCGGGCATCATATGACACGAGTTTGAGACCCTTTGGATACTTTTCATTTTTTTGAAAAAATCCTGACCCGCGAGTCACACTTTTTGCCTGCTTTTTCTCTCCTGAGCTGCACTCAGGTTTCTGCAGCTTGTTCAGAATCTAGAGCAGGGAAACAGGTTCCACAAACTTTTTCTGCCCTTTCGGATCTCAGGCATCATATAATGCGAGTTTGAGACGCTTGGAAACTTTTCATTTTTTTGAAAAAATCCTGACCCCGCGGGTCACACTTTTTGCCTTCTTTTTCTCTCCTGAGCAGCACTCAGGTTTCATGTAGCTTGTTCAAAATCTAGAGCAGGGAAACAGGTTCCGCAAACTTTTTCTGCCCTTTTGGATCTCGGGCATCATATGATGCCAGTTTCAGACGCTTTGGATACTTTTGATATTTTTGAAAAAATCCTGACCCGCGGGTCACAGTTTTTTCCTGCTTTTTCTCTCCTGAGCTGCACTCAGGTTTCTGCAGCTTGTTCAGAATCTAGAGCAGGGAAACAGGTTCCGCAAACTTTTTCTGCCCTTTCGGATCTCGGGCATCATATGATGCGAGTTTGAGACGCTTTGGATACTTTTGATTTTTTTGAAAAAATCCTGACCCGCGGGTCACAGTTTTTGCCTTCTTTTTCTCTCCTGAGCTGCACTCAGGTTTCTTGTAGCTTGTTCAAAATCTAGAGCAGGGAAACGGGTTCCGCAAACTTTTTCTGCCCTTTCGGATCTCGGGCATCATATGATGCTAGTTTGAGATGCTTTGGATACTTTTGATTTTTTTGAAAGAATCCTGACCCGCGGGTCACACTTTTTTCCTGCTTTTTCTCTCCTGAGATGCACTCAGGTTTCTGCAGCTTGTTCAGAATCTAGAGCAGGGAAACAGGTTCCGCAAACTTTTTCTGCCCTTTCGGATCTCGGGCATCATATGATATGAGTTTGAGACGTTTGGATACTTTTCCTTTTTTTGAAAAAATCCTGACCCGCGGGTCACACTTATTGACTTCTTTTTCTCTCCTTTGCTGCACACAGGTTTCTGCAGCTTGTTCAGAATCTAGAGCAGGGAAACAGGTTCCGCAAACTTTTTCTGCCCTTTCGGATCTCGGGCATCATATGACTCGAGTTTGAGACGCTTTGGATACTTTTCATTTTTTTGAAAAAATCCTGACCCGCGGGTCACACTTTTTTCCTGCTTTTTCTCTCCTGAGCTGCACTCAGGTTTCTGCACCTTGTTCAGAATCTAGAGCAGGGAAACAGGTTCCGCAAACTTTTTCTGCCCTTTCGGATCTTGGGCATCATATGACATGAGTTTGAGACATTTGGATACTTTTCCTTTTTTTGAAAAAATCCTGACCACGGGTCACACTTTTTGACTTCTTTTTCTCTCCTGAGCTGCACTCAGGTTTCTGCAGCTTGTTCAGAATCTAGAGCAGGGAAACAGGTTCCGCAAACTTTTTCTGCCCTTTCGGATCTCGGGCATCATATCATGCGAGTTTGAGACGCTTTGGATACTTTTCATTTTTTTGAAAAAATCCTGACCCGCGGGTCACACTTTTTTCCTGCTTTTTCTCTCCTGAGCTGCACTCAGGTTTCTGCACCTTGTTCAGAATCTAGAGCAGGGAAACAAGTTCCGCAAACTTTTTCTGCCCTTTCGGATCTCGGGCATCATATGACATGAGTTTGAGACGTTTGGATACTTTTCCTTTTTTTGAAAAAATCCTGACCCACGGGTCACACTTTTTTCCTGCTTTTTCTCTCCTGAGCTGCACTCAGGTTTCTGCAGCTTGTTCAGAATCTAGAGGAGGGAAACAGGTTCCGTAAACTTTTTCTGCCCTTTCGGATCTCGGGCATCATATGACACGAGTTTCAGACGCTTTGGATACTTTTCATTTTTTTGAAAAAATCCTGACCCGCGGGTCACACGTTTTGCCTTTTTTTCTCTCCTGAGGTGCACTCAGGTTTCTGCAGCTTGTTCAGAATCTAGAGCAGGGAAACAGGTTCCGCAAACTTTTTCTGCCCTTTCGGATCTCGGGCATCATATGATATGAGTTTGAGACGTTTGGATACTTTTCCTTTTTTTGAAAAAATCCTGACCCGCGGGTCACACTTTTTGACTTCTTTTTCTCTCCTTTGCTGCACTCAGGTTTCTGCAGCTTGTTCAGAATCTAGAGCAGGGAAACAGGTTCCGCAAACTTTTTCTGCCCTTTCGGATCTCGGGCATCATATGACTCGAGTTTGAGACGCTTTGGATACTTTTCATTTTTTTGAAAAAATCCTGACCCGCGGGTCACACTTTTTTCCTGCTTTTTCTCTCCTGAGCTGCACTCAGGTTTCTGCAGCTTGTTCAGAATCTAGAGCAGGCAAACAGGTTCCGCAAACTTTTTCAGCCCTTTCGGATCTCGGGCATCATATGACACAAGTTTCAGACCCTTTGGATACTTTTCATTTTTTTGAAAAAATCCTGACCCGCGGGTCACACTTTTTGCCTGCTTTTTCTCTCCTCAGCTGCACTCAGGTTTCTGCAGCTTGTTCAGAATCTAGAGCAGGGAAACAGGTTCTGCAAACTTTTTCTGCTCTTTGGGATCTCGGGCATCATATGACATGAGTTTGAGACGTTTGGATACTTTTCCTTTTTTTGAAAAAATCCTGACCCGCGGGTCACACTTTTTGCCTGCTTTTTCTCTCCTGTGCTGCACTCAGGTTTCTGCAGCTTGTTCAGAATCTAGAGCAGGGAAACAGGTTCCGCAAACTTTTTCTGCCCTTTTGGATCTCAGGCATCATATAATGCGAGCTTGAGACGCTTGGAAACTTTTCATTTTTTGAAAAAATTCTGACCCGCGGGTCAGACTTTTTGCCTTCTTTTTCTCTCCTGAGCAGCACTCAGGTTTCTTGTAGCTTGTTCAAAATCTAGAGCAGGGAAACAGGTTCCGCAAACTTTTTCTGCCCTTTTGGATCTCGGGCATCATATGATGCTAGTTTCAGACGCTTTGGATACTTTTGATTTTTTTGAAAAAATCCTGACCCGCGGGTCACAGTTTTTGCCTTCTTTTTCTCTCCTGAGCTGCACTCAGGTTTCTGCACCTTGTTCAGAATCTAGAGCAGGGAAACAGGTTCCGCAAACTTTTTCTGCCCTTTCGGATCTCGGGCATCATATGACACGAGTTTGAGACGCTTTGGATACTTTTCATTTTTTTGAAAAAATCCTGACCCGCGGGTCACACTTTTTGCCTTTTTTTCTCTCCTGAGCTGCACTCAGGTTTCTGCAGCTTGTTCAGAATCTAGAGCAGGGAAACAGGTTCCGCAAACTTTTTCTGCCCTTTCGGATCTCGGGCATCATATGACATGAGTTTGAGACGCTTTGGATACTTTTCCTTTTTTTGAAAAAATCCTGACCCACGGGTCACACTTTTTGACTTCTTTTTCTCTCCTGAGCTGCACTCAGGTTTCTGCAGCTTGTTCAGAATCTAGAGCAGGGAAACAGGTTCCGCAAACTTTTTCTGCCCTTTCGGATCTCGGGCATCATATGACATCAGTTTGAGACGTTTGGATACTTTTCCTTTTTTTGAAAAAATCCTGACCCACGGGTCACACTTTTTGACTTCTTTTTCTCTCCTGAGCTGCACTCAGGTTTCTGCAGCTTGTTCAGAATCTAGAGCAGGGAAACAGGTTCCGCAAACTTTTTCTGCCCTTTCGGATCTCGGGCATCATATGACCGAGTTTGAGACGCTTTGGATACTTTTCATTTTTTTGAAAAAATCCTGACCCGCGGGTCACACTTTTTTCCTGCTTTTTCTCTCCTGAGCTGCACTCAGGTTTCTGCACCTTGTTCAGAATCTAGAGCAGGGAAACAGGTTCCGCAAACTTTTTCTGCCCTTTCGGATCTCGGGCATCATATGATGCGAGTTTGAGACGCTTTGGATACTTTTGATTTTTTTGAAAAAATCCTGACCCGCGGGTCACACTTTTTGCCTGCTTTTTCTCTCCTGAGCAGCACTCAGGTTTCTTGGAGCTTGTTCAAAATCTAGAGCAGGGAAACAGGTTCCGCAAACTTTTTCTGCCCTTTTGGATCTCGGGCATCATATGATGCTTGTTTCAGATGCTTTGGATACTTTTGATTTTTTTGAAAAAATCCTGACCCGCGGGTCACAGTTTTTGCCTTCTTTTTCTCTCCTGAGCTGCACTCAGGTTTCTGCACCTTGTTCAGAATCTAGAGCAGGGAAACAGGTTCCGCAAACTTTTTCTGCCCTTTCGGATCTCGGGCATCATATGACATGAGTTTGAGACGTTTGGATACTTTTCCTTTTTTTGAAAAAATCCTGACCCGCGGGTCACACTTTTTGCCTTTTTTTCTCTCCTGAGGTGCACTCAGGTTTCTGCAGCTTGTTCAGAATCTAGAGCAGGGAAACAGGTTCCGCAAACTTTTTCTGCCCTTTCGGATCTCGGGCATCATATGATATGAGTTTGAGACGTTTGGATACTTTTCCTTTTTTTGAAAAAATCCTGACCCGCGGGTCACACTTTTTGTCTTCTTTTTCTCTCCTTTGCTGCACTCAGGTTTCTACAGCTTATTCAGAATCTAGAGCAGGGAAACAGGTTCCGCAAACTTTTTCTGCCCTTTCGGATCTCGGGCATCATATGACTCGAGTTTGAGACGCTTTGGATACTTTTCATTTTTTTGAAAAAATCCTGACCCACGGGTCACACTTTTTGCCTGCTTTTTCTCTCCTGAGCTGCACTCAGGTTTCTGCAGCTTGTTCAGAATCTAGAGCAGGGAAACAGGTTCCGCAAACTTTTTCTGCCCTTTTGGATCTCAGGCATCATATAACGCGAGCTTGAGACGCTTGGAAACTTTTCATTTTTTGAAAAAATTCTGACCCGCGGGTCAGACTTTTTGCCTTCTTTTTCTCTCCTGAGCAGCACTCAGGTTTCTTGTAGCTTGTTCAAAATCTAGAGCAGGGAAACAGGTTCCGTAAACTTTTTCTGCCCTTTCGGATCTCGGGCATCATATGACACGAGTTTCAGACGCTTTGGATACTTTTCATTTTTTTGAAAAAATCCTGACCCGCGGGTCACACTTTTTGCCTTTTTTTCTCTCCTGAGGTGCACTCAGGTTTCTGCAGCTTGTTCAGAATCTAGAGCAGGGAAACAGGTTCCGCAAACTTTTTCTGCCCTTTCGGATCTCGGGCATCATATGATACGAGTTTCAGACCATTTGGATACTTTTCATTTTTTTGAAAAAATCCTGACCCGCGGGTCACACTTTTTGCCTGCTTTTTCTCTCCTGAGCTGCACTCAGGTTTCTGCAGCTTGTTCAGAATCTAGAGCAGGGAAACAGGTTCTGCAAACTTTTTCTGGCATTTCGGATCTCGGGCATCATATGACATGAGTTTGAGACGTTTGGATACTTTTCATTTTTTTGAAAAAATCCTGACCCGCGGGTCACACTTTTAGACTTCTTTTTCTCTCCTCAGCTGCACTCAGGTTTCTGCAGCTTTTTCAGAATCTAGAGCAGGGAAACAGGTTCCGCAAACTTTTTCTGCCCTTTCGGATCTCGGGCATCATATGACTCGAGTTTGAGACACTTTGGATACTTTTCATTTTTTTGAAAAAATCCTGACCCGCGGGTCACACTTTTTTCCTGCTTTTTCTCTCCTGAGCTGCACTCAGGTTTCTGCAGCTTGTTCAGAATCTAGAGCAGGTAAACAGGTTCCGCAAACTTTTTCTGCCATTTCGGATCTCGGGCATCATATGACACGAGTTTGAGACGCTTTGGATACTTTTCATTTTTTTGAAAAAATCCTGAACCGCGGGTCACACTTTTTGCCTTTTTTTCTCTCCTGAGGTGCACTCAGGTTTCTGCAGCTTGTTCAGAATCTAGAGCAGGGAAACAGGTTCCGCAAACTTTTTCTGCCCTTTCGGATCTCGGGCATCATATGACACGAGTTTGAGACACTTTGGATACTTTTCATTTTTTTGAAAAAATCCTGACCCGCGGGTCACACTTTTTGCCTTCTTTTTCTCTCCTGAGGTGCATTCAGGTTTCTGTAGCTTGTTCAGAATCTTGAGCAGGGAAACAGGTTCCGCAAACTTTTTCTGCCCTTTTGGATCTCGGGCATCATATGACACGAGTTTAAGACCCTTTGGATACTTTTAATTTTTTTGAAAAATTCCTGACCCGCGACACTTTTTGCCTGCTTTTTCTCTCCTGAGCTGCACTAAGGTTTCTGTAGCTTGTTCAGAATCTAGAGCAGGGAAACAGGTTCCGCAAACTTTTTCTGCCCTTTCGGATCTCAGGCATCATATGATGCCAGTTTGAGACGCTTTGGATACTTTTCATTTTTTTGAAAAAATCCTGACCCATGGGTCACACTTTTTTCCTGCTTTTTCTCTCCTGAGCTGCACTCAGGTTTCTGCAGCTTGTTCAGAATCTAGAGCAGGGAAACAGGTTCTGCAAACTTTTTCTGCCCTTTTGGATCTCGGACATCATATGACACGAGTTTAAGACCCTTTTGATACTTTTCATTTTTTTGAAAAAATCCTGACCCGCGGGTCACACTTTTTGCCTACTTTTTCTCTGCTGAGGAGCACTCAGGTTTCTGTAGTTTGTTCAGAATCTAGAGCAGGGAAACAGGTTCCGCAAACTTTTTCTGCCCTTTCGGATCTCGGGCATCCTATGACTCGAGTTTGAGACGCTTTGGATACTTTTCATTTTTTTGAAAAAATCCTGACCCACGGGTCACACTTTTTTCCTGCTTTTTCTCTCCTGAGCTGCCCTCAGGTTTCTGCAGCTTGTTCAGAATCTAGAGCAGGTAAACAGGTTCCGCAAACTTTTTCTGCCCTTTCGGATCTCGGGCATCATATGACACGAGTTTGAGACGCTTTGGATACTTTTCATTTTTTTGAAAAAATCCTGACCCGCGGGTCACACTTTTTGCCTTTTTTTCTCTCCTGAGGTGCACTCAGGTTTCTGCAGCTTGTTCAGAATCTAGAGCAGGGAAACAGGTTCCGCAAACTTTTTCTGCCCTTTTGGATCTCGGGCATCATATGACACGAGTTTAAGACCCTTTGGATACTTTTCCTTTTTTTGAAAAAATCCTGACCCGCGGGTCACACTTTTTGACTTCTTTTTCTCTCCTTTGCTGCACTCAGGTTTCTGCAGCTTGTTCAGAATCTAGAGCAGGGAAACAGGTTCCGCAAACTTTTTCTGCCCTTTCGGATCTCGGGCATCATATGACTCGAGTTTGAGACGCTTTGGATACTTTTCATTTTTTTGAAAAAATCCTGACCCGCGGGTCACACTTTTTTCCTGCTTTTTCTCTCCTGAGCTGCACTCAGGTTTCTGCAGCTTGTTCAGAATCTAGAGCAGGGAAAGAGGTTCCGCAAACTTTTTCAGCCCTTTCGGATCTCGGGCATCATATAACGCGAGTTTGAGACGCTTGGAAACTTTTCATTTTTTTGAAAAAATCCTGACCCGCGGGTCACACTTTTTGCCTTCTTTTTCTCTCCTGTGCAGCACTCAGGTTTCTTGTAGCTTGTTCAAAATCTAGAGCAGGGAAACAGGTTCCGCAAACTTTTTCTGCCCTTTTGGATCTCGGGCATCATATGACACGAGTTTGAGACACTTTGGATACTTTTCATTTTTTTGAAAAATCCTGACCCGCGGATCACACTTTTTGACTTCCTTTTCTCTCCTGAGGTGCACTCAGGTTTCTGCAGCTTGCTCAGAATCTAGAGCAGGGAAACACGTTCCGCAAACTTTTTCTGCCCTTTCGGATCTCGGGCATAATATCATGCGAGTTTGAGACGCTTTGGATACTTTTCATTTTTTTGAAAAAATCCTGACCCGCGGGTCACACTTTTTCCCTGCTTTTTCTCTCCTGAGCTGCACTCAGGTTTCTGCAGCTTGTTCAGAATCTAGAGCAGGGAAACAGGATCCGCAAACTTTTTCTGCCCTTTCGGATCTCGGGCATCATATGACGCGAGTTTGAGACGCTTTGGATACTTTCAATTTTTTGAAAAAATCCTGACCCGCGACACTTTTTGCCTACTTTTTCTCTGCTGAGCAGCACTCAGGTTTCTGTAGTTTGTTCAGAATCTAGAGCAGGGAAACAGGTTCCGCAAACTTTTTCTGCCCTTTCGGATCTCGGGCATCATATGACGCGAGTTTGAGACGCTTTGGATACTTTTCATTTTTTTGAAAAAATCCTGACCCGCGGGTCACACTTTTGGACTTCTTTTTCTCTCCTGACCTGCACTCAGGTTTCTGCAGCTTCTTCAGAATCTAGAGCAGGGAAACAGGTTCCGCAAACTTTTTCTGCCTTTTTGGATCTCGGGCATCATATGACTCGAGTTTGAGACGCTTTGGATACTTTTCATTTTTTTGAAAAAATCCTGACCCGCGGGTCACACTTTTTGCCTGCATTTTCTCTCCTGAGCTGCACTCAGGTTTCTGCAGCTTGTTCAGAATCTGGAGCAGGGAAACACATTCCGCAAACTTTTTCTGCCCTTTCGGATCTCGGGCATCATATCATGCGAGTTTGAGACGCTTTGGATACTTTTCATTTTTTTGAAAAAATCCTGACCCGCGGGCCACAGTTTTTGCCTGCTTTTTCCCTCCTGAGCTGCACTCAGGTTTCTGCAGCTTGTTCAGAATCTAGAGCAGGGAAAGAGGTTCCGCAAACTTTTTCAGCCCTTTTGGATCTCGGGCATCATATGAAACGAGTTTGAGACCCTTTGGATACTTTTCATTTTTTTGAAAAAATCCTGACCCGCGGGTCACACTTTTTGCCTTCTTTTTCTCTCCTGAGCAGCACTCAGGTTTCTGCAGCTTGTTCAGAATCTAGAGCAGGAAACAGGTTCCGCAAGCTTTTTCTGCCCTTTCGGATCTCGGGCATCATATGACGCGAGTTTGAGACGCTTTGGATACTTTTCATTTTTTTGAAAAAATCCTGACCCGCGGGTCACACTTTTTTCCTGCTTTTTCTCTCCTGAGCTGCACTCAGGTTTCTGCAGCTTGTTCAGAATCTAGAGCAGGGAAACAGGTTCCGCAAACTTTTTTTGCCCTTTCGGATCTCGGGCAACATATCATGCGAGTTTGAGACGCTTTGGATACTTTTCATTTTTTTGAAAAAATCCTGACCCGCGGGTCACACTTTTGGACTTCTTTTTCTCTCCTGAGGTGCACTCAGGTTTCTGCAGCTTGTTCAGAATCTAGAGCAGGGAAACAGGTTCTGCAAACTTTTTCTGCCTTTTCGGATCTCAGGCATCATATGACTTGAGTTTGAGACGCTTTGGATACTTCTCATTTTTTTGAAAAAATCCTGACCCGCGGGTCACACTTTTTGCCTGCTTTTTCTCTCCTGAGCTGCACTCAGGTTTCTTGTGGCTTGTTCAGAATCTAGAGCAGGGAAACAGGTTCCGCAAACTTTTTCTGCCCTTTCGGATCTCGGGCATCATATGACATGAGTTTGAGATGCTTTGGGTACTTTTCATTTTTTTGAAAAAATCCTGACCCGCGGGTCACACTTTTTCCCTGCTTTTTCTCTCCTGAGCTGCACTCAGGTTTCTGCAGCTTGTTCAGAATCTAGAGCAGGGAAAGAGGTTCCGCAAACTTTTTCAGCCCTTTTGGATCTCGGGCATCATATGAAACGAGTATGAGACCCTTTGGATACTTTTCATTTTTTTGAAAAAATCCTGACCCGCGGGTCACACTTTTTGCCTTCTTTTTCTCTCCTGAGCAGCACTCAGGTTTCTGCAGCTTGTTCAGAATCTAGAGCAGGAAACAGGTTCCGCAAGCTTTTTCTGCCCTTTCGGATCTCGGGCATCATATGACGCGAGTTTGAGACGCTTTGGATACTTTTCATTTTTTTGAAAAAATCCTGACCCGCGGGTCACACTTTTTTCCTGCTTTTTCTCTCCTGAGCTGCACTCAGGTTTCTGCAGCTTGTTCAGAATCTAGAGCAGGGAAACAGGTTCCGCAAACTTTTTTTGCCCTTTCGGATCTCGGGCAACATATCATGCGAGTTTGAGACGCTTTGGATACTTTTCATTTTTTTGAAAAAATCCTGACCCGCGGGTCACACTTTTGGACTTCTTTTTCTCTCCTGAGGTGCACTCAGGTTTTTGCAGCTTGTTCAGAATCTAGAGCAGGGAAACAGGTTCCGCAAACTTTTTCTGCCTTTTCGGATCTCAGGCATCATATGACTTGAGTTTGAGACGCTTTGGATACTTTTCATTTTTTTGAAAAAATCCTGACCCGCGGGTCACACTTTTTGCCTGCTTTTTCTCTCCTGAGCTGCACTCAGGTTTCTGCAGCTTGTTCAGAATCTAGAGCAGGGAAACAGGTTCCACAAACTTTTTCTGCCCTTTCGGATCTCGGGCATCATATAACGCGAGTTTGAGACGCTTGGAAACTTTTCATTTTTTTGAAAAAATCCTGACCCGTGGGTCACACTTTTTGCCTTCTTTTTGTCTCCTGAGCAGCACTCAGGTTTCTGCAGCTTGTTCAGAATCTAGAGCAGGAAACAGGTTCCGCAAACTTTTTCTGCCCTTTTGGATCTCGGGCATCATATGACACGAGTTTAAGACCCTTTGGATACTTTTCCTTTTTTTGAAAAAATCCTGACCCGCGGGTCACACTTTTTGACTTCTTTTTCTCTCCTTTGCTGCACTCAGGTTTCTGCAGCTTGTTCAGAATCTAGAGCAGGGAAACAGGTTCCGCAAACTTTTTCTGCCCTTTCGGATCTCGGGCATCATATGACTCGAGTTTGAGACGCTTTGGATACTTTTCATTTTTTTGAAAAAATCCTGACCCGCGGGTCACACTTTTTTCCTGCTTTTTCTCTCCTGAGCTGCACTCAGGTTTCTGCAGCTTGTTCAGAATCTAGAGCAGGGAAAGAGGTTCCGCAAACTTTTTCAGCCCTTTCGGATCTCGGGCATCATATAACGCGAGTTTGAGACGCTTGGAAACTTTTCATTTTTTTGAAAAAATCCTGACCCGCGGGTCACACTTTTTGCCTTCTTTTTCTCTCCTGTGCAGCACTCAGGTTTCTTGTAGCTTGTTCAAAATCTAGAGCAGGGAAACAGGTTCCGCAAACTTTTTCTGCCCTTTTGGATCTCGGGCATCATATGACACGAGTTTGAGACACTTTGGATACTTTTCATTTTTTTGAAAAATCCTGACCCGCGGATCACACTTTTTGACTTCCTTTTCTCTCCTGAGGTGCACTCAGGTTTCTGCAGCTTGCTCAGAATCTAGAGCAGGGAAACACGTTCCGCAAACTTTTTCTGCCCTTTCGGATCTCGGGCATAATATCATGCGAGTTTGAGACGCTTTGGATACTTTTCATTTTTTTGAAAAAATCCTGACCCGCGGGTCACACTTTTTTCCTGCTTTTTCTCTCCTGAGCTGCACTCAGGTTTCTGCAGCTTGTTCAGAATCTAGAGCAGGGAAACAGGATCCGCAAACTTTTTCTGCCCTTTCGGATCTCGGGCATCATATGACGCGAGTTTGAGACGCTTTGGATACTTTCAATTTTTTGAAAAAATCCTGACCCGCGACACTTTTTGCCTACTTTTTCTCTGCTGAGCAGCACTCAGGTTTCTGTAGTTTGTTCAGAATCTAGAGCAGGGAAACAGGTTCCGCAAACTTTTTCTGCCCTTTCGGATCTCGGGCATCATATGACGCGAGTTTGAGACGCTTTGGATACTTTTCATTTTTTTGAAAAAATCCTGACCCACGGGTCACACTTTTGGACTTCTTTTTCTCTCCTGAGCTGCACTCAGGTTTCTGCAGCTTCTTCAGAATCTAGAGCAGGGAAACAGGTTCCGCAAACTTTTTCTGCCTTTTTGGATCTCGGGCATCATATGACTCGAGTTTGAGACGCTTTGGATACTTTTCATTTTTTTGAAAAAATCCTGACCCGCGGGTCACACTTTTTGCCTGCATTTTCTCTCCTGAGCTGCACTCAGGTTTCTGCAGCTTGTTCAGAATCTGGAGCAGGGAAACACATTCCGCAAACTTTTTCTGCCCTTTCGGATCTCGGGCATCATATCATGCGAGTTTGAGACGCTTTGGATACTTTTCATTTTTTTGAAAAAATCCTGACCCGCGGGCCACAGTTTTTGCCTGCTTTTTCTCTCCTGAGCTGCACTCAGGTTTCTTGTGGCTTGTTCAGAATCTAGAGCAGGGAAACAGGTTCCGCAAACTTTTTCTGCCCTTTCGGATCTCGGGCATCATATGACATGAGTTTGAGATGCTTTGGGTACTTTTCATTTTTTTGAAAAAATCCTGACCTGCGGGTCACACTTTTTCCCTGCTTTTTCTCTCCTGAGCTGCACTCAGGTTTCTGCAGCTTGTTCAGAATCTAGAGCAGGGAAAGAGGTTCCGCAAACTTTTTCAGCCCTTTTGGATCTCGGGCATCATATGAAACGAGTTTGAGACCCTTTGGATACTTTTCATTTTTTTGAAAAAATCCTGACCCGCGGGTCACACTTTTTGCCTTCTTTTTCTCTCCTGAGCAGCACTCAGGTTTCTGCAGCTTGTTCAGAATCTAGAGCAGGAAACAGGTTCCGCAAGCTTTTTCTGCCCTTTCGGATCTCGGGCATCATATGACGCGAGTTTGAGACGCTTTGGATACTTTTCATTTTTTTGAAAAAATCCTGACCCGCGGGTCACACTTTTTCCCTGCTTTTTCTCTCCTGAGCTGCACTCAGGTTTCTGCAGCTTGTTCAGAATCTAGAGCAGGGAAACAGGTTCCGCAAACTTTTTTTGCCCTTTCGGATCTCGGGCAACATATCATGCGAGTTTGAGACGCTTTGGATACTTTTCATTTTTTTGAAAAAATCCTGACCCGCGGGTCACACTTTTTTCCTGCTTTTTCTCTCCTGAGCTGCACTCAGGTTTCTGCAGCTTGTTCAGAATCTAGAGCAGGGAAACAGGTTCCGCAAACTTTTTTTGCCCTTTCGGATCTCGGGCAACATATCATCCGAGTTTGAGACGCTTTGGATACTTTTCATTTTTTTGAAAAAATCCTGACCCGCGGGTCACACTTTTGGACTTCTTTTTCTCTCCTGAGGTGCACTCAGGTTTCTGCAGCTTGTTCAGAATCTAGAGCAGGGAAACAGGTTCCGCAAACTTTTTCTGCCTTTTCGGATCTCAGGCATCATATGACTTGAGTTTGAGACGCTTTGGATACTTTTCATTTTTTTGAAAAAATCCTGACCCGCGGGTCACACTTTTTGCCTGCTTTTTCTCTCCTGAGCTGCACTCAGGTTTCTGCAGCTTGTTCAGAATCTAGAGCAGGGAAACAGGTTCCACAAACTTTTTCTGCCCTTTCGGATCTCGGGCATCATATAACGCGAGTTTGAGACGCTTGGAAACTTTTCATTTTTTTGAAAAAATCCTGACCCGTGGGTCACACTTTTTGCCTTCTTTTTCTCTCCTGAGCAGCACTCAGGTTTCTGCAGCTTGTTCAGAATCTAGAGCAGGAAACAGGTTCCGCAAGCTTTTTCTGCCCTTTCGGATCTCGGGCATCATATGACGCGAGTTTGAGACGCTTTGGATACTTTTCATTTTTTTGAAAAAATCCTGACCCGCGGGTCACACTTTTTGACTTCTTTTTCTCTCCTGAGGTGCACTCAGGTTTCTGCAGCTTGCTCAGAATCTAGAGCAGGGAAACACGTTCCGCAAACTTTTTCTGCCCTTTCGGATCTCGGGCATCATATCATGCGAGTTTGAGACGCTTTGGATACTTTTCATTTTTTTGAAAAAATCCTGACCCGCGGGCCACACTTTTTGCCTGCTTTTTCTCTCCTGAGCTGCACTCAGGTTTCTTGTGGCTTGTTCAGAATCTAGAGCAGGGAAACAGGTTCCGCAAACTTTTTCTGCCCTTTCGGATCTCGGGCATCATATGACATGAGTTTGTGACGCTTTGGATACTTTTCATTTTTTTGAAAAAATCCTGACCCGCGGGTCACACTTTTTGCCTGCTTTTTCTCTCCTGAGCTGCGCTCAGGTTTCTTGTAGCTTGTTCAGAATCTAGAGCAGGGAAACAGGTTCCGCAAACTTTTTCTGCCCTTTCGGATCTCGGGCATCATATGACACGAGTTTGAGACGCTTTGGATACTTTTCATTTTTTTGAAAAAATCCTGACCCGCGGGTCACACTTTTTGCCTCCTTTTTCTCTCCTGAGCTGCACTCAGGTTTCTGCAGCTTCTTCAGAATATAGAACAGGGAAACGGGTTCCGCAAACTTTTTCTGCCCTTTCGGATCTCGGGCATCATATGACATGAGTTTGAGACACTTTGGATACTTTTCATTTTTTTGAAAAAATCCTGACCCGCGGGTCACACTTTTTGCCTGCTATTTCTCTCCTGAGGTGCACTCAGGTTTCTTGTAGCTTGTTCAGAATCTTGAGCAGGGAAACAGGTTCCGCAAACTTTTTCTGCCCTTTCGGATCTCGGGCATCATATGACACGAGTTTGAGACGCTTTCTTTTTTTTTTTTTTCAATAATTTTTATTCAGATTTTCATAAAACATACAAGACAAAATCATAAAACATTCAAAGACAAAAAACAAAATCAAAAATAGTTAAACAAAAAGAAAAAAAGAAAAGAAAAAACAAAAATAAAAAATAAAGAGTAAAATATTGACTTCCCATTTGTCAAAGATCAAATCAGTTATAAGTCTATAATATATAACAATCCTGTCTCTTAAGTCATATTATAAAATCACTTTCCTCCAGTAGTTATCTTACTTAATCATCAAATCTCATAAACATTACTTTATTCTTTCCACAAAAAGTCAAAGAGAGGTTTCAATTCTTTAAGAAATATATCTATCAATTTTTTTTTCCAGATAAGCATATCGATTAATCCATCTCATTACTAATTATGATAATCTTATTGTCATAACCATAGTCAAAATAAACATTTCAATTAATCCATCACATCAGAATCTGTTAGGTTCAATAATTTCAGTAGCCATTGTTCTATTATCTCTATTAGTTCCATTTTCCATCTTCCATCTTCAGTAGTCTTGTTAAGTCCAGTAATTTCAATATCCAATCTTCCATTATCAGTATTCCATAATAATCTTGCTGTCAAAGCCATAGTCATATAGTAAGAGTCTGATGGGAATTACCTCTATCCCAAATATTTTCTTGCCATCCATTCTGAATAGGTTGCTGAAATACTGCTGTAAAATCATATCTCTGTTCTTTTTTTCAAAATACACTGGGTCATCTCTTAAAAGTTTTTCCATTGTCACATGGCTGCAATTAATTCCATAGATTTTCTCTATATTGGGCTCCATCACATCATTCCAGTCCAGAAGATTATCCATGCCATTGATAACTTTATCTCTAGAATCTTCATTCATTTCTTCAGAGATAACATTGAGTTCCAAACAATAGATTTTATTTCTAAAGTCCATAGACTCCAAATCTTGTTCCTGTTCCACGTTGGTTCCAATCTCCGGGATCTCCTCTCTCACAGGGACCCCTATTCCAGTCTCCAGGATCTCCTCTCTCACAGGGACCCCTGTTCCAATCTCCGGGGTCTCCTCTCTCACAGGGACCCCTTCCAGGGTCACCTCTCTCACAGGGACCCTTATATCTTTAATCTCCTGCTTCATTTTACTCAATTCAATTTTCATTATCTCAATCTCATCCATTATTTTCTGAAACATAGTTATTTCCAGATTTTCAGCCACTTTCTTAATTGCCATTTTAAAAGAAAAATATAGGAAAACCACTTCTTATTTCAGCAACAATTGGGTTAATACTCCAAACTTGGTGACATCACAGTATAAACAGAGCAGACAGCCTTATCTCTCCAATAGTTAAGTAAACAAAATGCAGTTCCCAGGATCGAAACAATTAATGGCAATCGTCAAGAAACAGATTCGTCAAAATAAAATAGACCAAAAAGAGAGTAGTCTCAAAACAGTATAATATTTTTCAAAATAAAAATCTGGAATAGAAATCCCTCTTCTGTGTATATCTTTAGAATGCAAATCCAGGACAGCTTTTTGCAACAAAAACAGAGATAAGCTATTAATTAGTGCGTAGCAGAGAGAAGTTATGGCTCCCCAGTGAGATGTCAAAAACTGATCAATCTGGCAAATCTCTTTTAAACAGCAACAATTTAAGTCAAGTAAAAGAAAAATATAGAAAGAAGGGTGCTTGCCTGTTAGTGCGTTCTCTCTTAGAAGATAAGATGAACGTTCGCTTTAACAGATAGAGCTTGCTGTTGAAAATCCGTCCCACCTTCGTCGGCTAGACCTCGTCCCATAAATTAATGAGATCTGGTCGTCCCAACAAAAATAGGCTTTGAGGTTAATCTCTTCGTTTCTCCCTACCCGGGAGAAGTTTAATCAGTCAAAAAAAAAAGAAAAAACTGACTGATATATCTGAATAAGCTTCTTTTGAGGCAGGAGCCCGTCTCAAAAGCAGGCACAGGCTAAGTCACCCTTCCCGGAAGTCGAGTTTGAGACGCTTTCGATACTTTTCATTTTTTTGAAAAAATCCTGACCCGCGGGTCACACTTTTTGCCTTCTTTTTCTCTCCTGAGCTGCACTCAGGTTTCTGCAGCTTGTTCAGAATCTAGAGCAGGGAAACAGGTTCCGCAAACTTTTTCTGCCCTTTCGGATCTCGGGCATCATATGACGCGAATTTGAGACGCTTTGGATCCTTTTCATTTTTTTGAAAAAATCCTGACCCGCGGGTCACACTTTTTGCGTTCTATTTCTCTCCTGAGCTGCACTCAGGTTTCTGCAGCTTGTTCAGAATCTAGAGCAGGGAAACAGATTCCGCAAACTTTTTCTGCCCTTTCGGATCTCGGGCATCATATGATATGAGTTTGTCATGTTTGGATACTTTTCCTTTTTTTGAAAAAATCCTGACCCGCGGGTCACACTTTTTGACTTCTTTTTCTCTCCTTTGCTGCACTCAGGTTTCTGCAGCTTGTTCAGAATCTAGAGCAGGGAAACAGGTTCCGCAAACTTTTTCTGCCCTTTCGGATCTCGGGCATCATATGACACGAGTTTGAGACACTTTGGATACTTTTCATTTTTTTGAAAAAATCCTGACCCGCGGGTCACACTTTTTGCCTGCTTTTTCTCTCCTGAGCTGCACTCAGGTTTCTGCAGCTTCTTCAGAATCTAGAACAGGGAAACAGGTTCCGCAAACTTTTTCTGCCCTTTCGGATCTCGGGCATCATATGACGCGAGTTTGAGATGCTTTGGATACTTTTCATTTTTTTGAAAAAATCCTGACCCGCGGGTCACACTTTTTGCCTGCTTTTTCTCTCCTGAGCTGCACTCAGGTTTCTGCAGCTTCTTCAGAATCTAGAGCAGGGAAACAGGTTCCGCAAACTTTTTCTGCCCTTTCGGATCTTGGGCATCATATGACTCGAGTTTGTGACGCTTTGGATACTTTTCATTTTTTTGAAAAAATCCTGACCCACGGGTCACACTTTTTTCCTGCTTTTTCTCTCCTGAGCTGCACTCAGGTTTCTGCAGCTTGTTCAGAATCTAGAGCAGGGAAACAGGTTCCGCAAACTTTTTCTGCCCTTTTGGATCTCGGGCATCATATGACATGAGTTTAAGACCCTTTGGATACTTTTCATTCTTTTGAAAAAATCCTGACCCGCGGGTCACACTTTTTGACTTCTTTTTCTCTCCTTTGCTGCACTCAGGTTTCTGCAGCTTGTTCAGAATCTAGAGCAGGGAAACAGGTTCCGCAAACTTTTTCTGCCCTTTCGGATCTCGGGCATCATATGACGCGAGTTTGAGACGCTTTGGATACTTTTCAATTTTTGAAAAAATCCTGACCCACGGGTCACACGTTTTCGCCTACTTTTCCTCTGCTGAGCAGCACTCAGGTTACTGTAGTTTGTTCAGAATCTAGAGCAGGGAAACAGGTTCCGCAAGCTTTTTCTGCCCTTTCGGATCTCGGGCATCATATGACGCGAGTTTGAGACGCTTTGGATACTTTTCATTTTTTTGAAAAAATCCTGAACCGCGGGTCACACTTTTGGACTTCTTTTTCTCTCCTGAGGTGCACTCAGGTTTCTGCAGCTTGTTCAGAATCTAGAGCAGGGAAACAGGTTCCGCAAACTTTTTCTGCCTTTTTGGATCTCGGGCATCATATGACTCGAGTTTGAGACGCTTTGGATACTTTTCATTTTTTTGAAAAAATCCTGACCCGCGGGTCACACTTTTTGCCTACTTTTTCTCTCCTGAGCTGCACTCAGGTTTCTGCAGCTTGTTCAGAATCTAGAGCAGGAAACAGGTTCCGCAAACTTTTTCTGCCCTTTCGGATCTCGGGCATCATATGACGCGAGTTTGAGACGCTTTGGATACTTTTCATTTTTTTGAAAAAATCCTGACCCGCGGTTCACACTTTTTGACTTCTTTTTCTCTCCTGAGGTGCACTTAGGTTTCTGAAGCTTGCGCAGAATCTAGAGCAGGGAAACACATTCCGCAAACTTTTTCTGCCCTTTCGGATCTCGGGCATCATATCATGCGAGTTTGAGACGCTTTGGATACTTTTCATTTTTTTGAAAAAATCCTGACCCGCGGGCCACACTTTTTGCTTGCTTTTTCTCTCCTGAGCTGCACTCAGGTTTCTTGTGGCTTGTTCAGAATCTAGAGCAGGGAAACAGGTTCCGCAAACTTTTTCTGCCCTTTCGGATCTTGGGCATCGTATGACATGAGTTTGAGACGCTTTGGATACTTTTCATTTTTTTGAAAAAATCCTGACCCGCGGGTCACACTTTTTGCCTGCTTTTTCTCTCCTGAGCTGCACTCAGGTTTCTTGTAGCTTGTTCAGAATATAGAGCAGGGAAACAGGTTCCGCAAGCTTTTTCTGCCCTTTCGGATCTCGGGCATCATATGACGCGAGTTTGAGACGCTTTGGATACTTTTCATTTTTTTGAAAAAATCCTGAACCGCGGGTCACACTTTTGGACTTCTTTTTCTCTCCTGAGGTGCACTCAGGTTTCTGCAGCTTGTTCAGAATCTAGAGCAGGGAAACAGGTTCCGCAAACTTTTTCTGCCTTTTTGGATCTCGGGCATCATATGACTCGAGTTTGAGACGCTTTGGATACTTTTCATTTTTTTGAAAAAATCCTGACCCGCGGGTCACACTTTTTGCCTACTTTTTCTCTCCTGAGCTGCACTCAGGTTTCTGCAGCTTGTTCAGAATCTAGAGCAGGAAACAGGTTCCGCAAGCTTTTTCTGCCCTTTCGGATCTCGGGCATCATATGACGCGAGTTTGAGACGCTTTGGATACTTTTCATTTTTTTGAAAAAATCCTGACCCGCGGTTCACACTCTTTGACTTCTTTTTCTCTCCTGAGGTGCACTTAGGTTTCTGAAGCTTGCTCAGAATCTAGAGTGGGGAAACGGGTTCCGCAAACTTTTTCTGCCCTTTCGGATCTCGGGCATCATCTGAGGCGAGTTTGAGACCCTTTGGATACTTTTCATTTTTTTGAAAAAATCCTGACCCGCGGGTCACACTTTTTGCCTGCTATTTCTCTCCTTTGCTGCACTCAGGTTTCTTGTAGCTTGTTCAGAATCCAGAGCAGGGAAACAGGTTCCGCAAACTTTTTCTGCCCTTTTGGATCTCGGGCATCATATGACACGAGTTTGAGACGCTTTGGATACTTTTCATTTTTTTGAAAAAATCCTGACCCGCGGGTCACACTTTTTGCCTTTTTTTCTCTCCTGAGGTGCACTCAGGTTTCTGCAGCTTGTTCAGAATCTAGAGCAGGGAAACAGGTTCCGCAAACTTTTTCTGCCCTTTCGGATCTCGGGCATCATATGACGCGAATTTGAGACGCTTTGGATACCTTTCATTTTTTTGAAAAAATCCTGACCCGCGGGTCACACTTTTTTCCTGCTTTTTCTCTCCTGAGCTGCACTCAGGTTTCTTGTAGCTTGTTCAGAATATAGAGCAGGGAAACAGGTTCCGCAAACTTTTTCTGCCCTTTCGGATCTCGGGCATCATATGACACGAGTTTGAGACGCTTTGGATACTTTTCATTTTTCTGAAAAAATCCTGACCCGCGGGTCACAGTTTTTGCCTCCTTTTTCTCTCCTGAGCTGCACTCAGGTTTCTGCAGCTTGTTCAGAATCTAGAGCAGGGAAACAGGTTCCGCAAACTTTTTCTGCCCTTTCGGATCTCGGGCATCATATGACGCGAGTGTGAGACGCTTTGGATCCTTTTAATTTTTTTGAGAAAATCCTGACCCGCGGGTCACACTTTTTGCCTTCTTTTTCTCTCCTGAGCTGCACTCAGGTTTCTGCAGCTTGTTCAGAATCTAGAGCCAGGAAACAGGTTCCGGAAACTTTTTCTGCCCCTTCGGATCTCGGGCATCATATGACTCGAGTTTGAGACCCTTTGGATACTTTTCATTTTTTTGAAAAAATCCTGACCCGTGGGTCACACTTTTTGCCTTCTTTTTCTCTAATGAGCAGCACTCAGGTTTCTTGTAGCTTGTTCAGAATCTAGAGCAGGGAAACGGGTTCCGCAAAATTTTTCTGCCCTTTCAGATCTCGGGCATCATATGACGCGAGTTTGAGACGCTTTGGATACTTTTCATTTTTTTGAAAAAATCCTGACCCGCGGGTCACACTTTTTGCCTGCTATTTCTCTCCTGAGGTGCACTCAGGTTTCTTGTAGCTTGTTCAGAATCTAGAGCAGGGAAACAGGTTCCGCAAACTTTTTCTGCCCTTTCGGTTCTCGGGCATCATATGACACGAGTTTGAGACGCTTTGGATACTTTTCATGTTTTTGAAAAAATCCTGACCCGCGGGTCACACTTTTTGCCTTTTTTTCTCTCCTGAGGTGCACTTAGGTTTCTGAAGCTTGCTCAGAATCTAGAGCAGGGAAACACGTTCCGCAAACTTTTTCTGCCCTTTCGGATCTCGGGCATCATATCATGCGAGTTTGAGACGCTTTGGATACTTTTCATTTTTTTGAAAAAATCCTGACCCGCGGGCCACACTTTTTGCTTGCTTTTTCTCTCCTGAGCTGCACTCAGGTTTCTTGTGGCTTGTTCAGAATCTAGAGCAGGGAAACAGGTTCCGCAAACTTTTTCTGCCCTTTCGGATCTTGGGCATCGTATGACATGAGTTTGAGACGCTTTGGATACTTTTCATTTTTTTGAAAAAATCCTGACCCGCGGGTCACACTTTTTGCCTGCTTTTTCTCTCCTGAGCTGCATTCAGGTTTCTTGTAGCTTGTTCAGAATCTAGAGCAGGGAAACAGGTTCCGCAAACTTTTTCTGCCCTTTCGGATCTCGGGCATCATATGACACGAGTTTGAGACGCTTTGGATACTTTTCATTTTTCTGAAAAAATCCTGACCCGCGGGTCACAGTTTTTGCCTCCTTTTTCTCTCCTGAGCTGCACTCAGGTTTCTGCAGCTTGTTCAGAATCTAGAGCAGGGAAACAGGTTCCGCAAACTTTTTCTGCCCTTTCGGATCTCGGGCATCATATGACGCGAGTGTGAGACGCTTTGGATCCTTTTAATTTTTTTGAGAAAATCCTGACCCGCGGGTCACACTTTTTGCCTTCTTTTTCTCTCCTGAGCTGCACTCAGGTTTCTGCAGCTTGTTCAGAATCTAGAGCCAGGAAACAGGTTCCGGAAACTTTTTCTGCCCCTTCGGATCTCGGGCATCATATGACTCGAGTTTGAGACCCTTTGGATACTTTTCATTTTTTTGAAAAAATCCTGACCCGCGGGTCACACGTTTTGCCTCCTTTTTCTCTCCTGAACTGCACTCAGGTTTCTTGTAGCTTGTTCAGAATCTAGAGTGGGGAAACGGGTTCCGCAAACTTTTTCTGCCCTTTCGGATCTCGGGCATCATCTGAGGCGAGTTTGAGACCCTTTGGATACTTTTCATTTTTTTGAAAAAATCCTGACCCGCGGGTCACACTTTTTGCCTGCTATTTCTCTCCTTTGCTGCACTCAGGTTTCTTGTAGCTTGTTCAGAATCTAGAGCAGGGAAACAGGTTCCGCAAACTTTTTCTGCCCTTTTGGATCTCGGGCATCATATGACACGAGTTTGAGACGCTTTGGATACTTTTCATTTTTTTGAAAAAATCCTGACCCGCGGGTCACACTTTTTGCCTTTTTTTCTCTCCTGAGGTGCACTCAGGTTTCTGCAGCTTGTTCAGAATCTAGAGCAGGGAAACAGGTTCCGCAAACTTTTTCTGCCCTTTCGGATCTCGGGCATCACATGACGCGAGTTTGAGACGCTTTGGATACTTTTCATTTTTTTGAAAAAATCCTGACCCGCGGGTCACACTTTTTGCCTGCTTTTTCTCTCCTGAGCTGCACTCAGGTTTCTGCAGCTTGTTCAGAATCTAGAGCAGGGAAACAGGTTCCGCAAACTTTTTCTGCCCTTTCGGATCTCGGGCATCATATGACGCGAGTTTGAGACGCTTTGGATACTTTTCATTTTTTTGAAAAAATCCTGACCCGTGGGTCACACTTTTTGCCTTCTTTTTCTCTAATGAGCAGCACTCAGGTTTCTTGTAGCTTGTTCAGAATCTAGAGCAGGGAAACGGGTTCCGCAAACTTTTTCTGCCCTTTCAGATCTCGGGCATCATATGACGCGAGTTTGAGACGCTTTGGATACTTTTCATTTTTTTGAAAAAATCCTGACCCGCGGGTCACACTTTTTGCCTGCTATTTCTCTCCTGAGGTGCACTCAGGTTTCTTGTAGCTTGTTCAGAATCTAGAGCAGGGAAACAGGTTCCGCAAACTTTTTCTGCCCTTTCGGTTCTCGGGCATCATATGACACGAGTTTGAGACGCTTTGGATACTTTTCATGTTTTTGAAAAAATCCTGACCCGCGGGTCACACTTTTTGCCTTTTTTTCTCTCCTGAGGTGCACTTAGGTTTCTGAAGCTTGCTCAGAATCTAGAGCAGGGAAACACGTTCCGCAAACTTTTTCTGCCCTTTCGGATCTCGGGCATCATATCATGCGAGTTTGAGACGCTTTGGATACTTTTCATTTTTTTGAAAAAATCCTGACCCGCGGGCCACACTTTTTGCTTGCTTTTTCTCTCCTGAGCTGCACTCAGGTTTCTTGTGGCTTGTTCAGAATCTAGAGCAGGGAAACAGGTTCCGCAAACTTTTTCTGCCCTTTCGGATCTTGGGCATCGTATGACATGAGTTTGAGACGCTTTGGATACTTTTCATTTTTTTGAAAAAATCCTGACCCGCGGGTCACACTTTTTGCCTGCTTTTTCTCTCCTGAGCTGCATTCAGGTTTCTTGTAGCTTGTTCAGAATCTAGAGCAGGGAAACAGGTTCCGCAAACTTTTTCTGCCCTTTCGGATCTCGGGCATCATATGACACGAGTTTGAGACGCTTTGGATACTTTTCATTTTTCTGAAAAAATCCTGACCCGCGGGTCACAGTTTTTGCCTCCTTTTTCTCTCCTGAGCTGCACTCAGGTTTCTGCAGCTTGTTCAGAATCTAGAGCAGGGAAACAGGTTCCGCAAACTTTTTCTGCCCTTTCGGATCTCGGGCATCATATGACGCGAGTGTGAGACGCTTTGGATCCTTTTAATTTTTTTGAGAAAATCCTGACCCGCGGGTCACACTTTTTGCCTTCTTTTTCTCTCCTGAGCTGCACTCAGGTTTCTGCAGCTTGTTCAGAATCTAGAGCCAGGAAACAGGTTCCGGAAACTTTTTCTGCCCCTTCGGATCTCGGGCATCATATGACTCGAGTTTGAGACCCTTTGGATACTTTTCATTTTTTTGAAAAAATCCTGACCCGCGGGTCACACGTTTTGCCTCCTTTTTCTCTCCTGAACTGCACTCAGGTTTCTTGTAGCTTGTTCAGAATCTAGAGTGGGGAAACGGGTTCCGCAAACTTTTTCTGCCCTTTCGGATCTCGGGCATCATCTGAGGCGAGTTTGAGACCCTTTGGATACTTTTCATTTTTTTGAAAAAATCCTGACCCGCGGGTCACACTTTTTGCCTGCTATTTCTCTCCTTTGCTGCACTCAGGTTTCTTGTAGCTTGTTCAGAATCTAGAGCAGGGAAACAGGTTCCGCAAACTTTTTCTGCCCTTTTGGATCTCGGGCATCATATGACACGAGTTTGAGACGCTTTGGATACTTTTCATTTTTTTGAAAAAATCCTGACCCGCGGGTCACACTTTTTGCCTTTTTTTCTCTCCTGAGGTGCACTCAGGTTTCTGCAGCTTGTTCAGAATCTAGAGCAGGGAAACAGGTTCCGCAAACTTTTTCTGCCCTTTCGGATCTCGGGCATCACATGACGCGAGTTTGAGACGCTTTGGATACTTTTCATTTTTTTGAAAAAATCCTGACCCGCGGGTCACACTTTTTGCCTGCTTTTTCTCTCCTGAGCTGCACTCAGGTTTCTGCAGCTTGTTCAGAATCTAGAGCAGGGAAACAGGTTCCGCAAACTTTTTCTGCCCTTTCGGATCTCGGGCATCATATGACGCGAGTTTGAGACGCTTTGGATACTTTTCATTTTTTTGAAAAAATCCTGACCCGTGGGTCACACTTTTTGCCTTCTTTTTCTCTAATGAGCAGCACTCAGGTTTCTTGTAGCTTGTTCAGAATCTAGAGCAGGGAAACGGGTTCCGCAAACTTTTTCTGCCCTTTCAGATCTCGGGCATCATATGACGCGAGTTTGAGACGCTTTGGATACTTTTCATTTTTTTGAAAAAATCCTGACCCGCGGGTCACACTTTTTGCCTGCTATTTCTCTCCTGAGGTGCACTCAGGTTTCTTGTAGCTTGTTCAGAATCTAGAGCAGGGAAACAGGTTCCGCAAACTTTTTCTGCCCTTTCGGTTCTCGGGCATCATATGACACGAGTTTGAGACGCTTTGGATACTTTTCATGTTTTTGAAAAAATCCTGACCCGCGGGTCACACTTTTTGCCTTTTTTTCTCTCCTGAGGTGCACTCAGGTTTCTGCAGCTTGTTCAGAATCTAGAGCAGGGAAACAGGTTCTGCAAACTTTTTCTGCCCTTTCGGATCTCGGGCATCATATGATATGAGTTTGTCACGTTTGGATACTTTTCCTTTTTTTGAAAAAATCCTGACCCGCGGGTCACACTTTTTGACTTCTTTTTCTCTCCTTTGCTGCACTCAGGTTTCTGCAGCTTGTTCAGAATCTAGAGCAGGGAAACAGGTTCCGCAAACTTTTTCTGCCCTTTTGGATCTCGGGCATCATATGACACGAGTTGAAGACCCTTTGGATACTTTTCATTTTCTTGAAAAAATCCTGACCCGCGGGTCACACTTTTTGCCTGCTTTTTCTCTCCTGAGCTGCACTAAGGTTTCTGCAGCTTGTTCAGAATCTAGAGCAGGGAAACAGGTTCCGCAAACTTTTTCTGCCCTTTCGGAACTCAGGAATCATATGACGCCAGTTTGAGACGCTTTGGATACTTTTCATTTTTTTGAAAAAATCCTGACCCGCGGGTCACACTTTTTGACTTCTTTTTCTCTCCTGAGGTGCACTCAGGTTTCTGCAGCTTGTTCAGAATCTAGAGCAGGGAAACAGGTTCCGCAAACTTTTTCTGCCTTTTCGGATCTCGGGCATCATATGACTCGAGTTTGAGACGCTTTGGATACTTTTCATTTTTTTGAAAAAATCCTGACCCGCGGGTCACACTTTTTGCCTGCTTTTTCTCTCCTGAGCAGCACTCAGGTTGCTTGTAGTTTGTTCAAAATCTAGAGCAGGGAAACAGATTCCGCAAACTTTTTCTGCCCTTTTGGATCTTGGGCATCATATGATGCTAGTTTCAGACGCTTTGGATACTTTTGATTTTTTTGAAAAAATCCTGACCCGCGGGTCACACTTTTTGACTTCTTTTTCTCTCCTGAGCTGCACTCAGGTTTCTGCAGCTTGTTCACAATCTAGAGCAGGGAAACAAGTCCCGCAAACTTTTTCTGCCCGTTCGGATCTCGGGCATCATATGACACGAGTTTGAGACGCTTTGGATACTTTTCATATTTTTAAAAAATCCTGACCCGCGGGTCACACTTTTTGCTTGCTTTTTCTCTCCTGAACTGCACTCAGGTTTCTTGTAGCTTGTTCAGAATCTAGAGTGGGGAAACGGGTTCCGCAAACTTTTTCTGCCCTTTCGGATCTCGGGCATCATCTGAGGCGAGTTTGAGACCCTTTGGATACTTTTCATTTTTTTGAAAAAATCCTGACCTGCGGGTCACACTTTTTGCCTGCTATTTCTCTCCTTTGCTGCACTCAGGTTTCTTGTAGCTTGTTCAGAATCTAGAGCAGGGAAACAGGTTCCGCAAACTTTTTCTGCCCTTTTGGATCTCGGGCATCATATGACACGAGTTTGAGACGCTTTGGATACTTTTCATTTTTTTGAAAAAATCCTGACCCGCGGGTCACACTTTTTGCCTTTTTTTCTCTCCTGAGGTGCACTCAGGTTTCTGCAGCTTGTTCAGAATCTAGAGCAGGGAAACAGGTTCCGCAAACTTTTTCTGCCCTTTCGGATCTCGGGCATCATATGACGAGAATTTGAGACGCTTTGGATACTTTTCATTTTTTTGAAAAAATCCTGACCCACGGGTCACACTTTTTTCCTGCTTTTTCTCTCCTGAGCTGCCCTCAGGTTTCTGCAGCTTGTTCAGAATCTAGAGCAGGGAAACAGGTTCCGCAAACTTTTTCTGCCCTTTCGGATCTCGGGCATCACATGACGCGAGTTTGAGATGCTTTGGATACTTTTCATTTTTTTGAAAAAATCCTGACCCGCGGGTCACACTTTTTGCCTGCTTTTTCTCTCCTGAGCTGCACTCAGGTTTCTGCAGCTTGTTCAGAATCTAGAGCAGGGAAACAGGTTCCGCAAACTTTTTCTGCCCTTTCGGATCTCGGGCATCATATGACGCGAGTTTGAGACGCTTTGGATACTTTTCATTTTTTTGAAAAAATCCTGACCCGTGGGTCACACTTTTTGCCTTCTTTTTCTCTCCTGAGCTGCACTCAGGTTTCTGCAGCTTGTTCAGAATCTAGAGCAGGGAAACAGGTTCCGCAGACTTTTTCTGCCCTTTCGGATCTCGGGCATCATATGACGCGAATTTGAGACGCTTTGGATCCTTTTCATTTTTTTGAAAAAATCCTGACCCGCGGGTCACACTTTTTGCCTGCTTTTTCTCTCCTGAGCTGCCCTCAGGTTTCTGCAGCTTGTTCAGAATCTAGAGCAGGGAAACAGGTTCCGCAAACTTTTTCTGCCCTTTCGGATCTCGGGCATCATATGATGCGAATTTGAGACGCTTTGTATCCTTTTCATTTTTTTGAAAAAATCCTGACCCGCGGGTCACACTTTTTGCCTGCTTTTTCTCTCCTGAGCTGCACTCAGGTTTCTGCAGCTTGTTCAGAATCTAGAGCAGGGAAACAGATTCCGCAAACTTTTTCTGCCCTTTCGGAACTCAGGCATCATATGACGCCAGTTTGAGACGCTTTGGATACTTTTCATTTTTTTGAAAAAATCCTGACCCACGGGTCACACTTTTTTCCTGCTTTTTCTCTCCTGAGCTGCCCTCAGGTTTCTGCAGCTTGTTCAGAATCTAGAGCAGGGAAACAGGTTCCGCAAACTTTTTCTGCCCTTTCGGATCTCGGGCATCACATGACGCGAGTTTGAGATGCTTTGGATACTTTTCATTTTTTTGAAAAAATCCTGACCCGCGGGTCACACTTTTTGCCTGCTTTTTCTCTCCTGAGCTGCACTCAGGTTTCTGCAGCTTGTTCAGAATCTAGAGCAGGGAAACAGGTTCCGCAAACTTTTTCTGCCCTTTCGGATCTCGGGCATCATATGACGCGAGTTTGAGACGCTTTGGATACTTTTCATTTTTTTGAAAAAATCCTGACCCGTGGGTCACACTTTTTGCCTTCTTTTTCTCTCCTGAGCTGCACTCAGGTTTCTGCAGCTTGTTCAGAATCTAGAGCAGGGAAACAGGTTCCGCAGACTTTTTCTGCCCTTTCGGATCTCGGGCATCATATGACGCGAATTTGAGACGCTTTGGATCCTTTTCATTTTTTTGAAAAAATCCTGACCCGCGGGTCACACTTTTTGCCTGCTTTTTCTCTCCTGAGCTGCCCTCAGGTTTCTGCAGCTTGTTCAGAATCTAGAGCAGGGAAACAGGTTCCGCAAACTTTTTCTGCCCTTTCGGATCTCGGGCATCATATGATGCGAATTTGAGACGCTTTGTATCCTTTTCATTTTTTTGAAAAAATCCTGACCCGCGGGTCACACTTTTTGCCTGCTTTTTCTCTCCTGAGCTGCACTCAGGTTTCTGCAGCTTGTTCAGAATCTAGAGCAGGGAAACAGATTCCGCAAACTTTTTCTGCCCTTTCGGAACTCAGGCATCATATGACGCCAGTTTGAGACGCTTTGGATACTTTTCATTTTTTTGAAAAAATCCTGACCCGCGGGTCACACTTTTTGCCTGCTTTTTCTCTCCTGAGCAGCACTCAGGCTTCTTGTAGCTTGTTCAGAATCTAGAGCAGGGAAACGGGTTCCGCAAACTTTTTCTGCCCTTTCGGATCTTGGGCATCATATGATGCTAGTTTCAGACGCTTTGGATACTTTTGATTTTTTTGAAAAAATCCTGACCCGCGGGTCACACTTTTTGCGTTCTATTTCTCTCCTGAGCTGCACTCAGGTTTCTGCAGCTTGTTCAGAATCTAGAGCAGGGAAACAGGTTCTGCAAACTTTTTCTGCCCTTTCGGATCTCGGGCATCATATGATATGAATTTGTCACGTTTGGATACTTTTCCTTTTTTTGAAAAAATCCTGACCCGCGGGTCACACTTTTTGACTTCTTTTTCTCTCCTTTGCTGCACTCAGGTTTCTGCAGCTTGTTCAGAATCTAGAGCAGGGAAACAGGTTCCGCAAACTTTTTCTGCCCTTTCGGATCTCGGGCATCATATGACTCGAGTTTGAGACGCTTTGGATACTTTTCATTTTTTTGAAAAAATCATGACCCGCGGGTCACACTTTTTTCCTGCTTTTTCTCTCCTGAGCTGCACTCAGGTTTCTGCACCTTGTTCAGAATCTAGAGCAGGGAAACAGGTTCCTCAAACTTTTTCTGCCGTTTTGGATCTTGGGCATCATATGATGCTAGTTTCAGACGCTTTGGATACTTTTGATTTTTTTGAAAAAATCCTGACCCGCGGGTCACACTTTTTGCCTTCTTTTCCTCTCCTGAGCTGCACTCAGGTTTCTGCAGCTTGTTCACAATCTAGAGCAGGGAAACAGGTCCCGCAAACTTTTTCTGCCCTTTCGGATCTCGGGCATCATATGACGCGAGTTTGAGACGCTTTGGATACTTTTGATTTTTTTGAAAAAATCCTGACCCGCTGGTCACACTTTTTCCCTTCTTTTTCTCTCCTGAGCTGCACTCAGGTTTCTGCAGCTTGTTCACAATCTAGAGCAGGGAAACAGGTCCCGCAAACTTTTTCTGCCCTTTCGGATCTCGGGCATCATATGACATGAGTTTGAGATGTTTGGATACCTTTCATTTGTTTGAAAAAATCCTGACCCGAGGGTCACAGTTTTTGCCTGCTTTTTCTCTCCTGAGGTGCACTCAGGTTTCTGCAGCTTGTTCACAATCTAGAGCAGGGAAACAGGTCCCGCAAACTTTTTCTGCCCTTTCGGATCTCGGGCATCATATGACATGAGTTTGAGATGTTTGGATAACTTTCATTTTTTTTGAAAAAATCCTGACCCGCTGGTCACACTTTTTGCCTTCTTTTTCTCTCCTGAGCTGCACTCAGGTTTCTGTAGCTTGTTCAGAATCTAGAGCAGGGAAACAGGTTCCGTAAGCTTTTTCTGCCCTTTCGGATCTCGGGCATCATATGACGCGAGTTTGAGACGCTTTGGATACTTTTCATATTTTTGAAAAATCCTGACCCGCGGGTCACACTTTTTGCCTGCTTTTTCTCTCCTGAGCTGCACTCAGGTTTCTTGTACCTTGTTCAGAATCTAGAGAAGGGAAACAGGTTCCGCAAACTTTTTCTGCCCTTTCGGATCTCGGGCATCATATGAGGCGAGTTTGAGACGCTTTGGATACTTTAATTTGTTGAGAAAATCCTGACCCTCGGGTCACACTTTTTGCCTGCTTTTTCTCTCCAGAGCAGCACTCAGGTGTCTTGTAGCTTGCTCAGAATCTAGAGCAGGGAAACACGTTCCGCAAACTTTTTCTGCCCTTTCGGATCTCGGGCATCATATCATGCGAGTTTGAGACGCTTTGGATACTTTTCAGTTTTTTGAAAAAATCCTGACCCGCGGGTCACACTTTTTGCCTGCTATTTCTCTCCTGAGCTGCACTCAGGTTTCTGCAGCTTGTTCAGAATCTAGAGCAGGGAAACGGGTTCCGCAAACTTTTTCTGCCCTTTCGGATCTCGGGCATCATATGACGCGAGTTTGAGACGCTTTGGATACTTTTCATTTTTTTGAAAAAATCCTGACCCGTGGTTAACACTTTTTTCCTCCTTTTTCTCTCCTGAGCTGCACTCAGGTTTCTGCACCTTTTTCAGAACCTAGAGCAGGGAAACAGGTTCCGCAAACTTTTTCTGCCCTTTCGGATCTCGGGCATCATATGACATGAGTTTGAGACCCTTTGGATACTTTTCATTTTTTTGAAAAAATCCTGACCCGTGGGTCACACTTTTTGCCTTCTTTTTCTCTCCTGAGCTGCACTCAGGTTTCTGCAGCTTGTTCAGAATCTAGAGCAGGGAAACAGGTTCCGCAAACATTTTCTGCCCTTTTGGATCTCGGGCATCATATGACACGAGTTTGAGACGCTTTGGATACTTTTCATTTTTTTGAAAAAATCCTGAACCGTGGGTCACACTTTTTGCCTTCTTTTTCTCTCCTGAGCTGCACTCAGGTTTCTGCAGCTTGTTCAGAATCTAGAGCAGGGAAACAGGTCCCGCAAACTTTTTCTGCCCTTTTGGATCTCGGGCATCATATGACATGAGTTTGAGATGTTTCGATACCTTTCATTTTTTTGAAAAAATCCTGACCCGAGGGTCACAATTTTTGCCTTCTTTTTATCTCCTGAGCTGCACTCAGGTTTCTGTAGATTGTTCAGAATATAGAGCAGGGAAACAGGTTCCGCAAACTTTTTCTGCCCTTTCGGATCTCGGGCATCATATGACGCGAGTTTGAGACGCTTTGGATACTTTCCATTTTTTTGAAAAAATTCTGACCCGCGGATCACACTTTTTGTCTTCTTTTTCTCTACTGAGGTGCACTCAGGTTTCTGTAGGTTGTTCAGAATCTAGAGCAGGGAAACAGGTTCCGTAAGCTTTTTCTGCCCTTTCGGATCTCGGGCATCATATGACATGAGTTTGAGATGTTTGGATACCTTTCATTTTTTTTGAAAAAATCCTGACCCGCTGGTCACAGTTTTTGCCTGCTTTTTCTCTCCTGAACTGCACTCAGGTTTCTTGTAGCTTGTTCAGAATCTAGAGAAGGGAAACAGGTTCCGCAAACTTTTTCTGCCCTTTCGGATCTTGGGCATCATCTGTGGCGAGTTTGAGACGCTTTGGATACTTTCATTTTTTTGAGAAAATCCTGACCCTCGGGTCACACTTTTTGCCTGCTTTTTCTCTCCAGAGCAGCACTCAGGTGTCTTGTAGCTTGCTCAGAATCTAGGGCAGGGAAACACGTTCCGCAAACTTTTTCTGCCCTTTCGGATCTCGGGCATCATATCATGCGAGTTTGAGACGCTTTGGATACTTTTCATTTTTTTGAAAAAATCCTGACCCGCGGGTCACACTTTTTGCCTGCTATTTCTCTCCTGAGCTGCACTCAGGTTTCTGCAGCTTGTTCAGAATCTAGAGCAGGGAAACAGGTCCCGCAAACTTTTTCTGCCCTTTTGGATCTCGGGCATCATATGACATGAGTTTGAGATGTTTGGATACCTTTCATTTTTTTGAAAAAATCCTGACCCGAGGGTCACAATTTTTGCCTTCTTTTTATCTCCTGAGCTGCACTCAGGTTTCTGTAGATTGTTCAGAATATAGAGCAGGGAAACAGGTTCCGCAAACTTTTTCTGCCCTTTCGGATCTCGGGCATCATATGACGCGAGTTTGAGACGCTTTGGATACTTTCCATTTTTTTGAAAAAATTTTGACCCGCGGATCACACTTTTTGTCTTCTTTTTCTCTACTGAGGTGCACTCAGGTTTCTGTAGGTTGTTCAGAATCTAGAGCAGGGAAACAGGTTCCGTAAGCTTTTTCTGCCCTTTCGGATCTCGGGCATCATATGACATGAGTTTGAGATGTTTGGATACCTTTCATTTTTTTTGAAAAAATCCTGACCCGCTGGTCACAGTTTTTGCCTGCTTTTTCTCTCCTGAACTGCACTCAGGTTTCTTGTAGCTTGTTCAGAATCTAGAGAAGGGAAACAGGTTCCGCAAACTTTTTCTGCCCTTTCGGATCTTGGGCATCATCTGTGGCGAGTTTGAGACGCTTTGGATACTTTCATTTTTTTGAAAAAATCCTGACCCGTGGGTCACACTTTTTGCCTGCTATTTCTCTCCTGAGCTGCACTCAGGTTTCTGCAGCTTGTTCAGAATCTAGAGCAGGGAAACAGGTCCCGCAAACTTTTTCTGCCCTTTTGGATCTCGGGCATCATATGACATGAGTTTGAGATGTTTGGATACCTTTCATTTTTTTGAAAAAATCCTGACCCGAGGGTCACAATTTTTGCCTTCTTTTTATCTCCTGAGCTGCACTCAGGTTTCTGTAGATTGTTCAGAATATAGAGCAGGGAAACAGGTTCCGCAAACTTTTTCTGCCCTTTCGGATCTCGGGCATCATATGACGCGAGTTTGAGACGCTTTGGATACTTTCCATTTTTTTGAAAAAATTCTGACCCGCGGATCACACTTTTTGTCTTCTTTTTCTCTACTGAGGTGCACTCAGGTTTCTGTAGGTTGTTCAGAATCTAGAGCAGGGAAACAGGTTCCGTAAGCTTTTTCTGCCCTTTCGGATCTCGGGCATCATATGACATGAGTTTGAGATGTTTGGATACCTTTCATTTTTTTTGAAAAAATCCTGACCCGCTGGTCACAGTTTTTGCCTGCTTTTTCTCTCCTGAACTGCACTCAGGTTTCTTGTAGCTTGTTCAGAATCTAGAGAAGGGAAACAGGTTCCGCAAACTTTTTCTGCCCTTTCGGATCTTGGGCATCATCTGTGGCGAGTTTGAGACGCTTTGGATACTTTCATTTTTTTGAGAAAATCCTGACCCTCGGGTCACACTTTTTGCCTGCTTTTTCTCTCCAGAGCAGCACTCAGGTGTCTTGTAGCTTGCTCAGAATCTAGGGCAGGGAAACACGTTCCGCAAACTTTTTCTGCCCTTTCGGATCTCGGGCATCATATCATGCGAGTTTGAGACGCTTTGGATACTTTTCATTTTTTTGAAAAAATCCTGACCCGCGGGTCACACTTTTTGCCTGCTATTTCTCTCCTGAGCTGCACTCAGGTTTCTGCAGCTTGTTCAGAATCTAGAGCATGGAAACAGGTTCCGCAAACTTTTTCTGCCCTTTCGGATCTCGGGCATCATATGACGCGAGTTTGAGACGCTTTGGATACTTTTCATTTTTTTGAAAAAATCCTGACCCGTGGGTCACACTTTTTGCCTTCTTTTTCTCTCCTGAGCTGCACTCAGGTTTCTGCAGCTTGTTCAGAATCTAGAGCAGGGAAACAGGTTCTGCAAACATTTTCTGCCCTTTTGGATATCGGGCATCATATGACACGAGTTTGAGACGCTTTGGATACTTTTCTTTTTTTTGAAAAAATCCTGAACCGTGGGTCACACTTTTTGCCTTCTTTTTCTCTCCTGAGCTGCACTCAGGTTTCTGCAGCTTGTTCAGAATCTAGAGCAGGGAAACAGGTCCCGCAAACTTTTTCTGCCCTTTTGGATCTCGGGCATCATATGACATGAGTTTGAGATGTTTGGATACCTTTCATTTTTTTGAAAAAATCCTGACCCGCTGGTCACACTTTTTGCCTTCTTTTTCTCTCCTGAGCTGCACTCAGGTTTCTGTAGATTGTTCAGAATATAGAGCAGGGAAACAGGTTCCGCAAACTTTTTCTGCCCTTTCGGATCTCGGGCATCATATGACACAAGTTTGAGACACTTTGGATACTTTTCATTTTTTTGAAAAAATCCTGACCCGCGGGTCACACTTTTTGCCTGCTTTTTCTCTCCTGAGCAGCACTCAGGTTTCTTGTAGCTTGTTCAGAATCTAGAGCAGGGAAACGGGTTCCGCAAACTTTTTCTGCCCTTTCGGATCTCGGGCATCATATGACACGAGTTTGAGACCCTTTGGATACTTTTCATTTTTTTGAAAAAATCCTGACCCGCGGGTCACACTTTTTGCCTGCTATTTCTCTCCTGAGGTGCACTCAGGTTTCTTGTAGCTTGTTCAGAATCTAGAGCAGGGAAACAGGTTCCGCAAACTTTTTCTGCCCTTTCGGATCTCGGGCATCATATGACACGAGTTTGAGACGCTTTGGATACTTTTCATTTTTTTGAAAAAATCCTGACCCGCGGGTCACACTTTTTGCCTTTTTTTCTCTCCTGAGGTGCACTCAGGTTTCTGCAGCTTGTTCAGAATCTAGAGCAGGGAAACAGGTTCCGCAAACTTTTTCTGCCCTTTCGGATCTCGGGCATCATATGACACGAGTTTGAGACACTTTGGATACTTTTCATTTTTTTGAAAAAATCCTGACCCGCGGGTCACACTTTTTGCGTTCTATTTCTCTCCTGAGCTGCACTCAGGTTTCTGCAGCTTGTTCAGAATCTAGAACAGGGAAACAGGTTCCGCAAACTTTTTCTGCCCTTTCGGATGTCGGGCATCATATGATATGAGTTTGAGACGTTTGGATACTTTTCCTTTTTTTGAAAAAATCCTGACCCGCGGGTCACACTTTTTGACTTCTTTTTCTCTCCTTTGCTGCACTCAGGTTTCTGCAGCTTGTTCAGAATCTAGAGCAGGGAAACAGGTTCCGCAAACTTTTTCTGCCCTTTCGGATCTCGGGCATCATATAACGCGAGTTTGAGACGCTTGGAAACTTTTCATTTTTTTGAAAAAATCCTGACCCGCGGGTCACACTTTTTGCCTTCTTTTTCTCTCCTGTGCAGCACTCAGGTGTCTTGTGGCTTGCTCAGAATCTAGAGCAGGGAAACACGTTCCGCAAACTTTTTCTGCCCTTTCGGATCTCGGGCATCATATCATGCGAGTTTGAGACGCTTTGGATACTTTTCATTTTTTTGAAAAAATCCTGACCCGCGGGTCACACTTTTTGCCTGCTTTTTCTCTCCTGAGCTGCACTCAGGTTTCTGCAGCTTGTTCAGAATCTAGAGCAGGGAAACAGGTTCCGCAAACTTTTTCTGCCCTTTCGGATCTCGGGCATCATATGACGCGAGTTTGAGACGCTTTGGATACTTTTCATTTTTTTGAAAAAATGCTGACCCGTGGTTCACACTTTTTTCCTCCTTTTTCTCTCCTGAGCTGCACTCAGGTTTCTGCACCTTTTTCAGAATCTAGAGCAGGGAAACAGGTTCCGCAAACTTTTTCTGCCCTTTCGGATCTCGGGCATCATATGACACGAGTTTGAGACCCTTTGGATACTTTTCATTTTTTTGAAAAAATCCTGACCTGTGGGTCACACTTTTTGCCTTCTTTTTCTCTCCTGAGCTGCACTCAGGTTTCTGCAGCTTGTTCAGAATCTAGAGCAGGGAAACAGGTCCCGCAAACTTTTTCTGCCCTTTCGGATCTCGGGCATCATATGACGCGAGTTTGAGACGCTTTGGATACTTTTCATTTTTTTGAAAAAATTCTGACCCGCGGATCACACTTTTTTCCTACTTTTCTCTACTGAGGTGCACTCAGGTTTCTGTAGCTTGTTCAGAATCTAGAGCAGGGAAACAGGTTCCGTAAGCTTTTTCTGCCCTTTCGGATCTCGGGCATCATATGACATGAATTTGAGATGTTTGGATACCTTTCATTTTTTGAAAAAATCCTGACCCACTGGTCACACTTTTTTCCTGCTTTTTCTCTCCTGAGCTGCACTCAGGTTTCTGCAGCTTGTTCAGAATCTAGAGCAGGGAAACAGGTTCCGTAAGCTTTTTCTGCCCTTTCGGATCTCGGGCATCATATGACGCGAGTTTGAGATGCTTTCGATACTTTTCACATTTTTGAAAAATCCTGACCCGCGGGTCACACTTTTTGCCTGCTTTTTCTCTCCTGAACTGCACTCAGGTTTCTTGTACCTTGTTCAGAATCTAGAGAAGGGAAACAGGTTCCGCAAACTTTTTCTGCCCTTTCGGATCTCGGGCATCATCTGAGGCGAGTTTGAGACGCTTTGGATACTTTCATTTTTTTGAGAAAATCCTGACCCGCGGATCACACTTTTTGCCTTCTTTTTCTCTCCTGAGCAGCACTCAGGTTACTTGTAGCTTGTTCAAAATCTAGAGCAGGGAAACAGGTTCCACAAACTTTTTCTGCCCTTTTGGATCTCGGGCATCATATGATGCTAGTTTCAAACGCTTTGGAAACTTTTCATTTTTTTGAAAAAATCCTGACCCGCGGGTCACACTTTTTGCCTTCTTTTTCTCTCCTGAGCAGCACTCAGGTTTCTTGTAGCTTGTTCAAAATCTAGAGCAGGGAAACAGGTTCCGCAAACTTTTTCTGCCCTTTTGGATCTCGGGCATCATATGATGCTAGTTTCAGACGCTTTGGATACTTTTGATTTTTTTGAAAAAATCCTGACCCGCGGGTCACAGTTTTTGCCTTCTTTTTCTCTCCTGAGCTGCACTCAGGTTTCTGCATCTTGTTCAGAATCTAGAGCAGGGAAACAGGTTCCGCAAACTTTTTCTGCCCTTTCGGATCTCGGGCATCATATGATGCTAGTTTCAGACGCTTTGGATACTTTTCATTTTTTTGAAAAATCCTGACCCGCGGGTCACAGTTTTTGCCTTCTTTTTCTCTCCTGAGCTGCACTCAGGTTTCTGCACCTTGTTCAGAATCTAGAGCAGGGAAACAGGTTCCGCAAACTTTTTCTGCCCTTTCGGATCTCGGGCATCATATGACGCGAGTTTGAGACGCTTTGGATACTTTTCATTTTTTTGAAAACATCCTGACCCGCGGGTCACAATTTTTGCCTTCTTTTTATCTCCTGAGCTGCACTCAGGTTTCTGTAGATTGTTCAGAATATAGAGCAGGGAAACAGGTTCCGCAAACTTTTTCTGCCCTTTCGGATCTCGGGCATCATATAACGCGAGTTTGAGACGCTTGGAAACTTTTCATTTTTTTGAAAAAATCCTGACCCGCGGGTCACACTTTTTGCCTTCTTTTTCTCTCCTGTGCAGCACTCAGGTGTCTTGTGGCTTGCTCAGAATCTAGAGCAGGGAAACACGTTCCGCAAACTTTTTCTGCCCTTTCGGATCTCGGGCATCATATCATGCGAGTTTGAGACGCTTTGGATACTTTTCATTTTTTTGAAAAAATCCTGACCCGCGGGTCACACTTTTTGCCTGCTTTTTCTCTCCTGAGCTGCACTCAGGTTTCTGCAGCTTGTTCAGAATCTAGAGCAGGGAAACAGGTTCCGCAAACTTTTTCTGCCCTTTCGGATCTCGGGCATCATATGACGCGAGTTTGAGACGCTTTGGATACTTTTCATTTTTTTGAAAAAATGCTGACCCGTGGTTCACACTTTTTTCCTCCTTTTTCTCTCCTGAGCTGCACTCAGGTTTCTGCACCTTTTTCAGAATCTAGAGCAGGGAAACAGGTTCCGCAAACTTTTTCTGCCCTTTCGGATCTCGGGCATCATATGACACGAGTTTGAGACCCTTTGGATACTTTTCATTTTTTTGAAAAAATCCTGACCTGTGGGTCACACTTTTTGCCTTCTTTTTCTCTCCTGAGCTGCACTCAGGTTTCTGCAGCTTGTTCAGAATCTAGAGCAGGGAAACAGGTCCCGCAAACTTTTTCTGCCCTTTCGGATCTCGGGCATCATATGACGTGAGTTTGAGACGCTTTGGATACTTTTCATTTTTTGAAAAAATCCTGACCCACTGGTCACACTTTTTTCCTGCTTTTCTCTACTGAGGTGCACTCAGGTTTCTGTAGCTTGTTCAGAATCTAGAGCAGGGAAACAGGTTCCGTAAGCTTTTTCTGCCCTTTCGGATCTCGGGCATCATATGACATGAATTTGAGATGTTTGGATACCTTTCATTTTTTGAAAAAATCCTGACCCACTGGTCACACTTTTTTCCTGCTTTTTCTCTCCTGAGCTGCACTCAGGTTTCTGCAGCTTGTTCAGAATCTAGAGCAGGGAAACAGGTTCCGTAAGCTTTTTCTGCCCTTTCGGATCTCGGGCATCATATGACGCGAGTTTGAGATGCTTTCGATACTTTTCACATTTTTGAAAAATCCTGACCCGCGGGTCACACTTTTTGCCTGCTTTTTCTCTCCTGAACTGCACTCAGGTTTCTTGTACCTTGTTCAGAATCTAGAGAAGGGAAACAGGTTCCGCAAACTTTTTCTGCCCTTTCGGATCTCGGGCATCATCTGAGGCGAGTTTGAGACGCTTTGGATACTTTCATTTTTTTGAGAAAATCCTGACCCTCGGGTCACACTTTTTGCCTGCTTTTTCTCTCCAGAGCAGCACTCAGGTGTCTTGTAGCTTGCTCAGAATCTAGAGCAGGGAAACACGTTCCGCAAACTTTTTCTGCCCTTTCGGATCTCGGGCATCATATCATGCGAGTTTGATACACTTTGGATACTTTTCATTTTTTTGAAAAAATCCTGACCCGCGGGTCACACTTTTTGCCTTCTTTTTCTCTCCTGAGCAGCACTCAGGTTACTTGTAGCTTGTTCAAAATCTAGAGCAGGGAAACAGGTTCCGCAAACTTTTTCTGCCCTTTTGGATCTCGGGCATCATATGATGCTAGTTTCAAACGCTTTGGAAACTTTTCGTTTTTTTGAAAAAATCCTGACCCGCGGGTCACACTTTTTGCCTTCTTTTTCTCTCCTGAGCAGCACTCAGGTTTCTTGTAGCTTGTTCAAAATCTAGAGCAGGGAAACAGGTTCCGCAAACTTTTTCTGCCCTTTTGGATCTCGGGCATCATATGATGCTAGTTTCAGACGCTTTGGATACTTTTGATTTTTTTGAAAAAATCCTGACCCGCGGGTCACAGTTTTTGCCTTCTTTTTCTCTCCTGAGCTGCACTCAGGTTTCTGCATCTTGTTCAGAATCTAGAGCAGGGAAACAGGTTCCGCAAACTTTTTCTGCCCTTTCGGATCTCGGGCATCATATGATGCTAGTTTCAGACGCTTTGGATACTTTTGATTTTTTTGAAAAATCCTGACCCGCGGGTCACAGTTTTTGCCTTCTTTTTCTCTCCTGAGCTGCACTCAGGTTTCTGCACCTTGTTCAGAATCTAGAGCAGGGAAACAGGTTCCGCAAACTTTTTCTGCCCTTTCGGATCTCGGGCATCATATGACGCGAGTTTGAGACGCTTTGGATACTTTTCATTTTTTTGAAAACATCCTGACCCGCGGGTCACAATTTTTGCCTTCTTTTTATCTCCTGAGCTGCACTCAGGTTTCTGTAGATTGTTCAGAATATAGAGCAGGGAAACAGGTTCCGCAAACTTTTTCTGCCCTTTCGGATCTCGGGCATCATATGACGCGAGTTTGAGACGCTTTGGAAACTTCCCATTTTTTTGAAAAAATTCTGACCCGCGGATCACACTTTTTGTCTTCTTTTTCTCTACTGAGGTGCACTCAGGTTTCTGTAGGTTGTTCAGAATCTAGAGCAGGGAAACAGGTTCCGTAAGCTTTTTCTGCCCTTTCGGATCTCGGGCATCATATGACATGAGTTTGAGATGTTTGGATACCTTTCATTTTTTTTGAAAAAATCCTGACCCGCTGGTCACAGTTTTTGCCTGCTTTTTCTCTCCTGAACTGCACTCAGGTTTCTTGTAGCTTGTTCAGAATCTAGAGAAGGGAAACAGGTTCCGCAAACTTTTTCTGCCCTTTCGGATCTTGGGCATCATCTGTGGCGAGTTTGAGACGCTTTGGATACTTTCATTTTTTTGAGAAAATCCTGACCCTCGGGTCACACTTTTTGCCTGCTTTTTCTCTCTAGAGCAGCACTCAGGTGTCTTGTAGCTTGCTCAGAATCTAGGGCAGGGAAACACGTTCCGCAAACTTTTTCTGCCCTTTCGGATCTCGGGCATCATATCATGCGAGTTTGAGACGCTTTGGATACTTTTCATTTTTTTGAAAAAATCCTGACCCGCGGGTCACACTTTTTGCCTGCTATTTCTCTCCTGAGCTGCACTCAGGTTTCTGCAGCTTGTTCAGAATCTAGAGCATGGAAACAGGTTCCGCAAACTTTTTCTGCCCTTTCGGATCTCGGGCATCATATGACGCGAGTTTGAGACGCTTTGGATACTTTTCATTTTTTTGAAAAAATCCTGACCCGGGGGTCACACTTTTTGCCTTCTTTTTCTCTCCTGAGCTGCACTCAGGTTTCTGCAGCTTGTTCAGAATCTAGAGCAGGGAAACAGGTTCTGCAAACATTTTCTGCCCTTTTGGATATCGGGCATCATATGACACGAGTTTGAGACGCTTTGGATACTTTTCATTTTTTTGAAAAAATCCTGAACCGTGGGTCACACTTTTTGCCTTCTTTTTCTCTCCTGAGCTGCACTCAGGTTTCTGCAGCTTGTTCAGAATCTAGAGCAGGGAAACAGGTCCCGCAAACTTTTTCTGCCCTTTTGGATCTCGGGCATCATATGACATGAGTTTGAGATGTTTGGATACCTTTCATTTTTTTGAAAAAATCCTGACCCGCTGGTCACACTTTTTGCCTTCTTTTTCTCTCCTGAGCTGCACTCAGGTTTCTGTAGATTGTTCAGAATATAGAGCAGGGAAACAGGTTCCGCAAACTTTTTCTGCCCTTTCAGATCTCGGGCATCATATGACACAAGTTTGAGACACTTTGGATACTTTTCATTTTTTTGAAAAAATCCTGACCCGCGGGTCACACTTTTTGCCTGCTTTTTCTCTCCTGAGCAGCACTCAGGTTTCTTGTAGCTTGTTCAGAATCTAGAGCAGGGAAACGGGTTCCGCAAACTTTTTCTGCCCTTTCGGATCTCGGGCATCATATGACACGAGTTTGAGACCCTTTGGATACTTTTCATTTTTTTGAAAAAATCCTGACCCGCGGGTCACACTTTTTGCCTGCTATTTCTCTCCTGAGGTGCACTCAGGTTTCTTGTAGCTTGTTCAGAATCTAGAGCAGGGAAACAGGTTCCGCAAACTTTTTCTGCCCTTTCGGATCTCGGGCATCATATGACACGAGTTTGAGACGCTTTGGATACTTTTCATTTTTTTGAAAAAATCCTGACCCGCGGGTCACACTTTTTGCCTTTTTTTCTCTCCTGAGGTGCACTCAGGTTTCTGCAGCTTGTTCAGAATCTAGAGCAGGGAAACAGGTTCCGCAAACTTTTTCTGCCCTTTCGGATCTCGGGCATCATATGACACGAGTTTGAGACACTTTGGATACTTTTCATTTTTTTGAAAAAATCCTGACCCGCGGGTCACACTTTTTGCGTTCTATTTCTCTCCTGAGCTGCACTCAGGTTTCTGCAGCTTGTTCAGAATCTAGAACAGGGAAACAGGTTCCGCAAACTTTTTCTGCCCTTTCGGATGTCGGGCATCATATGATATGAGTTTGAGACGTTTGGATACTTTTCCTTTTTTTGAAAAAATCCTGACCCGCGGGTCACACTTTTTGACTTCTTTTTCTCTCCTTTGCTGCACTCAGGTTTCTGCAGCTTGTTCAGAATCTAGAGCAGGGAAACAGGTTCCGCAAACTTTTTCTGCCCTTTCGGATCTCGGGCATCATATAACGCGAGTTTGAGACGCTTGGAAACTTTTCATTTTTTTGAAAAAATCCTGACCCGCGGGTCACACTTTTTGCCTTCTTTTTCTCTCCTGTGCAGCACTCAGGTGTCTTGTGGCTTGCTCAGAATCTAGAGCAGGGAAACACGTTCCGCAAACTTTTTCTGCCCTTTCGGATCTCGGGCATCATATCATGCGAGTTTGAGACGCTTTGGATACTTTTCATTTTTTTGAAAAAATCCTGACCCGCGGGTCACACTTTTTGCCTGCTTTTTCTCTCCTGAGCTGCACTCAGGTTTCTGCAGCTTGTTCAGAATCTAGAGCAGGGAAACAGGTTCCGCAAACTTTTTCTGCCCTTTCGGATCTCGGGCATCATATGACGCGAGTTTGAGACGCTTTGGATACTTTTCATTTTTTTGAAAAAATGCTGACCCGTGGTTCACACTTTTTTCCTCCTTTTTCTCTCCTGAGCTGCACTCAGGTTTCTGCACCTTTTTCAGAATCTAGAGCAGGGAAACAGGTTCCGCAAACTTTTTCTGCCCTTTCGGATCTCGGGCATCATATGACACGAGTTTGATACACTTTGGATACTTTTCATTTTTTTGAAAAAATCCTGACCCGCGGGTCACACTTTTTGCCTTCTTTTTCTCTCCTGAGCAGCACTCAGGTTACTTGTAGCTTGTTCAAAATCTAGAGCAGGGAAACAGGTTCCGCAAACTTTTTCTGCCCTTTTGGATCTCGGGCATCATATGATGCTAGTTTCAAACGCTTTGGAAACTTTTCATTTTTTTGAAAAAATCCTGACCCGCGGGTCACACTTTTTGCCTTCTTTTTCTCTCCTGAGCAGCACTCAGGTTTCTTGTAGCTTGTTCAAAATCTAGAGCAGGGAAACAGGTTCCGCAAACTTTTTCTGCCCTTTTGGATCTCGGGCATCATATGATGCTAGTTTCAGACGCTTTGGATACTTTTGATTTTTTTGAAAAAATCCTGACCCGCGGGTCACAGTTTTTGCCTTCTTTTTCTCTCCTGAGCTGCACTCAGGTTTCTGCATCTTGTTCAGAATCTAGAGCAGGGAAACAGGTTCCGCAAACTTTTTCTGCCCTTTCGGATCTCGGGCATCATATGATGCTAGTTTCAGACGCTTTGGATACTTTTGATTTTTTTGAAAAATCCTGACCCGCGGGTCACAGTTTTTGCCTTCTTTTTCTCTCCTGAGCTGCACTCAGGTTTCTGCACCTTGTTCAGAATCTAGAGCAGGGAAACAGGTTCCGCAAACTTTTTCTGCCCTTTCGGATCTCGGGCATCATATGACGCGAGTTTGAGACGCTTTGGATACTTTTCATTTTTTTGAAAACATCCTGACCCGCGGGTCACACTTTTTGCCTGCTTTTTCTCTCCTGAGCTGCACTCAGGTTTCTGCAGCTTGTTCAGAATCTAGAGCAGGGAAACAGGTCCCGCAAACTTTTTCTGCCCTTTTGGATCTCGGGCATCATATGACATGAGTTTGAGATGTTTGGATACCTTTCATTTTTTTGAAAAAATCCTGACCCGAGGGTCACAATTTTTGCCTTCTTTTTATCTCCTGAGCTGCACTCAGGTTTCTGTAGATTGTTCAGAATATAGAGCAGGGAAACAGGTTCCGCAAACTTTTTCTGCCCTTTCGGATCTCGGGCATCATATGACGCGAGTTTGAGACGCTTTGGAAACTTCCCATTTTTTTGAAAAAATTCTGACCCGCGGATCACACTTTTTGTCTTCTTTTTCTCTACTGAGGTGCACTCAGGTTTCTGTAGGTTGTTCAGAATCTAGAGCAGGGAAACAGGTTCCGTAAGCTTTTTCTGCCCTTTCGGATCTCGGGCATCATATGACATGAGTTTGAGATGTTTGGATACCTTTCATTTTTTTTGAAAAAATCCTGACCCGCTGGTCACAGTTTTTGCCTGCTTTTTCTCTCCTGAACTGCACTCAGGTTTCTTGTAGCTTGTTCAGAATCTAGAGAAGGGAAACAGGTTCCGCAAACTTTTTCTGCCCTTTCGGATCTTGGGCATCATCTGTGGCGAGTTTGAGACGCTTTGGATACTCTCATTTTTTTGAGAAAATCCTGACCCTCGGGTCACACTTTTTGCCTGCTTTTTCTCTCCAGAGCAGCACTCAGGTGTCTTGTAGCTTGCTCAGAATCTAGGGCAGGGAAACACGTTCCGCAAACTTTTTCTGCCCTTTCGGATCTCGGGCATCATATCATGCGAGTTTGAGACGCTTTGGATACTTTTCATTTTTTTGAAAAAATCCTGACCCGCGGGTCACACTTTTTGCCTTCTTTTTCTCTCCTGTGCAGCACTCAGGTGTCTTGTGGCTTGCTCAGAATCTAGAGCAGGGAAACACGTTCCGCAAACTTTTTCTGCCCTTTCGGATCTCGGGCATCATATCATGCGAGTTTGAGACGCTTTGGATACTTTTCATTTTTTTGAAAAAATCCTGACCCGCGGGTCACACTTTTTGCCTGCTTTTTCTCTCCTGAGCTGCACTCAGGTTTCTGCAGCTTGTTCAGAATCTAGAGCAGGGAAACAGGTTCCGCAAACTTTTTCTGCCCTTTCGGATCTCGGGCATCATATGACGCGAGTTTGAGACGCTTTGGATACTTTTCATTTTTTTGAAAAAATGCTGACCCGTGGTTCACACTTTTTTCCTCCTTTTTCTCTCCTGAGCTGCACTCAGGTTTCTGCACCTTTTTCAGAATCTAGAGCAGGGAAACAGGTTCCGCAAACTTTTTCTGCCCTTTCGGATCTCGGGCATCATATGATACGAGTTTGAGACCCTTTGGATACTTTTCATTTTTTTGAAAAAATCCTGACCTGTGGGTCACACTTTTTGCCTTCTTTTTCTCTCCTGAGCTGCACTCAGGTTTCTGCAGCTTGTTCAGAATCTAGAGCAGGGAAACAGGTCCCGCAAACTTTTTCTGCCCTTTCGGATCTCGGGCATCATATGACGCGAGTTTGAGACGCTTTGGATACTTTTCATTTTTTGAAAAAATCCTGACCCACTGGTCACACTTTTTTCCTGCTTTTCTCTACTGAGGTGCACTCAGGTTTCTGTAGCTTGTTCAGAATCTAGAGCAGGGAAACAGGTTCCGTAAGCTTTTTCTGCCCTTTCGGATCTCGGGCATCATATGACATGAATTTGAGATGTTTGGATACCTTTCATTTTTTGAAAAAATCCTGACCCACTGGTCACACTTTTTTCCTGCTTTTTCTCTCCTGAGCTGCACTCAGGTTTCTGCAGCTTGTTCAGAATCTAGAGCAGGGAAACAGGTTCCGTAAGCTTTTTCTGCCCTTTCGGATCTCGGGCATCATATGACGCGAGTTTGAGATGCTTTCGATACTTTTCACATTTTTGAAAAATCCTGACCCACGGGTCACACTTTTTGCCTGCTTTTTCTCTCCTGAACTGCACTCAGGTTTCTTGTACCTTGTTCAGAATCTAGAGAAGGGAAACAGGTTCCGCAAACTTTTTCTGCCCTTTCGGATCTCGGGCATCATCTGAGGTGAGTTTGAGACGCTTTGGATACTTTCATTTTTTTGAGAAAATCCTGACCCTCGGGTCACACTTTTTGCCTGCTTTTTCTCTCCAGAGCAGCACTCAGGTGTCTTGTAGCTTGCTCAGAATCTAGAGCAGGGAAACACGTTCCGCAAACTTTTTCTGCCCTTTCGGATCTCGGGCATCATATCATGCGAGTTTGATACACTTTGGATACTTTTCATTTTTTTGAAAAAATCCTGACCCGCGGGTCACACTTTTTGCCTTCTTTTTCTCTCCTGAGCAGCACTCAGGTTACTTGTAGCTTGTTCAAAATCTAGAGCAGGGAAACAGGTTCCGCAAACTTTTTCTGCCCTTTTGGATCTCGGGCATCATATGATGCTAGTTTCAAACGCTTTGGAAACTTTTCATTTTTTTGAAAAAATCCTGACCCGCGGGTCACACTTTTTGCCTTCTTTTTCTCTCCTGAGCAGCACTCAGGTTTCTTGTAGCTTGTTCAAAATCTAGAGCAGGGAAACAGGTTCCGCAAACTTTTTCTGCCCTTTTGGATCTCGGGCATCATATGATGCTAGTTTCAGACGCTTTGGATACTTTTGATATTTTTGAAAAAAACCTGACCCGCGGGTCACAGTTTTTGCCTTCTTTTTCTCTCCTGAGCTGCACTCAGGTTTCTGCATCTTGTTCAGAATCTAGAGCAGGGAAACAGGTTCCGCAAACTTTTTCTGCCCTTTCGGATCTCGGGCATCATATGATGCTAGTTTCAGACGCTTTGGATACTTTTGATTTTTTTGAAAAATCCTGACCCGCGGGTCACAGTTTTTGCCTTCTTTTTCTCTCCTGAGCTGTACTCAGGTTTCTGCACCTTGTTCAGAATCTAGAGCAGGGAAACAGGTTCCGCAAACTTTTTCTGCCCTTTCGGATCTCGGGCATCATATGACGCGAGTTTGAGACGCTTTGGATACTTTTCATTTTTTTGAAAACATCCTGACCCGCGGGTCACAATTTTTGCCTTCTTTTTATCTCCTGAGCTGCACTCAGGTTTCTGTAGATTGTTCAGAATATAGAGCAGGGAAACAGGTTCCGCAAACTTTTTCTGCCCTTTCGGATCTCGGGCATCATATGACGCGAGTTTGAGACGCTTTGGAAACTTCCCATTTTTTTGAAAAAATTCTGACCCGCGGATCACACTTTTTGTCTTCTTTTTCTCTACTGAGGTGCACTCAGGTTTCTGTAGGTTGTTCAGAATCTAGAGCAGGGAAACAGGTTCCGTAAGCTTTTTCTGCCCTTTCGGATCTCGGGCATCATATGACATGAGTTTGAGATGTTTGGATACCTTTCATTTTTTTTGAAAAAATCCTGACCCGCTGGTCACAGTTTTTGCCTGCTTTTTCTCTCCTGAACTGCACTCAGGTTTCTTGTAGCTTGTTCAGAATCTAGAGAAGGGAAACAGGTTCCGCAAACTTTTTCTGCCCTTTCGGATCTTGGGCATCATCTGTGGCGAGTTTGAGACGCTTTGGATACTTTCATTTTTTTGAGAAAATCCTGACCCTCGGGTCACACTTTTTGCCTGCTTTTTCTCTCCAGAGCAGCACTCAGGTGTCTTGTAGCTTGCTCAGAATCTAGGGCAGGGAAACACGTTCCGCAAACTTTTTCTGCCCTTTCGGATCTCGGGCATCATATCATGCGAGTTTGAGACGCTTTGGATACTTTTCATTTTTTTGAAAAAATCCTGACCCGCGGGTCACACTTTTTGCCTGCTATTTCTCTCCTGAGCTGCACTCAGGTTTCTGCAGCTTGTTCAGAATCTAGAGCATGGAAACAGGTTCCGCAAACTTTTTCTGCCCTTTCGGATCTCGGGCATCATATGACGCGAGTTTGAGACGCTTTGGATACTTTTCATTTTTTTGAAAAAATCCTGACCCGGGGGTCACACTTTTTGCCTTCTTTTTCTCTCCTGAGCTGCACTCAGGTTTCTGCAGCTTGTTCAGAATCTAGAGCAGGGAAACAGGTTCTGCAAACATTTTCTGCCCTTTTGGATATCGGGCATCATATGACACGAGTTTGAGACGCTTTGGATACTTTTCATTTTTTTGAAAAAATCCTGAACCGTGGGTCACACTTTTTGCCTTCTTTTTCTCTCCTGAGCTGCACTCAGGTTTCTGCAGCTTGTTCAGAATCTAGAGCAGGGAAACAGGTCCCGCAAACTTTTTCTGCCCTTTTGGATCTCGGGCATCATATGACATGAGTTTGAGATGTTTGGATACCTTTCATTTTTTTGAAAAAATCCTGACCCGCTGGTCACACTTTTTGCCTTCTTTTTCTCTCCTGAGCTGCACTCAGGTTTCTGTAGATTGTTCAGAATATAGAGCAGGGAAACAGGTTCCGCAAACTTTTTCTGCCCTTTCGGATCTCGGGCATCATATGACACAAGTTTGAGACACTTTGGATACTTTTCATTTTTTTGAAAAAATCCTGACCCGCGGGTCACACTTTTTGCCTGCTTTTTCTCTCCTGAGCAGCACTCAGGTTTCTTGTAGCTTGTTCAGAATCTAGAGCAGGGAAACGGGTTCCGCAAACTTTTTCTGCCCTTTCGGATCTCGGGCATCATATGACACGAGTTTGAGACCCTTTGGATACTCTTCATTTTTTTGAAAAAATCCTGACCCGCGGGTCACACTTTTTGCCTGCTATTTCTCTCCTGAGGTGCACTCAGGTTTCTTGTAGCTTGTTCAGAATCTAGAGCAGGGAAACAGGTTCCGCAAACTTTTTCTGCCCTTTCGGATCTCGGGCATCATATGACACGAGTTTGAGACGCTTTGGATACTTTTCATTTTTTTGAAAAAATCCTGACCCGCGGGTCACACTTTTTGCCTTTTTTTCTCTCCTGAGGTGCACTCAGGTTTCTGCAGCTTGTTCAGAATCTAGAGCAGGGAAACAGGTTCCGCAAACTTTTTCTGCCCTTTCGGATCTCGGGCATCATATGACACGAGTTTGAGACACTTTGGATACTTTTCATTTTTTTGAAAAAATCCTGACCCGCGGGTCACACTTTTTGCGTTCTATTTCTCTCCTGAGCTGCACTCAGGTTTCTGCAGCTTGTTCAGAATCTAGAACAGGGAAACAGGTTCCGCAAACTTTTTCTGCCCTTTCGGATGTCGGGCATCATATGATATGAGTTTGAGACGTTTGGATACTTTTCCTTTTTTTGAAAAAATCCTGACCCGCGGGTCACACTTTTTGCCTTTTTTTCTCTCCTGAGGTGCACTCAGGTTTCTGCAGCTTGTTCAGAATCTAGAGCAGGGAAACAGGTTCCGTAAGCTTTTTCTGCCCTTTCGGATCTCGGGCATCATATGACGCGAGTTTGAGATGCTTTCGATACTTTTCACATTTTTGAAAAATCCTGACCCGCGGGTCACACTTTTTGCCTGCTTTTTCTCTCCTGAACTGCACTCAGGTTTCTTGTACCTTGTTCAGAATCTAGAGAAGGGAAACACGTTCCGCAAACTTTTTCTGCCCTTTCGGATCTCGGGCATCATATCATGCGAGTTTGAGACGCTTTGGATACTTTTCATTTTTTTGAAAAAATCCTGACCCGCGGGTGACACTTTTTGCCTTTTTTTCTCTCCTGAGGTGCACTCAGGTTTCTGCAGCTTGTTCAGAATCTAGAGCAGGGAAACAGGTTCCGCAAACTTTTTCTGCCCTTTCGGATCTCGGGCATCATATGACACGAGTTTGATACACTTTGGATACTTTTCATTTTTTTGAAAAAATCCTGACCCGCGGGTCACACTTTTTGCCTTCTTTTTCTCTCCTGAGCAGCACTCAGGTTACTTGTAGCTTGTTCAAAATCTAGAGCAGGGAAACAGGTTCCGCAAACTTTTTCTGCCCTTTTGGATCTCGGGCATCATATGATGCTAGTTTCAAACGCTTTGGAAACTTTTCATTTTTTTGAAAAAATCCTGACCCGCGGGTCACACTTTTTGCCTTCTTTTTCTCTCCTGAGCAGCACTCAGGTTTCTTGTAGCTTGTTCAAAATCTAGAGCAGGGAAACAGGTTCCGCAAACTTTTTCTGCCCTTTTGGATCTCGGGCATCATATGATGCTAGTTTCAGACGCTTTGGATACTTTTGATTTTTTTGAAAAAATCCTGACCCGCGGGTCACAGTTTTTGCCTTCTTTTTCTCTCCTGAGCTGCACTCAGGTTTCTGCATCTTGTTCAGAATCTAGAGCAGGGAAACAGGTTCCGCAAACTTTTTCTGCCCTTTCGGATCTCGGGCATCATATGATGCTAGTTTCAGACGCTTTGGATACTTTTGATTTTTTTGAAAAATCCTGACCCGCGGGTCACAGTTTTTGCCTTCTTTTTCTCTCCTGAGCTGCACTCAGGTTTCTGCAGCTTGTTCAGAATCTAGAGCAGGGAAACAGGTTCCGCAAACTTTTTCTGCCCTTTCGGATCTCGGGCATCATATGACGCGAGTTTGAGACGCTTTGGATACTTTTCATTTTTTTGAAAACATCCTGACCCGCGGGTCACACTTTTTGCCTGCTTTTTCTCTCCTGAGCTGCACTCAGGTTTCTGCAGCTTGTTCAGAATCTAGAGCAGGGAAACAGGTCCCGCAAACTTTTTCTGCCCTTTTGGATCTCGGGCATCATATGACATGAGTTTGAGATGTTTGGATACCTTTCATTTTTTTGAAAAAATCCTGACCCGAGGGTCACAATTTTTGCCTTCTTTTTATCTCCTGAGCTGCACTCAGGTTTCTGTAGATTGTTCAGAATATAGAGCAGGGAAACAGGTTCCGCAAACTTTTTCTGCCCTTTCGGATCTCGGGCATCATATGACACGAGTTTGAGACGCTTTGGAAACTTCCCATTTTTTTGAAAAAATTCTGACCCGCGGATCACACTTTTTGTCTTCTTTTTCTCTACTGAGGTGCACTCAGGTTTCTGTAGGTTGTTCAGAATCTAGAGCAGGGAAACAGGTTCCGTAAGCTTTTTCTGCCCTTTCGGATCTCGGGCATCATATGACATGAGTTTGAGATGTTTGGATACCTTTCATTTTTTTTGAAAAAATCCTGACCCGCTGGTCACAGTTTTTGCCTGCTTTTTCTCTCCTGAACTGCACTCAGGTTTCTTGTAGCTTGTTCAGAATCTAGAGAAGGGAAACAGGTTCCGCAAACTTTTTCTGCCCTTTCGGATCTTGGGCATCATCTGTGGCGAGTTTGAGACGCTTTGGATACTCTCATTTTTTTGAGAAAATCCTGACCCTCGGGTCACACTTTTTGCCTGCTTTTTCTCTCCAGAGCAGCACTCAGGTGTCTTGTAGCTTGCTCAGAATCTAGGGCAGGGAAACACGTTCCGCAAACTTTTTCTGCCCTTTCGGATCTCGGGCATCATATCATGCGAGTTTGAGACGCTTTGGATACTTTTCATTTTTTTGAAAAAATCCTGACCCGCGGGTCACACTTTTTGCCTGCTTTTTCTCTCCTGAGCTGCACTCAGGTTTCTGCAGCTTGTTCAGAATCTAGAGCAGGGAAACAGGTTCCGCAAACTTTTTCTGCCCTTTCGGATCTCGGGCATCATATGACGCGAGTTTGAGACGCTTTGGATACTTTTCATTTTTTTGAAAAAATGCTGACCCGTGGTTCACACTTTTTTCCTCCTTTTTCTCTCCTGAGCTGCACTCAGGTTTCTGCACCTTTTTCAGAATCTAGAGCAGGGAAACAGGTTCCGCAAACTTTTTCTGCCCTTTCGGATCTCGGGCATCATATGACACGAGTTTGAGACCCTTTGGATACCTTTCATTTTTTTGAAAAAATCCTGAACCGTGGGTCACACTTTTTGCCTTCTTTTTCTCTCCTGAGCTGCACTCAGGTTTCTGCAGCTTGTTCAGAATCTAGAGCAGGGAAACAGGTCCCGCAAACTTTTTCTGCCCTTTCGGATCTCGGGCATCATATGACGCGAGTTTGAGACGCTTTGGATACTTTTCATTTTTTTGAAAAAATTCTGACCCGCGGATCACACTTTTTGTCTGTTTTTCTCTACTGAGGTGCACTCAGGTTTCTGTAGCTTGTTCAGAATCTAGAGCAGGGAAACAGGTTCCGTAAGCTTTTTCTGCCCTTTCGGATCTCGGGCATCATATGACATGAATTTGAGATGTTTGGATACCTTTCATTTTTTGAAAAAATCCTGACCCACTGGTCACACTTTTTTCCTGCTTTTTCTCTCCTGAGCTGCACTCAGGTTTCTGCAGCTTGTTCAGAATCTAGAGCAGGGAAACAGGTTCCGTAAGCTTTTTCTGCCCTTTTGGATATCGGGCATCATATGACACGAGTTTGAGACGCTTTGGATACTTTTCATTTTTTTGAAAAAATCCTGAACCGTGGGTCACACTTTTTGCCTTCTTTTTCTCTCCTGAGCTGCACTCAGGTTTCTGCAGCTTGTTCAGAATCTAGAGCAGGGAAACAGGTTCCGTAAGCTTTTTCTGCCCTTTCGGATCTCGGGCATCATATGACATGAATTTGAGATGTTTGGATACCTTTCATTTTTTGAAAAAATCCTGACCCACTGGTCACACTTTTTTCCTGCTTTTTCTCTCCTGAGCTGCACTCAGGTTTCTGCAGCTTGTTCAGAATCTAGAGCAGGGAAACAGGTTCCGTAAGCTTTTTCTGCCCTTTTGGATATCGGGCATCATATGACACGAGTTTGAGACGCTTTGGATACTTTTCATTTTTTTGAAAAAATCCTGAACCGTGGGTCACACTTTTTGCCTTCTTTTTCTCTCCTGAGCTGCACTCAGGTTTCTGCAGCTTGTTCAGAATCTAGAGCAGGGAAACAGGTCCCGCAAACTTTTTCTGCCCTTTTGGATCTCGGGCATCATATGACATGAGTTTGAGATGTTTGGATACCTTTCATTTTTTTGAAAAAATCCTGACCCGCTGGTCACACTTTTTGCCTTCTTTTTCTCTCCTGAGCTGCACTCAGGTTTCTGTAGATTGTTCAGAATATAGAGCAGGGAAACAGGTTCCGCAAACTTTTTCTGCCCTTTCGGATCTCGGGCATCATATGACACAAGTTTGAGACACTTTGGATACTTTTCATTTTTTTGAAAAAATCCTGACCCGCGGGTCACACTTTTTGCCTGCTTTTTCTCTCCTGAGCAGCACTCAGGTTTCTTGTAGCTTGTTCAGAATCTAGAGCAGGGAAACGGGTTCCGCAAACTTTTTCTGCCCTTTCGGATCTCGGGCATCATATGACATGAGTTTGAGACCCTTTGGATACTTTTCATTTTTTTGAAAAAATCCTGACCCGCGGGTCACACTTTTTGCCTGCTATTTCTCTCCTGAGGTGCACTCAGGTTTCTTGTAGCTTGTTCAGAATCTAGAGCAGGGAAACAGGTTCCGCAAACTTTTTCTGCCCTTTCGGATCTCGGGCATCATATGACACGAGTTTGAGACGCTTTGGATACTTTTCATTTTTTTGAAAAAATCCTGACCCGCGGGTCACACTTTTTGCCTTTTTTTCTCTCCTGAGGTGCACTCAGGTTTCTGCAGCTTGTTCAGAATCTAGAGCAGGGAAACAGGTTCCGCAAACTTTTTCTGCCCTTTCGGATCTCGGGCATCATATGACACGAGTTTGAGACACTTTGGATACTTTTCATTTTTTTGAAAAAATCCTGACCCGCGGGTCACACTTTTTGCATTCTATTTCTCTCCTGAGGTGCACTCAGGTTTCTGCAGCTTGTTCAGAATCTAGAGCAGGGAAACAGGTTCCGCAAACTTTTTCTGCCCTTTCGGATGTCGGGCATCATATGATATGAGTTTGAGACGTTTGGATACTTTTCCTTTTTTTGAAAAAATCCTGACCCGCGGGTCACACTTTTTGACTTCTTTTTCTCTCCTTTGCTGCACTCAGGTTTCTGCAGCTTGTTCAGAATCTAGAGCAGGGAAACAGGTTCCGCAAACTTTTTCTGCCCTTTCGGATCTCGGGCATCATATAACGCGAGTTTGAGACGCTTGGAAACTTTTCATTTTTTTGAAAAAATCCTGACCCGCGGGTCACACTTTTTGCCTTCTTTTTCTCTCCTGTGCAGCACTCAGGTGTCTTGTGGCTTGCTCAGAATCTAGAGCAGGGAAACAGGTTCCGCAAACTTTTTCTGCCCTTTCGGATCTCGGGCATCATATCATGCGAGTTTGAGACGCTTTGGATACTTTTCATTTTTTTGAAAAAATCCTGACCCACGGGTCACACTTTTTGCCTGCTTTTTCTCTCCTGAGCTGCACTCAGGTTTCTGCAGCTTGTTCAGAATCTAGAGCAGGGAAACAGGTTCCGCAAACTTTTTCTGCCCTTTCGGATCTCGGGCATCATATGACGCGAGTTTGAGACGCTTTGGATACTTTTCATTTTTTTGAAAAAATGCTGACCCGTGGGTCACACTTTTTTCCTCCTTTTTCTCTCCTGAGCTGCACTCAGGTTTCTGCACCTTTTTCAGAATCTAGAGCAGGGAAACAGGTTCCGCAAACTTTTTCTGCCCTTTCGGATCTCGGGCATCATATGACACGAGTTTGAGACCCTTTGGATACTTTTCATTTTTTTGAAAAAATCCTGACCCGTGGGTCACACTTTTTGCCTTCTTTTTCTCTCCTGAGCTGCACTCAGGTTTCTGCAGCTTGTTCAGAATCTAGAGCAGGGAAACAGGTCCCGCAAACTTTTTCTGCCCTTTCGGATCTCGGGCATCATATGACGCGAGTTTGAGACGCTTTGGATACTTTTCATTTTTTTGAAAAAATTCTGACCCGCGGATCACACTTTTTGTCTGCTTTTTCTCTACTGAGGTGCACTCAGGTTTCTGTAGCTTGTTCAGAATCTAGAGCAGGGAAACAGGTTCCGTAAGCTTTTTCTGCCCTTTCGGATCTCGGGCATCATATGACATGATTTGAGATGTTTGGATACCTTTCATTTTTTGAAAAAATCCTGACCCACTGGTCACACTTTTTTCCTGCTTTTTCTCTCCTGAGCTGCACTCAGGTTTCTGCAGCTTGTTCAGAATCTAGAGCAGGGAAACAGGTTCCGTAAGCTTTTTCTGCCCTTTCGGATCTCGGGCATCATATGACGCGAGTTTGAGACGCTTTCGATACTTTTCATATTTTTGAAAAATCCTGACCCGCGGGTCACACTTTTTGCCTGCTTTTTCTCTCCTGAACTGCACTCAGGTTTCTTGTACCTTGTTCAGAATCTAGAGAAGGGAAACAGGTTCCGCAAACTTTTTCTGCCCTTTCGGATCTCGGGCATCATCTGAGGCGAGTTTGAGACGCTTTGGATACTTTCATTTTTTTGAGAAAATCCTGACCCTCGGGTCACACTTTTTGCCTGCTTTTTCTCTCCAGAGCAGCACTCAGGTGTCTTGTAGCTTGCTCAGAATCTAGAGCAGGGAAACACGTTCCGAAAACTTTTTCTGCCCTTTCGGATCTCGGGCATCATAACATGCGAGTTTGAGACGCTTTGGATACTTTTCATTTTTTTGAAAAAATCCTGACCCGCGGGTCACACTTTTTGCCTTTTTTTCTCTCCTGAGGTGCACTCAGGTTTCTGCAGCTTGTTCAGAATCTAGAGCAGGGAAACAGGTTCCGCAAACTTTTTCTGCCCTTTCGGATCTCGGGCATCATATGACACGAGTTTGATACACTTTGGATACTTTTCATTTTTTTGAAAAAATCCTGACCCGCGGGTCACACTTTTTGCCTTCTTTTTCTCTCCTGAGCAGCACTCAGGTTTCTGCATCTTGTTCAGAATCTAGAGCAGGGAAACAGGTTCCGCAAACTTTTTCTGCCCTTTCGGATCTCGGGCATCATATGATGCTAGTTTCAGACGCTTTGGATACTTTTGATTTTTTTGAAAAAATCCTGACCCGCGGGTCACAGTTTTTGCCTTCTTTTTCTCTCCTGAGCTGCACTCAGGTTTCTGCACCTTGTTCAGAATCTAGAGCAGGGAAACAGGTTCCGCAAACTTTTTCTGCCCTTTTGGATCTCGGGCATCATATGATGCTAGTTTCAGACGCTTTGGATACTTTTGATTTTTTTGAAAAAATCCTGACCCGCGGGTCACAGTTTTTGCCTTCTTTTTCTCTCCTGAGCTGCACTCAGGTTTCTGCATCTTGTTCAGAATCTAGAGCAGGGAAACAGGTTCCGCAAACTTTTTCTGCCCTTTCGGATCTCGGGCATCATATGATGCTAGTTTCAGACGCTTTGGATACTTTTGATTTTTTTGAAAAAATCCTGACCCGCGGGTCACAGTTTTTGCCTTCTTTTTCTCTCCTGAGCTGCACTCAGGTTTCTGCACCTTGTTCAGAATCTAGAGCAGGGAAACAGGTTCCGCAAACTTTTTCTGCCCTTTCGCATCTCGGGCATCATATGACACGAGTTTGATACACTTTGGATACTTTTCATTTTTTTGAAAAAATCCTGACCCGCGGGTCACACATTTTGCCTTCTTTTTCTCTCCTGAGCAGCACTCAGGTTACTTGTAGCTTGTTCAAAATCTAGAGCAGGGAAACAGGTTCCGCAAACTTTTTCTGCCCTTTTGGATCTCGGGCATCATATGATGCGAGTTTGAGACGCTTTGGATACTTTTGATTTTTTTGAAAAAATCCTGACCCGCGGGTCACACTTTTTGCCTTCTTTTTCTCTCCTGAGCTGCACTCAGGTTTCTGCAGCTTGTTCAGAATCTAGAGCAGGAAAACAGGTTCCGCAAACATTTTCTGCCCTTTTGGATCTCGGGCATCATATGACATGAGTTTGAGATGTTTGGATACCTTTCATTTGTTTGAAAAAATCCTGACCCGAGGGTCACACTTTTTGCCTTCTTTTTCTCTCCTGAGCTGCACTCAGGTTTCTGCAGCTTGTTCACAATCTAGAGCAGGGAAACAGGTCCCGCAAACTTTTTCTGCCCTTTCGGATCTCGGGCATCATATGACATGAGTTTGAGATGTTTGGATACCTTTCATTTTTTTTGAAAAAATCCTGACCCGCTGGTCACACTTTTTGCCTTCTTTTTCTCCTGAGCTGCACTCAGGTTTCTGCAGCTTGTTCAGAATCTAGAGCAGGGAAACAGGTTCCGTAAGCTTTTTCTGCCCTTTCGGATCTCGGGCATCATATGACGCGAGTTTGAGACGCTTTTGATACTTTTCATATTTTTGAAAAATCCTGACCCGCGGGTCACACTGTTTGCCTGCTTTTTCTCTCCTAAACTGCACTCAGGTTTCTTGAAGCTTGTTCAGAATCTAGAGAAGGGAAACAGGTTCCGCAAACTTTTTCTGCCCTTTCGGATCTCGGGCATCATCTGAGGCGAGTTTGAGACGCTTTGGATACTGTCATTTTTTTGAGAAAATCCTGACCCTCGGGTCACACTTTTTGCCTGCTTTTTCTCTCCAGAGCAGCACTCAGGTGTCTTGTAGCTTGCTCAGAATCTAGAGCAGGGAAACACGTTCCGCAAACTTTTTCTGCCCTTTCGGATCTCGGGCATCATATCATGCGAGTTTGAGACGCTTTGGATACTTTTCATTTTTTTGAAAAAATCCTGACCCGCGGGTCACACTTTTTGCCTGCTTTTTCTCTCCTGAGCTGCACTCAGGTTTCTGCAGCTTGTTCAGAATCTAGAGCAGGGAAACAGGTTCCGCAAACTTTTTCTGCCCTTTCGGATCTCGGGCATCATATGACGCGAGTTTGAGACGCTTTGGATACTTTTCATTTTTTTGAAAAAATCCTGACCCGTGGTTCACATTTTTTCCTCCTTTTTCTCTCCTGAGCTGCACTCAGGTTTCTGCACCTTTTTCAGAATCTAGAGCAGGGAAACAGGTTCCGCAAACTTTTTTTGCCCTTTTGGATCTCGGGCATCATATGACATGAGTTTGAGATGTTTGGATACCTTTCATTTTTTTGAAAAAATCCGGACCCGAGGGTCAAACTTTTTGCCTTCTTTTTCTCTCCTGAGCTGCACTCAGGTTTCTGTAGATTGTTCAGAATATAGAGCAGGGAAACAGGTTCCGCAAACTTTTTCTGCCCTTTCGGATCTCGGGCATCATATGACACGAGTTTGAGACGCTTTGGATACTTTTCATTTTTTTGAAAAAATTCTGACCCGCGGATCACACTTTTTGTCTGCTTTTTCTCTACTGAGGTGCACTCAGGTTTCTGTAGGTTGTTCAGAATCTAGAGCAGGGAAACAGGTTCCGTAAGCTTTTTCTGCCCTTTCGGATCTCGGACATCATATGACGCGAGTTTGAGATGTTTAGATACCTTTCATTTTTTTTGAAAAAATCCTGACCCGCTGGTCACACTTTTTGCCTTCTTTTTCTCTCCTGAGCTGCACTCAGGTTTCTGTAGCTTGTTCAGAATCTAGAGCAGGGAAACAGGTTCCGTAAGCTTTTTCTGCCCTTTCGGATCTCGGGCATCACATGACGCGAGTTTGAGACGCTTTGGATACTTTTCATATTTTTGAAAAATCCTGACCCGCGGGTCACAGTTTTTGCCTTCTTTTTCTCTCCTGAGCTGCACTCAGGTTTCTGCAGCTTGTTCAGAATCTAGAGCAGGGAAACAGGTTCTGCAAACATTTTCTGCCCTTTTGGATCTCGGGCATCATATGACACGAGTTTGAGACGCTTTGGATACTTTTCATTTTTTTGAAAAAATCCTGAACCGTGGGTCACACTTTTTGCCTTCTTTTTCTCTCCTGAGCAGCACTCAGGTTGCTTGTAGCTTGTTCAAAATCTAGAGCAGGGAAACAGGTCCCGCAAACTTTTTCTGCCCTTTTGGATCTCGGGCATCATATGACATGAGTTTGAGATGTTTGGATACCTTTCATTTTTTTGAAAAAATCCTGACCCGCTGGTCACACTTTTTGCCTTCTTTTTCTCTCCTGAGCTGCACTCAGGTTTCTGTAGATTGTTCAGAATCTAGAGCAGGGAAACAGGTTCCGCAAACTTTTTCTGCCCTTTCGGATCTCGGGCATCATATGACTCGAGTTTGAGACGCTTTGGATACTTTTCATTTTTTTGAAAAAATTCTGACCCGCGGGTCACACTTTTTGTCTGCTTTTTCTCTACTGAGGTGCACTTAGGTTTCTGTAGGTTGTTCAGAATCTAGAGCAGGGAAACAGGTTCCGTAAGCTTTTTCTGCCCTTTCGGATCTCGGGCATCATATGACATGAGTTTGAGATGTTTGGATACCTTTCATTTTTTGAAAAAATCCTGACCCACTGGTCACACTTTTTTCCTGCTTTTTCTCTCCTGAGCTGCACTCAGGTTTCTGCAGCTTGTTCAGAATCCAGAGCAGGGAAACAGGTTCCGCAAACTTTTTCTGCCCTTTCGGATCTCGGGCATCATATGACACAAGTTTGAGACAGTTTGGATACTTTTCATTTTTTTGAAAAAATCCTGACCCGCGGGTCACACTTTTTGCCTGCTTTTTCTCTCCTGAGCAGCACTCAGGTTTCCTGTAGCTTGTTCAGAATCTAGAGCAGGGAAACGGGTTCCGCAAACTTTTTCTGCCCTTTCGGATCTCGGGCATCATATGACACGAGTTTGAGACCCTTTGGATACTTTTCATTTTTTTGAAAAAATCCTGACCCGCGGGTCACACTTTTTGCCTGCTATTTCTCTCCTGAGGTGCACTCAGGTTTCTGCAGCTTGTTCAGAATCTAGAGCAGGGAAACAGGTTCCGCAAACTTTTTCTGCCCTTTCGGATCTCGGGCATCATATGATATGAGTTTGAGACGTTTGGATACTTTTCCTTTTTTTGAAAAAATCCTGACCCGCGGGTCACACTTTTTGACTTCTTTTTCTCTCCTTTGCTGCATTCAGGTTTCTGCAGCTTGTTCAGAATCTAGAGCAGGGAAACAGGTTCCGCAAACTTTTTCTGCCCTTTCGGATCTCGGGCATCATATGACACGAGTTTGAGACCCTTTGGATACTTTTCATTTTTTTGAAAAAATCCTGACCCGCGGGTCACACTTTTTGCCTGCTTTTTCTCTCCTGAGCTGCACTCAGGTTTCTGTAGTTTGTTCAGAATCTAGAGCAGGGAAACAGGTTCCGCAAACTTTTTCTGCCCTTTCGGATCTCGGGCATCATATAACGCGAGTTTGAGACGCTTGGAAACTTTTCATTTTTTTGAAAAAATCCTGACCCGCGGGTCACACTTTTTGCCTTCTTTTTCTCTCCTGTGCAGCACTCAGGTGTCTTGTGGCTTGCTCAGAATCTAGAGCAGAGAAACACGTTCCGCAAACTTTTTCTGCCCTTTCGGATCTCGGGCATCATATCATGCGAGTTTGAGACGCTTTGGATACTTTTCATTTTTTTGAAAAAATCCTGACCCGCGGGTCACACTTTTTGCCTGCTTTTTCTCTCCTGAGCTGCACTCAGGTTTCTGCAGCTTGTTCAGAATCTAGAGCAGGGAAACAGGTTCCGCAAACTTTTTCTGCCCTTTCAGATCTCGGGCATCATATGACGCGAGTTTGAGACGCTTTGGATACTTTTCATTTTTTTGAAAAAATCCTGACCCGTGGTTCACACTTTTTCCCTCTTTTTTCTCTCCTGAGCTGCACTCAGGTTTCTGCACCTTTTTCAGAATCTAGAGCAGGGAAACAGGTTCCGCAAACTTTTTCTGCCCTTTCGGATCTCGGGCATCATATGACACGAGTTTGAGACCCTTTGGATACTTTTCATTTTTTTGAAAAAATCCTGACCCGTGGGTCACACGTTTTGCCTTCTTTTTCTCTCCTGAGCTGCACTCAGGTTTCTGCAGCTTGTTCAGAATCTAGAGCAGGGAAACAGGTTCCGCAAACATTTTCTGCCCTTTTGGATCTCGGGCATCATATGACACGAGTTTGAGACGCTTTGGATACTTTTCATTTTTTTGAAAAAATCCTGAACCGTGGGTCACACTTTTTGCCTTCTTTTTCTCTCCTGAGCTGCACTCAGGTTTCTGCAGCTTGTTCAGAATCTAGAGCAGGGAAACAGGTCCCGCAAACTTTTTCTGCCCTTTCGGATCTCGGGCATCATATGACGCGAGTTTGAGTCGCTTTGGATACTTTTCATTTTTTTGAAAAAATTCTGACCCGCGGATCACACTTTTTGCCTTCTTTTTCTCTCCTGAGCTGCACTCAGGTTTCTGCAGCTTGTTCAGAATCTAGAGCAGGGAAACAGGTTCCGCAAACTTTTTCTGCCCTTTCGGATCTCGGGCATCATATGACGCGAGTTTGAGACGCTTTGGATACTTTTCATTTTTTTGAAAAAATCCTGACCTGCGGGTCACACTTTTTGCCTTCTTTTTCTCTCCTGAGGTGCACTCAGGTTTCTGCAGCTTGTTCAGAATCTAGAGCAGGGAAACATATTCCGCAATCTTTTTCTGCCCTTTTGGATCTCGGGCATCATATGATGCAATTTTGAGACGCTTTGGATACTTTTCATTTTTTTGAAAAAATCCTGACCCGCGGGTGACACTTTTTGCCTGCTTTTTCTCTCCTGAGCTGCACTCAGGTTTCTGCAGCTTGTTCAGAATCTAGAGCAGGGAAACAGGTTCCGTAAGCTTTTTCTGCCCTTTCGGATCTCGGGCATCATATGACGCGAGTTTGAGACGCTTTCGATACTTTTCATATTTTTGAAAAATCCTGACCCGCGGGTCACACTTTTTGCCTGCTTTTTCTCTCCTGAACTGCACTCAGGTTTCTTGTACCTTGTTCAGAATCTAGAGAAGGGAAACAGGTTCCGCAAACTTTTTCTGCCCTTTCGGATCTCGGGCATCATCTGAGGCGAGTTTGAGACGCTTTGGATACTTTCATTTTTTTGAGAAAATCCTGACCCTCGGGTCACACTTTTTGCCTGCTTTTTCTCTCCAGAGCAGCACTCAGGTGTCTTGTAGCTTGCTCAGAATCTAGAGCAGGGAAACACGTTCCGAAAACTTTTTCTGCCCTTTCGGATCTCGGGCATCATAACATGCGAGTTTGAGACGCTTTGGATACTTTTCATTTTTTTGAAAAAATCCTGACCCGCGGGTCACACTTTTTGCCTTTTTTTCTCTCCTGAGGTGCACTCAGGTTTCTGCAGCTTGTTCAGAATCTAGAGCAGGGAAACAGGTTCCGCAAACTTTTTCTGCCCTTTCGAATCTCGGGCATCATATGACACGAGTTTGATACACTTTGGATACTTTTCATTTTTTTGAAAAAATCCTGACCCGCGGGTCACACTTTTTGCCTTCTTTTTCTCTCCTGAGCAGCACTCAGGTTTCTGCATCTTGTTCAGAATCTAGAGCAGGGAAACAGGTTCCGCAAACTTTTTCTGCCCTTTCGGATCTCGGGCATCATATGATGCTAGTTTCAGACGCTTTGGATACTTTTGATTTTTTTGAAAAAATCCTGACCCGCGGGTCACAGTTTTTGCCTTCTTTTTCTCTCCTGAGCTGCACTCAGGTTTCTGCACCTTGTTCAGAATCTAGAGCAGGGAAACAGGTTCCGCAAACTTTTTCTGCCCTTTTGGATCTCGGGCATCATATGATGCTAGTTTCAGACGCTTTGGATACTTTTGATTTTTTTGAAAAAATCCTGACCCGCGGGTCACAGTTTTTGCCTTCTTTTTCTCTCCTGAGCTGCACTCAGGTTTCTGCATCTTGTTCAGAATCTAGAGCAGGGAAACAGGTTCCGCAAACTTTTTCTGCCCTTTCGGATCTCGGGCATCATATGATGCTAGTTTCAGACGCTTTGGATACTTTTGATTTTTTTGAAAAAATCCTGACCCGCGGGTCACAGTTTTTGCCTTCTTTTTCTCTCCTGAGCTGCACTCAGGTTTCTGCACCTTGTTCAGAATCTAGAGCAGGGAAACAGGTTCCGCAAACTTTTTCTGCCCTTTCGCATCTCGGGCATCATATGACACGAGTTTGATACACTTTGGATACTTTTCATTTTTTTGAAAAAATCCTGACCCGCGGGTCACACATTTTGCCTTCTTTTTCTCTCCTGAGCAGCACTCAGGTTACTTGTAGCTTGTTCAAAATCTAGAGCAGGGAAACAGGTTCCGCAAACTTTTTCTGCCCTTTTGGATCTCGGGCATCATATGATGCGAGTTTGAGACGCTTTGGATACTTTTGATTTTTTTGAAAAAATCCTGACCCGCGGGTCACACTTTTTGCCTTCTTTTTCTCTCCTGAGCTGCACTCAGGTTTCTGCAGCTTGTTCAGAATCTAGAGCAGGAAAACAGGTTCCGCAAACATTTTCTGCCCTTTTGGATCTCGGGCATCATATGACATGAGTTTGAGATGTTTGGATACCTTTCATTTGTTTGAAAAAATCCTGACCCGAGGGTCACACTTTTTGCCTTCTTTTTCTCTCCTGAGCTGCACTCAGGTTTCTGCAGCTTGTTCACAATCTAGAGCAGGGAAACAGGTCCCGCAAACTTTTTCTGCCCTTTCGGATCTCGGGCATCATATGACATGAGTTTGAGATGTTTGGATACCTTTCATTTTTTTTGAAAAAATCCTGACCCGCTGGTCACACTTTTTGCCTTCTTTTTCTCCTGAGCTGCACTCAGGTTTCTGCAGCTTGTTCAGAATCTAGAGCAGGGAAACAGGTTCCGTAAGCTTTTTCTGCCCTTTCGGATCTCGGGCATCATATGACGCGAGTTTGAGACGCTTTTGATACTTTTCATATTTTTGAAAAATCCTGACCCGCGGGTCACACTGTTTGCCTGCTTTTTCTCTCCTAAACTGCACTCAGGTTTCTTGAAGCTTGTTCAGAATCTAGAGAAGGGAAACAGGTTCCGCAAACTTTTTCTGCCCTTTCGGATCTCGGGCATCATCTGAGGCGAGTTTGAGACGCTTTGGATACTGTCATTTTTTTGAGAAAATCCTGACCCTCGGGTCACACTTTTTGCCTGCTTTTTCTCTCCAGAGCAGCACTCAGGTGTCTTGTAGCTTGCTCAGAATCTAGAGCAGGGAAACAGGTTCCGCAAACTTTTTCTGCCCTTTCGGATCTCGGGCATCATATGACGCGAGTTTGAGACGCTTTGGATACTTTTCATTTTTTTGAAAAAATCCTGACCCGTGGTTCACATTTTTTCCTCCTTTTTCTCTCCTGAGCTGCACTCAGGTTTCTGCACCTTTTTCAGAATCTAGAGCAGGGAAACAGGTTCCGCAAACTTTTTTTGCCCTTTTGGATCTCGGGCATCATATGACATGAGTTTGAGATGTTTGGATACCTTTCATTTTTTTGAAAAAATCCGGACCCGAGGGTCAAACTTTTTGCCTTCTTTTTCTCTCCTGAGCTGCACTCAGGTTTCTGTAGATTGTTCAGAATATAGAGCAGGGAAACAGGTTCCGCAAACTTTTTCTGCCCTTTCGGATCTCGGGCATCATATGACACGAGTTTGAGACGCTTTGGATACTTTTCATTTTTTTGAAAAAATTCTGACCCGCGGATCACACTTTTTGTCTGCTTTTTCTCTACTGAGGTGCACTCAGGTTTCTGTAGGTTGTTCAGAATCTAGAGCAGGGAAACAGGTTCCGTAAGCTTTTTCTGCCCTTTCGGATCTCGGACATCATATGACGCGAGTTTGAGATGTTTAGATACCTTTCATTTTTTTTGAAAAAATCCTGACCCGCTGGTCACACTTTTTGCCTTCTTTTTCTCTCCTGAGCTGCACTCAGGTTTCTGTAGCTTGTTCAGAATCTAGAGCAGGGAAACAGGTTCCGTAAGCTTTTTCTGCCCTTTCGGATCTCGGGCATCACATGACGCGAGTTTGAGACGCTTTGGATACTTTTCATATTTTTGAAAAATCCTGACCCGCGGGTCACAGTTTTTGCCTTCTTTTTCTCTCCTGAGCTGCACTCAGGTTTCTGCAGCTTGTTCAGAATCTAGAGCAGGGAAACAGGTTCTGCAAACATTTTCTGCCCTTTTGGATCTCGGGCATCATATGACACGAGTTTGAGACGCTTTGGATACTTTTCATTTTTTTGAAAAAATCCTGAACCGTGGGTCACACTTTTTGCCTTCTTTTTCTCTCCTGAGCAGCACTCAGGTTGCTTGTAGCTTGTTCAAAATCTAGAGCAGGGAAACAGGTCCCGCAAACTTTTTCTGCCCTTTTGGATCTCGGGCATCATATGACATGAGTTTGAGATGTTTGGATACCTTTCATTTTTTTGAAAAAATCCTGACCCGCTGGTCACACTTTTTGCCTTCTTTTTCTCTCCTGAGCTGCACTCAGGTTTCTGTAGATTGTTCAGAATCTAGAGCAGGGAAACAGGTTCCGCAAACTTTTTCTGCCCTTTCGGATCTCGGGCATCATATGACTCGAGTTTGAGACGCTTTGGATACTTTTCATTTTTTTGAAAAAATTCTGACCCGCGGGTCACACTTTTTGTCTGCTTTTTCTCTACTGAGGTGCACTTAGGTTTCTGTAGGTTGTTCAGAATCTAGAGCAGGGAAACAGGTTCCGTAAGCTTTTTCTGCCCTTTCGGATCTCGGGCATCATATGACATGAGTTTGAGATGTTTGGATACCTTTCATTTTTTGAAAAAATCCTGACCCACTGGTCACACTTTTTTCCTGCTTTTTCTCTCCTGAGCTGCACTCAGGTTTCTGCAGCTTGTTCAGAATCCAGAGCAGGGAAACAGGTTCCGCAAACTTTTTCTGCCCTTTCGGATCTCGGGCATCATATGACACAAGTTTGAGACAGTTTGGATACTTTTCATTTTTTTGAAAAAATCCTGACCCGCGGGTCACACTTTTTGCCTGCTTTTTCTCTCCTGAGCAGCACTCAGGTTTCCTGTAGCTTGTTCAGAATCTAGAGCAGGGAAACGGGTTCCGCAAACTTTTTCTGCCCTTTCGGATCTCGGGCATCATATGACACGAGTTTGAGACCCTTTGGATACTTTTCATTTTTTTGAAAAAATCCTGACCCGCGGGTCACACTTTTTGCCTGCTATTTCTCTCCTGAGGTGCACTCAGGTTTCTGCAGCTTGTTCAGAATCTAGAGCAGGGAAACAGGTTCCGCAAACTTTTTCTGCCCTTTCGGATCTCGGGCATCATATGATATGAGTTTGAGACGTTTGGATACTTTTCCTTTTTTTGAAAAAATCCTGACCCGCGGGTCACACTTTTTGACTTCTTTTTCTCTCCTTTGCTGCATTCAGGTTTCTGCAGCTTGTTCAGAATCTAGAGCAGGGAAACAGGTTCCGCAAACTTTTTCTGCCCTTTCGGATCTCGGGCATCATATGACACGAGTTTGAGACCCTTTGGATACTTTTCATTTTTTTGAAAAAATCCTGACCCGCGGGTCACACTTTTTGCCTGCTTTTTCTCTCCTGAGCTGCACTCAGGTTTCTGTAGTTTGTTCAGAATCTAGAGCAGGGAAACAGGTTCCGCAAACTTTTTCTGCCCTTTCGGATCTCGGGCATCATATAACGCGAGTTTGAGACGCTTGGAAACTTTTCATTTTTTTGAAAAAATCCTGACCCGCGGGTCACACTTTTTGCCTTCTTTTTCTCTCCTGTGCAGCACTCAGGTGTCTTGTGGCTTGCTCAGAATCTAGAGCAGAGAAACACGTTCCGCAAACTTTTTCTGCCCTTTCGGATCTCGGGCATCATATCATGCGAGTTTGAGACGCTTTGGATACTTTTCATTTTTTTGAAAAAATCCTGACCCGCGGGTCACACTTTTTGCCTGCTTTTTCTCTCCTGAGCTGCACTCAGGTTTCTGCAGCTTGTTCAGAATCTAGAGCAGGGAAACAGGTTCCGCAAACTTTTTCTGCCCTTTCAGATCTCGGGCATCATATGACGCGAGTTTGAGACGCTTTGGATACTTTTCATTTTTTTGAAAAAATCCTGACCCGTGGTTCACACTTTTTCCCTCTTTTTTCTCTCCTGAGCTGCACTCAGGTTTCTGCACCTTTTTCAGAATCTAGAGCAGGGAAACAGGTTCCGCAAACTTTTTCTGCCCTTTCGGATCTCGGGCATCATATGACACGAGTTTGAGACCCTTTGGATACTTTTCATTTTTTTGAAAAAATCCTGACCCGTGGGTCACACGTTTTGCCTTCTTTTTCTCTCCTGAGCTGCACTCAGGTTTCTGCAGCTTGTTCAGAATCTAGAGCAGGGAAACAGGTTCCGCAAACATTTTCTGCCCTTTTGGATCTCGGGCATCATATGACACGAGTTTGAGACGCTTTGGATACTTTTCATTTTTTTGAAAAAATCCTGAACCGTGGGTCACACTTTTTGCCTTCTTTTTCTCTCCTGAGCTGCACTCAGGTTTCTGCAGCTTGTTCAGAATCTAGAGCAGGGAAACAGGTCCCGCAAACTTTTTCTGCCCTTTCGGATCTCGGGCATCATATGACGCGAGTTTGAGTCGCTTTGGATACTTTTCATTTTTTTGAAAAAATTCTGACCCGCGGATCACACTTTTTGCCTTCTTTTTCTCTCCTGAGCTGCACTCAGGTTTCTGCAGCTTGTTCAGAATCTAGAGCAGGGAAACAGGTTCCGCAAACTTTTTCTGCCCTTTCGGATCTCGGGCATCATATGACGCGAGTTTGAGACGCTTTGGATACTTTTCATTTTTTTGAAAAAATCCTGACCTGCGGGTCACACTTTTTGCCTTCTTTTTCTCTCCTGAGGTGCACTCAGGTTTCTGCAGCTTGTTCAGAATCTAGAGCAGGGAAACATATTCCGCAATCTTTTTCTGCCCTTTTGGATCTCGGGCATCATATGATGCAATTTTGAGACGCTTTGGATACTTTTCATTTTTTTGAAAAAATCCTGACCCGCGGGTGACACTTTTTGCCTGCTTTTTCTCTCCTGAGCTGCACTCAGGTTTCTGCAGCTTGTTCAGAATCTAGAGCAGGGAAACAGGTTCCGCAAACTTTTTCGGCCCTTCCGGATCTCGGGCATCATATGACGCGAGTTTGAGACGCTTTGGATACTTTTCATTTTTTTGAAAAAATCCTGACCCGCGGGTCACACTTTTTGCCTTCTTTTTCTCTCCTGAGCTGCACTCAGGTTTCTGCAGCTTGTTCAGAATCTAGAGCAGGGAAACAGGTTCCGCAAACTTTTTCTGCCCTTTCGGATCTCGGGCATCATATGACGCGAATTTGAGACGCTTTGGATACTTTTCATTTTTTTGAAAAAATCCTGACCCGCGGGTCACACTTTTTTCCTGCTTTTTCTCTCCTGATCTGCACTCAGGTTTCTGCAGCTTGTTCAGAATCTAGAGCAGGGAAACAGGTTCCGCAAACTTTTTCTGCCCTTTCGGATATCGGGCATCATATGACGCGAGTTGGAGACGCTTTGGATACTTTTCATTTTTTTGAAAAAATCCTGACCCGCGGGTCACACTTTTTTCCTGCTTTTTCTCTCCTGAGCTGCCCTCAGGTTTCTGCAGCTTGTTCAGAATCTAGAGCAGGGAAACAGGTTCCGCAAACTTTTTCTGACCTTTCGGATCTCGGGCATCATATGACACGAGTTTGAGACGCTTTGGATACTTTTCATTTTTTTGAAAAAATCCTGACCCGCGGGTCACACTTTTTGCCTGCTTTTTCTCTCCTGAGGTGCACTCAGGTTTCTGCAGCTTGTTCAGAATCTAGAGCAGGGAAACAGGTTCCACAAACTTTTTCTGCCCTTTCGGATCTCGGGCATCATATCACGCGAATTTGAGACGCATTGGATACTTTTCATTTTTTTGAAAAAATCCTGACCCGCGGGTCACACTTTTTGCCTGCTTTTTCTCTCCTGAGCTGCACTCAGGTTTCTGCAGCTTGTTCAGAATCTAGAGCAGGGAAACATATTCCGCAAACTTTTTCTGCCCTTTCAGATCACGGGCATCATATGACGCGAGTTTCAGACGCTTTGGATACTTTTCATTTTTTTGAAAAAATCCTGACCCGCGGGTCACACTTTTTTCCTCCTTTTTCTCTCCTGAGGTGCACTCAGGTTTCTGTAGCTTGTTCAGAATCTAGAGCAGGGAAACAGGTTCCGCAAACTTTTTCTGCCCTTTCGGATCTCGGGCATCATATGACGCGAGTTTGAGACGCTTTGGATACTTTTCATTTTTTTGAAAAAATCCTGACCTGCGGGTCAGTTTTTGCCTTCTTTTTTTCTCCTGAGCTGCACTCAGGTTTCTGCAGCTTGTTCAGAATCTAGAGCAGGGAAACAGGTTCCGCAAACTTTTTCTGCCCTTTCGGATCTCGGGCATCATATGACGCGAGTTTGAGACGCTTTGGATACTTTTCATTTTTTGAAAAAATCCTGACCTGCGGGTCACTTTTTGCCTTCTTTTTCTCTCCTGAGGTGCACTCAGGTTTCTGCAGCTTGTTCAGAATCTAGAGCAGGGAAACATATTCCGCAAACTTTTTCTGCCCTTTTGGATCTCGGGCATCATATGATGCAATTTTGAGATGCTTTGGATACTTTTCATTTTTTTGAAAAAATCCTGACCCGCGGGTGACACTTTTTGCCTGCTTTTTCTCTCCTGAGCTGCACTCAGGTTTCTGCAGCTTGTTCAGAATCTAGAGCAGGGAAACAGGTTCCGCAAACTTTTTCGGCCTTTTCGGATCTCGGGCATCATATGACGCGAGTTTGAGACGCTTTGGATACTTTTCATTTTTTTGAAAAAATCCTGACCTGCGGGTCACACTTTTTTCCTGCTTTTTCTCTCCTGAGCTGCCCTCAGGTTTCTGCAGCTTGTTCAGAATCTAGAGCAGGGAAACAGGTTCCGCAAACTTTTTCTGCCCTTTCGGATCTCGGGCATCATATGACGCGAGTTTGAGACGCTTTGGATACTTTTCATTTTTTTGAAAAAATCCTGACCCGTGGGTCACACTTTTTGCCTTCTTTTTCTCTCCTGAGCTGCACTCAGGTTTCTGTAGGTTGTTCAGAATCTAGAGCAGGGAAACAGGTTCCGTAAGCTTTTTCTGCCCTTTCGGATCTCGGGCATCATATGACATGAGTTTGAGATGTTTGGATACCTTTCATTTTTTGAAAAAATCCTGACCCACTGGTCACACTTTTTTCCTGCTTTTTCTCTCCTGAGCTGCACTCAGGTTTCTGCAGCTTGTTCAGAATCCAGAGCAGGGAAACAGGTTCCGCAAACTTTTTCTGCCCTTTCGGATCTCGGGCATCATATGACACAAGTTTGAGACAGTTTGGATACTTTTCATTTTTTTGAAAAAATCCTGACCCGCGGGTCACACTTTTTGCCTGCTTTTTCTCTCCTGAGCAGCACTCAGGTTTCCTGTAGCTTGTTCAGAATCTAGAGCAGGGAAACGGGTTCCGCAAACTTTTTCTGCCCTTTCGGATCTCGGGCATCATATGACACGAGTTTGAGACCCTTTGGATACTTTTCATTTTTTTGAAAAAATCCTGACCCGCGGGTCACACTTTTTGCCTGCTATTTCTCTCCTGAGGTGCACTCAGGTTTCTGCAGCTTGTTCAGAATCTAGAGCAGGGAAACAGGTTCCGCAAACTTTTTCTGCCCTTTCGGATCTCGGGCATCATATGATATGAGTTTGAGACGTTTGGATACTTTTCCTTTTTTTGAAAAAATCCTGACCCGCGGGTCACACTTTTTGACTTCTTTTTCTCTCCTTTGCTGCATTCAGGTTTCTGCAGCTTGTTCAGAATCTAGAGCAGGGAAACAGGTTCCGCAAACTTTTTCTGCCCTTTCGGATCTCGGGCATCATATGACACGAGTTTGAGACCCTTTGGATACTTTTCATTTTTTTGAAAAAATCCTGACCCGCGGGTCACACTTTTTGCCTGCTTTTTCTCTCCTGAGCTGCACTCAGGTTTCTGTAGTTTGTTCAGAATCTAGAGCAGGGAAACAGGTTCCGCAAACTTTTTCTGCCCTTTTGGATCTCGGGCATCATATAACGCGAGTTTGAGACGCTTGGAAACTTTTCATTTTTTTGAAAAAATCCTGACCCGCGGGTCACACTTTTTGCCTTCTTTTTCTCTCCTGTGCAGCACTCAGGTGTCTTGTGGCTTGCTCAGAATCTAGAGCAGAGAAACAGGTACCGCAAACTTTTTCTGCCCTTTCGGATCTCGGGCATCATATCATGCGAGTTTGAGACGCTTTGGATACTTTTCATTTTTTTGAAAAAATCCTGACCCGCGGGTCACACTTTTTGCCTGCTTTTTCTCTCCTGAGCTGCACTCAGGTTTCTGCAGCTTGTTCAGAATCTAGAGCAGGGAAACAGGTTCCGCAAACTTTTTCTGCCCTTTCAGATCTCGGGCATCATATGACGCGAGTTTGAGACGCTTTGGATACTTTTCATTTTTTTGAAAAAATCCTGACCCGTGGTTCACACTTTTTCCCTCTTTTTTCTCTCCTGAGCTGCACTCAGGTTTCTGCACCTTTTTCAGAATCTAGAGCAGGGAAACAGGTTCCGCAAACTTTTTCTGCCCTTTCGGATCTCGGGCATCATATGACACGAGTTTGAGACCCTTTGGATACTTTTCATTTTTTTGAAAAAATCCTGACCCGTGGGTCACACGTTTTGCCTTCTTTTTCTCTCCTGAGCTGCACTCAGGTTTCTGCAGCTTGTTCAGAATCTAGAGCAGGGAAACAGGTTCCGCAAACATTTTCTGCCCTTTTGGATCTCGGGCATCATATGACACGAGTTTGAGACGCTTTGGATACTTTTCATTTTTTTGAAAAAATCCTGAACCGTGGGTCACACTTTTTGCCTTCTTTTTCTCTCCTGAGCTGCACTCAGGTTTCTGCAGCTTGTTCAGAATCTAGAGCAGGGAAACAGGTCCCGCAAACTTTTTCTGCCCTTTCGGATCTCGGGCATCATATGACGCGAGTTTGAGTCGCTTTGGATACTTTTCATTTTTTTGAAAAAATTCTGACCCGCGGATCACACTTTTTGCCTTCTTTTTCTCTCCTGAGCTGCACTCAGGTTTCTGCAGCTTGTTCAGAATCTAGAGCAGGGAAACAGGTTCCGCAAACTTTTTCTGCCCTTTCGGATCTCGGGCATCATATGACGCGAGTTTGAGACGCTTTGGATACTTTTCATTTTTTTGAAAAAATCCTGACCTGCGGGTCACACTTTTTGCCTTCTTTTTCTCTCCTGAGGTGCACTCAGGTTTCTGCAGCTTGTTCAGAATCTAGAGCAGGGAAACATATTCCGCAATCTTTTTCTGCCCTTTTGGATCTCGGGCATCATATGATGCAATTTTGAGACGCTTTGGATACTTTTCATTTTTTTGAAAAAATCCTGACCCGCGGGTGACACTTTTTGCCTGCTTTTTCTCTCCTGAGCTGCACTCAGGTTTCTGCAGCTTGTTCAGAATCTAGAGCAGGGAAACAGGTTCCGCAAACTTTTTCGGCCCTTCCGGATCTCGGGCATCATATGACGCGAGTTTGAGACGCTTTGGATACTTTTCATTTTTTTGAAAAAATCCTGACCCGCGGGTCACACTTTTTGCCTTCTTTTTCTCTCCTGAGCTGCACTCAGGTTTCTGCAGCTTGTTCAGAATCTAGAGCAGGGAAACAGGTTCCGCAAACTTTTTCTGCCCTTTCGGATCTCGGGCATCATATGACGCGAATTTGAGACGCTTTGGATACTTTTCATTTTTTTGAAAAAATCCTGACCCGCGGGTCACACTTTTTGCCTGCTTTTTCTCTCCTGATCTGCACTCAGGTTTCTGCAGCTTGTTCAGAATCTAGAGCAGGGAAACAGGTTCCGCAAACTTTTTCTGCCCTTTCGGATATCGGGCATCATATGACGCGAGTTGGAGACGCTTTGGATACTTTTCATTTTTTTGAAAAAATCCTGACCCGCGGGTCACACTTTTTTCCTGCTTTTTCTCTCCTGAGCTGCCCTCAGGTTTCTGCAGCTTGTTCAGAATCTAGAGCAGGGAAACAGGTTCCGCAAACTTTTTCTGACCTTTCGGATCTCGGGCATCATATGACACGAGTTTGAGACGCTTTGGATACTTTTCATTTTTTTGAAAAAATCCTGACCCGCGGGTCACACTTTTTGCCTGCTTTTTCTCTCCTGAGGTGCACTCAGGTTTCTGCAGCTTGTTCAGAATCTAGAGCAGGGAAACAGGTTCCACAAACTTTTTCTGCCCTTTCGGATCTCGGGCATCATATCACGCGAATTTGAGACGCATTGGATACTTTTCATTTTTTTGAAAAAATCCTGACCCGCGGGTCACACTTTTTGCCTGCTTTTTCTCTCCTGAGCTGCACTCAGGTTTCTGCAGCTTGTTCAGAATCTAGAGCAGGGAAACATATTCCGCAAACTTTTTCTGCCCTTTCAGATCACGGGCATCATATGACGCGAGTTTCAGACGCTTTGGATACTTTTCATTTTTTTGAAAAAATCCTGACCCGCGGGTCACACTTTTTTCCTCCTTTTTCTCTCCTGAGGTGCACTCAGGTTTCTGTAGCTTGTTCAGAATCTAGAGCAGGGAAACAGGTTCCGCAAACTTTTTCTGCCCTTTCGGATCTCGGGCATCATATGACGCGAGTTTGAGACGCTTTGGATACTTTTCATTTTTTTGAAAAAATCCTGACCTGCGGGTCAGTTTTTGCCTTCTTTTTTTCTCCTGAGCTGCACTCAGGTTTCTGCAGCTTGTTCAGAATCTAGAGCAGGGAAACAGGTTCCGCAAACTTTTTCTGCCCTTTCGGATCTCGGGCATCATATGACGCGAGTTTGAGACGCTTTGGATACTTTTCATTTTTTGAAAACATCCTGACCTGCGGGTCACTTTTTGCCTTCTTTTTCTCTCCTGAGGTGCACTCAGGTTTCTGCAGCTTGTTCAGAATCTAGAGCAGGGAAACATATTCCGCAAACTTTTTCTGCCCTTTTGGATCTCGGGCATCATATGATGCAATTTTGAGATGCTTTGGATACTTTTCATTTTTTTGAAAAAATCCTGACCCGCGGGTGACACTTTTTGCCTGCTTTTTCTCTCCTGAGCTGCACTCAGGTTTCTGCAGCTTGTTCAGAATCTAGAGCAGGGAAACAGGTTCCGCAAACTTTTTCGGCCTTTTCGGATCTCGGGCATCATATGACGCGAGTTTGAGACGCTTTGGATACTTTTCATTTTTTTGAAAAAATCCTGACCTGCGGGTCACACTTTTTTCCTGCTTTTTCTCTCCTGAGCTGCCCTCAGGTTTCTGCAGCTTGTTCAGAATCTAGAGCAGGGAAACAGGTTCCGCAAACTTTTTCTGCCCTTTCGGATCTCGGGCATCATATGACGCGAGTTTGAGACGCTTTGGATACTTTTCATTTTTTTGAAAAAATCCTGACCCGCGGGTCACACTTTTTGCCTTCTTTTTCTCTCCTGAGCTGCACTCAGGTTTCTGCAGCTTGTTCAGAATCTAGAGCAGGGAAACAGGTTCCGCAAACTTTTTCTGCCCTTTCGGATCTCGGGCATCATATGACGCGAATTTGAGACGCTTTGGATACTTTTCATTTTTTTGAAAAAATCCTGACCCGCGGGTCACACTTTTTTCCTGCTTTTTCTCTCCTGAGCTGCCCTCAGGTTTCTGCAGCTTGTTCAGAATCTAGAGCAGGGAAACAGGTTCCGCAAACTTTTTCTGCCCTTTCGGATCTCGGGCATCATATGACGCGAGTTTGAGACGCTTTGGATACTTTTCATTTTTTTGAAAAAATCCTGACCTGCGGGTCAGTTTTTGCCTTCTTTTTTTCTCCTGAGCTGCCCTCAGGTTTCTGCAGCTTGTTCAGAATCTAGAGCAGGGAAACAGGTTCCGCAAACTTTTTCTGCCCTTTCGGATCTCGGGCATCATATGACGCGAGTTTGAGACGCTTTGGATACTTTTCATTTTTTTGAAAAAATCCTGACCTGCGGGTCAGTTTTTGCCTTCTTTTTTTCTCCTGAGCTGCACTCAGGTTTCTGCAGCTTGTTCAGAATCTAGAGCAGGGAAACAGGTTCCGCAAACTTTTTCTGCCCTTTCGGATCTCGGGCATCATATGACGCGAGTTTGAGACGCTTTGGATACTTTTCATTTTTTTGAAAAAATCCTGACCTGCGGGTCAGTTTTTGCCTTCTTTTTCTCTCCTGAGGTGCACTCAGGTTTCTGCAGCTTGTTCAGAATCTAGAGCAGGGAAACATATTCCGCAAACTTTTTCTGCCCTTTTGGATCTCGGGCATCATATGATGCAATTTTGAGACGCTTTGGATACTTTTCATTTTTTTGAAAAAATCCTGACCCACGGGTGACACTTTTTGCCTGCTTTTTCTCTCCTGAGCTGCACTCAGGTTTCTGCAGCTTGTTCAGAATCTAGAGCAGGGAAACAGGTTCCGCAAACTTTTTCGGCCCTTTCGGATCTCGGGCATCATATGACGCGAGTTTGAGACGCTTTGGATACTTTTCATTTTTTAAAAAAAATCCTGACCCGCGGGTCACACTTTTTGCCTTCTTTTTCTCTCCTGAGCTGCACTCAGGTTTCTGCAGCTTGTTCAGAATCTAGAGCAGGGAAACAGGTTCCGCAAACTTTTTCTGCCCTTTCGGATCTCGGGCATCATATGATGCGAATTTGAGACGCTTTGGATACTTTTCATTTTTTTGAAAAAATCCTGACCCGCGGGTCACACTTTTTGCCTGCTTTTTCTCTCCTGAGCTGCCCTCAGGTTTCTGCAGCTTGTTCAGAATCTAGAGCAGGGAAACAGGTTCCACAAACTTTTTCTGCCCTTTCGGATCTCGGGCATCATATGATGCGAGTTTGAGACGCTTTGGATACTTTTCATTTTTTTGAAAAAATCCTGACACGTGGGTCACACTTTTTGCCTGCTTTTTCTCTCCTGAGGTGCACTCAGGTTTCTGCAGCTTGTTCAGAATATAGAGCAGGGAAACAGGTTCCGCAAACTTTTTCTGCCCTTTCGGATCTCGGGCATCATATGACGCGAGTTTGAGACGCTTTGGATACTTTTCATTTTTTTGAAAAAATCCTGACCCGCGGGTCACACTTTTTTCCTGCTTTTTCTCTCCTGAGCTGCCCTCAGGTTTCTGCAGCTTGTTCAGAATCTAGAGCAGGGAAACAGGTTCCGCAAACTTTTTCTGCCCTTTCGGATCTCGGGCATCATATGATGCAATTTTGAGACGCTTTGGATTCTTTTCATTTTTTTGAAAAAATCCTGACCCGCGGGTGACACTTTTTTCCTGCTTTTTCTCTCCAGAGGTGCACTCAGGCTTCTGCAGCTTGTTCAGAATCTAGAGCACGGAAACAGGTTCCGCAAACTTTTTCTGCCCTTTTGGATCTCGGGCATCATATGACACGAGTTTGAGATGCTTTGGATACTTTTCATTTTTTTGAAAAAATCCTGACCCGCGGGTCACACTTTTTTCCTCCTTTTTCTCTCCTGAGGTGCACTCAGGTTTCTGCAGCTTGTTCAGAATCTAGAGCAGGGAAACAGGTTCCGCAAACTTTTTCTGCCCTTTCGGATCTCGGGCATCATATGAAGCGAATTTGAGACGCTTTGGATATTTTTCATTGTTTTGAAAAAATCCTGACCCGCGGGTCACACTTTTTTCCTGCTTTTTCTCTCCTGAGCTGCCCTCAGGTTTCTGCAGCTTGTTCAGAATCTAGAGCAGGGAAACAGGTTCCGCAAACTTTTTCTGCCCTTTCGGATCTCGGGCATCATATGACGCCAGTTTGAGACGCTTTGGATACTTTCCATTTTTTTGAAAAAATCCTGACCTGCGGGTCAGATTTTGCCTTCTTTTTTTCTCCTGAGCTGCACTCAGGTTTCTGCAGCTTGTTCAGAATCTAGAGCAGGGAAACAGGTTCCGCAAACTTTTTCTGCCCTTTCGGATCTCAGGCATCATATGACGCGAGTTGGAGACGCTTTGGATACTTTTCATTTTTTTGAAAAAATCCTGACCCGCGGGTCACACTTTTTTCCTGCTTTTTCTCTCCTGAGCTGCCCTCAGGTTTCTGCAGCTTGTTCAGAATCTAGAGCAGGGAAACAGGTTCCGCAAACTTTTTCTGACCTTTCGGATCTCGGGCATCATATCACGCGAATTTGAGACGCATTGGATACTTTTCATTTTTTTGAAAAAATCCTGACCCTCGGGTAACACTTTTTGCCTGCTTTTTCTCTCCTGAGCTGCACTCAGGTTTCTGCAGCTTGTTCAGAATCTAGAGCAGGGAAACATATTCCGCAAACTTTTTCTGCCCTTTCAGATCACGGGCATCATATGACGCGAGTTTCAGACGCTTTGGATACTTTTCATTTTTTTGAAAAAATCCTGACCCGCGGGTCACACTTTTTTCCTCCTTTTTCTCTCCTGAGGTGCACTCAGGTTTCTGTAGCTTGTTCAGAATCTAGAGCAGGGAAACAGGTTCCGCAAACTTTTTCTGCCCTTTCGGATCTCGGGCATCATATGACGCGAATTTGAGACGCTTTGGATACTTTTCATTTTTTTGAAAAAATCCTGACCAGCGGGTCACACTTTTTTCCTGCTTTTTCTTTCCTGAGCTGCCCTCAGGTTTCTGCAGCTTGTTCAGAATCTAGAGCAGGGAAACAGGTTCCGCAAACTTTTTCTGCCCTTTCGGATCTCGGGCATCATATGATGCAATTTTGAGACGCTTTGGATTCTTTTCATTTTTTTGAAAAAATCCTGACCCGCGGGTGACACCTTTTTTCCTGCTTTTTCTCTCCTGAGCTGCACTCAGGCTTCTGCAGCTTGTTCAGAATCTAGAGCACGGAAACAGGTTCCGCAAACTTTTTCTGCCCTTTTGGATCTCGGGCATCATATGACACGAGTTTGAGATGCTTTGGATACTTTTCATTTTTTTGAAAAAATCCTGACCCGCGGGTCACACTTTTTGCCTGCTTTTTCTCTCCTGAGGTGCACTCAGGTTTCTGCAGCTTGTTCAGAATCTAGAGCAGGGAAACAGGTTCCACAAACTTTTTCTGCCCTTTCGGATCTCGGGCATCATATCACGCGAATTTGAGACGCATTGTATACTTTTCATTTTTTTGAAAAAATCCTGACCCGCGGGTCACACTTTTTGCCTGCTTTTTCTCTCCTGAGGTGCACTCAGGTTTCTGCAGCTTGTTCAGAATCTAGAGCAGGGAAACAGGTTCCGCAAACTTTTTCTGCCCTTTCGGATCTCGGGCATCATATGACGCGAGTTTGAGACGCTTTGGATACTTTTCATTTTTTTGAAAAAATCCTGACCCGCGGGTCACACTTTTTTCCTGCTTTTTCTCTCCTGAGCTGCCCTCAGGTTTCTGCAGCTTGTTCAGAATCTAGAGCAGGGAAACAGGTTCCGCAAACTTTTTCTGCCCTTTCGGATCTCGGGCATCATATGATGCAATTTTGAGACGCTTTGGATTATTTTCATTTTTTTGAAAAAATCCTGACCCGCGGGTGACACTTTTTTCCTGCTTTTTCTCTCCTGAGGTGCACTCAGGCTTCTGCAGCTTGTTCAGAATCTAGAGCACGGAAACATGTTCCGCAAACTTTTTCTGACCTTTTGGATCTCGGGCATCATATGACACGAGTTTGAGATGCTTTGGATACTTTTCATTTTTTTGAAAAAATCCTGACCCGCGGGTCACACTTTTTGCCTTCTTTTTCTCTCCTGAGGTGCACTCAGGTTTCTGCAGCTTGTTCAGAATCTAGAGCAGGGAAACAGGTTCCACAAACTTTTTCTGCCCTTTCGGATCTCGGGCATCATATCACGCGAATTTGAGACGCATTGTATACTTTTCATTTTTTTGAAAAAATCCTGACCCGCGGGTCACACTTTTTGCCTGCTTTTTCTCTCCTGAGCTGCACTCAGGTTTCTGCAGCTTGTTCAGAATCTAGAGCAGGGAAACATGTTCCGCAAACTTTTTCTGCCCTTTCGGATCACGGGCATCATATGACGCGAGTTTGAGACGCTTTGGATACTTTTCATTTTTTTGAAAAAATCCTGACCCGCGGGTCACACTTTTTTCCTACTTTTTCTCTCCTGAGGTGCACTCAGGTTTCTGCAGCTTGTTCAGAATCTAGAGCAGGGAAACAGGTTCCGCAAACTTTTTCTGCCCTTTCGGATCTCGGGCATCGTATGACGCGAATTTGAGACGCTTTGGATACTTTTCATTTTTTTGAAAAAATCCTGACCCGCGGGTCACACTTTTTTCCTGCTTTTTCTCTCCTGAGCTGCCCTCAGGTTTCTGCAGCTTGTTCAGAATCTAGAGCAGGGAAACAGGTTCCGCAATCTTTTTCTGCCCTTTTGGATCTCGGGCATCATATGATGCAATTTTGAGACGCTTTGGATACTTTTCATTTTTTTGAAAAAATCCTGACCCGCGGGTGACACTTTTTGCCTGCTTTTTCTCTCCTGAGCTGCACTCAGGTTTCTGCAGCTTGTTCAGAATCTAGAGCAGGGAAACAGGTTCCGCAAACTTTTTCGGCCCTTCCGGATCTCGGGCATCATATGACGCGAGTTTGAGACGCTTTGGATACTTTTCATTTTTTTGAAAAAATCCTGACCCGCGGGTCACACTTTTTGCCTTCTTTTTCTCTCCTGAGCTGCACTCAGGTTTCTGCAGCTTGTTCAGAATCTAGAGCAGGGAAACAGGTTCCGCAAACTTTTTCTGCCCTTTCGGATCTCGGGCATCATATGACGCGAATTTGAGACGCTTTGGATACTTTTCATTTTTTTGAAAAAATCCTGACCCGCGGGTCACACTTTTTTCCTCCTTTTTCTCTCCTGAGGTGCACTCAGGTTTCTGCAGCTTGTTCAGAATCTAGAGCAGGGAAACAGGTTCCGCAAACTTTTTCTGCCCTTTCGGATCTCGGGCATCATATGACGCGAATTTGAGACGCTTTGGATACTTTTCATTTTTTTGAAAAAATCCTGACCCGCGGGTCACACTTTTTTCCTGCTTTTTCTCTCCTGAGCTGCCCTCAGGTTTCTGCAGCTTGTTCAGAATCTAGAGCAGGGAAACAGGTTCCGCAAACTTTTTCTGCCCTTTCGGATCTCGGGCATCATATGACGCCAGTTTGAGACGCTTTGGATACTTTCCATTTTTTTGAAAAAATCCTGACCTGCGGGTCAGATTTTGCCTTCTTTTTTTCTCCTGAGCTGCACTCAGGTTTCTGCAGCTTGTTCAGAATCTAGAGCAGGGAAACAGGTTCCGCAAACTTTTTCTGCCCTTTCGGATCTCAGGCATCATATGACGCGAGTTGGAGACGCTTTGGATACTTTTCATTTTTTTGAAAAAATCCTGACCCGCGGGTCACACTTTTTTCCTGCTTTTTCTCTCCTGAGCTGCCCTCAGGTTTCTGCAGCTTGTTCAGAATCTAGAGCAGGGAAACAGGTTCCGCAAACTTTTTCTGACCTTTCGGATCTCGGGCATCATATCACGCGAATTTGAGACGCATTGGATACTTTTCATTTTTTTGAAAAAATCCTGACCCTCGGGTAACACTTTTTGCCTGCTTTTTCTCTCCTGAGCTGCACTCAGGTTTCTGCAGCTTGTTCAGAATCTAGAGCAGGGAAACATATTCCGCAAACTTTTTCTGCCCTTTCAGATCACGGGCATCATATGACGCGAGTTTCAGACGCTTTGGATACTTTTCATTTTTTTGAAAAAATCCTGACCCGCGGGTCACACTTTTTTCCTCCTTTTTCTCTCCTGAGGTGCACTCAGGTTTCTGTAGCTTGTTCAGAATCTAGAGCAGGGAAACAGGTTCCGCAAACTTTTTCTGCCCTTTCGGATCTCGGGCATCATATGACGCGAATTTGAGACGCTTTGGATACTTTTCATTTTTTTGAAAAAATCCTGACCAGCGGGTCACACTTTTTTCCTGCTTTTTCTTTCCTGAGCTGCCCTCAGGTTTCTGCAGCTTGTTCAGAATCTAGAGCAGGGAAACAGGTTCCGCAAACTTTTTCTGCCCTTTCGGATCTCGGGCATCATATGATGCAATTTTGAGACGCTTTGGATTCTTTTCATTTTTTTGAAAAAATCCTGACCCGCGGGTGACACCTTTTTTCCTGCTTTTTCTCTCCTGAGCTGCACTCAGGCTTCTGCAGCTTGTTCAGAATCTAGAGCACGGAAACAGGTTCCGCAAACTTTTTCTGCCCTTTTGGATCTCGGGCATCATATGACACGAGTTTGAGATGCTTTGGATACTTTTCATTTTTTTGAAAAAATCCTGACCCGCGGGTCACACTTTTTGCCTGCTTTTTCTCTCCTGAGGTGCACTCAGGTTTCTGCAGCTTGTTCAGAATCTAGAGCAGGGAAACAGGTTCCACAAACTTTTTCTGCCCTTTCGGATCTCGGGCATCATATCACGCGAATTTGAGACGCATTGTATACTTTTCATTTTTTTGAAAAAATCCTGACCCGCGGGTCACACTTTTTGCCTGCTTTTTCTCTCCTGAGCTGCACTCAGGTTTCTGCAGCTTGTTCAGAATCTAGAGCAGGGAAACAGGTTCCGCAAACTTTTTCTGCCCTTTCGGATCTCGGGCATCATATGACGCGAGTTTGAGACGCTTTGGATACTTTTCATTTTTTTGAAAAAATCCTGACCCGCGGGTCACACTTTTTTCCTGCTTTTTCTCTCCTGAGCTGCCCTCAGGTTTCTGCAGCTTGTTCAGAATCTAGAGCAGGGAAACAGGTTCCGCAAACTTTTTCTGCCCTTTCGGATCTCGGGCATCATATGATGCAATTTTGAGACGCTTTGGATTATTTTCATTTTTTTGAAAAAATCCTGACCCGCGGGTGACACTTTTTTCCTGCTTTTTCTCTCCTGAGGTGCACTCAGGCTTCTGCAGCTTGTTCAGAATCTAGAGCACGGAAACATGTTCCGCAAACTTTTTCTGACCTTTTGGATCTCGGGCATCATATGACACGAGTTTGAGATGCTTTGGATACTTTTCATTTTTTTGAAAAAATCCTGACCCGCGGGTCACACTTTTTCCCTGCTTTTTCTCTCCTGAGGTGCACTCAGGTTTCTGCAGCTTGTTCAGAATCTAGAGCAGGGAAACAGGTTCCACAAACTTTTTCTGCCCTTTCGGATCTCGGGCATCATATCACGCGAATTTGAGACGCATTGTATACTTTTCATTTTTTTGAAAAAATCCTGACCCGCGGGTCACACTTTTTGCCTGCTTTTTCTCTCCTGAGCTGCACTCAGGTTTCTGCAGCTTGTTCAGAATCTAGAGCAGGGAAACATGTTCCGCAAACTTTTTCTGCCCTTTCGGATCACGGGCATCATATGACGCGAGTTTGAGACGCTTTGGATACTTTTCATTTTTTTGAAAAAATCCTGACCCGCGGGTCACACTTTTTTCCTACTTTTTCTCTCCTGAGGTGCACTCAGGTTTCTGCAGCTTGTTCAGAATCTAGAGCAGGGAAACAGGTTCCGCAAACTTTTTCTGCCCTTTCGGATCTCGGGCATCATATGACGCGAATTTGAGACGCTTTGGATACTTTTCATTTTTTTGAAAAAATCCTGACCCGCGGGTCACACTTTTTTCCTGCTTTTTCTCTCCTGAGCTGCCCTCAGGTTTCTGCAGCTTGTTCAGAATCTAGAGCAGGGAAACAGGTTCCGCAATCTTTTTCTGCCCTTTTGGATCTCGGGCATCATATGATGCAATTTTGAGACGCTTTGGATACTTTTCATTTTTTTGAAAAAATCCTGACCCGCGGGTGACACTTTTTGCCTGCTTTTTCTCTCCTGAGCTGCACTCAGGTTTCTGCAGCTTGTTCAGAATCTAGAGCAGGGAAACAGGTTCCGCAAACTTTTTCGGCCCTTCCGGATCTCGGGCATCATATGACGCGAGTTTGAGACGCTTTGGATACTTTTCATTTTTTTGAAAAAATCCTGATCCGCGGGTCACACTTTTTGCCTTCTTTTTCTCTCCTGAGCTGCACTCAGGTTTCTGCAGCTTGTTCAGAATCTAGAGCAGGGAAACAGGTTCCGCAAACTTTTTCTGCCCTTTCGGATCTCGGGCATCATATGACGCGAATTTGAGACGCTTTGGATACTTTTCATTTTTTTGAAAAAATCCTGACCCGCGGGTCACACTTTTTTCCTCCTTTTTCTCTCCTGAGGTGCACTCAGGTTTCTGCAGCTTGTTCAGAATATAGAGCAGGGAAACAGGTTCCGCAAACTTTTTCTGCCCTTTCGGATCTCGGGCATCATATGACGCGAATTTGAGACGCTTTGGATACTTTTCATTTTTTTGAAAAAATCCTGACCCGCGGGTCACACTTTTTTCCTGCTTTTTCTCTCCTGAGCTGCCCTCAGGTTTCTGCAGCTTGTTCAGAATCTAGAGCAGGGAAACAGGTTCCGCAAACTTTTTCTGCCCTTTCGGATCTCGGGCATCATATGACGTCAGGTTGAGACGCTTTGGATACTTTCCATTTTTTTGAAAAAATCCTGACCTGCGGGTCAGTTTTTGCCTTCTTTTTTTCTCCTGAGCTGCACTCAGGTTTCTGCAGCTTGTTCAGAATCTAGAGCAGGGAAACAGGTTCCGCAAACTTTTTCTGCCCTTTCGGATCTCGGGCATCATATGACGCGAATTTGAGACGCTTTGGATCCTTTTCATTTTTTTGAAAAAATTCTGACCCGCGGGTCACACTTTTTTCCTGCTTTTTCTCTCCTGAGCTGCCCTCAGGTTTCTGCAGCTTGTTCAGAATCTAGAGCAGGGAAACAGGTTCCGCAAACTTTTTCTGCCCTTTCGGATCTCGGGCATCATATGACGCGAGTATGAGACGCTTTGGATACTTTTCATTTTTTTGAAAAAATCCTGACCCGCGGGTCACACTTTTTGCCTGCTTTTTCTCTCCTGAGGTGCACTCAGGTTTCTGCAGCTTGTTCAGAATCTAGAGCAGGGAAACAGGTTCCGCAAACTTTTTCTGCCCTTTCGGATCTCGGGCATCATATGACGCGAGTTTGAGACGCTTTGGATACTTTTCATTTTTTTGAAAAAATCCTGACCCGCGGGTCACACTTTTTGCCTTCTTTTTCTCTCCTGAGCTGCACTCAGGTTTCTGCAGCTTGTTCAGAATCTAGAGCAGGGAAACAGGTTCCGCAAACTTTTTCTGCCCTTTCGGATCTCGGGCATCGTATGACGCGAATTTGAGACGCTTTGGATACTTTTCATTTTTTTGAAAAAATCCTGACCCGCGGGTCACACTTTTTTCCTGCTTTTTCTCTCCTGAGCTGCCCTCAGGTTTCTGCAGCTTGTTCAGAATCTAGAGCAGGGAAACAGGTTCCGCAAACTTTTTCTGCCCTTTCGGATCTCGGGCATCATATGACGCGAGTTTGAGACGCTTTGGATACTTTTCATTTTTTTGAAAAAATCCTGACCCGCGGGTCACACTTTTTGCCTTCTTTTTCTCTCCTGAGCTGCACTCAGGTTTCTGCAGCTTGTTCAGAATCTAGAGCAGGGAAACAGGTTCCGCAAACTTTTTCTGCCCTTTCGGATCTCGGGCATCATATGACGCGAGTTTGAGACGCTTTGGATACTTTTCATTTTTTTGAAAAAATCCTGACCCGCGGGTCACACTTTTTGCCTGCTTTTTCTCTCCTGAGGTGCACTCAGGTTTCTGCAGCTTGTTCAGAATCTAGAGCAGGGAAACAGGTTCCGCAAACTTTTTCTGCCCTTTCGGATCTCGGGCATCATATGACGCGAGTTTGAGACGCATTGGATACTTTTCATTTTTTTGAAAAAATCCTGACCCGCGGGTCACACTTTTTGCCTGCTTGTTCTCTCCTGAGCTGCACTTAGGTTTCTGCAGCTTGTTCAGAATCTAGAGCAGGGAAACATATTCCGCAAACTTTTTCTGCCCTTTCGGATCACGGGCATCATATGACACGAGTTTGAGACGCTTTGGATACTTTTCATTTTTTTGAAAAAATCCTGACCCGTGGGTCACACTTTTTTCCTCCTTTTTCTCTGCTGAGGTGCACTCAGGTTTCTGTAGCTTGTTCAGAATCTAGAGCAGGGAAACAGGTTCCGCAAACTTTTTCTGCCCTTTCGGATCTCGGGCATCATATGACACGAGTTTGAGACGTTTTGGATACTTTTCATTTTTTTGAAAAAATCCTGACCCGCGGGTCACACTTTTTTCCTGCTTTTTCTCTCCTGAGCTGCCCTCAGGTTTCTGCAGCTTGTTCAGAATCTAGAGCAGGGAAACAGGTTCCGCAAACTTTTTCTGACCTTTCAGATCTCGGGCATCATATGACACGAGTTTGAGACGCTTTGGATACTTTTCATTTTTTTGAAAAAATCCTGACCCGCGGGTCACACTTTTTGCCTGCTTTTTCTCTCCTGAGGTGCACTCAGGTTTCTGCAGCTTGTTCAGAATCTAGAGCAGGGAAACAGGTTCCACAAACTTTTTCTGCCCTTTCGGATCTCGGGCATCATATCACGCGAATTTGAGACGCATTGGATACTTTCCATTTTTTTGAAAAAATCCTGACCCGCGGGTCACACTTTTTGCCTGCTTTTTCTCTCCTGAGCTGCACTCAGGTTTCTGCAGCTTGTTCAGAATCTAGAGCAGGGAAACATATTCCGCAAACTTTTTCTGCCCTTTCGGATCACGGGCATCATATGACGCGAGTTTGAGACGCTTTGGATACTTTTCATTTTTTTGAAAAAATCCTGACCCGCGGGTCACACTTTTTTCCTCCTTTTTCTCTCCTGAGGTGCACTCAGGTTTCTGTAGCTTGTTCAGAATCTAGAGCAGGGAAACAGGTTCCGCAAACTTTTTCTGCCCTTTCGGATCTCGGGCATCATATGATGCACTTTTGAGACGCTTTGGATTCTTTTCATTTTTTTGAAAAAATCCTGAGCCGCGGGTGACACTTTTTTCCTGCTTTTTCTCTCCTGAGGTGCACTCAGGCTTCTGCAGCTTGTTCAGAATCTAGAGCACGGAAACAGGTTCCGCAAAATTTTTCTGCCCTTTTGGATCTCGGGCATCATATGACACGAGTTTGAGATGCTTTGGATACTTTTCATTTTTTTGAAAAAATCCTGACCCGCGGGTCACACTTTTTCCCTGCTTTTTCTCTCCTGAGGTGCACTCAGGTTTCTGCAGCTTGTTCAGAATCTAGAGCAGGGAAACAGGTTCCACAAACTTTTTCTGCCCTTTCGGGTCTCGGGCATCATATCACGCGAATTTGAGACGCATTGTATACTTTTCATTTTTTTGAAAAAATCCTGACCCGCGGGTCACACTTTTTTCCTGCTTTTTCTCTCCTGAGCTGCACTCAGGTTTCTGCAGCTTGTTCAGAATCTAGAGCATGGAAACATGTTCCGCAAACTTTTTCTGCCCTTTCGGATCACGGGCATCATATGACGCGAGTTTGAGACGCTATGGATACTTTTCATTTTTTTGAAAAAATCCTGACCCGCGGGTCACACTTTTTTCCTCCTTTTTCTCTCCTGAGGTGCACTCAGGTTTCTGCAGCTTGTTCAGAATATAGAGCAGGGAAACAGGTTCCGCAAACTTTTTCTGCCCTTTCGGATCTCGGGCATCATATGACGCGAATTTGAGACGCTTTGGATACTTTTCATTTTTTTGAAAAAATCCTGATCCGCGGGTCACACTTTTTTCCTGCTTTTTCTCTCCTGAGCTGCCCTCAGGTTTCTGCAGCTTGTTCAGAATCTAGAGCAGGGAAACAGGTTCCGCAAACTTTTTCTGCCCTTTCGGATCTCGGGCATCATATGACGCGAGTTTGAGACCCTTTGGATACTTTTCATTTTTTTGAAAAAATCCTGACCCGCGGGTCACACTTTTTGCCTGCTTTTTCTCTCCTGAGCTGCACTCAGGTTTCTGCAGCTTGTTCAGAATCTAGAGCAGGGAAACAGGTTCCGCAAACTTTTTCGGCCCTTTCGGATCTCGGGCATCATATGACGCGAGTTTGAGACGCTTTGGATACTTTTCATTTTTTTGAAAAAATCCTGACCCGCGGGTCACACTTTTTGCCTTCTTTTTCTCTCCTGAGCTGCACTCAGATTTCTGCAGCTTGTTCAGAATCTAGAGCAGGGAAACAGGTTCTGCAAACTTTTTCTGCCCTTTCGGATCTCGGGCATCATATGACGCGAATTTGAGACGCTTTGGATACTTTTCATTTTTTTGAAAAAATCCTGACCCGCGGGTCACACTTTTTGCCTTCTTTTTCTCTCCTGAGCTGCACTCAGGTTTCTGCAGCTTGTTCAGAATCTAGAGCAGGGAAACAGGTTCCGCAAACTTTTTCTGCCCTTTCGGATCTCGGGCATCATATGACGCGAATTTGAGACGCTTTGGATCCTTTTCATTTTTTTGAAAAAATTCTGACCCGCGGGTCACACTTTTTTCCTGCTTTTTCTCTCCTGAGCTGCCCTCAGGTTTCTGCAGCTTGTTCAGAATCTAGAGCAGGGAAACAGGTTCCGCAAACTTTTTCTGCCCTTTCGGATCTCGGGCATCATATGACGCGAGTTTGAGACGCTTTGGATACTTTTCATTTTTTTGAAAAAATCCTGACCCGCGGGTCACACTTTTTTCCTGCTTTTTCTCTCCTGAGGTGCACTCAGGTTTCTGCAGCTTGTTCAGAATCTAGAGCAGGGAAACAGGTTCCGCAAACTTTTTCTGCCCTTTCGGATCTCGGGCATCATATGACGCGAGTTTGAGACGCTTTGGATACTTTTCATTTTTTTGAAAAAATCCTGACCCACGGGTCACACTTTTTGCCTGCTTTTTCTCTCCTGAGCTGCCCTCAGGTTTCTGCAGCTTGTTCAGAATCTAGAGCAGGGAAACAGGTTCCGCAAACTTTTTCTGACCTTTCGGATCTCGGGCATCATATGACACGAGTTTGAGACGCTTTGGATACTTTTCATTTTTTTGAAAAAATCCTGACCCGCGGGTCACACTTTTTGCCTGCTTTGCTCTCCTGAGGTGCACTCAGGTTTCTGCAGCTTGTTCAGAATCTAGAGCAGGGAAACAGGTTCCGCAAACTTTTTCTGACCTTTCGGATCTCGGGCATCATATCACGCGAATTTGAGACGCATTGGATACTTTTCATTTTTTTGAAAAAATCCTGACCCGCGGGTCACACTTTTTGCCTGCTTTTTCTCTCCTGAGCTGCACTCAGGTTTCTGCAGCTTGTTCAGAATCTAGAGCAGGGAAACAGGTTCCGCAAACTTTTTCTGCCCTTTCGGATCACGGGCATCATATGACGCGAGTTTGAGACGCTTTGGATACTTTTCATTTTTTTGAAAAAATCCTGACCCGCGGGTCACACTTTTTGCCTTCTCTTTCTCTCCTGAGCTGCACTCAGGTTTCTGCAGCTTGTTCAGAATCTAGAGCAGGGAAACAGGTTCCGCAAACTTTTTCTGCCCTTTCGGATCTCGGGCATCATATGACGCGATTTTGAGACGCTTTGGATACTTTTCATTTTTTTGAAAAAATCCTGACCCGCGGGTCACACTTTTTTCCTGCTTTTTCTCTCCTGAGCTGCCCTCAGGTTTCTGCAGCTTGTTCAGAATCTAGAGCAGGGAAACAGGTTCCGCAAACTTTTTCTGACCTTTTGGATCTCGGGCATCATATGACACGAGTTTGAGACGCTTTGGATACTTTTCATTTTTTTGAAAAAATCCTGACCCGCGGGTCACACTTTTTTCCTGCTTTTTCTCTCCTGAGGTGCACTCAGGTTTCTGCAGCTTGTTCAGAATCTAGAGCAGGGAAACAGGTTCCGCAAACTTTTTCTGCCCTTTCGGATCTCGGGCATCATATGACGCGAGTTTGAGACGCTTTGGATACTTTTCATTTTTTTGAAAAAATCCTGACCCACGGGTCACACTTTTTGCCTGCTTTTTCTCTCCTGAGCTGCCCTCAGGTTTCTGCAGCTTGTTCAGAATCTAGAGCAGGGAAACAGGTTCCGCAAACTTTTTCTGACCTTTCGGATCTCGGGCATCATATGACACGAGTTTGAGACGCTTTGGATACTTTTCATTTTTTTGAAAAAATCCTGACCCGCGGGTCACACTTTTTGCCTGCTTTGCTCTCCTGAGGTGCACTCAGGTTTCTGCAGCTTGTTCAGAATCTAGAGCAGGGAAACAGGTTCCGCAAACTTTTTCTGACCTTTCGGATCTCGGGCATCATATCACGCGAATTTGAGACGCATTGGATACTTTTCATTTTTTTGAAAAAATCCTGACCCGCGGGTCACACTTTTTGCCTGCTTTTTCTCTCCTGAGCTGCACTCAGGTTTCTGCAGCTTGTTCAGAATCTAGAGCAGGGAAACAGGTTCCGCAAACTTTTTCTGCCCTTTCGGATCACGGGCATCATATGACGCGAGTTTGAGACGCTTTGGATACTTTTCATTTTTTTGAAAAAATCCTGACCCGCGGGTCACACTTTTTTCCTGCTTTTTCTCTCCTGAGCTGCCCTCAGGTTTCTGCAGCTTGTTCAGAATCTAGAGCAGGGAAACAGGTTCCGCAAACTTTTTCTGACCTTTTGGATCTCGGGCATCATATGACACGAGTTTGAGACGCTTTGGATACTTTTCATTTTTTTGAAAAAATCCTGACCCGCGGGTCACACTTTTTGCCTCTTTTTCTCTCCTGAGGTGCACTCAGGTTTCTGCAGCTTGTTCAGAATCTAGAGCAGGGAAACAGGTTCCACAAACTTTTTCTGCCCTTTCGGATCTCGGGCATCATATCACGCGAATTTGAGACGCATTGGATACTTTTCATTTTTTTGAAAAAATCCTGACCCGCGGGTCACACTTTTTTCCTCCTTTTTCTCTCCTGAGGTGCACTCAGGTTTCTGTAGCTTGTTCAGAATCTAGAGCAGGGAAACAGGTTCCGCAAACTTTTTCTGCCCTTTCGGATCTCGGGCATCATATGACGCGAATTTGAGACGCTTTGGATACTTTTCATTTTTTTGAAAAAATCCTGACCCGCGGGTCACACTTTTTTCATGCTTTTTCTCTCCTGAGCTGCCCTCAAGTTTCTGCAGCTTGTTCAGAATCTGGAGCAGGGAAACAGGTTCCGCAAACTTTTTCTGCCCTTTCGGATCTCGGGCATCATATGACGCGAGTTTGAGACGCTTTGGATACTTTCCATTTTTTTGAAACAATCCTGACCTGCGGGTCACAGTTTTTGCCTTCTTTTTCTCTCCTGAGCTGCACTCAGGTTTCTGCAGCTTGTTCAGAATCTAGAGCAGGGAAACAGGTTCCGCAAACTTTTTCTGCCCTTTCGGATCTCGGGCATCATATGACATGAGTTTGAGACGCTTTGGATACTTTTCATTTTTTTGAAAAAATCCTGACCCGCGGGTCACACTTTTTGCCTTCTTTTTCTCACCTGAGCTGCACTCAGGTTTCTGCAGCTTGTTCAGAATCTAGAGCAGGGAAACATATTCCGCAAACTTTTTCTGCCCTTTCGGATCTTGGGCATCATATGACGCGAGTTTGAGACGCTTTGGATACTTTTCATTTTTTTGAAAAAATCCTGACCCGCGGGTCACACTTTTGCCTGCTTTTTCTCTCCTGAGGTGCACTCAGGTTTCTGCAGCTTGTTCAGAATCTAGAGCAGGGAAACAGGTTCCGCAAACTTTTTCTGCCCTTTCGGATCTCGGGCATCATATGACATGAGTTTGAGACGCTTTGGATACTTTTCATTTTTTTGAAAAAATCCTGACCCGCGGGTCACACTTTTTGCCTTCTTTTTCTCACCTGAGCTGCACTCAGGTTTCTGCAGCTTGTTCAGAATCTAGAGCAGGGAAACATATTCCGCAAACTTTTTCTGCCCTTTCGGATCTTGGGCATCATATGACATGAGTTTGAGACGCTTTGGATACTTTTCATTTTTTTGAAAAAATCCTGACCCGCGGGTCACACTTTTTGCCTTCTTTTTCTCTCCTGAGCTGCACTCAGGTTTCTGCAGCTTGTTCAGAATCTAGAGCAGGGAAACAGGTTCCGCAAACTTTTTCTGCCCTTTCGGATCTCGGGCATCATATGACGCGAATTTGAGACGCTTTGGATCCTTTTCATTTTTTTGAAAAAATCCTGACCCGCGGGTCACACTTTTTTCCTGCTTTTTCTCTCCTGAGCTGCCCTCAGGTTTCTGCAGCTTGTTCAGAATCTAGAGCAGGGAAACAGGTTCCGCAAACTTTTTCTGCCCTTTCGGATCTCGGGCATCATATGACGCGAGTTTGAGACGCTTTGGATACTTTTCATTTTTTTGAAAAAATCCTGACCCGCGGGTCACATTTTTTGCCTGCTTTTTCTCTCCTGAGGTGCACTCAGGTTTCTGCAGCTTGTTCAGAATCTAGAGCAGGGAAACAGGTTCCGCAAACTTTTTCTGCCCTTTCGGATCTCGGGCATCATATGACGCGAGTTTGAGACGCTTTGGATATTTTTCATTTTTTTGAAAAAATCCTGACCCGCGGGTCACACTTTTTGCCTTCTATTTCTCTCCTGAGCTGCACTCAGGTTTCTGCAGCTTGTTCAGAATCTAGAGCAGGGAAACAGGTTCCGCAAACTTTTTCTGCCCTTTCGGATCTCGGGCATCATATGACGCGAATTTGAGACGCTTTGGATCCTTTTCATTTTTTTGAAAAAATCCTGACCCGCGGGTCACACTTTTTTCCTGCTTTTTCTCTCCTGAGGTGCACTCAGGTTTCTGCAGCTTGTTCAGAATCTAGAGCAGGGAAACAGGTTCCGCAAACTTTTTCTGCCCTTTCGGATCTCGGGCATCATATGACGCGAATTTGAGACGCTTTGGATCCTTTTCATTTTTTTGAAAAAATCCTGACCCACGGGTCACACTTTTTTCCTGCTTTTTCTCTCCTGAGCTGCCCTCAGGTTTCTGCAGCTTGTTCAGAATCTAGAGCAGGGAAACAGGTTCCGCAAACTTTTTCTGCCCTTTCGGATCTCGGGCATCATATGACGCGAGTTTGAGACGCTTTGGATACTTTTCATTTTTTTGAAAAAATCCTGACCCGCGGGTCACACTTTTTGCCTGCTTTTTCTCTCCTGAGCTGCACTCAGGTTTCTGCAGCTTGTTCAGAATCTAGAGCAGGGAAACAGGTTCCGCAAACTTTTTCTGCCCTTTCGGATCTCGGGCATCATATGACGCGAGTTTGAGACGCTTTGGATACTTTTCATTTTTTTGAAAAAATCCTGACCCGCGGGTCACACTTTTTGCCTGCTTTTTCTCTCCTGAGGTGCACTCAGGTTTCTGCAGCTTGTTCAGAATCTAGAGCAGGGAAACAGGTTCCGCAAACTTTTTCTGCCCTTTCGGATCTCGGGCATCATATGACGCGAATTTGAGACGCTTTGGATCCTTTTCAATTTTTTGAAAAAATCCTGACCCACGGGTCACACTTTTTTCCTGCTTTTTCTCTCCTGAGCTGCCCTCAGGTTTCTGCAGCTTGTTCAGAATCTAGAGCAGGGAAACAGGTTCCGCAAACTTTTTCTGCCCTTTCGGATCTCGGGCATCATATGACGCGAGTTTGAGACGCTTTGGATACTTTTCATTTTTTTGAAAAAATCCTGACCCGCGGGTCACACTTTTTGCCTGCTTTTTCTCTCCTGAGCTGCACTCAGGTTTCTGCAGCTTGTTCAGAATCTAGAGCAGGGAAACAGGTTCCGCAAACTTTTTCTGCCCTTTCGGATCTCGGGCATCATATGACGCGAGTTTGAGACGCTTTGGATACTTTTCATTTTTTTGAAAAAATCCTGACCCGCGGGTCACACTTTTTGCCTTCTATTTCTCTCCTGAGCTGCACTCAGGTTTCTGCAGCTTGTTCAGAATCTAGAGCAGGGAAACAGGTTCCGCAAACTTTTTCTGCCCTTTCGGATCTCGGGCATCATATGACGCGAATTTGAGACGCTTTGGATCCTTTTCATTTTTTTGAAAAAATCCTGACCCGCGGGTCACACTTTTTTCCTGCTTTTTCTCTCCTGAGCTGCCCTCAGGTTTCTGCAGCTTGTTCAGAATCTAGAGCAGGGAAACAGGTTCCGCAAACTTTTTCTGCCCTTTCGGATCTCGGGCATCATATGACGCGAGTTTGAGACGCTTTGGATACTTTTCATTTTTTTGAAAAAATCCTGACCCGCGGGTCACACTTTTTGCCTGCTTTTTCTCTCCTGAGCTGCACTCAGGTTTCTGCAGCTTGTTCAGAATCTAGAGCAGGGAAACAGGTTCCGCAAACTTTTTCTGCCCTTTCGGATCTCGGGCATCATATGACGCGAGTTTGAGACGCTTTGGATACTTTTCATTTTTTTGAAAAAATCCTGACCCGCGGGTCACACTTTTTGCCTGCTTTTTCTCTCCTGAGCTGCACTCAGGTTTCTGCAGCTTGTTCAGAATCTAGAGCAGGGAAACAGGTTCCGCAAACTTTTTCTGCCCTTTCGGATCTCGGGCATCATATGACGTGAATTTGAGATGCTTTGGATACTTTTCATTTTTTTGAAAAAATCCTGACCCGCGGGTCACACTTTTTGCCTGCTTTTTCTCACCTGAGCTGCACTCAGGTTTCTGCAGCTTGTTCAGAATCTAGAGCAGGGAAACAGGTTCCGCAAACTTTTTCTGACCTTTCGGATCTCGGGCATCATATGAGACGAGTTTGAGACGCTTTGGATACTTTTCATTTTTTTGAAAAAATCCTGACCCGCGGGTCACACTTTTTGCCTCTTTTTCTCTCCTGAGGTGCACTCAGGTTTCTGCAGCTTGTTCAGAATCTAGAGCAGGGAAACAGGTTCCACAAACTTTTTCTGCCCTTTCGGATCTCGGGCATCATATCACGCGAATTTGAGACGCATTGGATACTTTTCATTTTTTTGAAAAAATCCTGACCCGCGGGTCACACTTTTTTCCTCCTTTTTCTCTCCTGAGGTGCACTCAGGTTTCTGTAGCTTGTTCAGAATCTAGAGCAGGGAAACAGGTTCCGCAAACTTTTTCTGCCCTTTCGGATCTCGGGCATCATATGACGCGAATTTGAGACGCTTTGGATACTTTTCATTTTTTTGAAAAAATCCTGACCCGCGGGTCACACTTTTTTCATGCTTTTTCTCTCCTGAGCTGCCCTCAATTTTCTGCAGCTTGTTCAGAATCTAGAGCAGGGAAACAGGTTCCGCAAACTTTTTCTGCCCTTTCGGATCTCAGGCATCATATGACGCGAGTTTGAGACGCTTTGGATACTTTTCATTTTTTTGAAAAAATCCTGACCCGCGGGTCATACTTTTGCCTTCTTTTTCTCTCCTGAGCTGCACTCAGGTTTCTGCAGCTTGTTCAGAATCTAGAGCAGGGAAACAGGTTCCGCAAACTTTTTCTGCCCTTTCGGATCTCAGGCATCATATGACGCGAGTTTGAGACGCTTTGGATACTTTTCATTTTTTTGAAAAAATCCTGACCCGCGGGTCACACTTTTGCCTGCTTTTTCTCTCCTGAGGTGCACTCAGGTTTCTGCAGCTTGTTCAGAATCTAGAGCAGGGAAACAGGTTCCGCAAACTTTTTCTGCCCTTTCGGATCTCGGGCATCATATGACATGAGTTTGAGACGCTTTGGATACTTTTCATTTTTTTGAAAAAATCCTGACCCGCGGGTCACACTTTTTGCCTTCTTTTTCTCACCTGAGCTGCACTCAGGTTTCTGCAGCTTGTTCAGAATCTAGAGCAGGGAAACATATTCCGCAAACTTTTTCTGCCCTTTCGGATCTTGGGCATCATATGACATGAGTTTGAGACGCTTTGGATACTTTTCATTTTTTTGAAAAAATCCTGACCCGCGGGACACACTTTTTGCCTTCTTTTTCTCTCCTGAGCTGCACTCAGGTTTCTGCAGCTTGTTCAGAATCTAGAGCAGGGAAACAGGTTCCGCAAACTTTTTCTGCCCTTTCGGATCTCGGGCATCATATGACGCGAGTTTGAGACGCTTTGGATACTTTTCATTTTTTTGAAAAAATCCTGACCCGCGGGTCACACTTTTTGCCTGCTTTTTCTCTCCTGAGCTGCACTCAGGTTTCTGCAGCTTGTTCAGAATCTAGAGCAGGGAAACAGGTTCCGCAAACTTTTTCTGCCCTTTCGGATCTCGGGCATCATATGACGCGAGTTTGAGACGCTTTGGATACTTTTCATTTTTTTGAAAAAATCCTGACCCGCGGTTCACACTTTTTGCCTGCTTTTTCTCTCCTGAGGTGCACTCAGGTTTCTGCAGCTTGTTCAGAATCTAGAGCAGGGAAACAGGTTCCGCAAACTTTTTCTGCCCTTTCGGATCTCGGGCATCATATGACGCGAATTTGAGACGCTTTGGATCCTTTTCATTTTTTTGAAAAAATCCTGACCCACGGGTCACACTTTTTTCCTGCTTTTTCTCTCCTGAGCTGCCCTCAGGTTTCTGCAGCTTGTTCAGAATCTAGAGCAGGGAAACAGGTTCCGCAAACTTTTTCTGCCCTTTCGGATCTCGGGCATCATATGACGCGAGTTTGAGACGCTTTGGATACTTTTCATTTTTTTGAAAAAATCCTGACCCGCGGGTCACACTTTTTGCCTGCTTTTTCTCTCCTGAGCTGCACTCAGGTTTCTGCAGCTTGTTCAGAATCTAGAGCAGGGAAACAGGTTCCGCAAACTTTTTCTGCCCTTTCGGATCTCGGGCATCATATGACGCGAGTTTGAGACGCTTTGGATACTTTTCATTTTTTTGAAAAAATCCTGACCCGCGGGTCACAGTTTTTGCCTTCTATTTCTCTCCTGAGCTGCACTCAGGTTTCTGCAGCTTGTTCAGAATCTAGAGCAGGGAAACAGGTTCCGCAAACTTTTTCTGCCCTTTCGGATCTCGGGCATCATATGACGCGAATTTGAGACGCTTTGGATCCTTTTCATTTTTTTGAAAAAATCCTGACCCGCGGGTCACACTTTTTTCCTGCTTTTTCTCTCCTGAGCTGCCCTCAGGTTTCTGCAGCTTGTTCAGAATCTAGAGCAGGGAAACAGGTTCCGCAAACTTTTTCTGCCCTTTCGGATCTCGGGCATCATATGACGCGAGTTTGAGACGCTTTGGATACTTTTCATTTTTTTGAAAAAATCCTGACCCGCGGGTCACACTTTTTGCCTGCTTTTTCTCTCCTGAGCTGCACTCAGGTTTCTGCAGCTTGTTCAGAATCTAGAGCAGGGAAACAGGTTCCGCAAACTTTTTCTGCCCTTTCGGATCTCGGGCATCATATGACGCGAGTTTGAGACGCTTTGGATACTTTTCATTTTTTTGAAAAAATCCTGACCCGCGGGTCACACTTTTTGCCTGCTTTTTCTCTCCTGAGCTGCACTCAGGTTTCTGCAGCTTGTTCAGAATCTAGAGCAGGGAAACAGGTTCCGCAAACTTTTTCTGCCCTTTCGGATCTCGGGCATCATATGACGTGAATTTGAGATGCTTTGGATACTTTTCATTTTTTTGAAAAAATCCTGACCCGCGGGTCACACTTTTTGCCTGCTTTTTCTCACCTGAGCTGCACTCAGGTTTCTGCAGCTTGTTCAGAATCTAGAGCAGGGAAACAGGTTCCGCAAACTTTTTCTGACCTTTCGGATCTCGGGCATCATATGAGACGAGTTTGAGACGCTTTGGATACTTTTCATTTTTTTGAAAAAATCCTGACCCGCGGGTCACACTTTTTGCCTCTTTTTCTCTCCTGAGGTGCACTCAGGTTTCTGCAGCTTGTTCAGAATCTAGAGCAGGGAAACAGGTTCCACAAACTTTTTCTGCCCTTTCGGATCTCGGGCATCATATCACGCGAATTTGAGACGCATTGGATACTTTTCATTTTTTTGAAAAAATCCTGACCCGCGGGTCACACTTTTTTCCTCCTTTTTCTCTCCTGAGGTGCACTCAGGTTTCTGTAGCTTGTTCAGAATCTAGAGCAGGGAAACAGGTTCCGCAAACTTTTTCTGCCCTTTCGGATCTCGGGCATCATATGACGCGAATTTGAGACGCTTTGGATACTTTTCATTTTTTTGAAAAAATCCTGACCCGCGGGTCACACTTTTTTCATGCTTTTTCTCTCCTGAGCTGCCCTCAATTTTCTGCAGCTTGTTCAGAATCTAGAGCAGGGAAACAGGTTCCGCAAACTTTTTCTGCCCTTTCGGATCTCAGGCATCATATGACGCGAGTTTGAGACGCTTTGGATACTTTTCATTTTTTTGAAAAAATCCTGACCCGCGGGTCACACTTTTGCCTTCTTTTTCTCTCCTGAGCTGCACTCAGGTTTCTGCAGCTTGTTCAGAATCTAGAGCAGGGAAACAGGTTCCGCAAACTTTTTCTGCCCTTTCGGATCTCAGGCATCATATGACGCGAGTTTGAGACGCTTTGGATACTTTTCATTTTTTTGAAAAAATCCTGACCCGCGGGTCACACTTTTGCCTGCTTTTTCTCTCCTGAGGTGCACTCAGGTTTCTGCAGCTTGTTCAGAATCTAGAGCAGGGAAACAGGTTCCGCAAACTTTTTCTGCCCTTTCGGATCTCGGGCATCATATGACATGAGTTTGAGACGCTTTGGATACTTTTCATTTTTTTGAAAAAATCCTGACCCGCGGGTCACACTTTTTGCCTTCTTTTTCTCACCTGAGCTGCACTCAGGTTTCTGCAGCTTGTTCAGAATCTAGAGCAGGGAAACATATTCCGCAAACTTTTTCTGCCCTTTCGGATCTTGGGCATCATATGACATGAGTTTGAGACGCTTTGGATACTTTTCATTTTTTTGAAAAAATCCTGACCCGCGGGACACACTTTTTGCCTTCTTTTTCTCTCCTGAGCTGCACTCAGGTTTCTGCAGCTTGTTCAGAATCTAGAGCAGGGAAACAGGTTCCGCAAACTTTTTCTGCCCTTTCGGATCTCGGGCATCATATGACGCGAATTTGAGACGCTTTGGATCCTTTCCATTTTTTTGAAAAAATCCTGACCCGCGGGTCACACTTTTTTCCTGCTTTTTCTCTCCTGAGCTGCCCTCAGGTTTCTGCAGCTTGTTCAGAATCTAGGGCAGGGAAACAGGTTCCGCAAACTTTTTCTGCCCTTTCGGATCTCGGGCATCATATGACGCGAGTTTGAGACGCTTTGGATACTTTTCATTTTTTTGAAAAAATCCTGACCCGCGGGTCACACTTTTTGCCTGCTTTTTCTCTCCTGAGGTGCACTCAGGTTTCTGCAGCTTGTTCAGAATCTAGAGCAGGGAAACAGGTTCCGCAAACTTTTTCTGCCCTTTCGGATCTCAGGCATCATATGACGCGAGTTTGAGACGCTTTGGATCCTTTTCATTTTTTTGAAAAAATCCTGACCCGCGGGTCACACTTTTTTCCTGCTTTTTCTCTCCTGAGCTGCCCTCAGGTTTCTGCAGCTTGTTCAGAATCTAGAGCAGGGAAACAGGTTCCGCAAACTTTTTCTGCCCTTTCGGATCTCGGGCATCATATGACGCGAGTTTGAGACGCTTTGGATACTTTTCATTTTTTTGAAAAAATCCTGACCCGCGGGTCACACTTTTTGCCTGCTTTTTCTCTCCTGAGCTGCACTCAGGTTTCTGCAGCTTGTTCAGAATCTAGAGCAGGGAAACAGGTTCCGCAAACTTTTTCTGCCCTTTCGGATCTCGGGCATCATATGACGCGAGTTTGAGACGCTTTGGATACTTTTCATTTTTTTGAAAAAATCCTGACCCGCGGGTCACACTTTTTGCCTTCTATTTCTCTCCTGAGCTGCACTCAGGTTTCTGCAGCTTGTTCAGAATCTAGAGCAGGGAAACAGGTTCCGCAAACTTTTTCTGCCCTTTCGGATCTCGGGCATCATATGACGCGAATTTGAGACGCTTTGGATCCTTTTCATTTTTTTGAAAAAATCCTGACCCGCGGGTCACACTTTTTGCCTGCTTTTTCTCTCCTGAGCTGCACTCAGGTTTCTGCAGCTTGTTCAGAATCTAGAGCAGGGAAACAGGTTCCGCAAACTTTTTCTGCCCTTTCGGATCTCGGGCATCATATGACGCGAGTTTGAGACGCTTTGGATACTTTTCATTTTTTTGAAAAAATCCTGACCCGCGGGTCACACTTTTTGCCTGCTTTTTCTCTCCTGAGCTGCACTCAGGTTTCTGCAGCTTGTTCAGAATCTAGAGCAGGGAAACAGGTTCCGCAAACTTTTTCTGCCCTTTCGGATCTCGGGCATCATATCACGCGAATTTGAGACGCATTGGATACTTTTCATTTTTTTGAAAAAATCCTGACCCGCGGGTCACACTTTTTTCCTCCTTTTTCTCTCCTGAGGTGCACTCAGGTTTCTGTAGCTTGTTCAGAATCTAGAGCAGGGAAACAGGTTCCGCAAACTTTTTCTGCCCTTTCGGATCTCGGGCATCATATGACGCGAGTTTGAGACGCTTTGGATACTTTTCATTTTTTTGAAAAAATCCTGACCCGCGGGTCACACTTTTGCCTGCTTTTTCTCTCCTGAGGTGCACTCAGGTTTCTGCAGCTTGTTCAGAATCTAGAGCAGGGAAACAGGTTCCGCAAACTTTTTCTGCCCTTTCGGATCTCGGGCATCATATGACATGAGTTTGAGACGCTTTGGATACTTTTCATTTTTTTGAAAAAATCCTGACCCGCGGGTCACACTTTTTGCCTTCTTTTTCTCACCTGAGCTGCACTCAGGTTTCTGCAGCTTGTTCAGAATCTAGAGCAGGGAAACATATTCCGCAAACTTTTTCTGCCCTTTCGGATCTTGGGCATCATATGACATGAGTTTGAGACGCTTTGGATACTTTTCATTTTTTTGAAAAAATCCTGACCCGCGGGTCACACTTTTTGCCTGCTTTTTCTCTCCTGAGCTGCACTCAGGTTTCTGCAGCTTGTTCAGAATCTAGAGCAGGGAAACAGGTTCCGCAAACTTTTTCTGCCCTTTCGGATCTCGGGCATCATATGACGCGAATTTGAGATGCTTTGGATCCTTTTCATTTTTTTGAAAAAATCCTGACCCGCGGGTCACACTTTTTTCCTGCTTTTTCTCTCCTGAGCTGCCCTCAGGTTTCTGCAGCTTGTTCAGAATCTAGGGCAGGGAAACAGGTTCCGCAAACTTTTTCTGCCCTTTCGGATCTCGGGCATCATATGACGCGAGTTTGAGACGCTTTGGATACTTTTCATTTTTTTGAAAAAATCCTGACCCGCGGGTCACACTTTTTGCCTGCTTTTTCTCTCCTGAGGTGCACTCAGGTTTCTGCAGCTTGTTCAGAATCTAGAGCAGGGAAACAGGTTCCGCAAACTTTTTCTGCCCTTTCGGATCTCAGGCATCATATGACGCGAGTTTGAGACGCTTTGGATACTTTTCATTTTTTTGAAAAAATCCTGACCCGCGGGTCACACTTTTTGCCTTCTATTTCTCTCCTGAGCTGCACTCAGGTTTCTGCAGCTTGTTCAGAATCTAGAGCAGGGAAACAGGTTCCGCAAACTTTTTCTGCCCTTTCGGATCTCGGGCATCATATGACGTGAATTTGAGATGCTTTGGATCCTTTTCATTTTTTTGAAAAAATCCTGACCCGCGGTTCACACTTTTTTCCTGCTTTTTCTCTCCTGAGCTGCCCTCAGGTTTCTGCAGCTTGTTCAGAATCTAGAGCAGGGAAACAGGTTCCGCAAACTTTTTCTGCCCTTTCGGATCTCGGGCATCATATGACGCGAGTTTGAGACGCTTTGGATACTTTTCATTTTTTTGAAAAAATCCTGACCCGCGGGTCACACTTTTTGCCTGCTTTTTCTCTCCTGAGGTGCACTCAGGTTTCTGCAGCTTGTTCAGAATCTAGAGCAGGGAAACAGGTTCCGCAAACTTTTTCTGCCCTTTCGGATCTCGGGCATCATATGACGCGAGTTTGAGACGCTTTGGATACTTTTCATTTTTTTGAAAAAATCCTGACCCGCGGGTCACACTTTTTGCCTGCTTTTTCTCTCCTGAGCTGCACTCAGGTTTCTGCAGCTTGTTCAGAATCTAGAGCAGGGAAACAGGTTCCGCAACCTTTTTCTGCCCTTTCGGATCTCGGGCATCATATGACGCGAGTTTCAGACGCTTTGGATACTTTTCATTTTTTTGAAAAAATCCTGACCCGCGGGTCACACTTTTTTCCTGCTTTTTCTCTCCTGAGCTGCCCTCAGGTTTCTGCAGCTTGTTCAGAATCTAGAGCAGGGAAACAGGTTCCGCACACTTTTTCTGCCCTTTCGGATCTCGGGCATCATATGACGCGAGTTTGAGACGCTTTGGATACTTTCCATTTTTTTGAAAAAAATCCTGACCTGCGGGTCACAGTTTTTGCCTTCTTTTTCTCTCCTGAGCTGCCCTCAGGTTTCTGCAGCTTGTTCAGAATCTAGAGCAGGGAAACAGGTTCCGCAAACTTTTTCTGCCCTTTCGGATCTCGGGCATCATATGACGCGAGTTTGAGACGCTTTGGATACTTTTCATTTTTTTGAAAAACTCCTGACCCGCGGGTCACACTTTTTGCTTGAGGCATATGATTTTCATCCACAAATCAGAGGAGCAGAAGACTTCCCCTGCCCCCCTCCCAAGTAATGCCTAAAGGTAATGATGGAAACATTACAATTACTTCACAAAAGTAATAAAATTACTCCTAGTTCTATTACAATCAAAATGTAAAGGAATTATCCACTTGTTCCTCAAAAAATTAATGAATTACAAGTAATTTGTTACTTGTAACAAATTACTCCCAAGTCCTGGGTGTGGGGTGTTTGTTTTTTGCTTTTGTCATGGTAACCACTACCATCTCCCTGCTCTCGCTGCTCCAGCTCTTGGCCCAGGCTGCTTTGGCAGGCCATGGCAGTTGCTGCTGCCGCCAGTACCTTAATCTCCCAAGGGGTACTTGCCCGCTCCATCTCGTTGCATCCAGGAATAAAGCTGCTGTTTTTTTGGGGAGAAAGCTGGCTTGGCAGATTAGACAAGAAGCCCATTATGAAGTGGAGCAGTGGATTGCATATGGAAATAAAAGACTCCCGTCTCAGTGTCATTCTAGTTGGTGCAAATCCTGCAAGCTACTCCTGTACTGCACAAAACCAAAGTAGCTGTGATGTAGGAATCAGGAGCAAAACAATTCTGAAGCCAACCTCCCATCAGTTAAGAGGAGTTCCTTGATTTAATCAGCAAGCTAAATAATGACAAACGTAGAGGGCCTCCTAGTTCAGCTCCCTTTACCTGAGCATATTGATTGAGCGGAAGCTCTGCAATGCTGTGAATCCTGAAAAAGATGTGCAGCTTCCATGTTGTGCTGTGATCAATATTCCATGCTGCCAACAATGCTTTGGTATGTGTGGGAAATCATTAAAAGAACTTGAATTCCAACCCTGGGGAAGAATGTTGTTGTAACTGGTCAATGGAAGAATGTTGGGATGCCCGTTGCAGTGCTTCTTCATATGGATGGAAGGCATGAACATCATGGAGGGGATGCAACAGTAACAATCTCTCATCACTACATTCCAAAAGAACAGCTTGAACAGCAGACAATTCTTGCTGACATTGTGGTTTCAGTTGCAGGCATCCCTAATCTGATTTCAGCTAATACGATCAAAGAGGGAGCTGCAGTTATTGATGCTGTTATAAACAGAGTCCAGGACCTATTATTGCCAAACCAAAACTAGCTACATCACTCTAGTCCCTGGTGGGGGTGGCCACATGACCATCGCCATGCTTGGAAAAATGGCATAATTGCTGAAAGAAACTGTGGAGGCCTCAGCAGCTTGAACCACTAAAGGCTTAATGTTGGAATTCTAGTGGCAAGTAGCCACCCTGGGCTCTTACTGGGAGAAAGGGCACCCTGGGCTTCTACTGGGATGCCGCCCTGGACTCCTACTGGTTGGAAGGGCGGGGTATAAATCAAATAATAAATAAATAAAATAACAACATTAGAAATCTCTTCCCAAACAGCCTAAGAATAGTGCAATATTTATTTATTGGATGAAAGTTATTGGTGAGTCTCATTCCAGAATATTTTTTAACGCAATTATGTTCCAGGTAAGAGTGCCCAACTCAATACATGGTGATTCTGATCTGATTCTGAATAAGGTTGAAATAAGAAAGAATTATTTTTAGATCTATCAGTGGTTCCTACCTTGTCCCTTTCACTCTTGGTAACTGGCAGCAGTGCTCAGTGTTGGGTAGCCAGGTGAACAACACCACTCTGCCTGCACTGCCCTGCTGACTGCTACTGCTTGCTCAGATTGCTGCAATGCATTACATGTGGTATTGCCTTTGAAAATGGTCCAGAAACTTCAGTTAGTCCAGAAAAGGGTGACAAGATTGTTAACGATATCAACCATCTTGGGCCCTAAGATGAGCAGGGGAGGTCTTGTTGGTGGTCCTGCCACTGGAGGTTGCCCACTTGGGGTTGACCCATAAAACGGCTTTCTTGATGGCGGTTCTCCATTTGTGGAACGCCCACTCTAGTGACATGTGTCAGTCTCATTAATAACTTTTAAGAGAAATTTTTAAACATTACCCAGGCATTTGATGTCTGAAAGATGTGTCCCTGGCCACCATGAAATTATTAGTTTTGAGAGTAGGTGATTGTTTTAAGAAGTTTTAAACTGTTTTAAGGAGCTTATTTTAAACTGTTTTAAAACCTTATTTTAAAGGTTGCTTTTTATGGTTTTTAGATGTGCATACAGAGAAGTCCCTCAGGAGTCAACAGGCTTCTCACCCTTTGAACTCATGTTCACTAGAAAAGTGAGGGGACCTTTGGAACTATTAAAAAATTCATGGGAAGGAACCCTGGGAGAGTACAAAACATCTGTAGTAGATTTTGTATTGGAATTCTGCAATAAATTAACATCAGTGATGGAGGTGGTGGAAAAGAATTTGAGTCAAGCACAGCAGAAGCAACGTTACTGGTATGACAGAACAGCCAGGGAACGTGTGTATGATGTGGGAGATATGGTTATGGCGTTCATACCCAGGAAACATGACAAATTACAGGCTAACTGGGAAGGACCATATACCATCAGAGAAAGGCTTGACACAGTGACGTATGTAATTACCACAGAACAATTAAACAAAAACAAAGTGGTTCATGTAAATATGTTAAAGCCTTACCATACCAGGGATGCACAGGTGTTGCAAGTTACCTTATTCCCTGAGGGAAGTGGGCCTGAACTTCCAGATTTGGTACAGGAAAGCAAAGACAAAGGAGGGGTAGATCAAGTGGAATGGTCAGAGGAGGTGAAGGAGGAAGTAAAAGAAGAGATTCTGAGAGTTTTGAAAACCTATAGGAATCTCTTTAGCAACAAACCTGGCCGAACCAGTATAGTTATACATTCCATTGATACTGGAGATCATGCCCCAATCAGATCTGTTCCGTACCGTGTGAATGGGAAAGTTTTGAATGAGATCAAAAGGGAGGTGGAAGATATGCTGGAATTAGGAGTGATCAGGGAATCCATCAGTCCCTGGGCCTCAAGTATTGTCCTGGTTCCGGAAAAAGATGGAACAACAAGGTTTTGCATTGATTATTGGCTAATCAATAAAATTACTGTCCCAGATACGTATCCTATGCCTAGGGTAGACGCAATGTTAGAGTTATTGGGGGCAGCAACCATTATCTCTACGTTAGACCTCTGTAAAGGATTTTGGCAAATGGAACTAGACGAGCAATCCAGAGCCAAAACTGCCTTCAGTACACCAGATGGGTTATATGAGTTTGTGACCTTACCCATGGGACTAAGGAACTCACCAAGTTCATTTCAGAGGCTAATCAATACTGTGTTGCGAGGCATGTCAGATTTTGCAGTGGCCTATATCGATGACGTGGCCATTTTTAGCAAGTCGGTGCCTGAGCATGTCCAACACCTGACAACAGTATTGGAGGCCTTAAGAAAAGCAGGCCTCACAATAAAAGCTAAGAAATGCCAGTTTGGACTAAAGGAAGTAATCTATTTAGGACATAAGGTGGGGAGTGGGAAAATCACCCCCTTATGGAGCAAGGTGGAGGCAATACAAGCGTGGCCGATCCCCTTAACCAAAAAACAAGTAAGGGCATTTCTGGGTGTGGCTGGTTTTTATAGGAAGTTTGTGAGAAATTTTGGGGAAATAGCAACCTCCTTGCATGAATTGACCAAGAAGAAGTGTTCTGAGCGTGTGGTATGGACGGATGAATGTCAGAAGGCTTTTGATCTGCTGAAGCAAGCCTTGTGCCAAGGACCCATATTAATAGCACCAGACCATGAGCAACCATTCATTGTGGCTACAGATGCGTCAGACCTCGCGCTGGGAGTCGTCTTGCTGCAGGAGAGAGAAGGCACCAGACATCCAGTGGCATACCTGAGTCGCAAGCTGACGCCGAGGGAGAAAAACTATTCGTCGGTCCAGAAGGAGTGCCTAGCGGTCGTGTGGGGACTGAACAAGTTGCGCCCATACGTGTGGGGACGAAGATTCACAGTGACTACGGATCATCGGGCCTTGTTATGGTTGCAGACTATGAAAAACCATAACACTATGCTGCAGAGGTGGTCCTGGGCCCTACAGGACTATCAAGTGGACTTCCAGTTCATCAAAGGCAAGGACAATGTACTGGCCGATGGACTTTCCAGGCAAGTGGCTGGGACTGCAGTGACGTGACCAGACGGAGAGACAAAGAAAGACATTTTCCCCATAGAGACTTTTATTTGTTAACGCGACGTATAAATCCTGGAACAGGAATAATACTCTGCTGTTGTTTAAGGGGGGGGAAATGTGATGTTCCTATATTAATGTATATATGGTAAGTGTTGTTGTTTAGAAGATACATGGTAAGTGGAGTGAAAGAGGGGGAGTGAATGGGCAGTAGAATGCGAGATGATTGGCTGAGTGTTTAAAATGGCTGAACGTATAAAAGGAAGAGTGAGAGTGGAATCTGGGGGGGAGAAGAGAACTGAGTGGGTTGCTTGGTGGGGTTTAGAGAGTTGTTTGCCAGGAGGGAGGTGGAGTTCGGATTAGCACTGAGTAAAACCATATGCTTATGTGCCTTAAGAAGAAATCTTGTTAATCTTGTTAGCTTTGTTATCTTTAATAAATACTTAATTTGGTTTACCAAAGGCCTGAACCTTGGCTGGGGTTTCACAGACCAGAAGGGAGGGTAAGGTAATGACCAAGGCTGAAGGGGAACTGTAACAAATGGTGGCAGTGGTGAAGAGAATAACAATACCAGTATTCAGAGTCTCTGGGAATACTAGTATTGGGACGTTACTGGTGGCTGCCTAGCAGGGGGATCTGTTGAGATCTGTGCTAGAGCGGGGAGAGAAACCATATAAAAGGACAGTCCGGACTGGTGGAGTCCCTGGTGGTGCCTAGAGACAGGCAGTAACCACGAGCAGGTAGGAACCTGACAGGGAGAGCCAGGGAAGGGCGTCACATTAGACATTTTAATTGTATTGTTTTAGTAGTGATATGTTATTCTGTGCTCCTTTGGAGGAAAGGAAAGATGTAAATTTATTACATAAATAAATAATAAATGAATGAACTGGGAATTAGGAATAGGGAAGAAATTTGATTCAGTTCACATTTAAAGGTGGACCTACGTAATTCACACTTTCTGAAACAATATGAGAAAAAACAGCCATCCTTTGAAATTCACACTTCTCTGAATTTTGCTGTGCAATTCTCCAGCGAAGTAATGTGCTAAAACAAGTGCATACACTGGGGTAAAGTATGCATAAAAATGCATATATAAGTGAAAATAACATACAAAAGTGCATTATATTAGAGGACACTGTTTTGCAAAAATGTGTATATTGGGCAAAATTATCTACCAACATATGTAAATTAGGAGAAATTCTCTAATGGGTTTTTCATGAGGACTTTTTAAAATTGCAAACTAATGCAGAAATGTGGAGAACTGAACTTAAAAATGGGGGACAATGAGAAACCGTGAGAAATTGAAATTGGCATATTTTCACATCCCTGCTGGGGAAAGACACTAGTCTATCATCCACCAGGCTTCTCCTCCATTTCCATTTCTGCTAATGTTAAGATTCTAAACAGCCTGAGGCCAGGTTACTTGAAGAATTGTCTCCTCACACATGTACCTACCTTGACCTCAAAATCGTAGCCTTTCTGTAAATGCCTATACCAAATGAGGTTCAGTGAGTGGCTACTGGGGAGAGAGCCTTTTCAGTGGTGACACACTGGTGGTGGAATGCCCAGAGAGGCTCTCTCTGTGCAGAGAGGTGCCTATTTCACGGACTTTTGGGCACCAGGTGAATTCCTTCTTATTTTCCCAAGATTTTTTTAAAATCTTTTTTTAGATTTTTAAACTAATGTGTTTTTTATACTTTCTGAAGTTTTAAAGATCAGTTTAAATGTTTTTTATGCTGTTGTGAATCTTGCCGTATTGAGGGTTTTGCTGTACTGATGCTATCCTTTGTTGCTGAGTTTTTATGCTATATTTTATGTTTTAATGCATGGTTTTGATTTGTATTTTAATATTTCATTGCTTTTAAAGCAGCCCAGAGAGCTTTGCTATTGGGTAACATATAAATGCTGTTATTATTCTTGCTATTATTAGTGACTATATTAATAAAGAGTCTACAGAGGGAGCACAGTGGTTGATCATGCAAGAGCAATAGATAAAATGAGATACATAATATATCACAGAAATGCTAGCATTAGCCCATTCAAGTTGTGTACATCATCTGTAATCTGCAAGTGCTGTGTAAAATGAAGCCAGCATGAGACAACAGTAGCGTTTATACTGACTTGAATATCTGGTTTCAAATGACTCTCCTGTTCGTATTTCTATTGCTGTATAAGATTGTTACCAGTTCCATTCTCCTTTTGATATCCAACTGAAAAATCCCAAATAGCAATGAAAATAGCTTGTAACCTTTTTACTGCTCTACAATAAATCAGGAATTATATTTTAAAAGAAAAGGGAGTAATTATTTTATTTTATTTTTATTTATTTATTGCACTTTTAAACCGCCCTTTAGCAACAGGCTCTCAGGGCGGTGTACAACAGAATAAAACCACATTTAAAAACCAGCGAATGTGGATTACAACATATAGGTATAAAAACACATTAAAAACAGATTAAGACAAAATTAATAGAGATTACAATTAATTAACTATAGAATTAGAATTAAAACTAAAATTAAAATTAAAATGCCTGGGCAAAGAGGTAGGTCTTTACCTGGCGCCGAAAAGATATCAAAGAAGGTGCCAGGCGTATCTCGTCAGGGAGGGCATTCCATAATTCGGAGGCAACCACTGAGAAGGCCCAAGATCTTGTTATTGCTCTCCGGGCCTCCTTGTGAGTTGGGACCCGGAGAAGGGCCTTCGATGTCGAGCGCAGCGAACGGGTAGATTCATAGTGGGAGAGGCGTTCCATCAGGTATTGCGGTCCGGTGCTGTTAAGGGCTTTATAGGTAAGAACCAACACTTTGAATCTGGCCCGGAAACGTATTGGTAGCCAGTGCAGTTGGGCCAGGACAGGTGTTATATGATCAGATCTTTTAGTCCGAGTAAGAACTCTGGCCGCAGCATTCTGCACCAGCTGAAGTTTCCGAACCGTCTTCAAAGGTAACCCTACGTAGAGTGCATTACAGTAGTCCAATCTAGAGGTTACCGGAGCATGGATAACTGAGGCAAGGTTCTTCCTGTCCAGATAGGGTCGTAGTTGGGCTACCAGCCGAAGCTGGTAGAACGCATTCCGTGCCACTGAGGCTACCTGAGCCTCCAGAGACAGGAGCGGATCTAATAAGACCCCCAAACTATATAATATAAGTGTGTTTTTGAATGACAGCCCACCTGATGCTTTTCTGTTGCTTCTTGATATTTACTACTTTCCTCAGCATCTACTTGACATGGTCAGAAAGCACCGTCATGCTAGGAATTGCACTGCTTAGTTTTAGTATCATAAACATTTAAAGATATGCAGATGATCCAGCAAAAGTTGGTAAAATAGGTATTAGCATAATGAATAGAACAGAACAGAAATATTTATTAGAATAATGGCCATGTTAGCATGGTATGCAAAACCATAGTTTAGTATTACATGCATGAACAGAAATGAGCCACAGTGAGTCTTGGGGTCATCCCATATCCCATTTCCATCTCCCACACAGCCAGGATCAGTAGTTCAGAAGTTTTACTTCTGCTTTTAGTTAACCACAGTTTATAATGTCATCCAGACCCAGAACTGTGGTTGGTTTAAACATGGTGGTTTGAAGTTGGGTTTTTAAAAAACTAACTATAGTTAATGTAAACAATAGCTGACATAATAACATAAGGAGATCCCTGCTGCTTCAGACCAAAGGCCTATTTAGTCTAGCATCCAGTTTTCATAGTGGTCAGTCAGATTATGGGAAGGCCACAAGCAAGACCTTGAGTGCAACAGCTTCTCCCCACTTGTGATTCCGAGCAACAGGTATGCAGAGGCATACTGTCTCTGGCTAGTAACCACTGATAGCCTTATCCTCCATTAACTTAAAGCCTTCCAATTTGGAGCTGGAGGGGCATTCCTACCTTGCCTCACCTGGAAAGTCTCATGGAGCTGATTGGCAAAAGAGCCCCAAAGTCACCACTGCCATTGTTCCAGGTCCTCAGGAGGACATAGCAGGGTTTGGTTGTTATAACTTGGCAGGTTGAACAGTGAGATGGAGGAGTAAAGACAGGCACCTGCCCTAATGACCTCAGCCCCAAAAGAGGAGCATCTATACATATCCCAAGGTTCCTTGGGTTAACACATCTCTTCCTCAGAATGCATTTGTAATACTCTTCAAGTAATGTTACGTCCTTCTTATGTAAAAGGAAACAAACATTGCAGTGCAGGTCTATTCAGTGCTTTAGCTACAGCATGGCAGGCAAAGGTTTATCTTCCAAGAGTTTAAAGAAGCCCTCTGACCAGGCAGGGCCAGAACTATTTGTGAGTCTGTGTATTTGAAGTTGGGTGGTCGGGACAGATTAGGGATTCTGTTGGTGTACTGCCCACCCCGCTGCTCAACAGTCTCCCTTCCTGAGCTAGCCGGGGTGTTCTCGGGGCTGATGTTGGAGTCCCCTCGGCTTGTGGTGCTGGGGGACTTCAACATCCATGCCGAGGCCGCCCTGTCGGGAGTGGCTCAGGACTTCATGGCCTCCATGACAACCATGGGTCTGTCCCAAGTAGTATCTGGCCCCACTCATGTTGCTGGCCACACCCTGGACCTTGTTTTCTGTGTGGAGGGGGATGATGGTGATCTTGGTGTGGAGGAACTTTCTGTAGTTCCTTTGTCATGGACAGATCACTACCTGGTTGGGTTTAGACTCACTGGGACTCGGAACCTCTGCAGGGGTGGGGGACCGATTAGGATGGTCTGCCCCAGGAGGCTGATGGATCCGGATGGTTTCCTGATGGTTCTTGGGGTTTTTCCTGCCACCTCGGCAGGCGATTCTGTCGAAGCTCTGGTTGACCTCTGGAATGGGGAAATGGCCAGGGTGGTGGACATGATCGCTCCTGAGCGTCCCCTCTCACGAAGTGGAGCCAAACCAGCCCCTTGGTTTACCAAGGAGCTGGCGGTGATGAAACGAATGAGACGGAGACTAGAGCGACATTGGCGGAAGACTCGGAGCGAGTCTGACCAAACACGGGCTAGAGCCTCCTTGAAGACCTACTCCGTGGCAGTGCGGGCAGCAAATAAATCATTCTTTTCTGCCACCATTGCATCTGCAGGGAGCTGTCCAGTGGAGCTGTTTCGAGTGGTCAGGGGTCTTTTACATTCTGGCCCCCGAGAGGGTAATATAGATCACTCAACAGCCCGCTGTCAAGAGTTTGCACAGCACTTTGCAGATAAAGTCGCTCAGATTCGTTCCGACTTAGACGCTTTAATTGATACAGTCTCAAGGGATGTAACTTTGGCTCCTGTCTGTCCAATAATGATGGATTCTTTTCAATTTGTACAGCCCGAGGATGTGGACAAGATCCTTGGAGAGGTGAGAGCCACCACATGTCTGCTAGACCCTTGGCCTTCCTGGCTTATAAAAAGTGCCAGAGATGGACTGGCTGAGTGGGTGGGGGAAGTGGTTAATGCCTCCTTACACCAAGGCAGAGTTCCAGGTTGCCTAAAGGAGGCAGTTGTAAGGCCTTTGTTAAAAAAGCCCTCCCTGGACCCCTCCATAATGGATAATTACCAGCCAGTGTCCAATATTCCATTTTTGGGTAAGGTAATAGAGCATGTGGTGGCCTCCCAGCTCCGGGGATTCTTGGATGAAACAGATTATCTGGATCCATTTCAATCTGGTTTCAGGCCTGGTTATGGGACGGAGACAGCTTTGGTCACCTTGGTGGATGACCTACGCAGAGAACTGGACAGGGGGAGTGTATCCCTGTTGGTTCTGCTGGACCTCTCAGCGGCTTTTGATACCATCGACCATGGTATTCTTCTGGGCCGCCTTGCTGGGATGGGACTTAGGGGCACTGTTTTGCAGTGGCTCCATTCCTTCCTGGAGGGACGAACCCAGAAAGTGGTGCTGGGGGATTCCTGTTTGACCCCTTGGCCATTGACCTGTGGGGTCCCTCAGGGCTCAGTTTTATCCCCTATGCTATTTAACATCTACATGAAACCACTGGGAGAGGTTGTCCGGGGGTTTGGGGTTCGGTGCCATCAGTATGCTGATGACACCCAACTCTATGTCTCCTTTCCACCTAATTCCAAGGAAGCTGTCTTGGTTTTAAACCAGTGTCTGGCGTCAGTGGTGGACTGGATGAGGGTGAACAAATTGAAGCTTAATCCAGACAAGACAGAGGTGCTCCTGGTCAGTCATAAGGCGAATCAGGGAATACGGATACAGCCTGTGCTGGATGGGGTTACACTCCCCCTGAAGACGCAGGTTCGCAGTTTGGGTGTGCTCCTGGACTCAGCGTTAAATTTGGAGTCCCAGGTTTCTGCAGTGGCCAGGAGTGCTTTTGCACAATTAAGATTAGTGCGCCAACTGTGCTCGTTCCTTGAGCTGTCTGATCTGGCCACGGTGACACATGCCTTAGTTACATCCCGTTTAGATTACTGTAACATGCTCTACGTGGGGCTGCCTTTGAAGACTGTTCGGAAACTTCAGTTGGTACAACATGCTGCAGCCAGAATGCTAACGGGGGCTGGTTACAGGGACCGTACTACCCCCCTGTTAAAAAAGCTCCACTGGTTGCCAGTCTGTTTCCGGACACAATTCAAAGTGCTGGTGTTGACCTATAAAGCCCTATACAGCTTAGGTCCAGGCTATTTATCAGACCATATCTCCCTGTATGAGCCTGCCCGGGCCCTGAGATCCTCAGGAGAGGCCCTTCTCTCAATACCCACATCTTCTCAAGTACGACTAGTGGGGATGTGTGAGAGGGCCTTCTCGGTGGCTGCCCCTAGGCTTTGGAATTCCCTTCCTAGGGAGGTAAGAATGACCCCTGCTTTGCAGTCCTTCCGCCGACAAGCAAAGACCTTCCTATTCCAACAAGCCTTTGGAATTGAAGGCTGATAGGGCGTGAAGGGTGCTGCATTGCTAATGTCTATTATATCATTTTTAAACTAGTTTGAACTTTTTTAGCTATATGTGTGTATGGTTTTAATATTGGAAATAGTTTAATCTTATTTTAATGTAGACTTTGTATGTTTTTAATTATATGTATTTTTTATCTGGAAGCCGCCATGAGTTCCAGTTTTGGAAAAATGGCGGGGTATAAATAAAGATAATAATAATAATAATAATAATAATAATAATAATAATAATAATAATAATAATATTTTGCTTAGGTTGCCAACTTCTTTCAATTTCACTTTCTTAGGGCTTTCACAAATGTGCATGATTGAAAGAAGCTGGATGACTCCTATGGCTGTTAAGGAAGTAGGGCTAGGAGCTGTGGATGACCATGCTTCAGAATTTACCTCTTCCCTACTTTCCCCCTGCCCTCCTAAAGCTTCTTGTGTGATACTCCTCTGCCTCACATGACTGCTGCTGCCCTAACACAAAAATTGAGTTCAAATCCTAGCAATGGAGCAAGGAAATGGAAGGTATTTTCCAAACTACCAGCACCAGAACTCCAGCAGGGGAGTGTCTGTTTTGTTAACAGTGCAACACTAAGCATATTGACTCCAAAGTAAGTCCCACTGAGTTCAGTGAGAGTTGCTTTCTACTAAGGGTTTTTGGGATTACACCTAAAATAGAATTGAGAGAGGTTTTGCTCCCCATAACACATGTACTCATTTGTTTATGCCGACTGACACCTCTGATCAAACAGGGTGGCAGGTTTTGGCAACACAACATTTTATGAGAGGGTGAGCAGAGATTAGGGTTGCCAGGTTCATGGCCTGAGACTGATCCTGTATCTTTAGGAGAAGAGAAAGTCAGCCAAGTGCAGGTGTTCTTGCTACACTGTAATGGGAAAAACCTCAAGGTGGAATTCTCCCTTCCCCCTGCACAACTTTTAAAGATACAGAAGACCTCTTTGTTGCCAGGCCCGGCCTCCGAGAGGTCTTCTGTATCTTTAAAAGTTGTGCAGGGGAAAGGGAGAATTCCACCTTGTGGTTTTTCCCATTACAGAGTTGCAAGAACACCTGCACTCGGCTGACTTTCTTTTCTCCAAAAGATGCAGGATCATTCTCAGATCATGGACCTGGCAACCCTAGCAGAGATGCCTCTTTCCAAACTTCTTCCACTCTTTGAAGTTGACCTCTTTCATCTATCTCCAGCCTACTTTTTTCCAAAGACACAGATCTTTTCACAGAACCCTACAGTCTAATGTTTGAATGCTCACTCCTGCACTCAAATTGACACTGCCCATTCTGCTTATTATAGAGCAAGTATAATATAGTTATTAGACCTCATTTCTATTTGAGTGGAGTGCTATCATAAAAATCATCACCCTGACTCTTATAGTGAAATAATTCCTCCTAAAGAACTGGCAGTAAAATAAAGTACAATTCTTGCGTATGGTTGGTTAGGGACCACTGAAAATATAATGCGTTTTGGGTCAATTTAACAGAATATAGAATGCAAAATGTGTAATTAGAAAATGATTTAAAAGAGAATAAAACCTTTTCCTATCTTTCTCAAGTTTTTGTTCTGATTCATCCATAGAGCAGAAACAATTATGCTAGCAGTTGTTGATATATTCCTGTGAGTTTAGCAATGTTTGACCTTTTCTCACAAATGAATCCTAAGGCAATTTGCTGTCATGTTAAAGCACATTTCACTAGCCATACGACTGAAAATAATGTTTTTGCTGAGCAAATAAATGGCTCAGCATGGAATTGCATAGGATAAGTAAAACCGATATTTTAGGGTGAGATCCAGATAGCATCCTTTCAAAGGAATTAAGTCATAGGGAAGAAAATGCTTCAGTAGTTTCTGCCTGAGTATTTAGTGTGCAGGTGAGGCAAATTAAATACATTTTCACCCTTGTCCTTCCACTTGTTACTAAACTATTTCAACAGAAAAGGCAAACAGTGAGTAGACTAGAAATTATATTCCTATCACAATTTTGTAGGGACAATTAATTTTTAAATAAATTTACAATATGATATGCAAATAGGTCATTAAACACCTTTGGGAGGCAAACAGCAAGCCTAGTTTCAATAAGCACATGGTCTCAAACATTTGCCTAGCAGTGAGTGCAAGGTGCTGGAAGGAAGTGTGCCTTGAGCCAGGGCTCCCAGGAGCCAGGTGAGCGGCCACTTTTAGCACCACCAGAAAAGAGGTCAAAAGAGGGTGATGGTTTGCATAAAATTTACATATGCTAATTTATTATATACAGATACTATACATGTCATACATCCAGATTCAGGTTCTCTTGGATGAAACAGATTTTCTGGGTTCCTTTGAGCTGCTGTTTCAGCCCTGTGAGATGACCTACATGGAAGAGAACTAGGGGGAGTGTGACCCTCTCGGATTCTCTTGGACCTCTCAGCAGCGTTTGATATCATTAACCATGGTATCATTTTTATTTTATTTATTATTACATTTATAGCCCCCATCCTTCCTCCATGGACTCAAGGTGGCATAAATGCTTCCTCTCCTCTCCATTTTATCTTCACAATAACCCTGTGAGGTAGTTGAGGCTCAGAGATAGTGAGTGGCCCAAGGTCACCCAGCGAGCTTAATGGCTGAATGGGGATTTGAACTCTGGTCTTCCAGGTCCTAGTGCAACACTCTAACCACTACACCACACTAGCTCTCTAGGATGCCTGTCTGAGTTGAGAGTAGAGGATACTGCTTTGTAGTAGTTCCACTCCTGCTTGGATGGTTGGTCTTAGAAGGTGATGCTAGAAGATTTGTGTTTGACTTCATGGAATTTATGTTATGGGTTCAGCAGAGGTCAATAAACCCCATGCTATTTAATATACATTCAGCCACTGAGTGGGGTCATCTGGAATTTTGGAGGGTGTTATAAATATATAGGCAACACACAACTTTATTTCTCCTTTTCATCTTCATCAGGTATGGTAGTGGATGTGCTGGACAGGTGCCTGACTATGGTAATGGACTGGATGAGAGTCAATAAACTGAAGTTTAATCAAAACAAATTAGAGATGCTATTTGTGGATGGTCCTAACAAGTGGCGTTCAACTGTTTATGGAGGGGATTGATCAGGTTCAGAGTGTAGGAATAGTCATGAACTACAAGTCCCATCACCCCTGGATACTGGCAACGCTTGCTGGGGCTGATGGGAGTTGTAGTTCAGCAACATCTGGAGAGCCAAAGGTTCCCCATACCTGCAGGACAACTAGGATTACTTGATATGTCTGGATACTATATAAAGACTAATCCAATGTTTAGATTTATTGGGCTGCTATTTACAAGAGGACACACTGATGGGTTACTAGGATGGATAAATATAAAGAGAGCTTCTTCACACATTATGTTTTTATATGCATACTTAGGATTTTTTTAAATGCCCATCTAAATATGTAAAGAATGAACATGACAAATACATGTTACCTTATTAGAACTGTGCTCTGTGTCTGAGGTCTTCACTAAAAATGAACTCCCATAATCCCTGATCATTGACCATGCTGGCTGGGGCTGATGGGAGTTGGAGTCCAACATCTCAAGGGCATCATGTTGATACCCTACACACAGACAGACACAGAGACAGACACATACAGTTCAGTACCATTCTGAGAATTTGTGCCTTTTCTTTTTTGCTGTTTGTTTGGTGCTGCTCCTTTTTTCTCTCATCAGCATCAGTTTAATCAGCTTAATTCTTCTGTCCAAAAGGATTGTAACAAACCTGCCTTTATAGTTTAGCAAGACAAATTACAGCCAGGGATTGTACTTTGCGATGTTATAATCTATATCTTCAAAAGGAAGAAAAATGGAGGGGGGTGTTCTAAATGGCAAGAGGATTTAGTAAAATAGCATTATTCATCCCACCAAGCATTAAAACATTATATTTGCTCTATTTAATTAAGCAACCTTATTCTGTCACATATCACTTCACAATCCTTCCACTGCTTGCAAGATGCAAACAGAGATCAACAATCTAGGAAAAGGTATTTTCTTCAAGCAGAGGAGTCATTGAAGGAACTTTTGTCTCTTTTTTCTTGATCGTTAAAATACAAGCAGCAATTAGCTATGATAAAAGCTCACACATCATAGTGAAGACAGGAATTAAAAGAGGAGCCAATAATTAATGCTGTCTACAAGATCTTGTAAGGTGTTAAACTATATATTTTCAATGCCCACCACTTTGTAGATTGTGCTGTCTCTATGTGTGACTGTGCATGTGTGTTCGCCAGGCAAGCCTGTGCTAGGGCTCTTCTAGTTTGTTTAGTGAAGCTTGTGCTGGCCTGTGCAGGCATACTAATCGGAAGCAATTGGACTCTCAAAGCTGCAAAGCTAGCTTACATATCAGCAACGCACCTGGTGTACATGAAAGGACGGAATATTTTGAGAGGGGATGGAGAACGGGCTGCCTGCCACCCATTTCCCCTACACCCTAATATGCTGCTTTGGTCATGATGCCCATCTGCTTCATGGAGGCCACTCTGTTCTTGGGATATTCCAGCTTAGCTCTGGCGTGACACCAATAGCTACAGCAGCCGCTGGCTCCTTACGGCTCCCTAGAGATGGCTAACATGACAAACATGTTGCTCATGCATAAAAATGATGAAGCCCTGCAGTGAGCTAAGGAACCAGAACAATGGCAGTAGGGAGACTGGGGTCTTTTGACCAATTAGTTCCATGACACCGATCAGCTGAGGCAAGGTAGCAAAGCCCCCTCCAATTGGAAGGCTTCTTTGGAATAGACAAATTAATAAAGGATAAAGCTAACAATAGACATGATGGATATGTTTTACCTCTAATGTCAGAGGCAGTAAGCCTCTGGATGTTAGTTGTGAATCGCAAGTGGGAAGAGTGTGGCTGCATGCAGGTCCTGCTTGTAGACTTCTCATAGGCACCTGGTTGGCTACTGGGAGAACCTGATGCTGGACTAGGTAGACCTTTGGCCAGATCATTAATTATTACAGATTCCTACTTGATCAGTGTGAAATCAAGTGTGAAATCTATATAGGAAATTTTGTTCTTCTTTAGTTATATATCATTGTACTGAACCAAATATAACAAAACTTGTCCCCCACTTCCATGTTTCTTTGCAACCCATGATCAACTGAGGGCATCTGCATATATATCTATCTATCCCAGTAGGCGTCTGTGTTGGAATTACTTTTTAAAAAGCAGGGCCAGCGTAAGGCATGACTGGGCCCATGGGCACCAGCCTGCCCCAGGCCCATGGCACACACCCAAACCTACCTCTCCTGCTCTGGTTAATCCTGGCCACACTGCACGCAGATGCCTGCCATCAACCATGATGTCAGCCGAGGCTTCCCTAAAGGGCTAATGCCTCCACCGCCATCAACCAAGATGGTGGCAGAGGCATCAGTCCCTTAGGGAAACCTCGGCTGCCATCTTGGTTGATGGCAGGCATGTGTGCAGTGCAGCCAGCATTCACCCTGACAGGAGAGGTAGGTGGGGCATGCAGGCAGGTGTCACAGGTCTGCACAGTTGTAGGGGGGTGCCTGGGAGCTCCCTCTCTGTGATCCGTGGCAGGGTCAAGAGCCGAAGCTGTCACAGATTGTGGAATGGGAGCACTACCACTCACTCAAAGGAGGGGCCCTTCAGGGGCCCTCAGCCCAAGACTGACCTGGCCACCCTCTGCTGCTGGCCCTGTTAAGATGTTTTTAAAGCTTTTTAAAAAAAATATATGTTTTTAAATATGTTTTCCCCCCCAGAGAATTATTTCAGGACTCGAAAAGTTAGTCATCTATTGCTTTAATGATCTTATGTGTAATGGCCAAATATTGAATTATAATAGTCCCTGACTATTATAATATTATAATACTACTGGCAAAGAACTAGTAATGACCCAATGTTATTTAATTTATTATGTATTATTCTCCAATAATTTATGGGGTGCCAGTTGTAGTTCGGTTACTGTAAAGAATGTAGTAGTAACATCTGCTGTGACTTACACTATTTACTGAATAAAATGCAGAAGTGGCATCACACACAGGACTGTTTGCTTCCAAGTGTTTGCTTTATCATGCACAGGGGTCATTCAGATCTGGTTTTTGTTTCTGCACTATTGGTGCATTAGCTCCCACCCATTTTCAGTCATAGATATTCATTGCTATAACATCATTTGTAAACCACACCAGTGGGCAGACCTTGACAGACTGTCACTCTCCTCAATCACTCCTCTTAATGCCCTCAACCACTTGGACCAGATAGCCCTCCAAACAGAGAACTCCAATAGAGGACCACAGATGGATGATGGATTATGTTTACTTATCAGAGATTTTCCATGGTAAGGGAGAAATTTTGATTTAATGGGGAGGAGAGTATGGGCTGGCATTTTTATGATGACAATATCATGTGGATGCTGGAAAAAACTTGTGGGCATGAGCAAAACCAGTTCCACAATACCCTCCCCCCGCACTGTTTTTTTTTTTATTCTGGGCATGCTCACAGATAACGTACATGTGCACCTTTAAAAACAAAAATTACCATGAAGTGTGCAAGAGGTCTATAATTAGTTATTTTTACTTATCAGATTTTCATAGGTAAGGGAAAACGTTTTTTTAAAAATACATAAAATGTGTGGATGCTGTGAAAATATTGTGGGTCTGAGCAGCTTTGATTCCACAAAAGTACCCTAAAGGAAGCTATTGCTTCAGGTAGCTTTGAAATTTGAATGTGAAGTTTACATTGGCCAGAATGCTCATTCACATTACAATGGATTTATTTCATAAATAATAGGATACAGGAGAAAGTCTCAAAGCCTTACATTTGAAAAAAGCCTTTAGCCTTGTAAGCTAAATAAAATGAACATGATAAAGATGAAAGATGTTTGGGATAGATGTTTAATTGGTAGCAAACAGCACAGACTCACATGAACCACAGAGTGGAGGAAAATTAGTATCTTCTGCAATACCAATGTATAAATGCCAGAAGCTATATTTGACTGTGTGTGTGAGAGAGAGAATGAATGCCTCTTAATTCTAGAATAGAACTGTCATAGAATATCAGATGGAAAACTGGGAACCAGATTCAATTGGCAGTGGATATGATTCTGCCTTTATAAAGAAATGTGTATTGCATTTAGCTGGGTCACTGACACTCTGCTAAGCTTGCAAAGTACCAAGATGCAATTATTGACACAGACCTATGCATATTTAATTCCCACTGAAATCTATGGTATGCACATGCTTTACATTTTCTCTGGATAATTCGTAAGAGATAAAGAGGTAGGTGTAGATGAGGACCATGTACAAGTGTACAGATGTGTGATATGAGATCAGAAGAGGTGTTTTGTGGGACCTTCCTGTGCACTTTAAAAATATATATGATGGCCTTAGAGCTGTTGGCTGACCTAAGTTAAATGGGCTCTAAAAATCACTTGGGAGGAGACATGGATCAAGATTAGGACACAAGCTATGTTTGTTGGAGAATTTTTCTCCATTGGGATCTTTTGCTGGGGGTCCTTAAATAAATTTGAAGACACAGGCTTGAAGCAAAAAGGTAGGCCTTTATTCTTTACAAGCATATGCAGGGCCATATGCAGGGTCAGCCCCTCAGAAACATCCAGGAGAGACTGCACTGAGGCACTGTGCGCAAGCTCTTTTATAGAGTACAGTTACAGCATGTGACAATGATTTCACCAATCTCATGAATCCTTGCCCACATAACATCGTTCCAAACCAATCATAAAGCATTAGCTAACTCCAGTGGTGATTCCAAGATTCTGTCCATATTATAAACGTTACCATTGTCCTACTGTCTCTTCAAGACTAATGAATTTTGGTTCTAGTTGGAACAGTTACTATTTTGAATATGCTTTCAAGCATACTTGGTACATTCTGTATGCCATTGTTTCCTGATGGGTCAGGCTGACTCAAGTACACCAGAGAAATTTGGACAAGTTCCCTTGAGTTAAGTTTTGCCTCAACTCAGGGTGTTTGGGAATGTATGAGCACCCCCAGTTCTATTCCTTTGCCATAGGGGTTCTTGTGTCCTTATACTTTCTCAGAAATCCCATTTCCTTACTTATAGAATACATAGCTCAAGAGAGGGGATTATATTTAAAACACTTGAGCTCATTTTGAAGCCACACAGAGTAAAGGAAAAATATTGGTTAACTCTGGCTAACCAGTATTTTTTAGCCTCTGAGATATAGAGGAGACAAGGGAGACAGGTCACCCCCTCTTTCTTAATAAAAGCACCACCTATAAAGTTGTAAATTTAATACACTGGATTGTTTTTAAAATCATTATTAAAATCTATTTCTATTCATTAAAACATTTGATTATGCTACAAAACGTTTCTCCTCTAGATGGCATTCAAGAATCAAACTTTGGCAATCACAGCTTCTTCTCACAATTGAAATGCTCCTTGATTCCGAACAACAGGATAATTAATCATGCATCAGCCGGGTCTTGGCATCGGCCGAATTTGGCAAAGAAACAGGAGATCGCTGTGACCTGTTGCCATTGCAACAGGTTTTTGCTTACAAGTCTGAATTAAATGTTAAGTTTCAGGGTTCCCTGTTCCTCTTTTTTTTTCTTAATATCTATGATTATATATGTGTGGATATATAAAATTCCCCATTATTTCCCCCCTTTGAAGCTAGAATAGCTTCACACAATTTTTACACTACTTCTGTTTTACTTAGCCTTATCCATTCTTTCTTCAAAGTCTTTGCCCTGGCATTTTCTTCAGATATCTATTTTTCTTCATCTTCCCCATGATCTGGCTTCATCATGTGCTGCACACTATTTATACCACCCTTTCTTAAGTTTGTACCAATGCTCTTAACACAGCATACTCCTATTTGAAAAACAATATATACAGCACACAAGATTAGCAGGACATGAAGAAGTGCCCGCAAAATGGATCCACCAAGCTCACCAAAAATGTTACTGAACCATCCTTCAAAAGACCTTGTTGGAAAGAGGATGCTTAATACAATTGTTATAACCAACCAAACTCTTACAGACTTCCTAATATGCATAATAAAACACAAGAGGCTATATAGATTATATGCAAAGTAATTATAATGTCCAATGTATAGAGATTATTTGGCTTGCCTCTCCAGGCAATTCTTCAGATTTGATGTCTGTACTTCTCCCACCTTCTTAATTGCAGGCTGCACAATTGTAGGTGTTATTGGACAGACTCTCAAGCTAGAAAAATGTTAGTAGATTCGCTCTCTACCCCCCTTTGGTCATCCTGCCTAGGTCAGGCGTATCAGTTGGTCTCACGTTATAAGGATGAGGAGGTGGGTTTAGAAAATCAGAGCTCTGGAGGTCACTGGCATCTATGCTCTGATACCCACTATCAATCACGTCTTGCAACTGAACGTCCACAGCAGGGTCGGCCAGACTTGATTCCACCTCGTCAGTGTCGGAGTCATCCTCTATGGAATCTTCTAGGTAGATCTCGAACAGATCCGGGATTTTTCCTGTGGCCCTTACCTGGGCAATCAAGCCTGGATCAATGCTTTCCTCTGTGGAGTAACCTTCCTCTCTCAGTTGTTCTGAAATCTCCTCATTCGTTTCATCTGGGCAGAAGTCAGGCTCCTTGGGTTCAGAAGGTGGTGGTGGCACTGTTCTGCTGCTTAGATACGAGCGCGACTTGCGTGTATCCACAAAACTCTTTCCTTTACTCAGACAGCTGTATAGGTGATCATCAGGACTTAGCAAGGGTCTCCATCTGGCCCCTCACGAAATGTAGTCACCTGGCTGGATAGTATGGCAGGGCTCAGCCATAAGAACTAGGAGAGCATTATGCACCTGAGAGGAGAGACTAATGGCAAGGTTGGGACAAGTATATAACACATTTAAGGAGGCCATCCCAATTTCCTGGGGTATCTCAATCTCTAATAACAAAAGGTCTATCAAACAATATTAAAGAAAAAGAGAAAGGAAAAAAATTGATGTGTGTCTGAGCACTAGTGATCAATTCTCAAATATTAAAAAAACCATAAGACCACTGGTGAGTGCTCTGGGTGGTGGTCTTTCTTGTAGAAATTATTGACAAGTGATGCAAGAGAATGCTATATATACTGCCTCTTTGGTGAATGCCTGGGTCATACCAGTGTTTTCAAAATTTGTTCAGCCACCCCCCTTTCATTCTTTCTCAGCTACAGTGCTTCTGTATAATAGCATAGAATCTGGAGAAGTAGATATATGAAGAGGAGAATCATTGCTACTTTTAGTTATTGTTATACAGCTTCCTGAGAGGCTCATCAACATTTTAGGCAAGAGGGATACACTAATTGTGGACAATCCCCAGCCTATCATGCCCAAATACCATGAGAAGTGATGGTCATCTAAAAACTAGTTGGTGGAGCCGGTGGTGTCCACCAGCTACGCTAGGTGCAGACAGAGACACCATGGGGAAATATGGCACCCTGTACTGTCTGTATAAGCCTGTAAGCCGTTGTTTATATCCATTTATGAAAAGGTCACAAAGCAAAACATGTGCGGTCAAGACTATCAAGCTCCCTACAGGCTCTTTTTGCTCTACACCTTAGGAATCGGGTTCAATCCAGCTTCCAACATTTGATGCAAAACCACAGGAAAAATGTATCCATGCGTCTCACATCAGCATGCTGAAATGCAGAGCTTGGAAAAGTTACTTTTTTGAACTACAACTCCCATCAGCCCAATCCAGTGGCCATGCTGGCTGGGGCTGATGGGAGTTGTAGTTCAAAAAAAGTAACTTTTCCAAGCTCTGCTGAAATGTCAGATGATTCATTTCTCAGCATGGGGAGAGAAAGAAAAGAATGCTTGGCATCAGTTCTCAAACATGCAGTACCTCACTGAGAAGCAAAATGAAGAATACTTGGCTCTTAATCTTATGGAACACTGAAAGAGAGAGAATGCTACAAAGCTTTTTATTCTATGTATGCTCTGTTCTTAACAAGACACAGGATTCACTCTGTTTTGCATGATACATGTCCAGGTGAAAACGATCATCTCTCATTCCCCCTCCCCCAAGCATGCAGTACAACTATAGCATGGCATACTTGTTCAAACATGCAGGAAACTAGGGATGGGTGAGAATTTCAACTCAGTTCACATTTCAAGCAGAATTTATCAAATTTGCACTTTCTGAAACAATATGAGAACTGAAACACAGTCATCCTTCAAAATTAGCATTTATTAGAAATTTGGGATGCAGTTCGCCAGCTAAACAATATTTACAAAAATGCATGCATTTGGGGAAAGTGTGCATAAAAATGAATATATGAGTGAAAATAACAGGCAAAAAGGCATGATGTGATGAGAAATGGCTTGCAAAATGTGTACCTTTGTTAAAACTGCCTACAAAAATGTGTTTGTTTGGAGAAATTTGCATTAAAATGGAGAATTTTCATGAGGATTTAAAAAAAATTCACAGATCGCTGTAGAAATATAGAGAACTGAACATTAAAAATGAGAAACTGAGAGAACCAAAATTAAGAGATCATTCCATCCCTACAGGCAACTCACCGCTCAAGTAATACTACTAGCAAGTCAATTGCCCCAGTTCTCATGCATGCTCCACTTGTTTTTCTTTGGCCCAGTAAAGCATTTTGATAAGACCTTGACAACGAAACCATGATTTTAGAATAAGAAATAATGTTTGGGTCTGCCAGTAAAGTTACTTCCCATTTCTTTGTCTTTGAGACAGATTCTATTTCCCACAAACATTTTACTATCTACTGATAACTGTGCAACTGTAATCCTATTCACAGCAGTCCTATATTTTACTAGTTCACATGGATTCAGTGAATCTATTTGTTTCTATATTATTCCAAGTGACTGGCTTTTCATTTTAAACAGATGACTGGGCTTATTAGAGATGCAATTTTTATCATATAGGCTTCATTCAAATTAAGTATCTTCTAAGGGGTAAATGTCATTAGAAACAAAAAAGTGCCTTTTGTAGAAAGACGGAAAAGGTGAGAAGGCTTCCTCCAGAAAATGGGCATTTTGCCCAAATAAGGAGTATAAAAAGAAACACAATTCTGGCAAAAGAAATGTAAGCTCACAATAAGGGATTTGAAAAAGGAATTAAAGGAAGATATTGCTAAAAACATTAAGATCAAATTAAAAAACAAACATCAGAAGCAACAAACTGGTTCCTTGGAACATTAGACCAGGAGTGGGCAGACTTCAGCTTGTGGTTTTGTTTTTGTTTAGACTCCAGAGGTCTACCAGCTGGAGCCAAGTGCAAAAGAAAAAGTGGCTTAGAAAGAGGGGTGGACATATATGAGGAATTAAGGAACATTCTGGGTATTATTCAGCTGAGGAATTTATTTTCAGAACCAGAACTGAGCTCAGAGTCCATTCCTGGTGTTCCCTCCATGCTTTCTTTATTTCAGTAGCCTAATTTGGGGAAAAAAGGTTGTTTCTATTGTTAAACATTTGGAAGTCAGAAATCCTTGATAATATATTACAAATCTCTAGAGATCTACCTGTAGCTCCAAATCTACCTGCTACCCATCCTAGCATTAGACAACAAGAGGGTGAAGAGTATGCTAAGGGGAGATACAAAGATTGCAGAGAATGTGAATTAATTCCTTGTGTCTGTCAGTGAAAGATGAGGAACAGATACCCATGCTTGAATTTGAGTCAGAGGTGTCAGATTAAGTTTACCACAAAACTGAAAATTAACAAATCGAGACAACATCCACCTGAAAGTTCTTAAAGAACTCAAATGTGAAATTGCTGTTCTACTAACAAAAACATGTAACTTGTGACATGTAAATTTGGCCTTTGTATTAGGGGACTGGAAAGTTGCCAATGTAACACCAATTTTAAAAAAGGGATAGGGGGAGGGGGATCCAGAAAAACACAGACCAATTCATATGATGCACACTTGGCTTTCAAAAAAGCTTTGACAAAGTCCCTCATTAAAGGCTCCTGAGTTATTAAGGACATGTATACAAGGATGAGTTGGTAACTGGTTAAAGAACTGCAAGCAGAGAGTAGGAATAAATGGACAGTTTTCACAGTAGAGGGGAGTAAGTTTCCTGACATGAACTTTATGGGGACTGATATATTTTTAACTGTTCAAAAATGATTTGGAGTTAAGGGTGAGCAGTGAGATGGTCAACTTTGTGGATATCAAATTGTTTAAGGTGATGAAAAATCAAAGTGGAGTGTGAAGAGCTGCAAAAGTATCTTTCCAAATTGGGCAAATGGACAACAATGTTCATTAAAAGTGCAAAATGATGCTAGGGATTATTAGGAAAGAGATTGAAAATAAAATTGGCAATATCATAATGCTTTTCCACAAATCTATGGTGCAGCCACACTTGGAATACTGCCTACCATTCTGGTTGTCACATTTAGGACAAACAAATGAAAATACTTCTTCATACAGCGCACAGTTACAGTTGTGTACTTATATGCACTTACCTGGGAGAAAGGCTGTGTCCATACAGGGGTGGTATCTTGCAAATGCACTGTTGTGATCCAATGTTTTGGTGGGTGCAATTGGCATATGAAGGTCCACACACTTCTGTTTTTGGGGTCACCTGCTATCCACACCAGTGGATGGAGTTTGACAGAAAATATCGTGGGTGTGTTTCTTCCTCCCCTCACTCACTCTTCCTCCCCTGTGAAAAAAACTACAGTTTGCTTGTTATTTTTAAAATTTGTTTTTATTTTTGCATATTTCTGATTTAGCGGAATTGCACAAGATCTGTAATAAATAATAAAAACAAATTGGGGCTCTTTAGTCCTCTAAGTGGGGTGTGTGTGCGTGTCGAGCTTTCTGTAAGATTAAGATAATTTCCCTCTCCCAGTCTTCTCCAGCCGACAACATTCAACTTCAGCTTAAAGCATTTAGAGATCCAATTGTGTTGCTGAAAGGAATCAGATCGGTCTTCCTGAGCCTCTTCTTTTTGAAACCTCTCCAAAAGTCTCCTTGAGTGTTTTGTTTTGTTTTTTGGAGGAAATGAAAGAAGAGGTGGCAAGGAGACATGCTTGCCTCTTCTTGCTGCTTTTTTTAATTAGCTGCATTAGCTGGTAGCTGTATGCATCAGGGCTTTTTCCTGCTGCAGGAGACTCTTGGAGAGGTTTTGGGGGGGGAAATAGTGAGAAGAGGCTCAGCTCAGGACTGATTTGATTCTGCTTCCCTCACTCAGCAAGTGACATAATCATATTCCAAGATACTTTAAGATGAAGTTGAATGTTACTTGATGAAGGTGGGATAGAAGAATTACCTTACAAAAAGCCTGGTGCACACACACACACCACTAAGGAGCCCCATTTATTTTTATACACTAATAGGCAAAAAAACCTGTTGCGGTTTAAGAATGTACCAATAGCCAACAGATATTTCTATCAAGCTACAGTGAATGCACCAGGGGAGCAGGGGACCTGATCTCCTTTCTGAGATATTGTATTGCCCTACAAATTTGTAAAAATGCAAACACAATTTGAGTTGGTATTTCACAGTACAATCCACTTCCTGTGTAGCTTGGAAGAATTTGGTAACACTGCATTTTACAAAACAGACAGATCTTCCCATCTGTATACTACACTAGAGGTCCATTTCCTATGTTATGCAGAATGGACCTCCTGATAAGGTGGTATCTGCAGGAGGCCCTCACCTGCATAACACAGTGATCGACTGGTTATATAAGGGATAAGGCGTTCTTTCAGGTATCCTGGTTCCAAGCTATTTTGTTCACCAAAACTAGAACCTTGAACTTAGCCTCGTAGCTAATAGGGAGCCAGTGCAATTCATTCAGCAGCAGGGTGACATGTTGGCGATACCCTGGCCCAGTGAGCAGTTTCGCCACTGCATTTTGCACCAGCTGCAGCTTCTGGGCCATCCTCAAGGGTAGCCCCACACAGAGCACATTACAATAATCCAGCCTGCAGGTTACCAGTTCATGGACAACAGTGGTCAGGGTATCCTGGTCCAGAAATGGCCGCAGCTGTCTTACCAGCCAGAGCTGAAAAAGGCACTCCTCCTAGCCACTTAGGTCACCTGGGCCTCCAACGACAAAGATCCAAAGAGGAATGCAGCAGCAACCCTTGACTACGGACCTGCTCTTTCAGAGGGAGTATGACCCCATCCAAAGCAGGCAACTGACCAATTATCCAAACTCGGGAACCACCAACCCACAGCGTCTCCATCTTGCTAGGATTCATACTCAGTTTATTGGCCCTCATCCAACCCACCACTGAGTCCAGGCAGTAGTCCAGGGCTTGCACTTCCTTTTTTCCTATGTCACAGACACTGCAAAACTATATAAGCTGTAGTATGAAATAAAGCTTTTAGCAGTGCAAGAGAACCTTGGCAAGAACAGGGATAGCAGAAGAAATTCAAAGCATCTTGGAAGCAATTATTCTAGCCCTCTGAAAATGGCATTACTCCAGAGTAGGGATGGAAAGATCTGTTAATTTCAGTTCTCTCACTTTCATGCTATTCCAATCTTAATTTCAGATGTTCACATTTCTGCAGTAATGTTTTTTTAAATCCTCATGAAAATTCTCCAGCATTTCAGTGCAAAATTTTCCTAATAAACACATTTTTGTAGGCAGTTTTGACTAATGTACACATTTTTGCAAGCCATTTCTCATCATATGCATTGTATATGTTATTTTCACTCATATATTCATTTTTATGCACACTTTCCCCTAACATATGCATGTTTATAAACATTGCTTGGCGAACTGCATTGCAAATTTCAAATAAGTGCAGATTTCTAAGGATAGCTATGTTTCAGTTCTCACAGCATTTCGGAAAGTGCAAATTTAATAGATTTAGCATGAAATGCGAACTGAACTGAAATTCTTCCCTATCTCTACTCCAGAATAAGCAGTCTGAGGAATGTTGCTGGCAGTATGTGGGCTACTTGAATCACTATAATATCATCAAACAGACCTCTTTTTTCAAAACGTCTGAACAAGAGGTTTTCAGCGCTATGAAATATTCCATTCAAAAGAAACATTTTACTTTCTTCTTGCTCTTATTCCCCTGGGTGGATGCAGCTGAATAGGTAATTTCTAAAATAGTATTGGCTTGATCTACCTACTTGCTCCATGTGGCAACATCCATCAGTCAAATGCACTGGACTGCAGAAATCAAAATGCTGGGGAGGAAGGGGAGATAGCATGGCACTCATAAGTGCTGTGTAAGAGCCTCTTTCACAAGAAAAAAATGAGGCCAGACCATAGGATGTGGTCAGTATCCTAAGGACCATGGGAGCAGCCTGGACTCTATTTTGTTCCCAGTTGTGCTGTGGTTAGAGTGCTGGAATAGGACTGAGGACTCCCAGATTCAAATCCATACACAGCTATAAAATTCATAGGGTAACCATGGGCCAGTCACTATCTCTCCACCTAGGCTATCTCACAGGGCTGTGGCAACTATTTTTCAGTATTTCCCCAAAATATATCTGTCCACAAAAGGAAGGAAACAGAGCCAGTTCTGTAAAAATGGAAACTGGCATGGGAGGGAAGTATGGCAATCTGCTCATCTTTAGTAGTATCCAACATTATTCATATTCAGACTAGGCTCATTAAAATTAATGGACATGGCTAACTTGGGTCTACTCTACTTTCAATGTTCTCCGAGTGGAACTTAGCTGGATACAATCCTCATTCTGAACCCTTATTGGTCAAGGTAACAATTAACTATTAATTTACTTAGACCTATCTATAATTTAGAGGATACTTTTTCAATATAGCCATAAAGCATTTAAGAAGAAATTGGCCAAAGGTTACCTCAGTGTCATGGGCCCCATAAAGAACTCCTGGCAAAGCGAGCAAGAAGTGGAGGAGGAGGACTGGGATCCTGGGGAGGGCCCTAGCGGTCTGTAGAGGGAGGGGGCTGAATCAGGGAAGTCTTCAGTAGTCTGGTCAGTGACAGCCCCATCCCCACGCTGCTAACAGCTGGTGAATGTTCGGTATTATAAAAAATACCAGAGAGAAATAGGAACTAAGCTTTGGTGGTCCTATTTCTTAGCAGAGATGTAAAAACACAAGTAGCAGAGTAAGAATGTAACCAGCCCCACCTTTCTCTATATAAATAACAACAGACACAATCTTCTTAGGTAAAAGATAAAAACATTTACTCACAACCTCTTCATATGTTAGAAACATAGGCTGTAGCTTAGATGAAAGAAAACAGAAGGTATTCAGTCCATCTTAGCCTTTGGTATTGATGCTCTCAGCAGAGGGCATCATTTGCCATGCGGCCTCTCTCAATGGTGGATTGATCAGCAATGGAGAATATTCAAAAAATCCTCCAGGACAAAGGAAGGAGGAAACCAGGTAACTAACCCCACCCATAAGGAAGTTGCATCATGGTGAACAGGTACATGGGATATTTCCCAAATATCCCCCCCAAGTGAACATGCAACATTTGCCTATTTCAACAGTGAAGAGGCAGGACCAACTGACGAGTCTCTTCCCACCCCATCTCCAAAGCCCGTTGGCCCTCCTGAGCTGTCCTGGCTCTGCCTCCCCAGAGGAAAGAATGGGTAGTGAGACCAGAGGAGAGGACTGGGGAAGACCTGGCCAGTGTGTCTCCTCCCATCTCTCATAGAACTGGTGCACCACATCCCATGCTCTTTTGAATGATTCACTCACTTTTTCAGGGGCCACAAAGGGTTGCAGCGGACATGAGGTGGTTGGAAAGCCCAGTTGTGCAAGAATAATTCCAGTAACACATCTCTGGATCCAAAACTATATTCCTTTTTTGACCAGCCACCACACATTTGTTCAGTCATTGGTGTTTTTATTATTTATTTATATATTTATCTATTTATTTATATCCAACCTTTCCTTCCAGCAGGAGCCCAGGGTGGCAAACAAAAGCACTAAAAACACTTTAAAACATCATAAAAACAGACTTTAAATATATATTAAAACAAAACATCTTTTAAAACATTTTTAAAAAATCTTTTAGAATGTGTTTTTTTTAAAAAAAGGTTTTAAAACATTTTTTTTAAAAGAAGGGTTAAAAACATATTAAAAAGCAATTCCAACACAGACGCAGACTGGGATAAGGTCTCAACTTAAAAAGCTTGTTGAAAGAGGAACATCTTCAGTAGGCACCGAAAATATAACAGAGATGGCACCTGTCTAATATTTAAGGGGAGGGAATTCCAAAGAGTAGGTGCCGCCACACTAAAGGTCCATTTCCTATGTCGTGAGGAACGGACCTCCTGATAAGATGGTATCTGCAGGAGGCCCTCACCTGCAGAGCTCAGTGATCAACTGGGTATATAAGGAATAAGATGGTCTTTCAGGTATCCTGGTTCCAATCTGTATAGGGCTTGGTACACCAAAACTAGAACCTTGGACTTGGTAGCAAATAGGCAGCCATTGCAATTCTTTCAGCAGTGGGGTAACATGTTGGTGATACCCTGCCCCAATGAGCAGTCTCACCGCCACATTTTGTAAATTAATTTGTAAATTAATTTGATTTTTTTATTGTATATTGTGTATTCTATTGTAAATTGCTTTGAGATCTTTCAGATAGTAAGCGGTCTATAAATGGAAATATAAATAAATAAATAAAGTTTGCACCAGCTGCAGCTTCTGGACCATACTCAAGGGCAGCCCCACATAGAGAGCATTACAGTAATCCAGCCTAGAGGTTACTAGCATATGGACAACAGTGGTCAGGCTATCCCAGTCCAGAAATGGCTGCAGCTGTCTTACCAGCCGAAGCTGGTAAAAGACGCTCCTAACCATTGAGGTCACCTGGGCCTCTAGCAACAAAGATGTATCCAGGAGCACCCCCAGACTATGGGCCTGCTCTTTCAGAAGGAGTATGACCCCATCCAAAGCAGGCAACTGACCAATTATCCAAACTCAGGAACCACCAACCCGCAGCATCTCTGTCTTATTAGGATTCAGACTCAGTTTATTGACCCTCATTCAGCCCACCACCAAGTCCAGGCAGTAGTCCAGGGCTTGTGCGGCCTCTCCCAATTCAGATGTTGCAGAGAAATAGAGCTGGGTATCATCAGCGTACTGCTGACACCTTGCCCCAAATCTCCTGATGACCACTCACAAGGGCTTCATATAGATGTTAAACAGCATGGGGGGCAAGATGGTACCCTGCGACACTCCATAGTACAACTGCCAGGGGGCCGAAAGACAACCACCCATTGCTATTCTCTGAAAACGACCTTGGAGATAGGATCGGAACCACTGTAAAACAGTGCCTCCAATGCCCATCTCACCATCGCCCCAGAAGTATACCATGGTCAATGGTATCAAAAGCTGCTGAGAGATCAAGTAAGCGTAACAGGGTTGCACTCCCCCTGTCCTCCCAATAAAGGTAATCCATCAGGGCAACAAAGGCCAATTTAGTCCCATAACCAGGCCCGAACCCAGACTGGAATGGGTCAAGATAATCTGTTTCATCCAAGAGTACTTGCAATTGCTGTGCCACAACCCTCTCAATTACCTTCCCTAACAAGGGAGTATTTGTGACCGGTCAGTAATTGTTGCAAACCAATGGGTCCAGAATGGGTTTTTTCAGGAACGGTCAGATCACTGCCTCTTTCAGGGTGGCTGGAACCACTCCCTCCCACAATAATACATTGACCACACCCTGGAGCCACTTGGTCAAATCCCCTCGGCAAGCTTTAATAAGCCAAGAAGGGCAAGGGTCGAGAAGACACATTGCTGGCTGCATCATTGCAAGCCCCTTGTCAATGTCATCAGGCTGCATTAACTGAAACCATTCCGAAGAAGTTGCAGCAGATGTTCCACTGGATACCTCACTGGGGACTACAATAGATGTGGATGGGGCATCAAGATTGCTATGGAGGCGAGCAAATTTACCCTCAAAGTGCTGTGGAAACAATTCACAATGGGCTTCCGAAGGGTCTAAAACACCATTTCCTGGAGTTGATGTCAACAGTCCCCTGACAATATGGAAAAGCTCCACTGGATGTGATGATGGCAGAGAAGTGGGCCTTCTTTGCCACCCTCACCGCCATACAGTAGGAACTGTTATGTTTTATTCGTGCCTGATCAGACTCACAGCATGTCTTTCGCCACTTGCACTCTAGCTGTCATAACACGGTGCTTTCTGAAACAGATCCCTTTGTCCGGCTGCATGGCAGAACCACACCTGATTGTGTGTTGTGTGTAGGTCTGTGTGAAAGAAGTAAAGTGGTCGCCTAAAACCTTTCCAGCACACACACCCTACCTCAGGAGCCATTTTCCTCAGCTGAAGAAGTCAGGTGCAAGAACACATTATACATCTTCTAGTCTAGTAACTTTAGCATTTGGAAAGCATCCTGACTTCTACCAGTTTCGGCTTTCTTACAGGTCTCTGAGTTGTCTTGATTGTAGTTTATATTGTTTTTGGATATTCTTAGAACTGGAGAATCAAGATAGCTTTTAAAACCTTTGGTAGGCTGAGCTAACATAACTCTATATACACTACAGAGAAATGTCCTTGAGTACTCATCATCCTGTATTTTACATAATTGCCAGTTAAATCGCTCCTGTGATTAAAATAATTAATGAACTTCACAGCTTCCTACTCCTTATGCCTTCCATAAAATGGATAACATTGATTTAGCAGTCAGACTGTTAATAGTACAAATCTCATCCTTCGCTGGCAAGTGAAATGTAGGTAAAACTAACAACATTCATTCTGTTGTCCATAGTGTACAGTACCAAGAACATGCGCAAGATTTGACCTCCAAAACTCTGTTGACTTTACGTCAGGCACTTTTGCCATCCAGCTAGTCGGCTTTCACACTGTAAGCAGCACAGGGACCCTTGGCACAAAAGTGTAGGAGCATCATCTCCTTGGCTTCATCTCATGCTGCAGAGATGTAAGAAAGCCCAGCACGACGTGAGCGGGAATCTAGGCCTTATCCTGAGTCAGACCAGTGGTCCACCTAACTCAGCACTGTGTGCTCTGACTGGCAGGGGTTCTCCAGGGTTTCAGGTTTCTGCCTTATCTGGAGATGCCAGGGACTGAACCTAGGATCTTCTACATACAAGATAAGTGCTGTGCCACTGAGCTATGACCCTGCCTCTAAGGGAGGGCAATCATGTGGTTGGAAGGACCTGGGCTATTGGCTCATTCACATTGTACCAACCATGCCCTCAGCAACATGGGACAAAGCCACAGGGAAATGCTGCTATGGTAACAGATGAACTAGGGGTGGGCAGGGAACAGTTCAGTGTTGTAACTATGGGGCCACTACACGTTTCCAAATAAAGAAATTAGTTATGCTTTAAGAATATGATATCTTTCAATTTCATTTTTGACCTTCTTTTTAACCACAGATTTTGATCAGCAGTCTGCATTAATTAATTAATTAATTATTGTCATTATTTTTACCCCGCCCTTTTCCCAAAACTGGAACTCAACGGCGGCTTCCAGATAAAAGAACACATTAGCATAAGCCCAAAAACATACCCATCTTTAAAAATGAAACCATGGAACTTCCGGGAAGGGTGACTTCGCTTGTGCCTGCTTTTGAGACGGGCTCCCGCCTCAAAAGAAGCTTATTCAGATATAAATCAGTCAGAACATTTTTTTTTTGACTGATGAAATTTCTCCCGGGCAGGGAGAAACATAGAGATCAACCTCAAAAGCCTGTTTTTGTTGGGAGGACTGGATTTCATTAATTTATGAGAAAAGGTCCAGCCAGCAATGCTGGACGGACTTCCGAACAAGCGCTATCTGATTAATGTGATACATTTATCTTTTCTTCAAAGAGAAAACGGACTAACAGGCAAGCACCCTTCTTTCTATTATTTTTTAGATGGAGACCATCTACCTGTGTGAGTTTCTGCAAGACCTGCTCCCTGTATTTCTGGCTGATTTCCACCTGGCCTGGAAGGGTGGGGCCCTGTCTCTCTCCAGCTACAAAAGCAGCAACTGCTGAAGGGGCCAGAGACCATCTACCTGTGTGAGTTTTTGCAAGACCTGCTCCCTGCATTTCTGGCTGATTTCCACCTGGCCTGGAAGGGTGGGGCCCTGTCTCTCTCCAGCTACAAAAGCAGCAACTGCTGAAGGGGCCAGAGACCATCTACCTGTGTGAGTTTTTGCAAGACCTGCTCCCTGCATTTCTGGCTGATTTCCACCTGGCCTGGAAGGGTGGGGCCCTGTCTCTCTCCAGCTACAAAAGCAGCAACTGCTGAAGGGGCCAGAGACCATCTACCTGTGTGAGTTTTTGCAAGACCTGCTCCCTGCATTTCTGGCTGATTTCCACCTGGCCTGGAAGGGTGGGGCCCTGTCTCTCTCCAGCTACAAAAGCAGCAAGTGCTGAAGGGGCCAGAGACCATCTACCTGTGTGAGTTTTTGCAAGACCTGCTCCCTGCATTTCTGGCTGATTTCCACCTGGCCTGGAAGGGTGGGGCCCTGTCTCTCTCCAGCTACAAAAGCAGCAAGTGCTGAAGGGGCCAGAGACCATCTACCTGTGTGAGTTTTTGCAAGACCTGCTCCCTGCATTTCTGGCTGATTTCCACCTGGCCTGGAAGGGTGGGGCCCTGTCTCTCTCTCCAGCTACAAAAGCAGCAACTGCTGAAGGGGCCAGAGACCGTGTGTGTGTATGTGTGCGTGAATCTGCTGCTCGGGATGTCTATAGACTACTGGGGTTTTGTTTTGTATTATATGTTATATTTTACTCTATGTTATATTTTAGTCTATGTACGCCGCCTAGAGTGGCCGTTAATTCGGCCAGATAGGCGGCCTAGAAATAAAATTTTATTATTTATTATTATTATTTTTTTTACTTGGTTTAAATTGTTGCAGCAAAAAGAGATTTGTCAAATGAATCAGCTTTAAAGAACTTCTGGGTGAGCTATAACTCTTCTCTGTTATTCACGAAATTAACAGCTTATCTCTGTTTCTATTGCAAAAAGCTGTCCTGGAAGTGCATTCTAAAGATATAAACAGAAGAGGGATTTCTATTCCGAGGAACATTATATTGTCTGGGACTATTCTCTTTTTGGTCTATTTTATTTTGACGAATCTGCTTCTTCATGACGCCACTAACTGTTTTGATGCTGGGAACTAAATTTGTTTTGTATTCTTGAACATAGAGAGATAAGGCAGGCTGCTCTGTTTATACTGTGATGTCATCAAGCCTGGAATATTAACCCAATTGTTGCTGAAATAAGAAGTGGTTCTTCTTTATTTTTGTTTTGTTTTGTTTTTGTGGTTTTAAAAATGGCAATCAAGAAAGTGGCTGAGAATCTGGAAGTAATTATGTTTCAGAAAATAATGGATGAGATTGAGATAACGAAACAAACCCTGCGATAGGGCAGTAAGGAGCTGAAAATTGAACTGAGCAAAATGACGCAGGAGCTTAAAGAAATAGGGGATCCTGTGAGAGAGGAGAATGAGATCAGAGATGAGAAAAGAAAAAGGGAAGATACAAGCCCTGGAGATTGGAACAAATGTGGAATTGGAAAAAGATCTGGAGTTTATGGATATTAGAAATAAAATCTACTGTTTGGAATTTAACGTTATCTCTGAAGAAATTAATGAAGATATTAGAGATAAAGTTATCAATGGCTTGGATAATCTTCTGGACTGGAATGACGTGATGGAGCTTGATATAGAGAAAATCTATGGAATTAACTGCAGCCATGTGACAATGGAAAAACTCTCAAGAGATGAGCCAGTGCATTTTGTAAAAAAGAAGAACACAGATATGACTTTACAACAATATTTCAGCAACTTATTCAGAATTGATGGCAAGAAAATATTTGGGATAGAGGAAATTCCCATCAGACTCTTATTATATGACTATGGTTATGACAGCAAGATTATTATGGAATACTGATAATGGAAGATTGGACACTGAAATTACTGGACTTAACAGGACTATTGAAGATGAAAGATGGAATTAATATGGATAATGGAATAATGGCTATTGAAATTATTGGACCTAACAGATTTTGATGAGATGGATTAATCAATATGTTTATTTGGACTATGGTTATGACAATAAGATTATTATTATTATTAACGAGATGGATTAATCGACATGTTTATTAGGAGAAAAATTGATAGATATATTTCTTAAAGAATTGAAACCTCTCTTTGACTTTTTGTGGAAAGAATAAAGTAATGTTTATGAGATTTGATGATTAATTAAGATAACTACTGGAGGAAAGTGATTTTATAATATAATTTAAGAGACAGGATTGTTATATATTGTAGACCTATAACTGATTTGATCTGCGACAAATGGGAAGTCAACATTTTATTTTTTTGTTTAATCATTTTTGTTTTGTTTTTTGTCTTTGAATGTTTTATGATTTTGTTTTGTATGTTTTATGAAAATTTGAATAAAAATTATTGTAAAAAAAAAATGAAACCATGGAGCCTACATTTTCCCCAAACCATCCTCTTGTGAAATAGGAAGGATATATATATTTAGACAAGTTCCAACATAGTTACCCATCACTCTCTCACCCACTCCACTATGTGTATTTATAACCCATTTTCCTTGTTCTTTCGTACATTTTCTATTAGACACATTTTTGTTTACTTTAAATCAACATGGCTATTTGATTTTCTTTTCTCTTTTTTTTTCACAGCTGTGATACTTCATTCTGAAACGTGAACATTTTCCTGAAGGAAGTAATCTAGATTCAAGGATACTGTAAGCATGCAAGTTTCTAAGAACTATATTCATCCAAGCTACACCACAATCCTACCCCAAAACATAAAGGAATTGCTCAGTTAAAGCATCTACTTTCCTCTCCTTCTCTTTTGTCCATGTCTATATATCCCAGCTTGGCAGGATCAGCTTTCCTTGTGTCTTCTTAATCACCACTTCTCCATCCTTGTGCAAGTTATCATCCCATAAAATTCCTTTTTTTAAGACTCATCTTCCTATCTAATATTTAGTGTTTCCTTTGATCTTTTACCTTCCTGTAGCATCCATGTTGCCGTTGTGCACACGTGGTCATCAGTTTTTCCTTCCCAATGTTCAAACTACCTAAATCTATCTTGCTGCTTGAAGACAACCAAGTCAGATAACCTTCTTAGTCTCTTAATTATTTGCTCACTCATCTCTTTTTAACGTCTGCTGCCAATCAATGAAGCTGCATCTTTCTTGCTGGCTGCTCAAAATGCCCTGTATGATATGGTATGATATCTTCAACATTAATCTGAAAATGTTAATAAGTTCATGATAGTTAATAAGCATGATGTGACTAAACTATGTATTAGTTAACAAGAGAAGAATAACAGTCCAAGCTTTGTCATCTCTGACTTCTCAAGACGACGATTCCTTTTTTAGAAGCAACACATGGAGGGCAGATTATCTCACAATAAAAACCTTGGTTCTTTCTCTTTTCATTGAGCAGGGGTGGACTCGATGGCCTTATAGGCCTCTTCCAATTCTACTATTCTGTGATTCTATGAATGAACTGGGCAGACAGGCTTCCTTCAATTCCACCTTTAAACAATTCTGAATTCTACATATTCAGTTCTGAATTCTATTTCACCATGATTGACTACAGTTTCCTTGCATGTGTGCATTAAAACACAAGCTTGTGTGATGATGATCTATATGCACCTTGGACTTTTTTTTTGTTTCTGCATGGGACTTCAAAGTGCTGTCCATGTAGGGAATCCATAACATTTGAACTAGCCCTGAATCAGGGAGATAAGCTATATACACACTTGCTACTATTCTGGCTCCAGTGTGTTTCACCTCTGTTTTTTGAGTCCAGGTACAATTACCCATGAACCACCAGTTTCTACCTCAAAACTGGGGATTTTATGTTTTGATGTGGTTTACCTCCAAGCCACCTTCACACTGATTCGTATTGCAACTCCAAGATGTGTACAGAGTAGGGTTGCCAGGTCTCCAGTTTTCTGCCGGAGTCTCCGGCAAAAGTGGGTCGTCTCCGGCCTCCGGCCATATTTAGTGTGAAGAGGCTGATCTCTGGCTTTTGGACGTCCCCCTCAGGCACGCATGCGTGATTGACACACATGGCTGCTGGGTGAGAGGAGCGGCCGCAATGGGCATTTCTGGCTGCGGTTTGCATTGCGGCCGATAGAGCAGTTTGGAATCTCATTTGGAAGCAGAAGGCTGCTGGGTGGCAGGAGCTGGAGCAGGTTGGACTGTGGCTGATTGCAGAGAGAGAGAGAGACGCCTGAGAGAGAGAGAGAGAGAGAGAGAGAGAGAGAGGCCTGAGAGGCCTGAGAGAGGCCTGTGTGAGAGAGAGAGGCCTGAGAGAGAGAGGCCAGAGAGGCCAGAGAGAGAGAGGCCAGAGAGGCCAGAGAGAGAGAGAGGCCAGAGAGGCCAGAGAGAGAGAGAGGCCAGAGAGGCCAGAGAGAGAGAGAGAGGCCAGAGAGGCCAGAGAGAGAGAGAGGCCAGAAGGCCAGAGAGAGAGAGAGAGGCCAGAGAGGCCAGAGAGAGAGAGAGAGGCCAGAGAGGCCAGAGAGAGAGAGAGAGGCCAGAGAGGCCAGAGAGAGAGAGAGGTCAGAGAGGCCAGAGAGAGAGAGGCCAGAGAGAGAGAGGCCAGAGAGGCCAGAGAGAGAGAGGACAGAGAGAGAGGCCTGAGAGAGAGAGAGAGAGGCCTGAGAGATGGGGCTCAGCAGTCTCTGGCCATCACCACACCTTGGGGGAGGAAATTCCATCACACACACACATACTCTCACACCCTGGCCCCCCCCTCTTCCTTTTCTGATTGTGGAAAGCTGGTGGTTCCGTGTCTGCCACTGCTCCTTGGATTGTTGAAAACCAAATGTTTAAATAAGCAAAATGTATAGCAGGATGAGGTTGCCATGTGATTTTTCCAGCTGGGTTTGTGTGTGTATGGAACTTCAGCAGGTGAACAGGCCCGTCCCCTCATCTCTGTGACAATGAAAGTTCTACGTCTTGAATTTATGGGTGCCACCCAAAGAAAGCTGGCAGCCCCGGGAACAGGTGGGTGCAGAGTGGGTCTTAAAATAAAGAAAGAATCTTACAGATGGAAGGCAGGGAAAACCAGGCCAGGTTCCCCAGGAACAATGTCTGTTTCCTAATCCCTGTCCCTGATAAATCACAGTTTCCATTTTAAGCATCACTTGTGTTGGAATTGTGGAAATGCAACTCGATTTGGGTGTTTCCACGTCTGGAGGGAGACAGAGAGGAGACCTCCAGGTTGCTAGGCTGTGCCTTTCCTTTGGTCATATGCTCATCTTCCTTCCTGAAAACTGATACCTCTTAGGAATGCTGACCACACCTTCCAACTCTCTCCTTCCTGCTTCTTCTCTGTCTCTTGAAGAGAAGAGATGTCTTTGCTTTGTCTCTCTCACCTGCAGCATGAGGGCAAAGGCCATGTCAGGTCCATGAACCTCCAATGCAGGTAGTTTACTAGAACTAGAATCCCTTTCCTATCTATTGTGTATTTCCTTCAATGAAGCAAGCTGTTCCTTATTTTACTAAGTCTGAATCCTCAGTTATTGCTGCAGCGTAAAAGTCTGCTACTTCACAGGGAAAGTCTCTCTCTCTCTCACACACACACACATACATACACACAAACACACACATCAGCGCTGGGTCTGCTCTTGATCCCAAACCTAACTCTGCTAACAAGTTTCTAGCCTTTTTTCAGCATTTTGAACAGAACAGAACAGAACAGAACAGAACAGAACAGAACAGAACAGAACAGAACAGAACAGAACAGAACAGAACAGAACAGAACAGAACAGAACAGAACAGAACAGAACAGAACAGAACAGAACAGAACAGAACAGAACAGAACAGAACAGAACAGAACAGAACAGAACAGAACAGAACAGAACAGAACAGAACAGAACAGAACAGAACAGAACAGAACAGAACAGAACAGAACAGAACAGAACAGAACAGAACAGAACAGAACAGAACAGAACAGAACAGAACAGAACAGAACAGAACAGAACAGAACAGAACAGAACAGAACAGAACAGAACAGAACAGAACAGAACAGAACAGAACAGAACAGAACAGAACAGAACAGAACAGAACAGAACAGAACAGAACAGAACAGAACAGAACAGAACAGAACAGAACAGAACAGAACAGAACAGAACAGAACAGAACAGAACAGAACAGAACAGAACAGAACAGAACAGAACAGAACAGAACAGAACAGAACAGAACAGAACAGAACAGAACAGAACAGAACAGAACAGAACAGAACAGAACAGAACAGAACAGAACAGAACAGAACAGAACAGAACAGAACAGAACAGAACAGAACAGAACAGAACAGAACAGAACAGAACAGAACAGAACAGAACAGAACAGAACAGAACAGAACAGAACAGAACAGAACAGAACAGAACAGAACAGAACAGAACAGAACAGAACAGAACAGAACAGAACAGAACAGAACAGAACAGAACAGAACAGAACAGAACAGAACAGAACAGAACAGAACAGAACAGAACAGAACAGAACAGAACAGAACAGAACAGAACAGAACAGAACAGAACAGAACAGAACAGAACAGAACAGAACAGAACAGAACAGAACAGAACAGAACAGAACAGAACAGAACAGAACAGAACAGAACAGAACAGAACAGAACAGAACAGAACAGAACAGAACAGAACAGAACAGAACAGAACAGAACAGAACAGAACAGAACAGAACAGAACAGAACAGAACAGAACAGAACAGAACAGAACAGAACAGAACAGAACAGAACAGAACAGAACAGAACAGAACAGAACAGAACAGAACAGAACAGAACAGAACAGAACAGAACAGAACAGAACAGAACAGAACAGAACAGAACAGAACAGAACAGAACAGAACAGAACAGAACAGAACAGAACAGAACAGAACAGAACAGAACAGAACAGAACAGAACAGAACAGAACAGAACAGAACAGAACAGAACAGAACAGAACAGAACAGAACAGAACAGAACAGAACAGAACAGAACAGAACAGAACAGAACAGAACAGAACAGAACAGAACAGAACAGAACAGAACAGAACAGAACAGAACAGAACAGAACAGAACAGAACAGAACAGAACAGAACAGAACAGAACAGAACAGAACAGAACAGAACAGAACAGAACAGAACAGAACAGAACAGAACAGAACAGAACAGAACAGAACAGAACAGAACAGAACAGAACAGAACAGAACAGAACAGAACAGAACAGAACAGAACAGAACAGAACAGAACAGAACAGAACAGAACAGAACAGAACAGAACAGAACAGAACAGAACAGAACAGAACAGAACAGAACAGAACAGAACAGAACAGAACAGAACAGAACAGAACAGAACAGAACAGAACAGAACAGAACAGAACAGAACAGAACAGAACAGAACAGAACAGAACAGAACAGAACAGAACAGAACAGAACAGAACAGAACAGAACAGAACAGAACAGAACAGAACAGAACAGAACAGAACAGAACAGAACAGAACAGAACAGAACAGAACAGAACAGAACAGAACAGAACAGAACAGAACAGAACAGAACAGAACAGAACAGAACAGAACAGAACAGAACAGAACAGAACAGAACAGAACAGAACAGAACAGAACAGAACAGAACAGAACAGAACAGAACAGAACAGAACAGAACAGAACAGAACAGAACAGAACAGAACAGAACAGAACAGAACAGAACAGAACAGAACAGAACAGAACAGAACAGAACAGAACAGAACAGAACAGAACAGAACAGAACAGAACAGAACAGAACAGAACAGAACAGAACAGAACAGAACAGAACAGAACAGAACAGAACAGAACAGAACAGAACAGAACAGAACAGAACAGAACAGAACAGAACAGAACAGAACAGAACAGAACAGAACAGAACAGAACAGAACAGAACAGAACAGAACAGAACAGAACAGAACAGAACAGAACAGAACAGAACAGAACAGAACAGAACAGAACAGAACAGAACAGAACAGAACAGAACAGAACAGAACAGAACAGAACAGAACAGAACAGAACAGAACAGAACAGAACAGAACAGAACAGAACAGAACAGAACAGAACAGAACAGAACAGAACAGAACAGAACAGAACAGAACAGAACAGAACAGAACAGAACAGAACAGAACAGAACAGAACAGAACAGAACAGAACAGAACAGAACAGAACAGAACAGAACAGAACAGAACAGAACAGAACAGAACAGAACAGAACAGAACAGAACAGAACAGAACAGAACAGAACAGAACAGAACAGAACAGAACAGAACAGAACAGAACAGAACAGAACAGAACAGAACAGAACAGAACAGAACAGAACAGAACAGAACAGAACAGAACAGAACAGAACAGAACAGAACAGAACAGAACAGAACAGAACAGAACAGAACAGAACAGAACAGAACAGAACAGAACAGAACAGAACAGAACAGAACAGAACAGAACAGAACAGAACAGAACAGAACAGAACAGAACAGAACAGAACAGAACAGAACAGAACAGAACAGAACAGAACAGAACAGAACAGAACAGAACAGAACAGAACAGAACAGAACAGAACAGAACAGAACAGAACAGAACAGAACAGAACAGAACAGAACAGAACAGAACAGAACAGAACAGAACAGAACAGAACAGAACAGAACAGAACAGAACAGAACAGAACAGAACAGAACAGAACAGAACAGAACAGAACAGAACAGAACAGAACAGAACAGAACAGAACAGAACAGAACAGAACAGAACAGAACAGAACAGAACAGAACAGAACAGAACAGAACAGAACAGAACAGAACAGAACAGAACAGAACAGAACAGAACAGAACAGAACAGAACAGAACAGAACAGAACAGAACAGAACAGAACAGAACAGAACAGAACAGAACAGAACAGAACAGAACAGAACAGAACAGAACAGAACAGAACAGAACAGAACAGAACAGAACAGAACAGAACAGAACAGAACAGAACAGAACAGAACAGAACAGAACAGAACAGAACAGAACAGAACAGAACAGAACAGAACAGAACAGAACAGAACAGAACAGAACAGAACAGAACAGAACAGAACAGAACAGAACAGAACAGAACAGAACAGAACAGAACAGAACAGAACAGAACAGAACAGAACAGAACAGAACAGAACAGAACAGAACAGAACAGAACAGAACAGAACAGAACAGAACAGAACAGAACAGAACAGAACAGAACAGAACAGAACAGAACAGAACAGAACAGAACAGAACAGAACAGAACAGAACAGAACAGAACAGAACAGAACAGAACAGAACAGAACAGAACAGAACAGAACAGAACAGAACAGAACAGAACAGAACAGAACAGAACAGAACAGAACAGAACAGAACAGAACAGAACAGAACAGAACAGAACAGAACAGAACAGAACAGAACAGAACAGAACAGAACAGAACAGAACAGAACAGAACAGAACAGAACAGAACAGAACAGAACAGAACAGAACAGAACAGAACAGAACAGAACAGAACAGAACAGAACAGAACAGAACAGAACAGAACAGAACAGAACAGAACAGAACAGAACAGAACAGAACAGAACAGAACAGAACAGAACAGAACAGAACAGAACAGAACAGAACAGAACAGAACAGAACAGAACAGAACAGAACAGAACAGAACAGAACAGAACAGAACAGAACAGAACAGAACAGAACAGAACAGAACAGAACAGAACAGAACAGAACAGAACAGAACAGAACAGAACAGAACAGAACAGAACAGAACAGAACAGAACAGAACAGAACAGAACAGAACAGAACAGAACAGAACAGAACAGAACAGAACAGAACAGAACAGAACAGAACAGAACAGAACAGAACAGAACAGAACAGAACAGAACAGAACAGAACAGAACAGAACAGAACAGAACAGAACAGAACAGAACAGAACAGAACAGAACAGAACAGAACAGAACAGAACAGAACAGAACAGAACAGAACAGAACAGAACAGAACAGAACAGAACAGAACAGAACAGAACAGAACAGAACAGAACAGAACAGAACAGAACAGAACAGAACAGAACAGAACAGAACAGAACAGAACAGAACAGAACAGAACAGAACAGAACAGAACAGAACAGAACAGAACAGAACAGAACAGAACAGAACAGAACAGAACAGAACAGAACAGAACAGAACAGAACAGAACAGAACAGAACAGAACAGAACAGAACAGAACAGAACAGAACAGAACAGAACAGAACAGAACAGAACAGAACAGAACAGAACAGAACAGAACAGAACAGAACAGAACAGAACAGAACAGAACAGAACAGAACAGAACAGAACAGAACAGAACAGAACAGAACAGAACAGAACAGAACAGAACAGAACAGAACAGAACAGAACAGAACAGAACAGAACAGAACAGAACAGAACAGAACAGAACAGAACAGAACAGAACAGAACAGAACAGAACAGAACAGAACAGAACAGAACAGAACAGAACAGAACAGAACAGAACAGAACAGAACAGAACAGAACAGAACAGAACAGAACAGAACAGAACAGAACAGAACAGAACAGAACAGAACAGAACAGAACAGAACAGAACAGAACAGAACAGAACAGAACAGAACAGAACAGAACAGAACAGAACAGAACAGAACAGAACAGAACAGAACAGAACAGAACAGAACAGAACAGAACAGAACAGAACAGAACAGAACAGAACAGAACAGAACAGAACAGAACAGAACAGAACAGAACAGAACAGAACAGAACAGAACAGAACAGAACAGAACAGAACAGAACAGAACAGAACAGAACAGAACAGAACAGAACAGAACAGAACAGAACAGAACAGAACAGAACAGAACAGAACAGAACAGAACAGAACAGAACAGAACAGAACAGAACAGAACAGAACAGAACAGAACAGAACAGAACAGAACAGAACAGAACAGAACAGAACAGAACAGAACAGAACAGAACAGAACAGAACAGAACAGAACAGAACAGAACAGAACAGAACAGAACAGAACAGAACAGAACAGAACAGAACAGAACAGAACAGAACAGAACAGAACAGAACAGAACAGAACAGAACAGAACAGAACAGAACAGAACAGAACAGAACAGAACAGAACAGAACAGAACAGAACAGAACAGAACAGAACAGAACAGAACAGAACAGAACAGAACAGAACAGAACAGAACAGAACAGAACAGAACAGAACAGAACAGAACAGAACAGAACAGAACAGAACAGAACAGAACAGAACAGAACAGAACAGAACAGAACAGAACAGAACAGAACAGAACAGAACAGAACAGAACAGAACAGAACAGAACAGAACAGAACAGAACAGAACAGAACAGAACAGAACAGAACAGAACAGAACAGAACAGAACAGAACAGAACAGAACAGAACAGAACAGAACAGAACAGAACAGAACAGAACAGAACAGAACAGAACAGAACAGAACAGAACAGAACAGAACAGAACAGAACAGAACAGAACAGAACAGAACAGAACAGAACAGAACAGAACAGAACAGAACAGAACAGAACAGAACAGAACAGAACAGAACAGAACAGAACAGAACAGAACAGAACAGAACAGAACAGAACAGAACAGAACAGAACAGAACAGAACAGAACAGAACAGAACAGAACAGAACAGAACAGAACAGAACAGAACAGAACAGAACAGAACAGAACAGAACAGAACAGAACAGAACAGAACAGAACAGAACAGAACAGAACAGAACAGAACAGAACAGAACAGAACAGAACAGAACAGAACAGAACAGAACAGAACAGAACAGAACAGAACAGAACAGAACAGAACAGAACAGAACAGAACAGAACAGAACAGAACAGAACAGAACAGAACAGAACAGAACAGAACAGAACAGAACAGAACAGAACAGAACAGAACAGAACAGAACAGAACAGAACAGAACAGAACAGAACAGAACAGAACAGAACAGAACAGAACAGAACAGAACAGAACAGAACAGAACAGAACAGAACAGAACAGAACAGAACAGAACAGAACAGAACAGAACAGAACAGAACAGAACAGAACAGAACAGAACAGAACAGAACAGAACAGAACAGAACAGAACAGAACAGAACAGAACAGAACAGAACAGAACAGAACAGAACAGAACAGAACAGAACAGAACAGAACAGAACAGAACAGAACAGAACAGAACAGAACAGAACAGAACAGAACAGAACAGAACAGAACAGAACAGAACAGAACAGAACAGAACAGAACAGAACAGAACAGAACAGAACAGAACAGAACAGAACAGAACAGAACAGAACAGAACAGAACAGAACAGAACAGAACAGAACAGAACAGAACAGAACAGAACAGAACAGAACAGAACAGAACAGAACAGAACAGAACAGAACAGAACAGAACAGAACAGAACAGAACAGAACAGAACAGAACAGAACAGAACAGAACAGAACAGAACAGAACAGAACAGAACAGAACAGAACAGAACAGAACAGAACAGAACAGAACAGAACAGAACAGAACAGAACAGAACAGAACAGAACAGAACAGAACAGAACAGAACAGAACAGAACAGAACAGAACAGAACAGAACAGAACAGAACAGAACAGAACAGAACAGAACAGAACAGAACAGAACAGAACAGAACAGAACAGAACAGAACAGAACAGAACAGAACAGAACAGAACAGAACAGAACAGAACAGAACAGAACAGAACAGAACAGAACAGAACAGAACAGAACAGAACAGAACAGAACAGAACAGAACAGAACAGAACAGAACAGAACAGAACAGAACAGAACAGAACAGAACAGAACAGAACAGAACAGAACAGAACAGAACAGAACAGAACAGAACAGAACAGAACAGAACAGAACAGAACAGAACAGAACAGAACAGAACAGAACAGAACAGAACAGAACAGAACAGAACAGAACAGAACAGAACAGAACAGAACAGAACAGAACAGAACAGAACAGAACAGAACAGAACAGAACAGAACAGAACAGAACAGAACAGAACAGAACAGAACAGAACAGAACAGAACAGAACAGAACAGAACAGAACAGAACAGAACAGAACAGAACAGAACAGAACAGAACAGAACAGAACAGAACAGAACAGAACAGAACAGAACAGAACAGAACAGAACAGAACAGAACAGAACAGAACAGAACAGAACAGAACAGAACAGAACAGAACAGAACAGAACAGAACAGAACAGAACAGAACAGAACAGAACAGAACAGAACAGAACAGAACAGAACAGAACAGAACAGAACAGAACAGAACAGAACAGAACAGAACAGAACAGAACAGAACAGAACAGAACAGAACAGAACAGAACAGAACAGAACAGAACAGAACAGAACAGAACAGAACAGAACAGAACAGAACAGAACAGAACAGAACAGAACAGAACAGAACAGAACAGAACAGAACAGAACAGAACAGAACAGAACAGAACAGAACAGAACAGAACAGAACAGAACAGAACAGAACAGAACAGAACAGAACAGAACAGAACAGAACAGAACAGAACAGAACAGAACAGAACAGAACAGAACAGAACAGAACAGAACAGAACAGAACAGAACAGAACAGAACAGAACAGAACAGAACAGAACAGAACAGAACAGAACAGAACAGAACAGAACAGAACAGAACAGAACAGAACAGAACAGAACAGAACAGAACAGAACAGAACAGAACAGAACAGAACAGAACAGAACAGAACAGAACAGAACAGAACAGAACAGAACAGAACAGAACAGAACAGAACAGAACAGAACAGAACAGAACAGAACAGAACAGAACAGAACAGAACAGAACAGAACAGAACAGAACAGAACAGAACAGAACAGAACAGAACAGAACAGAACAGAACAGAACAGAACAGAACAGAACAGAACAGAACAGAACAGAACAGAACAGAACAGAACAGAACAGAACAGAACAGAACAGAACAGAACAGAACAGAACAGAACAGAACAGAACAGAACAGAACAGAACAGAACAGAACAGAACAGAACAGAACAGAACAGAACAGAACAGAACAGAACAGAACAGAACAGAACAGAACAGAACAGAACAGAACAGAACAGAACAGAACAGAACAGAACAGAACAGAACAGAACAGAACAGAACAGAACAGAACAGAACAGAACAGAACAGAACAGAACAGAACAGAACAGAACAGAACAGAACAGAACAGAACAGAACAGAACAGAACAGAACAGAACAGAACAGAACAGAACAGAACAGAACAGAACAGAACAGAACAGAACAGAACAGAACAGAACAGAACAGAACAGAACAGAACAGAACAGAACAGAACAGAACAGAACAGAACAGAACAGAACAGAACAGAACAGAACAGAACAGAACAGAACAGAACAGAACAGAACAGAACAGAACAGAACAGAACAGAACAGAACAGAACAGAACAGAACAGAACAGAACAGAACAGAACAGAACAGAACAGAACAGAACAGAACAGAACAGAACAGAACAGAACAGAACAGAACAGAACAGAACAGAACAGAACAGAACAGAACAGAACAGAACAGAACAGAACAGAACAGAACAGAACAGAACAGAACAGAACAGAACAGAACAGAACAGAACAGAACAGAACAGAACAGAACAGAACAGAACAGAACAGAACAGAACAGAACAGAACAGAACAGAACAGAACAGAACAGAACAGAACAGAACAGAACAGAACAGAACAGAACAGAACAGAACAGAACAGAACAGAACAGAACAGAACAGAACAGAACAGAACAGAACAGAACAGAACAGAACAGAACAGAACAGAACAGAACAGAACAGAACAGAACAGAACAGAACAGAACAGAACAGAACAGAACAGAACAGAACAGAACAGAACAGAACAGAACAGAACAGAACAGAACAGAACAGAACAGAACAGAACAGAACAGAACAGAACAGAACAGAACAGAACAGAACAGAACAGAACAGAACAGAACAGAACAGAACAGAACAGAACAGAACAGAACAGAACAGAACAGAACAGAACAGAACAGAACAGAACAGAACAGAACAGAACAGAACAGAACAGAACAGAACAGAACAGAACAGAACAGAACAGAACAGAACAGAACAGAACAGAACAGAACAGAACAGAACAGAACAGAACAGAACAGAACAGAACAGAACAGAACAGAACAGAACAGAACAGAACAGAACAGAACAGAACAGAACAGAACAGAACAGAACAGAACAGAACAGAACAGAACAGAACAGAACAGAACAGAACAGAACAGAACAGAACAGAACAGAACAGAACAGAACAGAACAGAACAGAACAGAACAGAACAGAACAGAACAGAACAGAACAGAACAGAACAGAACAGAACAGAACAGAACAGAACAGAACAGAACAGAACAGAACAGAACAGAACAGAACAGAACAGAACAGAACAGAACAGAACAGAACAGAACAGAACAGAACAGAACAGAACAGAACAGAACAGAACAGAACAGAACAGAACAGAACAGAACAGAACAGAACAGAACAGAACAGAACAGAACAGAACAGAACAGAACAGAACAGAACAGAACAGAACAGAACAGAACAGAACAGAACAGAACAGAACAGAACAGAACAGAACAGAACAGAACAGAACAGAACAGAACAGAACAGAACAGAACAGAACAGAACAGAACAGAACAGAACAGAACAGAACAGAACAGAACAGAACAGAACAGAACAGAACAGAACAGAACAGAACAGAACAGAACAGAACAGAACAGAACAGAACAGAACAGAACAGAACAGAACAGAACAGAACAGAACAGAACAGAACAGAACAGAACAGAACAGAACAGAACAGAACAGAACAGAACAGAACAGAACAGAACAGAACAGAACAGAACAGAACAGAACAGAACAGAACAGAACAGAACAGAACAGAACAGAACAGAACAGAACAGAACAGAACAGAACAGAACAGAACAGAACAGAACAGAACAGAACAGAACAGAACAGAACAGAACAGAACAGAACAGAACAGAACAGAACAGAACAGAACAGAACAGAACAGAACAGAACAGAACAGAACAGAACAGAACAGAACAGAACAGAACAGAACAGAACAGAACAGAACAGAACAGAACAGAACAGAACAGAACAGAACAGAACAGAACAGAACAGAACAGAACAGAACAGAACAGAACAGAACAGAACAGAACAGAACAGAACAGAACAGAACAGAACAGAACAGAACAGAACAGAACAGAACAGAACAGAACAGAACAGAACAGAACAGAACAGAACAGAACAGAACAGAACAGAACAGAACAGAACAGAACAGAACAGAACAGAACAGAACAGAACAGAACAGAACAGAACAGAACAGAACAGAACAGAACAGAACAGAACAGAACAGAACAGAACAGAACAGAACAGAACAGAACAGAACAGAACAGAACAGAACAGAACAGAACAGAACAGAACAGAACAGAACAGAACAGAACAGAACAGAACAGAACAGAACAGAACAGAACAGAACAGAACAGAACAGAACAGAACAGAACAGAACAGAACAGAACAGAACAGAACAGAACAGAACAGAACAGAACAGAACAGAACAGAACAGAACAGAACAGAACAGAACAGAACAGAACAGAACAGAACAGAACAGAACAGAACAGAACAGAACAGAACAGAACAGAACAGAACAGAACAGAACAGAACAGAACAGAACAGAACAGAACAGAACAGAACAGAACAGAACAGAACAGAACAGAACAGAACAGAACAGAACAGAACAGAACAGAACAGAACAGAACAGAACAGAACAGAACAGAACAGAACAGAACAGAACAGAACAGAACAGAACAGAACAGAACAGAACAGAACAGAACAGAACAGAACAGAACAGAACAGAACAGAACAGAACAGAACAGAACAGAACAGAACAGAACAGAACAGAACAGAACAGAACAGAACAGAACAGAACAGAACAGAACAGAACAGAACAGAACAGAACAGAACAGAACAGAACAGAACAGAACAGAACAGAACAGAACAGAACAGAACAGAACAGAACAGAACAGAACAGAACAGAACAGAACAGAACAGAACAGAACAGAACAGAACAGAACAGAACAGAACAGAACAGAACAGAACAGAACAGAACAGAACAGAACAGAACAGAACAGAACAGAACAGAACAGAACAGAACAGAACAGAACAGAACAGAACAGAACAGAACAGAACAGAACAGAACAGAACAGAACAGAACAGAACAGAACAGAACAGAACAGAACAGAACAGAACAGAACAGAACAGAACAGAACAGAACAGAACAGAACAGAACAGAACAGAACAGAACAGAACAGAACAGAACAGAACAGAACAGAACAGAACAGAACAGAACAGAACAGAACAGAACAGAACAGAACAGAACAGAACAGAACAGAACAGAACAGAACAGAACAGAACAGAACAGAACAGAACAGAACAGAACAGAACAGAACAGAACAGAACAGAACAGAACAGAACAGAACAGAACAGAACAGAACAGAACAGAACAGAACAGAACAGAACAGAACAGAACAGAACAGAACAGAACAGAACAGAACAGAACAGAACAGAACAGAACAGAACAGAACAGAACAGAACAGAACAGAACAGAACAGAACAGAACAGAACAGAACAGAACAGAACAGAACAGAACAGAACAGAACAGAACAGAACAGAACAGAACAGAACAGAACAGAACAGAACAGAACAGAACAGAACAGAACAGAACAGAACAGAACAGAACAGAACAGAACAGAACAGAACAGAACAGAACAGAACAGAACAGAACAGAACAGAACAGAACAGAACAGAACAGAACAGAACAGAACAGAACAGAACAGAACAGAACAGAACAGAACAGAACAGAACAGAACAGAACAGAACAGAACAGAACAGAACAGAACAGAACAGAACAGAACAGAACAGAACAGAACAGAACAGAACAGAACAGAACAGAACAGAACAGAACAGAACAGAACAGAACAGAACAGAACAGAACAGAACAGAACAGAACAGAACAGAACAGAACAGAACAGAACAGAACAGAACAGAACAGAACAGAACAGAACAGAACAGAACAGAACAGAACAGAACAGAACAGAACAGAACAGAACAGAACAGAACAGAACAGAACAGAACAGAACAGAACAGAACAGAACAGAACAGAACAGAACAGAACAGAACAGAACAGAACAGAACAGAACAGAACAGAACAGAACAGAACAGAACAGAACAGAACAGAACAGAACAGAACAGAACAGAACAGAACAGAACAGAACAGAACAGAACAGAACAGAACAGAACAGAACAGAACAGAACAGAACAGAACAGAACAGAACAGAACAGAACAGAACAGAACAGAACAGAACAGAACAGAACAGAACAGAACAGAACAGAACAGAACAGAACAGAACAGAACAGAACAGAACAGAACAGAACAGAACAGAACAGAACAGAACAGAACAGAACAGAACAGAACAGAACAGAACAGAACAGAACAGAACAGAACAGAACAGAACAGAACAGAACAGAACAGAACAGAACAGAACAGAACAGAACAGAACAGAACAGAACAGAACAGAACAGAACAGAACAGAACAGAACAGAACAGAACAGAACAGAACAGAACAGAACAGAACAGAACAGAACAGAACAGAACAGAACAGAACAGAACAGAACAGAACAGAACAGAACAGAACAGAACAGAACAGAACAGAACAGAACAGAACAGAACAGAACAGAACAGAACAGAACAGAACAGAACAGAACAGAACAGAACAGAACAGAACAGAACAGAACAGAACAGAACAGAACAGAACAGAACAGAACAGAACAGAACAGAACAGAACAGAACAGAACAGAACAGAACAGAACAGAACAGAACAGAACAGAACAGAACAGAACAGAACAGAACAGAACAGAACAGAACAGAACAGAACAGAACAGAACAGAACAGAACAGAACAGAACAGAACAGAACAGAACAGAACAGAACAGAACAGAACAGAACAGAACAGAACAGAACAGAACAGAACAGAACAGAACAGAACAGAACAGAACAGAACAGAACAGAACAGAACAGAACAGAACAGAACAGAACAGAACAGAACAGAACAGAACAGAACAGAACAGAACAGAACAGAACAGAACAGAACAGAACAGAACAGAACAGAACAGAACAGAACAGAACAGAACAGAACAGAACAGAACAGAACAGAACAGAACAGAACAGAACAGAACAGAACAGAACAGAACAGAACAGAACAGAACAGAACAGAACAGAACAGAACAGAACAGAACAGAACAGAACAGAACAGAACAGAACAGAACAGAACAGAACAGAACAGAACAGAACAGAACAGAACAGAACAGAACAGAACAGAACAGAACAGAACAGAACAGAACAGAACAGAACAGAACAGAACAGAACAGAACAGAACAGAACAGAACAGAACAGAACAGAACAGAACAGAACAGAACAGAACAGAACAGAACAGAACAGAACAGAACAGAACAGAACAGAACAGAACAGAACAGAACAGAACAGAACAGAACAGAACAGAACAGAACAGAACAGAACAGAACAGAACAGAACAGAACAGAACAGAACAGAACAGAACAGAACAGAACAGAACAGAACAGAACAGAACAGAACAGAACAGAACAGAACAGAACAGAACAGAACAGAACAGAACAGAACAGAACAGAACAGAACAGAACAGAACAGAACAGAACAGAACAGAACAGAACAGAACAGAACAGAACAGAACAGAACAGAACAGAACAGAACAGAACAGAACAGAACAGAACAGAACAGAACAGAACAGAACAGAACAGAACAGAACAGAACAGAACAGAACAGAACAGAACAGAACAGAACAGAACAGAACAGAACAGAACAGAACAGAACAGAACAGAACAGAACAGAACAGAACAGAACAGAACAGAACAGAACAGAACAGAACAGAACAGAACAGAACAGAACAGAACAGAACAGAACAGAACAGAACAGAACAGAACAGAACAGAACAGAACAGAACAGAACAGAACAGAACAGAACAGAACAGAACAGAACAGAACAGAACAGAACAGAACAGAACAGAACAGAACAGAACAGAACAGAACAGAACAGAACAGAACAGAACAGAACAGAACAGAACAGAACAGAACAGAACAGAACAGAACAGAACAGAACAGAACAGAACAGAACAGAACAGAACAGAACAGAACAGAACAGAACAGAACAGAACAGAACAGAACAGAACAGAACAGAACAGAACAGAACAGAACAGAACAGAACAGAACAGAACAGAACAGAACAGAACAGAACAGAACAGAACAGAACAGAACAGAACAGAACAGAACAGAACAGAACAGAACAGAACAGAACAGAACAGAACAGAACAGAACAGAACAGAACAGAACAGAACAGAACAGAACAGAACAGAACAGAACAGAACAGAACAGAACAGAACAGAACAGAACAGAACAGAACAGAACAGAACAGAACAGAACAGAACAGAACAGAACAGAACAGAACAGAACAGAACAGAACAGAACAGAACAGAACAGAACAGAACAGAACAGAACAGAACAGAACAGAACAGAACAGAACAGAACAGAACAGAACAGAACAGAACAGAACAGAACAGAACAGAACAGAACAGAACAGAACAGAACAGAACAGAACAGAACAGAACAGAACAGAACAGAACAGAACAGAACAGAACAGAACAGAACAGAACAGAACAGAACAGAACAGAACAGAACAGAACAGAACAGAACAGAACAGAACAGAACAGAACAGAACAGAACAGAACAGAACAGAACAGAACAGAACAGAACAGAACAGAACAGAACAGAACAGAACAGAACAGAACAGAACAGAACAGAACAGAACAGAACAGAACAGAACAGAACAGAACAGAACAGAACAGAACAGAACAGAACAGAACAGAACAGAACAGAACAGAACAGAACAGAACAGAACAGAACAGAACAGAACAGAACAGAACAGAACAGAACAGAACAGAACAGAACAGAACAGAACAGAACAGAACAGAACAGAACAGAACAGAACAGAACAGAACAGAACAGAACAGAACAGAACAGAACAGAACAGAACAGAACAGAACAGAACAGAACAGAACAGAACAGAACAGAACAGAACAGAACAGAACAGAACAGAACAGAACAGAACAGAACAGAACAGAACAGAACAGAACAGAACAGAACAGAACAGAACAGAACAGAACATGACCACGCATCAACCACGCATCAACCACGCATCAACCACGCATCAACCACGCATCAACCACGCATCAACCACGCATCAACCACGCATCAACCACGCATCAACCACGCATCAACCACGCATCAACCACGCATCAACCACGCATCAACCACGCATCAACCACGCATCAACCACGCATCAACCACGCATCAACCACGCATCAACCACGCATCAACCACGCATCAACCACGCATCAACCACGCATCAACCACGCATCAACCACGCATCAACCACGCATCAACCACGCATCAACCACGCATCAACCACGCATCAACCACGCATCAACCACGCATCAACCACGCATCAACCACGCATCAACCACGCATCAACCACGCATCAACCACGCATCAACCACGCATCAACCACGCATCAACCACGCATCAACCACGCATCAACCACGCATCAACCACGCATCAACCACGCATCAACCACGCATCAACCACGCATCAACCACGCATCAACCACGCATCAACCACGCATCAACCACGCATCAACCACGCATCAACCACGCATCAACCACGCATCAACCACGCATCAACCACGCATCAACCACGCATCAACCACGCATCAACCACGCATCAACCACGCATCAACCACGCATCAACCACGCATCAACCACGCATCAACCACGCATCAACCACGCATCAACCACGCATCCGCACCCGCGACGCACCCGCGACGCACCCGCGACGCACCCGCGACGCACCCGCGACGCACCCGCGACGCACCCGCGACACATTCACATTCGCGACGCACCCGCGACGCACCCGCGACACATTCACATTCGCGACGCACCCGCGACGCACCCGCGACACATTCACATTCGCGACACACTCGCGACAAACCAACATCAACTAAACATCAACATTAACTAAACATTAACTACACATCAACATTAACTAAACATCAACATTAACTAAACATTAACTACACATCAACATTAACTAAACATTAACTACACATCAACATTAACTAAACATCAACTAAACATTAACTAAACATTAACTGAACATCAACTGAACATTAACTGAACATTAACTAAACATTAACTAAACATTAACTAAACATTAACTAAACATTAACTAAACATTAACTAAACATTAACTAAACATAAACATTAACTAAACATTAACTAAACATTAACTAAACATTAACTAAACATTAACTAAACATTAACTAAACATTAACTAAACATTAACTAAACATTAACTAAACATTAACTAAACATTAACTAAACATTAACTAAACATAAACATTAACTAAACATTAACTAAACATTAACTAAACATAAACATTAACTAAACATTAACTAAACATTAACTAAACATAAACATTAACTAAACATTAACTAAACATTAACTAAACATAAACATTAACTAAACATTAACTAAACATTAACTAAACATAAACATTAACTAAACATAAACATTAACTAAACATAAACATTAACTAAGCATAAACATTAACTAAACATAAACATTAACTAAACATTAACTAAACATAAACATTAACTAAACATTAACTAAACATTAACTAAACATTAACTAAACAGTAACTAAACAGTAACTAAACAGTAACTAAACAGTAACTAAACAGTAACTAAACAGTAACTAAACAGTAACTAAACATTAACTAAACATTAACTAAACATAAACATTAACTAAACAGTAACTAAACATTAACTAAACATTAACTAAACATTAACTAAACATTAACATTAACTAAACATTAACATTAACTAAACATTAACTAAACATTAACTAAACATTAACATTAACTAAACATTAACTAAACATTAACTAAACATTAACATTAACTAAACATTAACTAAACATTAACTAAACATAAACATTAACTAAACATAAACATTAACTAAACATAAACATTAACTAAACATTAACTAAACATTAACTAAACATTAACTAAACATTAACTAAACATAAACATTAACTAAACATTAACTAAACATTAACTAAACATTAACTAAACATTAACTAAACATAAACATTAACTAAACATTAACTAAACATTAACTAAACATAAACATTAACTAAACATTAACTAAACATTAACTAAACATAAACATTAACTAAACATTAACTAAACATTAACTAAACATTAACTAAACATTAACTGAACATTAACTAAACATTAACTAAACATTAACTAAACATAAACATTAACTAAACATTAACTAAACATTAACTAAACATTAACTAAACATAAACATTAACTAAACATTAACTAAACATTAACTAAACATTAACTAAACATTAACTAAACATAAACATTAACTAAACATTAACTAAACATTAACTAAACATAAACATTAACTAAACATAAACATTAACTAAACATAAACATAAACATAACCGGGCAAAGGGGCGTGTTTGCGGCTGCTGCCGAAGCCAGGCCGCCATCAAGGGTGTGTGCATGCGCACGTGGTGCGCCGGCGCGCTGGCGCGACACACAGTAAGGAGGCGGGGTGGCTGAAGGCCATTTAAGGCCACTCCACCAGCCTTCCGCCCTCCTTTGAATATTGGCGGCGGAGGCCTTGTGGCTGCGGCTGCTGCGCGCTGCGGGGAGCCTTCCGGCCGCAGCAGGGCCTTCTGGCCGTGGCGGGCCCTTTGGGGGCCAGAGACCATCTACCTGTGTGAGTTTTTGCAAGACCTGCTCCCTGCATTTCTGGCTGATTTCCACCTGGCCTGGAAGGGTGGGGCCCTGTCTCTCTCCAGCTACAAAAGCAGCAAGTGCTGAAGGGGCCAGAGACCATCTACCTGTGTGAGTTTTTGCAAGACCTGCTCCCTGCATTTCTGGCTGATTTCCACCTGGCCTGGAAGGGTGGGGCCCTGTCTCTCTCCAGCTACAAAAGCAGCAAGTGCTGAAGGGGCCAGAGACCATCTACCTGTGTGAGTTTTTGCAAGACCTGCTCCCTGCATTTCTGGCTGATTTCCACCTGGCCTGGAAGGGTGGGGCCCTGTCTCTCTCTCCAGCTACAAAAGCAGCAACTGCTGAAGGGGCCAGAGACCGTGTGTGTGTATGTGTGCGTGAATCTGCTGCTCGGGATGTCTATAGACTACTGGGGTTTTGTTTTGTATTATATGTTATATTTTACTCTATGTTATATTTTAGTCTATGTACGCCGCCTAGAGTGGCCGTTAATTCGGCCAGATAGGCGGCCTAGAAATAAAATTTTATTATTTATTATTATTTTTTTTTTTACTTGGTTTAAATTGTTGCAGCAAAAAGAGATTTGTCAAATGAATCAGCTTTAAAGAACTTCTGGGTGAGCTATAACTCTTCTCTGTTATTCACGAAATTAACAGCTTATCTCTGTTTCTATTGCAAAAAGCTGTCCTGGAAGTGCATTCTAAAGATATAAACAGAAGAGGGATTTCTATTCCGAGGAACATTATATTGTCTGGGACTATTCTCTTTTTGGTCTATTTTATTTTGACGAATCTGCTTCTTCATGACGCCACTAACTGTTTTGATGCTGGGAACTAAATTTGTTTTGTATTCTTGAACATAGAGAGATAAGGCAGGCTGCTCTGTTTATACTGTGATGTCATCAAGCCTGGAATATTAACCCAATTGTTGCTGAAATAAGAAGTGGTTCTTCTTTATTTTTGTTTTGTTTTGTTTTTGTGGTTTTAAAAATGGCAATCAAGAAAGTGGCTGAGAATCTGGAAGTAATTATGTTTCAGAAAATAATGGGTGAGAGGAGCGGCCGCAATGGGCATTTCTGGCTGCGGTTTGCATTGCGGCCGATAGAGCAGTTTGGAATCTCGTTTGGAAGCAGAAGGCTGCTGGGTGGCAGGAGCTGGAGCAGGTTGGACTGTGGCTGATTGCAGAGAGAGAGAGAGACGCCTGAGAGAGAGAGAGAGAGAGAGGCCTGAGAGGCCTGAGAGAGGCCTGTGTGAGAGAGAGAGGCCTGAGAGAGAGAGGCCAGAGAGGCCAGAGAGGCCAGAGAGGCCAGAGAGAGAGAGAGAGGCCAGAGAGGCCAGAGAGAGAGAGAGAGGCCAGAGAGGCCAGAGAGAGAGAGAGAGGCCAGAGAGGCCAGAGAGAGAGAGAGAGGCCAGAGAGGCCAGAGAGAGAGAGAGAGGCCAGAGAGGCCAGAGAGAGAGAGAGAGGCCAGAGAGGCCAGAGAGAGAGAGAGAGAGGCCAGAGAGGCCAGAGAGAGAGAGAGAGAGGCCAGAGAGGCCAGAGAGAGAGAGAGAGAGGCCAGAGAGGCCAGAGAGAGAGAGAGAGAGGCCAGAGAGGCCAGAGAGAGAGAGAGAGGCCAGAGAGGCCAGAGAGAGAGAGAGAGGCCAGAGAGGCCAGAGAGAGAGAGAGAGGCCAGAGAGGCCAGAGAGAGAGAGAGAGGCCAGAGTGGCCAGAGAGAGAGAGAGAGGCCAGAGAGGCCAGAGAGAGAGAGGCCAGAGAGAGAGAGGCCAGAGAGAGAGAGGCCAGAGAGGCCAGAGAGAGAGAGGCCAGAGAGAGAGAGGCCAGAGAGAGAGAGGACAGAGAGAGAGGCCTGAGAGAGAGAGAGAGAGGCCTGAGAGATGGGGCTCAGCAGTCTCTGGCCATCACCACACCTTGGGGGAGGAAATTCCATCACACACACACATACTCTCACACCCTGGGCCCCCCCTCTTCCTTTTCTGATTGTGGAAAGCTGGTGGTTCCGTGTCTGCCACTGCTCCTTGGATTGTTGAAAACCAAATGTTTAAATAAGCAAAATGTATAGCAGGATGAGGTTGCCATGTGATTTTTCCAGCTGGGTTTGTGTGTGTATGGAACTTCAGCAGGTGAACAGGCCCGTCCCCTCATCTCTGTGACAATGAAAGTTCTACGTCTTGAATTTATGGGTGCCACCCAAAGAAAGCTGGCAGCCCCGGGAACAGGTGGGTGCAGAGTGGGTCTTAAAATAAAGAAAGAATCTTACAGATGGAAGGCAGGGAAAACCAGGCCAGGTTCCCCAGGAACAATGTCTGTTTCCTAATCCCTGTCCCTGATAAATCACAGTTTCCATTTTAAGCATCACTTGTGTTGGAATTGTGGAAATGCAACTCGATTTGGGTGTTTCCACGTCTGGAGGGAGACAGAGAGGAGACCTCCAGGTTGCTAGGCTGTGCCTTTCCTTTGGTCATATGCTCATCTTCCTTCCTGAAAACTGATACCTCTTAGGAATGCTGACCACACCTTCCAACTCTCTCCTTCCTGCTTCTTCTCTGTCTCTTGAAGAGAAGAGATGTCTTTGCTTTGTCTCTCTCACCTGCAGCATGAGGGCAAAGGCCATGTCAGGTCCATGAACCTCCAATGCAGGTAGTTTACTAGAACTAGAATCCCTTTCCTATCTATTGTGTATTTCCTTCAATGAAGCAAGCTGTTCCTTATTTTACTAAGTCTGAATCCTCAGTTATTGCTGCAGCGTAAAAGTCTGCTACTTCACAGGGAAAGTCTCTCTCTCTCTCTCTCTCACACACACACACACATACATACACACAAACACACACACTCTGCTAACAAGTTTCTAGCCTTTTTTCAGCATTTTGAACAGAACAGAACAGAACAGAACAGAACAGAACAGAACAGAACAGAACAGAACAGAACAGAACAGAACAGAACAGAACAGAACAGAACAGAACAGAACAGAACAGAACAGAACAGAACAGAACCACGCATTAACCACGCATTAACCACGCATTAACCACGCATTAACCACGCATTAACCACGCATTAACCACGCATTAACCACGCATTAACCACGCATTAACCACGCATTAACCACGCATTAACCACGCATTAACCACGCATCAACCACGCATCAACCACGCATCAACCACGCATTAACCACGCATCAACCACGCATCAACCACGCATCAACCACGCATCAACCACGCATCAACCACGCATCAACCACGCATCAACCACGCATCAACCACGCATCAACCACGCATCCGCACCCGCGACGCACCCGCGACGCACCCGCGACGCACCCGCGACGCACCCGCGACGCACCCGCGACGCACCCGCGACACATTCACCTTCGCGACGCACCCGCGACGCACCCGCGACACATTCACATTCGCGACGCACCCGCGACGCACCCGCGACACATTCACATTCGCGACGCACCCGCGACGCACCCGCGACACATTCACATTCGCGACGCACCCGCGACGCACCCGCGACACACCCGCGACACATTCACATTCGCGACACACCCGCGACACACCCGCGACACATTCACATTCGCGACACACTCGCGACACACCCGCGACACATTCACATTCGCGACACATCCGCGACAAACCAACATCAACTAAACATCAACTAAACATTAACTACACATCAACATTAACTAAACATCAACATTAACTAAACATTAACTACACATCAACATTAACTAAACATCAACATTAACTAAACATTAACTACACATCAACATTAACTAAACATTAACTGAACATTAACTGAACATTAACTAAACATTAACTGAACATTAACTGAACATTAACTAAACATTAACTAAACATTAACTAAACATAAACATTAACTAAACATTAACTAAACATTAACTAAACATTAACTAAACATTAACTAAACATTAACAAAACATTAACTAAACATTAACTAAACATTAACATTAACTAAACATTAACTAAACATTAACTAAACATTAACTAAACATAAACATTAACTAAACATTAACTAAACATTAACTAAACATAAACATTAACTAAACATTAACTAAACATTAACTAAACATAAACATTAACTAAACATTAACTAAACATTAACTAAACATAAACATTAACTAAACATTAACTAAACATTAACTAAACATAAACATTAACTAAACATTAACTAAACATTAACTAAACATAAACATTAACTAAACATAAACATTAACTAAACATTAACTAAACATTAACTAAACATTAACTAAACATTAACTAAACAGTAACTATACAGTAACTAAACATTAACTAAACATTAACTAAACATAAACATTAACTAAACATTAACTAAACATTAACTAAACATTAACTAAACATTAACTAAACATTAACTAAACATTAACTAAACATTAACATTAACTAAACATTAACTAAACATTAACTAAACATTAACATTAACTAAACATTAACCAAACATTAACATTAACTAAACATTAACTAAACATTAACTAAACATAAACATTAACTAAACATTAACTAAACATTAACTAAACATAAACATTAACTAAACATAAACATTAACTAAACATTAACTAAACATTAACTAAACATTAACTAAACATTAACTAAACATTAACTAAACATTAACATTAACTAAACAGTAACTAAACATTAACTAAACATAAACATTAACTAAACATTAACTAAACAGTAACTAAACATTAACTAAACATAAACATTAACTAAACATTAACTAAACATTAACTAAACATTAACTAAACATTAACTAAACATTAACTAAACATAAACATTAACTAAACATTAACTAAACATTAACTAAACATAAACATTAACTAAACATTAACTAAACATTAACTAAACATAAACATTAACTAAACATTAACTAAACATTAACTAAACATTAACTAAACATTAACTGAACATTAACTAAACATTAACTAAACATTAACTAAACATAAACATTAACTAAACATTAACTAAACATTAACTAAACATAAACATTAACTAAACATTAACTAAACATTAACTAAACATAAACATTAACTAAACATAAACATTAACTAAACATTAACTAAACATAAACATTAACTAAACATAAACATAAACATAACCGGGCAAAGGGGCGTGTTTGCGGCTGCTGCCGAAGCCAGGCCGCCATCAAGGGTGTGTGCATGCGCACGTGGTGCGCCGGCGCGCTGGCGCGACACACAGTAAGGAGGCGGGGTGGCTGAAGGCCATTTAAGGCCACTCCACCAGCCTTCCGCCCTCCTTTGAATATTGGCGGCGGAGGCCTTGTGGCTGCGGCTGCTGCGCGCTGCGGGGAGCCTTCCGGCCGCAGCAGGGCCTTCTGGCCGTGGCGGGCCCTTTGGGGGCCAGAGACCATCTACCTGTGTGAGTTTTTGCAAGACCTGCTCCCTGCATTTCTGGCTGATTTCCACCTGGCCTGGAAGGGTGGGGCCCTGTCTCTCTCCAGCTACAAAAGCAGCAAGTGCTGAAGGGGCCAGAGACCATCTACCTGTGTGAGTTTTTGCAAGACCTGCTCCCTGCATTTCTGGCTGATTTCCACCTGGCCTGGAAGGGTGGGGCCCTGTCTCTCTCCAGCTACAAAAGCAGCAAGTGCTGAAGGGGCCAGAGACCATCTACCTGTGTGAGTTTTTGCAAGACCTGCTCCCTGCATTTCTGGCTGATTTCCACCTGGCCTGGAAGGGTGGGGCCCTGTCTCTCTCTCCAGCTACAAAAGCAGCAACTGCTGAAGGGGCCAGAGACCGTGTGTGTGTATGTGTGCGTGAATCTGCTGCTCGGGATGTCTATAGACTACTGGGGTTTTGTTTTGTATTATATGTTATATTTTACTCTATGTTATATTTTAGTCTATGTACGCCGCCTAGAGTGGCCGTTAATTCGGCCAGATAGGCGGCCTAGAAATAAAATTTTATTATTTATTATTATTTTTTTTTTTACTTGGTTTAAATTGTTGCAGCAAAAAGAGATTTGTCAAATGAATCAGCTTTAAAGAACTTCTGGGTGAGCTATAACTCTTCTCTGTTATTCACGAAATTAACAGCTTATCTCTGTTTCTATTGCAAAAAGCTGTCCTGGAAGTGCATTCTAAAGATATAAACAGAAGAGGGATTTCTATTCCGAGGAACATTATATTGTCTGGGACTATTCTCTTTTTGGTCTATTTTATTTTGACGAATCTGCTTCTTCATGACGCCACTAACTGTTTTGATGCTGGGAACTAAATTTGTTTTGTATTCTTGAACATAGAGAGATAAGGCAGGCTGCTCTGTTTATACTGTGATGTCATCAAGCCTGGAATATTAACCCAATTGTTGCTGAAATAAGAAGTGGTTCTTCTTTATTTTTGTTTTGTTTTGTTTTTGTGGTTTTAAAAATGGCAATCAAGAAAGTGGCTGAGAATCTGGAAGTAATTATGTTTCAGAAAATAATGGGTGAGAGGAGCGGCCGCAATGGGCATTTCTGGCTGCGGTTTGCATTGCGGCCGATAGAGCAGTTTGGAATCTCGTTTGGAAGCAGAAGGCTGCTGGGTGGCAGGAGCTGGAGCAGGTTGGACTGTGGCTGATTGCAGAGAGAGAGAGAGACGCCTGAGAGAGAGAGAGAGAGAGAGGCCTGAGAGGCCTGAGAGAGGCCTGTGTGAGAGAGAGAGGCCTGAGAGAGAGAGGCCAGAGAGGCCAGAGAGGCCAGAGAGAGAGAGGCCAGAGAGAGAGAGAGAGGCCAGAGAGGCCAGAGAGAGAGAGAGAGGCCAGAGAGGCCAGAGAGAGAGAGAGAGGCCAGAGAGGCCAGAGAGAGAGAGAGAGGCCAGAGAGGCCAGAGAGAGAGAGAGAGGCCAGAGAGGCCAGAGAGAGAGAGAGAGGCCAGAGAGGCCAGAGAGAGAGAGAGAGAGGCCAGAGAGGCCAGAGAGAGAGAGAGAGAGGCCAGAGAGGCCAGAGAGAGAGAGAGAGAGGCCAGAGAGGCCAGAGAGAGAGAGAGAGGCCAGAGAGGCCAGAGAGAGAGAGAGAGGCCAGAGAGGCCAGAGAGAGAGAGAGAGGCCAGAGAGGCCAGAGAGAGAGAGAGAGGCCAGAGTGGCCAGAGAGAGAGAGAGAGGCCAGAGAGGCCAGAGAGAGAGAGGCCAGAGAGAGAGAGGCCAGAGAGAGAGAGGCCAGAGAGGCCAGAGAGAGAGAGGCCAGAGAGAGAGAGGCCAGAGAGAGAGAGGACAGAGAGAGAGGCCTGAGAGAGAGAGAGAGAGGCCTGAGAGATGGGGCTCAGCAGTCTCTGGCCATCACCACACCTTGGGGGAGGAAATTCCATCACACACACACATACTCTCACACCCTGGGCCCCCCCTCTTCCTTTTCTGATTGTGGAAAGCTGGTGGTTCCGTGTCTGCCACTGCTCCTTGGATTGTTGAAAACCAAATGTTTAAATAAGCAAAATGTATAGCAGGATGAGGTTGCCATGTGATTTTTCCAGCTGGGTTTGTGTGTGTATGGAACTTCAGCAGGTGAACAGGCCCGTCCCCTCATCTCTGTGACAATGAAAGTTCTACGTCTTGAATTTATGGGTGCCACCCAAAGAAAGCTGGCAGCCCCGGGAACAGGTGGGTGCAGAGTGGGTCTTAAAATAAAGAAAGAATCTTACAGATGGAAGGCAGGGAAAACCAGGCCAGGTTCCCCAGGAACAATGTCTGTTTCCTAATCCCTGTCCCTGATAAATCACAGTTTCCATTTTAAGCATCACTTGTGTTGGAATTGTGGAAATGCAACTCGATTTGGGTGTTTCCACGTCTGGAGGGAGACAGAGAGGAGACCTCCAGGTTGCTAGGCTGTGCCTTTCCTTTGGTCATATGCTCATCTTCCTTCCTGAAAACTGATACCTCTTAGGAATGCTGACCACACCTTCCAACTCTCTCCTTCCTGCTTCTTCTCTGTCTCTTGAAGAGAAGAGATGTCTTTGCTTTGTCTCTCTCACCTGCAGCATGAGGGCAAAGGCCATGTCAGGTCCATGAACCTCCAATGCAGGTAGTTTACTAGAACTAGAATCCCTTTCCTATCTATTGTGTATTTCCTTCAATGAAGCAAGCTGTTCCTTATTTTACTAAGTCTGAATCCTCAGTTATTGCTGCAGCGTAAAAGTCTGCTACTTCACAGGGAAAGTCTCTCTCTCTCTCTCACACACACACATACATTCACACAAACACACACATCAGCGCTGGGTCTGCTCTTGATCCCAAACCTAACTCTGCTAACAAGTTTCTAGCCTTTTTTCAGCATTTTGAACAGAACAGAACAGAACAGAACAGAACAGAACAGAACAGAACAGAACAGAACAGAACAGAACAGAACAGAACAGAACAGAACAGAACAGAACAGAACAGAACAGAACAGAACAGAACAGAACAGAACAGAACAGAACAGAACAGAACAGAACAGAACAGAACAGAACCCGCGCATTAACCGCGCATTAACCGCGCATTAACCGCGCATTAACCGCGCATTAACCGCGCATTAACCGCGCATTAACCGCGCATTAACCGCGCATTGACCGCGCATTGACCGCGCATTGACCGCGCATTGACCGCGCATTAACCGCGCATTAACCGCGCATTAACCGCGCATTAACCGCGCATTAACCGCGCATTAACCGCGCATTAACCGCGCATTAACCGCGCATTAACACCCGCCACACATTCACATTCGCGACACACCCGCGACACACCCGCGACACATTCACATTCGCGACACACCCGCGACACACCCGCGACACACCCACGACACATTCACATTCGCGACACATTCGCGACACACCCGCGACACATTCACATTCGCGACACATTCGCGACACACCCGCGACACATTCACATTCGCGACACATCCGTGACACACCAACATCAACTAAACATCAACTAAACATTAACTACACATCAACATTAACTAAACATCAACATTAACTACACATCAACATTAACTAAACATTAACTACACATCAACATTAACTAAACATCAACTAAACATTAACTGAACATTAACTGAACATTAACTGAACATTAACTAAACATTAACTAAACATAAACATTAACTAAACATTAACTGAACATTAACTAAACATTAACTAAACATTAACTAAACATTAACTAAACATAAACATTAACTAAACATTAACTAAACATTAACTGAACATAAACATTAACTAAACATTAACTAAACATTAACTAAACATTAACTAAACATAAACATTAACTAAACATTAACTAAACATTAACTAAACATTAACTAAACATTAACTAAACATTAACTAAACATAAACATTAACTAAACATTAACTAAACATTAACTAAACATTAACTAAACATAAACATTAACTAAACATTAACTAAACATTAACTAAACATTAACTAAACATTAACTAAACATAAACATTAACTAAACATTAACTAAACATTAACTAAACATTAACTAAACATTAACTAAACATTAACTAAACATAAACATTAACTAAACATTAACTAAACATTAACTAAACATTAACTAAACATTAACTAAACATTAACTAAACATAAACATTAACTAAACATTAACTAAACATTAACTAAACATAAACATTAACTAAACATTAACTAAACATTAACTAAACATTAACTAAACATTAACTAAACATAAACATTAACTAAACATTAACTAAACAGTAACTAAACATTAACTAAACATTAACTAAACATAAACATTAACTAAACATTAACTAAACATTAACTAAACATAAACATTAACTAAACATTAACTAAACATTAACTAAACATTAACTAAACATTAACTAAACATAAACATTAACTAAACATTAACTAAACATTAACTAAACATTAACTAAACATTAACTAAACATTAACTAAACATAAACCTTAACTAAACATTAACTAAACATTAACTAAACATTAACTAAACATAAACATTAACTAAACATTAACTAAACATAAACATTAACTAAACATTAACTAAACATTAACTAAACATTAACTAAACATAAACATTAACTAAACATTAACTAAACATTAACTAAACATTAACTAAACATAAACATTAACTAAACATAAACATTAACTAAACATAAACTAAACATTAACTAAACATTAACTAAACATAAACATTAACTAAACATAAACATTAACTAAACATTAACTAAACATAAACATTAACTAAACATAAACATTAACTAAACATTAACTAAACAGTAACTAAACATTAACTAAACATAAACATTAACTAAACAGTAACTAAACATTAACTAAACATAAACATTAACTAAAGATAAACATTAACTAAACATTAACTAAACAGTAACTAAACATTAACTAAACATAAACATTAACTAAACAGTAACTAAACATTAACTAAACATAAACATTAACTAAACATTAACTAAACATTAACTAAACAGTAACTAAACATTAACTAAACATAAACATTAACTAAACATTAACTAAACATTAACTAAACAGTAACTAAACATTAACTAAACATAAACATTAACTAAACATTAACTAAACATTAACTAAACATAAACCTTAACTAAACATTAACTAAACATTAACTAAACATAAACATTAACTAAACATTAACTGAACATTAACTAAACATAAACATTAACTAAACATTAACTGAACATTAACTAAACATAAACATTAACTAAACATTAACTGAACATTAACTAAACATAAACATTAACTAAACATTAACTGAACATTAACTAAACATTAACTAAACATTAACTGAACATTAACTAAACATAAACATTAACTAAACATTAACTAAACATTAACTAAACATAAACATTAACTAAACATTAACTAAACATTAACTAAACATAAACATTAACTAAACATTAACTAAACATTAACTAAACATAAACATTAACTAAACATTAACTAAACATTAACTAAACATAAACATTAACTAAACATTAACTAAACATTAACTAAACATTAACTAAACATTAACTAAACATAAACATTAACTAAACATTAACTAAACATTAACTAAACATTAACTAAACATAAACATTAACTAAACATTAACTAAACATTAACTAAACATTAACTAAACATTAACTAAACAGTAACTAAACATTAACTAAACATTAACTAAACATAAACATTAACTAAACATTAACTAAACATTAACTAAACATAAACATTAACTAAACATTAACTAAACATTAACTAAGCATTAACTAAACATAAACATTAACTAAACATTAACTAAACATTAACTAAACATTAACTAAACATAAACATTAACTAAACATTAACTAAACATTAACTAAACATTAACTAAACATAAACATTAACTAAACATTAACTAAACATAAACATTAACTAAACATTACCTAAACATTAACTAAACATTAACTAAACATAAACATTAACTAAACATTAACTAAACATTAACTAAACATTAACTAAACATTAACTAAACATAAACATTAACTAAACATTAACTAAACATAAACATTAACTAAACATAAACTAAACATTAACTAAACATTAACTAAACATAAACATTAACTAAACATAAACATTAACTAAACATTAACTAAACATAAACATTAACTAAACATAAACATTAACTAAACATTAACTAAACATTAACTAAACATTAACTAAACATAAACATTAACTAAACATTAACTAAACATTAACTAAACATTAACTAAACATTAACTAAACATAAACATTAACTAAACATAAACATTAACTAAACATTAACTAAACAGTAACTAAACATTAACTAAACATAAACATTAACTAAACAGTAACTAAACATTAACTAAACATAAACATTAACTAAACATAAACATTAACTAAACATTAACTAAACAGTAACTAAACATTAACTAAACATAAACATTAACTAAACAGTAACTAAACATTAACTAAACATTAACTAAACATAAACATTAACTAAACATTAACTAAACATTAACTAAACAGTAACTAAACATTAACTAAACATAAACATTAACTAAACATTAACTAAACATTAACTAAACATTAACTAAACAGTAACTAAACATTAACTAAACATAAACATTAACTAAACATTAACTAAACATTAACTAAACATAAACCTTAACTAAACATTAACTAAACATTAACTAAACATAAACATTAACTAAACATTAACTAAACATTAACTAAACAGTAACTAAACATTAACTAAACATAAACATTAACTAAACATTAACTAAACATTAACTAAACAGTAACTAAACATTAACTAAACATAAACATTAACTAAACATTAACTAAACATTAACTAAACATAAACCTTAACTAAACATTAACTAAACATTAACTAAACATAAACATTAACTAAACATTAACTGAACATTAACTAAACATAAACATTAACTAAACATTAACTGAACATTAACTAAACATAAACATTAACTAAACATTAACTGAACATTAACTAAACATAAACATTAACTAAACATTAACTGAACATTAACTAAACATTAACTAAACATTAACTGAACATTAACTAAACATAAACATTAACTAAACATTAACTAAACATTAACTAAACATAAACATTAACTAAACATTAACTAAACATTAACTAAACATAAACATTAACTAAACATTAACTAAACATAAACATTAACTAAACATTAACTAAACATAAACATTAACTAAACATAAACATAAACATAACCGGGCAAAGGGGCGTGTTTGCGGCTGCTGCCGAAGCCAGGCCGCCATCAAGGGTGTGTGCATGCGCACGTGGTGCGCCGGCGCGCTGGCGCGACGCACAGTAAGGAGGCGGGGCGGCTGAAGGCCATTTAAGGCCACTCCACCAGCCTCCCGCCCTCCTTTGAATATTGGCGGCGGAGGCCTTGTGGCTGCGGCTGCTGCGCGCTGCGGGGAGCCTTCCGGCCGCAGCAGGGCCTTCCGGCCGCGGCGGGCCCTTTGGGGGCCAGAGACCATCTACCTGTGTGAGTTTTTGCAAGACCTGCTCCCTGCATTTCTGGCTGATTTCCACCTGGCCTGGAAGGGTGGGGCCCTGTCTCTCTCCAGCTACAAAAGCAGCAAGTGCTGAAGGGGCCAGAGACCATCTACCTGTGTGAGTTTTTGCAAGACCTGCTCCCTGCATTTCTGGCTGATTTCCACCTGGCCTGGAAGGGTGGGGCCCTGTCTCTCTCTCCAGCTACAAAAGCAGCAACTGCTGAAGGGGCCAGAGACCGTGTGTGTGTATGTGTGCGTGAATCTGCTGCTCGGGATGTCTATAGACTACTGGGGTTTTGTTTTGTATTATATGTTATATTTTACTCTATGTTATATTTTAGTCTATGTACGCCGCCTAGAGTGGCCGTTAATTCGGCCAGATAGGCGGCCTAGAAATAAAATTTTATTATTTATTATTATTATTTTTTTTACTTGGTTTAAATTGTTGCAGCAAAAAGAGATTTGTCAAATGAATCAGCTTTAAAGAACTTCTGGGTGAGCTATAACTCTTCTCTGTTATTCACGAAATTAACAGCTTATCTCTGTTTCTATTGCAAAAAGCTGTCCTGGAAGTGCATTCTAAAGATATAAACAGAAGAGGGATTTCTATTCCGAGGAACATTATATTGTCTGGGACTATTCTCTTTTTGGTCTATTTTATTTTGACGAATCTGCTTCTTCATGACGCCACTAACTGTTTTGATGCTGGGAACTAAATTTGTTTTGTATTCTTGAACATAGAGAGATAAGGCAGGCTGCTCTGTTTATACTGTGATGTCATCAAGCCTGGAATATTAACCCAATTGTTGCTGAAATAAGAAGTGGTTCTTCTTTATTTTTGTTTTGTTTTGTTTTTGTGGTTTTAAAAATGGCAATCAAGAAAGTGGCTGAGAATCTGGAAGTAATTATGTTTCAGAAAATAATGGATGAGATTGAGATAACGAAACAAACCCTGCGATAGGGCAGTAAGGAGCTGAAAATTGAACTGAGCAAAATGACGCAGGAGCTTAAAGAAATAGGGGATCCTGTGAGAGAGGAGAATGAGATCAGAGATGAGAAAAGAAAAAGGGAAGATACAAGCCCTGGAGATTGGAACAAATGTGGAATTGGAAAAAGATCTGGAGTTTATGGATATTAGAAATAAAATCTACTGTTTGGAATTTAACGTTATCTCTGAAGAAATTAATGAAGATATTAGAGATAAAGTTATCAATGGCTTGGATAATCTTCTGGACTGGAATGACGTGATGGAGCTTGATATAGAGAAAATCTATGGAATTAACTGCAGCCATGTGACAATGGAAAAACTCTCAAGAGATGAGCCAGTGCATTTTGTAAAAAAGAAGAACACAGATATGACTTTACAACAATATTTCAGCAACTTATTCAGAATTGATGGCAAGAAAATATTTGGGATAGAGGAAATTCCCATCAGACTCTTATTATATGACTATGGTTATGACAGCAAGATTATTATGGAATACTGATAATGGAAGATTGGACACTGAAATTACTGGACTTAACAGGACTATTGAAGATGAAAGATGGAATTAATATGGATAATGGAATAATGGCTATTGAAATTATTGGACCTAACAGATTTTGATGAGATGGATTAATCAATATGTTTATTTGGACTATGGTTATGACAATAAGATTATTATTATTATTAACGAGATGGATTAATCGACATGTTTATTAGGAGAAAAATTGATAGATATATTTCTTAAAGAATTGAAACCTCTCTTTGACTTTTTGTGGAAAGAATAAAGTAATGTTTATGAGATTTGATGATTAATTAAGATAACTACTGGAGGAAAGTGATTTTATAATATAATTTAAGAGACAGGATTGTTATATATTGTAGACCTATAACTGATTTGATCTGCGACAAATGGGAAGTCAACATTTTATTTTTTTGTTTAATCATTTTTGTTTTGTTTTTTGTCTTTGAATGTTTTATGATTTTGTTTTGTATGTTTTATGAAAATTTGAATAAAAATTATTGTAAAAAAAAAAATGAAACCATGGAGCCTACATTTTCCCCAAACCATCCTCTTGTGAAATAGGAAGGATATATATATTTAGACAAGTTCCAACATAGTTACCCATCACTCTCTCACCCACTCCGCTATGTGTATTTATAACCCATTTTCCTTGTTCTTTCGTACATTTTCTATTAGACACATTTTTGTTTACTTTAAATCAACATGGCTATTTGATTTTCTTTTCTCTTTTTTTTTCACAGCTGTGATACTTCATTCTGAAACGTGAACATTTTCCTGAAGGAAGTAATCTAGATTCAAGGATACTGTAAGCATGCAAGTTTCTAAGAACTATATTCATCCAAGCTACACCACAATCCTACCCCAAAACATAAAGGAATTGCTCAGTTAAAGCATCTACTTTCCTCTCCTTCTCTTTTGTCCATGTCTATATATCCCAGCTTGGCAGGATCAGCTTTCCTTGTGTCTTCTTAATCACCACTTCTCCATCCTTGTGCAAGTTATCATCCCATAAAATTCCTTTTTTTAAGACTCATCTTCCTATCTAATATTTAGTGTTTCCTTTGATCTTTTACCTTCCTGTAGCATCCATGTTGCCGTTGTGCACATGTGGTCATCAGTTTTTCCTTCCCAATGTTCAAACTACCTAAATCTATCTTGCTGCTTGAAGACAACCAAGTCAGATAACCTTCTTAGTCTCTTAATTATTTGCTCACTCATCTCTTTTTAACGTCTGCTGCCAATCAATGAAGCTGCATCTTTCTTGCTGGCTGCTCAAAATGCCCTGTATGATATGGTATGATATCTTCAACATTAATCTGAAAATGTTAATAAGTTCATGATAGTTAATAAGCATGATGTGACTAAACTATGTATTAGTTAACAAGAGAAGAATAACAGTCCAAGCTTTGTCATCTCTGACTTCTCAAGACGACGATTCCTTTTTTAGAAGCAACACATGGAGGGCAGATTATCTCACAATAAAAACCTTGGTTCTTTCTCTTTTCATTGAGCAGGGGTGGACTCGATGGCCTTATAGGCCTCTTCCAATTCTACTATTCTGTGATTCTATGAATGAACTGGGCAGACAGGCTTCCTTCAATTCCACCTTTAAACAATTCTGAATTCTACATATTCAGTTCTGAATTCTATTTCACCATGATTGACTACAGTTTCCTTGCATGTGTGCATTAAAACACAAGCTTGTGTGATGATGATCTATATGCACCTTGGACTTTTTTTTTGTTTCTGCATGGGACTTCAAAGTGCTGTCCATGTAGGGAATCCATAACATTTGAACTAGCCCTGAATCAGGGAGATAAGCTATATACACACTTGCTACTATTCTGGCTCCAGTGTGTTTCACCTCTGTTTTTTGAGTCCAGGTACAATTACCCATGAACCACCAGTTTCTTCCTCAAAACTGGGGATTTTATGTTTTGATGTGGTTTACCTCCAAGCCACCTTCACACTGATTCGTATTGCAACTCCAAGATGTGTACAGAGTAGGGTTGCCAGGTCTCCAGTTTTCTGCCGGAGTCTCTGGCAAAAGTGGGTCGTCTCCGGCCTCCGGCCATATTTAGTGTGAAGAGGCTGATCTCTGGCTTTTGGACATCCCCCTCAGGCACGCATGCGTGATTGACACACATGGCTGCTGGGTGAGAGGAGCGGCCGCAATGGGCATTTCTGGCTGCGGTTTGCATTGCGGCCGATAGAGCAGTTTGGAATCTCGTTTGGAAGCAGAAGGCTGCTGGGTGGCAGGAGCTGGAGCAGGTTGGACTGTGGCTGATTGCAGAGAGAGAGAGAGACGCCTGAGAGAGAGAGAGAGAGAGAGGCCTGAGAGGCCTGAGAGAGGCCTGTGTGAGAGAGAGAGGCCTGAGAGAGAGAGGCCAGAGAGGCCAGAGAGAGAGAGGCCAGAGAGAGAGAGAGAGGCCAGAGAGGCCAGAGAGAGAGAGAGAGGCCAGAGAGGCCAGAGAGAGAGAGAGAGGCCAGAGAGGCCAGAGAGAGAGAGAGAGGCCAGAGAGGCCAGAGAGAGAGAGAGAGAGGCCAGAGAGGCCAGAGAGAGAGAGAGAGAGGCCAGAGAGGCCAGAGAGAGAGAGAGAGAGACCAGAGAGGCCAGAGAGAGAGAGAGAGAGGCCAGAGAGGCCAGAGAGAGAGAGAGAGAGGCCAGAGAGGCCAGAGAGAGAGAGAGAGGCCAGAGAGGCCAGAGAGAGAGAGAGAGGCCAGAGAGGCCAGAGAGAGAGAGAGAGGCCAGAGAGGCCAGAGAGAGAGAGAGAGGCCAGAGAGGCCAGAGAGAGAGAGAGAGGCCAGAGAGGCCAGAGAGAGAGAGGCCAGAGAGGCCAGAGAGGCCAGAGAGGCCAGAGAGAGAGAGGACAGAGAGAGAGGCCTGAGAGAGAGAGAGAGAGGCCTGAGAGATGGGGCTCAGCAGTCTCTGGCCATCACCACACCTTGGGGGAGGAAATTCCATCACACACACACATACTCTCACACCCTGGGCCCCCCCTCTTCCTTTTCTGATTGTGGAAAGCTGGTGGTTCCGTGTCTGCCACTGCTCCTTGGATTGTTGAAAACCAAATGTTTAAATAAGCAAAATGTATAGCAGGATGAGGTTGCCATGTGATTTTTCCAGCTGGGTTTGTGTGTGTATGGAACTTCAGCAGGTGAACAGGCCCGTCCCCTCATCTCTGTGACAATGAAAGTTCTACGTCTTGAATTTATGGGTGCCACCCAAAGAAAGCTGGCAGCCCCGGGAACAGGTGGGTGCAGAGTGGGTCTTAAAATAAAGAAAGAATCTTACAGATGGAAGGCAGGGAAAACCAGGCCAGGTTCCCCAGGAACAATGTCTGTTTCCTAATCCCTGTCCCTGATAAATCACAGTTTCCATTTTAAGCATCACTTGTGTTGGAATTGTGGAAATGCAACTCGATTTGGGTGTTTCCACGTCTGGAGGGAGACAGAGAGGAGACCTCCAGGTTGCTAGGCTGTGCCTTTCCTTTGGTCATATGCTCATCTTCCTTCCTGAAAACTGATACCTCTTAGGAATGCTGACCACACCTTCCAACTCTCTCCTTCCTGCTTCTTCTCTGTCTCTTGAAGAGAAGAGATGTCTTTGCTTTGTCTCTCTCACCTGCAGCATGAGGGCAAAGGCCATGTCAGGTCCATGAACCTCCAATGCAGGTAGTTTACTAGAACTAGAATCCCTTTCCTATCTATTGTGTATTTCCTTCAATGAAGCAAGCTGTTCCTTATTTTACTAAGTCTGAATCCTCAGTTATTGCTGCAGCGTAAAAGTCTGCTACTTCACAGGGAAAGTCTCTCTCTCTCTCTCTCTCACACACACACACACATACATACACACAAACACACACACTCTGCTAACAAGTTTCTAGCCTTTTTTCAGCATTTTGAACAGAACAGAACAGAACAGAACAGAACAGAACAGAACAGAACAGAACAGAACAGAACAGAACAGAACAGAACAGAACAGAACAGAACAGAACAGAACAGAACAGAACAGAACAGAACAGAACAGAACAGAACAGAACAGAACAGAACAGAACAGAACAGAACAGAACAGAACAGAACCACGCATTAACCACGCATTAACCACGCATTAACCACGCATTAACCACGCATTAACCACGCATTAACCACGCATTAACCACGCATTAACCACGCATTAACCACGCATTAACCACGCATTAACCACGCATTAACCACGCATTAACCACGCATTAACCACGCATTAACCACGCATTAACCACGCATTAACCACGCATTAACCACGCATTAACCACGCATTAACCACGCATTAACCACGCATTAACCACGCATTAACCACGCATTAACCACGCATTAACCACGCATTAACCACGCATCCGCACCCGCGACGCACCCGCGACGCACCCGCGACGCACCCGCGACACATTCACATTCGCGACGCACCCGCGACGCACCCGCGACACACCCGCGACACATTCACATTCGCGACACACCCGCGACACACCCGCGACACATTCACATTCGCGACACACTCGCGACACACCCGCGACACATTCACATTCGCGACACATCCGCGACAAACCAACATCAACTAAACATCAACTAAACATTAACTACACATCAACATTAACTAAACATCAACATTAACTAAACATTAACTACACATCAACATTAACTAAACATCAACATTAACTAAACATTAACTACACATCAACATTAACTAAACATCAACATTAACTAAACATTAACTGAACATCAACATTAACTAAACATCAACTAAACATTAACTGAACATTAACTGAACATTAACTAAACATTAACTAAACATTAACTAAACATTAACTAAACATTAACTAAACATTAACTAAACATTAACTAAACATAAACATTAACTAAACATTAACTAAACATTAACTAAACATTAACTAAACATTAACTAAACATTAACTAAACATTAACTAAACATTAACATTAACTAAACATTAACTAAACATTAACTAAACATTAACTAAACATAAAGATTAACTAAACATTAACTAAACATTAACTAAACATAAACATTAACTAAACATTAACTAAACATTAACTAAACATAAACATTAACTAAACATTAACTAAACATTAACTAAACATAAACATTAACTAAACATTAACTAAACATTAACTAAACATAAACATTAACTAAACATTAACTAAACATTAACTAAACATAAACATTAACTAAACATAAACATTAACTAAACATTAACTAAACATTAACTAAACATTAACTAAACATTAACTAAACAGTAACTAAACAGTAACTAAACATTAACTAAACATAAACATTAACTAAACATTAACTAAACATTAACTAAACATTAACTAAACATTAACTAAACATTAACTAAACATTAACTAAACATTAACTAAACATTAACTAAACATTAACATTAACTAAACATTAACTAAACATTAACATTAACTAAACATTAACTAAACATAAACATTAACTAAACATTAACTAAACATTAACTAAACATAAACATTAACTAAACATAAACATTAACTAAACATTAACTAAACATTAACTAAACATTAACTAAACATTAACTAAACATTAACTAAACATTAACTAAACATTAACTAAACATTAACATTAACTAAACAGTAACTAAACATTAACTAAACATAAACATTAACTAAACATTAACTAAACAGTAACTAAACATTAACTAAACATAAACATTAACTAAACATTAACTAAACATTAACTAAACATTAACTAAACATTAACTAAACATTAACTAAACATAAACATTAACTAAACATTAACTAAACATTAACTAAACATAAACATTAACTAAACATTAACTAAACATTAACTAAACATAAACATTAACTAAACATTAACTAAACATTAACTAAACATTAACTAAACATTAACTGAACATTAACTAAACATTAACTAAACATAAACATTAACTAAACATTAACTAAACATTAACTAAACATAAACATTAACTAAACATTAACTAAACATTAACTAAACATAAACATTAACTAAACATAAACATTAACTAAACATTAACTAAACATAAACATTAACTAAACATAAACATAAACATAACCGGGCAAAGGGCGTGTTTGCGGCTGCTGCCGAAGCCAGGCCGCCATCAAGGGTGTGTGCATGCGCACGTGGTGCGCCGGCGCGCTGGCGCGACGCACAGTAAGGAGGCGGGGCGGCTGAAGGCCATTTAAGGCCACTCCACCAGCCTCCCGCCCTCCTTTGAATATTGGCGGCGGAGGCCTTGTGGCTGCGGCTGCTGCGCGCTGCGGGGAGCCTTCCGGCCGCAGCAGGGCCTTCCGGCCGCGGCGGGCCCTTTGGGGGCCAGAGACCATCTACCTGTGTGAGTTTTTGCAAGACCTGCTCCCTGCATTTCTGGCTGATTTCCACCTGGCCTGGAAGGGTGGGGCCCTGTCTCTCTCCAGCTACAAAAGCAGCAAGTGCTGAAGGGGCCAGAGACCATCTACCTGTGTGAGTTTTTGCAAGACCTGCTCCCTGCATTTCTGGCTGATTTCCACCTGGCCTGGAAGGGTGGGGCCCTGTCTCTCTCCAGCTACAAAAGCAGCAAGTGCTGAAGGGGCCAGAGACCATCTACCTGTGTGAGTTTTTGCAAGACCTGCTCCCTGCATTTCTGGCTGATTTCCACCTGGCCTGGAAGGGTGGGGCCCTGTCTCTCTCTCCAGCTACAAAAGCAGCAACTGCTGAAGGGGCCAGAGACCGTGTGTGTGTATGTGTGCGTGAATCTGCTGCTCGGGATGTCTATAGACTACTGGGGTTTTGTTTTGTATTATATGTTATATTTTACTCTATGTTATATTTTAGTCTATGTACGCCGCCTAGAGTGGCCGTTAATTCGGCCAGATAGGCGGCCTAGAAATAAAATTTTATTATTTATTATTATTTTTTTTTTACTTGGTTTAAATTGTTGCAGCAAAAAGAGATTTGTCAAATGAATCAGCTTTAAAGAACTTCTGGGTGAGCTATAACTCTTCTCTGTTATTCACGAAATTAACAGCTTATCTCTGTTTCTATTGCAAAAAGCTGTCCTGGAAGTGCATTCTAAAGATATAAACAGAAGAGGGATTTCTATTCCGAGGAACATTATATTGTCTGGGACTATTCTCTTTTTGGTCTATTTTATTTTGACGAATCTGCTTCTTCATGACGCCACTAACTGTTTTGATGCTGGGAACTAAATTTGTTTTGTATTCTTGAACATAGAGAGATAAGGCAGGCTGCTCTGTTTATACTGTGATGTCATCAAGCCTGGAATATTAACCCAATTGTTGCTGAAATAAGAAGTGGTTCTTCTTTATTTTTGTTTTGTTTTGTTTTTGTGGTTTTAAAAATGGCAATCAAGAAAGTGGCTGAGAATCTGGAAGTAATTATGTTTCAGAAAATAATGGATGAGATTGAGATAACGAAACAAACCCTGCGATAGGGCAGTAAGGAGCTGAAAATTGAACTGAGCAAAATGACGCAGGAGCTTAAAGAAATAGGGGATCCTGTGAGAGAGGAGAATGAGATCAGAGATGAGAAAAGAAAAAGGGAAGATACAAGCCCTGGAGATTGGAACAAATGTGGAATTGGAAAAAGATCTGGAGTTTATGGATATTAGAAATAAAATCTACTGTTTGGAATTTAACGTTATCTCTGAAGAAATTAATGAAGATATTAGAGATAAAGTTATCAATGGCTTGGATAATCTTCTGGACTGGAATGACGTGATGGAGCTTGATATAGAGAAAATCTATGGAATTAACTGCAGCCATGTGACAATGGAAAAACTCTCAAGAGATGAGCCAGTGCATTTTGTAAAAAAGAAGAACACAGATATGACTTTACAACAATATTTCAGCAACTTATTCAGAATAGATGGCAAGAAAATATTTGGGATAGAGGAAATTCCCATCAGACTCTTATTATATGACTATGGTTATGACAGCAAGATTATTATGGAATACTGATAATGGAAGATTGGACACTGAAATTACTGGACTTAACAGGACTATTGAAGATGAAAGATGGAATTAATATGGATAATGGAATAATGGCTATTGAAATTATTGGACCTAACAGATTTTGATGAGATGGATTAATCAATATGTTTATTTGGACTATGGTTATGACAATAAGATTATTATTATTATTAACGAGATGGATTAATCGACATGTTTATTAGGAGAAAAATTGATAGATATATTTCTTAAAGAATTGAAACCTCTCTTTGACTTTTTGTGGAAAGAATAAAGTAATGTTTATGAGATTTGATGATTAATTAAGATAACTACTGGAGGAAAGTGATTTTATAATATAATTTAAGAGACAGGATTGTTATATATTGTAGACCTATAACTGATTTGATCTGCGACAAATGGGAAGTCAACATTTTATTTTTTTGTTTAATCATTTTTGTTTTGTTTTTTGTCTTTGAATGTTTTATGATTTTGTTTTGTATGTTTTATGAAAATTTGAATAAAAATTATTGTAAAAAAAAAAAAGAAACCATGGAGCCTACATTTTCCCCAAACCATCCTCTTGTGAAATAGGAAGGATATATATATTTAGACAAGTTCCAACATAGTTACCCATCTCTCTCTCACCCACTCCACTATGTGTATTTATAACCCATTTTCCTTGTTCTTTCGTACATTTTCTATTAGACACATTTTTGTTTACTTTAAATCAACATGGCTATTTGATTTTCTTTTCTCTTTTTTTTTCACAGCTGTGATACTTCATTCTGAAACGTGAACATTTTCCTGAAGGAAGTAATCTAGATTCAAGGATACTGTAAGCATGCAAGTTTCTAAGAACTATATTCATCCAAGCTACACCACAATCCTACCCCAAAACATAAAGGAATTGCTCAGTTAAAGCATCTACTTTCCTCTCCTTCCCTTTTGTCCATGTCTATATATCCCAGCTTGGCAGGATCAGCTTTCCTTGTGTCTTCTTAATCACCACTTCTCCATCCTTGTGCAAGTTATCATCCCATAAAATTCCTTTTTTTAAGACTCATCTTCCTATCTAATATTTAGTGTTTCCTTTGATCTTTTACCTTCCTGTAGCATCCATGTTGCCGTTGTGCACACGTGGTCATCAGTTTTTCCTTCCCAATGTTCAAACTACCTAAATCTATCTTGCTGCTTGAAGACAACCAAGTCAGATAACCTTCTTAGTCTCTTAATTATTTGCTCACTCATCTCTTTTTAACGTCTGCTGCCAATCAATGAAGCTGCATCTTTCTTGCTGGCTGCTCAAAATGCCCTGTATGATATGGTATGATATCTTCAACATTAATCTGAAAATGTTAATAAGTTCATGATAGTTAATAAGCATGATGTGACTAAACTATGTATTAGTTAACAAGAGAAGAATAACAGTCCAAGCTTTGTCATCTCTGACTTCTCAAGACGACGATTCCTTTTTTAGAAGCAACACATGGAGGGCAGATTATCTCACAATAAAAACCTTGGTTCTTTCTCTTTTCATTGAGCAGGGGTGGACTCGATGGCCTTATAGGCCTCTTCCAATTCTACTATTCTGTGATTCTATGAATGAACTGGGCAGACAGGCTTCCTTCAATTCCACCTTTAAACAATTCTGAATTCTACATATTCAGTTCTGAATTCTATTTCACCATGATTGACTACAGTTTCCTTGCATGTGTGCATTAAAACACAAGCTTGTGTGATGATGATCTATATGCACCTTGGACTTTTTTTTTGTTTCTGCATGGGACTTCAAAGTGCTGTCCATGTAGGGAATCCATAACATTTGAACTAGCCCTGAATCAGGGAGATAAGCTATATACACACTTGCTACTATTCTAGCTCCAGTGTGTTTCACCTCTGTTTTTTGAGTCCAGGTACAATTACCCATGAACCACCAGTTTCTTCCTCAAAACTGGGGATTTTATGTTTTGATGTGGTTTACCTCCAAGCCACCTTCACACTGATTCGTATTGCAACTCCAAGATGTGTACAGAGTAGGGTTGCCAGGTCTCCAGTTTTCTGCCGGAGTCTCTGGCAAAAGTGGGTCGTCTCCGGCCTCCGGCCATATTTAGTGTGAAGAGGCTGATCTCTGGCTTTTGGACGTCCCCCTCAGGCACGCATGCGTGATTGACACACGTGGCTGCTGGGTGAGAGGAGCGGCCGCAATGGGCATTTCTGGCTGCGGTTTGCATTGCGGCCGATAGAGCAGTTTGGAATCTCGTTTGGAAGCAGAAGGCTGCTGGGTGGCAGGAGCTGGAGCAGGTTGGACTGTGGCTGATTGCAGAGAGAGAGAGAGACGCCTGAGAGAGAGAGAGAGAGAGAGGCCTGAGAGGCCTGAGAGAGGCCTGTGAGAGAGAGAGAGGCCTGAGAGAGAGAGGCCAGAGAGGCCAGAGAGAGAGAGAGAGGCCAGAGAGGCCAGAGAGAGAGAGAGAGGCCAGAGAGGCCAGAGAGAGAGAGAGAGAGAGAGGCCAGAGAGGCCAGAGAGAGAGAGAGAGGCCAGAGAGGCCAGAGAGAGAGAGAGAGGCCAGAGAGGCCAGAGAGAGAGAGAGAGGCCAGAGAGGCCAGAGAGAGAGAGAGGCCAGAGAGGCCAGAGAGAGAGAGGCCAGAGAGAGAGAGGCCAGAGAGGCCAGAGAGAGAGAGGCCAGAGAGGCCAGAGAGAGAGAGGACAGAGAGAGAGGCCTGAGAGAGAGAGAGGCCTGAGAGATGGGGCTCAGCAGTCTCTGGCCATCACCACACCTTGGGGGAGGAAATTCCATCACACACACACATACTCTCACACCCTGGGCCCCCCCTCTTCCTTTTCTGATTGTGGAAAGCTGGTGGTTCCGTGTCTGCCACTGCTCCTTGGATTGTTGAAAACCAAATGTTTAAATAAGCAAAATGTATAGCAGGATGAGGTTGCCATGTGATTTTTCCAGCTGGGTTTGTGTGTGTATGGAACTTCAGCAGGTGAACAGGCCCGTCCCCTCATCTCTGTGACAATGAAAGTTCTACGTCTTGAATTTATGGCTGCCACCCAAAGAAAGCTGGCAGCCCCGGGAACAGGTGGGTGCAGAGTGGGTCTTAAAATAAAGAAAGAATCTTACAGATGGAAGGCAGGGAAAACCAGGCCAGGTTCCCCAGGAACAATGTCTGTTTCCTAATCCCTGTCCCTGATAAATCACAGTTTCCATTTTAAGCATCACTTGTGTTGGAATTGTGGAAATGCAACTCGATTTGGGTGTTTCCACGTCTGGAGGGAGACAGAGAGGAGACCTCCAGGTTGCTAGGCTGTGCCTTTCCTTTGGTCATATGCTCATCTTCCTTCCTGAAAACTGATACCTCTTAGGAATGCTGACCACACCTTCCAACTCTCTCCTTCCTGCTTCTTCTCTGTCTCTTGAAGAGAAGAGATGTCTTTGCTTTGTCCTCTCTCACCTGCAGCATGAGGGCAAAGGCCATGTCAGGTCCATGAACCTCCAATGCAGGTAGTTTACTAGAACTAGAATCCCTTTCCTATCTATTGTGTATTTCCTTCAATGAAGCAAGCTGTTCCTTATTTTACTAAGTCTGAATCCTCAGTTATTGCTGCAGCATAAAAGTCTGCTACTTCACAGTGAAAGTCTCTCTCTCTCTCACACACACACACACACACACACACACATACATACACACAAACACACACATCAGCGCTGGGTCTGCTCTTGATCCCAAACCTAACTCTGCTAACAAGTTTCTAGCCTTTTTTCAGCATTTTGAACAGAACAGAACAGAACAGAACAGAACACACGCATCAACCACGCATCAACCACGCATCAACCACGCATCAACCACGCATCAACCAGGCATCAACCAGGCATCAACCAGGCATCAACCAGGCATCAACCAGGCATCAACCAGGCATCAACCAGGCATCAACCAGGCATCAACCAGGCATCAACCAGGCATCAACCACGCATCAACCACGCATCAACCACGCATCCGCACTCACGACGCATTCACCACACATTCACGACGCATTCACGACGCATTCACCACACATTCACCACACATTCACGACGCATTCACCACACATTCACCACACATTCACCACACATTCACCACACATTCACCACACATTCACCACACATTCACGACACATTCACATTCACGACACATTCACGACACATTCACGACACATTCACATTCACGACACATTCACGACACATTCACATTCACGACACATTCACGACACATTCACATTCACGACACATTCACGACACATTCACATTCACGACACATTCACGACACATTCACATTCACGACACATTCACGACACATTCACATTCACGACACATTCACGACACATTCACATTCACGACACATTCACGACACATTCACATTCACGACACATTCACATTCACGACACCTTCACGACACATTCACATTCACGACACCTTCACGACACATTCACATTCACGACACATTCACGACACATTCACATTCACGACACATTCACGACACATTCACATTCACGACACATTCACGACACATTCACATTCACGACACATTCACGACACATTCACATTCACGACACATTCACGACACATTCACGACACATTCACATTCACGACACATTCACGACACATTCACATTCACGACACATTCACATTCACGACACATTCACATTCACGACACATTCACGACACATTCACATTCACGACACATTCACATTCACGACACATTCACGACACATTCACGACACATTCACGACACATTCACGACACATTCACGACACATTCACGACACATTCACATTCACGACACATTCACATTCACCACACATTCACGACACATTCACATTCACGACACATTCACGACACATTCACGTTCACCACACATTCACCACACATTCACGACACATTCACATTCACGACACATTCACATTCACCACACATTCACGACACATTCACAACACATTCACATTCAGCACACATTCAGCACACATTCAGCACACATTCAGCACACATTCAGCACACATTCAGCACACATTCACCACACATTCACCACACATTCACCACACATTCACCACACATTCACCACACATTCACCACACATTCACCACACATTCACCACACATTCACGACACATTCACGACACATTCACGACACATTCACGACACATTCACGACACATTCACGACACATTCACGACACATTAACATTCATGACACATTCACGACACATTAACATTCACGACACATTCACGACACATTAACATTCACGACACATTCACGACACATTAACATTCACGACACATTCACGACACATTAACATTCACGACACATTCACATTCACGACACATTCACATTCATGACACATTCACGACACATTCACATTCACGACACATTCACATTCACGACACATCCACGACACATTCACGACACATCCACGACACATTCACGACACATCCACGACACATTCACGACACATCCACGACACATTCACGACACATTAACATTCACGACACATCCACGACACATTCACGACACATCAACATTCACGACACATCCACGACACATTAACATTCACGACACATTCACATTCACGACACATTCACGACACATTCACGACACATTCACATTCACGACACATTCACGACACATTCACGACACATTAACATTCACGACACATCCACGACACATTCACGACACATCAACATTCACGACACATCCACGACACATTCACGACACATCAACATTCACGACACATCAACATTCACGACACATCCACCACACATTCACGACACATCAACATTCACGACACATCCACCACACATTCACGACACATCAACATTCACGACACATCCACCACACATTCACGACACATCAACATTCACGACACATCCACGACACATTCACGACACATCAACATTCACGACACATCCACGACACATTCACGACACATCAACATTCACGACACATCCACGACACATTCACGAGACATCAACATTCACTACACATTCACAACACATTCACGACACATCAACATTCACTACACATTCACGACACATCAACATTCACTACACATTCACGACACATCAACATTCACTACACATCCACGACACATCAACTACACATCAACTACACATCCACGACACATCAACTACACATCCACGACACATCAACTACACATCCACGACACATCAACTACACATCCACGACACATCAACAACACATCCACGACACATCAACTACACATTCACGACACATCAACTACACATCAACTAAACATCAACTACACATTAACTAAACATCAACTACACATCAACATTAACTAAACATTAACTAAACATCAACTACACATCAACATTAACTAAACATCAACTAAACATCAACTACACATCAACATTAACTAAACATCTACATTAACTAAACATCAACATTAACTAAACATTAACTAAACATCAACTAAACATTAACATTAACTAAACATCAACTAAACATTAACATTAACTAAACATTAACTAAACATTAACATTAACTAAACATTAACATTAACTAAACATTAACATTAACTAAACATTAACTAAACATTAACTAAACATTAACTAAACATTAACTAAACATTAACTAAACATTAACTAAACATAAACATTAACTAAACATTAACTAAACATTAACTAAACATTAACTAAACATTAACTAAACATTAACTAAACATCAACATTAACTAAACATTAACTAAACATCAACTAAACATTAACATTAACTAAACATTAACTAAACATTAACATTAACTAAACATTAACATTAACTAAACATTAACATTAACTAAACATTAACTAAACATTAACTAAACATAAACATTAACTAAACATTAACTAAACATTAACTAAACATTAACTAAACATTAACTAAACATTAACTAAACATTAACTAAACATTAACTGAACATTAACTGAACATTAACTGAACATTAACTAAACATTAACTAAACATTAACTAAACATAAACATGAACTAAACATTAACTGAACATTAACTAAACATTAACTAAACATTAACTAAACATAAACATTAACTAAACATTAACTAAACATTAACTAAACATTAACTAAACATAAACATTAACTAAACATTAACTAAACATTAACTAAACATAAACATTAACTAAACATTAACTAAACATTAACTAAACATAAACATTAGCTAAACATTAACTAAACATAAACATTAACTAAACATTAACTAAACATTAACTAAACATTAACTAAACATTAACTAAACATTAACTAAACATTAACTAAACATTAACTAAACATTAACTAAACATTAACTAAACATTAACTAAACATTAACTAAACATTAACTAAACATAAACATTAACTAAACATAAACATTAACTAAACATTAACTAAACATAAACATTAACTAAACATTAACTAAACATAAACATTAACTAAACATAAACATTAACTAAACATAAACATTAACTAAACATTAACTAAACATAAACATTAACTAAACATTAACTAAACATAAACATTAACTAAACATTAACATTAACTAAACATTAACTAAACATTAACTAAACATAAACATTAACTAAACATTAACTAAACATTAACTAAACATTAACTAAACATTAACTAAACATTAACTAAACATTAACATTAACTAAACATTAACTAAACATTAACATTAACTAAACATTAACTAAACATTAACTAAACATAAACATTAACTAAACATAAACATTAACTAAACATAAACATAACCGGGCAAAGGGGCGTGTTTTCGGCTGCTGCCGAAGCCAGGCCGCCATCAAGGGTGTGTGCATGCGCACGTGGTGCGCCGGCGCGCCGGCGTGACGCACAGTAAGGAGGCGGGGCGGCTGAAGGCCATTTAAGGCCACTCCACCAGCCTCCCGCCCTCCTTTGAATTTTGGCGGCGGATGCCTTGTGGCGGCGGCTGCTGCGCGCTGCGGGGAGCCTTCCGGCCGCGGCAGGGCCTTCCGGCCGCGGCGGGCCCTTTGGTGCACCGGCCTGGCGGGGGCAGCGGCGGCAGCGGGACGCGAGGGCCTCCCGCCCTCCTTTGAATTTTGGCGGCGGAGGCCTTGTGGCGGCGGCTGCTGCGCACCGCGGGGAGCCTTCCGGCCGCGGCGGGCCCTTTGGTGCGCCGGCCTAGTGGGGGCAGCGGCGGCGGCGGGACGCGAGGGGCCTTCGGGCCGCGGCGAGGCTCGGGAGGCCTTCCGGCCACGGCGAGGCCTTTGATGGGCCGGCCTTGCGGCTGCGACGAGGCACATGGGGACTTCCAGCGGCGGCGAGGCACGGGAGGACTTTCAGCCACGGAGAGGCCTTTGATGGGCCGGCCTTGCGGCTGCGACGAGACACGTGAGGACTTTCAGCCGCGGCGGGGCACGGGTGGCTTTCCAGTTACAGTTTCAGTTTCAGTTACCCCTGAGGAAGAATCTTTAATTCAGAACATGTCAGGCTTAAACAAACTGCACTGCTGTGGGGGCACCTTTGATTCTCTTCTGCTCTCTCCTGTTTCTTTCCTTCAAACTATCACCTTCTGATTCCATCATTTATCATAGAAATAATGTTTGGGATTAAGGGAAACACAACAACTACTTCTAGTTAAATAGTACCCTAGACTTTCTATCATAAACCTGGAATATGTGGAGTAGGGGGAGAGACAATGTTTAAAATTTAATTCTATGCTGTTAGTAAAAGAGAGATTGAAAAGGCCAAATATGTCTTGCAATGTCAGTGTGGCAATACCCAGGGCATGTGTGTGTGTGTTTTAAGTATGCAGAGAGAAATGTTTACTTTAGCTGAAGGTGAATTACAGTCAGCATTTTTATGGATTAAATATAATTTGAAAAGAACAGTAGGGGAAAAGGTTATTTTAAGGTTTTTCTATTTAAACTAAACAAAATATTTATGCAGGCAGGCTTCTGCGCAGAACATAGAGGCAAGTATTCATGGAGAGCTCCTGTCTGTTTCTCTAAGCATAGTAATGCAGCAGGTAAAGGGATGATGCATAGACGAAGAGCTGTCTCTCTCCTCTTCTATGTATTTAGGTCCAGTTCCACACTTTATGTGGCAATTGACATTGCCGCTTGCTCACTACATGTCTCTCACAATGCTGTAATGGGTGGCAAACCTCCAGTTAGGGCCAGGAGATACTTCTATTGGGGTCCCCTTCCCATTACAGAAAGCAAAATAGGAATAGACTCCTTTTCTTGATACTGAAGTGTATTTTTAGTTTAAACTAAATGTTACTTTTCAGTTACCAATTACCTAGAGAGGTAGTGGGCTATCTGACACTGGGGGCATTCCAGGGGCAGCTGGAGAGGGGATGCTTTTATTAAGGGATGTACTGAGAAGGCCATTCCACTTCCTCACTGTTTTGCAAACCAGGAAAGTTCAGAGAAGGGGTTAGTCAATTAGGGAGAACTTGAGATGAGAGGGCCAAAAAAAAAAAATTGCCTGCACTCCCACACCCTCCTGCTCTCTGTGGCCGCCACTTCTTTTGCAGAATAACCTAGAAAGATGCTCTGTCATAACGTAGCGGCCATTTGGATTGGAGCAATGCAATGTAATTACAAAGAGCAGAGGCTTTTTGAGGAGGGTGGGGGGCAGCTGGAGACAGAAAGGAGGCTGCAGGAGCCAGTAGGGACCCCAGTTAGTGCTGCAACCTCACCTCCAAAACTACCTCAACTCCAAATGCAAAGGGAACTCATCCCCCCCTTTTTTTTTCCCACTGTCAAGCTTCTCCCCCCCCCAAATACGTTCTTCAAAACCCAGGTAAAAATATATGAACCTTTCCATCAGTTAAGTCCCATAAACCTCTGTCCTAAGACCCATTTAATCTGTGGTATTCTGAGTAAACACACATAGGATTCTGCTGTATGTGTGCAATCACATGCACCCTTCCGGGGGAAGAAGTAACGATACACTCGGGGATTTTCTCATAAGTAAGTATGCATAGAATTGGTCCAATTCATATTTCTCTGAGTAAATTATTTAAACATAATGGAATTAATCATGTGCAGGCTGCACATTTGCTTGCATCTTCTCTTTAGCTAGTTTACAAACTGGTCTGTAGATAAGGTGCCCACCTTTTTACAGGCCTCTAGTCCTGTGCTTTTAAGAGTCATTTGATCTGCAGACATTAGAAGATGACATTGCTTAACTCCATGCCATCTAATAACTGCTGAATACGAACCTGCTATTAAAGGCACAACAACAAGCCAGAAGGATATGTGGGGCCAGGGCCCCCCAAAGGAGTGGGAAGCAGCCCCCAGCAGAGGCTGCTCGAGAAAAGTGTCCCTTCCCAGCTACGCTCAAGGGCTATGGACCTTGCTTGCAGACTGCCCAGTTATGGGGAGACTCATTTTATGATGTGGTTTTTCTTTATTATGCGGTTTTCCGGATCCTATGGACGCACTGGTCCAGGGGACAATTGATGAAGACATACAGTTGGGCAGGGTTATTGGCCCCTTCCCATCATCCCCTACCTCTGCTCTCTCAGTGCCCCCCCGTATAGTGCCCAAAGTGGCAGTGGGCAAAGTCTACCTGATTCACCATCCGTCATACAAGTGGGGTCAGTCAGTGATGGCTTCATACCAGATAGTCTATGCACAGTGCACTACACTTCATTCAATATAGTGCGCACCTGTGGCAGAGATGCCTTATGGGCAAGTGTGGCAGCTAATCTGCCTGCATTGCCAGCTGTTACACATGGTGGATTTTGAGCTGCTGAGTTTTGCCTTTTAGGTCAACTATGCAGCAGAGCATTACCTATGGGCTGCTGTATTCTTGCATGGAGCACTTCAGCCCCTTCTTGGAAGGGACAGCCAGGAGACGAGAGGCCCCAGAAGCAGTGGGGCACTATTTTCATGATTTACAGTTCTCGGGTAGGGCAGACTTTGGGTGCATGTTAGCGCTTGATGGCACAGTTTATAGCGTAGCTATGAACTGGGGAGTTCTTTTGGCAGCTGGGAAAGTGGAGGATCCTGCCCCAGTGTTCACCTTCCAGGGTATTAAAATTGACTTTTGGACCCAGGGCTGCAGGCTGCCTGGGAAAAGCTTGAATTGTTGCAGATCAAGATCCTGAAGTTTTCAGGGGCTGGGAAAGTGTTTGCTTTCTGCCCTTCAGGTATTGGGGGCCTTCTGCGGTGGGGTTTATAGTGCCATAACAGGGATTTTACAGCCTTACCACAGGTTCAGGGTTTTGGCCGCCTTATGTGCCAACCTGCGGTGTGGCCCCCTCCGTTTCTGCAGTGCGTCAATGGTGTTTCAGTTAGAGGAAGGACCAACTCTGCTAGTCCCATACCGCATACTGGGAGATGGGGGAGGGGAGTCAGAGATGGCCAGGGCAGGAGGGGATTCCTGGGAGTTGGGGGATGGCAGGGGCTATGCAAAGTGTGGCCTATCCCTAGGAATCACGTCCTGGAATTCATCACAGATGGTAGGAGTAAAGCTTGTCTGTCAGTGTGTCGCAAGGTAGGCTGGCAGGGGGCCTTTAGGACCATTCACATGTCTTGGGATATGTCATGTGCTGGCCAGCTGGCCCATGCACACCCCCATACCCCTTATCCTCACCCTCCATGTTCACCTGACCCGCCAGGGATTGTTGATCAGGGAGGTGCCCTGTGACCATCATGCTTCAAAGCTCAGCAGTTACATGTAGCGGCCCTCACACTTAATTTTGGAGCCTTCCGGATGGGGGGTGGGGGTGTTTGGGTCCAGGTCAGACTTCCCTTCGAGCCATCTTGGGGTCCAAGGTTTGTTTCCAGGCAGACCAGGGGTACAAGAGTCATTCCACATTATTTTACCCTCCCCTGGACTGGACACTTCCCCATGACGGCGACATAGTGTTTTTGGCCGGAAGCTATAGGCCTGGTTGCCTGATATTCAGGGGGAGGGATCTTCCCTCATAAAGTTTTGGTCTAGTGTCGCAATGCCTGGGAGCGGACCCATGGGGGTTTGAGGGTCATGCCCCTCCAGAATTGGGGTTGCCTACCCGGCAGTGGAATTGCCTACCTGGGACGGTCTATTTGGTTTTTGTATATGCAGGTGCAGGCCGTTAGGAGGTGGAAGTAGGGGGCGCATGGAATACATTCACCCCAGGGGCGAGTCTGAAGGTCTGGGACCCAACTGTTCACGATTGTTTCTGTTTTTGGCAGGTTGCTGGACGGGGATGGAGCAGATGCGCAGTCTACTCTGCAGCCATGGCATGAGCTCATAGGCTGGCCTTGGGGCCACAAACGCACATTGGTTCACAGCTGGGCCTCTGATGGTGGGCCACGGTTTGGTGGCTGGGTCGACAGAGTATGCGCTGGAATGGTCTCCTACCCATGTCGTTCCAGCAGGGTTCAGGGCAGAAGGTTACTGAAGGGCAAGACATGTGAGGACATGCAGTTGAGGCCACAATAGCCTCTGGTCGTCTGCTATGGTCAGACAGGAAGGGCAAGGCCCTCAGTGGCAGGCATGTGAGGACATGCAGCTGAGGCCTCGGTAGCCTCGGGTCGTCTGCTGTGGTCAGACATGGAGGGCAAGGCCCTCAGTGGCAGGCATGTGAGGACATGCAGTTGAGGCCACGGTAGCCTTGGGTCGTCTGCTGTGGTCGGACATGGAGGGCAAGGCCCTCAGTGGCAGGCATGTGAGGACATGCAGTTGAGGCCTTGGTAGCCTTGGGTTGTCTGCTGTGGTCAGACATGGAGGGCAAGGCCCTCAGTGGCAGACATGCTTGGACATGCAGTTCGGGAGGCAACGATGCCATCCTCCTGATGGACCTGCAGAGGGGTCTGCATGAGATTCTTATCGGGTGTGGGGTAAAGGGAGACTAAGCAGAGGCTTGTCCCCCTTTTGTGGCAAAGAAGTGCGGGAAAAGGTTTAAAGGGAAAGGGCAGCTAGGTGACACCTTTAGGCACCTTTGGGGGCGATTGGCGGTCCGGGGGCCTGCAGCTCAGGGCTATACGGCCCGGGGGGCAGAACACGGGCCGCCTTTGGGGCCAACGTGCCTCATCCGCTCGGAGTTTCACGGCTCTGGGGGGCGGTGATGCGGGTTGGACCCCCTACACATCTTCTGGGTGTGGCCTAAGCTGGGGGTCTGGCACAGGGCAGGGCCGGGCTCAGGCAAGGTTTGGTCGCCCAATGGCTGCAAGCAGGCTTTGCCTGGATCATCAGAATGCTGCCGCACTTGATTTCCCCTCTGCAGGTTCATTATTCTAATTGATTCGTTTAATAAAGTGGCCCATGATTTAACCCAATGAATGGTGTTTGTGTTTTATTTCGGCAATAGGCCGCAAAACATAACATAACATAACATAACATAACATAACATAACATAACATAACATAACATAACATAACATAACATAACATAACATAAACATAGGCGATTAAAATGATAGCTCTCAGCCACCCTTGGATATTGCTGCCTCCTGAGGGAGGCATCAACCTGAGAGGAGACCCACCAAAGGGTGTTTTTTTGGAAAAAGCTTACCAAAAGGTAGGAACTGCTACCAAAAAAAAAGTATTTGACTCCAGCATAATCAAATTAATACCGATACCAGTGGTTGATGCTGGATATGTAAATCCAATACCGCAAACATGTATCACATCTTCTGGTCACGTGTAAAGCTTCATAAATTCTGGTTTGGTATTGTAAAAGAAATAAGAGTATATCACTGGTTATTGTTTGCCAAGGGATCCACTAGTCATTTTGTTTAGATATCTTGAAAATGTGATATTACTTATTGATTATGAAATGGTTTTGTATTTCCTAAGTGCTGCTTGGATAACAATTGTAAATAACTGGAAAAAATCTTAATTCGGCAACAGCTGAGGAGTGGTTAATAACTGTGGGACTTAGTATCTATGGTAAAGCTAACTAACATGATACAGGTAAGAGAGGCCGCCAAACCTATGATAACTTTGTTGAAAAAACGTTTTTGGTTGTTTTTGTTTAAAGCTTTCATAAAAAGAATAAATGGTATATTAGAGTGTAAGATGACACTGTATCTCAACTTGTAACTGTGATATAATGGAACCTTTTTCTGGCCATGATGAAGTAAATATTTTACATAGTTGTGTATGAAACAGAATAGATCAGGGGTCACCAAACATTTTGGATCAGAGGGCACATTTCAAATTTTGAGAGAGTGCTGGGGCCACCAGTTACAAAATGGCTGCTATGAGGACACTGCTTATCACAAAATGGCTGCTATGGGGGGCATGGCATAACACAAAATTAAAGAATAGTCATGGTGAAGCTTTCTCCATAATCGTATTTTCATACTGGAGGAGGCTTGATTTGTTCAGAGCTTGGAAAAGTTACTTTTTTGAACTACAACTCCCATCAGTCCAATCCAGTGGCCATGCTGGCTGGGACTGATGGGAGTTGTAGTTCAAAAAAGTAACTTTTCCAAGCTCTGGATTTGTTGAATTTCTGCCTGCCATGCAGCTGCTAAAGGCAAAAGAACCCTGTTTTTCCCCAATGCCAACCTTAAACCAAACCCTAGGCTGCTATCCTGTACCCACATATCTAGAAGCAAGCCTTATTAAACAAAAAGATGCTTATTTCTGAGTAGACACATATGTACTTGTACTATAAGTTAATTATACAGTGAATTCTTAATGAGTCCCTGACCTTTAGCTCCTGCAAAGCGAGAGACATGCCTAAGCCTCTTTGCAAAGTTTTCACATTTGTCTTTTTTGGGGGGAGGATTCTTTAACATTCACCCACGCTTATTGTGTATTAATGGTGGCAGTAGTATTTAGGCACTACCGGATCTCAAACAAACCCAGCACAGGAAAGATGCAACCTGGTTGCTAGGGGAAAAGGAAAGGAATGAGATTCCAAGGACTAAAAAAAAGGTGGAAGCAAGAAAAGGGCACTAAAAGGGAGGGCAAAACAGCAGTTCTTTAGGACTCCAGGGATTCCTATTGTCTTGTGTCCAAACAACTCACTGATCAATCACAGCTCTGACTTCACTCATTGGCTAATAACAGTACCAGGTAGGAGCAGGTAGGCTGGCTCATTTCACATAAATCATTTAGAAAGGCACCTGCACATTTTGCTCCATAACTTTATTTCTAGGAGGGCTAGAGACTTGTTTTATTTTTAAATGAAAGCTCAGATTCTGGGCTACCTGCTGGGGGTGCTGTGAGGATCCCACCTCAGACCACCATCTGTCAGGTCCCTCCAGTCAGGATCCTGGGTTTTATTTGTTCTCTCACCGGCTCTAGCACAGATCTCGCAAATCTCACTGCTAGGCAGCACCACCAGCCACTCCGTTTCACAATATTGCCTTAGGACTTTGCCTTAGTCCCCTTCTGGCTTATTGTTACTTTGTGTCTGGGTGCACTTGCAGGCCACAACCCCCCTGTATCTTTGTTTATTAGGTTCAGTGGACAATCATAAAATAATGATCTGGCAAAGGATGGTACAGTGGAATGTTGGCATATAGTTGGGGAGACCTGGGCTTTGCATCCCTAACCTGACATGTAATGCATCAAACTGTGCAATTCTATGCATAGTTACCTAGGAGTAAGCTTCACTGGTGGTGCTCACCTCTAATTACATAGATTCTATTTATAAATCACCTTCAAGAAAATATCATCAGCTAGCTGAAATGCAACCTTTAGCTTTTAATTAGAAATGCAGACATCTTGCAAAAAGGTGTTAATTAGAAATGCAGACATCTTGCACATATCTTCAGCCAGCCAAAACCAACCTTTAACTTTTAATTAGACATGCATACAATTTTGCGAAAGGATGTTACCATTTATACTGATAGAATGAAGTAGGAATTCCATCAAAGGAAAGAAGTCTTTAGCCTCTGCTAGATTATTTTCCTCATTCTCTGGCTTCCTTCATGCTGATCTGTCACCACCACGACCAAAACTTGAAAGCCTCATTTTCACCTTGTTCACTTGCCAGAGCAAGGAGACACCACAATTACCATAGAGTCAGAGCTTGGAAAAGTTAAGTTTTTGAACTACAACTCCCATCAACCCAAATCCAGTGGCCATGCTGGCTGGGGCTGATGGGAGTTGTAGTTCAAAAATGATGACTTTATCTCTCTTGCTCTGAAAAAAAGTCTCAGAGCTACTGCTCAAGTTCCTGCTCCGCTACAGTACCAGCAATTTCCTCCAATCAACACTGAAAAATGTTTGGCAAAGAAGGTGAACCTGCCAGTTCCAATGCCAGTCTCACTGTACATCAAGTGCACTTATTTATTTATTTTTACAAACATACCTACTGCTAAAAAACAGAGCAAACATTTTTGGCATTTAACATATGGGACTCCAGACAGACACAGAATGGATAAGTGGAAGGATTCTATTTTAACATAAATACATTTTAGAGCACTTGGCCTTAGAAATGTTTGCATCAAACACTAGTAGTAATACTAGACCACCTCATGTCAAACAGCTAAGCCCCACCCCTTTTGAGTTTGATGGATGACATCAGTGGAAGGCCCCCCCCAGAAGGCCCACCCCGGAAGGCCCACCCCACCATTTCCAGCTCCCCTGATGACCTCACTGGATATCCTGTCCCCCAGAAGCCCCAGCCCTCATGCCCCACCCCAGAAACGGTAGCCGTGTGATTCCCCAGGAGCACATGGCCCTCGTTGGACCAATGGGTGTATTTTTACTCAAAACGGGGTCCTGGATTGGTCCCTATAGGGGCATGTGACCCCTCTATGAGCACGTGGTCTCCAGGGGACCAATCTGAAGAGGTTTAAAACCCAAAGGTGAAAGCAGGGTGCCGGAAATGCACCCCAAAGGGGTGCATTTCTGCCCCCCTCTCCAGACTGCTCCCTATAGGGGCATGTGACCCTTCTATGAGCACGTGGATGCCTGGGGACCAATCTGAAGAGGTTTAAAACTCATAGGTGAAATTAGGGTGCCGCAAATGGACCCCAAAGGGGTCCATTTCCACACCCTCCTCTCCAGAACAGCCCAACAGGGATAAGTAACCCCTCTACAGCTACGTCACCCAATGGGGGAGGTTTTGAATCCCTAACCAATCAGGAGAGGGGACGGAGAGACCTGGTACAGAAGTGCATTTTGCAAGCCCAGACACGCTCTGAGGATTGAACATGGAACCAGCCAGCACCCCTTTGAGTCTTACGGAATTAACTATACCACCACCTGTAGAGAGACCTAACCCTCGAAAGCATTTTATTAGCACAAGTTCTAATGAAGATGAACGTTTTTCACCAACTAAACTGCTAAAAGAGGAAGAGAACAGCCAAACGTGGAACAGCATGCTGGAGGCCATTGCAACAGATAACGCTGTAATGCCGGTAAGATTTAAGTGTAAACTACATGCATGGAGAACTGCAAACTATAGGAGGGGCAAAAAAATGTGAAAACATGTCCTTACTTTTCTAGGGATCTTCAGTAACTGAAAACTCTGCTGAAGCTAGCTCCCTGCCATGTCCAACAGCCCTGTGGAAGACAGTATCAATAGGAAACATTCACATGCAGGTTTGTAGAGTGATTATTTGTATGGTGTATTATAAAAACAAACAAAGGTATGTGTTTGATTTTTTCCTAACTTTTTTTCTTTTTAGGACTCTGCAGACCTGACAAGAAATCATCCTAGGCATATCATCCTTAGAAGCATTCTAGGCATTCAAACCCATGAATCAGACAATATTTTACCAAGAAAACAGAAGGCAGCAATGAAATGCATTGTCAGAGCAGCTGTGTATGCCATTTTGAAGCACTGTTTAATGCAAAATATGTATGAAGCTTGTGAGGATTGCCTAATTCAAGCCCCAGGTCAGAAATCACATGAATGTCTGAACTAGACAAAACCTGTCCTTTCTAGAATGTTGAAAATTATTTGTGGAAAGATCTGTTTTAAAAGTGTGCTTCATGTTGTTATCTTAACAGCTTACAGTCTGAATTTTCTTGTTCTAACACATGAAACTGTTGATGAAGTATTAAATCTTGTTACCAAGGTAGGCCGATCCCAGAAGTCTGTCAAAGTTGTTGAAAAGATACTGAGAGACACCGACCAGTCATATCTAAGCCACATTTTAAATGTTATTAAGAACAGAAGTTACAAAACTTTTCTTACATCTCTCAATGAATCTTCTGAATAAAATGCTCTATTTGGAAACATAGTGTCTTTTTCTTTTTTAAAAATAAAGATGTAAATACATGACTCCTCCAATGGAACACCTGAATGATTAAATTAGGACAGGGCTTACGGGGGGAGCTAATCATTCTCACCAATCCTGCTTTAATGCCAAAAGTAAATAAAATATATTGGATGCTGACCATGAACAGCTTCCTAGGATTTAATCCTATATGGGTAGCTTCTCCCAGGTCTTAATTCAATCAGGGGAAATTACAGTTTAAACAGAATAAATGTACAGGATCTGTTTTTTTATATCCCTTTAGGTAAATCTTTGAAAACTAAAATATAGGGTTACCTGAGAGCTAAAGAAGTTGCCCCCACATGCAGCATGTCTGTAAGATGTGGGGTTTTTATACTGTATAATCTGAATGAACTGTGTTAAATTCAGGGTTACTAGAGAGCTACAGCTATAGCAGACCCCCAACAACAAAAAAGTGCCACTTTGCAACATATCTGTAATATTTTGGAACGAATCACAGATCAAAGATACCCAGTTTAGCAGTGTTTTTCAGGATGCAGTTATCCATGGTTATTTTTGTAAAACACGTGGTTTTGCAAGGCACCCTAGAAACTAGCCAACCATACAGTGTAAGGTCCAGGGAAAAATGGTTGTGACCACATGGACCTGGAGAAAAAATGGCTGTGACCACATGGACCAGGAGAAAAAATGGCTGTGACCACAAGGTATGGTCATATGATTCTAGATGAGTTCACCTGGTATTGGACGTGGCCAATACAGAACGCTCTCTATAGGTAAAAAAAAATAGCAGTTCTCCAGGGTGTAGTGTAAACCAATCACAAAGCCTTGGGCTGCATACATTAGGTGTGGTGATATAAAAGAGCCTACACAACTCAGGATCTTTCTCTTTTACCTGGCATTGGTGAGTACCCTCTACTGTTTTTCTAGCATGATTTAATACGTTTGAGGCCATGTGGCTGTTTCTAGCCCTTTTTAAAATTCTTTCCCCCCCGCAGAGGCTGTTTCTCTCTGCAAACACTCTCTAATCTTCTAGAAGGTAATTGTTTATTTCATTAATGTGATACATAGTTTAAACGTTGTATAGAAAAGTCCACAGCAATTATTTGCAAGTATGTACATTTTCCTAGCACGATTTAATAAGTTTGAGGCCGTGTGGCTGTTTCTAGCCCTTTTAAAAAATCTTTTTTCCCCACAGAGTCTATTTCTCTCAGCAAACATTCTTAAGCTTCTAGAAGACAATTGTTTATTTCATTAATATGATACATAGTTTTATTTCATAAATATGATACATAGTTTAAACGTTGTATAGAAAAGTCCACAGCAATTATTTGCAGCTATGTACATTTTCCTAGCACGATTTAATAAGTTTGTGGCTGTTTCTAGCCCTTTTAAAAAATCTTTTTTCCCCACAGAGTCTATTTCTCTCAGCAAACATTCTTAAGCTTCTAGAAGACAATTGTTTATTTCATTAATGTGATACATAGTTTTATTTCATAAATATGATACATAGTTTAAACGTTGTATAGAAAAGTCCACAGCAATTATTTGCAAGTATGTACATTTTCCTAGCACGATTTTAAAAAGTTTGAGGCCGTGCGGCTGTTAGCGCTCTGCTGCAATAACATGGTTTAAAATTACTTTTCTTTTTTAAATATAGTATAGAAAAAAGCCCCCAGCGTCATAAAGAGAATATCTGCAAGTAAGCTCTTTTTTTTTTCTCATCAAGTTTGCAGCATATAGTTTATTTCTGGTCCCGTGTGAAGAATTCCCCCTTTCCCCCCACAGATTCTGTTCTTCAGGGTGGGAAAGCATCAAAGACAATGCAGCAAAATTTATCCAATCTGTTTGAAGGTAATTAATGCATATTTATATAAAGAAATCCTCAAAAGGCATGTGGTCTAAAGATCGGTGCATACATTATAGGAGACCTTCTGAATGTTATGGGGCTTGTACATTTATTTCTCAGCTAGAAAATTAAACTGGGTATATTAACCAAAGCATCGAGTAATAAGTCTTGAATAAGTCCATGATTCTGATCTTCACATTGTGGAAAGGTCTCTCAAAATGCTTAACAAAACTGTATTCCTGCAATAAAGATAAAGAGTATTTATTGTTATGGCTGAAGTCAGCTAATTTCTCAAACTTAAGAACAATATATTTTTGTCATACTCACCCAACCTCCATTTTCCAAGATCCATTCTGATTTTGTACAATGTGTAAGCTGATCCTCATTGCTTTGTGTCAGAGGAACTCCACACAACTGTAATTTTTTAGCAATAATACCACCAAACAACAGGGTTGTTAAAAGATGCCCCCAATTTGATTTTCCATCAGCAAATACTGATTCTACCACTCGACCATAAGTATTGCATGCTGCCTCTATAGATTTAATATCAAGAGAGTTCAAATACGGGGCTATTTTTTCTTCAAGCTCATCTTGAATTGGGCGGGCAATATTTTCAAAAACTAGAACCGGTTTGAATTGCTGTATCTTAGGTACTGCTCTCCCACAAACAAAATTCAAGGAGCTTTGAACCATGATGAATGTATGACTCTCCATCTTTTCTGAATGTGCTGCTAAACCCTTGTTATGCTCTATACTGGTTCCAAGGGGCAGGCCTCAACATGTATTCCTTATCTTCAGAATCTCCAGGTCCAAGCTTTCGACATGTTTCTAAACTGAAGAGAAAGATAGCACCACACCATCCAGGATCTCAAATAATGGTGACATTAATGGTATGATAAAGGGACTATGAAAAGAAACAATTTCTAATTTCAGTAAAATTCTCATGCATGTAACGCGGATATGTTTTCTGGCTATAGGTAACAGGGTTCAGGAATTTGAGGTGGCAGGACCGTCCCTTAAAAAAAACAAAGAAAACGCACCATATAGAGGGACCACAGACCTCAGATGATATAGGTAAATAAGATATTTCAAGTTGTAGTGGTCATTTTAAGTTCAATAAGGAAACCAACAAAAGAGCTAATATGTCTGTTATTCCTCACAGTGTACAACAGCAACAAACCATCCCCAACAGCAGAAGTTACAAGGGCACAAGGCACAGGACCGGGTAAGAAGTATGTGTGTGTGTGTGTGTGTGTGTGTGTGTGTGTGTGTAAACATAACCATAGCTACGCATGACACCATTCTTTTGTATTTTAGAATCTGTATGTGGCAATACAGATAAAAAGTGTGGAGACACAGAGATCCAGGCTGTTCCTGATCCAGAACCTAAACAGAGAAGGTGTGACAACCCTCTACAGTCATCACAAGGATCTCTAAAGTTTTGGATTCCCACACAGGGGCCCGAGGAGCAAGATTTACATAATTGTGCTGAGCAGTATAGACTGATATCGAATACATATGAAGCTATCGAGAATATGGTTAAAAAAGCTAAGAATATGGTTAAAAAAGCTAACATGATGATGATGAATGCCAACCAGTATCAAGCATCTGTAAAGCAGATTTGTAGTGGGGGATGTATTGATTCATCAGCCCTGACAACTCTTCTTAAAGAGATTAAAAAACACCAACAGTATCACAGCAGTGCTAATAGTATTGCTAAGCATGTACAAAGGGGTGGTGGTAAACCCCAAAAAAGGTTCAGGAAAAGCAAACCAACCCTGTCCCAGATGTACTGGAGAAGGAGGATTAAAAAAATACTTTGCATGGCTAAAAAACACTCTCAGCCTCTAAAAGCCGAAAGCGTTCAGGTAAAAAAGGCTGTAAAAATACTCCACTTCTAGGCACAGCTGTTCTAAAACATTTCCAACCACCACAGGATGCTGGGTCTTCAGGCTCACATACGTCTACACCATCTCAGGATGTGGAGCCTATAGGGACTGCCGCGCATTCATCTACACCACCCCCAGTTAGAGAAGGTGAATGTGCACCCAATGATCATGAAGGGCTGGTATGTGTAGAGCGTGTTGCCACATACCAGAGACAGTTTGAAGGCTTCCAGTCTTTGCGCATTACTGAGGTATTCCGATTTATTAATCTAGACCGTATCAGATCATATGCCCACGCTGTATCTGAATTATACAATGCCATCCAGATGGTTCTACAAGATATTAATAGTAGAATCGCTCCTGAGGATTATGTTCAAATAAGGTTAGAGGGTGGTGGTCTATCAGATCCACTATTTTCAGTCAGAAGGAATAGGGATGCCCTGAATGCTGAGGACTTTCTAACGCATATGAGCAACCTCTTGCAGAGCAATGCACAAATACTTGCAGATGTCTCTCTGCGTTTGGTTGTTACAATTGTGAGGCCACCAAATGGTGGAGGCCATAGGGCAATAGGTTCTATACCCAACAGCGCAATCATCAGTAAAAAAAGACAGTATTTGGTAGATTTAAACTCCATAGGTAACAATCTCTGTTTTGCGGGGGGGCTCTTAGCTGTTATGGCTGAGAAGACCCGTACAGATACCGAGTTGTTGACAGCAGCCGGGGAGTTGCATAAGGAACTAGGGTGGAGTGATCAAAAGAAAGTTTATTTTATTTTATTTATTTATTTATTTATTTTCATTTCTAGACCGCCCATAGCTAATAGCTCTCTGGGCGGTGTACAAAACGAGATTAAAATACAATATAGAATAAAATCAGTAACAAAGGAACACATTAAACTAAAAACATTAAACATAAAGCATTAAACATTAAAATGCCTGGGAGTATAGCCAGGTCTTAACCTGGTGCCTAAAAGAAAGAACCGTAGGCACCAGGCATATTTCCTCTGGTAAGCTGTTCCATAATTCGGGGGCCACCACAGAAAAGGCCCTAGATCTAGTAACAGTCCTCCGGGCATCCTGGTGAGTTGGTACCCGGAGGAGGGCCTTAGATACTGAACGAAGTGAACGGGTAGGTTCATAGCGGGAGAGGCATTCCACAAGGTATTGTGGTCCCACACCGTGTAAGGCTTTATAGGGCAACACCAGCACCTTGAATCTAGCTTGGAAACAAATAGGTAGCCAGTGCAAGCGAGCCAGGACAGGTGTTATATGCGCAGACTGATTGGTCCTCGTCAACAGCCTGGCTGCCGCATTTTGAACTAGCTGAAGTTTCCGAACAGTCTTCAAGGGCAGCCCTATGTAGAGCGCGTTACAGTAATCCAGTCTAGAAGTTACCAGAGCCTGAACAACCGAGGTTGCCCTTAATGATGTTTCCTTTTTTGAAGACCTTTTAAAGGTCAACATCCAAGTAGGCCACTTCAATAAAAAAAAGGGATGGAGTCTGCTTCACACAGTAGGACCAAAGTACCCCAAAACCTATACTATGCTTCTCCATGATGAGCATTATTATGGAGTACACAATGTAAAAGCTGTTTTTGGATCGAAAAACTATTGTGAGTATTGCAATACGTTATACACTCACATGCATAATTGTATGTATCGCTGCAGGCTTTGTCTGAGTACAGAGTGTGCTAGTAATGTTGGTACACTGCAGAGATGCAATAATTGTAAGATGGTTTGCACATCTGCATCCTGCTTATTTAGACACAGACAACTGGCCTCTAAGAAAGGTGTAAAATGTAAGCACAGAATCTATTGTGTAAACTGTTCCTCTCTCCAGAATCCAGGGCATGATGTCCAAAAATGTAAAGGAAGACAATGTACTGTTTGTTGGGGGTTTATCACAATGGACAAGAATCATCAGTGTTACATGGCACCTATTAAGCAACCTAAAGTGTCTGTAAAATACGTGTTTTATGATTTTGAGTGTCACCAGTCAACAGGTGTTCACATTCCAAATTATTTTTTTGCACAAGCGTTTGCAGGGGAAACTGTGGAATGTTTTAAGGATAGGTGCAAGGATTGCAAAAAGAAAGGGGGGAAGAAACAGAAGAACAAGACAAACCAGAAATAGAATGAGTAGGTCCCTGCAGGCAAATCTTGGGAGTTTAAGTGTGAGTCAAGCCTTGCTGAGTTTATAAACACCTTCACTAAGAATAGTCAGTTCAGCAACTGCACATTTATAGCTCACAACTCTAAAGATTACGACTGTTATTTTATAATTAGTCAGCTGATCAAGGAAAAATTGGATGTAGATATTGTTGCTCAAGGGGGGAAACTGCTCTGTGTGACAGTAAACAGGCTAGGTATCAAATTCATTGATTCCCTTAGTCATTTACCCATGGCTCTCTCTAAGTTTCCATCTGCTTTGGGTTTTGAGGGTTGTAAGGGCTATTTTCCCCATTACTTTAATACTCCAGAGAACTGGAATTATGTGGGACCATTGCCCAGAGTCGAGGACTATGGTGTACATCAGATGATGCCCGAGGAAAGGGAGAATTTTTTAAATTGGTATGAGAAGAACAAATCAAACATTTTTGACATGCAGAAAGAGTTGGCATTTTATTGCAAACAAGATGTAGCAATATTTGTGCAGGGCTGTACCAAGTACAGACATGAAATCATAGAAATGACCAAGGCTCAGAAAGCTGCAAAGTCTGGCACTGAATGGCGTGCTATAGATCCATTCCAATACCTCACTCTGGCTAGTATGAGTCTAGCAATGTACAGGTTTAAGTTTCTGAAGGAGGACACCATAGCCCTACCCCAACCAGACAACTATCACAGGCAGTGTAAGAGATTCTCTACCTCTTCAGTACAATGGCTATCATACTTAGAACATAAAGAAAATATTCAGATTCAGCATGCCCTAAAGGGTGGTGAATTCAAAGCTGGTGATTATTTTCTTGATGGCTATGCAGTCATAGACAATAAGAAAACAGCTTTTGAATTTAATGGATGTTTTTGGCACGGCTGTGTCCTATGTTATCTTCCAGAAAATAGGAATCCTTTGATGGGTAAATCTTACGAGTCTCTTTACAACTCTACAGAGAAAAAAACTGCTGAACTTAGAGGGTTGTGGTATGAGGTCAGGAGCATATGGGAGCATGAATGGAAGCAAATGTTGAAATCAGATGAGGAGCTTAAAAACTTTCTGACTTCAGCGGGGTTTCATGAGCCTCTAGAACCTCGAGATGCTCTCTATGGTGGACGCACTAATGCTATCAGTCTTTATTATAAACCAAATGCTGAAGAACAGATATATTATTATGACGTCTGCAGTTTGTATCCGTTCATGCTTAAACATAAAAAATTTCCCTTAGCACATACAGAGGTAATATATGAGAATTTTGAACCCCCTCTAATTATTTTGGGATTGCTAAGGTAAAAGTGTACCCTCCAAGGGGTCTTTTCTTTCCTGTTCTACCAGTCAAGATGAATGGAAAACTCATGTTTCCTCTTTGTGCAGCCTGTGCAAAAGCACACTTGGAAACATGCAACCATTCTGATGAGAAGAGGGCACTGATAGGAACGTGGTGTACAGTGGAGCTGGACATTGCTATAGAGAAGGGATACAGGGTGGCAGAAATCTATGAAGTGTGGCATTTTGAAAGGACATCCACGCAGCTGTTTTCAGAATATATAGACACGCACCTATGTCAGAAACAGGAGGCATCAGGGTACCCTGAATGGTGTGTCAGTGGAGACGATAAACAGAAATATGTAGATGACTTTCTCAAAAAAGAGGGGGTGTTCTTGCGCCATGAACTGATCTCTGAAAACAAAGCAAAGCGTAATATTGCCAAACTGTTTATAAATTCTCTGTGGGGGAAATTTGCTCAGAAACCCAATCTGGCTAACACCCAGGTGTTGAGAGATCCTGATGACTTGTTTAACATACTGTTTTCTGATGCTTATGAGGTTTTGATGTGTGAATTTATTGATGCTGCTGCTGTCTGTGTGACTTGGAAACATTCAAAAGATCGTATGACTGTCTCAGGTGGGAAGAATGTGTTCATAGCATGTTTTACAACTGCCTATGCTCGCCTGGAGCTCTACAGCCTGCTTGACAAGTTGCAGGAGCGTTGTCTGTATCATGACACAGACTCTGTTATATTTGTGAGTCAGAAGGGACAATGGGTTCCACCTCTAGGTGATTTTTTAGGGGAACTCACAAGTGAAATCCCTGCAGGTCAATATATCACAGAGTATGTGTCAGCAGGCCCTAAAATGTATGGTTACAAATTGTCAGGAGGGACTGCATGCCTGAAGGTCAAAGGAATAACCTTGATGGCTGATAACTGTACAAAAATTAATTTCAATAGTCTGAAGGACTTAGTTTTTGCCCATGTCTCAGACAGTAAAGAGTTGCCGCAGCATGAGATAGTAGTGCAGCAACAGGGTATTGTTCGAAACAAAAGGTGCTGGACTCTTGAAACAAAAACTCTCAAGAAAACCCAGAAAGTTGTCTATGACAAAAGAGTGATTACCAAAGGGTTTAAAACCATTCCTTAAGGGTTTTAAAATGGATACACGGTGGCACCACCCCTTCTCGGCCATTCTAGCAGGTCCTAGTAACTGCGGTAAAAGTTTTTTTATAAAAAACATGATGGACAATGCTCACAGCGTACTTGCAGCTATGCCTGATAATGTTGTATGGTTTTACAATGTCTGGCAACCATTGTACCAGGAATTACTATGTAAATACCCTTTTATTAATTTTGTGAAGGGCTTGCCAGAGAAATTTGATGATGACAATTTGCTGCCTCCTAATAAAACAAATTATGTTATTATTGATGATTTAATGAATTGTACGTCACAGGATCAAGAAGTGGAAAAAGCTTTTACACAGTACGTACATCATAGAAATCTGAGTATTTTTTTTCATTACGCAGAATATTTTCTGCAAGGGAAAAAGCAACCGCACCATCAGCCTAAACGCTAAATATATGGTGTTGTTTAAGAACCCCAGAGATAAATTACAGATTGCAACTTTAGCACGGCAGATGTACCCTAGAAATGCACAGTTCTTCATGGAAGCTTTTGCAGATGCAACACAAAAAACTTATGGTTACCTGGTTGTTGATTTAAATGCCTCCACACCTGAATCTTACAGATTAAGATCAGGGCTTTTCCCTCCAGACTGGCCTGTGGTATACACTATGAAAAAGGCCACTAGTGGTTACAAAAGGCAGTAGTTTAATCACTCTATGTTCTTTGAGTCTGGTTAGCCAGTTGGTCAACATGTCCAGCTGCGTAAAAAGAAACCTCCCTCTCTTAAATCTTCTTATTAACGCTCCTCCACATCAGAGGAAAGCCATTTTATGTGCAGCATCAGATGATCTCGTTGCTGCAATCTCAGAGATAGCCCTCAACACTTTAAAAGGCAATATTCCTCTGTCTCCCCGCCAGGTGCATATATTAAGAAAAAATGCAGCCTTATCAAAAGCCTCAGCAACAAAAGAGTCTCAATAAGAAGGAAGAAACAATTAGTGAAACAGTCTGGGGGTTTTCTCACACCACTACTAAGTTTTGCCATCCCTCTAATAAGTGGACTGTTAACTAAACAGTGATGGAGTATGTTGAAAAGATGTACCTGGTTCCCAGCCATCAATTAGAACAATTGAAGGGAACCCCTCCTAAGGAGGAAGTCATCAGAAAAGCCACAATCTATTCACTTGATACTGAAATGAAGGGAATTCTGCACAGGATGGATTTAACACAATATGAAAAAGCCAAGCGTTATGATGCTCTGCTTCAGAGATATCTAATTCATGTAAGACAGAGGGAGGCAGAGAAAGAAAAACTAAACCTGTTTCTACCACAGCCCCAGCAGGCCTCTGCAGAACCCCCTGTAAATTCTGATGCAATCATTCAAGAAACACTGGACAGTTTGCCTGCTAGATGTAAGAATCATGCTAGGGTGTTGTTAAACAAAATGGTACAGAACAAGAGTGTTTCCACGTGGAATGACAACGGTGTCTTTGTGTATAAGGGCAAAGCTATAGATGGATCCAATATATTGGACCTGATTAAAGGAATCACGCAGTCCTGCGCCCTCTCTGTAAAACACCCCCCCATAGGTTGGGATGTTTTTATGACAGCCCTAGCTGAACTAAACATTCCTACATCTGTTGTGGGCAATGCTACCAACAGGGAATCTTTAGACAAGTTAAAGAGCCCCTCTATATCTTCTAAAAAACATGTTGCTGCATGGCTTGACCTATAGTATCTCTGCTGAATGTTTTATAAAGAAATAAAACTTTCAGAAGTGTACTTAACCTTATATGCTGACTGTGTCTGATTGTTTTACAGATATAAAAACCACCACAGTATAAATTATTTAAACCCTTAGGGGTGCTTTATTGGGAAACACGGCTATGAAAATCATTGAAGGATATACAGCTTTGGAATGGTTGAAACACAGCTGAGGAAGGTCTGGGCATATTTCTCTTGTTTACAATCTGTTCCACTATCTGATCATTTCTCTCTAAATCATAAGAATACAGTTCTTGAACCTGTTTAAATGTTAAACCCTTACAACGCTGTTGTAGAAAAAATACGCAGTGGTAGCCACAGGTGACAGAATCTGGGGCTTGTAATTGTCGGGGTTGAAAAGCAATCCTAGTGGTATTTTTCCTTAGAAATTTTATAATGGTCTTGGGAATCAGCGGGTGGTCTGGAGGATGTCCATAGGAATCAAAAAATTCACCACTCTTATCTTCTGTCAGGTAGATGGCTAGCCAGTGTTCTCCAGGCATGTTGTTTGGATGGGTATTGACTACTAGCCCACAGGTCTTTGTAGTAATCTCTCTTTGGGGAGTCTGTCACAGGGAAACACACCGTAGAAAGGTTTTCGTGTGTAGGGGTTTGAAGAGAGGATGCGTGTTAACTGCACGCTGTCCATGTTTACATATAGTCATACAATACATTTCTTCTGTGATTTATCTCTATCACGCTGTCAAAAACTCCATACACTACCATGTTGACTGTAGCCGGGAGAGCCCTAGCAAATCAAACTTCTGCTCTCAGATTCCCTGTTTTGATCAAAGAATAGTGATCCCCGCATTCTTGGTCTGGAGACAGGTCGAAAGCAAAAAGAGTGTAGCCTCTCGCAAACTCCTCGCGGTTAAATATGTTTGCCTGCGGTCTGTACCAGGCTCATGTATTCTCGAACACAGTTTCCGATTTCAAATTCTGGCTGATGAGGCTTTGTGGGAATTTGGAAACCATCGACGTACAGAGATACAAAACTGATGTCATAATGCTTAAAGTTAAAAGGGTTTTTATTGTAAATTCCACTGAAGGAATCATTATCCACCAACCCTATAACTACTTGCTTGGGTAGCTGGCCCAAAAACAGATTCTCCTGATTGCTGACATGGCTTCCTCCAGGGATGCTAAACACTTTCATGCTGACATGTTCCACTGAGTATTTGGCATTGGATGTCAACAATGCCTCTGCATGTCCTAACCGGACACCTGGTGCCACTCTCACCTTCTTTACAGATAGTGATGCTGATAAAATTTGCAATTTGTGGCGGCTGTTTGCATCATTTGTCATCAAGCAGAAAGCGTCTTTGTTGCGTGTCAGTTTAATTTTCACATCCACACCATTTAAAAGCAATTTTTCTTGAAAAAACAGATCAGCATGGAGATGACCTAGGAGGTCTATTTTCCGGCTTTCAGTTGTCAGTGCAGCCCTTCTAACAAATCCTAAATTATTCCCATCCAGGGTTGCTGATTCGTGTTCTCCTGGTGTGTCTTTGTAAAATTACCCTGCAGAGAATTGTGTGGCTAGCGTATCATCACTGTAGTTCAGCACAGATTCTAGGAAGGCTCTATAAGGGTAGCAGTTATTGCTCTGGCTGATGAGTCGGTCTCCTAGGGTCACATCCAGTTGACTAAAGATGGAGGCCAGCGGATAATTCACTAAACCCACATTAGCATCTCTGGCCAGGTTTGTTCCATCATGGTTCACAATTTTGCAGCACACATATAGCAATGTATTGTTTAAATCCATATAATCTTCGCCATTTCCAGCAATGTAGAATTCTAGTGGTGTAGTTTCCGTTAGCGCTGCCAAGGGAGGGACTTCGATAAACAGGGTTCTCTCAATACTGGTCTGGGTAGGCCCAATCTGGAATAGATCTAATTCAGATTTAGTGCATTCCTCAGAACTGCAATGGATGAAAGCCATACTGATTAAAATATATCTCTTTTTCGGGCTGGTACTGTATGCCTCTTCTTTCTTGAAGCTTTCTGCTTCTGAGGCTTTTTCCTCATCTGCTGTGCTCTTTCAAAAGGTCGGGGAGGGCCTGTTAATTGTACCTGTGATGCTTTTCTTTTCAAGGCCTTTCTCCTTTTAATATACATCAGCCCTGAGCCCTCTTGTTGGGGTTGTGGATTAACTCTATTCAAAACTGCCTGAGTAACCTGCCCTACCACATCTTTAGCAATATTCCGAGCAGCTGTTTTAGCATGTGGCTTAATAATCTCTAGGCCTCTTCTCAAAAGTGGAACGGCTTTTCGAAAAAGGCTCCTGAATATCCCTCCGATTCCTGCCCCATACATAACAGGCGTACCATGGTACCCCGGAAGAGCATTTCCAGCCTGGGCCCTGTAATAATCCCGGTAAAGGGTTGGGTCACCATAGGTTTTCAGTATCACCATTTTTAAAATGGCAAACCTCTGCGTGGGCGGAAGTGTACCTTCACAATCACCTTTCCAAAACGAAATGGTACATTTTTGTTCTGATCTGTCTTTATTTCAACATTAATGGTGTCAATATGATGCTTACTCACAGGAATATAGTGTGGTTTGTCATAAACAATGTTGACACAATCGTTATTCTGACCACGCACCGGTACAGAGCACAATACGGGTACATAGAAGTCCCCAACTATCTGGTGCTCTACGATGTTGGTGTAAATGTATAAAGTGTTGAAGCCTCCTGTAATGTCTGCTGTAAAAGGCAGCTGATGTACATGGATGTTGGGAAACAACCCTAATATGTGGGCTAGTTCTTCGCAGCTTTTAAACGTGCAACCATCATCTGATTTAAGTCTAACCATTCTAGTCACTTGGTCATAATGTAGGACCATATCAGGGTGCTCACTGCTGTGGTCTAGTATAAGACTGTTCATGTTTTCCAGCAGCTCAGGGATGCTTGAGTAATAACCACGTTGCAGACGGTAGGACCATGTTTTTTCTACATTACCAATTTCAAATTGGGAATCAGATGTTAGATTGTTTCAGCTGTGTGGGTACTGTATCTCAACCAGGCCTACTTCCCGCGCCCCTGGCAGATCCAGGGGCCTTGCTAGGTGAATAGTAAAAGCTGAGCTAGTGTTCTGCGGAAAAACAGTTACACAGGCATTGCTAGGCAGAGTAATGTAAAAACCACTATCCCCCATTCTTCTGTGCAGGTTCACAAAGATCAGAAGCAAGTACCCAACTGTTGAGCTTACTGGGCCAGCCTAACCATTTCAGTAAATGATACTTTTTCCTACCCCTGCCTTTTGTTGATAGAATTGATTCAATTCTGTACAGCTTGTCCTGTTTGTTATTAACCTTCTGCAACTCTTCAGAATAGAAAGAACCAATCACAGGCTCCCCTGCATAATCTTTTAACAGGAAGACAGGTTTCCTTCCTCTTCTGATGACCTGATTCACTATAAACAGCTCTGTGGTGAAATTTTGTTCATACCCCTTGACAAATACCCCCTTGCTTTTAGAAATCCTCACGTGGTCTCCTTTCCTGAACAGCGGTGATACCTCTTTTCTGTAAATACAGTCTCCATAAATGGTTTTCCATACTGACAGGGCATTAGAATGGTTAATATCAATAGGCCTTGCTCTGATAGTTCTATGAAAACTATGATTATAACTTTTTAAGAGTTGTGGCAGGATATCGATATAACTATAGGTATTGTTAGCTGTAAAATACCTCCACATCTTTGATTTCAGAGTTCGGTTAAATCTTTCAACAATAGCAGCTTTTACTTCATTATTGCTGACGAAGTGGTGAACTCCATGCTGTTTTAACAAGCTGTTTATGGCTCTGTTTAGAAACTCTTTGCCTCGGTCCGTTTGGAGCTTTCAGGGCTTTCTTCCACTCTGTCTGAATATAACATTAAAAGCTTTAGAGACCTCTTTGCCTGTCTTGTCTTTTAAAGGCAATGCCCATGCATACTGAGACAGAATATCTATGACTGTTAAAATGTACCTATAGTTCTTGTTGTGCTTAGAAAATTGTTGCATATCTACTAAGTCAGCCTGCCATTGGGCATCGATGTCAGACACAATAGTCTTGTTTCTTTTAAAATGGATTCTGGCTGGCTTATGCAATGTGTACGCATCTTGGTCTGAAAGCCATGTCAGCCATGTTTTACTGTGCTTTTTTGCCTCCTGAAATAGATGGTTCACTCCCCCAAAGCTCCCAGCCTCCTCAGGTGTGTAATATGTGGTTTTTAGAATTTCATCATGCTCTCCCATATTGCTGGTTGATACATGTATGGACACCGATGGCTAAAGTAAACTATTTTTATTGGTACAAAAACTCCTGCTTCAAGCTTTCAGGGTTCAGGCTTGGGACAGACACATGAAATGCAGGAAATATTAACACCCTGCGAACTCTCAATGTGTAGATTTTCCAAATCACCATCATGCATCACATCTTCCTATAGAAAAAAAAAGAGAGGCACTTTAGCATTGGGGTTGCACCAAATAGGGAAAAAAACACACTAATAAAAATACAGCTCAGAAGCACCTACCTGTGGACACCCTTGCTCCATGCCTTCCTTTAAATCTTCCAGCCTCTCATTTTCTTCAACCTCCATTTCCACCATGGGCTTAAAAAGTACACTTCCATCCACAACCTCTGCAAATTTCATAAGTTCTTCTTCCTTCAGGAAATGAGCCTCCAGACCACACCCACATTCACACTCTGTGTCGGACCTGGTTTCACTAGAATTTCTCTGGAATGAGGTTTCAGGGTCTGGATATTGTCCAGCAGTAAACACTGCCACAGGTAAGTTTGTTGTTGAAACAGAACATTTTTTTCTAAAATGCGCTGGTTCTTCCTTTCCATGGCTAATTTTTATACTCGCTGGTGGGAACGATAGTCTCCTAGGCTTTACCCGCCTTTTTGAGCGCATTTTCAAAGGAGCTAGAGGATAGGAAAAGCCTACTAGCCCCAGTGCTGATTCGCAGGCTGGTTCCATGTTCAATCCTCAGAGCATGTCTGGGCATGCAAAATGCACTTCTGTACCAGGTCTCTCCGTCCCCTCTCCTGATTGGTTAGGGATTCAAAACCTCCCCCTATTGGGTGACGTAGCTGTAGAGGGGTTACTTATCCCTATTGGGCTGTTCTGGAGAGGAGGGGTGGAAATGGACCCCTTTGGGGTCCATTTGCAGCACCCTAATTTCACCTATGGGTTTTAAACCTCTTCAGATTGGTCCCCAGGCATCCACGTGCTCGTAGAGGGGTCACATGCCCCTATAGGGAGCAGTCTGGAGAGGGGGGTGGAAATGCACCCCTTTGGGGTGCATTTCTGGCATCCTGCTTTCATCTTTGGGTTTTAAACCTCTTCAGATTGGTCCGCTGGAGACCACGTTGTCATAGAGGGGTCACATGCCCCTATAGGGACCAATCCAGGACCCCGTTTTGAGTAAAAATATGCCCATTGGTCCAGCGAGGGCCATGTGCTCCTGGGGGGTCACATGGCTACCGTTTCTGGGGTGGGGCATGAGGGCTGGGGCTTCTGGGGGACAGGATATCTGGTGAGGTCATCAGGGGAGCCGGAAATGGCGGGGTGGGCCTTCCGCTGATGTCATCCATCAAACTCAAAAGGGGTGGGGCTTAGCTGTTTGACATGAGGTGGTCTAGTATTACTACTAACACTCCTCACTCTTGAGTGAATGTTTTTAGGATATACTTAGATCAATAATGGAGGAAGGAAAATGGCTGTGGTGGCCAATCTTATATTGTTTCATAGACAATCTGGGTTTGAATGAACTTTAATGATTCTCCCACAGATATCACCATGAACACTGGCAGGCTTGTTAAGGAGGCATCATCATTGATTTATTAGTCTCTTGCTACCCAAAGGTCTCCAAGCGACTTACAACATTGTTAAAAACCAAAATAAATATATCATACCATAAAACAAAATAATAAAACAACAACCACTCCATACAGCCACAGAAAGCATTAGCAGCACACTAACACAAACAACATCACCTTAGCCTCTCAAATGCCTGGGGAAAAAGATACGTCTTTACCTGGTGCTGAAAAGATGCCAATGAAGGCACCAGGCAGATCTTAATGGGAAGTGCATTGACACCTCTCTGTTACATACAGTAGTGTAGTGGCAAATTCAGAAGTGCTGGTGTTGGAGAATTCTTCTTCTCCTTGGGTTCTTTTGCTGGGGGGTCCCTTAAATAATAATCTCTGACACAGGCTTGAAGCAACAAGGTAGGCCTTTATTCTTTACAAGCATATGCAAGGTCAGTCCTCCAGAACACATCCAGGAAGTATCCAAGAGGGACTGCAAAGAAATACAGTCTGAACAGATCCTTTATACCTTATTGAATACACATGTGACATTAGTTTTACCAATCCTCTAAGTTCTTCGCAATAGTTCTTCCCTCTTGAAATATTTCCAACCAACCAGATAACTTTATTAAAATGAATCATAACCAAGTAGACACATCCCATCTCATTGTGTGTTTATCTTTCTCAGAGTAATGTCAATCTGTTCCCTTTTCCAGATCTCACCATTCTACTGTTCTATATTACTGATGATCTTGTACTGTTCTGAAACCAATATGTACCATTTACATTCCATTCTATCATGGCTCCTGACCAGTCAAGCTGGTCAAGGAATATCTCTTAGGACATAACGGTATGTTTCTTGCCATGATGTCAAAGCCAAGTTTTAGTTCACATAGAGATACAACTACACCACACAGGGCTAAAAATTATGTCATTTTATTGTTCTCTGTCTACCACATCACTCTGGCTTTTATTGCAGAGTGAAAGTAGTCAATATGTTTATTGAGGGTTCATAAACTGAAGGCTGGATCTCTATGTGAGGTGACATTTCCCTCCAATACATACTTGTCTTGCAGTAATCTGAGCATTTACATAGCAATCAAGAAAACAACTACTGCATCATGGGTTGATCCTATTAGTGTCAACATACATTTTGGTGGGGCAGTTTTGCTAGCCCCTGAGACTTTCCTGATCATTTATCAGGAGTACTGAACGCACAGTACACAAATTCTGTGCATATTACCCCTATGAATAACATAAATCTTTAAAGGTGTTTGGTTTTTTCCCAATTTTACATCTACTCCCCTCAACAGTAATAGTCTGCTGCCCCCCAGGGGCAAGAAATAACATGTAGTTGTGGTCTTAGGGTGACCTGTATCGCACAGGACTCTCTGATACAGCTATGTGTACTGAGTTTCATTGTTAAGTAAACTCAGTTTGTTCAGGGAAATTGTTTAAAGTTTTTAAATCTGTTTTTAAATGGCATTGAAAGGAAGCTTGAAAGTTTATGCTAGAAAATTTGTATTGCTATGATTCTATATGGTGATGGTCACTTATATTAACAAATCTGTCTACCTTGACAAAGCAAGGTATACAGATAACATAATACGTATATGCAGTATGGGGAAATTTCCATGTTTACAGAAACAGCTATGTCATTGGAAAAAGACTGACTACAATTTAATAGATTTATGGTATTCTCAGGTACGGAACGTAGCTTTGATGGAAAAATTAACACAACAAAGATTGGCAAGGAGGGATCCAAATAAAAAAGACAACTTTCATATTAAATGGTTTAGGTTTATAAGCAATGTAGCAGTGGGTGAGCATAATTTCTATTAGCCATCAACTCATGCCTTGTTATGGAGGGATATCTTTGGGTAGTCTCTGGAGCTTATTGCGGTTAAATCTGTCTACCAACAGTGAATTTCTAGATCTCTACAGCATTCCATGTATTAAATGTTATGCTTTTTCAAGGTTACATTAATCTCAATAACTCTCCTTTCCACCTCTTTTTTATTGATTGATTTATTGTTGTTGTTATTTATTATTACTATTATTATTATTATGTTGAAATATTTTTTGTTTTTTGTTTTTGGTGTTATTTCCCCCCCTTTCCTTAATTTATGTATGTATATATGCTTTGATTGTATAAGCTACATGTCAGTACATTGTAACAAGCAGAGCTTGGAAAAGTTACTTTTTTGGACTACAACTCCCATCAGCCCCAGCCAGCATGGCCACTGGATTGGGCTGATGGGAGTTGTAGTTCAAAAAAGTAACTTTTCCAAGCTCTGGTAACAAGCATTTAAATTACTATGAAAATTTTGATTTGTACACTTGAGAAGTTGATTTTTAAAAAAATAATTCAAGAAATGCAGAGGGGAAAAAAGAAACAGCTATGCTGATGTCAAAAATCATCAAGAGAACTCTCCATTGCTTAATGAGCATTCATTGGAGCAGTAATATATGTGCCTAAACAAAAAGGGATGGTGGTTGTCCTCTTTACCCTTTTCTCTTGCTGATGAACAAATAGTGTCTGTCTGCTTAGGGGGAAGAAAATGTTATTCATTAAAATACTGGAGGCTAATCTACAAACCATTTGTAATTCTTCTGACTAAACAAAGCTTCAACAACGCATCAGATCTACTTTGCAACACTCATTCTCCAAAGGACATCTGAAACTCAGAATCAACATTTTGGAAGCCTGGGATACAAAATACCAGAGCTCGGAAAAGTTACTTTTTTGAACTACAACTCCCATCAGCCCCAGCCAGCTGCTGGGGCTGATGGGAGTTGTAGTTCAAAAAAGTAACTTTTCCGAGCTCTGCAAAATACCTATTGTTTCACGTACTTTCCACAGCTACATTGTTTTATTTACCATATTTGGATCCCACCCTTCCCCATACAACCACAAGGCAGCACATACTGTATGGCATTATTCCATTTTATCCCACAACAACCCTGTGAAGTGTGGTGACACAGCAACTTGCTGAAGTCATCCCAGGAATTTGAATCCAAGTCAGTTACTCTTTCCTTTACGTCACACAGGTTTACACCCTCTCTGACTTTCTTCTCTTCCCTGACAATGTTGTATGCTAGCTCATTCTTGGTTCAGACTGGTACAATTGCACTAATTCAAACGAAAGAATTTACACCATCTTAATCGCTTTGGACATCCAGAATACAGCAGAACTGTAAGATGGTGTACTCTGAGTAAGTTTATGAGTCTGTGGTTCTGCAGATCTATAAATGTCCTTATACTTAAGTAGCACTATTGATTGAACAATTAAGTGGTATCTATGCACCAGCTTTCATAGGATACTTTGCATGGTAATCAAAGAGGACTCTGTCTTTGTCCTTCCTATAGAGGTGCAATGGTGCTTGCACAGAACAGCTATAGCCATGATTGGTCAAATGAAGAGTATGAATATATAGTAAAGATTAGTTCCTCTGGTGCATCACATTCTCCACCAGAAATGGGCCAAGAAAGAAGGAAAAAACCATGCAATTTCTAATATGCTTCAAGTAGAGTAAAGGATCCACTGATTGGTCAATGATAGCCATTCAGTGTGCAGAATCAATGTGTAGGTCACAGGTGCTGCTGCTGTATTAGCAGAGTTCGCTCATATCCCCTCTTCACTGAGAGAACATGTGAGAAGGTCAAGCTGTATAACTCAGTTTCCTGTCAGTGAATTTTGGCAAAGCTCCTCCCCCCAGCTGTGCATTCAGTGGCAGCATGAAGGGATCCTATGCACATACTGAGGTAGATAGTGCACATAGATCTACCCATGAAGGAGGGTCCTGATTGTCCCACAATGCCCCTCACACAGAGGAACTATAAGCATCTATGTGAGCGTAATTTAGTGCAGGGGTCCTTAATCTGTGGTCCATGCATGGGCTTCAGGGAGTCCATGAATCGAGTGCAAAAAAAAAAAAATCCAATGCAATAAAATTAATTTTATTTATTTGTTTGTGGGAGTCCATAGCTTTCACCAAATTCTCCAAGGAGTCTATGAACCAAAAAAAGCTAAGAACCACTGATTTAGTGCTATATGAGTGAGCCCTCTGATTTTCCCCTTACTTCCAATTTACAGCTGAACCAGGCAAAGGGCAAACTGTGGTTTGCACAAAGCATAATTTATCTGCGAACTGCAATTATAAACTCAGTTCAAAGCATGGTTTGCAATCTTGGTTTGTATGCTAACTGGTTTACATGCCATACTGTAGCTTGCCTAATTCAGATGTAACTATATGGCTTGCTGCTACATCAGAAATAAAAGATGGAATCAGCGTATGTGAGGGAGACGAGAAACATGGGGCTTGTTCATGTATTGCAAAACCATGGTTTGGGATTACATCTGAACCAGCTCGTTGTGGTGTGACTGTTGTTTTTCAAAGAAGCAGATCTCTATCTCATAGTAGGCAGAAAATATCATAGTGTTTCTTGCCAAGCCAAGTATGGCACTCTTTTACAGTATGTTAGCCCCACTACCATTATTTAGCAAGAAAAGCATCCCAACTTACTCCTAGCTAGGTGAATCTAATTTTCTCCTCTGCTAGGTGTTCAGGTCAACAAGATCTCTGTGTGTCAACAAGCAAAAGTAATTGCATTACCTTGCAAGGGCCAAGATTGCATTTAATCAGAGCAAGACTAGGGGTGGTCTATGGAACAGGTTTGGAAAGAAGTAGACTGGAACTTTTCAAGTAGGAGTTAAATGGAACTCTTTCACTTTGTTCAGAATCTAGAGCAGGGAAACAGGTTCCGCAAACTTTTTCTGCCCTTTCGGATCTTGGGCATCATATGACACGAGTTTGAGACCCTTTGGATACTTTTCATTTTTTAAAAAAAATCGTGACACGCGGGTCACACGTTTTTCCTGCTTTTTCTCTCCTGAGGTGCACTCAGGTTTCTGTAGCTTGTTCAGAATCTAGAGCAGGGATATAGGTTCCGCAAACTTTTTCTGCCCTTTCGGATCTCGGGCATCATATGACACGAGTTTGAGACGCTTTGGATACTTTTCATTTTTTTGAAAAAATCCTGACCCGCGGGTCACACTTTTTGCCTGCTTTTTCTCTCCTGAGGTGCACTGAGGTTTCTTGTAGCTTGTTCAGAATCTAGAGCAGGGAAACAGGTTCCGCAAACTTTTTCTGCCCTTTCGGATCTTGGGCATCATATGACTCGAGTTTGAGACGCTTTGGATACTTTTCATTTTTTCGAAAAAATCCTGACCCGCGGGTCACACTTTTTTCCTGCTTTTTCTCTCCTGAGGTGCACTCAGGTTTCTGCAGCTTGTTCAGAATCTAGAGCAGGGAAACAGGTTCCGCAAACTTTTTCTGCCCTTTCGGATCTCGGGCATCATATGACACGAGTTTGAGATGCTTTGGATACTTTTCATTTTTTTGAAAAAATACTGACCCGCGGGTCACACTTTTTGCCTGCTTTTTCTCTCCTGAGCTGCACTCAGGTTTCTGCAGCTTGTTCAGAATCTAGAGCAGGGAAACAGGTTCCGCAAACTTTTTCTGCCCTTTCGGATCTCGGGCATCATATGACGTGAGTTTGAGACGCTTTGGATACTTTTCATTTTTTTGAAAAAATCCTGACCCGCGGGTCACACTTTTTGCCTGCTTTTTCTCTCCTGAGCTGCACTCAGGTTTCTGCAGCTTGTTCAGAATCTAGAGCAGGGAAACAGGTTCCGCAAACTTTTTCTGCCCTTTCGGATCTTGGGCATCATATGACATGAGTTTGAGACCCTTTGGATACTTTTCATTTTTTTGAAAAAATCCTGACCTGCGGGTCACACTTTTTGCCTGCTTTTTCTCTCCTGAGGTGCACTCAGGTTTCTTGTAGCTTGCTCAGAATCTAGAGCAGGGGAACAGGTTCCGCAAACTTTTTCTGCCCTTTCAGATCTCGGGCATAATGTGATACGAGTTTGAGATGCTTTGGATACTTTTCATTTTTTTGAAAAAATCCTGACCCGCGGGTCACACTTTTTGCCTGCTTTTTCTCTCCTGAGCTGCACTCAGGTTTCTGCAGCTTGTTCAGAATCTAGAGCAGGGAAACAGGTTCCGCAAACTTTTTCTGCCCTTTCGGATCTCGGGCATCATATGACGTGAGTTTGAGACGCTTTGGATACTTTTCATTTTTTTGAAAAAATCCTGACCCGCGGGTCACACTTTTTGCCTGCTTTTTCTCTCCTGAGCTGCACTCAGGTTTCTGCAGCTTGTTCAGAATCTAGAGCAGGGAAACAGGTTCCGCAAACTTTTTCTGCCCTTTCGGATCTTGGGCATCATATGACATGAGTTTGAGACCCTTTGGATACTTTTCATTTTTTTGAAAAAATCCTGACCTGCGGGTCACACTTTTTGCCTGCTTTTTCTCTCCTGAGGTGCACTCAGGTTTCTTGTAGCTTGCTCAGAATCTAGAGCAGGGGAACAGGTTCCGCAAACTTTTTCTGCCCTTTCAGATCTCGGGCATAATGTGATACGAGTTTGAGACGCTTTGGATACTTTTCATTTTTTTGAAAAAATCCTGACCCGCGGGTCACACTTTTTGCCTGCTTTTTCTCTCCTGAGCTGCACTCAGGTTTCTGCAGCTTGTTCAGAATCTAGAGCAGGGAAACAGGTTCCGCAAACTTTTTCTGCCCTTTCGGATCTCGGGCATCATATGACGTGAGTTTGAGACGCTTTGGATACTTTTCATTTTTTTGAAAAAATCCTGACCCGCGGGTCACACTTTTTGACTTCTTTTTCTCTCCTGAGCTGCACTCAGGTTTCTGCAGCTTGTTCAGAATCTAGAGCAGGGAAACAGGTTCCGCAAACTTTTTCTGCCCTTTCGGATCTCGGGCATCATATGACGCGAGTTTGAGACGCTTTGGATACTTTTTAGTTTTTCGAAAAAATCCTGACCCGCGGGTCACACTTTTTTCCTGCTTTTTCTCTCCTGAGGTGCACTCAGGTTTCTGCAGCTTGTTCAGAATCTAGAGCAGGGAAACAGGTTCCGCAAACTTTTTCTGCCCTTTCGGATCTCGGGCATCATATGACGCGAGTTTGAGATGCTTTGGATACTTTTCATTTTTTTGAAAAAATACTGACCCGCGGGTCACACTTTTTGCCTGCTTTTTCTCTCCTGAGCTGCACTCAGGTTTCTGCAGCTTGTTCAGAATCTAGAGCAGGGAAACAGGTTCCGCAAACTTTTTCTGCCCTTTCGGATCTCGGGCATCATATGACGTGAGATTGAGACGCTTTGGATACTTTTCATTTTTTTGAAAAAATCCTGACCCGCGGGTCACACTTTTTGACTGCTTTTTCTCTCCTGAGCTGCACTCAGGTTTCTGCAGCTTGTTCAGAATCTAGAGCAGGGAAACAGGTTCCGCAAACTTTTTCTGCCCTTTCGGATCTTGGGCATCATATGACATGAGTTTGAGACCCTTTGGATACTTTTCATTTTTTTGAAAAAATCCTGACCTGCGGGTCACACTTTTTGCCTGCTTTTTCTCTCCTGAGGTGCACTCAGGTTTCTTGTAGCTTGCTCAGAATCTAGAGCAGGGGAACAGGTTCCGCAAACTTTTTCTGCCCTTTCAGATCTCGGGCATAATGTGATACGAGTTTGAGACGCTTTGGATACTTTTCATTGTTTTGAAAAAATCCTGACCCGCGGGTCACACTTTTTGCCTGCTTTTTCTCTCCTGAGCTGCACTCAGGTTTCTGCAGCTTGTTCAGAATCTAGAGCAGGGAAACAGGTTCCGCAAACTTTTTCTGCCCTTTCGGATCTCGGGCATCATATGACGTGAGTTTGAGACGCTTTGGATACTTTTCATTTTTTTGAAAAAATCCTGACCCGCGGGTCACACTTTTTGACTTCTTTTTCTCTCCTGAGCTGCACTCAGGTTTCTGCAGCTTGTTCAGAATCTAGAGCAGGGAAACAGGTTCCGCAAACTTTTTCTGCCCTTTCGGATCTCGGGCATCATATGACTCGAGTTTGAGACGCTTTGGATACTTTTCATTTTTTTGAAAAAATCCTGACCCGCGGGTCACACTTTTTGCCTGCTTTTTCTCTCCTGAGCTGCACTCAGGTTTCTGCAGCTTGTTCAGAATCTAGAGCAGGGAAACAGGTTCCGCAAACTTTTTCTGCCCTTTCGGATCTCGGGCATCATATGACGTGAGTTTTAGACGCTTTGGATACTTTTCATTTTTTTGAAAAAATCCTGACCCGCGGGTCACACTTTTTTCCTGCTTTTTCTCTCCTGAGCTGCACTCAGGTTTCTGCAGCTTGTTCAGAATCTAGAGCAGGGAAACAGGTTCCGCAAACTTTTTCTGCCCTTTCGGATCTCGGGCACCATATGACGCGAGTTTGAGACGCTTTGGATACTTTTCATTTTTTTGAAAAAATCCTGACCCACGGGTCACACTTTTGCCCTGCTTATTCTCTCCTGAGGTGCACTCAGGTTTCTTGTAGCCTGTTCCGAATCTAGAGCAGGGAAACAGGTTCCGCAAACTTTTTCTGCCCTTTCGGATCTCGGGCATCATATGACGTGAGTTTTAGACGCTTTGGATACTTTTCATTTTTTTGAAAAAATCCTGACCCGCGGGTCACACTTTTTGACTTCTTTTTCTCTCCTGAGCTGCACTCAGGTTTCTGCAGCTTGTTCAGAATCTAGAGCAGGGAAACAGGTTCCGCAAACTTTTTCTGCCCTTTCGGATCTCGGGCATCATATGACTCGAGTTTGAGACGCTTTGGATACTTTTCATTTTTTTGAAAAAATCCTGACCCGCGGGTCACACTTTTTTCCTGCTTTTTCTCTCCTGAGCTGCACTCAGGTTTCTGCAGCTTGTTCAGAATCTAGAGCAGGGAAACAGGTTCCGCAAACTTTTTCTGCCCTTTCGGATCTCGGGCATCATATGACGCGCGTTTTAGACGCTTTGGATACTTTTCATTTTTTTGAAAAAATCCTGACCCGCGGGTCACACTTTTTGCCTGCTTTTTCTCTCCTGAGCTGCACTCAGGTTTCTGCAGCTTGTTCAGAATCTAGAGCAGGGAAACAGGTTCCGCAAACTTTTTCTGCCCTTTCGGATCTCGGGCACCATATGACGCGAGTTTGAGACGCTTTGGATACTTTTCATTGTTTTGAAAAAATCCTGACCCGCGGGTCACACTTTTTGCCTGCTTTTTCTCTCCTGAGCTGCACTCAGGTTTCTGCAGCTTGTTCAGAATCTAGAGCAGGGAAACAGGTTCCGCAAACTTTTTCTGCCCTTTTGGATCTCGGGCATCATATGACGTGAGTTTGAGACGCTTTGGATACTTTTCATTTTTTTGAAAAAATCCTGACCCGCGGGTCACACTTTTTGACTTCTTTTTCTCTCCTGAGCTGCACTCAGGTTTCTGCAGCTTGTTCAGAATCTAGAGCAGGGAAACAGGTTCCGCAAACTTTTTCTGCCCTTTCGGATCTCGGGCATCATATGACTCGAGTTTGAGACGCTTTGGATACTTTTCATTTTTTTGAAAAAATCCTGACCCGCGGGTCACACTTTTTTCCTGCTTTTTCTCTCCTGAGCTGCACTCAGGTTTCTGCAGCTTGTTCAGAATCTAGAGCAGGGAAACAGGTTCCGCAAACTTTTTCTGCCCTTTCGGATCTCGGGCACCATATGACGCGAGTTTGAGACGCTTTGGATACTTTTCATTTTTTTGAAAAAATCCTGACCCGCGGGTCACACTTTTGCCCTGCTTATTCTCTCCTGAGGTACACTCAGGTTTCTTGTAGCCTGTTCCGAATCTAGAGCAGGGAAACAGGTTCCGCAAACTTTTTCTGCCCTTTCGGATCTCGGGCATCATATGACGTGAGTTTTAGACGCTTTGGATACTTTTCATTTTTTTGAAAAAATCCTGACCCGCGGGTCACACTTTTTGCCTTCTTTTTCTCTCCTGAGCTGCACTCAGGTTTCTGCAGCTTGTTCAGAATCTAGAGCAGGGAAACAGGTTCCGCAAACTTTTTCTGCCCTTTCGGATCTCGGGCATCATATGACTCGAGTTTGAGACGCTTTGGATACTTTTCATTTTTTTGAAAAAATCCTGACCCGCGGGTCACACTTTTTGCCTGCTTTTTCTCTCCTGAGGTGCACTGAGGTTTCTTGTAGCTTGTTCAGAATCTAGAGCAGGGAAACAGGTTCCGCAAACTTTTTCTGCCCTTTCGGATCTCGGGCATCATATGACGTGAGTTTTAGGCGCTTTGGATACTTTTCATTTTTTTGAAAAAATCCTGACCCGCGGGTCACACTTTTTGCCTTCTTTTTCTCTCCTGAGCTGCACTCAGGTTTCTGCAGCTTGTTCAGAATCTAGAGCAGGGAAACAGGTTCCGCAAACTTTTTCTGCCCTTTCGGATCTCGGGCATCATATGACTCGAGTTTGAGACGCTTTGGATACTTTTCATTTTTTTGAAAAAATCCTGACCCGCGGGTCACACTTTTTGCCTGCTTTTTCTCTCCTGAGGTGCACTGAGGTTTCTTGTAGCTTGTTCAGAATCTAGAGCAGGGAAACAGGTTCCGCAAACTTTTTCTGCCCTTTCGGATCTCGGGCATCATATGACTCGAGTTTGAGACGCTTTGGATCCTTTTCATTTTTTCGAAAAAATCCTGACCCGCGGGTCACACTTTTTGCCTGCTTTTTCTCTCCTGAGCTGCACTCAGGTTTCTGCAGCTTGTTCAGAATCTAGAGCAGGGAAACAGGTTCCGCAAACTTTTTCTGCCCTTTCGGATCTCGGGCATCATATGACGTGAGTTTGAGACGCTTTGGATACTTTTCATTTTTTTGAAAAAATCCTGACCCGCGGGTCACACTTTTTGCCTGCTTTTTCTCTCCTGAGCTGCACTCAGGTTTCTGCAGCTTGTTCAGAATCTAGAGCAGGGAAACAGGTTCCGCAAACTTTTTCTGCCCTTTCGGATCTTGGGCATCATATGACATGAGTTTGAGACCCTTTGGATACTTTTCATTTTTTTGAAAAAATCCTGACCTGCGGGTCACACTTTTTGCCTGCTTTTTCTCTCCTGAGGTGCACTCAGGTTTCTTGTAGCTTGCTCAGAATCTAGAGCAGGGGAACAGGTTCCGCAAACTTTTTCTGCCCTTTCAGATCTCGGGCATAATGTGATACGAGTTTGAGACGCTTTGGATACTTTTCATTTTTTTGAAAAAATCCTGACCCGCGGGTCACACTTTTTTCCTGCTTTTTCTCTCCTGAGCTGCACTCAGGTTTCTGCAGCTTGTTCAGAATCTAGAGCAGGGAAACAGGTTCCGCAAACTTTTTCTGCCCTTTCGGATCTCGGGCATCATATGACGTGAGTTTGAGACGCTTTGGATACTTTTCATTTTTTTGAAAAAATCCTGACCCGCGGGTCACACTTTTTGACTTCTTTTTCTCTCCTGAGCTGCACTCAGGTTTCTGCAGCTTGTTCAGAATCTAGAGCAGGGAAACAGGTTCCGCAAACTTTTTCTGCCCTTTCGGATCTCGGGCATCATATGACGCGAGTTTGAGACGCTTTGGATACTTTTCAGTTTTTCGAAAAAATCCTGACCCGCGGGTCACACTTTTTTCCTGCTTTTTCTCTCCTGAGGTGCACTCAGGTTTCTGCAGCTTGTTCAGAATCTAGAGCAGGGAAACAGGTTCCGCAAACTTTTTCTGCCCTTTCGGATCTCGGGCATCATATGACGCGAGTTTGATATGCTTTGGATACTTTTCATTTTTTTGAAAAAATACTGACCCGCGGGTCACACTTTTTGCCTGCTTTTTCTCTCCTGAGCTGCACTCAGGTTTCTGCAGCTTGTTCAGAATCTAGAGCAGGGAAACAGGTTCCGCAAACTTTTTCTGCCCTTTCGGATCTCGGGCATCATATGACGTGAGATTGAGACGCTTTGGATACTTTTCATTTTTTTGAAAAAATCCTGACCCGCGGGTCACACTTTTTGACTGCTTTTTCTCTCCTGAGCTGCACTCAGGTTTCTGCAGCTTGTTCAGAATCTAGAGCAGGGAAACAGGTTCCGCAAACTTTTTCTGCCCTTTCGGATCTTGGGCATCATATGACATGAGTTTGAGACGCTTTGGATACTTTTCATTTTTTTGAAAAAATCCTGAACTGCGGGTCACACTTTTTGCCTGCTTTTTCTCTCCTGAGGTGCACTCAGGTTTCTTGTAGCTTGCTCAGAATCTAGAGCAGGGGAACAGGTTCCGCAAACTTTTTCTGCCCTTTCGGATCTCGGGCATAATGTGATACGAGTTTGAGACGCTTTGGATACTTTTCATTTTTTTGAAAAAATCCTGACCCGCGGGTCACACTTTTTGACTTCTTTTTCTCTCCTGAGCTGCACTCAGGTTTCTGCAGCTTGTTCAGAATCTAGAGCAGGGAAACAGGTTCCGCAAACTTTTTCTGCCCTTTCGGATCTCGGGCATCATATGACTCGAGTTTGAGACGCTTTGGATACTTTTCATTTTTTTGAAAAAATCCTGACCCGCGGGTCACACTTTTTGCCTGCTTTTTCTCTCCTGAGCTGCACTCAGGTTTCTGCAGCTTGTTCAGAATCTAGAGCAGGGAAACAGGTTCCGCAAACTTTTTCTGCCCTTTCGGATCTCGGGCATCATATGACGTGAGTTTTAGACGCTTTGGATACTTTTCATTTTTTTGAAAAAATCCTGACCCGCGGGTCACACTTTTTTCCTGCTTTTTCTCTCCTGAGCTGCACTCAGGTTTCTGCAGCTTGTTCAGAATCTAGAGCAGGGAAACAGGTTCCGCAAACTTTTTCTGCCCTTTCGGATCTCGGGCATCATATGACTCGAGTTTGAGACGCTTTGGATACTTTTCATTTTTTTGAAAAAATCCTGACCCGCGGGTCACACTTTTTTCCTGCTTTTTCTCTCCTGAGCTGCACTCAGGTTTCTGCAGCTTGTTCAGAATCTAGAGCAGGGAAACAGGTTCCGCAAACTTTTTCTGCCCTTTCGGATCTCGGGCATCATATGACGCGAGTTTTAGACGCTTTGGATACTTTTCATTTTTTTGAAAAAATCCTGACCCGCGGGTCACACTTTTTTCCTGCTTTTTCTCTCCTGAGCTGCACTCAGGTTTCTGCAGCTTGTTCAGAATCTAGAGCAGGGAAACAGGTTCCGCAAACTTTTTCTGCCCTTTCGGATCTTGGGCATCATATGACACGAGTTTGAGACCGTTTCGATACTTTTCATTTTTTTAAAAAAATTGTGACCCGCGGGTCACACTTTTCCCCTGCTTATTCTCTCCTGTGGTACACTCAGGTTTCTTGTAGCTTGTTCCGAATCTAGAGCAGGGAAACAGGTTCTGCAAACTTTTTCTGCCCTTTCGGATCTCGGGCATCATATGACGTGAGTTTTAGACGCTTTGGATACTTTTCATTTTTTTGAAAAAATCCTGACCCGCGGGTCACACTTTTTGACTTCTTTTTCTCTCCTGAGCTGCACTCAGGTTTCTGCAGCTTGTTCAGAATCTAGAGCAGGGAAACAGGTTCCGCAAACTTTTTCTGCCCTTTCGGATCTCGGGCATCATATGACTCGAGTTTGAGATGCTTTGGATACTTTTCATTTTTTTGAAAAAATCCTGACCCGCGGGTCACACTTTTTTTCTGCTTTTTCTCTCCTGAGCTGCACTCAGGTTTCTGCAGCTTGTTCAGAATCTAGAGCAGGGAAACAGGTTCCGCAAACTTTTTCTGCCCTTTCGGATCTCGGGCACCATATGACGCGAGTTTGAGACGCTTTGGATACTTTTCATTGTTTTGAAAAAATCCTGACCCGCGGGTCACACTTTTTGCCTGCTTTTTCTCTCCTGAGCTGCACTCAGGTTTCTGCAGCTTGTTCAGAATCTAGAGCAGGGAAACAGGTTCCGCAAACTTTTTCTGCCCTTTTGGATCTCGGGCATCATATGACGTGAGTTTGAGACGCTTTGGATACTTTTCATTTTTTTGAAAAAATCCTGACCCGCGGGTCACACTTTTTGACTTCTTTTTCTCTCCTGAGCTGCACTCAGGTTTCTGCAGCTTGTTCAGAATCTAGAGCAGGGAAACAGGTTCCGCAAACTTTTTCTGCCCTTTCGGATCTCGGGCATCATATGACTCGAGTTTGAGACGCTTTGGATACTTTTCATTTTTTTGAAAAAATCCTGACCCGCGGGTCACACTTTTTTCCTGCTTTTTCTCTCCTGAGCTGCACTCAGGTTTCTGCAGCTTGTTCAGAATCTAGAGCAGGGAAACAGGTTCCGCAAACTTTTTCTGCCCTTTCGGATCTCGGGCACCATATGACGCGAGTTTGAGACGCTTTGGATACTTTTCATTTTTTTGAAAAAATCCTGACCCGCGGGTCACACTTTTGCCCTGCTTATTCTCTCCTGAGGTACACTCAGGTTTCTTGTAGCCTGTTCCGAATCTAGAGCAGGGAAACAGGTTCCGCAAACTTTTTCTGCCCTTTCGGATCTCGGGCATCATATGACGTGAGTTTTAGACGCTTTGGATACTTTTCATTTTTTTGAAAAAATCCTGACCCGCGGGTCACACTTTTTGCCTTCTTTTTCTCTCCTGAGCTGCACTCAGGTTTCTGCAGCTTGTTCAGAATCTAGAGCAGGGAAACAGGTTCCGCAAACTTTTTCTGCCCTTTCGGATCTCGGGCATCATATGACTCGAGTTTGAGACGCTTTGGATACTTTTCATTTTTTTGAAAAAATCCTGACCCGCGGGTCACACTTTTTGCCTGCTTTTTCTCTCCTGAGGTGCACTGAGGTTTCTTGTAGCTTGTTCAGAATCTAGAGCAGGGAAACAGGTTCCGCAAACTTTTTCTGCCCTTTCGGATCTCGGGCATCATATGACGTGAGTTTTAGGCGCTTTGGATACTTTTCATTTTTTTGAAAAAATCCTGACCCGCGGGTCACACTTTTTGACTGCTTTTTCTCTCCTGAGCTGCACTCAGGTTTCTGCAGCTTGTTCAGAATCTAGAGCAGGGAAACAGGTTCCGCAAACTTTTTCTGCCCTTTCGGATCTCGGGCATCATATGACTCGAGTTTGAGACGCTTTGGATACTTTTCATTTTTTTGAAAAAATCCTGACCCGCGGGTCACACTTTTTGCCTGCTTTTTCTCTCCTGAGGTGCACTGAGGTTTCTTGTAGCTTGTTCAGAATCTAGAGCAGGGAAACAGGTTCCGCAAACTTTTTCTGCCCTTTCGGATCTCGGGCATCATATGACTCGAGTTTGAGACGCTTTGGATACTTTTCATTTTTTCGAAAAAATCCTGACCCGCGGGTCACACTTTTTGACTTCTTTTTCTCTCCTGAGCTGCACTCAGGTTTCTGCAGCTTGTTCAGAATCTAGAGCAGGGAAACAGGTTCCGCAAACTTTTTCTGCCCTTTCGGATCTCGGGCATCATATGACTCGAGTTTGAGATGCTTTGGATACTTTTCATTTTTTTGAAAAAATCCTGACCCGCGGGTCACACTTTTTTTCTGCTTTTTCTCTCCTGAGCTGCACTCAGGTTTCTGCAGCTTGTTCAGAATCTAGAGCAGGGAAACAGGTTCCGCAAACTTTTTCTGCCCTTTCGGATCTCGGGCACCATATGACGCGAGTTTGAGACGCTTTGGATACTTTTCATTGTTTTGAAAAAATCCTGACCCGCGGGTCACACTTTTTGCCTGCTTTTTCTCTCCTGAGCTGCACTCAGGTTTCTGCAGCTTGTTCAGAATCTAGAGCAGGGAAACAGGTTCCGCAAACTTTTTCTGCCCCTTTGGATCTCGGGCATCATATGACGTGAGTTTGAGACGCTTTGGATACTTTTCATTTTTTTGAAAAAATCCTGACCCGCGGGTCACACTTTTTGACTTCTTTTTCTCTCCTGAGCTGCACTCAGGTTTCTGCAGCTTGTTCAGAATCTAGAGCAGGGAAACAGGTTCCGCAAACTTTTTCTGCCCTTTCGGATCTCGGGCATCATATGACTCGAGTTTGAGACGCTTTGGATACTTTTCATTTTTTTGAAAAAATCCTGACCCGCGGGTCACACTTTTTTCCTGCTTTTTCTCTCCTGAGCTGCACTCAGGTTTCTGCAGCTTGTTCAGAATCTAGAGCAGGGAAACAGGTTCCGCAAACTTTTTCTGCCCTTTCGGATCTCGGGCACCATATGACGCGAGTTTGAGACGCTTTGGATACTTTTCATTTTTTTGAAAAAATCCTGACCCGCGGGTCACACTTTTGCCCTGCTTATTCTCTCCTGAGGTACACTCAGGTTTCTTGTAGCCTGTTCCGAATCTAGAGCAGGGAAACAGGTTCCGCAAACTTTTTCTGCCCTTTCGGATCTCGGGCATCATATGACGTGAGTTTTAGACGCTTTGGATACTTTTCATTTTTTTGAAAAAATCCTGACCCGCGGGTCACACTTTTTGCCTTCTTTTTCTCTCCTGAGCTGCACTCAGGTTTCTGCAGCTTGTTCAGAATCTAGAGCAGGGAAACAGGTTCCACAAACTTTTTCTGCCCTTTCGGATCTCGGGCATCATATGACTCGAGTTTGAGACGCTTTGGATACTTTTCATTTTTTTGAAAAAATCCTGACCCGCGGGTCACACTTTTTGCCTGCTTTTTCTCTCCTGAGGTGCACTGAGGTTTCTTGTAGCTTGTTCAGAATCTAGAGCAGGGAAACAGGTTCCGCAAACTTTTTCTGCCCTTTCGGATCTCGGGCATCATATGACGTGAGTTTTAGGCGCTTTGGATACTTTTCATTTTTTTGAAAAAATCCTGACCCGCGGGTCACACTTTTTGACTGCTTTTTCTCTCCTGAGCTGCACTCAGGTTTCTGCAGCTTGTTCAGAATCTAGAGCAGGGAAACAGGTTCCGCAAACTTTTTCTGCCCTTTCGGATCTCGGGCATCATATGACTCGAGTTTGAGACGCTTTGGATACTTTTCATTTTTTTGAAAAAATCCTGACCCGCGGGTCACACTTTTTGCCTGCTTTTTCTCTCCTGAGGTGCACTGAGGTTTCTTGTAGCTTGTTCAGAATCTAGAGCAGGGAAACAGGTTCCGCAAACTTTTTCTGCCCTTTCGGATCTCGGGCATCATATGACTCGAGTTTGAGACGCTTTGGATACTTTTCATTTTTTCGAAAAAATCCTGACCCGCGGGTCACACTTTTTTCCTGCTTTTTCTCTCCTGAGGTGCACTCAGGTTTCTGCAGCTTGTTCAGAATCTAGAGCAGGGAAACAGGTTCCGCAAACTTTTTCTGCCCTTTCGGATCTCGGGCATCATATGACGCCAGTTTGAGATGCTTTGGATACTTTTCATTTTTTTGAAAAAATACTGACCCGCGGGTCACACCTTTTGCCTGCTTTTTCTCTCCTGAGCTGCACTCAGGTTTCTGCAGCTTGTTCAGAATCTAGAGCAGGGAAACAGGTTCCGCAAACTTTTTCTGCCCTTTCGGATCTCGGGCATCATATGACGTGAGTTTGAGACGCTTTGGATACTTTTCATTTTTTTGAAAAAATCCTGACCCGCGGGTCACACTTTTTGCCTGCTTTTTCTCTCCTGAGCTGCACTCAGGTTTCTGCAGCTTGTTCAGAATCTAGAGCAGGGAAACAGGTTCCGCAAACTTTTTCTGCCCTTTCGGATCTTGGGCATCATATGACATGAGTTTGAGACCCTTTGGATACTTTTCATTTTTTTGAAAAAATCCTGACCTGCGGGTCACACTTTTTGCCTGCTTTTTCTCTCCTGAGGTGCACTCAGGTTTCTTGTAGCTTGCTCAGAATCTAGAGCAGGGGAACAGGTTCCGCAAACTTTTTCTGCCCTTTCAGATCTCGGGCATAATGTGATACGAGTTTGAGACGCTTTGGATACTTTTCATTTTTTTGAAAAAATCCTGACCCGCGGGTCACACTTTTTGCCTGCTTTTTCTCTCCTGAGCTGCACTCAGGTTTCTGCAGCTTGTTCAGAATCTAGAGCAGGGAAACAGGTTCCGCAAACTTTTTCTGCCCTTTCGGATCTCGGGCATCATATGACGTGAGTTTGAGACGCTTTGGATACTTTTCATTTTTTTGAAAAAATCCTGACCTGCGGGTCACACTTTTTGACTTCTTTTTCTCTCCTGAGCTGCACTCAGGTTTCTGCAGCTTGTTCAGAATCTAGAGCAGGGAAACAGGTTCCGCAAACTTTTTCTGCCCTTTCGGATCTCGGGCATCATATGACTCGAGTTTGAGACGCTTTGGATACTTTTCAGTTTTTCGAAAAAATCCTGACCCGCGGGTCACACTTTTTGACTGCTTTTTCTCTCCTGAGCTGCACTCAGGTTTCTGCAGCTTGTTCAGAATCTAGAGCAGGGAAACAGGTTCCGCAAACTTTTTCTGCCCTTTCGGATCTTGGGCATCATATGACATGAGTTTGAGACCCTTTGGATACTTTTCATTTTTTTGAAAAAATCCTGAACTGCGGGTCACACTTTTTGCCTACTTTTTCTCTCCTGAGGTGCACTCAGGTTTCTTGTAGCTTGCTCAGAATCTAGAGCAGGGGAACAGGTTCCGCAAACTTTTTCTGCCCTTTCAGATCTCGGGCATAATGTGATACGAGTTTGAGACGCTTTGGATACTTTTCATTGTTTTGAAAAAATCCTGACCCGCGGGTCACACTTTTTGCCTGCTTTTTCTCTCCTGAGCTGCACTCAGGTTTCTGCAGCTTGTTCAGAATCTAGAGCAGGGAAACAGGTTCCGCAAACTTTTTCTGCCCTTTCGGATCTCGGGCATCATATGACTCGAGTTTGAGACGCTTTGGATACTTTTCATTTTTTTGAAAAAATCCTGACCCGCGGGACACACTTTTTGCCTGCTTTTTCTCTCCTGAGCTGCACTCAGGTTTCTGCAGCTTGTTCAGAATCTAGAGCAGGGAAACAGGTTCCGCAAACTTTTTCTGCCCTTTCGGATCTCGGGCATCATATGACGTGAGTTTTAGACGCTTTGGATACTTTTCATTTTTTTGAAAAAATCCTGACCCGCGGGTCACACTTTTTGACTTCTTTTTCTCTCCTGAGCTGCACTCAGGTTTCTGCAGCTTGTTCAGAATCTAGAGCAGGGAAACAGGTTCCGCAAACTTTTTCTGCCCTTTCGGATCTCGGGCATCATATGACTCGAGTTTGAGATGCTTTGGATACTTTTCATTTTTTTGAAAAAATCCTGACCCGCGGGTCACACTTTTTTCCTGCTTTTTCTCTCCTGAGCTGTACTCAGGTTTCTGCAGCTTGTTCAGAATCTAGAGCAGGGAAACAGGTTCCGCAAACTTTTTCTGCCCTTTCGGATCTCGGGCATCATATGATGTGAGTTTGAGACGCTTTGGATACTTTTCATTTTTTTGAAAAAATCCTGACCCGCGGGTCACACTTTTTGACTGCTTTTTCTCTCCTGAGCTGCACTCAGGTTTCTGCAGCTTGTTCAGAATCTAGAGCAGGGAAACAGGTTCCGCAAACTTTTTCTGCCCTTTCGGATCTTGGGCATCATATGACATGAGTTTGAGACCCTTTGGATACTTTTCATTTTTTTGAAAAAATCCTGACCTGCGGGTCACACTTTTTGCCTTCTTTTTCTCTCCTGAGCTGCACTCAGGTTTCTTGTAGCTTGCTCAGAATCTAGAGCAGGGGAACAGGTTCCGCAAACTTTTTCTGCCGTTTCAGATCTCGGGCATAATGTGATACGAGTTTGAGATGCTTTGGATACTTTTCATTGTTTTGAAAAAATCCTGACCCGCGGGTCACACTTTTTCCCTTTTTTTTCTCTCCTGAGCTGCACTCAGGTTTCTGCAGCTTGCTCAGAATCTAGAGCAGGGAAACAGGTTCCGCAAACTTTTTCTGCCCTTTCGGATCTCGGGCATCATATGACTCGAGTTTGAGATGCTTTGGATACTTTTCATTTTTTTGAAAAAATCCTGACCCGCGGGTCACACTTTTTGCCTGCTTTTTCTCTCCTGAGCTGCACTCAGGTTTCTGCAGCTTGTTCAGAATCTAGAGCAGGGAAACAGGTTCCGCAAACTTTTTCTGCCCTTTCGGATCTCGGGCATCATATGACGTGAGATTGAGAAGCTTTGGATACTTTTCATTTTTTTGAAAAAATCCTGACCCGCGGGTCACACTTTTTGACTTCTTTTTCTCTCCTGAGCTGCACTCAGGTTTCTGCAGCTTGTTCAGAATCTAGAGCAGGGAAACAGGTTCCGCAAGCTTTTTCTGCCCTTTCGGAACTCGGGCATCATATGACGCGAGTTTGAGACGCTTTGGATACTTTTCATTTTTTTGAAAAAATCCTGACCCGCGGGTCACACTTTTTGCCTTTTTTTCCTCTCCTGAGCTGCACTCAGGTTTCTGTAGGTTGTTCAGAATCTAGAGCAGGGAAACAGGTTCCGCAAACTTTTTCTGCCCTTTCGGATCTCGGGCATCATATGATGCAATTTTGAGATGCTTTGGATACTTTTCATTTTTTTGAAAAAATCCTGACCCGCGGGTCACACTTTTTTCCTGCTTTTTCTCTCCTGAGCTGCACTCAGGTTTCTGCAGCTTGTTCAGAATCTAGAGCAGGGAAACAGGTTCCGCAAACTTTTTCTGCCCTTTCGGATCTCGGGCATCATATGACGTGAGTTTGAGACGCTTTGGATACTTTTCATTTTTTTGAAAAAATCCTGACCCGCGGGTCACACTTTTTGACTGCTTTTTCTCTCCTGAGCTGCACTCAGGTTTCTGCAGCTTGTTCAGAATCTAGAGCAGGGAAACAGGTTCCGCAAACTTTTTCTGCCCTTTCGGATCTCGGACATCATATGACGCGAGTTTGAGACGCTTTGGATACTTTTCATTTTTTTGAAAAAATCCTGACCCGCGGGTCACACTTTTTGCCTGCTTTTTCTCTCCTGAGCTGCACTCAGGTTTCTGCAGCTTGTTCAGAATCTAGAGCAGGGAAACAGGTTCCGCAAACTTTTTCTGCCCTTTTGGATCTTGGGCATCATATGACATGAGTTTGAGACGCTTTGGATACTTTTCATTTTTTTGAAAAAATCCTGACCCGCGGGTCACACTTTTTTCCTGCTTTTTCTCTCCTGAGGTGCACTCAGGCTTCTGTAGCTTGTTCAGAATCTAGAGCAGGGAAACAGGTTCCGCAAACTTTTTCTGCCATTTCGTATCTCGGGCATCATATGACGCGAGTTTGAGACGCTTTGGATACTTTTCATTTTTTTGAAAAAATCCTGACCCGCGGGTCACACTTTTTGCCTGCTTTTTCTCTCCTGAGCTGCACTCAGGTTTCTGCAGCTTGTTCAGAATCTAGAGCAGGGAAACAGGTTCCGCAAACTTTTTCTGCCCTTTCGGATCTCGGACATCATATGATGCGAGTTTTAGACGCTTTGGATACTTTTCATTTTTTTGAAAAAATCCTGACCCGCGGGTCACACTTTTTGCCTGCTTTTTCTGTCCTGAGCTGCACTCAGGTTTCTGCAGCTTGTTCAGAATCTAGAGCAGGGAAACAGGTTCCGCAAACTTTTTCTGCCCTTTCGGATCTCGGGCATCATATGATACAATTCTGAGACGCTTTGGATACTTTTCATTTTTTTGAAAAAATCCTGACCCGCGGGTCACACTTTTTGCCTTCTTTTTCTCTCCTGAGCTGCACTCAGGTTTCTGCAGCTTGTTCAGAATCTAGAGCAGGGAAACAGGTTCCGCAAGCTTTTTCTGCCCTTTCGGAACTCGGGCATCATATGACGCGAGTTTGAGATGCTTTGGATACTTTTCATTTTTTTGAAAAAATCCTGACCCGCGGGTCACACTTTTTGCCTGCGTTTTCTCTCCTGAGCTGCACTCAGGTTTCTGCAGCTTGTTCAGAATCTAGAGCAGGGAAACAGGTTCCGCAAACTTTTTCTGCCCTTTTAGATCTTGGGCATCATATGACATGAGTTTGAGACGCTTTGGATACTTTTCATTTTTTTGAAAAAATCCTGACCCGCGGGTCACACTTTTTGCCTTCTTTTTCTCTCCTGAGGTGCATTCAGGTTTCTGTAGCTTGTTCAGAATCTAGAGCAGGGAAACAGGTTCCGCAAACTTTTTCTGCCATTTCGTATTTCGGGCATCATATGACGCGAGTTTGAGACGCTTTGGATACTTTTCATTTTTTTGAAAAAATCCTGACCCGCGGGTCACACTTTTTGCCTTCTTTTTCTCTCCTGAGGTGCATTCAGGTTTCTGTAGCTTGTTCAGAATCTAGAGCAGGGAAACAGGTTCCGCAAACTTTTTCTGCCCTTTCGGATCTCGGGCATCATATCACATGAGTTTGAGATGCTTTGGATACCTTTCATTTTTTTGAAAAAATCCTGACCCGCGGGTCACACTTTTTGCCTGCTTTTTCTCTCCTGAGCTGCACTCAGGTTTCTGTAGCTTGTTCAGAATATAGAGCAGGGAAACAGGTTCCGCAAACTTTTTCTGCCCTTTCGGATCTCGGGCATCATATGACACGAGTTTGAGATGCTTTGGATACTTTTCATTTTTTTGAAAAAATCCTGACCCGCGCGTCACACTTTTTGCCTGCTTTTTCTCTCCTGAGCTGCACTCAGGTTTCTGTAGCTTGTTCAGAATCTAGAGCAGGGAAACAGGTTCCGCAAACTTTTTCTGCCCTTTCGGATCTCGGGCATCATATGACGCGAGTTTGAGACGCTTTGGATATTTTTCATTTTTTTGAAAAAATCCTGACCCGCGGGTCACACTTTTTGCCTGCTTTTTCTCTCCTGAGCTACACTCAGGTTTCTGTAGCTTGTTCTAAATCTAGAGCAGGGAAACAGGTTCCGCAAACTTTATCTGCCCTTTCGGATGTCGGGCATCATATGACACGAGTTTGAGACGCTTTGGATACTTTTCATTTTTTTGAAAAAATCCAGACCCGCGGGTATCACTTTTTGCCTTCTTTTTCTCTCCTGAGCTGCACTCAGGTTTCTGCAGCTTGTTCAGAATCTAGAGCAGGGAAACAGGTTCCGCAAGCTTTTTCTGCCCTTTCGGAACTCGGGCATCATATGATGCGAGTTTGAGACGCTTTGGATACTTTTCATTTTTTTGAAAAAATCCTGACCCGCGGGTCACACTTTTTGCCTGGTTTTTCTCTCCTGAGCTGCACTCAGGTTTCTGTAGCTTGTTCAGAATATAGAGCAGGGAAACAGGTTCCGCAAACTTTTTCTGCCCTTTCGGATCTCGGGCATCATATGACACGAGTTTGAGACGCTTTGGATACTTTTCATTTTTTTGAAAAAATCCTGACCCGCGGGTCACACTTTTTGCCTGCTTTTTCTCTCCTGAGCTGCACTCAGGTTTCTGCAGCTTCTTCAGAATCTAGAGCAGGGAAACAGGTTCCGCAAGCTTTTTTTGCCCTTTCGGAACTCGGGCATCATATGACGCGAGTTTGAGACGCTTTGGATACTTTTCATTTTTTTGAAAAAATCCTGACCCAGCGAGTCACACTTTTTTCCTGCTTTTTCTCTCCTGAGCTGCACTCAGGTTTCTGTAGCTTGTTCAGAATGTAGAGCAGGGAAACAGGTTCCGCAAACTTTTTCTGCCCTTTCGGATCTCGGGCATCATATGATGCGAGTTTGAGACGCTTTGGATACTTTTCATTTTTTTGAAAAAATCCTGACCCGCGGGTCACACTTTTTGCCTTCTTTTTCTCTCCTGAGCTGCACTCAGGTTTCTGCAGCTTGTTCAGAATCGAGAGCAGGGAAACAGGTTCCGCAAGCTTTTTCTGCCCTTTCGGATCTCGGACATCATATGACACGAGTTTGAGACGCTTTGGATACTTTTCATTTTTTTGAAAAAATCCTGACCCGCGGGTCACACTTTTTGCCTTCTTTTTCTCTCCTGAGCTGCACTCAGGTTTCTGTAGCTTGTTCTGAATATAGAGCAGGGAAACAGGTTCTGCAAACTTTTTCTGCCCTTTCGGATCTCGGGCATCATATGACACGAGTTTGAGACGCTTTGGATACTTTTCATTTTTTTGAAAAAATCCTGACCCGCGGGTCACACTTTTTGCCTGCTTTTTCTCTCCTGAGCTGCACTCAGGTTTCTGCAGCTTGTTCAGAATATAGAGCAGGGAAACAGGTTCCGCAAACATTTTCTGCCCTTTCGGATCTCGGGCATCATATGACACGAGTTTGAGACGCTTTGGATACTTTTCATTTTTTTGAAAAAATCCTGACCCGCGGTCACACTTTTTGCCATCTTTTTCTCTACTGAGGTGCATTCAGGTTTCTGTAGCTTGTTCTGAATCTAGAGCAGGGAAACAGGTTCCGCAAGCTTTTTCTGCCCTTTCGGATCTTGGGCATCATATGACGTGAGTTTGAGACGCTTTGGATACTTTTCATTTTTTTGAAAAAATCCTGACCCGCGGGTCACACTTTTTGCCTTCTTTTTCTCTCCTGAGGTGCATTCAGGTTTCTGTAGCTTGTTCAGAATCTAGAGCAGGGAAACAGGTTCCGCAAACTTTTTCTGCCCTTTCGGATCTCGGGCATCATATGATGCGAGTTTGAGACGCTTTGGATACTTTTCATTTTTTTGAAAAAATCCTGACCTGCGGATCACACTTTTTGCCTTCTTTTTCTCTCCTGAGCTGCACTCAGGTTTCTGCAGCTTGTTCAGAATCTAGTGCAGGGAAACAGGTTCCGCAAACTTTTTCTGCCCTTTCGGATCTCGGACATCATATGACGCGAGTTTGAGACGCTTTGGATACTTTTCATTTTTTTGAAAAAATCCTGACCCGCGGGTCACACTTTTTGCCTTTTTTCTCTCTCCTTAGCTGCACTCAGGTTTCTGTAGCTTGTTCAGAATCTAGAGCAGGGAAACAGGTTCCGCAAACTTTTTCTGCCCTTTCGGATCTCGGGCATCATATCACATGAGTTTGAGATGCTTTGGATACCTTTCATTTTTTTGAAAAAATCCTGACCCGCGGGTCACACTTTTTGCCTGCTTTTTCTCTCCTGAGCTGCACTCAGGTTTCTGTAGCTTGTTCAGAATATAGAGCAGGGAAACAGGTTCCGCAAACTTTTTCTGCCCTTTCGGATCTCGGGCATCATATGACACGAGTTTGAGATGCTTTGGATACTTTTCATTTTTTTGAAAAAATCCTGACCCGCGCGTCACACTTTTTGCCTGCTTTTTCTCTCCTGAGCTGCACTCAGGTTTCTGTAGCTTGTTCAGAATCTAGAGCAGGGAAACAGGTTCCGCAAACTTTTTCTGCCCTTTCGGATCTCGGGCATCATATGACGCGAGTTTGAGACGCTTTGGATACTTTTCATTTTTTTGAAAAAATCCTGACCCGCGGGTCACACTTTTTGCCTGCTTTTTCTCTCCTGAGCTACACTCAGGTTTCTGTAGCTTGTTCTGAATCTAGAGCAGGGAAACAGGTTCCGCAAACTTTATCTGCCCTTTCGGATCTCGGGCATCATATGACACGAGTTTGAGACGCTTTGGATACTTTTCATTTTTTTGAAAAAATCCAGACCCGCGGGTATCACTTTTTGCCTTCTTTTTCTCTCCTGAGCTGCACTCAGGTTTCTGCAGCTTGTTCAGAATCTAGAGCAGGGAAACAGGTTCCGCAAGCTTTTTCTGCCCTTTCGGAACTCGGGCATCATATGACGCGAGTTTGAGACGCTTTGGATACTTTTCATTTTTTTGAAAAAATCCTGACCCGCGGGTCACACTTTTTGCCTGCTTTTTCTCTCCTGAGCTGCACTCAGGTTTCTGTAGCTTGTTCAGAATATAGAGCAGGGAAACAGGTTCCGCAAACTTTTTCTGCCCTTTCGGATCTCGGGCATCATATGACACGAGTTTGAGACGCTTTGGATACTTTTCATTTTTTTGAAAAAATCCTGACCCGCGGGTCACACTTTTTGCCTGCTTTTTCTCTCCTGAGCTGCACTCAGGTTTCTGCAGCTTGTTCAGAATCTAGAGCAGGGAAACAGGTTCCGCAAGCTTTTTTTGCCCTTTCGGAACTCGGGCATCATATGACGCGAGTTTGAGACGCTTTGGATACTTTTCATTTTTTTGAAAAAATCCTGACCCAGCGAGTCACACTTTTTTCCTGCTTTTTCTCTCCTGAGCTGCACTCAGGTTTCTGTAGCTTGTTCAGAATATAGAGCAGGGAAACAGGTTCTGCAAACTTTTTCTGCCCTTTCGGATCTCGGGCATCATATGACACGAGTTTGAGACGCTTTGGATTCTTTTAATTTTTTGAAAAAATCCTTTTTCTCTCCTGAGCTGCACTCAGGTTTCTGCAGCTTGTTCAGAATCTAGAGCAGGGAAACAGGTTCCGCAAACATTTTCTGCCCTTTCGGATCTCGGGCATCATATGACACGAGTTTGAGACGCTTTGGATACTTTTCATTTTTTTGAAAAAATCCTGACCCGCGGTCACACTTTTTGCCATCTTTTTCTCTACTGAGGTGCATTCAGGTTTCTGTAGCTTGTTCTGAATCTAGAGCAGGGAAACAGGTTCCGCAAGCTTTTTAAGCCCTTTCGGATCTTGGGCATCATATGACGTGAGTTTGAGACGCTTTGGATACTTTTCATTTTTTTGAAAAAATCCTGACCCGCGGGTCACACTTTTTGCCTTCTTTTTCTCTCCTGAGGTGCATTCAGGTTTCTGTAGCTTGTTCAGAATCTAGAGCAGGGAAACAGGTTCCGCAAACTTTTTCTGCCCTTTCGGATCTCGGGCATCATATGATGCGAGTTTGAGACGCTTTGGATACTTTTCATTTTTTTGAAAAAATCCTGACCTGCGGGTCACACTTTTTGCCTTCTTTTTCTCTCCTGAGCTGCACTCAGGTTTCTGCAGCTTGTTCAGAATATAGAGCAGGGAAACAGGTTCCGCAAGCTTTTTAAGCCCTTTCGGATCTTGGGCATCATATGACGTGAGTTTGAGACGCTTTGGATACTTTTCATTTTTTTGAAAAAATCCTGACAAGCGGGTCACACTTTTTGCCTTCTTTTTCTCTCCTGAGGTGCATTCAGGTTTCTGCAGCTTGTTCAGAATCTAGAGCAGGGAAACAGGTTCCGCAAACTTTTTCTGCCCTTTCGGATCTCGGACATCATATCACACGAGTTTGAGATGCCTTGGATACTTTTCATTTTTTTGAAAAAATCCTGACCCGCGGGTCACACTTTTTGCCTGCTTTTTCTCTCCTGAGCTGCACTCAGGTTTCTGCAGCTTGTTCAGAATCTAGAGCAGGGAAACAGGTTCCGCAAACTTTTTCTGCCCTTTCGGATCTCGGGCATCATATGATGCAATTTTGAGACGCTTTGGATACTTTCCATTTTTTTGAAAAAATCCTGACCCGCGGATCACACTTTTTCCCTGCTTTTTCTCTCCTGAGGTGCACTCAGGCTTCTGTAGCTTGTTCAGAATCTAGAGCAGGGAAACAGGTTCCGCAAACTTTTTCTGCCCTTTCGGATCTCGGACATCATATGACGCGAGTTTTAGACGCTTTGGATACTTTTCATTTTTTTGAAAAAATCCTGACCCGCGGGTCACACTTTTTGCCTTCTTTTTCTCTCCTGAGCTGCACTCAGGTTTCTGCAGCTTGTTCAGAATCTAGAGCAGGGAAACAGGTTCCGTAAGCTTTTTCTGCCCTTTCGGAACTCGGGCATCATATGACGCGAGTTTGAGACGCTTTGGATACTTTTCATTTTTTTGAAAAAATCCTGACCCGCGGGTCACACTTTTTGCCTGCTTTTTCTCTCCTGAGCTGCACTCAGGTTTCTGTAGCTTGTTCAGAATCTAGAGCAGGGAAACAGGTTCCGCAAACTTTTTCTGCCCTTTCGGATCTCGGGCATCATATGTTGCGAGTTTGAGACACTTTGGATACTTTTCATTTTTTTGAAAAAATCCTGACCCATGGGTCACACTTTTTGCCTTCTTTTTCTCTCCTGAGCTGCACTCAGGTTTCTGTAGCTTGTTCAGAATATAGAGCAGGGAAACAGGTTCCGCAAACTTTTTCTGCCCTTTCGGATCTCGGGCATCATATGACGCGAGTTTGAGACGCTTTGGATACTTTTCATTTTTTTGAAAAAATCCAGACCCGCGGGTCACACTTTTTTCCTGCTTTTTCTCTCCTGAGCTGCACTCAGGTTTCTGCAGCTTGTTCAGAATCTAGAGCAGGGAAACAGGTTCCGCAAACTTTTTCTGCCCTTTCGGATCTCGGGCATCATATGATGCGAGTTTGAGACGCTTTGGATACTTTTCATTTTTTTGAAAAAATCCTGACCTGCGGGTCACAATTTTTGCCTTCTTTTTCTCTCCTGAGCTGCACTCAGGTTTCTGCAGCTTGTTCAGAATCTAGTGCAGGGAAACAGGTTCCGCAAACTTTTTCTGCCCTTTCGGATCTCGGACATCATATGACGCGAGTTTGAGACGCTTTGGATACTTTTCATTTTTTTGAAAAAATCCTGACCCGCGGGTCACACTTTTTGCCTTTTTTCTCTCTCCTTAGCTGCAATCAGGTTTCTGTAGCTTGTTCAGAATCTAGAGCAGGGAAACAGGTTCCGCAAACTTTATCTGCCCTTTCGGATCTCGGGCATCATATGACACGAGTTTGAGACGCTTTGGATACTTTTCATTTTTTTGAAAAAATCCTGACCCGCGGGTCACACTTTTTGCCTGCTTTTTCTCTCCTGAGCTGCACCAGGTTTCTGCAGCTTGTTCAGAATCTAGAGCAGGGAAACAGGTTCCGCAAACTTTTTCTGCCCTTTCGGATCTCGGGCATCATATGACGCGAGTTTGAGACGCTTTGGATACTTTTCATTTTTTTGAAAAAATCCTGACCCGCGGGTCACACTTTTTGCCTGCTTTTTCTCTCCTGAGCTGCACTCAGGTTTCTGCAGCTTGTTCAGAATATAGAGCAGGGAAACAGGTTCCGCAAACATTTTCTGCCCTTTCGGATCTCGGGCATCATATGACACGAGTTTGAGACGCTTTGGATACTTTTCATTTTTTTGAAAAAATCCTGACCCGCGGTCACACTTTTTGCCATCTTTTTCTCTACTGAGGTGCATTCAGGTTTCTGTAGCTTGTTCTGAATCTAGAGCAGGGAAACAGGTTCCGCAAGCTTTTTAAGCCCTTTCGGATCTTGGGCATCATATGACGTGAGTTTGAGACGCTTTGGATACTTTTCATTTTTTTGAAAAAATCCTGACAAGCGGGTCACACTTTTTGCCTTCTTTTTCTCTCCTGAGGTGCATTCAGGTTTCTGCAGCTTGTTCAGAATCTAGAGCAGGGAAACAGGTTCCGCAAACTTTTTCTGCCCTTTCGGATCTCGGACATCATATCACACGAGTTTGAGATGCTTTGGATACTTTTCATTTTTTTGAAAAAATCCTGACCCGCGGGTCACACTTTTTGCCTGCTTTTTCTCTCCTGAGCTGCACTCAGGTTTCTGCAGCTTGTTCAGAATCTAGAGCAGGGAAACAGGTTCCGCAAACTTTTTCTGCCCTTTCGGATCTCGGGCATCATATGATGCAATTTTGAGACGCTTTGGATACTTTCCATTTTTTTGAAAAAATCCTGACCCGCGGGTCACACTTTTTCCCTGCTTTTTCTCTCCTGAGGTGCACTCAGGCTTCTGTAGCTTGTTCAGAATCTAGAGCAGGGAAACAGGTTCCGCAAACTTTTTCTGCCCTTTCGGATCTCGGACATCATATGACGCGAGTTTTAGACGCTTTGGATACTTTTCATTTTTTTGAAAAAATCCTGACCTGCGGGTCACACTTGTTGCCTGCTTTTTCTCTCCTGAGCTGCACTCAGGTTTCAGTAGCTTGTTCAGAATCTAGAGCAGGGAAACAGGTTCCGCAAGCTTTTTCTGCCCTTTCGGAACTCGGGCATCATATGACGCGAGTTTGAGACGTTTTGGATACTTTTCATTTTTTTGAAAAAATCCTGACCCGCGCGTCACACTTTTTGCCTGCTTTTCTCTCCTGAGCTGCACTCAGGTTTCTGTAGCTTGTTCAGAATCTAGAGCAGGGAAACAGGTTCCGCAAACTTTTTCTGCCCTTTCGTATCTCGGGCATCATATGACGCGAGTTTGAGACGCTTTGGATACTTTTCATTTTTTTGAAAAAATCCTGACCTGCGGGTCACACTTGTTGCCTGCTTTTTCTCTCCTGAGCTGCACTCAGGTTTCTGTAGCTTGTTCAGAATCTAGAGCAGGGAAACAGGTTCCGCAAACTTTTTCTGCCCTTTCGGATCTCGGGCATCATATGACACGAGTTTGAGACGCTTTGGATACTTTTCATTTTTTTGAAAAAATCCTGACCCGCGGGTCACACTTTTTGCCTGCTTTTTCTCTCCTGAGCTGCACTCAGGTTTCTGCAGCTTGTTCAGAATCTAGAGCAGGGAAACAGGTTCCGCAAACTTTTTCTGCCCTTTCGTATCTGGGGCATCATATGACGCGAGTTTGAGACGCTTTGGATACTTTTCATTTTTTTGAAAAAATCCTGACCCGCGGGTCACACTTTTTGCCTGCTTTTTCTCTCCTGAGCTGCACTCAGGTTTCTGCAGCTTGTTCAGAATCTAGAGCAGGGAAACAGGTTCCGCAAACTTTTTCTGCCCTTTCGTATCTCGGGCATCATATGACGCGAGTTTGAGACGCTTTGGATACTTTTCATTTTTTTGAAAAAATCCTGACCCGCGGGTCACACTTTTTGCCTGCTTTTTGTCTCCTGAGCTGCACTCAGGTTTCTGCAGCTTGTTCAGAATCTAGAGCAGGGAAACAGGTTCCGCAAACTTTTTCTGCCCTTTCGGATCTCGGGCATCATATGATGCGAGTTTGAGACGCTTTGGATACTTTCCATTTTTTTGAAAAAATCCTGACCCGCGGGTCACACTTTTTGCCTGCTTTTTCTCTCCTGAGCTGCACTCAGGTTTCTGCAGCTTGTTCAGAATCTAGAGCAGGGAAACAGGTTCCGCAAACTTTTTCTGCCCTTTCGGATCTCGGGCATCATATGATGCGAGTTTGAGACGCTTTGTATACTTTTCATTTTTTTGAAAAAATCCTGACCTGCGGGTCACACTTGTTGCCTGCTTTTTCTCTCCTGAGCTGCACTCAGGTTTCAGTAGCTTGTTCAGAATCTAGAGCAGGGAAACAGGTTCCGCAAGCTTTTTCTGCCCTTTCGGAACTCGGGCATCATATGACGCGAGTTTGAGACGTTTTGGATACTTTTCATTTTTTTGAAAAAATCCTGACCCGCGCGTCACACTTTTTGCCTGCTTTTTCTCTCCTGAGCTGCACTCAGGTTTCTGTAGCTTGTTCAGAATCTAGAGCAGGGAAACAGGTTCCGCAAACTTTTTCTGCCCTTTCGTATCTCGGGCATCATATGACGCGAGTTTGAGACGCTTTGGATACTTTTCATTTTTTTGAAAAAATCCTGACCCGCGGGTCACACTTTTTGCCTTCTTTTTCTCTCCTGAGCTGCACTCAGGTTTCTGTAGCTTGTTCAGAATCTAGAGCAGGGAAACAGGTTCCGCAAACTTTTTCTGCCCTTTCGGATCTCGGGCATCATATGACACGAGTTTGAGACGCTTTGGATACTTTTCATTTTTTTGAAAAAATCCTGACCCGCGGGTCACACTTTTTGCCTGCTTTTTCTCTCCTGAGCTGTACTCAGGTTTCTGCAGCTTGTTCAGAATCTAGAGCAGGGAAACAGGTTTCGCAAACTTTTTCTGCCCTTTCGTATCTGGGGCATCATATGACGCGAGTTTGAGACGCTTTGGATACTTTTCATTTTTTTGAAAAAATCCTGACCCGCGGGTCACACTTTTTGCCTGCTTTTTCTCTCCTGAGCTGCACTCAGGTTTCTGCAGCTTGTTCAGAATCTAGAGCAGGGAAACAGGTTCCGCAAACTTTTTCTGCCCTTTCGGATCTCGGACATCATATCACACGAGTTTGAGACGCTTTGGATACTTTTCATTTTTTTGAAAAAATCCTGACCCGCGGGTCACACTTTTTGCCTGCTTTTTCTCTCCTGAGCTGCACTCATGTTTCTGCAGCTTGTTCAGAATCTAGAGCAGGGAAACAGGTTCCGCAAACTTTTTCTGCCCTTTCGGATCTCGGGCATCATATGATGCGAGTTTGAGATGCTTTGGATACTTTTCATTTTTTTGAAAAAATCATAACCTGCGGGTCACACTTTTTGCCTTCTTTTTCTCTCCTGAGCTGCACTCAGGTTTCTGCAGCTTGTTCAGAATCTAGTGCAGGGAAACAGGTTCCGCAAACTTTTTCTGCCCTTTCGGATCTCGGACATCATATGACGCGAGTTTGAGACGCTTTGGATACTGTTCATTTTTTTGAAAAAATCCTGACCCGCGGGTCACACTTTTTGCCTGCTTTTTCTCTCCTGAGCTGCACTCAGGTTTCTGCAGCTTGTTCAGAATCTAGAGCAGGGAAACAGGTTCCGCAAACTTTTTCTGCCCTTTTGGATCTTGGGCATCATATGACACGAGTTTGAGACGCTTTGGATACTTTTCATTTTTTTGAAAAAATCCTGACCCGCGGGTCACACTTTTTTCCTGCTTTTTCTCTCCTGAGGTGCACTCAGGCTTCTGTAGCTTGTTCAGAATCTAGAGCAGGGAAACAGGTTCCGCAAACTTTTTCTGCCCTTTCGGATCTCGGACATCATATGACGCGAGTTTTAGACGCTTTGGATACTTTTCATTTTTTTGAAAAAATCCTGACCCGCGGGTCACACTTTTTGCCTGCTTTTTCTCTCCTGAGCTGCACTCAGGTTTCTGCAGCTTGTTCAGAATCTAGAGCAGGGAAACAGGTTCCGCAAACTTTTTCTGCCCTTTCGGATCTCGGGCATCATATGACGCGAGTTTGAGACGCTTTGGATACTTTTCATTTTTTTGAAAAAATCCTGACCTGCGGGTCACACTTTTTGCCTGCTTTTTCTCTCCTGAGCTGCACTCAGGTTTCTGTAGCTTGTTCAGAATCTAGAGCAGGGAAACAGGTTCCGCAAACTTTATCTGCCCTTTCGGATCTCGGGCATCATATGACACGAGTTTGAGACGCTTTAGATACTTTCCATTTTTTTGAAAAAATCCAGACCCGCGGGTCACACTTTTTTCCTGCTTTTTCTCTCCTGAGCTGCACTCAGGTTTCTGCAGCTTGTTCAGAATCTAGAGCAGGGAAACAGGTTCCGCAAGCTTTTTCTGCCCTTTCGGAACTCGGGCATCATATGACGCGAGTTTGAGACGTTTTGGATACTTTTCATTTTTTTGAAAAAATCCTGACCCGCGGGTCACACTTTCTGCCTGCTTTTTCTCTCCTGAGCTGCACTCAGGTTTCTGTAGCTTGTTCAGAATCTAGAGCAGGGAAACAGGTTCCACAAACTTTATCTGCCCTTTCGTATCTCGGGCATCATATGACGCGAGTTTGAGATGCTTTGGATACTTTTCATTTTTTTGAAAAAATCCTGACCCGCGTGTCACACTTTTTGCCTGCTTTTTCTCTCCTGAGCTGCACTCAGGTTTCTGCAGCTTGTTCAGAATCTAGAGCAGGGAAACAGGTTCCGCAAACTTTTTCTGCCCTTTCGTATCTCGGGCATCATATGACGCGAGATTGAGACGCTTTGGATACTTTTCATTTTTTTGAAAAAATCCTGACCCGCGGGTCACACTTTTTGCCTGCTTTTTCTCTCCTGAGCTGCACTCAGGTTTCTGCAGCTTGTTCAGAATCTAGAGCAGGGAAACAGGTTCCGCAAACGTTTTCTGCCCTTTCGGATCTCGGACATCATATCACACGAGTTTGAGATGCTTTGGATACTTTTCATTTTTTTGAAAAAATCCTGACCCGCGGGTCACACTTTTTGCCTGCTTTTTCTCTCCTGAGTTGCACTCAGGTTTCTGCAGCTTGTTCAGAATCTAGAGCAGGGAAACGGGTTCCGCAAACTTTTTCTGCCCTTTCGGATCTCGGGCATCATATGATGCGAGTTTGAGACGCTTTGGATACTTTTCATTTTTTTGAAAAAATCCTGACCCGCGCGTCACACTTTTTGCCTGCTTTTTCTCTCCTGAGCTGCACTCAGGTTTCTGTAGCTTGTTCAGAATCTAGAGCAGGGAAACAGGTTCCGCAAACTTTTTCTGCCCTTTCGTATCTCGGGCATCATATGACGCGAGTTTGAGACGCTTTGGATACTTTTCATTTTTTTGAAAAAATCCTGACCCGCGGGTCACACTTTTTGCCCTCTTTTTCTCTCCTGAGCTGCACTCAGGTTTCTGTAGCTTGTTCAGAATCTAGAGCAGGGAAACAGGTTCTGCAAACTTTTTCTGCCCTTTCGGATCTCGGGCATCATATGACACGAGTTTGAGACGCTTTGGATACTTTTCATTTTATTGAAAAAATCCTGACCTGCGGGTCACACTTTTTGCCTGCTTTTTCTCTCCTGAGCTGCACTCAGGTTTCTGTAGCTTGTTCAGAATCTAGAGCAGGGAAACAGGTTCCGCAAACTTTATCTGCCCTTTTGGATCTCGGGCATCATATGACACGAGTTTGAGACGCTTTGGATACTTTTCATTTTTTTGAAAAAATCCAGACCCGCGGGTCACACTTTTTTCCTGCTTTTTCTCTCCTGAGCTGCACTCAGGTTTCTGCAGCTTGTTCAGAATCGAGAGCAGGGAAACAGGTTCCGCAAGCTTTTTCTGCCCTTTTGGAACTCGGGCATCATATGACGCGAGTTTGAGACGCTTTGGATACTTTTCATTTTTTTGAAAAAATCCTGACCCATGGGTCACACTTTTTGCCTTCTTTTTCTCTCCTGAGCTGCACTCAGGTTTCTGTAGCTTGTTCAGAATCTAGAGCAGGGAAACAGGTTCCGCAAACTTTTTCTGCCCTTTCGGATCTCGGGCATCATATGACACGAGTTTGAGACGCTTTGGATACTTTTCATTTTTTTGAAAAAATCCTGACCCGCGGGTCACACTTTTTGCCTGCTTTTTCTCTCCTGAGCTGCACTCAGGTTTCTGCAGCTTGTTCAGAATCTAGAGCAGGGAAACAGGTTCCGCAAACTTTTTCTGCCCTTTCGTATCTGGGGCATCATATGATGCGAGTTTGAGACGCTTTGGATACTTTTCATTTTTTTGAAAAAATCCTGACCCGCGGGTCACACTTTTTGCCTGCTTTTTCTCTCCTGAGCTGCACTCAGGTTTCTGCAGCTTGTTCAGAATCTAGAGCAGGGAAACAGGTTCCGCAAACTTTTTCTGCCCTTTCGTATCTCGGGCATCATATGACGCGAGTTTGAGACGCTTTGGATACTTTTCATTTTTTTGAAAAAATCCTGACCCGCGGGTCACACTTTTTGCCTGCTTTTTGTCTCCTGAGCTGCACTCAGGTTTCTGCAGCTTGTTCAGAATCTAGAGCAGGGAAACAGGTTCCGCAAACTTTTTCTGCCCTTTCGGATCTCGGGCATCATATGATGCGAGTTTGAGACGCTTTGGATACTTTCCATTTTTTTGAAAAAATCCTGACCCGCGGGTCACACTTTTTGCCTGCTTTTTCTCTCCTGAGCTGCACTCAGGTTTCTGCAGCTTGTTCAGAATCTAGAGCAGGGAAACAGGTTCCGCAAACTTTTTCTGCCCTTTCGGATCTCGGGCATCATATGATGCGAGTTTGAGACGCTTTGTATACTTTTCATTTTTTTGAAAAAATCCTGACCTGCGGGTCACACTTGTTGCCTGCTTTTTCTCTCCTGAGCTGCACTCAGGTTTCAGTAGCTTGTTCAGAATCTAGAGCAGGGAAACAGGTTCCGAAAGCTTTTTCTGCCCTTTCGGAACTCGGGCATCATATGACGCGAGTTTGAGACGTTTTGGATACTTTTCATTTTTTTGAAAAAATCCTGACCCGCGCGTCACACTTTTTGCCTGCTTTTTCTCTCCTGAGCTGCACTCAGGTTTCTGTAGCTTGTTCAGAATCTAGAGCAGGGAAACAGGTTCCGCAAACTTTTTCTGCCCTTTCGTATCTCGGGCATCATATGACGCGAGTTTGAGACGCTTTGGATACTTTTCATTTTTTTGAAAAAATCCTGACCCGCGGGTTACACTTTTTGCCTTCTTTTTCTCTCCTGAGCTGCACTCAGGTTTCTGTAGCTTGTTCAGAATCTAGAGCAGGGAAACAGGTTCCGCAAACTTTTTCTGCCCTTTCGGATCTCGGGCATCATATGACACGAGTTTGAGACGCTTTGGATACTTTTCATTTTTTTGAAAAAATCCTGACCCGCGGGTCACACTTTTTGCCTGCTTTTTCTCTCCTGAGCTGCACTCAGGTTTCTGCAGCTTGTTCAGAATCTAGAGCAGGGAAACAGGTTTCGCAAACTTTTTCTGCCCTTTCGTATCTGGGGCATCATATGACGCGAGTTTGAGATGCTTTGGATACTTTTCATTTTTTTGAAAAAATCCTGACCCGCGGGTCACACTTTTTGCCTGCTTTTTCTCTCCTGAGCTGCACTCAGGTTTCTGCAGCTTGTTCAGAATCTAGAGCAGGGAAACAGGTTCCGCAAACTTTTTCTGCCCTTTCGGATCTCGGACATCATATCACACGAGTTTGAGACGCTTTGGATACTTTTCATTTTTTTGAAAAAATCCTGACCCATGGGTCACACTTTTTGCCTGCTTTTTGTCTCCTGAGCTGCACTCAGGTTTCAGCAGCTTGTTCAGAATCTAGAGCAGGGAAACAGGTTCCGCAAACTTTTTCTGCCCTTTCTGATCTCGGGCATCATATGATGCGAGTTTGAGACGCTTTGGATACTTTTCATTTTTTTGAAAAAATCCTGACCCGCGGGTCACCCTTTTTGCCTGCTTTTTCTCTCCTGAGCTGCACTCAGGTTTCTGCAGCTTGTTCAGAATCTAGAGCAGGGAAACAGGTTCCTCAAACTTTTTCTGCCCTTTCGGATCTCGGACATCATATGACTCGAGTTTGAGACGCTTTGGATACTTTTCATTTTTTTGAAAAAATCCTGACCCGCGGGTCACACTTTTTGCCTTCTTTTTCTCTCCTGAGCTGCACTCAGGTTTCTGCAGCTTGTTCAGAATCTAGAGCAGGGAAACAGGTTCCGCAAACTTTTTCTGCCCTTTCGGATATCGGGCATCATATGACACGAATTTGAGATGCTTTGGATACTTTTCATTTTTTTGAAAAAATCCTGACCCGCGGGTCACACTTTTTGCCTTCTTTTTCTCTCCTGAGCTGCACTCAGGTTTCTGCAGCTTGTTCAGAATATAGAGCAGGGAAACAGGTTCCGCAAACTTTTTCTGCCCTTTCGGATCTCGGGCATCATATGATACTTTTTTGAGACACTTTGGATACTTTTCATTTTTTTGAAAAAATCCTGACCCGCGGGTCACACTTTTTGCCTTCTTTTTCTCTCCTGAGGTGCAGTCAGGTTTCTGTAGCTTGTTCAGAATCTAGAGCAGGGAAACAGGTTCCGCAAACTTTTTCTGCCCTTTTGGATCTCGGACATCATATGACTCGAGTTTGAGACGCTTTGGATACTTTTCATTTTTTTGAAAAAATCCTGACCCGCGGGTCACACTTTTTGCCTGCTTTTTCTCTCCTGAGGTGCACTCAGGTTTCTGCAGCTTGTTCAGAATCTAGAGCAGGGAAACAGGTTCCGCAAACTTTTTCTGCCCTTTCGGATATCGGGCATCATATGACACGAATTTGAGATGCTTTGGATACTTTTCATTTTTTTGAAAAAATCCTGACCCGCGGGTCACACTTTTTGCCTTCTTTTTCTCTGCTGAGCTGCACTCAGTTTTCTGCAGCTTGTTCAGAATCTAGAGCAGGGAAACAGGTTCCGCAAACTTTTTCTGCCCTTTCGGATCTCGGGCATCATATGATACAATTTTGAGACGCTTTGGATACTTTTCATTTTTTTGAAAAAATCCTGACCCGCGGGTCACACTTTTTGAATTCTTTTTCTCTCCTGAGCTGCACTCAGGTTTCTGCAGCTTGTCCAGAATCTAGAGCAGGGAAATATGTTCCGCAAGCATTTTCTGCCATTTCGGAACTCGGGCATCATATGACGCGAGTTTGAGACGCTTTGGATACTTTTCATTTTTTTGAAAACATCCTGACCCGCGGGTCACACTTTTTGCCTTCTTTTTCTCTCCTGAGGTGCAGTCAGGTTTCTGTAGCTTGTTCAGAATCTAGAGCAGGGAAACAGGTTCCGCAAACTTTTTCTGCCCTTTCGGATCTCGGGCATCATATCACACGAGTTTGAGACGCTTTGGATACTTTTCATTTTTTTGAAAAAATCCTGACCTGCGGGTCACACTTTTTGCCTTCTTTTTCTCTCCTGAGCTGCACTCAGGTTTCTGTAGCTTGTTCAGAATATAGAGCAGGGAAACAGGTTCCGCAAACTTTTTCTGCCCTTTCGGATCTCGGGCATCATATGACGCGAGTTTGAGACGCTTTGGATACTTTTAATTTTTTTGAAAAATTCCTGACCCGCGGGTCACACTTTTTGCCTGCTTTTTCTCTCCTGAGCTGCACTCAGGTTTCTGCAGCTTGTTCAGAATCTAGAGCAGGGAAACAGGTTCCTCAAACTTTTTCTGCCCTTTCGGATCTCGGACATCATATGACTCGAGTTTGAGACGCTTTGGATACTTTTCATTTTTTTGAAAAAATCCTGACCCGCGGGTCACACTTTTTTCCTGCTTTTTCTCTCCTGAGCTGCACTCAGGTTTCTGCAGCTTGTTCAGAATCTAGAGCAGGGAAACAGGTTCCGCAAACTTTTTCTGCCCTTTCGGATCTCGGGCATCATATGATACAATTTTGAGACGCTTTGGATACTTTTCATTTTTTTGAAAAAATCCTGACCCGCGGGTCACACTTTTTGCCTGCTTTTTCTCTCCTGAGCTGCACTCAGGTTTCTGCAGCTTGTTCAGAATATAGAGCAGGGAAACAGGTTCCGCAAACTTTTTCTGCCCTTTCGGATATCGGGCATCACATGACACGAATTTGAGATGCTTTGGATACTTTTCATTTTTTTGAAAAAATCCTGACCCGCGGGTCACACTTTTTGCCTTCTTTTTCTCTCCTGAGCTGCACTCAGGTTTCTGCAGCTTGTTCAGAATCTAGAGCAGGGAAACAGGTTCCGCAAACTTTTTCTGCCCTTTCGGATCTCGGGCATCACATGACGCGAGTTTGAGACGCTTTGGATACTTTTCATTTTTTTGAAAAAATCCTGACCCGCTGGTCACACTTTTTGCCTGCTTTTTCTCTCCTGAGCTGCACTCAGGTTTCTGCAGCTTGTTCAGAATATAGAGCAGGGAAACAGGTTCCGCAAACTTTTTCTGCCCTTTCGGATCTCGGGCATCATATGACACGAGTTTGAGACGCTTTGCATACTTTTCATTTTTTTGAAAAAATCCTGACCCGCGGGTCACACTTTTTCCCATCTTTTTCTCTACTGAGGTGCATTCAGGTTTCTGTAGCTTGTTCTGAATCTAGAGCAGGGAAACAGGTTCCGCAAGCTTTTTAAGCCCTTTCGGATCTCGGGCATCATATGACGCGAGTTGGAGACGCTTTGGATACTTTTCATTTTTTTGAAAAAATCCTGACCCGCGGGTCACACTTTTTGCCTTCTTTTTCTCTCCTGAGGTGCAGTCAGGTTTCTGTAGCTTGTTCAGAATCTAGAGCAGGGAAACAGGTTCCGCAAACTTTTTCTGCCCTTTCGGATCTCGGGAATCATATCACACGAGTTTGAGACGCTTTGGATACTTTTCATTTTTTTGAAAAAATCCTGACCCGCGGGTCACACTTTTTGCCTGCTTTTTCTCTCCTGAGCTGCACTAAGGTTTCTGCAGCTTGTTCAGAATCTAGTGCAGGGAAACAGGTTCCGCAAACTTTTTCTGCCCTTTCGGATCTCGGACATCATATCAGACGAGTTTGAGACGCTTTGGATACTATTCATTTTTTTGAAAAAATCCTGACCCGCGGGTCACACTTTTTGCCTGCTTTTTCTCTCCTGAGCTGCACTCAGGTTTCTGCAGCTTGTTCAGAATATAGAGCAGGGAAACAGGTTCCGCAAACTTTTTCTGCCCTTTTGGATCTCGGGCATCATATGACACGAGTTTGAGACGCTTTGGATAATTTTCATTTTTTTGAAAAAATCCTGACCCGCGGGTCACACTTTTTGCCTTCTTTTTCTCTGCTGAGCTGCACTCAGTTTTCTGCAGCTTGTTCAGAATCTAGAGCAGGGAAACAGGTTCCGCAAACTTTTTCTGCCCTTTCGGATCTCGGGCATCATATGATACAATTTTGAGACGCTTTGGATACTTTTCATTTTTTTGAAAAAATCCTGACCCGCGGGTCACACTTTTTGCCTTCTTTTTCTCTCCTGAGCTGCACTCAGGTTTCTGCAGCTTGTCCAGAATCTAGAGCAGGGAAATATGTTCCGCAAGCTTTTTCTGCCATTTCGGAACTCGGGCATCATATGACGCGAGTTTGAGACGCTTTGGATACTTTTCATTTTTTTGAAAACATCCTGACCCGCGGGTCACACTTTTTGCCTTCTTTTTCTCTCCTGAGGTGCAGTCAGGTTTCTGTAGCTTGTTCAGAATCTAGAGCAGGGAAACAGGTTCCGCAAACTTTTTCTGCCCTTTCGGATCTCGGGCATCATATCACACGAGTTTGAGACGCTTTGGATACTTTTCATTTTTTTGAAAAAATCCTGACCTGCGGGTCACACTTTTTGCCTTCTTTTTCTCTCCTGAGCTGCACTCAGGTTTCTGTAGCTTGTTCAGAATATAGAGCAGGGAAACAGGTTCCGCAAACTTTTTCTGCCCTTTCGGATCTCGGGCATCATATGACGCGAGTTTGAGACGCTTTGGATACTTTTAATTTTTTTGAAAAATTCCTGACCCGCGGGTCACACTTTTTGCCTGCTTTTTCTCTCCTGAGCTGCACTCAGGTTTCTGCAGCTTGTTCAGAATCTAGAGCAGGGAAACAGGTTCCTCAAACTTTTTCTGCCCTTTCGGATCTCGGACATCATATGACTCGAGTTTGAGACGCTTTGGATACTTTTCATTTTTTTGAAAAAATCCTGACCCGCGGGTCACACTTTTTTCCTGCTTTTTCTCTCCTGAGCTGCACTCAGGTTTCTGCAGCTTGTTCAGAATCTAGAGCAGGGAAACAGGTTCCGCAAACTTTTTCTGCCCTTTCGGATCTCGGGCATCATATGATACAATTTTGAGACGCTTTGGATACTTTTCATTTTTTTGAAAAAATCCTGACCCGCGGGTCACACTTTTTGCCTGCTTTTTCTCTCCTGAGCTGCACTCAGGTTTCTGCAGCTTGTTCAGAATATAGAGCAGGGAAACAGGTTCCGCAAACTTTTTCTGCCCTTTCGGATATCGGGCATCACATGACACGAATTTGAGATGCTTTGGATACTTTTCATTTTTTTGAAAAAATCCTGACCCGCGGGTCACACTTTTTGCCTTCTTTTTCTCTCCTGAGCTGCACTCAGGTTTCTGCAGCTTGTTCAGAATCTAGAGCAGGGAAACAGGTTCCGCAAACTTTTTCTGCCCTTTCGGATCTCGGGCATCACATGACGCGAGTTTGAGACGCTTTGGATACTTTTCATTTTTTTGAAAAAATCCTGACCCGCTGGTCACACTTTTTGCCTGCTTTTTCTCTCCTGAGCTGCACTCAGGTTTCTGCAGCTTGTTCAGAATATAGAGCAGGGAAACAGGTTCCGCAAACTTTTTCTGCCCTTTCGGATCTCGGGCATCATATGACACGAGTTTGAGACGCTTTGCATACTTTTCATTTTTTTGAAAAAATCCTGACCCGCGGGTCACACTTTTTCCCATCTTTTTCTCTACTGAGGTGCATTCAGGTTTCTGTAGCTTGTTCTGAATCTAGAGCAGGGAAACAGGTTCCGCAAGCTTTTTAAGCCCTTTCGGATCTCGGGCATCATATGACGCGAGTTGGAGACGCTTTGGATACTTTTCATTTTTTTGAAAAAATCCTGACCCGCGGGTCACACTTTTTGCCTTCTTTTTCTCTCCTGAGGTGCAGTCAGGTTTCTGTAGCTTGTTCAGAATCTAGAGCAGGGAAACAGGTTCCGCAAACTTTTTCTGCCCTTTCGGATCTCGGGAATCATATCACACGAGTTTGAGACGCTTTGGATACTTTTCATTTTTTTGAAAAAATCCTGACCCGTGGGTCACACTTATTGCCTGCTTTTTCTCTCCTGAGCTGCACTAAGGTTTCTGCAGCTTGTTCAGAATCTAGTGCAGGGAAACAGGTTCCGCAAACTTTTTCTGCCCTTTCGGATCTCGGACATCATATCAGACGAGTTTGAGACGCTTTGGATACTATTCATTTTTTTGAAAAAATCCTGACCCGCGGGTCACACTTTTTGCCTGCTTTTTCTCTCCTGAGCTGCACTCAGGTTTCTGCAGCTTGTTCAGAATATAGAGCAGGGAAACAGGTTCCGCAAACTTTTTCTGCCCTTTTGGATCTCGGGCATCATATGACACGAGTTTGAGACTCTTTGGATAATTTTCATTTTTTTGAAAAAATCCTGACCTGCGGGTCACACTTTTTGCCTTCTTTTTCTCTCCTGAGCTGCACTCAGGTTTCTGCAGCTTGTTCAGAATCTAGAGCAGGGAAACAGGTTCCGCAAGCTTTTTCTGCCCTTTCGGAACTCAGGCATCACATGACGCGAGTTTGAGACGCTTTGGATACTTTTCATTTTTTTGAAAAAATCCTGACCCGCGGGTCACACTTTTTGCCTTCTTTTTCTCTCCTGAGCTGCACTCAGGTTTCTGCAGCTTGTTCAGAATATAGAGCAGGGAAACAGGTTCCGCAAACTTTTTCTGCCCTTTCGGATATCGGGCATCATATGACACGAGTTTGAGACGCTTTGCATACTTTTCATTTTTTTGAAAAAATCCTGACCCGCGGGTCACACTTTTTGCCTGCTTTTTCTCTACTGAGGTGCATTCAGGTTTCTGTAGCTAGTTCTGAATCTAGAGCAGGGAAACAGGTTCCGCAAGCTTTTTCTGCCCTTTCGGATCTCGGGCATCATATGACGCGAGTTGGAGACGCTTTGGATACTTTTCATTTTTTTGAAAAAATCCTGACCCGCGGGTCACACTTTTTGCCTTCTTTTTCTCTCCTGAGGTGCAGTCAGGTTTCTGTAGCTTGTTCAGAATCTAGAGCAGGGAAACAGGTTCCGCAAACTTTTTCTGCCCTTTCGGATCTCGGGAATCATATCACACGAGTTTGAGACGCTTTGGATACTTTTCATTTTTTTGAAAAATCCTGACCCGCGGGTCACACTTTTTTCCTGCTTTTTCTCCCTGAGCTGCACTCAGGTTTCTGCAGCTTGTTCAGAATCTAGAGCAGGGAAACAGGTTCCGCAAACTTTTTCTGCCCTTTCGGATCTCGGACATCATATCAGACGAGTTTGAGACGCTTTGGATACTATTCATTTTTTTGAAAAAATCCTGACCCGCGGGTCACACTTTTTTCCTGCTTTTTCTCCCTGAGCTGCACTCAGGTTTCTGCAGCTTGTTCAGAATCTAGAGCAGGGAAACAGGTTCCGCAAACTTTTTCTGCCCTTTCGTATCTCGGACATCATATCAGACGAGTTTGAGACGCTTTGGATACTATTCATTTTTTTGAAAAAATCCTGACCCGCGGGTCACACTTTTTGCCTTCTTTTTCTCTCCTGAGCTGCACTCAGGTTTCTGCAGCTTGTTCAGAATATAGAGCAGGGAAACAGGTTCCGCAAACTTTTTCTGCCCTTTTGGATCTCGGACATCATATGACTCGAGTTTGAGACGCTTTGGATACTTTTCATTTTTTTGAAAAAATCCTGACCCGCGGGTCACACTTTTTGCCTTCTTTTTCTCTCCTGAGCTGCACTCAGGTTTCTGCAGCTTGTTCAGAATCTAGAGCAGGGAAACAGGTTCCGCAAACTTTTTCTGCCCTTTCGGATCTCGGGCATCATATGACACGAGTTTGAGACGCTTTGCATACTTTTCATTTTTTTGAAAAAATCCTGACCCGCGGGTCACACTTTTTCCCATCTTTTTCTCTACTGAGGTGCATTCAGGTTTCTGTAGCTTGTTCTGAATCTAGAGCAGGGAAACAGGTTCCGCAAGCTTTTTAAGCCCTTTCGTATCTGGGGCATCATATGACGCGAGTTGGAGACGCTTTGGATACTTTTCATTTTTTTGAAAAAATCCTGACCCGCGGGTCACACTTTTTGCCTTCTTTTTCTCTCCTGAGGTGCAGTCAGGTTTCTGCAGCTTGTTCAGAATCTAGTGCAGGGAAACAGGTTCCGCAAACTTTTTCTGCCCTTTCGGATCTCGGACATCATATGACGCGAGTTTGAGACGCTTTGGATACTTTTCATTTTTTTGAAAAATCCTGACCCGCGGGTCACACTTTTTGCCTTTTTTCTCTCTCCTGAGCTGCACTCAGGTTTCTGTAGCTTGTTCAGAATCTAGAGCAGGGAAACAGGTTCCGCAAACTTTTTCTGCCCTTTCGGATCTCGGGCATCATATGATGCAATTTTGAGACGCTTTGGATACTTTTCATTTTTTTGAAAAAATCCTGACCCGCGGGTCACACTTTTTTCCTGCTTTTTCTCTCCTGAGCTGCACTCAGGTTTCTGCAGCTTGTTCAGAATCTAGAGCAGGGAAACAGGTTCCGCAAACTTTTTCTGCCCTTTCGGATCTCGGACATCATATCAGACGAGTTTGAGACGCTTTGGATACTATTCATTTTTTAAAAATAATCCGGACCCGCGGGTCACACTTTTTGCCTGCTTTTTCTCTCCTGAGCTGCACTCAGGTTTCTGCAGCTTGTTCAGAATCTAGAGCAGGGAAACAGGTTCCGCAAACTTTTTCTGCCCTTTCGGATCTCGGGCATCATATGATGCGAGTTTGAGACGCTTTGGATACTTTTCATTTTTTGAAAAAATCCTGACCTGCGGGTCACACTTTTTGCCTTCTTTTTCTCTCCTGAGCTGCAAACAGGTTTCTGCAGCTTGTTCAGAATCTAGTGCAGGGAAACAGCTTCCACAAACTTTTTCTGCCCTTTCGGATCTCGGGCATCATATGACGCGAGTTTGAGACGCTTTGGATACTTTTCATTTTTTTGAAAAAATCCTGAGCCGCGGGTCACACTTTTTGCCTTTTTTCTCTCTCCTGAGCTGCACTCAGGTTACTGTAGCTTGTTCAGAATCTAGAGCAGGGAAACAGGTTCCGCAAACTTTTTCTGCCCTTTCGGATCTCGGGCATCATATGATGCAATTTTGAGAAGCTTTGGATACTTTTCATTTTTTTGAAAAAATCCTGACCCGCGGGTCACACTTTTTTCCTGCTTTTTCTCTCCTGAGCTGCACTCAGGTTTCTGCAGCTTGTTCAGTATCTAGAGGAGGGAAACAGGTTCCGCAAACTTTTTCTGCCCTTTTGGATCTTGGGCATCATATGACACGAGTTTGAGACGCTTTGGATTCTTTTCATTTTTTTGAAAAAATCCTGACCCCACGGGTCACACTTTTTGCCTTCTTTTTCTCTCCTGAGCTGCACTCAGGTTTCTGCAGCTTGTTCAGAATCTAGAGCAGGGAAACAGGTTCCGCAAACTTTTTCTGCCCTTTCGGATCTCGGGCATCATATGATACAATTCTGAGACGCTTTGGATACTTTTCATTTTTTTGAAAAAATCCTGACCCGCGGGTCACACTTTTTGCCTTCTTTTTCTCTCCTGCGCTGCACTCAGGTTTCTGCAGCTTGTTCAGAATCTAGAGCAGGGACACAGGTTCCGCAAGCTTTTTCTGCCCTTTCGGATCTCGGGCATCATATGTTGCGAGTTTGAGACACTTTGGATACTTTTCATTTTTTTGAAAAAATCCTGACCCGCGGGTCACACTTTTTGCCTTCTTTTTCTCTCCTGAGCTGCACTCAGGTTTCTGCAGCTTGTTCAGAATCTAGAGCAGGGAAACAGGTTCCGCAAGCTTTTTCTGCCCTTTCGGAACTCGGGCATCATATGACGCGAGTTTGAGACGCTTTGGATACTTTTCATTTTTTTGAAAAAATCCTGACCCGCGGGTCACACTTTTTGCCTGCTTTTTCTCTTCTGAGCTGCACTCAGGTTTCTGTAGCTTGTTCAGAATATAGAGCAGGGAAACAGGTTCCGCAAACTTTATCTGCCCTTTCGGATCTCGGGCATCATATGACACGAGTTTGAGACGCTTTGGATACTTTTCATTTTTTTGAAAAAATCCAGACCTGCGGGTCACACTTTTTGCCTTCTTTTTCTCTCCTGAGCTGCACTCAGGTTTCTGCAGCTTGTTCAGAATCTAGAGCAGGGAAACAGGTTCCGCAAGCTTTTTCTGCCCTTTCGGAACTCGGGCATCATATCACACGAGTTTGAGACGGTTTGGATACTTTTCATTTTTTTGAAAAAATCCTGACCTGCGCGTCACACTTTTTGCCTGCTTTTTCTCTCCTGAGCTGCACTCAGGTTTCTGTAGCTTGTTCAGAATATAGAGCAGGGAAACAGGTTCCGCAAACTTTTTCTGCCCTTTCGGATCTCGGACATCATATGACGCGAGTTTGAGACGCTTTGGATACTTTTCATTTTTTTGAAAAAATCCTGACCCGCGGGTCACACATTTGCCTGCTTTTTCTCTCCTGAGCTGCACTCAGGTTTCTGCAGCTTGTTCAGAATCTAGAGCAGGAAAACAGGTTCCGCAAACTTTTTCTGCCCTTTCGGATCTCGGGCATCATATGATACAATTTTGAGATGCTTTGGATACTTTTCATTTTTTTGAAAAAATCCTGACCCGCGGGTCACACTTTTTGCCTTCTTTTTCTCTCCTGAGCTGCACTCAGGTTTCTGCAGCTTGTTCAGAATCTAGAGCAGGGAAACAGGTTCCGCAAGCTTTTTCTGCCCTTTCGGAACTCGGGCATCACATGACGCGAGTTTGAGACGCTTTGGATACTTTTCATTTTTTTGAAAAAATCCTGACCCGCTGGTCACACTTTTTGCCTGCTTTTTCTCTCCTGAGCTGCACTCAGGTTTCTGCAGCTTGTTCAGAATATAGAGCAGGGAAACAGGTTCCGCAAACTTTTTCTGCCCTTTCGGATCTCGGGCATCATATGACACGAGTTTGAGACGCTTTGCATACTTTTCATTTTTTTGAAAAAATCCTGACCCGCGGGTCACACTTTTCCCCATCTTTTTCTCTACTGAGGTGCATTCAGGTTTCTGTAGCTTGTTCTGAATCTAGAGCAGGGAAACAGGTTCCGCAAGCTTTTTAAGCCCTTTCGGATATCGGGCATCATATGACGCGAGTTGGAGACGCTTTGGATACTTTTCATTTTTTTGAAAAAATCCTGACCCGCGGGTCACACTTTTTGCCTTCTTTTTCTCTCCTGAGGTGCAGTCAGGTTTCTGTAGCTTGTTCAGAATCTAGAGCAGGGAAACAGGTTCCGCAAACTGTTTCTGCCCTTTCGGATCTCGGGAATCATATCACACGAATTTGAGACGCTTTGGATACTTTTCATTTTTTTGAAAAAATCCTGACCCGCGGGTCACACTTTTTGCCTGCTTTTTCACTCCTGAGCTGCACTAAGGTTTCTGCAGCTTGTTCAGAATCTAGAGCAGGGAAACAGGTTCCGCAAACTTTTTCTGCCCTTTCGGATCACGGGCATCATATGATGCGAGTTTGAGACGCTTTGGATACTTTTCATTTTTTTGAAAAAATCCTGACCTGTGGGTCACACTTTTTGCCTTCTTTTTCTCTCCTGAGCTGCACTCAGGTTTCTGCAGCTTGTTCAGAATCTAGTGCAGGGAAACAGGTTCCGCAAACTTTTTCTGCCCTTTCGGATCTCGGACATCATATGACGCGAGTTTGAGACGCTTTGGATACTTTTCATTTTTTTGAAAAATCCTGACCCGCGGGTCACACTTTTTTCCTGCTTTTTCTCTCCTGAGCTGCACTCAGGTTTCTGCAGCTTGTTCAGAATCTAGAGCAGGGAAACAGGTTCCGCAAACTTTTTCTGCCCTTTCGGATCTCGGACATCATATCAGACGAGTTTGAGACGCTTTGGATACTTTTCATTTTTTTGAAAAAATCCTGACCCGCGGGTCACACTTTTTGCCTGCTTTTTCTCTCCTGAGCTGCACTCAGGTTTCTGCAGCTTGTTCAGAATCTAGAGCAGGGAAACAGGTTCCGCAAACATTTTCTGCTCTTTCGGATCTCGGGCATCATATGATGCGAGTTTGAGACGCTTTGGATACTTTTCATTTTTTGAAAAAATCCTGACCTGCGGGTCACACTTTTTGCCTTCTTTTTCTCTCCTGAGCTGCACTCAGGTTTCTGCAGCTTGTTCAGAATCTAGTGCAGGGAAACAGCTTCCGCAAACTTTTTCTGCCCTTTCGGATCTCGGGCATCATATGACGCGAGTTTGAGACGCTTTGGATACTTTTCATTTTTTTGAAAAAATCCTGACCCGCGGATCACACTTTTTGCCTTTTTTCTCTCTCCTGAGCTGCACTCAGGTTACTGTAGCTTGTTCAGAATCTAGAGCAGGGAAACAGGTTCCGCAAACTTTTTCTGCCCTCTCGGATCTCGGGCATCATATGATGCAATTTTGAGAAGCTTTGGATACTTTTCATTTTTTTGAAAAAATCCTGACCGCGGGTCACACTTTTTTCCTGCTTTTTCTCTCCTGAGCTGCACTCAGGTTTCTGCAGCTTGTTCAGTATCTAGAGCAGGGAAACAGGTTCCGCAAACTTTTTCTGCCCTTTTGGATCTTGGGCATCATATGACACGAGTTTGAGACGCTTTGGATTCTTTTCATTTTTTTGAAAAAATCCTGACCCCACGGGTCACACTTTTTGCCTTCTTTTTCTCTCCTGAGCTGCACTCAGGTTTCTGCAGCTTGTTCAGAATCTAGAGCAGGGAAACAGGTTCCGCAAACTTTTTCTGCCCTTTCGGATCTCGGGCATCATATGATACAATTCTGAGACGCTTTGGATACTTTTCATTTTTTTGAAAAAATCCTGACCCGCGGGTCACACTTTTTGCCTTCTTTTTCTCTCCTGAGCTGCACTCAGGTTTCTGCAGCTTGTTCAGAATCTAGAGCAGGGACACAAGTTCCGCAAGCTTTTTCTGCCCTTTCGGATCTCGGGCATCATATGTTGCGAGTTTGAGACACTTTGGATACTTTTCATTTTTTTGAAAAAATCCTGACCCGCGGGTCACACTTTTTGCCTTCTTTTTCTCTCCTGAGCTGCACTCAGGTTTCTGCAGCTTGTTCAGAATCTAGAGCAGGGAAACAGGTTCCGCAAGCTTTTTCTGCCCTTTCGGAACTCGGGCATCATATGACGCGAGTTTGAGACGCTTTGGATACTTTTCATTTTTTTGAAAAAATCCTGACCCGTGGGTCACACTTTTTGCCTGCTTTTTCTCTCCTGAGCTGCACTCAGGTTTTTGTAGCTTGTTCAGAATATAGAGCAGGGAAACAGGTTCCGCAAACTTTATCTGCCCTTTCGGATCTCGGGCATCATATGACACGAGTTTGAGACGCTTTGGATACTTTTCATTTTTTTGAAAAAATCCAGACCTGCGGGTCACACTTTTTGCCTTCTTTTTCTCTCCTGAGCTGCACTCAGGTTTCTGCAGCTTGTTCAGAATCTAGAGCAGGGAAACATGTTCCGCAAGCTTTTTCTGCCCTTTCGGAACTCGGGCATCATATGACGCGAGTTTGAGACGCTTTGGATACTTTTCATTTTTTTGAAAAAATCCTGACCCGCGGGTCACACTTTATGCCTGCTTTTTCTCTCCTGAGCTGCACTCAGGTTTCTGTAGCTTGTTCAGAATATAGAGCAGGGAAACAGGTTCCGCAAACTTTTTCTGCCCTTTCGTATCTCGGGCATCATATGACGCGAGTTTGAGACGCTTTGGATACTTTTCATTTTTTTGAAAAAATCCTGACCCGTGGGTCACACTTTTTGCCTGCTTTTTCTCTCCTGAGCTGCACTCAGGTTTCTGCAGCTTGTTCAGAATCTAGAGCAGGGAAACAGGTTCCTCAAACTTTTTCTGCCCTTTCGGATCTCGGACATCATATGACTCGAGTTTGAGACGCTTTGGATACTTTTCATTTTTTTGAAAAAATCCTGACCCGCGGGTCACACTTTTTGCCTGCTTTTTCTCTCCTGAGCTGCACTCAGGTTTCTGCAGCTTGTTCAGAATCTAGAGCAGGGAAACAGGTTCCGCAAACTTTTTCTGCCCTTTCGGATATCGGGCATCATATGACACGAATTTGAGATGCTTTGGATACTTTTCATTTTTTTGAAAAAATTCTGACCCGCGGGTCACACTTTTTGCCTTCTTTTTCTCTCCTGAGCTGCACTCAGGTTTCTGCAGCTTGTTCAGAATCTAGAGCAGGGAAACAGGTTCCTCAAACTTTTTCTGCCCTTTCGGATCTCGGGCATCATATGATACAATTTTGAGACGCTTTGGATACTTTTCATTTTTTTGAAAAAATCCTGACCCGCGGGTCACACTTTTTGCCTGCTTTTTCTCTCCTGAGCTGCACTCAGGTTTCTGCAGCTTGTTCAGAATCTAGAGCAGGGAAACAGGTTCCGCAAACTTTTTCTGCCCTTTCGGATCTCGGGCATCACATGACGCGAGTTTGAGATGCTTTGGATACTTTTCATTTTTTTGAAAAAATCCTGACCCGCGGGTCACACTTTTTGCCTGCTTTTTCTCTCCTGAGCTGCACTCAGGTTTCTGCAGCTTGTTCAGAATATAGAGCAGGGAAACAGGTTCCGCAAACTTTTTCTGCCCTTTCGGATCTCGGACATCATATGACACGAGTTTGAGACGCTTTGGATACTTTTCATTTTTTTGAAAAAATCCTGACCCGCGGGTCACACTTTTTGCCTTCTTTTTCTCTACTAAGGTGCATTCAGGTTTCTGTAGCTTGTTCGGAATCTAGAGCAGGGAAACAGGTTTCGCAAGCTTTTTAAGCCCTTTCGGATCTCGGGCATCATATGACGTGAGTTGGAGACGCTTTGGATAATTTCCATTTTTTTGAAAAAATCCTGACCCGCGGGTCACACTTTTTGCCTTCTTTTTCTCTCCTGAGGTGCAGTCAGGTTTCTGTAGCTTGTTCAGAATCTAGAGCAGGGAAACAGGTTCCGCAATCTTTTTCTGCCCTTTCGGATCTTGGGCATCATATCACACGAGTTTGAGACGCTTTGGATACTTTTCATTTTTTTGAAAAAATCCTGACCTGCGGGTCACACTTTTTGCCTTCTTTTTCTCTCCTGAGCTGCACTCAGGTTTCTGCAGCTTGTTCAGAATCTAGTGCAGGGAAACAGGTTCCGCATACTTTTTCTGCCCTTTCGGATCTCGGACATCATATGACGCGAGTTTGAGACGCTTTGGATACTTTTCATTTTTTTGAAAAAATCGTGACCCGCGGGTCACACTTTTTGCCTTCTTTTTCTCTCCTGAGCTGCACTCAGGTTTCTGCAGCTTGTTCAGAATCTAGAGCAGGGAAACATGTTCCGCAAGCTTTTTCTGCCCTTTCGGAACTCGGGCATCATATGACGCGAGTTTGAGACGCTTTGGATACTTTTCATTTTTTTGAAAATATCCTGACCCGCGGGTCACACTTTTTGCCTGCTTTTTCTCTCCTGAGCTGCACTCAGGTTTCTGTAGCTTGTTCAGAATATAGAGCAGGGAAACAGGTTCCGCAAACTTTTTCTTCCCTTCTGTATCTCGGGCATCATATGACGCGAGTTTGAGACGCTTTGGATACTTTTCATTTTTTTGAAAAAATCCTGACCCGCGGGTCACACTTTTTGCCTGCTTTTTCTCTCCTGAGCTGCACTCAGGTTTCTGCAGCTTGTTCAGAATCTAGAGCAGGGAAACAGGTTCCTCAAACTTTTTCTGCCCTTTCGGATCTCGGACATCATATGACTCGAGTTTGAGACGCTTTGGATACTTTTCATTTTTTTGAAAAAATCCTGACCTGCGGGTCACACTTTTTTCCTGCTTTTTCTCTCCTGAGCTGCACTCAGGTTTCTGCAGCTTGTTCAGAATCAAGAGCAGGGAAACAGGTTCCGCAAACTTTTTCTGCCCTTTCGGATATCGGGCATCATATGACACGAATTTGAGATGCTTTGGATACTTTTCATTTTTTTGAAAAAATCCTGACCCGCGGGTCACACTTTTTGCCTTCTTTTTGTCTCCTGAGCTGCACTCAGGTTTCTGCAGCTTGTTCAGAATATAGAGCAGGGAAACAGGTTCCGCAAACTTTTTCTGCCCTTTCGGATCTCGGGCATCATATGATACAATTTTGAGACGCTTTGGATACTTTTCATTTTTTTGAAAAAATCCTGACCCGCGGGTCACACTTTTTGCCTGCTTTTTCTCTCCTGAGCTGCACTCAGGTTTCTGCAGCTTGTTCAGAATATAGAGCAGGGAAACAGGTTCCGCAAACTTTTTCTGCCCTTTCGGATCTCGGGCATCATATGACACGAGTTTGAGACGCTTTGCATACTTTTCATTTTTTTGAAAAAATCCTGACCCGCGGGTCACACTTTTTGCCTGCTTTTTCTCTCCTGAGCTGCACTCAGGTTTCTGCAGCTTGTTCAGAATCTAGAGCAGGGAAACAGGTTCCGCAAACTTTTTCTGCCCTTTCAGATCTCGGGCATCATATGACGCGAGTTTGAGACGCTTTGGATACTTTTCATTATTTTGAAAAAATCCTGACCCGCGGATCACACTTTTTGCCTTTTTTCTCTCTCCTGAGCTGCACTCAGGTTACTGTAGCTTGTTCAGAATCTAGAGCAGGGAAACAGGTTCCGCAAACTTTTTCTGCCCTTTCGGATCTCGTGCATCATATGATGCAATTTTGAGAAGCTTTGGATACTTTTCATTTTTTTGAAAAAATCCTGACCCGCGGGTCACACTTTTTTCCTGCTTTTTCTCTCCTGAGCTGCACTCAGGTTTCTGCAGCTTGTTCAGTATCTAGAGCAGGGAAACAGGTTCCGCAAACTTTTTCTGCCCTTTTGGATCTTGGGCATCATATGACACGAGTTTGAGACGCTTTGGATTCTTTTCATTTTTTTGAAAAAATCCTGACCCGCGGGTCACACTTTTTGCCTTCTTTTTCTCTCCTGAGCTGCACTCAGGTTTCTGTAGCTTGTTCAGAATCTAGAGCAGGGACACAGGTTCCGCAAGCTTTTTCTGCCCTTTCGGATCTCGGGCATCATATGACGCGAGTTTGAGACGCTTTGGATACTTTTCATTTTTTTGAAAAAATCCTGACCCGCGGGTCACACTTTTTGCCTTCTTTTTCTCTCCTGAGCTGCACTCAGGTTTCTGCAGCTTGTTCAGAATATAGAGCAGGGAAACAGGTTCCGCAAGCTTTTTCTGCCCTTTCGGAACTCGGGCATCATATGACGCGAGTTTGAGACGCTTTGGATACTTTTCATTTTTTTGAAAAAATCCTGACCCGCGGGTCACACTTTTTGCCTTTTTTTTCTCTCCTGAGCTGCACTCAGGTTTCTGTAGCTTGTTCAGAATATAGAGCAGGGAAACAGGTTCCGCAAACTTTATCTGCCCTTTCGGATCTCGGGCATCATATGACACGAGTTTGAGACGCTTTGGATACTTTTCATTTTTTTGAAAAAATCCTGACCCGCAGGTCACACTTTTTTCCTGCTTTTTCTCTCCTGAGCTGCACTCAGGTTTCTGCAGCTTGTTCAGTATCTAGAGCAGGGAAACAGGTTCCGCAAACTTTTTCTGCCCTTTTGGATCTTGGGCATCATATGACACGAGTTTGAGACGCTTTGGATTCTTTTCATTTTTTTGAAAAAATCCTGACCCGCGGGTCACAGTTTTTGCCTTCTTTTTCTCTCCTGAGCTGCACTCAGGTTTCTGCAGCTTGTTCAGAATCTAGAGCAGGGACACAGGTTCCGCAAGCTTTTTCTGCCCTTTCGGATCTCGGGCATCATATGACGCGAGTTTGAGACGCTTTGGATACTTTTCATTTTTTTGAAAAAATCCTGACCCGCGGGTCACACTTTTTGCCTTTTTTTCTCTCCTGAGCTGCACTCAGGTTTCTGCAGCTTGTTCAGAATCTAGAGCAGGGAAACAGGTTCCGCAAGCTTTTTCTGCCCTTTCGGAACTCGGGCATCATATGACGCGAGTTTGAGACGCTTTGGATACTTTTCATTTTTTTGAAAAAATCCTGACCCCGCGGGTCACACTTTTTGCCTTTTTTTTCTCTCCTGAGCTGCACTCAGGTTTCTGTAGCTTGTTCAGAATATAGAGCAGGGAAACAGGTTCCGCAAACTTTATCTGCCCTTTCGGATCTCGGGCATCATATGACACGAGTTTGAGACGCTTTGGATACTTTTCATTTTTTTGAAAAAATCCAGACCTGCGGGTCACACTTTTTGCCTTCTTTTTCTCTCCTGAGCTGCACTCAGGTTTCTGCAGCTTGTTCAGAATCTAGAGCAGGGAAACAGGTTCCGCAAGCTTTTTCTGCCCTTTCGGAACTCGGGCATCATATCACACGAGTTTGAGACGCTTTGGATACTTTTCATTTTTTTGAAAAAATCCTGACCCGCGCGTCACACTTTTTGCCTGCTTTTTCTCTCCTGAGCTGCACTCAGGTTTCTGTAGCTTGTTCAGAATATAGAGCAGGGAAACAGGTTCCGCAAACTTTTTCTGCCCTTTCGGATCTCGGGCATCATATGATGCAATTTTGAGACGCTTTGGATACTTTTCATTTTTTTGAAAAAATCCTGACCCGCGGGTCACACTTTTTTCCTGCTTTTTCTCTCCTGAGCTGCACTCAGGTTTCTGCAGCTTGTTCAGAATCTAGAGCAGGGAAACAGGTTCCGCAAACTTTTTCTGCCCTTTCGGATCTCGGACATCATATCACACGAGTTTGAGACGCTTTGGATACTTTTCATTTTTTGAAAAAATCCTGACCTGCGGGTCACACTTTTTGCCTTCTTTTTCTCTCCTGAGCTGCACTCAGGTTTCTGCAGCTTGTTCAGAATCTAGAGCAGGGAAACAGGTTCCGCAAACTTTTTCTGCCCTTTCGGATCTCGGGCATCATATGATGCAATTTTGAGAAGCTTTGGATACTTTTCATTTTTTTGAAAAAATCCTGACCCGCGGGTCACACTTTTTGCCTGCTTTTTCTCTCCTGAGCTGCACTCAGGTTTCTGCAGCTTGTTCAGTATCTAGAGCAGGGAAACATGTTCCGCAAACTTTTTCTGCCCTTTTGGATCTTGGGCATCATATGACACGAGTTTGAGACGCTTTGGATTCTTTTCATTTTTTTGAAAAAATCCTGACCCCGCGGGTCACACTTTTTGCCTTCTTTTTCTCTCCTGAGCTGCACTCAGGTTTCTGCAGCTTGTTCAGAATCTAGAGCAGGGAAACAGGTTCCGCAAACTTTTTCTGCCCTTTCGGATCTCGGGCATCATATGATACAATTCTGAGACGCTTTGGATACTTTTCATTTTTTTGAAAAAATCCTGACCCGCGGGTCACACTATTTGCCTGCTCTTTCTCTCCTGAGCTGCACTCAGGTTTCTGCAGCTTGTTCAGAATCTAGAGCAGGGACACAGGTTCCGCAAGCTTTTTCTGACCTTTCGGATCTCGGGCATCATATGATGCGAGTTTGAGACGCTTTGGATACTTTTCATTTTTTGAAAAAATCATGACCCGCGGGTCACACTTGTTTCCTGCTTTTTCTCTCCTGAGATGCACTCAGGTTTCTGCAGCTTGTTCAGAATCTAGAGCAGGGAAACAGGTTCCGCAAACTTTTTCTGCCCTTTCGGATCTCGGACATCATATCACACGAGTTTGAGACGCTTTGGATACTTTTCATTTTTTGAAAAAATCCTGACCTGCGGGTCACACTTTTTGCCTTCTTTTTCTCTCCTGAGCTGCACTCAGGTTTCTGCAGCTTGTTCAGAATCTAGTGCAGGGAAACAGGTTCCGCAAACTTTTTCTGCCCTTTCGGATCTCGGGCATCATATGACGCGAGTTTGAGACGCTTTGGATACTTTTCATTTTTTTGAAAAAATCCTGACCCGCGGGTCACACTATTTGCCTGCTCTTTCTCCTGAGCTGCACTCAGGTTTCTGCAGCTTGTTCAGAATCTAGAGCAGGGACACAGGTTCCGCAAGCTTTTTCTGCCCTTTCGGATCTCGGGCATCATATGATGCGAGTTTGAGACGCTTTGGATACTTTTCATTTTTTGAAAAAATCCTGACCTGCGGGTCACACTTTTTGCCTTCTTTTTCTCTCCTGAGCTGCACTCAGGTTTCTGCAGCTTGTTCAGAATCTAGTGCAGGGAAACAGGTTCCGCAAACTTTTTCTGCCCTTTCGGATCTCGGGCATCATATGACGCGAGTTTGAGACGCTTTGGATACTTTTCATTTTTTTGAAAAAATCCTGACCCGCGGATCACACTTTTTGCCTTTTTTCTCTCTCCTGAGCTGCACTCAGGTTACTGTAGCTTGTTCAGAATCTAGAGCAGGGAAACAGGTTCCGCAAACTTTTTCTGCCCTTTCGGATCTCGGGCATCATATGATGCAATTTTGAGAAGCTTTGGATACTTTTCATTTTTTTGAAAAAATCCTCACCCGCGGGTCACACTTTTTGCCTGCTTTTTCTCTCCTGAGCTGCACTCAGGTTTCTGCAGCTTGTTCAGTATCTAGAGCAGGGAAACAGGTTCCGCAAACTTTTTCTCCCCTTTTGGATCTTGGGCATCATATGACACGAGTTTGAGACGCTTTGGATTCTTTTCATTTTTTTGAAAAAATCCTGACCCCGCGGGTCACACTTTTTCCCTTCTTTTTCTCTCCTGAGCTGCACTCAGGTTTCTGCAGCTTGTTCAGAATCTAGAGCAGGGAAACAGGTTCCGCAAACTTTTTCTGCCCTTTCGGATCTCGGGCATCATATGATACAATTCTGAGACGCTTTGGATACTTTTCATTTTTTTGAAAAAATCCTGACCCGCGGGTCACACTATTTGCCTGCTCTTTCTCTCCTGAGCTGCACTCAGGTTTCTGCAGCTTGTTCAGAATCTAGAGCAGGGACACAGGTTCCGCAAGCTTTTTCTGCCCTTTCGGATCTCGGGCATCATATGATGCGAGTTTGAGACGCTTTGGATACTTTTCATTTTTTGAAAAAATCCTGACCTGCGGGTCACACTTTTTGCCTTCTTTTTCTCTCCTGAGCTGCACTCAGGTTTCTGCAGCTTGTTCAGAATCTAGTGCAGGGAAACAGGTTCCGCAAACTTTTTCTGCCCTTTCGGATCTCGGGCATCATATGATACAATTCTGAGACGCTTTGGATACTTTTCATTTTTTTGAAAAAATCCTGACCCGCGGGTCACACTATTTGCCTGCTCTTTCTCTCCTGAGCTGCACTCAGGTTTCTGCAGCTTGTTCAGAATCTAGAGCAGGGACACAGGTTCCGCAAGCTTTTTCTGCCCTTTCGGATCTCGGGCATCATATGATGCGAGTTTGAGACGCTTTGGATACTTTTCATTTTTTGAAAAAATCCTGACCTGCGGGTCACACTTTTTGCCTTCTTTTTCTCTCCTGAGCTGCACTCAGGTTTCTGCAGCTTGTTCAGAATCTAGTGCAGGGAAACAGGTTCCGCAAACTTTTTCTGCCCTTTCGGATCTCGGGCATCATATGACGCGAGTTTGAGACGCTTTGGATACTTTTCATTTTTTTGAAAAAATCCTGACCCGCGGATCACACTTTTTGCCTTTTTTCTCTCTCCTGAGCTGCACTCAGGTTACTGTAGCTTGTTCAGAATCTAGAGCAGGGAAACAGGTTCCGCAAACTTTTTCTGCCCTTTCGGATCTCGGGCATCATATGATGCAATTTTGAGAAGCTTTGGATACTTTTCATTTTTTTGAAAAAATCCTCACCCGCGGGTCACACTTTTTGCCTGCTTTTTCTCTCCTGAGCTGCACTCAGGTTTCTGCAGCTTGTTCAGTATCTAGAGCAGGGAAACAGGTTCCGCAAACTTTTTCTGCCCTTTTGGATCTTGGGCATCATATGACACGAGTTTGAGACGCTTTGGATTCTTTTCATTTTTTTGAAAAAATCCTGACCCCGCGGGTCACACTTTTTGCCTGCTTTTTCTCTCCTGAGCTGCACTCAGGTTTCTGCAGCTTGTTCAGAATCTAGAGCAGGGAAACAGGTTCCGCAAACTTTTTCTGCCCTTTCGGATCTCGGGCATCATATGATACAATTCTGAGACGCTTTGGATACTTTTCATTTTTTTGAAAAAATCCTGACCCGCGTGTCACACTATTTGCCTGCTCTTTCTCTCCTGAGCTGCACTCAGGTTTCTGCAGCTTGTTCAGAATCTAGAGCAGGGACACAGGTTCCGCAAGCTTTTTCTGCCCTTTCGGAACTCGGGCATCATATGACGCGAGTTTGAGACGCTTTGGATACTTTTCATTTTTTTGAAAAAATCCTGACCCGCGGGTCACACTTTTTGCCTTCTTTTTCTCTCCTGAGCTGCACTCAGGTTTCTGCAGCTTGTTCAGAATCTAGAGCAGGGAAACAGGTTCCGCAAACTTTTTCTGCCCTTTCGGATCTCGGGCATCATATGTTGCGAGTTTGAGACACTTTGGATACTTTTCATTTTTTTGAAAAAATCCTGACCCGCGGGTCACACTTTTTGCCTTCTTTTTCTCTCCTGAGCTGCACTCAGGTTTCTGCAGCTTGTTCAGAATATAGAGCAGGGAAACAGGTTCCGCAAGCTTTTTCTGCCCTTTCGGAACTCGGGCATCATATGACACGAGTTTGAGACGCTTTGGATACTTTTCATTTTTTTGAAAAAATCCAGACCCGCGGGTCACACTTTTTCCTTCTTTTTCTCTCCTGAGCTGCACTCAGTTTTCTGCAGCTTGTTCAGAATCTAGAGCAGGGAAACAGGTTCCGGAAGCTTTTTCTGCCCTTTCGGAACTCGGGCATCATATGACGCGAGTTTGAGACGCTTTGGATACTTTTCATTTTTTTGAAAAAATCCTGACCCGCGCGTCACACTTTTTGCCTGCTTTTTCTCTCCTGAGCTGCACTCAGGTTTCTGTAGCTTGTTCAGAATCTAGAGCAGAGAAATAGGTTCCGCAAACTTTTTCTGCCCTTTCGGATCTCGGGCATCATATGATGCAATTTTGAGAAGCTTTGGATACTTTTCATTTTTTTGAAAAAATGCTGACCCGCGGGTCACACTTTTTTCCTGCTTTTTCTCTCCTGAGCTGCACTCAGGTTTCTGCAGCTTGTTCAGTATCTAGAGCAGGGAAACAGGTTCCGCAAACTTTTTCTGCCCTTTTGGATCTTGGGCATCATATGACACGAGTTTGAGACGCTTTGGATTCTTTTCATTTTTTTGAAAAAATCCTGACCCGCGGGTCACACTTTTTTCCTGCTTTTTCTCTCCTGAGGTGCACTCAGGCTTCTGTAGCTTGTTCAGAATCTAGAGCAGGGAAACAGGTTCCGCAAACTTTTTCTGCCCTTTCGGATCTCGGGCATCATATGACGCGAGTTTGAGACGCTTTGGATACTTTTCATTTTTTTGAAAAAATCCTGACCCGCGGGTCACACGTTTTGCCTGCTCTTTCTCTCCTGAGCTGCACTCAGGTTTCTGCAGCTTGTTCAGAATCTAGAGCAAGGAAACAGGTTCCGCAAACTTTTTCTGCCCTTTTGGATATCGGGCATCATATGACACGAATTTGAGACGCTTTGGATACTTTTCATTTTTTTGAAAAATTCCTGACCCCCGTGGGTCACACTTTTTGCCTTCTTTTTCTCTCCTGAGCTGCACTCAGGTTTCTGCAGCTTGTTCAGAATCTAGAGCAGGGAAACAGGTTCCGCAAACTTTTTCTGCCCTTTCGGATCTCGGGCATCATGTGATACAATTCTGAGACGCTTTGGATACTTTTCATTTTTTTGAAAAAATCCTGACCCGCGGGTCACACTTTTTGCCTTCTTTTTCTCTCCTGAGCTGCACTCAGGTTTCTGCAGCTTGTTCAGAATCTAGAGCAGGGAAACAGGTTCCGCAAGCTTTTTCTGCCCTTTCGGAACTCGGGCATCATATGACGCGAGTTTGAGACGCTTTGGATACTTTTCATTTTTTTGAAAAAATCGTGACCCGCGGGTCACACTTTTTGCCTTCTTTTTCTCTCCTGAGCTGCACTCAGGTTTCTGCAGCTTGTTCAGAATCTAGAGCAGGGAAACATGTTCTGCAAGCTTTTTCTGCCCTTTCGGAACTCGGGCATCATATGACGCGAGTTTGAGACGCTTTGGATACTTTTCATTTTTTTGAAAAAATCCTGAACCGCGGGTCACACATTTTGCCTGCTTTTTCTCTCCTGAGCTGCACTCAGTTTTCTGCAGCTTGTTCAGAATCTAGAGCAGGGAAACAGGTTCCGGAAGCTTTTTCTGCCCTTTCGGAACTCGGGCATCATATGACGCGAGTTTGAGACGCTTTGGATACTTTTCATTTTTTTGAAAAAATCCTGACCCGCGCGTCACACTTTTTGCCTGCTTTTTCTCTCCTGAGCTGCACTCAGGTTTCTGTAGCTTGTTCAGAATCTAGAGCAGAGAAATAGGTTCCGCAAACTTTTTCTGCCCTTTCGGATCTCGGGCATCATATGATGCAATTTTGAGAAGCTTTGGATACTTTTCATTTTTTTGAAAAAATGCTGACCCGCGGGTCACACTTTTTTCCTGCTTTTTCTCTCCTGAGCTGCACTCAGGTTTCTGCAGCTTGTTCAGTATCTAGAGCAGGGAAACAGGTTCCGCAAACTTTTTCTGCCCTTTTGGATCTTGGGCATCATATGACACGAGTTTGAGACGCTTTGGATTCTTTTCATTTTTTTGAAAAAATCCTGACCCGCGGGTCACACTTTTTTCCTGCTTTTTCTCTCCTGAGGTGCACTCAGGCTTCTGTAGCTTGTTCAGAATCTAGAGCAGGGAAACAGGTTCCGCAAACTTTTTCTGCCCTTTCGTATCTCGGGCATCATATGACGCGAGTTTGAGACGCTTTGGATACTTTTCATTTTTTTGAAAAAATCCTGACCCGCGGGTCACACTTTTTGCCTGCTCTTTCTCTCCTGAGCTGCACTCAGGTTTCTGCAGCTTGTTCAGAATCTAGAGCAGGGAAACAGGTTCCGCAAACTTTTTCTGCCCTTTTGGATATCGGGCATCATATGACACGAATTTGAGACGCTTTGGATACTTTTCATTTTTTTGAAAAATTCCTGACCCCCGTGGGTCACACTTTTTGCCTTCTTTTTCTCTCCTGAGCTGCACTCAGGTTTCTGCAGCTTGTTCAGAATCTAGAGCAGGGAAACAGGTTCCGCAAACTTTTTCTGCCCTTTCGGATCTCGGGCATCATATGATACAATTCTGAGACGCTTTGGATACTTTTCATTTTTTTGAAAAAATCCTGACCCGCGGGTCACACTTTTTGCCTTCTTTTTCTCTCCTGAGCTGCACTCAGGTTTCTGCAGCTTGTTCAGAATCTAGAGCAGGGAAACAGGTTCCGCAAGCTTTTTCTGCCCTTTCGGAACTCGGGCATCATATGACGCGAGTTTGAGACGCTTTGGATACTTTTCATTTTTTTGAAAAAATCGTGACCCGCGGGTCACACTTTTTGCCTTCTTTTTCTCTCCTGAGCTGCACTCAGGTTTCTGCAGCTTGTTCAGAATCTAGAGCAGGGAAACATGTTCTGCAAGCTTTTTCTGCCCTTTCGGAACTCGGGCATCATATGACGCGAGTTTGAGACGCTTTGGATACTTTTCATTTTTTTGAAAAAATCCTGAACCGCGGGTCACACATTTTGCCTGCTTTTTCTCTCCTGAGCTGCACTCAGGTTTCTGTAGCTTGTTCAGAATCTAGAGCAGGGAAACAGGTTCCGCAAACTTTTTCTGCCCTTTCGTATCTCGGGCATCATATGACGCGAGTTTGAGACGCTTTGGATACTTTTCATTTTTTTGAAAAAATCCTGACCCGCGGGTCACACTTTTTGCCTGCCTTTTCTCTCCTGAGCTGCACTCAGGTTTCTGCAGCTTGTTCAGAATCTAGAGCAGGGAAACAGGTTCCTCAAACTTTTTCTGCCCTTTCGGATCTCGGACATCATATGACTCGAGTTTGAGACGCTTTGGATACTTTTCATTTTTTTGAAAAAATCCTGACCCGCGGGTCACACTTTTTGCCTGCTTTTTCTCTCCTGAGCTGCACTCAGGTTTCTGCAGCTTGTTCAGAATCAAGAGCAGGGAAACAGGTTCCGCAAACTTTTTCTGCCCTTTCGGATATCGGGCATCATATTACACGAATTTGAGATGCTTTGGATACTTTTCATTTTTTGAAAAAATCCTGACCCGCGGGTCACACTTTTGCCTTCTTTTTCTCTCCTGAGCTGCACTCAGGTTTCTGCAGCTTGTTCAGAATCTAGAGCAGGGAAACAGGTTCTGCAAACTTTTTCTGCCCTTTCGGATCTCGGGCATCATATGATACAATTTTGAGACGCTTTGGATACTTTTCATTTTTTTGAAAAAATCCTGACCCGCGGGTCACACTTTGTGCCTTCTTTTTCTCTCCTGAGCTGCACTCAGGTTTCTGCAGCTTGTTCAGAATCTAGAGCAGGGAAACAGGTTCCGCAAGCTTTTTCTGCCCTTTCGGAACTCGGGCATCATATGACACGAGTTTGAGACGCTTTGCATACTTTTCATTTTTTTGAAAAAATCCTGACCCGCGGGTCACACTTTTTGCCATCTTTTTCTCTACTGAGGTGCATTCAGGTTTCTGTAGCTTGTTCTGAATCTAGAGCAGGGAAACAGGTTCCGCAAGCTTTTTAAGCCCTTTCGGATCTCGGGCATCATATGACGCGAGTTGGAGACGCTTTGGATACTTTTCATTTTTTTGAAAAAATCCTGACCCGCGGGTCACACTTTTTTCCTGCTTTTTCTCTCCTGAGGTGCACTCAGGCTTCTGTAGCTTGTTCAGAATCTAGAGCAGGGAAACAGGTTCCGCAAACTTTTTCTGCCCTTTCGTATCTCGGGCATCATATGACGCGAGTTTGAGACGCTTTGGATACTTTTCATTTTTTTGAAAAAATCCTGACCCGCGGGTCACACTTTTTGCCTGCTCTTTCTCTCCTGAGCTGCACTCAGGTTTCTGCAGCTTGTTCAGAATCTAGAGCAGGGAAACAAGTTCCGCAAACTTTTTCTGCCCTTTTGGATATCGGGCATCATATGACACGAATTTGAGACGCTTTGGATACTTTTCATTTTTTTGAAAAATTCCTGACCCCCGTGGGTCACACTTTTTGCCTTCTTTTTCTCTCCTGAGCTGCACTCAGGTTTCTGCAGCTTGTTCAGAATCTAGAGCAGGGAAACAGGTTCCGCAAACTTTTTCTGCCCTTTCGGATCTCGGGCATCATATGATACAATTCTGAGACGCTTTGGATACTTTTCATTTTTTTGAAAAAATCCTGACCCGCGGGTCACACTTTTTGCCTTCTTTTTCTCTCCTGAGCTGCACTCAGGTTTCTGCAGCTTGTTCAGAATCTAGAGCAGGGAAACAGGTTCCGCAAGCTTTTTCTGCCCTTTCGGAACTCGGGCATCATATGACGCGAGTTTGAGACGCTTTGGATACTTTTCATTTTTTTGAAAAAATCGTGACCCGCGGGTCACACTTTTTGCCTTCTTTTTCTCTCCTGAGCTGCACTCAGGTTTCTGCAGCTTGTTCAGAATCTAGAGCAGGGAAACATGTTCTGCAAGCTTTTTCTGCCCTTTCGGAACTCGGGCATCATATGACGCGAGTTTGAGACGCTTTGGATACTTTTCATTTTTTTGAAAAAATCCTGAACCGCGGGTCACACATTTTGCCTGCTTTTTCTCTCCTGAGCTGCACTCAGGTTTCTGTAGCTTGTTCAGAATCTAGAGCAGGGAAACAGGTTCCGCAAACTTTTTCTGCCCTTTCGTATCTCGGGCATCATATGACGCGAGTTTGAGACGCTTTGGATACTTTTCATTTTTTTGAAAAAATCCTGACCCGCGGGTCACACTTTTTGCCTGCCTTTTCTCGCCTGAGCTGCACTCAGGTTTCTGCAGCTTGTTCAGAATCTAGAGCAGGGAAACAGGTTCCTCAAACTTTTTCTGCCCTTTCGGATCTCGGACATCATATGACTCGAGTTTGAGACGCTTTGGATACTTTTCATTTTTTTGAAAAAATCCTGACCCGCGGGTCACACTTTTTGCCTGCTTTTTCTCTCCTGAGCTGCACTCAGGTTTCTGCAGCTTGTTCAGAATCAAGAGCAGGGAAACAGGTTCCGCAAATTTTTCTGCCCTTTCGGATATCGGGCATCATATGACACGAATTTGAGATGCTTTGGATACTTTTCATTTTTTGAAAAAATCCTGACCCGCGGGTCACACTTTTGCCTTCTTTTTCTCTCCTGAGCTGCACTCAGGTTTCTGCAGCTTGTTCAGAATCTAGAGCAGGGAAACAGGTTCTGCAAACTTTTTCTGCCCTTTCGGATCTCGGGCATCATATGATACAATTTTGAGATGCTTTGGATACTTTTCATTTTTTTGAAAAAATCCTGACCCGCGGGTCACACTTTGTGCCTTCTTTTTCTCTCCTGAGCTGCACTCAGGTTTCTGCAGCTTGTTCAGAATCTAGAGCAGGGAAACAGGTTCCGCAAGCTTTTTCTGCCCTTTCGGAACTCGGGCATCATATGACACGAGTTTGAGACGCTTTGCATACTTTTCATTTTTTTGAAAAAATCCTGACCCGCGGGTCACACTTTTTGCCATCTTTTTCTCTACTGAGGTGCATTCAGGTTTCTGTAGCTTGTTCTGAATCTAGAGCAGGGAAACAGGTTCCGCAAGCTTTTTAAGCCCTTTCGGATCTCGGGCATCATATGACGCGAGTTGGAGACGCTTTGGATACTTTTCATTTTTTTGAAAAAATCCTGACCCGCGGGTCACACTTTTTGCCTTCTTTTTCTCTCCTGAGGTGCAGTCAGGTTTCTGTAGCTTGTTCAGAATCTAGAGCAGGGAAACAGGTTCCGCAAACTTTTTCTGCCCTTTCGGATCTCGGGAATCATATCACACGAGTTTGAGACGCTTTGGATACTTTTCATTTTTTTGAAAAAATCCTGACCCGTGGGTCACACTTTTTGCCTTCTTTTTCTCTCCTGAGCTGCACTAAGGTTTGTGCAGCTTGTTCAGAATCTAGAGCAGGGAAACAGGTTCCGCAAACTTTTTCTGCCCTTTCGGATCACGGGCATCATATGATGCGAGTTTGAGACGCTTTGGATACTTTTCATTTTTTTGAAAAAATCCTGACCTGCAGGTCACACTTTTTGCCTTCTTTTTCTCTCCTGAGCTGCACTCAGGTTTCTGCAGCTTGTTCAGAATCTAGTGCAAGGAAACAGGTTCCGCAAACTTTTTCTGCCCTTTCGGATCTCGGGCATCATATCACACGAGTTTGAGACGCTTTGGATACTTTTCATTTTATTGAAAAAATCCTGACCCGCGGGTCACACTTTTTGCCTTCTTTTTCTCTCCTGAGCTTCACACAGGTTTCTGCAGCTTGTTCAGAATCTAGAGCAGGGAAACAGGTTCCGCAAGCTTTTTCTGCCCTTTCGGAACTCGGGCATCATATGACGCGAGTTTGAGACACTTTGGATACTTTTCATTTTTTTGAAAAAATCCTGACCCGCGGGTCACACTTTTTGCCTGCTTTTTCTCTCCTGAGCTGCACTCAGGTTTCTGTAGCTTGTTCAGAATATAGAGCAGGGAAACAGGTTCCGCAAACTTTTTCTGCCCTTTCGGATCTCGGGCATCATATGACACGAGTTTGAGACGCTTTGGATACTTTTCATTTTTTTGAAAAAATCCTGACCCCGCGGGTCACACTTTTTCCCTTCTTTTTCTCTCCTGAGCTGCACTCAGGTTTCTGCAGCTTGTTCAGAATCTAGAGCAGGGAAACAGGTTCCGCAAACTTTTTCTGCCCTTTCGGATCTCGGGCATCATATGATACAATTCTGAGACGCTTTGGATACTTTTCATTTTTTTGAAAAAATCCTGACCCGCGGGTCACACTATTTGCCTGCTCTTTCTCTCCTGAGCTGCACTCAGGTTTCTGCAGCTTGTTCAGAATCTAGAGCAGGGACACAGGTTCCGCAAGCTTTTTCTGCCCTGTCGGATCTCGGGCATCATATGATGCGAGTTTGAGACGCTTTGGATACTTTTCATTTTTTGAAAAAATCCTGACCTGCGGGTCACACTTTTTGCCTTCTTTTTCTCTCCTGAGCTGCACTCAGGTTTCTGCAGCTTGTTCAGAATCTAGTGCAGGGAAACAGGTTCCGCAAACTTTTTCTGCCCTTTCGGATCTCGGGCATCATATGATACAATTCTGAGACGCTTTGGATACTTTTCATTTTTTTGAAAAAATCCTGACCCGCGGGTCACACTATTTGCCTGCTCTTTCTCTCCTGAGCTGCACTCAGGTTTCTGCAGCTTGTTCAGAATCTAGAGCAGGGACACAGGTTCCGCAAGCTTTTTCTGCCCTTTCGGATCTCGGGCATCATATGATGCGAGTTTGAGACGCTTTGGATACTTTTCATTTTTTGAAAAAATCCTGACCTGCGGGTCACACTTTTTGCCTTCTTTTTCTCTCCTGAGCTGCACTCAGGTTTCTGCAGCTTGTTCAGAATCTAGTGCAGGGAAACAGGTTCCGCAAACTTTTTCTGCCCTTTCGGATCTCGGGCATCATATGACGCGAGTTTGAGACGCTTTGGATACTTTTCATTTTTTTGAAAAAATCCTGACCCGCGGATCACACTTTTTGCCTTTTTTCTCTCTCCTGAGCTGCACTCAGGTTACTGTAGCTTGTTCAGAATCTAGAGCAGGGAAACAGGTTCCGCAAACTTTTTCTGCCCTTTCGGATCTCGGGCATCATATGATGCAATTTTGAGAAGCTTTGGATACTTTTCATTTTTTTGAAAAAATCCTCACCCGCGGGTCACACTTTTTGCCTGCTTTTTCTCTCCTGAGCTGCACTCAGGTTTCTGCAGCTTGTTCAGTATCTAGAGCAGGGAAACAGGTTCCGCAAACTTTTTCTGCCCTTTTGGATCTTGGGCATCATATGACACGAGTTTGAGACGCTTTGGATTCTTTTCATTTTTTTGAAAAAATCCTGACCCCGCGGGTCACACTTTTTGCCTGCTTTTTCTCTCCTGAGCTGCACTCAGGTTTCTGCAGCTTGTTCAGAATCTAGAGCAGGGAAACAGGTTCCGCAAACTTTTTCTGCCCTTTCGGATCTCGGGCATCATATGATACAATTCTGAGACGCTTTGGATACTTTTCATTTTTTTGAAAAAATCCTGACCCGCGTGTCACACTATTTGCCTGCTCTTTCTCTCCTGAGCTGCACTCAGGTTTCTGCAGCTTGTTCAGAATCTAGAGCAGGGACACAGGTTCCGCAAGCTTTTTCTGCCCTTTCGGAACTCGGGCATCATATGACGCGAGTTTGAGACGCTTTGGATACTTTTCATTTTTTTGAAAAAATCCTGACCCGCGGGTCACACTTTTTGCCTTCTTTTTCTCTCCTGAGCTGCACTCAGGTTTCTGCAGCTTGTTCAGAATCTAGAGCAGGGAAACAGGTTCCGCAAACTTTTTCTGCCCTTTCGGATCTCGGGCATCATATGTTGCGAGTTTGAGACACTTTGGATACTTTTCATTTTTTTGAAAAAATCCTGACCCGCGGGTCACACTTTTTGCCTTCTTTTTCTCTCCTGAGCTGCACTCAGGTTTCTGCAGCTTGTTCAGAATATAGAGCAGGGAAACAGGTTCCGCAAACTTTATCTGCCCTTTCGGATCTCGGGCATCATATGACACGAGTTTGAGACGCTTTGGATACTTTTCATTTTTTTGAAAAAATCCTGACCCGCGGGTCACACTTTTTGCCTTCTTTTTCTCTCCTGAGCTGCACTCAGGTTTCTGCAGCTTGTTCAGAATCTAGAGCAGGGAAACAGGTTCCGCAAGCTTTTTCTGCCCTTTCGGAACTCGGGCATCATATGACGCGAGTTTGAGACGCTTTGGATACTTTTCATTTTTTTGAAAAAATCCTGACCCACGGGTCACACTTTTTGCCTGCTTTTTCTCTCCTGAGCTGCACTCAGGTTTCTGTAGCTTGTTCAGAATATAGAGCAGGGAAACAGGTTCCGCAAACTTTATCTGCCCTTTCGGATCTCGGGCATCATATGACACGAGTTTGAGACGCTTTGGATACTTTTCATTTTTTTGAAAAAATCCAGACCCGCGGGTCACACTTTTTCCTTCTTTTTCTCTCCTGAGCTGCACTCAGGTTTCTGCAGCTTGTTCAGTATCTAGAGCAGGGAAACAGGTTCCGCAAACTTTTTCTGCCCTTTTGGATCTTGGGCATCATATGACACGAGTTTGAGACGCTTTGGATTCTTTTCATTTTTTTGAAAAAATCCTGACCCGCGGGTCACACTTTTTTCCTGCTTTTTCTCTCCTGAGGTGCACTCAGGCTTCTGTAGCTTGTTCAGAATCTAGAGCAGGGAAACAGGTTCCGCAAACTTTTTCTGCCCTTTCGTATCTCGGGCATCATATGACGCGAGTTTGAGACGCTTTGGATACTTTTCATTTTTTTGAAAAAATCCTGACCCGCGGGTCACACTTTTTGCCTGCTCTTTCTCTCCTGAGCTGCACTCAGGTTTCTGCAGCTTGTTCAGAATCTAGAGCAGGGAAACAGGTTCCGCAAACTTTTTCTGCCCTTTTGGATATCGGGCATCATATGACACGAATTTGAGACGCTTTGGATACTTTTCATTTTTTTGAAAAATTCCTGACCCCCGTGGGTCACACTTTTTGCCTTCTTTTTCTCTCCTGAGCTGCACTCAGGTTTCTGCAGCTTGTTCAGAATCTAGAGCAGGGAAACAGGTTCCGCAAACTTTTTCTGCCCTTTCGGATCTCGGGCATCATATGATACAATTCTGAGACGCTTTGGATACTTTTCATTTTTTTGAAAAAATCCTGACCCGCGGGTCACACTTTTTGCCTTCTTTTTCTCTCCTGAGCTGCACTCAGGTTTCTGCAGCTTGTTCAGAATCTAGAGCAGGGAAACAGGTTCCGCAAGCTTTTTCTGCCCTTTCGGAACTCGGGCATCATATGACGCGAGTTTGAGATGCTTTGGATACTTTTCATTTTTTTGAAAAAATCGTGACCCGCGGGTCACACTTTTTGCCTTCTTTTTCTCTCCTGAGCTGCACTCAGGTTTCTGCAGCTTGTTCAGAATCTAGAGCAGGGAAACATGTTCTGCAAGCTTTTTCTGCCCTTTCGGAACTCGGGCATCATATGACGCGAGTTTGAGACGCTTTGGATACTTTTCATTTTTTTGAAAAAATCCTGAACCGCGGGTCACACTTTTTGCCTGCTTTTTCTCTCCTGAGCTGCACTCAGGTTTCTGTAGCTTGTTCAGAATCTAGAGCAGGGAAACAGGTTCCGCAAACTTTTTCTGCCCTTTCGTATCTCGGGCATCATATGACGCGAGTTTGAGACGCTTTGGATACTTTTCATTTTTTTGAAAAAATCCTGACCCGCGGGTCACACTTTTTGCCTGCCTTTTCTCTCCTGAGCTGCACTCAGGTTTCTGCAGCTTGTTCAGAATCTAGAGCAGGGAAACAGGTTCCTCAAACTTTTTCTGCCCTTTCGGATCTCGGACATCATATGACTCGAGTTTGAGACGCTTTGGATACTTTTCATTTTTTTGAAAAAATCCTGACCCGCGGGTCACACTTTTTGCCTGCTTTTTCTCTCCTGAGCTGCACTCAGGTTTCTGCAGCTTGTTCAGAATCAAGAGCAGGGAAACAGGTTCCGCAAACTTTTTCTGCCCTTTCGGATATCGGGCATCATATGACACGAATTTGAGATGCTTTGGATACTTTTCATTTTTTGAAAAAATCCTGACCCGCGGGTCACACTTTTTGCCTTCTTTTTCTCTCCTGAGCTGCACTCAGGTTTCTGCAGCTTGTTCAGAATCTAGAGCAGGGAAACAGGTTCCGCAAGCTTTTTCTGCCCTTTCGGAACTCGGGCATCATATGACACGAGTTTGAGACGCTTTGCATACTTTTCATTTTTTTGAAAAAATCCTGACCCGCGGGTCACACTTTTTGCCATCTTTTTCTCTACTGAGGTGCATTCAGGTTTCTGTAGCTTGTTCTGAATCTAGAGCAGGGAAACAGGTTCCGCAAGCTTTTTAAGCCCTTTCGGATCTCGGGCATCATATGACGCGAGTTGGAGACGCTTTGGATACTTTTCATTTTTTTGAAAAAATCCTGACCCGCGGGTCACACTTTTTGCCTTCTTTTTCTCTCCTGAGGTGCAGTCAGGTTTCTGTAGCTTGTTCAGAATCTAGAGCAGGGAAACAGGTTCCGCAAACTTTTTCTGCCCTTTCGGATCTCGGGAATCATATCACACGAGTTTGAGACGCTTTGGATACTTTTCATTTTTTTGAAAAAATCCTGACCCGTGGGTCACACTTTTTGCCTTCTTTTTCTCTCCTGAGCTGCACTAAGGTTTGTGCAGCTTGTTCAGAATCTAGAGCAGGGAAACAGGTTCCGCAAACTTTTTCTGCCCTTTCGGATCACGGGCATCATATGATGCGAGTTTGAGACGCTTTGGATACTTTTCATTTTTTTGAAAAAATCCTGACCTGCAGGTCACACTTTTTGCCTTCTTTTTCTCTCCTGAGCTGCACTCAGGTTTCTGCAGCTTGTTCAGAATCTAGTGCAAGGAAACAGGTTCCGCAAACTTTTTCTGCCCTTTCGGATCTCGGGCATCATATCACACGAGTTTGAGACGCTTTGGATACTTTTCATTTTATTGAAAAAATCCTGACCCGCGGGTCACACTTTTTGCCTTCTTTTTCTCTCCTGAGCTTCACACAGGTTTCTGCAGCTTGTTCAGAATCTAGAGCAGGGAAACAGGTTCCGCAAGCTTTTTCTGCCCTTTCGGAACTCGGGCATCATATGACGCGAGTTTGAGACACTTTGGATACTTTTCATTTTTTTGAAAAAATCCTGACCCGCGGGTCACACTTTTTGCCTGCTTTTTCTCTCCTGAGCTGCACTCAGGTTTCTGTAGCTTGTTCAGAATATAGAGCAGGGAAACAGGTTCCGCAAACTTTTTCTGCCCTTTCGGATCTCGGGCATCATATGACACGAGTATGAGACGCTTTGGATACTTTTCATTTTTTTGAAAAAATCCTGACCCGCGGGTCACACTTTTTGCCTGCTTTTTCTCTCATGAGCTGCACTCAGGTTTCTGTAGCTTGTTCTGAATCTAGAGCAGGGAAACAGGTTCCGCAAACTTTTTCTGCCCTTTCGGATCTCGGGCATCATATGACGCGAGTTTGAGACGCTTTGGATACTTTTCATTTTTTTGAAAAAATCCTGATCCGCGGGTCACACTTTTTGCCTTCTTTTTCTCTCCTGAGCTGCACTCAGGTTTCTGCAGCTTGTTCAGAATCTAGAGCAGGGAAACAGGTTCCGCAAACTTTTTCTGCCCTTTCGGATCTCGGGCATCATATGATGCGAGTTTGAGACACTTTGGATACCTTTCATTTTTTTGAAAAAATCCTGACCTGCGGGTCACACTTTTTGCCTTCTTTTTCTCTCCTGAGCTGCACTCAGGTTTCTGTAGCTTGTTCAGAACATAGAGCAGGGAAACAGGTTCCGCAAACTTTTTCTGCCATTTCGGATCTCGGGCATCATATGACACGAGTTTGAGACGCTTTGGATACTTTTCATTTTTTTGAAAAAATCCTGACCCGCGGGTCACACTTTTTTCCTTCTTTTTCTCTCCTGAGCTGCACTCAGGTTTCTGTAGCTTGTTCAGAATCTAGAGCAGGGAAACAGGTTCTGCAAACTTTTTCTGCCCTTTCGGATCTCGGGCATCATATGACGCGAGTTTGAGACGCTTTGGATACTTTTCATTTTTTTGAAAAAATCCTGATCCGCGGGTCACACTTTTTGCCTTCTTTTTCTCTCCTGAGCTGCACTCAGGTTTCTGCAGCTTGTTCAGAATCTAGAGCAGGGAAACAGGTTCCGCAAACTTTTTCTGCCCTTTCGGATCTCGGGCATCATATGATGCGAGTTTGAGACACTTTGGATACCTTTCATTTTTTTGAAAAAATCCTGACCTGCGGGTCACACTTTTTGCCTGCTTTTTCTCTCCTGAGCTGCACTCAGGTTTCTGCAGCTTGTTCAGAATCTAGAGCAGGGAAACAGGTTCCGCAAGCTTTTTCTGCCCTTTCGGAAGTCGGGCATCATATGACGCGAGTTTGAGACGCTTTGGATACTTTTCATTTTTTTGAAAAAATCCTGACCCGCAGGTCACACTTTTTGCCTGCTTTTTCTCTCCTGAGCTGCACTCAGGTTTCTGTAGCTTGTTCAGAATATAGAGCAGGGAAACAGGTTCCGCAAACTTTTTCTGCCCTTTCGTATCTCGGTCATCATATGACGCGAGTTTGACACGCTTTGGATACTTTTGATTTTTTTGAAAAAATCCTGACCCGCGGGTCACAATTTTTGCCTGCTTTTTCTCTCCTGAGCTGCACTCAGGTTTCTGCAGCTTGTTCAGAATCTAGAGCAGGGAAACAGGTTCCTCAAACTTTTTCTGCCCTTTCGGATCTCGGACATCATATGACTCGAGTTTGAGACGCTTTGGATACTTTCCATTTTTTTGAAAAAATCCTAACCCGCGCGTCACACTTTTTGCCTTCTTTTTCTCTCCTGAGCTGCACTCAGGTTTCTGCAGCTTGTTCAGAATCTAGAGCAGGGAAACAGGTTCCGCAAACTTTTTCTGCCCTTTCGGATCTCGGGCATCATATGATACAATTTTGAGACGCTTTGGATACTTTTCATTTTTTTGAAAAAATCCTGACCCACGGGTTACACTTATTGCCTTCTTTTTCTCTCCTGAGCTGCACTCAGGTTTCTGCAGCTTGTTCAGAATCTAGAGCAGGGAAACAGGTTCCGCAAGCTTTTTCTGCCCTTTCGGAACTCGGGCATCACATGACGCGAGTTTGAGACGCTTTGGATACTTTTCATTTTTTTGAAAAAATCCTGACCCGCGGGTCACACTTTTTGCCTTCTTTTTCTCTCCTGAGCTGCACTCAGGTTTCTGCAGCTTGTTCAGAATCTAGAGCAGGGAAACAGGTACCGCAAGCTTTTTCTGCCCTTTTGGATCTCGGGCATCACATGACGCGAGTTTGAGACGCTTTGGATACTTTTCATTTTTTTGAAAAAATCCTGACCTGCGCGTCACACTTTTTGCCTGCTTTTTCTCTCCTGAGCTGCACTCAGGTTTCTGCAGCTTGTTCAGAATATAGAGCAGGGAAACAGGTTCCGCAAACTTTTTCTGCCCTTTCGGATCTCGGGCATCATATGATGCAATTTTGAGAAGCTTTGGATACTTTTCATTTTTTTGAAAAAATCCTGACCCGCGGGTCACACTTTTTTCCTGCTTTTTCTCTCCTGAGCTGCACTCAGGTTTCTGCAGCTTGTTCAGTATCTAGAGCAGGGAAACAGGTTCCGCAAACTTTTTCTGCCCTTTTGGATCTTGGGCATCATATGACACGAGTTTGAGACGCTTTGGATTCTTTTCATTTTTTTGAAAAAATCCTGACCCGCGGGTCACACTTTTTTCCTGCTTTTTCTCTCCTGAGGTGCACTCAGGCTTCTGTAGCTTGTTCAGAATCTAGAGCAGGGAAACAGGTTCCGCAAACTTTTTCTGCCCTTTCGTATCTCGGGCATCATATCACGCGAGTTTGAGACGCTTTGGATACTTTTCATTTTTTTGAAAAAATCCTGACCCGCGGGTCACACTTTTTGCCTGCTCTTTCTCTCCTGAGCTGCACTCAGGTTTCTGCAGCTTGTTCAGAATCTAGAGCAGGGAAACAGGTTCCGCAATCTTTTTCTGCCCTTTTGGATATCGGGCATCATATGACACGAATTTGAGACGCTTTGGATACTTTTCATTTTTTTGAAAAATTCCTGACCCCCGCGGGTCACACTTTTTGCCTTCTTTTTCTCTCCTGAGCTGCACTCAGGTTTCTGCAGCTTGTTCAGAATCTAGAGCAGGGACACAGGTTCCGCAAGCTTTTTCTGCCCTTTCGGAACTCGGGCATCATATGACGCGAGTTTGAGACGCTTTGGATACTTTTCATTTTTTTGAAAAAATCGTGACCCGCGGGTCACACTTTTTGCCTTCTTTTTCTCTCCTGAGCTGCACTCAGGTTTCTGCAGCTTGTTCAGAATCTAGAGCAGGGAAACATGTTCTGCAAGCTTTTTCTGCCCTTTCGGAACTCGGGCATCATATGACGCGAGTTTGAGACGCTTTGGATACTTTTCATTTTTTTGAAAAAATCCTGAACCGCGGGTCACACTTTTTGCCTGCTTTTTCTCTCCTGAGCTGCACTCAGGTTTCTGTAGCTTGTTCAGAATCTAGAGCAGGGAAACAGGTTCCGCAAACTTTTTCTGCCCTTTCGTATCTCGGGCATCATATCATGCGAGTTTGAGACGCTTTGGATACTTTTCTTTTTTTTGAAAAAATCCTGTCCCGCGGGTCACACTTTTTGCCTGCCTTTTCTCTCCTGAGCTGCACTCAGGTTTCTGCAGCTTGTTCAGAATCTAGAGCAGGGAAACAGGTTCCTCAAACTTTTTCTGCCCTTTCGGATCTCGGACATCATATGACTCGAGTTTGAGACGCTTTGGATACTTTTCATTTTTTTGAAAAAATCCTGACCCGCGGGTCACACTTTTTGCCTGCTTTTTCTCTCCTGAGCTGCACTCAGGTTTCTGCAGCTTGTTCAGAATCAAGAGCAGGGAAACAGGTTCCGCAAACTTTTTCTGCTCTTTCGGATATCGGGCATCATATGACACGAATTTGAGATGCTTTGGATACTTTTCATTTTTTTGAAAAAATCCTGACCCGCGGGTCACACTTTTTGCCTTCTTTTTCTCTCCTGAGCTGCACTCAGGTTTCTGCAGCTTGTTCAGAATCTAGAGCAGGGAAACAGGTTCTGCAAACTTTTTCTGCCCTTTCAGATATCGGGCATCATATGATACAATTTTGAGACGCTTTGGATACTTTTCATTTTTTTGAAAAAATCCTGACCCGCGGGTCACACTTTGTGCCTTCTTTTTCTCTCCTGAGCTGCACTCAGGTTTCTGCAGCTTGTTCAGAATCTAGAGCAGGGAAACAGGTTCCGCAAGCTTTTTCTGCCCTTTCGGAACTCGGGCATCACATGACGCGAGTTTGAGACGGTTTGGATACTTTTCATATTTTTGAAAAAATCCTGACCCGCGGGTCACACTTTTTGCCTGCTTTTTCTCTCCTGAGCTGCACTCAGGTTTCTGCAGCTTGTTCAGAATATAGAGCAGGGAAACAGGTTCCGCAAACTTTTTCTGCCCTTTCGGATCTCGGGCATCATATGACACGAGTTTGAGACGCTTTGCATACTTTTCATTTTTTTGAAAAAATCCTGACCCGCGGGTCACACTTTTTGCCATCTTTTTCTCTACTGAGGTGCATTCAGGTTTCTGTAGCTTGTTCTGAATCTAGAGCAGGGAAACAGGTTCCGCAAGCTTTTTAAGCCCTTTCGGATCTCGGGCATCATATGACGCGAGTTGGAGACGCTTTGGATACTTTTCATTTTTTTGAAAAAATCCTGACCCGCGGGTCACACTTTTTGCCTTCTTTTTCTCTCCTGAGGTGCAGTCAGGTTTCTGTAGCTTGTTCAGAATCTAGAGCAGGGAAACAGGTTCCGCAAACTTTTTCTGCCCTTTCGGATCTCGGGAATCATATCACATGAGTTTGAGACGCTTTGGATACTTTTCATTTTTTTGAAAAAATCCTGACCCGCGGGTCACACTTTTTGCCTTCTTTTTCTCTCCTGAGCTGCACTCAGGTTTCTGCAGCTTGTTCAGAATCTAGAGCAGGGAAACAGGTTCCGCAAGCTTTTTCTGCCCTTTCGGAACTCGAGCATCATATGACGCGAGTTTGAGACGCTTTGGATACTTTTCATTTTTTTGAAAAAATCGTGACCCGCGGGTCACACTTTTTGCCTTCTTTTTCTCTCCTGAGCTGCACTCAGGTTTCTGCAGCTTGTTCAGAATCTAGAGCAGGGAAACATGTTCTGCAAGCTTTTTCTGCCCTTTCGGAACTCGGGCATCATATGACGCGAGTTTGAGACGCTTTGGATACTTTTCATTTTTTTGAAAAAATCCTGAACCGCGGGTCACACTTTTTGCCTGCCTTTTCTCTCCTGAGCTGCACTCAGGTTTCTGCAGCTTGTTCAGAATCTAGAGCAGGGAAACAGGTTCCTCAAACTTTTTCTGCCCTTTCGGATCTCGGACATCATATGACTCGAGTTTGAGACGCTTTGGATACTTTTCATTTTTTTGAAAAAATCCTGACCCGCGGGTCACACTTTTTGCCTGCTTTTTCTCTCCTGAGCTGCACTCAGGTTTCTGCAGCTTGTTCAGAATCAAGAGCAGGGAAACAGGTTCCGCAAACTTTTTCTGCCCTTTCGGATCTCGGGCATCATATGACACGAATTTGAGATGCTTTGGATACTTTTCATTTTTTGAAAAAATCCTGACCCGCGGGTCACACTTTTTGCCTTCTTTTTCTCTCCTGAGCTGCACTCAGGTTTCTGCAGCTTGTTCAGAATCTAGAGCAGGGAAACAGGTTCTGCAAACTTTTTCTGCCCTTTCGGATCTCGGGCATCATATGATACAATTTTGAGACGCTTTGGATACTTTTCATTTTTTTGAAAAAATCCTGACCCGCGGGTCACACTTTGTGCCTTCTTTTTCTCTCCTGAGCTGCACTCAGGTTTCTGCAGCTTGTTCAGAATCTAGAGCAGGGAAACAGGTTCCGCAAGCTTTTTCTGCCCTTTCGGAACTCGGGCATCATATGACACGAGTTTGAGACGCTTTGCATACTTTTCATTTTTTTGAAAAAATCCTGACCCGCGGGTCACACTTTTTGCCATCTTTTTCTCTACTGAGGTGCATTCAGGTTTCTGTAGCTTGTTCTGAATCTAGAGCAGGGAAACAGGTTCCGCAAGCTTTTTAAGCCCTTTCGGATCTCGGGCATCATATGACGCGAGTTGGAGACGCTTTGGATACTTTTCATTTTTTTGAAAAAATCCTGACCCGCGGGTCACACTTTTTGCCTTCTTTTTCTCTCCTGAGCTGCACTAAGGTTTGTGCAGCTTGTTCAGAATCTAGAGCAGGGAAACAGGTTCCGCAAACTTTTTCTGCCCTTTCGGATCACGGGCATCATATGATGCGAGTTTGAGACGCTTTGGATACTTTTCATTTTTTTGAAAAAATCCTGACCTGCAGTTCACACTTTTTGCCTTTTTTTTCTCTCCTGAGCTGCACTCAGGTTTCTGCAGCTTGTTCAGAATCTAGTGCAGGGAAACAGGTTCCGCAAACTTTTTCTGCCCTTTCGGATCTCGGACATCATATGACGCGAGTTTGAGACGCTTTGGATACTTTTCATTTTTTTGAAAAATCCTGACCCGCAGGTCACACTTTTTGCCTTTTTTTTCTCTCCTGAGCTGCACTCAGGTTTCTGTAGCTTGTTCAGAATCTAGAGCAGGGAAACAGGTTCCGCAAACTTTTTCTGCCCTTTCGGATCTCGGGCATCATATGATGCAATTTTGAGACGCTTTGGATACTTTTCATTTTTTTGAAAAAATCCTGACCCGCGGGTCACACTTTTTTCCTGCTTTTTCTCTCCTGAGCTGCACTCAGGTTTCTGCAGCTTGTTCGGAATCTAGAGCAGGGAAACAGGTTCCGCAAACTTTTTCTGCCCTTTCGGATCTCGGGCATCATATCACACGAGTTTGAGACGCTTTGGATACTTTTCATTTTATTGAAAAAATCCTGACCCGCGGGTCACACTTTTTGCCTTCTTTTTCTCTCCTGAGCTTCACACAGGTTTCTGCAGCTTGTTCAGAATCTAGAGCAGGGAAACAGGTTCCGCAAGCTTTTTCTGCCCTTTCGGAACTCGGGCATCATATGACGCGAGTTTGAGACACTTTGGATACTTTTCATTTTTTTGAAAAAATCCTGACCCGCGGGTCACACTTTTTGCCTGCTTTTTCTCTCCTGAGCTGCACTCAGGTTTCTGTAGCTTGTTCAGAATATAGAGCAGGGAAACAGGTTCCGCAAACTTTTTCTGCCATTTCGGATCTCGGGCATCATATGACACGAGTTTGAGACGCTTTGGATACTTTTCATTTTTTTGAAAAAATCCTGACCCGCGGGTCACACTTTTTGCCTTCTTTTTCTCTCCTGAGCTGCACTCAGGTTTCTGTAGCTTGTTCAGAATCTAGAGCAGGGAAACAGGTTCCGCAAACTTTTTCTGCCCTTTCGGATCTCGGGCATCATATGATGCAATTTTGAGACGCTTTGGATACTTTTCATTTTTTTGAAAAAATCCTGACCCGCGGGTCACACTTTTTTCCTGCTTTTTCTCTCCTGAGCTGCACTCAGGTTTCTGCAGCTTGTTCGGAATCTAGAGCAGGGAAACAGGTTCCGCAAACTTTTTCTGCCCTTTCGGATCTCGGGCATCATATCACACGAGTTTGAGACGCTTTGGATACTTTTCATTTTATTGAAAAAATCCTGACCCGCGGGTCACACTTTTTGCCTTCTTTTTCTCTCCTGAGCTTCACACAGGTTTCTGCAGCTTGTTCAGAATCTAGAGCAGGGAAACAGGTTCCGCAAGCTTTTTCTGCCCTTTCGGAACTCGGGCATCATATGACGCGAGTTTGAGACACTTTGGATACTTTTCATTTTTTTGAAAAAATCCTGACCCGCGGGTCACACTTTTTGCCTGCTTTTTCTCTCCTGAGCTGCATTCAGGTTTCTGTAGCTTGTTCAGAATATAGAGCAGGGAAACAGGTTCCGCAAACTTTTTCTGCCATTTCGGATCTCGGGCATCATATGACACGAGTTTGAGACGCTTTGGATACTTTTCATTTTTTTGAAAAAATCCTGACCCGCGGGTCACACTTTTTGCCTTCTTTTTCTCTCCTGAGCTGCACTCAGGTTTCTGTAGCTTGTTCTGAATCTAGAGCAGGGAAACAGGTTCCGCAAACTTTTTCTGCCCTTTCGGATCTCGGGCATCATATGACGCGAGTTTGAGACGCTTTGGATACTTTTCATTTTTTTGAAAAAATCCTGATCCGCGGGTCACACTTTTTGCCTTCTTTTTCTCTCCTGAGCTGCACTCAGGTTTCTGCAGCTTGTTCAGAATCTAGAGCAGGGAAACAGGTTCCGCAAACTTTTTCTGCCCTTTCGGATCTCGGGCATCATATGATGCGAGTTTGAGACACTTTGGATACCTTTCATTTTTTTGAAAAAATCCTGACCTGCGGGTCACACTTTTTGCCTTCTTTTTCTCTCCTGAGCTGCACTCAGGTTTCTGCAGCTTGTTCAGAATCTAGAGCAGGGAAACAGGTTCCGCAAACTTTTTCTGCCCTTTCGGATCTCGGGCATCATATGATACAATTTTGAGACGCTTTGGATACTTTTCATTTTTTTGAAAAAATCCTGACCCGCGGGTCACACTTTTTGCCTTCTTTTTCTCTCCTGAGCTGCACTCAGGTTTCTGCAGCTTGTTCAGAATCTAGAGCAGGGAAACATGTTCCGCAAGCTTTTTCTGCCCTTTCGGAACTCGGGCATCATATGACGCGAGTTTGAGACGCTTTGGATACTTTTCATTTTTTTGAAAAAATCCTGACCCGCAGGTCACACTTTTTGCCTGCTTTTTCTCTCCTGAGCTGCACTCAGGTTTCTGTAGCTTGTTCAGAATATAGAGCAGGGAAACAGGTTCCGCAAACTTTTTCTGCCCTTTCGTATCTCGGGCATCATATGACGCGAGGTTGACACGCTTTCGATACTTTTCATTTTTTTGAAAAAATCCTGACCCGCGGGTCACAATTTTTGCCTGCTTTTTCTCTCCTGAGCTGCACTCAGGTTTCTGTAGCTTGTTCAGAATACAGAGCAGGGAAACAGGTTCCGCAAACTTTTTCTGCCCTTTCGTATCTCGGGCATCATATGACGCGAGTTTGACACGCTTTGGATACTTTTGATTTTTTTGAAAAAATCCTGACCCGCGGGTCACAATTTTTGCCTGCTTTTTCTCTCCTGAGCTGCACTCAGGTTTCTGCAGCTTGTTCAGAATCTAGAGCAGGGAAACAGGTTCCTCAAACTTTTTCTGCCCTTTCGGATCTCGGACATCATATGACTCGAGTTTGAGACGCTTTGGATACTTTTCATTTTTTTGAAAAAATCCTGACCCGCGGGTCACACTTTTTGCCTTCTTTTTCTCTCCTGAGCTGCACTCAGGTTTCTGCAGCTTGTTCAGAATCTAGAGCAGGGAAACAGGTTCCGCAAACTTTTTCTGCCCTTTCGGATATCGGGCATCATATGACACGAATTTGAGATGCTTTGGATACTTTCCATTTTTTTTAAAAAATCCTAACCCGTGGGTCACACTTTTTGCCTTCTTTTTCTCTCCTGAGCTGCACTCAGGTTTCTGCAGCTTGTTCAGAATCTAGAGCAGGGAAACAGGTTCTGCAAACTTTTTCTGCCCTTTCGGATCTCGGGCATCATATGATACAATTTTGAGACGCTTTGGATACTTTTCATTTTTTTGAAAAAATCCTGACCCACGGGTTACACTTTTTGCCTTCTTTTTCTCTCCTGAGCTGCACTCAGGTTTCTGCAGCTTGTTCAGAATCTAGAACAGGGAAACAGGTTCCGCAAGCTTTTTCTGCCCTTTCGGAACTCGGGCATCACATGACGCGAGTTTGAGACGCTTTGGATACTTTTCATTTTTTTGAAAAAATCCTGACCCGCGGGTCACACTTTTTGCCTGCTTTTTCTCTCCTGAGCTGCACTCAGGTTTCTGCAGCTTGTTCAGAATATAGAGCAGGGAAACAGGTTCCGCAAACTTTTTCTGCCCTTTCGGATCTCGGGCATCATATGACACGAGTTTGAGACGCTTTGGATACTTTTCATTTTTTTGAAAAAATCCTGACCTGCGCGTCACACTTTTTGCCTGCTTTTTCTCTCCTGAGCTGCACTCAGGTTTCTGCAGCTTGTTCAGAATATAGAGCAGGGAAACAGGTTCCGCAAACTTTTTCTGCCCTTTCGGATCTCGGGCATCATATGATGCAATTTTGAGAAGCTTTGGATACTTTTCATTTTTTTGAAAAAATCCTGACCCGCGGGTCACACTTTTTTCCTGCTTTTTCTCTCCTGAGCTGCACTCAGGTTTCTGCAGCTTGTTCAGTATCTAGAGCAGGGAAACAGGTTCCGCAAACTTTTTCTGCCCTTTTGGATCTTGGGCATCATATGACACGAGTTTGAGACGCTTTGGATTCTTTTCATTTTTTTGAAAAAATCCTGACCCGCGGGTCACACTTTTTTCCTGCTTTTTCTCTCCTGAGGTGCACTCAGGCTTCTGTAGCTTGTTCAGAATCTAGAGCAGGGAAACAGGTTCCGCAAACTTTTTCTGCCCTTTCGTATCTCGGGCATCATATGACGCGAGTTTGAGATGCTTTGGATACTTTTCATTTTTTTGAAAAAATCCTGACCCGCGGGTCACACTTTTTGCCTGCTCTTTCTCTCCTGAGCTGCACTCAGGTTTCTGCAGCTTGTTCAGAATCTAGAGCAGGGAAACAGGTTCCGCAATCTTTTTCTGCCCTTTTGGATATCGGGCATCATATGACACGAATTTGAGACGCTTTGGATACTTTTCATTTTTTTGAAAAATTCCTGACCCCCGCGGGTCACCCTTTTTGCCTTCTTTTTCTCTCCTGAGCTGCACTCAGGTTTCTGCAGCTTGTTCAGAATCTAGAGCAGGGAAACAGGTTCCGCAAACTTTTTCTGCCCTTTCGGATCTCGGGCATCATATGATACAATTCTGAGACGCTTTGGATACTTTTCATTTTTTTGAAAAAATCCTGACCCGCGGGTCACACTTTTTGCCTTCTTTTTCTCTCCTGAGCTGCACTCAGGTTTCTGCAGCTTGTTCAGAATCTAGAGCAGGGAAACATGTTCTGCAAGCTTTTTCTGCCCTTTCGGAACTCGGGCATCATATGACGCGAGTTTGAGACGCTTTGGATACTTTTCATTTTTTTGAAAAAATCCTGAACCGCGGGTCACACTTTTTGCCTGCTTTTTCTCTCCTGAGCTGCACTCAGGTTTCTGCAGCTTGTTCAGAATCTAGAGCAATGAAACAGGGTCCGCAAACTTTTTCTGCCCTTTCGGATCTCGGGCATCATATGATACAATTTTGAGACGCTTTGGATACTTTTCATTTTTTTGAAAAAATCCTGACCCGCGGGTCACACTTTTTGCCTTCTTTTTCTCTCCTGAGCTGCACTCAGGTTTCTGCAGCTTGTTCAGAATCTAGAGCAGGGAAACATGTTCCGCAAGCTTTTTCTGCCCTTTCGGAAGTCGGGCATCATATGACGCGAGTTTGAGACGCTTTGGATACTTTTCATTTTTTTGAAAAAATCCTGACCCGCAGGTCACACTTTTTGCCTGCTTTTTCTCTCCTGAGCTGCACTCAGGTTTCTGTAGCTTGTTCAGAATATAGAGCAGGGAAACAGGTTCCGCAAACTTTTTCTGCCCTTTCGTATCTCGGGCATCATATGACGCGAGTTTGACACGCTTTGGATACTTTTGATTTTTTTGAAAAAATCCTGACCCGCGGGTCACAATTTTTGCCTGCTTTTTCTCTCCTGAGCTGCACTCAGGTTTCTGCAGCTTGTTCAGAATCTAGAGCAGGGAACAGGTTCCTCAAACTTTTTCTGCCCTTTCGGATCTCGGACATCATATGACTCGAGTTTGAGACGCTTTGGATACTTTTCATTTTTTTGAAAAAATCCTGACCCGCGGGTCACACTTTTTGCCTTCTTTTTCTCTCCTGAGCTGCACTCAGGTTTCTGCAGCTTGTTCAGAATCTAGAGCAGGGAAACAGGTTCCGCAAACTTTTTCTGCCCTTTCGGATATCGGGCATCATATGACACGAATTTGAGATGCTTTGGATACTTTCCATTTTTTTAAAAAAATCCTAACCCGCGGGTCACACTTTTTGCCTTCTTTTTCTCTCCTGAGCTGCACTCAGGTTTCTGCAGCTTGTTCAGAATCTAGAGCAGGGAAACAGGTTCCGCAAACTTTTTCTGCCCTTTCGTTTCTCGGGCATCATATGATACAATTTTGAGACGCTTTGGATACTTTTCATTTTTTTGAAAAAATCCTGACCCACGGGTTACACTTTTTGCCTTCTTTTTGTCTCCTGAGCTGCACTCAGGTTTCTGCAGCTTGTTCAGAATCTAGAGCAGGGAAACAGGTTCCGCAAGCTTTTTCTGCCCTTTCGGAACTCGGGCATCACATGACGCGAGTTTGAGACGCTTTGGATACTTTTCATTTTTTTGAAAAAATCCTGACCCGCGGGTCACACTTTTTGCCATCTTTTTCTCTACTGAGGTGCATTCAGGTTTCTGTAGCTTGTTCTGAATCTAGAGCAGGGAAACAGGTTCCACCAGCTTTTTAAGCCCTTTTGGATCTTGGGCATCATATGACGCGAGTTGGAGACGCTTTGGATACTTTTCATTTTTTTGAAAAAATCATGACCCGCGGGTCACACTTTTTGCCTTCTTTTTCTCTCCTGAGGTGCAGTCAGGTTTCTGTAGCTTGTTCAGAATCTAGAGCAGGGAAACAGGTTCCGCAAGCTTTTTCTGCCCTTTCGGATCTCGGGCATCATATGACGCTAGTTAGAGACGCTTTGGATACTTTTCATTTTTTTGAAAAAATCCTGACCCGCGGGTCACACTTTTTGCCTGCTTTTTCTCTCCCGAGCTGCACTCAGGTTTCTGCAGCTTGTTCAGAATCTAGAGCAGGGAAACAGGTTCCGCAAACTTTTTCTGCCCTTTCGGATCTCGGACATCATATGACGCGAGTTTGACACGCTTTGGATACTTTTCATTTTTTTGAAAAAATCCTGACCCGCGGGTCACACTTTTTGCCTTCTTTTTCTCTCCTGAGCTGCACTCAGGTTTCTGCAGCTTGTTCAGAATCTAGAGCAGGGAAACAGGTTCCGCAAGCTTTTTCTGCCCTTTTGGATCTCGGGCATCACATGACGCGAGTTTGAGACGCTTTGGATACTTTTCATTTTTTTGAAAAAATCCTGACCTGCGCGTCACACTTTTTGCCTGCTTTTTCTCTCCTGAGCTGCACTCAGGTTTCTGCAGCTTGTTCAGAATATAGAGCAGGGAAACAGGTTCCGCAAACTTTTTCTGCCCTTTCGGATCTCGGGCATCATATGATGCAATTTTGAGAAGCTTTGGATACTTTTCATTTTTTTGAAAAAATCCTGACCCGTGGGTCACACTTTTTTCCTGCTTTTTCTCTCCTGAGCTGCACTCAGGTTTCTGCAGCTTGTTCAGTATCTAGAGCAGGGAAACAGGTTCCGCAAACTTTTTCTGCCCTTTTGGATCTTGGGCATCATATGACACGAGTTTGAGACGCTTTGGATTCTTTTCATTTTTTTGAAAAAATCCTGACCCGCGGGTCACACTTTTTTCCTGCTTTTTCTCTCCTGAGGTGCACTCAGGCTTCTGTAGCTTGTTCAGAATCTAGAGCAGGGAAACAGGTTCCGCAAACTTTTTCTGCCCTTTCGTATCTCGGGCATCATATGACGCGAGTTTGAGATGCTTTGGATACTTTTCATTTTTTTGAAAAAATCCTGACCCGCGGGTCACACTTTTTGCCTGCTCTTTCTCTCCTGAGCTGCACTCAGGTTTCTGCAGCTTGTTCAGAATCTAGAGCAGGGAAACAGGTTCCGCAATCTTTTTCTGCCCTTTTGGATATCGGGCATCATATGACACGAATTTGAGACGCTTTGGATACTTTTCATTTTTTTGAAAAATTCCTGACCCCCGCGGGTCACACTTTTTGCCTTCTTTTTCTCTCCTGAGCTGCACTCAGGTTTCTGCAGCTTGTTCAGAATCTAGAGCAGGGAAACAGGTTCCGCAAACTTTTTCTGCCCTTTCGGATCTCGGGCATCATATGATACAATTCTGAGACGCTTTGGATACTTTTCATTTTTTTGAAAAAATCCTGACCCGAGGGTCACACTTTTTGCCTTCTTTTTCTCTCCTGAGCTGCACTCAGGTTTCTGCAGCTTGTTCAGAATCTAGAGCAGGGAAACATGTTCTGCAAGCTTTTTCTGCCCTTTCGGAACTCGGGCATCATATGACGCGAGTTTGAGACGCTTTGGATACTTTTCATTTTTTTGAAAAAATCCTGAACCGCGGGTCACACTTTTTGCCTGCTTTTTCTCTCCTGAGCTGCACTCAGGTTTCTGTAGCTTGTTCAGAATCTAGAGCAGGGAAACAGGTTCCGCAAACTTTTTCTGCCCTTTCGTATCTCGGGCATCATATGACGCGAGTTTGAGACGCTTTGGATACTTTTCTTTTTTTTGAAAAAATCCTGACCCGCGGGTCACACTTTTTGCCTGCCTTTTCTCTCCTGAGCTGCACTCTGGTTTCTGCAGCTTGTTCAGAATCTAGAGCAGGGAAACAGGTTCCTCAAACTTTTTCTGCCCTTTCGGATCTCGGACATCATATGACTCGAGTTTGAGACGCTTTGGATACTTTTCATTTTTTTGAAAAAATCCTGACCCGCGGGTCACACTTTTTGCCTGCTTTTTCTCTCCTGAGCTGCACTCAGGTTTCTGCAGCTTGTTCAGAATCAAGAGCAGGGAAACAGGTTCCGCAAACTTTTTCTGCCCTTTCGGATATCGGGCATCATATGACACGAATTTGAGATGCTTTGGATACTTTTCATTTTTTTGAAAAAATCCTGACCCGCGGGTCACACTTTTTGCCTTCTTTTTCTCTCCTGAGCTGCACTCAGGTTTCTGCAGCTTGTTCAGAATCTAGAGCAGGGAAACAGGTTCTGCAAACTTTTTCTGCCCTTTCAGAGCTCGGGCATCATATGACACGAGTTTGAGACGCTTTGCATACTTTTCATTTTTTTGAAAAAATCCTGACCCGCGGGTCACACTTTTTGCCATCTTTTTCTCTACTGAGGTGCATTCGGGTTTCTGTAGCTTGTTCTGAATCTAGAGCAGGGAAACAGGTTCCGCAAGCTTTTTAAGCCCTTTCGGATCTCGGGCATCATATGACGCGAGTTGGAGACGGTTTGGATACTTTTCATTTTTTTGAAAAAATCCTGACCCGCGGGTCACACTTTTTGCCTTCTTTTTCTCTCCTGAGGTGCAGTCAGGTTTCTGTAGCTTGTTCAGAATCTAGAGCAGGGAAACAGGTTCCGCAAACTTTTTCTGCCCTTTCGGATCTCGGGAATCATATCACATCAGTTTGAGACGCTTTGGATACTTTTCATTTTTTTGAAAAAATCCTGACCCGTTGGTCACACTTTTTGCCTTCTTTTTCTCTCCTGAGCTGCACTCAGGTTTGTGCAGCTTGTTCAGAATCTAGAGCAGGGAAACAGGTTCCGCAAACTTTTTCTGCCCTTTCGGATCACAGGCATCATATGATGCGAGTTTGAGACGCTTTGGATACTTTTCATTTTTTTGAAAAAATCCTGACCTGCGGGTCACACTTTTTGCCTTCTTTTTCTCTCCTGAGCTGCACTCAGGTTTCTGCAGCTTGTTCAGAATCTAGTGCAGGGAAACAGGTTCCGCAAACTTTTTCTGCCCTTTCGGATCACGGGCATCATATGATGCGAGTTTGAGACGCTTTGGATACTTTTCATTTTTTTGAAAAAATCCTGACCTGCGGGTCACACTTTTTGCCTTCTTTTTCTCTCCTGAGCTGCACTCAGGTTTCTGCAGCTTGTTCAGAATCTAGAGCAGGGAAACAGGTTCCGCAAGCTTTTTCTGCCCTTTCGGATCTCGGGCATCATATGACGCTAGTTTGAGACGCTTTGGATACTTTTCATTTTTTTGAAAAAATCCTGTCCCGCGGGTCACACTTTTTGCCTGCTTTTTCTCTCCTGAGCTGCACTCAGGTTTCTGCAGCTTGTTCAGAATCTAGAGCAGGGAAACAGGTTCCGCAAACTTTTTCTGCCCTTTCGGATCTCGGACATCATATGACGCGAGTTTGACACGCTTTGGATACTTTTCATTTTTTTGAAAAAATCCTGACCCGCGGGTCACACTTTTTGCCTTCTTTTTCTCTCCTGAGCTGCACTCAGGTTTCTGCAGCTTGTTCAGAATCTAGAGCAGGGAAACAGGTTCCGCAAACTTTTTCTGCCCTTTCGGATCTCGGGCATCATATGACGCTAGTTAGAGACGCTTTGGATACTTTTCATTTTTTTGAAAAAATCCTGACCCGCGGGTCACACTTTTTGCCTTCTTTTTCTCTCCTCAGCTGCACTCAGGTTTCTGCAGCTTGTTCAGAATCTAGAGCAGGGAAACAGGTTCCGCAAGCTTTTTCTGCCCTTTTGGATCTCGGGCATCACATGACGCGAGTTTGAGACGCTTTGGATACTTTTCATTTTTTTGAAAAAATCCTGACCTGCGCGTCACACTTTTTGCCTGCTTTTTCTCTCCTGAGCTGCACTCAGGTTTCTGCAGCTTGTTCAGAATATAGAGCAGGGAAACAGGTTCCGCAAACTTTTTCTGCCCTTTCGGATCTCGGGCATCATATGATGCAATTTTGAGAAGCTTTGGATACTTTTCATTTTTTTGAAAAAATCCTGACCCGCGGGTCACACTTTTTGCCTTCTTTTTCTCTCCTGAGCTGCACTCAGGTTTCTGCAGCTTGTTCAGAATCTAGAGCAGGGAAACAGGTTCCGCAAACTTTTTCTGCCCTTTCGGATCTCGGGCATCATATGATACAATTCTGAGACGCTTTGGATACTTTTCATTTTTTTGAAAAAATCCTGACCCGCGGGTCACACTTTTTGCCTTCTTTTTCTCTCCTGAGCTGCACTCAGGTTTCTGCAGCTTGTTCAGAATCTAGAGCAGGGAAACATAATCTGCAAGCTTTTTCTGCCCTTTCGGAACTCGGGCATCATATGACGCGAGTTTGAGACGCTTTGGATACTTTTCATTTTTTTGAAAAAATCCTGAACCACGGGTCACACTTTTTGCCTGCTTTTTCTCTCCTGAGCTGCACTCAGGTTTCTGTAGCTTGTTCAGAATCTAGAGCAGGGAAACAGGTTCCGCAAACTTTTTCTGCCCTTTCGTATCTCGGGCATCATATGACGCGAGTTTGAGACGCTTTGGATACTTTTCTTTTTTTTGAAAAAATCCTGACCCGCGGGTCACACTTTTTGCCTGCCTTTTCTCTCCTGAGCTGCACTCAGGTTTCTGCAGCTTGTTCAGAATCTAGAGCAGGGAAACAGGTTCCTCAAACTTTTTCTGCCCTTTCGGATCTCGGACATCATATGACTCGAGTTTGAGACGCTTTGGATACTTTTCATTTTTTTGAAAAAATCCTGACCCGCGGGTCACACTTTTTGCCTGCTTTTTCTCTCCTGAGCTGCACTCAGGTTTCTGCAGCTTGTTCAGAATCAAGAGCAGGGAAACAGGTTCCGCAAACTTTTTCTGCCCTTTCGGATATCGGGCATCATATGACACGAATTTGAGATGCTTTGGATACTTTTCATTTTTTTGAAAAAATCCTGACCCGCGGGTCACACATTTTGCCTTCTTTTTCTCTCCTGAGCTGCACTCAGGTTTCTGCAGCTTGTTCAGAATCTAGAGCAGGGAAACAGGTTCTGCAAACTTTTTCTGCCCTTTCAGATATCGGGCATCATATGATACAATTTTGAGACGCTTTGGATACTTTTCATTTTTTTGAAAAAATCCTGACCCGCGGGTCACACTTTGTGCCTTCTTTTTCTCTCCTGAGCTGCACTCAGGTTTCTGCAGCTTGTTCAGAATCTAGAGCAGGGAAACAGGTTCCGCAAGCTTTTTCTGCCCTTTCGGAACTCGGGCATCACATGACGCGAGTTTGAGACGGTTTGGATACTTTTCATATTTTTGAAAAAATCCTGACCCGCGGGTCACACTTTTTGCCTGCTTTTTCTCTCCTGAGCTGCACTCAGGTTTCTGCAGCTTGTTCAGAATATAGAGCAGGGAAACAGGTTCCGCAAACTTTTTCTGCCCTTTCGGATCTCGGGCATCATATGACACGAGTTTGAGACGCTTTGCATACTTTTTATTTTTTTGAAAAAATCCTGACCCGCGGGTCACACTTTTTGCCATCTTTTTCTCTACTGAGGTGCATTCAGGTTTCTGTAGCTTGTTCTGAATCTAGAGCAGGGAAACAGGTTCCGCAAGCTTTTTAAGCCCTTTCGGATCTCGGGCATCATATGACGCGAGTTGGAGACGCTTTGGATACTTTTCATTTTTTTGAAAAAATCCTGACCCGCGGGTCACACTTTTTGCCTTCTTTTTCTCTCCTGAGGTGCAGTCAGGTTTCTGTAGCTTGTTCAGAATCTAGAGCAGGGAAACAGGTTCCGCAAACTTTTTCTGCCCTTTCGGATCTCGGACATCATATGACGCGAGTTTGACACGCTTTGGATACTTTTCATTTTTTTGAAAAAATCCTGACCCGCGGGTCACACTTTTTGCCTTCTTTTTCTCTCCTGAGCTGCACTCAGGTTTCTGCAGCTTGTTCAGAATCTAGAGCAGGGAAACAGGTTCCGCAAACTTTTTCTGCCCTTTTGGATCTCGGGCATCATATGATACAATTTTGAGACGCTTTGGATACTTTTCATTTTTTTGAAAAAATCCTGACCCGCGGGTCACACTTTTTGCCTTCTTTTTCTCTCCTCAGCTGCACTCAGGTTTCTGCAGCTTGTTCAGAATCTAGAGCAGGGAAACAGGTTCCGCAAGCTTTTTCTGCCCTTTTGGATTTCGGGCATCACATGACGCGAGTTTGAGACGCTTTGGATACTTTTCATTTTTTTGAAAAAATCCTGACCTGCGCGTCACACTTTTTGCCTGCTTTTTCTCTCCTGAGCTGCACTCAGGTTTCTGCAGCTTGTTCAGAATATAGAGCAGGGAAACAGGTTCCGCAAACTTTTTCTGCCCTTTCGGATCTCGGGCATCATATGATGCAATTTTGAGAAGCTTTGGATACTTTTCATTTTTTTGAAAAAATCCTGACCCGCGGGTCACACTTTTTTCCTGCTTTTTCTCTCCTGAGGTGCACTCAGGTTTCTGCAGCTTGTTCAGTATCTAGAGCAGGGAAACAGGTTCCGCAAACTTTTTCTGCCCTTTTGGATCTTGGGCATCATATGACACGAGTTTGAGACGCTTTGGATTCTTTTCATTTTTTTGAAAAAATCCTGACCCGCGGGTCACACTTTTTTCCTGCTTTTTCTCTCCTGAGGTGCACTCAGGCTTCTGCAGCTTGTTCAGAATCTAGAGCAGGGAAACAGGTTCCGCAAACTTTTTCTGCCCTTTCGTATCTCGGGCATCATATGACGCGAGTTTGAGACGCTTTGGATACTTTTCATTTTTTTGAAAAAATCCTGAACCGCGGGTCACACTTTTTGCCTGCTTTTTCTCTCCTGAGCTGCACTCAGGTTTCTGTAGCTTGTTCAGAATCTAGAGCAGGGAAACAGGTTCCGCAAACTTTTTCTGCCCTTTCGGATATCGGGCATCATATGACACGAATTTGAGATGCTTTGGATACTTTTCATTTTTTTGAAAAAATCCTGACCCGCGGGTCACACTTTTTGCCTTCTTTTTCTCTCCTGAGCTGCACTCAGGTTTCTGCAGCTTGTTCACAATCTAGAGCAGGGAAACAGGTTCTGCAAACTTTTTCTGCCCTTTCAGATATCGGGCATCATATGATACAATTTTGAGACGCTTTGGATACTTTTCATTTTTTTGAAAAAATCCTGACCCGCGGGTCACACTTTGTGCCTTCTTTTTCTCTCCTGAGCTGCACTCAGGTTTCTGCAGCTTGTTCAGAATCTAGAGCAGGGATACAGGTTCCGCAAACTTTTTCTGCCCTTTCGGATCTCGGGCATCATATGACGCGAGTTTGAGACGCTTTGGATACTTTTCATTTTTTTGAAAAAATCCTGACCCGCGGGTCACACTTTTTGCCTGCTTTTTCTCTCCTGAGGTGCATTCAGGTTTCTGTAGCTTGTTCAGAATCTAGAGCAGGGAAACAGGTTCCGCAAACTTTTTCTGCCCTTTCGGATCTCGGGCATCATATGACGCGAGTTTGAGACGCTTTGGATACTTTTCATTTTTTTGAAAAAATCCTGACCCGCGGGTCACACTTTTTGCCTTCTTTTTCTCTCCTGAGGTGCATTCAGGTTTCTGTAGCTTGTTCAGAATCTAGAGCAGGGAAACAGGTTCCGCAAACTTTTTCTGCCCTTTCGGATCTCGGGCATCATATGATGCGAGTTTGAGACGCTTTGGATACTTTTCATTTTTTTGAAAAAATCCTGACCCGCGGGTCACACTTTTTTCCTGCTTTTTCTCTCCTGAGCTGCACTCAGGTTTCTGCAGCTTGTTCAGAATCTAGAGCAGGGAAACAGGTTCCGCAAGCTTTTTCTGCCCTTTCGGATCTTGGGCATCACATGACACGAGTTTGAGACGCTTTGGATACTTTTCATTTTTTTGAAAAATTCCTGACCCGCGGGTCACACTTTTTGCCTGCTTTTTCTCTCCTGAGCTGCACTCAGGTTTCTGCAGCTTGTTCAGAATCTAGAGCAGGGAAACAGGTTCCGCAAACTTTTTCTGCCCTTTCGGATCTCGGGCATCATATGACACGAGTTTGAGACGCTTTGGATACTTTTCATTTTTTGAAAAAATCCAGACCCGCGGGTCACACTTTTTGCCTTCTTTTTCTCTCCTGAGCTGCACTCAGGCTTCTGCAGCTTGTTCAGAATCTAGAGCAGGGAAACAGGTTCCGCAAGCTTTTTCTGCCCTTTCGGAACTCGGGCATCATATGACGCGAGTTTGAGACGCTTTGGATACTTTTCATTTTTTTGAAAAAATCCTGACCCGCGCGTCACACTTTTTGCCTGCTTTTTCTCTCCTGAGCTGCACTCAGGTTTCTGTAGCTTGTTCAGAATATAGAGCAGGGAAACAGGTTCCGCAAGCTTTTTCTGCCCTTTCGGAACTCGGGCATCATATGACGCGAGTTTGAGATGCTTTGGATACTTTTCATTTTTTTGAAAAAATCCTGAGCCGCGGGTCACACTTTTTGCCTGCTTTTTCTCTCCTGAGCTGCACTCAGGTTTCTGTAGCTTGTTCAAAATATAGAGCAGGGAAACAGGTTCCGCAAACTTTTTCTGCCCTTTCGGATCTCGGGCATCATATGACACGAGTTTGAGATGCTTTGGATACTTTTCATTTTTTTGAAAAAATCCTGACCCGCGGGTCACACTTTTTGCCTTCTTTTTCTCTACTGAGGTGCATTCAGGTTTCTGTAGCTTGTTCTGAATCTAGAGCAGGGAAACAGGTTCCGCAAGCTTTTTCTGCCCTTTCGGATCTCGGGCATCATATGACGCGAGTTTGAGACGCTTTGGATACTTTTCATTTTTTTGAAAAAATCCTGACCCGCGGGTCACACTTCTTTCGTGCTTTTTCTCTCCTGAGGTGCACTCAGGTTTCTGTAGCTTGTTCAGAATCTAGAGCAGGGAAACAAGTTCCGCAAACTTTTTCTGCCCTTCCGTATCTCGGGCATCATATGACGCGAGTTTGAGACGCTTTGGATACTTTTCATTTTTTTGAAAAATTCCTGACCCGCGGGTCACACTTTTTGCCTGCTTTTTCTCTCCTGAGCTGCACTCAGGTTTCTGCAGCTTGTTCAGAATCTAGAGCAGGGAAACAGGTTCCGCAAACTTTTTCTGCCCTTTCGGATATCGGGCATCATATGACACGAATTTGAGACGCTTTGGATACTTTTCATTTTTTTGAAAAAATCCTGACCCGCGGGTCACACTTTTTTCCTGCTTTTTCTCTCCTGAGGTGCACTCAGGCTTCTGTAGCTTGTTCAGAATCTAGAGCAGGGAAACAGGTTCCGCAAACTTTTTCTGCCCTTTCGTATCTCGGGCATCATATGACGCGAGTTTGAGATGCTTTGGATACTTTTCATTTTTTTGAAAAAATCCTGACCCGCGGGTCACACTTTTTGCCTGCTCTTTCTCTCCTGAGCTGCACTCAGGTTTCTGCAGCTTGTTCAGAATCTAGAGCAGGGAAACAGGTTCCGCAAACTTTTTCTGCCCTTTCGGATCTCGGGCATCATATGACGCGAGTTTGAGACGCTTTGGATACTTTTCATTTTTTTGAAAAAATCCTGACCCGCGGGTCACACATTTTGCCTGCTTTTTCTCTCCTGAGCTGCACTCAGGTTTCTGCAGCTTGTTCAGAATCTAGAGCAGGGAAACAGGTTCCGCAAACTTTTTCTGCCCTTTCGGATCTCGGGCATCATATGACACGAATTTGAGACGCTTTGGATACTTTTCATTTTTTTGAAAAATTCCTGACCCGCGGGTCACACATTTTGCCTGCTTTTTCTCTCCTGAGCTGCACTCAGGTTTCTGCAGCTTGTTCAGAATCTAGAGCAGGGAAACAGGTTCCGCAAACTTTTCTGCCCTTTCGGATCTCGGGCATCATATGATACAATTCTGAGACGCTTTGGATACTTTTCATTTTTTTGAAAAAATCCTGACCCGCGGGTCACACTTTTTGCCTGCTTTTTCTCTCCTGAGCTGCACTCAGGTTTCTGCAGCTTGTTCAGAATCTAGAGCAGGGAAACAGGTTCCGCAAGCTTTTTCTGCCCTTTCGGAACTCGGGCATCATATGACGCGAGTTTGAGACGCTTTGGATACTTTTCATTTTTTTGAAAAAATCCTGACCCGCGGGTCACACTTTTTGCCTGCTTTTTCTCTCCTGAGCTGCACTCAGGTTTCTGTAGCTTGTTCAGAATCTAGAGCAGGGAAACAGGTTCCGCAAACTTTTTCTGCCCTTTCGGATCTCGGGCATCATATGACACGAGTTTGAGACGCTTTGGATACTTTTCATTTTTTTGAAAAAATCCAGACCCGCGGGTCACACTTTTTGCCTTCTTTTTCTCTCCTGAGCTGCACTCAGGTTTCTGCGGCTTGTTCAGAATCTAGAGCAGGGAAACAGGTTCCGCAATCTTTTTCTGCCCTTTCGGAACTCGGGCATCATATGACGCGAGTTTGAGACGCTTTGGATACTTTTCATTTTTTTGAAAAAATACTGACCCGCGCGTCACCCTTTTTGCCTGCTTTTTCTCTCCTGAGCTGCACTCAGGTTTCTGTAGCTTGTTCAGAATATAGAGCAGGGAAACAGGTTCCGCAAAGTTTATCTGCCCTTTCGGATCTCGGGCATCATATGACGTGAGTTTGACACGCTTTGGATACTTTTCATTTTTTTGAAAAAATCCTGACCCGCGGGTCACACTTTTTGCCTTCTTTTTCTCTCCTGAGCTGCACTCAGGTTTCTGCAGCTTGTTCTGAATCTAGAGCAGGGAAACAGGTTGCGCAAGCTTTTTCTGTCCTTTCGGAACTCGGGCATCATATGACGCGAGTTTGAGACGCTTTGGATACTTTTCATTTTTTTGAAAAAATCCTGACCCGCGGGTCACAATTTTGCCTTCTTTTTCTCTGCTGAGCTGCACTCAGGTTTCTGCAGCTTGTTCAGAATCTAGAGCAGGGAAACAAGTTCCGCAAACTTTTTTTGCCCTTTCGGATCTCGGGCATCATATGACATGAATTTGAAACGCTTTGGATACTTTTCATTTTTTTGAAAAAATCCTGACCCGCGGGTCACACTTTTTGCCTTCTTTTTCTCTCCTGAGCTTCACTCAGGTTTCTGCAGCTTGTTCAGAATCGAGAGCAGGGAAACAGGTTCCACAAACTTTTTCTACCCTTTCAGATCTCGGGCATAATATGACGTGCGTTTTAGACGCTTTGGATACTTTTCATTTTTTTGAAAAAATCCTGACCCGCGGGTCACACTTTTTGCCTGCTTTTTCTCTCCTGAGGTGCACTCAGGTTTCTGTAGCTTGTTCAGAATCTAGAGCAGGGAAACAGGTTCCGCAAACTTTTTCTGCCCTTTCGGATCCCGGACATCATATGACGCGAGTTTGAGACGCTTTGGATACTTTTCATTTTTTTGAAAAAATCCTGACCCGCGGGTCACACTTTTTGCCTTCTTTTTCTCTCCTGAGCTGCACTCAGGTTTCTGCAGCTTGTTCAGAATCTAGAGCAGGGAAACAGGTTCCGCAAACTTTTTCTGCCCTTTCGGATCTCGGGCATCATATGTTGCGAGTTTGAGACACTTTGGATACTTTTCATTTTTTTGAAAAAATCCTGACCCGCGGGTCACACTGTTTGCCTTCTTTTTCTCTCCTGAGCTGCACTCAGGTTTCTGCAGCTTGTTCAGAATCTAGAGCAGGGAAACAGGTTCCGCAAGCTTTTTCTGCCCTTTCGGAACTCGGACATCATATGACGCGAGTTTGAGACGCTTTGGATACTTTTCATTTTTTTGAAAAAATCCTGACCCGCGGGTCACACTTTTTGCCTGCTTTTTCTCTCCTGAGCTGTACTCAGGTTTCTGTAGCTTGTTCAGAATCTAGAGCACGGAAACAGGTTCCGCAAACTTTTTCTGCCCTTTCGGATCTCGGGCATCATATGACACGAGTTTGAGACGCTTTGGATACTTTTCATTTTTTTGAAAAAATCCTGACCGGTCACACTTTTTGCCTTTTTTTTCTCTCCTGAGCTGCACTCAGGTTTCTGTAGCTTGTTCAGAATCTAGAGCAGGGAAACAGGTTCCGCAAACTTTTTCTGCCCTTTCGGATATCGGGCATCATATGACACGAATTTGAGACGCTTTGGATACTTTTCATTTTTTTGAAAAAATCCTGACCCGCGGGTCACACTATTTGCCTTCTTTTTCTCTCCTGAGCTACACTCAGGTTTCTGCAGCTTGTTCAGAATCTAGAGCAGGGAAACAGGTTCCGCAAACTTTTTCTGCCCTTTCGGATCTCGGGCATCATATGACGCGAGTTTGAGACGCTTTGGATACTTTTCAATTTTTTGAAAAAATCCTGACCCGCGGGTCACACTTTTTGCCTGCTTTTTCTCTCCTGAGCTGCACTCAGGTTTCTGTAGCTTGTTCAGAATCTAGAGCAGGGAAACAGGTTCCGCAAACTTTTTCTGCCCTTTCGGATCTCGGGCATCATATGTTGCGAGTTTGAGACACTTTGGATACTTTTCATTTTTTTGAAAAAATCCTGACCCGCGGGTCACACTTTTTGCCTGCTTTTTCTCTCCTGAGCTGCACTCAGGTTTCTGCAGCTTGTTCAGAATCTAGAGCAGGGAAACAGGTTCCGCAAGCTTTTTCTGCCCTTTCGGATCTTGGGCATCATATGACACGAATTTGAGATGCTTTGGATACTTTTCATTTTTTTGAAAAAATCCTGACCCGCGGGTCACACTTTTTGCCTGCTTTTTCTCTCCTGAGCTGCACTCAGGTTTCTGCAGCTTGTTCAGAATCTAGAGCAGGGAAACAGGTTCCGCAAGCTTTTTCTGCCCTTTCGGATCTTGGGCATCATATGACACGAGTTTGAGCGCTTTGGATACTTTTCATTTTTTTGAAAAAATCCTGACCCGCGGGTCACACTTCTTTCGTGCTTTTTCTCTCCTGAGGTGCACTCAGGTTTCTGTAGCTTGTTCAGAATCTAGAGCAGGGAAACAGGTTCCGCAAACTTTTTCTGCCCTTTCGTATCTCGGGCATAATATGACGTGAGTTTTAGACGCTTTGGATACTTTTCATTTTTTTGAAAAAATCCTGACCCGCGGGTCACACTTTTTGCCTGCTTTTTCTCTCCTGAGGTGCACTCAGGTTTCTGTAGCTTGTTCAGAATCTAGAGCAGGGAAACAGGTTCCGCAAACTTTTTCTGCCCTTTCGTATCTCGTGCATCATATGACGCGAGTTTGAGACGCTTTGGATACTTTTCATTTTTTTGAAAAATTCCTGACCTGCGGGTCACACTTTTTGCCTGCTTTTTCTCTCCTGAGCTGCACTCAGGTTTCTGCAGCTTGTTGAGAATCTAGAGCAGGGAAACAGGTTCCGCAAACTTTTTCTGCCCTTTCGGATCTCGGACATCATATGACGCGAGTTTGAGACGCTTTGGATACTTTTCATTTTTTTGAAAAAATCCTGACCCGCGGGTCACACTTTTTGCCTTCTTTTTCTCTCCTGAGCTGCACTCAGGTTTCTGCAGCTTGTTCAGAATCTAGAGCAGGGAAACAGGTTCCGCAAACGTTTTCTGCCCTTTCGGATCTCGGGCATCATATGTTGCGAGTTTGAGACACTTTGGATACTTTTCATTTTTTTGAAAAAATCCTGACCCGCGGGTCACACTGTTTGCCTTCTTTTTCTCTCCTGAGCTGCACTCAGGTTTCTGCAGCTTGTTCAGAATCTAGAGCAGGGAAACAGGTTCCGCAAGCTTTTTCTGCCCTTTTGGAACTCGGGCATCATATGACGCGAGTTTGAGACGCTTTGGATACTTTTCATTTTTTTGAAAAAATCCTGACCCGCGCGTCACACTTTTTGCCTGCTTTTTCTCTCCTGAGCTGCACTCAGGTTTCTGTAGCTTGTTCAGAATATAGAGCAGGGAAACAGGTTCCGTAAGCTTTTTCTGCCCTTTCGGAACTCGGGCATCATATGACGCGAGTTTGAGATGCTTTGGATACTTTTCATTTTTTTGAAAAAATCCTGAGCCGCGGGTCACACTTTTTGCCTGCTTTTTCTCTCCTGAGCTGCACTCAGGTTTCTGTAGCTTGTTCAAAATATAGAGCAGGGAAACAGGTTCCGCAAACTTTTTCTGCCCTTTCGGATCTCGGGCATCATATGACACGAGTTTGAGACGCTTTGGATACTTTTCATTTTTTTGAAAAAATCCTGACCCGCGGGTCACACTTTTTGCCTTCTTTTTCTCTACTGAGGTGCATTCAGGTTTCTGTAGCTTGTTCTGAATCTAGAGCAGGGAAACAGGTTCCGCAAGCTTTTTCTGCCCTTTCGGATCTCGGGCATCATATGACGCGAGTTTGAGACGCTTTGGATACTTTTCATTTTTTTGAAAAAATCCTGACCCGCGGGTCACACTTCTTTCGTGCTTTTTCTCTCCTGAACTGCACTCAGGTTTCTGTAGCTTGTTCAGAATCTAGAGCAGGGAAACAAGTTCCGCAAACTTTTTCTGCCCTTCCGTATCTCGGGCATCATATGACGCGAGTTTGAGACGCTTTGGATACTTTTCATTTTTTTGAAAAATTCCTGACCCGCGGGTCACACTTTTTGCCTGCTTTTTCTCTCCTGAGCTGCACTCAGGTTTCTGCAGCTTGTTCAGAATCTAGAGCAGGGAAACAGGTTCCGCAAACTTTTTCTGCCCTTTCAGATCTCGGACATCATATGACGCGAGTTTGAGACGCTTTGGATACTTTTCATTTTTTTGAAAAAATCCTGACCCGCGGGTCACACTTTTTGCCTTCTTTTTCTCTCCTGAGCTGCACTCAGGTTTCTGCAGCTTGTTCAGAATCTAGAGCAGGGAAACAGGTTCCGCAAACTTTTTCTCCCCTTTCGGATATCGGGCATCATATGACACGAATTTGAGACGCTTTGGATACTTTTCATTTTTTTGAAAAAATCCTGACCCGCGGGTCACACTTTTTGCCTTCTTTTTCTCTCCTGAGCTGCACTCAGGTTTCTGCAGCTTGTTCAGAATCTAGAGCAGGGAAACAGGTTCCGCAAACTTTTTCTGCCCTTTCGGATATCGGGCATCATATGACACGAATTTGAGACGCTTTGGATACTTTTCATTTTTTTGAAAAATTCCTGACCCGCGGGTCACACATTTTGCCTGCTTTTTCTCTCCTGAGCTGCACTCAGGTTTCTGCAGCTTGTTCAGAATCTAGAGCAGGGAAACAGGTTCCGCAAACTTTTTCTGCCCTTTCGGATCTCGGGCATCATATGACACGAATTTGAGACGCTTTGGATACTTTTCATTTTTTTGAAAAATTCCTGACCCGCGGGTCACACATTTTGCCTGCTTTTTCTCTCCTGAGCTGCACTCAGGTTTCTGCAGCTTGTTCAGAATCTAGAGCAGGGAAACAGGTTCCGCAAACTTTTTCTGCCCTTTCGGATCTCGGGCATCATATGATACAATTCTGAGACGCTTTGGATTCTTTTCATTTTTTTGAAAAAATCCTGACCCGTGGGTCACACTTTTTGCCTTCTTTTTCTCTCCTGAGCTGCACTCAGGTTTCTGCAGCTTGTTCAGAATCTAGAGCAGGGAAACAGGTTCCGCAAGCTTTTTCTGCCCTTTCGGAACTCGGGCATCATATGACGCGAGTTTGAGACGCTTTGGATACTTTTCATTTTTTTGAAAAAATCCTGACCCGCGGGTCACACTTTTTGCCTGCTTTTTCTCTCCTGAGCTGCACTCAGGTTTCTGTAGCTTGTTCAGAATCTAGAGCAGGGAAACAGGTTCCGCAAACTTTTTCTGCCCTTTCGGATCTCGGGCATCATATGACACGAGTTTGAGACGCTTTGGATACTTTTCATTTTTTTGAAAAAATCCAGACCCGCGGGTCACACTTTTTGCCTTCTTTTTCTCTCCTGAGCTGCACTCAGGTTTCTGCAGCTTGTTCAGAATCTAGAGCAGGGAAACAGGTTCCGCAATCTTTTTCTGCCCTTTCGGAACTCGGGCATCATATGACGCGAGTTTGAGACGCTTTGGATACTTTTCATTTTTTTGAAAAAATACTGACCCGCGCGTCACACTTTTTGCCTGCTTTTTCTCTCCTGAGCTGCACTCAGGTTTCTGCAGCTTGTTCAGAATCTAGAGCAGGGAAACAGGTTCCGCAAACTTTTTCTGCCCTTTCGGATCTCGGGCATCATATGACACGAATTTGAGACGCTTTGGATACTTTTCATTTTTTTGAAAAATTCCTGACCCGCGGGTCACACATTTTGCCTGCTTTTTCTCTCCTGAGCTGCACTCAGGTTTCTGCAGCTTGTTCAGAATCTAGAGCAGGGAAACAGGTTCCGCAAACTTTTTCTGCCCTTTCGGATCTCGGGCATCATATGATACAATTCTGAGACGCTTTGGATACTTTTCATTTTTTTGAAAAAATCCTGACCCGCGGGTCACACTTTTTGCCTTCTTTTTCTCTCCTGAGCTGCACTCAGGTTTCTGCAGCTTGTTCAGAATCTAGAGCAGGGAAACAGGTTCCGCAAGCTTTTTCTGCCCTTTCGGAACTCGGGCATCATATGACGCGAGTTTGAGACGCTTTGGATACTTTTCATTTTTTTGAAAAAATCCTGACCCGCGGGTCACACTTTTTGCCTGCTTTTTCTCTCCTGAGCTGCACTCAGGTTTCTGCAGCTTGTTCAGAATCTAGAGCAGGGAAACAGGTTCCGCAAACTTTTTCTGCCCTTTCGGATCTCGGGCATCATATGTTGCGAGTTTGAGACACTTTGGATACTTTTCATTTTTTTGAAAAAATCCTGACCCGCGGGTCACACTGTTTGCCTTCTTTTTCTCTCCTGAGCTGCACTCAGGTTTCTGCAGCTTGTTCAGAATCTAGAGCAGGGAAACAGGTTCCGCAAGCTTTTTCTGCCCTTTCGGAACTCGGGCATCATATGACGCGAGTTTGAGACGCTTTGGATACTTTTCATTTTTTTGAAAAAATCCTGACCCGCGCGTCACACTTTTTGCCTGCTTTTTCTCTCCTGAGCTGCACTCAGGTTTCTGTAGCTTGTTCAGAATATAGAGCAGGGAAACAGGTTCCGTAAGCTTTTTCTGCCCTTTCGGAACTCGGGCATCATATGACGCGAGTTTGAGATGCTTTGGATACTTTTCATTTTTTTGAAAAAATCCTGAGCCGCGGGTCACACTTTTTGCCTGCTTTTTCTCTCCTGAGCTGCACTCAGGTTTCTGTAGCTTGTTCAAAATATAGAGCAGGGAAACAGGTTCCGCAAACTTTTTCTGCCCTTTCGGATCTCGGGCATCATATGACACGAGTTTGAGATGCTTTGGATACTTTTCATTTTTTTGAAAAAATCCTGACCCGCGGGTCACACTTTTTGCCTTCTTTTTCTCTACTGAGGTGCATTCAGGTTTCTGTAGCTTGTTCTGAATCTAGAGCAGGGAAACAGGTTCCGCAAGCTTTTTCTGCCCTTCCGTATCTCGGGCATCATATGACGCGAGTTTGAGACGCTTTGGATACTTTTCATTTTTTTGAAAAATTCCTGACCCGCGGGTCACACTTTTTGCCTGCTTTTTCTCTCCTGAGCTGCACTCAGGTTTCTGCAGCTTGTTCAGAATCTAGAGCAGGGAAACAGGTTCCGCAAACTTTTTCTGCCCTTTCAGATCTCGGACATCATATGACGCGAGTTTGAGACGCTTTGGATACTTTTCATTTTTTTGAAAAAATCCTGACCCGCGGGTCACACTTTTTGCCTTCTTTTTCTCTCCTGAGCTGCACTCAGGTTTCTGCAGCTTGTTCAGAATCTAGAGCAGGGAAACAGGTTCCGCAAACTTTTTCTCCCCTTTCGGATATCGGGCATCATATGACACGAATTTGAGACGCTTTGGATACTTTTCATTTTTTTGAAAAAATCCTGACCCGCGGGTCACACTTTTTGCCTTCTTTTTCTCTCCTGAGCTGCACTCAGGTTCCTGCAGCTTGTTCAGAATCTAGAGCAGGGAAACAGGTTCCGCAAACTTTTTCTGCCCTTTCGGATATCGGGCATCATATGACACGAATTTGAGACGCTTTGGATACTTTTCATTTTTTTGAAAAAATCCTGACCCGCGGGTCACACTTTTTGCCTGCTTTTTCTCTCCTGAGCTGCACTCAGGTTTCTGCAGCTTGTTCAGAATCTAGAGCAGGGAAACAGGTTCCGCAAACTTTTTCTGCCCTTTTGGATCTTGGGCATCATATGACACGAGTTTGAGACGCTTTGGATTCTTTTCATTTTTTTGAAAAAATCCTGACCCGCGGGTCACACTTTTTTCCTGCTTTTTCTCTCCTGAGGTGCACTCAGGCTTCTGTAGCTTGTTCAGAATCTAGAGCAGGGAAACAGGTTCCGCAAACTTTTTCTGCCCTTTCGTATCTCGGGCATCATATGACGCGAGTTTGAGACGCTTTGGATACTTTTCATTTTTTTGAAAAAATCCTGACCCGCGGGTCACACTTTTTGCCTTCTTTTTCTCTCCTGAGCTGCACTCAGGTTTCTGCAGCTTGTTCAGAATCTAGAGCAGGGAAACAGGTTCCGCAAACTTTTTCTCCCCTTTCGGATATCGGGCATCATATGACACGAATTTGAGACGCTTTGGATACTTTTCATTTTTTTGAAAAAATCCTGACCCGCGGGTCACACTTTTTGCCTTCTTTTTCTCTCCTGAGCTGCACTCAGGTTTCTGCAGCTTGTTCAGAATCTAGACCAGGGAAACAGGTTCCGCAAACTTTTTCTGCCCTTTCGGATATCGGGCATCATATGACACGAATTTGAGACGCTTTGGATACTTTTCATTTTTTTGAAAAAATCCTGACCCGCGGGTCACACTTTTTGCCTGCTTTTTCTCTCCTGAGCTGCACTCAGGTTTCTGCAGCTTGTTCAGAATCTAGAGCAGGGAAACAGGTTCCGCAAACTTTTTCTGCCCTTTCGGATCTCGGGCATCATATGACACGAATTTGAGACGCTTTGGATACTTTTCATTTTTTTGAAAAATTCCTGACCCGCGGGTCACACATTTTGCCTGCTTTTTCTCTCCTGAGCTGCACTCAGGTTTCTGCAGCTTGTTCAGAATCTAGAGCAGGGAAACAGGTTCCGCAAACTTTTTCTGCCCTTTCGGATCTCGGGCATCATATGATACAATTCTGAGACGCTTTGGATTCTTTTCATTTTTTTGAAAAAATCCTGACCCGTGGGTCACACTTTTTGCCTTCTTTTTCTCTCCTGAGCTGCACTCAGGTTTCTGCAGCTTGTTCAGAATCTAGAGCAGGGAAACAGGTTCCGCAAGCTTTTTCTGCCCTTTCGGAACTCGGGCATCATATGACGCGAGTTTGAGACGCTTTGGATACTTTTCATTTTTTTGAAAAAATCCTGACCCGCGGGTCACACTTTTTGCCTGCTTTTTCTCTCCTGAGCTGCACTCAGGTTTCTGTAGCTTGTTCAGAATCTAGAGCAGGGAAACAGGTTCCGCAAACTTTTTCTGCCCTTTCGGATCTCGGGCATCATATGACACGAGTTTGAGACGCTTTGGATACTTTTCATTTTTTTGAAAAAATCCAGACCCGCGGGTCACACTTTTTGCCTTCTTTTTCTCTCCTGAGCTGCACTCAGGTTTCTGCAGCTTGTTCAGAATCTAGAGCAGGGAAACAGGTTCCGCAATCTTTTTCTGCCCTTTCGGAACTCGGGCATCATATGACGCGAGTTTGAGACGCTTTGGATACTTTTCATTTTTTTGAAAAAATACTGACCCGCGCGTCACACTTTTTGCCTGCTTTTTCTCTCCTGAGCTGCACTCAGGTTTCTGCAGCTTGTTCAGAATCTAGAGCAGGGAAACAGGTTCCGCAAACTTTTTCTGCCCTTTCGGATCTCGGGCATCATATGACACGAATTTGAGACGCTTTGGATACTTTTCATTTTTTTGAAAAATTCCTGACCCGCGGGTCACACATTTTGCCTGCTTTTTCTCTCCTGAGCTGCACTCAGGTTTCTGCAGCTTGTTCAGAATCTAGAGCAGGGAAACAGGTTCCGCAAACTTTTTCTGCCCTTTCGGATCTCGGGCATCATATGATACAATTCTGAGACGCTTTGGATACTTTTCATTTTTTTGAAAAAATCCTGACCCGCGGGTCACACTTTTTGCCTTCTTTTTCTCTCCTGAGCTGCACTCAGGTTTCTGCAGCTTGTTCAGAATCTAGAGCAGGGAAACAGGTTCCGCAAGCTTTTTCTGCCCTTTCGGAACTCGGGCATCATATGACGCGAGTTTGAGACGCTTTGGATACTTTTCATTTTTTTGAAAAAATCCTGACCCGCGGGTCACACTTTTTGCCTGCTTTTTCTCTCCTGAGCTGCACTCAGGTTTCTGTAGCTTGTTCAGAATCTAGAGCAGGGAAACAGGTTCCGCAAACTTTTTCTGCCCTTTCGGATCTCGGGCATCATATGACACGAGTTTGAGACGCTTTGGATACTTTTCATTTTTTTGAAAAAATCCAGACCCGCGGGTCACACTTTTTGCCTTCTTTTTCTCTCCTGAGCTGCACTCAGGTTTCTGCAGCTTGTTCAGAATCTAGAGCAGGGAAACAGGGTCCGCAAGCTTTTTCTGCCCTTTCGGAACTCGGGCATCATATGACGCGAGTTTGAGACGCTTTGGATACTTTTCATTTTTTTGAAAAAATACTGACCCGCGCGTCACACTTTTTGCCTGCTTTTTCTCTCCTGAGCTGCACTCAGGTTTCTGTAGCTTGTTCAGAATATAGAGCAGGGAAACAGGTTCCGCAAAGTTTATCTGCCCTTTCGGATCTCGGGCATCATATGACACGAGTTTGAGACGCTTTGGATACTTTTCATTTTTTTGAAAAAATCCTGACCTGCGGGTCACACTTTTTGCCTGCTTTTTCTCTCCTGAGCTGCACTCAGGTTTCTGTAGCTTGTTCAGAATATAGAGCAGGGAAACAGGTTCCGCAAACTTTTTCTGCCCTTTCGGATCTCGGGCATCATATGACACGAGTTTGAGATGCTTTGGATACTTTTCATTTTTTTGAAAAAATCCTGACCCGCGGGTCACACTTCTTTCGTGCTTTTTCTCTCCTGAGGTGCACTCAGGTTTCTGTAGCTTGTTCAGAATCTAGAGCAGGGAAACAGGTTCCGCAAACTTTTTCTGCCCTTTCGTATCTCGGGCATAATATGACGTGAGTTTTAGACGCTTTGGATACTTTTCATTTTTTTGAAAAAATCCTGACCCGCGGGTCACACTTTTTTCCTGCTTTTTCTCTCCTGAGGTGCACTCAGGTTTCTGTAGCTTTTTCAGAATCTAGAGCAGGGAAACAGGTTCCGCAAACTTTTTCTGCCCTTTCGTATCTCGGGCATCATATGACGCGAGTTTGAGACGCTTTGTATACTTTTCATTTTTTTGAAAAATTCCTGACCCGCGGGTCACACTTTTTGCCTGCTTTTTCTCTCCTGAGCTGCACTCAGGTTTCTGCAGCTTGTTCAGAATCTAGAGCAGGGAAACAGGTTCCGCAAACTTTTTCTGCCCTTTCGGATGTCGGACATCATATGACGCGAGTTTGAGACGCTTTGGATACTTTTCATTTTTCTGAAAAAATCCTGACCCGCGGGTCACACTTTTTGCCTGCTTTTTCTCTCCTGAGCTGCACTCAGGTTTCTGCAGCTTTTTCAGAATCTAGAGCAGGGAAACAGGTTCCGCAAACTTTTTCTGCCCTTTCGTATCTCGGGCATCATATGACCCGAGTTTGAGACGCTTTGTATAATTTTCATTTTTTTGAAAAATTCCTGACCCGCGGGTCACACTTTTTGCCTGCTTTTTCTCTCCTGAGCTGCACTCAGGTTTCTGTAGCTTGTTCAGAATCTATTGCAGGGAAACAGGTTCCGCAAACTTTTTCTGCCCTTTCGGATCTCGGACATCATATGACGCGAGTTTGAGACGTTTTGGATACTTTCCATTTTTTTGAAAAAATCCTGACCCGCGGGTCACACTTTTGCCTTTTTTTTCTCTCCTGAGCTGCACTCAGGTTTCTGTAGCTTGTTCAGAATCTAGAGCAGGGAAACAGGTTCCGCAAACTTTTTCTGCCCTTTCGCATCTCGGGCATCATATGATGCAATTTTGAGACGCTTTGGATACTTTTCATTTTTTTGAAAAAATCCTGACCCGCGGGTCACACTTTTTTCCTGCTTTTTCTCTCCTGAGCTGCACTCAGGTTTCTGCAGCTTGTTCAGAATCTAGAGCAGGGAAACATGTTCCGCAAACTTTTTCTGCCCTTTCGTATCTCGGGCATAATATGACGTGAGTTTTAGACGCTTTGGATACTTTTCATTTTTTTGAAAAAATCCTGACCCGCGGGTCACACTTTTTGCCTTCTTTTTCTCTCCTGAGCTGCACTCAGGTTTCTGCAGCTTGTTCAGAATCTAGAGCAGGGAAACAGGTTCCGCAAACTTTTTCTGCCCTTTCGGATCTCGGGCATCATATGATGCAAGTTTGAGACGCTTTGGATACTTTTCATTTTTTTGAAAAAATCCTGACCTCCGGGTCACACTTTTTGCCTTCTTTTTCTCTCCTGAGGTGCACTCAGGTTTCTGCAGCTTGTTCAGAATCTAGTGCAGGGAAACAGGTTCCGCAAACTTTTTCTGCCCTTTCGGATCTCGGACATCATATGACGCGAGTTTGAGACGCTTTGGATACTTTCCATTTTTTTGAAAAATTCCTGACCCGCGGGTCACACTTTTGCCTTTTTTTCTCTCCTGAGCTGCACTCAGGTTTCTGTAGCTTGTTCAGAATCTAGAGCAGGGAAACAGGTTCCGCAAACTTTTTCTGCCCTTTCGGATCTCGGGCATCATATGACACGAGTTTGAGACGCTTTGGATACTTTTCATTTTTTTGAAAAAATCCAGACCCGCGGGTCACACTTTTTGCCTTCTTTTTCTCTCCTGAGCTGCACTCAGGTTTCTGCAGCTTGTTCAGAATCTAGAGCAGGGAAACAGGGTCCGCAAGCTTTTTCTGCCCTTTCGGAACTCGGGCATCATATGACGCGAGTTTGAGACGCTTTGGATACTTTTCATTTTTTTGAAAAAATACTGACCCGCGCGTCACACTTTTTGCCTGCTTTTTCTCTCCTGAGCTGCACTCAGGTTTCTGTAGCTTGTTCAGAATATAGAGCAGGGAAACAGGTTCCGCAAAGTTTATCTGCCCTTTCGGATCTCGGGCATCATATGACACGAGTTTGAGACGCTTTGGATACTTTTCATTTTTTTGAAAAAATCCTGACCTGCGGGTCACACTTTTTGCCTGCTTTTTCTCTCCTGAGCTGCACTCAGGTTTCTGTAGCTTGTTCAGAATATAGAGCAGGGAAACAGGTTCCGCAAACTTTTTCTGCCCTTTCGGATCTCGGGCATCATATGACACGAGTTTGAGATGCTTTGGATACTTTTCATTTTTTTGAAAAAATCCTGACCCGCGGGTCACACTTCTTTCGTGCTTTTTCTCTCCTGAGGTGCACTCAGGTTTCTGTAGCTTGTTCAGAATCTAGAGCAGGGAAACAGGTTCCGCAAACTTTTTCTGCCCTTTCGGATCTCGGGCATCATATGACGTGAGTTTTAGACGCTTTGGATACTTTTCATTTTTTTGAAAAAATCCTGACCCGCGGGTCACACTTTTTTCCTGCTTTTTCTCTCCTGAGGTGCACTCAGGTTTCTGTAGCTTTTTCAGAATCTAGAGCAGGGAAACAGGTTCCGCAAACTTTTTCTGCCCTTTCGTATCTCGGGCATCATATGACGCGAGTTTGAGACGCTTTGTATACTTTTCATTTTTTTGAAAAATTCCTGACCCGCGGGTCACACTTTTTGCCTGCTTTTTCTCTCCTGAGCTGCACTCAGGTTTCTGCAGCTTGTTCAGAATCTAGAGCAGGGAAACAGGTTCCGCAAACTTTTTCTGCCCTTTCGGATGTCGGACATCATATGACGCGAGTTTGAGACGCTTTGGATACTTTTCATTTTTCTGAAAAAATCCTGACCCGCGGGTCACACTTTTTGCCTGCTTTTTCTCTCCTGAGCTGCACTCAGGTTTCTGCAGCTTTTTCAGAATCTAGAGCAGGGAAACAGGTTCCGCAAACTTTTTCTGCCCTTTCGTATCTCGGGCATCATATGACCCGAGTTTGAGACGCTTTGTATAATTTTCATTTTTTTGAAAAATTCCTGACCCGCGGGTCACACTTTTTGCCTGCTTTTTCTCTCCTGAGCTGCACTCAGGTTTCTGTAGCTTGTTCAGAATCTATTGCAGGGAAACAGGTTCCGCAAACTTTTTCTGCCCTTTCGGATCTCGGACATCATATGACGCGAGTTTGAGACGTTTTGGATACTTTCCATTTTTTTGAAAAAATCCTGACCCGCGGGTCACACTTTTGCCTTTTTTTTCTCTCCTGAGCTGCACTCAGGTTTCTGTAGCTTGTTCAGAATCTAGAGCAGGGAAACAGGTTCCGCAAACTTTTTCTGCCCTTTCGCATCTCGGGCATCATATGATGCAATTTTGAGACGCTTTGGATACTTTTCATTTTTTTGAAAAAATCCTGACCCGCGGGTCACACTTTTTTCCTGCTTTTTCTCTCCTGAGCTGCACTCAGGTTTCTGCAGCTTGTTCAGAATCTAGAGCAGGGAAACATGTTCCGCAAACTTTTTCTGCCCTTTCGTATCTCGGGCATAATATGACGTGAGTTTTAGACGCTTTGGATACTTTTCATTTTTTTGAAAAAATCCTGACCCGCGGGTCACACTTTTTGCCTTCTTTTTCTCTCCTGAGCTGCACTCAGGTTTCTGCAGCTTGTTCAGAATCTAGAGCAGGGAAACAGGTTCCGCAAACTTTTTCTGCCCTTTCGGATCTCGGGCATCATATGATGCAAGTTTGAGACGCTTTGGATACTTTTCATTTTTTTGAAAAAATCCTGACCTGCGGGTCACACTTTTTGCCTTCTTTTTCTCTCCTGAGGTGCACTCAGGTTTCTGCAGCTTGTTCAGAATCTAGTGCAGGGAAACAGGTTCCGCAAACTTTTTCTGCCCTTTCGGATCTCGGACATCATATGACGCGAGTTTGAGACGCTTTGGATACTTTCCATTTTTTTGAAAAATTCCTGACCCGCGGGTCACACTTTTGCCTTTTTTTTCTCTCCTGAGCTGCACTCAGGTTTCTGTAGCTTGTTCAGAATCTAGAGCAGGGAAACAGGTTCCGCAAACTTTTTCTGCCCTTTCGTATCTCGGGCATCATATGACGCGAGTTTGAGACGCTTTGGATACTTTTCATTTTTTTGAAAAAATCCTGACCCGCGGGTCACACTTTTTGCCTGCTTTTTCTCTCCTGAGCTGCACTCAGGTTTCTGCAGCTTGTTCAGAATCTAGAGCAGGGAAACAGGTTCCGCAAACTTTTTCTGCCCTTTCGGATATCGGGCATCATATGACATGAATTTGAGATGCTTTGGATACTTTTCATTTTTTTGAAAAAATCCTGACCCGCGGGTCACACTTTTTGCCATCTTTTTCTCTCCTGAGCTGCACTCAGGTTTCTGCAGCTTGTTCAGAATCTAGAGCAGGGAAACAGGTTCCGCAAACTTTTTCTGCCCTTTCGGATCTCGGGCATCATATGTTGCGAGTTTGAGACACTTTGGATACTTTTCATTTTTTTGAAAAAATCCTGACCCGCGGGTCACACTGTTTGCCTTCTTTTTCTCTCCTGAGCTGCACTCAGGTTTCTGCAGCTTGTTCAGAATCTAGAGCAGGGAAACAGGTTCCGCAAGCTTTTTCTGCCCTTTCGGAACTCGGACATCATATGACGCGAGTTTGAGACGCTTTGGATACTTTTCATTTTTTTGAAAAAATCCTGACCCGCGGGTCACACTTTTTGCCTGCTTTTTCTCTCCTGAGCTGCACTCAGGTTTCTGTAGCTTGTTCAGAATCTAGAGCACGGAAACAGGTTCCGCAAACTTTTTCTGCCCTTTCGGATCTCGGGCATCATATGACACGAGTTTGAGACGCTTTGGATACTTTTCATTTTTTTGAAAAAATCCTGACCGGTCACACTTTTTGCCTTTTTTTTCTCTCCTGAGCTGCACTCAGGTTTCTGCAGCTTGTTCAGAATCTAGTGCAGGGAAACAGGTTCCGCAAACTTTTTCTGCCCTTTCGGATCTCGGGCATCATATGACGCGAGTTTGAGACGCTTTGGATACTTTTCATTTTTTTGAAAAAATCCTGACCCGCGGATCACTGTTTTTGCCTTTTTTCTCTCTCCTGAGCTGCACTCAGGTTTCTGTAGCTTGTTCAGAATCTAGAGCAGGGAAACAGGTTCCGCAAACTTTTTCTGCCCTTTCGGATCTCGGGCATCATATGATGCAATTTTGAGAAGCTTTGGATACTTTTCATTTTTTTGAAAAAATCCTGACCCGCGGGTCACACTTTTTTCCTGCTTTTTCTCTCCTGAGCTGCACTCAGGTTTCTGCAGCTTGTTCAGAATCTAGAGCAGGGAAACAGGTTCCGCAAACTTTTTCTGCCCTTTTGGATCTTGGGCATCATATGACACGAGTTTGAGACGCTTTGGATACTTTTCATTTTTTTGAAAAAATCCTGACCCGCGGGTCACACTTTTTTCCTGCTTTTTCTCTCCTGAGGTGCACTGAGGGTTCTGTAGCTTGTTCAGAATCTAGAGCAGGGAAACAGGTTCCGAAAACTTTTTCTGCCCTTTCGTATCTCGGGCATCATATGACGCGAGTTTGAGACGCTTTGGATACTTTTCATTTTTTTGAAAAAATCCTGACCCGCGGGTCACACTTTTTGCCTGTTCTTTCTCTCCTGAGCTGCACTCAGGTTTCTGCAGCTTGTTCAGAATCTAGAGCAGGGAAACAGGTTCCGCAAACTTTTTCTGCCCTTTCGGATATCGGGCATCATATGACACGAATTTGAGACGCTTTGGATACTTTTCATTTTTTTGAAAAATTCCTGACCCGCGGGTCACACATTTTGCCTGCTTTTTCTCTCCTGAGCTGCACTCAGGTTTCTGCAGCTTGTTCAGAATCTAGAGCAGGGAAACAGGTTCCGCAAGCTTTTTCTGCCCTTTCGGAACTCGGGCATCATATGATACAATTCTGAGACGCTTTGGATACTTTTCATTTTTTTGAAAAAATCCAGACCCGCGGGTCACACTTTTTGCCTTCTTTTTCTCTCCTGAGCTGCACTCAGGTTTCTGCAGCTTGTTCAGAATCTATAGCAGGGAAACAGGTTCCGCAAGCTTTTTCTGCCCTTTCGGAACTCGGGCATCATATGACGCGAGTTTGAGACGCTTTGGATACTTTTCATTTTTTTGAAAAAATCCTGACCCGCTCGTCACACTTTTTGCCTGCTTTTTCTCTCCTGAGCTGCACTCAGGTTTCTGTAGCTTGTTCAGAATATAGAGCAGGGAAACAGGTTCCGCAAACTTTTTCTGCCCTTTCGGATCTCGGACATCATATGACGCGAGTTTGAGACGCTTTGGATACTTTCCATTTTTTTGAAAAAATCCTGACCCGCGGGTCACACTTTTGCCTTTTTTTTCTCTCCTGAGCTGCACTCAGGTTTCTGTAGCTTGTTCAGAATCTAGAGCAGGGAAACAGGTTCCGCAAACTTTTTCTGCCCTTTCGCATCTCGGGCATCATATGATGCAATTTTGAGACGCTTTGGATACTTTTCATTTTTTTGAAAAAATCCTGACCCGCGGGTCACACTTTTTGCCTGCTTTTTCTCTCCTGAGCTGCACTCAGGTTTCTGCAGCTTGTTCAGAATCTAGAGCAGGGAAACAGGTTCCGCAAACTTTTTCTGCCCTTTCGGATCTCGGACATCATATGACGCGAGTTTTAGACGCTTTGGATACTTTTCATTTTTTTGAAAAAATCCTGACCCGCGGGTCACACTTTTTGCCTGCTTTTTCTCTCCTGAGCTGCACTCAGGTTTCTGCAGCTTGTTCAGAATCTAGAGCAGGGAAACAGGTTCCGCAAACTTTTTCTGCCCTTTCGGATATCGGGCATCATATGACATGAATTTGAGACGCTTTGGATACTTTTCATTTTTTTGAAAAAATCCTGACCCGCGGGTCACACTTTTTGCCTTCTTTTTCTCTCCTGAGCTGCACTCAGGTTTCTGCAGCTTGTTCAGAATCTAGAGCAGGGAAACAGGTTCCGCAAACTTTTTCTGCCCTTTCGGATCTCGGGCATCATATGATAGAATTCTGAGACGCTTTGGATACTTTTCATTTTTTTGAAAAAATCCTGACCCGCGGGTCACACTTTTTGCCTTCTTTTTCTCTCCTGAGCTGCACTCAGGTTTCTGCAGCTTGTTCAGAATCTAGAGCAGGGAAACAGGTTCCGCAAGCTTTTTCTGCCCTTTCGGAACTCGGGCATCATATGACGCGAGTTTGAGACGCTTTGGATACTTTTCATTTTTTTGAAAAAATCCTGACCCGCGGGTCACACTTTTTGCCTGCTTTTTCTCTCCTGAGCTGCACTCAGGTTTCTGTAGCTTGTTCAGAATCTAGAGCAGGGAAACAGGTTCCGCAAACTTTTTCTGCCCTTTCGGATCTCGGGCATCATATGACACGAGTTTGAGACGCTTTGGATACTTTTCATTTTTTTGAAAAAATCCAGACCCGCGGGTCACACTTTTTGCCTTCTTTTTCTCTCCTGAGCTGCACTCAGGTTTCTGCAGCTTGTTCAGAATCTAGAGCAGGGAAACAGGGTCCGCAAGCTTTTTCTGCCCTTTCGGAACTCGGGCATCATATGACGCGAGTTTGAGACGCTTTGGATACTTTTCATTTTTTTGAAAAAATACTGACCCGCGCGTCACACTTTTTGCCTGCTTTTTCTCTCCTGAGCTGCACTCAGGTTTCTGTAGCTTGTTCAGAATATAGAGCAGGGAAACAGGTTCCGCAAAGTTTATCTGCCCTTTCGGATCTCGGGCATCATATGACACGAGTTTGAGACGCTTTGGATACTTTTCATTTTTTTGAAAAAATCCTGACCTGCGGGTCACACTTTTTGCCTGCTTTTTCTCTCCTGAGCTGCACTCAGGTTTCTGTAGCTTGTTCAGAATATAGAGCAGGGAAACAGGTTCCGCAAACTTTTTCTGCCCTTTCGGATCTCGGGCATCATATGACACGAGTTTGAGATGCTTTGGATACTTTTCATTTTTTTGAAAAAATCCTGACCCGCGGGTCACACTTCTTTCGTGCTTTTTCTCTCCTGAGGTGCACTCAGGTTTCTGTAGCTTGTTCAGAATCTAGAGCAGGGAAACAGGTTCCGCAAACTTTTTCTGCCCTTTCGTATCTCGGGCATAATATGACGTGAGTTTTAGACGCTTTGGATACTTTTCATTTTTTTGAAAAAATCCTGACCCGCGGGTCACACTTTTTTCCTGCTTTTTCTCTCCTGAGGTGCACTCAGGTTTCTGTAGCTTTTTCAGAATCTAGAGCAGGGAAACAGGTTCCGCAAACTTTTTCTGCCCTTTCGTATCTCGGGCATCATATGACGCGAGTTTGAGACGCTTTGTATACTTTTCATTTTTTTGAAAAATTCCTGACCCGCGGGTCACACTTTTTGCCTGCTTTTTCTCTCCTGAGCTGCACTCAGGTTTCTGCAGCTTGTTCAGAATCTAGAGCAGGGAAACAGGTTCCGCAAACTTTTTCTGCCCTTTCGGATGTCGGACATCATATGACGCGAGTTTGAGACGCTTTGGATACTTTTCATTTTTCTGAAAAAATCCTGACCCGCGGGTCACACTTTTTGCCTGCTTTTTCTCTCCTGAGCTGCACTCAGGTTTCTGCAGCTTTTTCAGAATCTAGAGCAGGGAAACAGGTTCCGCAAACTTTTTCTGCCCTTTCGTTTCTCGGGCATCATATGACCCGAGTTTGAGACGCTTTGTATAATTTTCATTTTTTTGAAAAATTCCTGACCCGCGGGTCACACTTTTTGCCTGCTTTTTCTCTCCTGAGCTGCACTCAGGTTTCTGTAGCTTGTTCAGAATCTAGTGCAGGGAAACAGGTTCCGCAAACTTTTTCTGCCCTTTCGGATCTCGGACATCATATGACGCGAGTTTGAGACGTTTTGGATACTTTCCATTTTTTTGAAAAAATCCTGACCCGCGGGTCACACTTTTGCCTTTTTTTTCTCTCCTGAGCTGCACTCAGGTTTCTGTAGCTTGTTCAGAATCTAGAGCAGGGAAACAGGTTCCGCAAACTTTTTCTGCCCTTTCGCATCTCGGGCATCATATGATGCAATTTTGAGACGCTTTGGATACTTTTCATTTTTTTGAAAAAATCCTGACCCGCGGGTCACACTTTTTTCCTGCTTTTTCTCTCCTGAGCTGCACTCAGGTTTCTGCAGCTTGTTCAGAATCTAGAGCAGGGAAACAGGTTCCGCAAACTTTTTCTGCCCTTTCGTATCTCGGGCATAATATGACGTGAGTTTTAGACGCTTTGGATACTTTTCATATTTTTGAAAAAATCCTGACCCGCGGGTCACACTTTTTGCCTTCTTTTTCTCTCCTGAGCTGCACTCAGGTTTCTGCAGCTTGTTCAGAATCTAGAGCAGGGAAACAGGTTCCGCAAACTTTTTCTGCCCTTTCGGATCTCGGGCATCATATGATGCAAGTTTGAGACGCTTTGGATACTTTTCATTTTTTTGAAAAAATCCTGACCTGCGGGTCACACTTTTTGCCTTCTTTTTCTCTCCTGAGGTGCACTCAGGTTTCTGCAGCTTGTTCAGAATCTAGTGCAGGGAAACAGGTTCCGCAAACTTTTTCTGCCCTTTCGGATCTCGGACATCATATGACGCGAGTTTGAGACGCTTTGGATACTTTCCATTTTTTTGAAAAAATCCTGACCCGCGGGTCACACTTTTGCCTTTTTTTTCTCTCCTGAGCTGCACTCAGGTTTCTGTAGCTTGTTCAGAATCTAGAGCAGGGAAACAGGTTCCGCAAACTTTTTCTGCCCTTTCGTATCTCGGGCATCATATGACGCGAGTTTGAGACGCTTTGGATACTTTTCATTTTTTTGAAAAAATCCTGACCCGCGGGTCACACTTTTTGCCTGCTTTTTCTCTCCTGAGGTGCACTCAGGTTTCTGTAGCTTTTTCAGAATCTAGAGCAGGGAAACAGGTTCCGCAAACTTTTTCTGCCCTTTCGTATCTCGGGCATCATATGACGCGAGTTTGAGACGCTTTGTATACTTTTCATTTTTTTGAAAAAATCCAGACCCGCGGGACACACTTTTTGCCTTCTTTTTCTCTCCTGAGCTGCACTCAGGTTTCTGCAGCTTGTTCAGAATCTAGAGCAAGGAAACAGGGTCCGCAAGCTTTTTCTGCCCTTTCGGAACTCGGGCATCATATGACGCGAGTTTGAGACGCTTTGGATACTTTTCATTTTTTTGAAAAAATACTGACCCGCGCGTCACACTTTTTGCCTGCTTTTTCTCTCCTGAGCTGCACTCAGGTTTCTGTAGCTTGTTCAGAATATAGAGCAGGGAAACAGGTTCCGCAAAGTTTATCTGCCCTTTCGGATCTCGGGCATCATATGACACGAGTTTGAGACGCTTTGGATACTTTCCATTTTTTTGAAAAAATCCTGACCCGCGGGTCACACTTTTGCCTTTTTTTTCTCTCCTGAGCTGCACTCAGGTTTCTGTAGCTTGTTCAGAATCTAGAGCAGGGAAACAGGTTCCGCAAACTTTTTCTGCCCTTTCGTATCTCGGGCATCATATGACGCGAGTTTGAGACGCTTTGGATACTTTTCATTTTTTTGAAAAAATCCTGACCCGCGGGTCACACTTTTTGCCTGCTTTTTCTCTCCTGAGCTGCACTCAGGTTTCTGCAGCTTGTTCAGAATCTAGAGCAGGGAAACAGGTTCCGCAAACTTTTTCTGCCCTTTCGGATATCGGGCATCATATGACATGAATTTGAGATGCTTTGGATACTTTTCATTTTTTTGAAAAAATCCTGACCCGCGGGTCACACTTTTTGCCTTCTTTTTCTCTCCTGAGCTGCACTCAGGTTTCTGCAGCTTGTTCAGAATCTAGAGCAGGGAAACAGGTTCCGCAAACTTTTTCTGCCCTTTCGGATCTCGGGCATCATATGATACAATTCTGAGACGCTTTGGATACTTTTCATTTTTTTGAAAAAATCCTGACCCGCGGGTCACACTTTTTGCCTTCTTTTTCTCTCCTGAGCTGCACTCAGGTTTCTGCAGCTTGTTCAGAATCTAGAGCAGGGAAACAGGTTCCGCAAGCTTTTTCTGCCCTTTCGGAACTCGGGCATCATATGACGCGAGTTTGAGACGCTTTGGATACTTTTCATTTTTTTGAAAAAATCCTGACCCGCGGGTCACACTTTTTTCCTGCTTTTTCTCTCCTGAGCTGCACTCATGTTTCTGTAGCTTGTTCAGAATCTAGAGCAGGGAAACAGGTTCCGCAAACTTTTTCTGCCCTTTCGGATCTCGGGCATCATATGACACGAGTTTGAGACGCTTTGGATACTTTTCATTTTTTTGAAAAAATCCAGACCCGCGGGACACACTTCTTTCGTGCTTTTTCTCTCCTGAGGTGCACTCAGGTTTCTGTAGCTTGTTCAGAATCTAGAGCAGGGAAACATGTTCCGCAAACTTTTTCTGCCCTTTCGTATCTCGGGCATAATATGACGTGAGTTTTAGACGCTTTGGATACTTTTCATTTTTTTGAAAAAATCCTGACCCGCGGGTCACACTTTTTTCCTGCTTTTTCTCTCCTGAGGTGCACTCAGGTTTCTGTAGCTTTTTCAGAATCTAGAGCAGGGAAACAGGTTCCGCAAACTTTTTCTGCCCTTTCGTATCTCGGGCATCATATGACGCGAGTTTGAGACGCTTTGTATACCTTTCATTTTTTTGAAAAATTCCTGACCCGCGGGTCACACTTTTTGCCTGCTTTTTCTCTCCTGAGCTGCACTCAGGTTTCTGCAGCTTGTTCAGAATCTAGAGCAGGGAAACAGGTTCCGCAAACTTTTTCTGCCCTTTCGGATCTCGGACATCATATGACGCGAGTCTGAGACGCTTTGGAAAATTTTTCATTTTTCTGAAAAAATCCTGACCCGCGGGTCACACTTTTTGCCTGCTTTTTCTCTCCTGAGCTGCACTCAGGTTTCTGCAGCTTTTTCAGAATCTAGAGCAGGGAAACAGGTTCCGCAAACTTTTTCTGCCCTTTCGTATCTCGGGCATCATATGACGCGAGTTTGAGACGCTTTGGATACTTTTCATTTTTTTGAAAAATTCCTGACCCGCGGGTCACACTTTTTGCCTGCTTTTTCTCTCCTGAGCTGCACTCAGGTTTCTGCAGCTTGTTCAGAATATAGAGCAGGGAAACAGGTTCCGCAAAGTTTATCTGCCCTTTCGGATCTCGGGCATCATATGACACGAGTTTGAGACGCTTTGGATACTTTTCATTTTTTTGAAAAAATCCTGACCCGCGGGTCACACTTTTTGCCTGCTTTTTCTCTCCTGAGCTGCACTCAGGTTTCTGTAGCTTGTTCAGAATCTATAGCAGGGAAACAGGTTCCGCAAGCTTTTTCTGCCCTTTCGGAACTCGGGCATCATATGACGCGAGTTTGAGACGCTTTGGATACTTTTCATTTTTTTGAAAAAATCCTGACCCGCGCGTCACACTTTTTGCCTGCTTTTTCTCTCCTGAGCTGCACTCAGGTTTCTGTAGCTTGTTCAGAATCTAGAGCAGGGAAACAGGTTCCGCAAACTTTTTCTGCCCTTTCGGATCTCGGACATCATATGACGCGAGTTTGAGACGCTTTGGATACTTTCCATTTTTTTGAAAAAATCCTGACCCGCGGGTCACACTTTTGCCTTTTTTTTCTCTCCTGAGCTGCACTCAGGTTTCTGTAGCTTGTTCAGAATCTAGAGCAGGGAAACAGGTTCCGCAAACTTTTTCTGCCCTTTCGCATCTCGGGCATCATATGATGCAATTTTGAGACGCTTTGGATACTTTTCATTTTTTTGAAAAAATCCTGACCCGCGGGTCACACTTTTTTCCTGCTTTTTCTCTCCTGAGCTGCACTCAGGTTTCTGCAGCTTGTTCAGAATCTAGAGCAGGGAAACAGGTTCCGCAAACTTTTTCTGCCCTTTCGTATCTCGGGCATCATATGACGCGAGTTTGAGACGCTTTGGATACTTTTCATTTTTTTGAAAAAATCCTGACCCGCGGGTCACACTTTTTGCCTGCTTTTTCTCTCCTGAGCTGCACTCAGGTTTCTGCAGCTTGTTCAGAATCTAGAGCAGGGAAACAGGTTCCGCAAACTTTTTCTGCCCTTTCGGATATCGGGCATCATATGACATGAATTTGAGACGCTTTGGATACTTTTCATTTTTTTGAAAAAATCCTGACCCGCGGGTCACACTTTTTGCCTTCTTTTTCTCTCCTGAGCTGCACTCAGGTTTCTGCAGCTTGTTCAGAATCTAGAGCAGGGAAACAGGTTCCGCAAACTTTTTCTGCCCTTTCGGATCTCGGGCATCATATGATACAATTCTGAGACGCTTTGGATACTTTTCATTTTTTTGAAAAAATCCTGACCCGCGGGTCACACTTTTTGCCTTCTTTTTCTCTCCTGAGCTGCACTCAGGTTTCTGCAGCTTGTTCAGAATCTAGAGCAGGGAAACAGGTTCCGCAAGCTTTTTCTGCCCTTTCGGAACTCGGGCATCATATGACGCGAGTTTGAGACGCTTTGGATACTTTTCATTTTTTTGAAAAAATCCTGACCCGCGGGTCACACTTTTTGCCTGCTTTTTCTCTCCTGAGCTGCACTCAGGTTTCTGTAGCTTGTTCAGAATCTAGAGCAGGGAAACAGGTTCTGCAAACTTTTTCTGCCCTTTCGGATCTCGGGCATCATATGACACGAGTTTGAGACGCTTTGGATACTTTTCATTTTTTTGAAAAAATCCAGACCCGCGGGTCACACTTTTTGCCTTCTTTTTCTCTCCTGAGCTGCACTCAGGTTTCTGCAGCTTGTTCAGAATCTAGAGCAGGGAAACAGGGTCCGCAAGCTTTTTCTGCCCTTTCGGAACTCGGGCATCATATGACGCGAGTTTGAGACGCTTTGGATACTTTTCATTTTTTTGAAAAAATACTGACCCGCGCGTCACACTTTTTGCCTGCTTTTTCTCTCCTGAGCTGCACTCAGGTTTCTGTAGCTTGTTCAGAATATAGAGCAGGGAAACAGGTTCCGCAAAGTTTATCTGCCCTTTCGGATCTCGGGCATCATATGACACGAGTTTGAGACGCTTTGGATACTTTTCATTTTTTTGAAAAAATCCTGACCTGCGGGTCACACTTTTTGCCTGCTTTTTCTCTCCTGAGCTGCACTCAGGTTTCTGTAGCTTGTTCAGAATATAGAGCAGGGAAACAGGTTCCGCAAACTTTTTCTGCCCTTTCGGATCTCGGGCATCATATGACACGAGTTTGAGATGCTTTGGATACTTTTCATTTTTTTGAAAAAATCCTGACCCGCGGGTCACACTTCTTTCGTGCTTTTTCTCTCCTGAGGTGCACTCAGGTTTCTGTAGCTTGTTCAGAATCTAGAGCAAGGAAACAGGTTCCGCAAACTTTTTCTGCCCTTTCGTATCTCGGGCATAATATGACGTGAGTTTTAGACGCTTTGGATACTTTTCATTTTTTTGAAAAAATCCTGACCCGCGGGTCACACTTTTTTCCTGCTTTTTCTCTCCTGAGGTGCACTCAGGTTTCTGTAGCTTTTTCAGAATCTAGAGCAGGGAAACAGGTTCCGCAAACTTTTTCTGCCCTTTCGTATCTCGGGCATCATATGACGCGAGTTTGAGACGCTTTGTATACTTTTCATTTTTTTGAAAAATTCCTGACCCGCGGGTCACACTTTTTGCCTGCTTTTTCTCTCCTGAGCTGCACTCAGGTTTCTGCAGCTTGTTCAGAATCTAGAGCAGGGAAACAGGTTCCGCAAACTTTTTCTGCCCTTTCGGATGTCGGACATCATATGACGCGAGTTTGAGACGCTTTGGATACTTTTCATTTTTCTGAAAAAATCCTGACCCGCGGGTCACACTTTTTGCCTGCTTTTTCTCTCCTGAGCTGCACTCAGGTTTCTGCAGCTTTTTCAGAATCTAGAGCAGGGAAACAGGTTCCGCAAACTTTTTCTGCCCTTTCGTATCTCGGGCATCATATGACGCGAGATTGAGACGCTTTGTATAATTTTCATTTTTTTGAAAAATTCCTGACCCGCGGGTCACACTTTTTGCCTGCTTTTTCTCTCCTGAGCTGCACTCAGGTTTCTGTAGCTTGTTCAGAATCTAGTGCAGGGAAACAGGTTCCGCAAACTTTTTCTGCCCTTTCGGATCTCGGACATCATATGACGCGAGTTTGAGACGTTTTGGATACTTTCCATTTTTTTGAAAAAATCCTGACCCGCGGGTCACACTTTTGCCTTTTTTTTCTCTCCTGAGCTGCACTCAGGTTTCTGTAGCTTGTTCAGAATCTAGAGCAGGGAAACAGGTTCCGCAAACTTTTTCTGCCCTTTCGCATCTCGGGCATCATATGATGCAATTTTGAGACGCTTTGGATACTTTTCATTTTTTTGAAAAAATCCTGACCCGCGGGTCACACTTTTTTCCTGCTTTTTCTCTCCTGAGCTGCACTCAGGTTTCTGCAGCTTGTTCAGAATCTAGAGCAGGGAAACAGGTTCCGCAAACTTTTTCTGCCCTTTCGTATCTCGGGCATAATATGACGTGAGTTTTAGACGCTTTGGATACTTTTCATTTTTTTGAAAAAATCCTGACCCGCGGGTCACACTTTTTGCCTTCTTTTTCTCTCCTGAGCTGCACTCAGGTTTCTGCAGCTTGTTCAGAATCTAGAGCAGGGAAACAGGTTCCGCAAACTTTTTCTGCCCTTTCGGATCTCGGGCATCATATGATGCAAGTTTGAGACGCTTTGGATACTTTTCATTTTTTTGAAAAAATCCTGACCTGCGGGTCACACTTTTTGCCTTCTTTTTCTCTCCTGAGGTGCACTCAGGTTTCTGCAGCTTGTTCAGAATCTAGTGCAGGGAAACAGGTTCCGCAAACTTTTTCTGCCCTTTCGGATCTCGGACATCATATGACGCGAGTTTGAGACGCTTTGGATACTTTCCATTTTTTTGAAAAAATCCTGACCCGCGGGTCACACTTTTGCCTTTTTTTTCTCTCCTGAGCTGCACTCAGGTTTCTGTAGCTTGTTCAGAATCTAGAGCAGGGAAACAGGTTCCGCAAACTTTTTCTGCCCTTTCGTATCTCGGGCATCATATGACGCGAGTTTGAGACGCTTTGGATACTTTTCATTTTTTTGAAAAAATCCTGACCCGCGGGTCACACTTTTTGCCTGCTTTTTCTCTCCTGAGCTGCACTCAGGTTTCTGCAGCTTGTTCAGAATCTAGAGCAGGGAAACAGGTTCCGCAAACTTTTTCTGCCCTTTCGGATATCGGGCATCATATGACATGAATTTGAGATGCTTTGGATACTTTTCATTTTTTTGAAAAAATCCTGACCCGCGGGTCACACTTTTTGCCTTCTTTTTCTCTCCTGAGCTGCACTCAGGTTTCTGCAGCTTGTTCAGAATCTAGAGCAGGGAAACAGGTTCCGCAAACTTTTTCTGCCCTTTCGGATCTCGGGCATCATATGATACAATTCTGAGACGCTTTGGATACTTTTCATTTTTTTGAAAAAATCCTGACCCGCGGGTCACACTTTTTGCCTTCTTTTTCTCTCCTGAGCTGCACTCAGGTTTCTGCAGCTTGTTCAGAATCTAGAGCAGGGAAACAGGTTCCGCAAGCTTTTTCTGCCCTTTCGGAACTCGGGCATCATATGACGCGAGTTTGAGACGCTTTGGATACTTTTCATTTTTTTGAAAAAATCCTGACCCGCGGGTCACACTTTTTGCCTGCTTTTTCTCTCCTGAGCTGCACTCAGGTTTCTGCAGCTTTTTCAGAATCTAGAGTAGGGAAACAGGTTCCGCAAACTTTTTCTGCCCTTTCGTATCTCGGGCATCATATGACGCGAGTTTGAGACGCTTTGGATACTTTTCATTTTTTTGAAAAATTCCTGACCCGCGGGTCACACTTTTTGCCTGCTTTTTCTCTCCTGAGCTGCACTCAGGTTTCTGCAGCTTGTTCAGAATCTAGAGCAGGGAAACAGGTTCCGCAAACTTTTTCTGCCCTTTCGGATCTCGGACATCATATGACGCGAGTTTGAGACGCTTTGGATACTTTTCATTTTTCTGAAAAAATCCAGACCCGCGGGTCACACTTTTTGCCTTCTTTTTCTCTCCTGAGCTGCACTCAGGTTTCTGCAGCTTGTTCAGAATCTAGAGCAGGGAAACAGGGTCCGCAAGCTTTTTCTGCCCTTTCGGAACTCGGGCATCATATGACGCGAGTTTGAGACGCTTTGGATACTTTTCATTTTTTTGAAAAAATAGTGACCCGCGCGTCACACTTTTTGCCTGCTTTTTCTCTCCTGAGCTGCACTCAGGTTTCTGTAGCTTGTTCAGAATATAGAGCAGGGAAACAGGTTCCGCAAAGTTTATCTGCCCTTTCGGATCTCGGGCATCATATGACACGAGTTTGAGACGCTTTGGATACTTTTCATTTTTTTGAAAAAATCCTGACCCGCGGGTCACACTTTTTGCCTGCTTTTTCTCTCCTGAGCTGCACTCAGGTTTCTGTAGCTTGTTCAGAATATAGAGCAGGGAAACAGGTTCCGCAAACTTTTTCTGCCCTTTCGGATCTCGGGCATCATATGACACGAATTTGAGACGCTTTGGATACTTTTCATTTTTTTGAAAAAATCCTGACCCGCGGGTCACACTTCTTTCGTGCTTTTTCTCTCCTGAGGTGCACTCAGGTTTCTGTAGCTTGTTCAGAATCTAGAGCAGGGAAACAGGTTCCGCAAACTTTTTCTGCCCTTTCGTATCTCGGGCATAATATGACGTGAGTTTTAGACGCTTTGGATACTTTTCATTTTTTTGAAAAAATCCTGACCCGCGGGTCACACTTTTTTCCTGCTTTTTCTCTCCTGAGGTGCACTCAGGTTTCTGTAGCTTTTTCAGAATCTAGAGCAGGGAAACAGGTTCCGCAAACTTTTTCTGCCCTTTCGTATCTCGGGCATCATATGACGCGAGTTTGAGACGCTTTGTATACTTTTCATTTTTTTGAAAAATTCCTGACCCGCGGGTCACACTTTTTGCCTGCTTTTTCTCTCCTGAGCTGCACTCAGGTTTCTGCAGCTTGTTCAGAATCTAGAGCAGGGAAACAGGTTCCGCAAACTTTTTCTGCCCTTTCGGATCTCGGACATCATATGACGCGAGTTTGAGACGCTTTGGATACTTTTCATTTTTCTGAAAAAATCCTGACCCGCGGGTCACACTTTTTGCCTGCTTTTTCTCTCCTGAGCTGCACTCAGGTTTCTGCAGCTTGTTCAGAATCTAGAGCAGGGAAACAGGTTCCACAAACTTTTTCTGCCCTTTCGGATATCGGGCATCATATGACACGAATTTGAGACGCTTTGGATACTTTTCATTTTTTTGAAAAAATCCTGACCCGCTGGTCACACTTTTTGCCTTCTTTTTCTCTCCTGAGCTGCACTCAGGTTTCTGCAGCTTGTTCAGAATCTAGAGCAGGGAAACAGGTTCCGCAAACTTTTTCTGCCCTTTCGGATCTCGGGCATCATATGTTGCGAGTTTGAGACACTTTGGATACTTTTCATTTTTTTGAAAAAATCCTGACCCGCGGGTCACACTTTTTGCCCTCTTTTTCTCTCCTGAGCTGCACTCAGGTTTCTGCAGCTTGTTCAGAATCTAGAGCAGGGAAACAGGTTCCGCAAGCTTTTTCTGCCCTTTCGGAACTCGGGCATCATATGACACGAGTTTGAGACGCTTTGGATACTTTTCATTTTTTTGAAAAAATCCTGACCCGCGGGTCACACTTCTTTCGTGCTTTTTCTCTCCTGAGGTGCACTCAGGTTTCTGTAGCTTGTTCAGAATCTAGAGCAGGGAAACAGGTTCCGCAAACTTTTTCTGCCCTTTCGTATCTCGGGCATAATATGACGTGAGTTTTAGACGCTTTGGATACTTTTCATTTTTTTGAAAAAATCCTGACCCGCGGGTCACACTTTTTTCCTGCTTTTTCTCTCCTGAGGTGCACTCAGGTTTCTGTAGCTTTTTCAGAATCTAGAGCAGGGAAACAGGTTCCGCAAACTTTTTCTGCCCTTTCGTATCTCGGGCATCATATGACGCGAGTTTGAGACGCTTTGTATACTTTTCATTTTTTTGAAAAATTCCTGACCCGCGGGTCACACTTTTTGCCTGCTTTTTCTCTCCTGAGCTGCACTCAGGTTTCTGCAGCTTGTTCAGAATCTAGAGCAGGGAAACAGGTTCCGCAAACTTTTTCTGCCCTTTCGGATCTCGGACATCATATGACGCGAGTTTGAGACGCTTTGGATACTTTTCATTTTTCTGAAAAAATCCTGACCCGCGGGTCACACTTTTTGCCTGCTTTTTCTCTCCTGAGCTGCACTCAGGTTTCTGCAGCTTTTTCAGAATCTAGAGCAGGGAAACAGGTTCCGCAAACTTTTTCTGCCCTTTCGTATCTCGGGCATCATATGACGCGAGTTTGAGACGCTTTGTATACTTTTCATTTTTTTGAAAAATTCCTGACCCGCGGGTCACACTTTTTGCCTGCTTTTTCTCTCCTGAGCTGCACTCAGGTTTCTGCAGCTTGTTCAGAATCTAGTGCAGGGAAACAGGTTCCGCAAACTTTTTCTGCCCTTTCGGATCTCGGACATCATATGACGCGAGTTTGAGACGCTTTGGATACTTTCCATTTTTTTGAAAAAATCCTGACCCGCGGGTCACACTTTTGCCTTCTTTTTCTCTCCTGAGCTGCACTCAGGTTTCTGTAGCTTGTTCAGAATCTAGAGCAGGGAAACAGGTTCCGCAAACTTTTTCTGCCCTTTCGGATCTCGGGCATCATATGATGCAAGTTTGAGACGCTTTGGATACTTTTCATTTTTTTGAAAAAATCCTGACCTGCGGGTCACACTTTTTGCCTTCTTTTTCTCTCCTGAGCTGCACTCAGGTTTCTGCAGCTTGTTCAGAATCTAGTGCAGGGAAACAGGTTCCGCAAACTTTTTCTGCCCTTTCGGATCTCGGACATCATATGACGCGAGTTTGAGACGCTTTGGATACTTTCCATTTTTTTGAAAAAATCCTGACCCGCGGGTCACACTTTTGCCTTTTTTTTCTCTCCTGAGCTGCACTCAGGTTTCTGCAGCTTGTTCAGAATCTAGAGCAGGGAAACAGGTTCCGCAAACTTTTTCTGCCCTTTCGCATCTCGGGCATCATATGATGCAATTTTGAGACGCTTTGGATACTTTTCATTTTTTTGAAAAAATCCTGACCCGCGGGTCACACTTTTTTCCTGCTTTTTCTCTCCTGAGCTGCACTCAGGTTTCTGCAGCTTGTTCAGAATCTAGAGCAGGGAAACAGGTTCCGCAAACTTTTTCTGCCCTTTTGGATCTTGGGCATCATATGACACGAGTTTGAGACGCTTTGGATACTTTTCATTTTTTTGAAAAAATCCTGACCCGCGGGTCACACTTTTTTCCTGCTTTTTCTCTCCTGAGGTGCACTCAGGCTTCTGTAGCTTGTTCAGAATCTAGAGCAGGGAAACAGGTTCCGCAAACTTTTTCTGCCCTTTCGTATCTCAGGCATCATATGACGCGAGTTTGAGACGCTTTGGATACTTTTCATTTTTTTGAAAAAATCCTGACCCGCGGGTCACACTTTTTGCCTGCTTTTTCTCTCCTGAGCTGCACTCAGGTTTCTGCAGCTTGTTCAGAATCTAGAGCAGGGAAACAGGTTCCGCAAACTTTTTCTGCCCTTTCGGATCTCGGACATCATAGGACGCGAGTTTTAGACGCTTTGGATACTTTTCATTTTTTTGAAAAAATCCTGACCCGCGGGTCACACTTTTTGCCTGCTTTTTCTCTCCTGAGCTGCACTCAGGTTTCTGCAGCTTGTTCAGAATCTAGAGCAGGGAAACAGGTTCCGCAAACTTTTTCTGCCCTTTCGGATATCGGGGATCATATGACATGAATTTGAGACGCTTTGGATACTTTTCATTTTTTTGAAAAAATCCTGACCCGCGGGTCACACTTTTTGCCTTCTTTTTCTCTCCTGAGCTGCACTCAGGTTTCTGCAGCTTGTTCAGAATCTAGAGCAGGGAAACAGGTTCCGCAAACTTTTTCTGCCCTTTCGGATCTCGGGCATCATATGATACAATTCTGAGACGCTTTGGATACTTTTCATTTTTTTGAAAAAATCCTGACCCGCGGGTCACACTTTTTGCCTTCTTTTTCTCTCCTGAGCTGCACTCAGGTTTCTGCAGCTTGTTCAGAATCTAGAGCAGGGAAACAGGTTCCGCAAGCTTTTTCTGCCCTTTCGGAACTCGGGCATCATATGACGCGAGTTTGAGACGCTTTGGATACTTTTCATTTTTTTGAAAAAATCCAGACCCGCGGGTCACACTTTTTGCCTTATTTTTCTCTCCTGAGCTGCACTCAGGTTTCTGCAGCTTGTTCAGAATCTAGAGCAAGGAAACAGGGTCCGCAAGCTTTTTCTGCCCTTTCGGAACTCGGGCATCATATGACGCGAGTTTGAGACGCTTTGGATACTTTTCATTTTTTTGAAAAAATACTGACCCGCGCGTCACACTTTTTGCCTGCTTTTTCTCTCCTGAGCTGCACTCAGGTTTCTGTAGCTTGTTCAGAATATAGAGCAGGGAAACAGGTTCCGCAAAGTTTATCTGCCCTTTCGGATCTCGGGCATCATATGACACGAGTTTGAGACGCTTTGGATACTTTTCATTTTTTTGAAAAAATCCTGACCCGCGGGTCACACTTTTTGCCTGCTTTTTCTCTCCTGAGCTGCACTCAGGTTTCTGTAGCTTGTTCAGAATATAGAGCAGGGAAACAGGTTCCGCAAACTTTTTCTGCCCTTTCGGATCTCGGGCATCATATGACACGAGTTTGAGATGCTTTGGATACTTTTCATTTTTTTGAAAAAATCCTGACCCGCGGGTCACACTTCTTTCGTGCTTTTTCTCTCCTGAGCTGCACTCAGGTTTCTGTAGCTTGTTCAGAATCTAGAGCAGGGAAACAGGTTCCGCAAACTTTTTCTGCCCTTTCGTATCTCGGGCATAATATGACGTGAGTTTTAGACGCTTTGGATACTTTTCATTTTTTTGAAAAAATCCTGACCCGCGGGTCACACTTTTTTCCTGCTTTTTCTCTCCTGGGGTGCACTCAGGTTTCTGTAGCTTGTTCAGAATATAGAGCAGGGAAACAGGTTCCGCAAACTTTTTCTGCCCTTTCGTATCTCGGGCATCATATGACGCGAGTTTGAGACGCTTTGTATACTTTTCATTTTTTTGAAAAATTCCTGACCCGCGGGTCACACTTTTTTCCTGCTTTTTCTCTCCTGAGCTGCACTCAGGTTTCTGCAGCTTGTTCAGAATCTAGAGCAGGGAAACAGGTTCCGCAAACTTTTTCTGCCCTTTTGGATCTTGGGCATCATATGACACGAGTTTGAGACGCTTTGGATACTTTTCATTTTTTTGAAAAAATCCTGACCCGCGGGTCACACTTTTTTCCTGCTTTTTCTCTCCTGAGGTGCACTCAGGCTTCTGTAGCTTGTTCAGAATCTAGAGCAGGGAAACAGGTTCCGCAAACTTTTTCTGCCCTTTCGTATCTCAGGCATCATATGACGCGAGTTTGAGACGCTTTGGATACTTTTCATTTTTTTGAAAAAATCCTGACCCGCGGGTCACACTTTTTGCCTGCTTTTTCTCTCCTGAGCTGCACTCAGGTTTCTGCAGCTTGTTCAGAATCTAGAGCAGGGAAACAGGTTCCGCAAACTTTTTCTGCCCTTTCGGATCTCGGACATCATAGGACGCGAGTTTTAGACGCTTTGGATACTTTTCATTTTTTTGAAAAAATCCTGACCCGCGGGTCACACTTTTTGCCTGCTTTTTCTCTCCTGAGCTGCACTCAGGTTTCTGCAGCTTGTTCAGAATCTAGAGCAGGGAAACAGGTTCCGCAAACTTTTTCTGCCCTTTCGGATATCGGGGATCATATGACATGAATTTGAGACGCTTTGGATACTTTTCATTTTTTTGAAAAAATCCTGACCCGCGGGTCACACTTTTTGCCTTCTTTTTCTCTCCTGAGCTGCACTCAGGTTTCTGCAGCTTGTTCAGAATCTAGAGCAGGGAAACAGGTTCCGCAAACTTTTTCTGCCCTTTCGGATCTCGGGCATCATATGATACAATTCTGAGACGCTTTGGATACTTTTCATTTTTTTGAAAAAATCCTGACCCGCGGGTCACACTTTTTGCCTTCTTTTTCTCTCCTGAGCTGCACTCAGGTTTCTGCAGCTTGTTCAGAATCTAGAGCAGGGAAACAGGTTCCGCAAGCTTTTTCTGCCCTTTCGGAACTCGGGCATCATATGACGCGAGTTTGAGACGCTTTGGATACTTTTCATTTTTTTGAAAAAATCCAGACCCGCGGGTCACACTTTTTGCCTTATTTTTCTCTCCTGAGCTGCACTCAGGTTTCTGCAGCTTGTTCAGAATCTAGAGCAAGGAAACAGGGTCCGCAAGCTTTTTCTGCCCTTTCGGAACTCGGGCATCATATGACGCGAGTTTGAGACGCTTTGGATACTTTTCATTTTTTTGAAAAAATACTGACCCGCGCGTCACACTTTTTGCCTGCTTTTTCTCTCCTGAGCTGCACTCAGGTTTCTGTAGCTTGTTCAGAATATAGAGCAGGGAAACAGGTTCCGCAAAGTTTATCTGCCCTTTCGGATCTCGGGCATCATATGACACGAGTTTGAGACGCTTTGGATACTTTTCATTTTTTTGAAAAAATCCTGACCCGCGGGTCACACTTTTTGCCTGCTTTTTCTCTCCTGAGCTGCACTCAGGTTTCTGTAGCTTGTTCAGAATATAGAGCAGGGAAACAGGTTCCGCAAACTTTTTCTGCCCTTTCGGATCTCGGGCATCATATGACACGAGTTTGAGATGCTTTGGATACTTTTCATTTTTTTGAAAAAATCCTGACCCGCGGGTCACACTTCTTTCGTGCTTTTTCTCTCCTGAGGTGCACTCAGGTTTCTGTAGCTTGTTCAGAATCTAGAGCAGGGAAACAGGTTCCGCAAACTTTTTCTGCCCTTTCGTATCTCGGGCATAATATGACGTGAGTTTTAGACGCTTTGGATACTTTTCATTTTTTTGAAAAAATCCTGACCCGCGGGTCACACTTTTTTCCTGCTTTTTCTCTCCTGAGGTGCACTCAGGTTTCTGTAGCTTGTTCAGAATCTAGAGCAGGGAAACAGGTTCCGCAAACTTTTTCTGCCCTTTCGTATCTCGGGCATCATATGACGCGAGTTTGAGACGCTTTGTATACTTTTCATTTTTTTGAAAAATTCCTGACCCGCGGGTCACACTTTTTGCCTGCTTTTTCTCTCCTGAGCTGCACTCAGGTTTCTGCAGCTTGTTCAGAATCTAGAGCAGGGAAACAGGTTCCGCAAACTTTTTCTGCCCTTTCGGATCTCGGGCATCATATGATACAATTCTGAGACGCTTTGGATACTTTTCATTTTTTTGAAAAAATCCTGACCCGCGGGTCACACTTTTTGCCTTCTTTTTCTCTCCTGAGCTGCACTCAGGTTTCTGCAGCTTGTTCAGAATCTAGAGCAGGGAAACAGGTTCCGCAAGCTTTTTCTGCCCTTTCGGAACTCGGGCATCATATGACGCGAGTTTGAGACGCTTTGGATACTTTTCATTTTTTTGAAAAAATCCAGACCCGCGGGTCACACTTTTTGCCTTATTTTTCTCTCCTGAGCTGCACTCAGGTTTCTGCAGCTTGTTCAGAATCTAGAGCAAGGAAACAGGGTCCGCAAGCTTTTTCTGCCCTTTCGGAACTCGGGCATCATATGACGCGAGTTTGAGACGCTTTGGATACTTTTCATTTTTTTGAAAAAATACTGACCCGCGCGTCACACTTTTTGCCTGCTTTTTCTCTCCTGAGCTGCACTCAGGTTTCTGTAGCTTGTTCAGAATATAGAGCAGGGAAACAGGTTCCGCAAAGTTTATCTGCCCTTTCGGATCTCGGGCATCATATGACACGAGTTTGAGACGCTTTGGATACTTTTCATTTTTTTGAAAAAATCCTGACCCGCGGGTCACACTTTTTGCCTGCTTTTTCTCTCCTGAGCTGCACTCAGGTTTCTGTAGCTTGTTCAGAATATAGAGCAGGGAAACAGGTTCCGCAAACTTTTTCTGCCCTTTCGGATCTCGGGCATCATATGACACGAGTTTGAGATGCTTTGGATACTTTTCATTTTTTTGAAAAAATCCTGACCCGCGGGTCACACTTCTTTCGTGCTTTTTCTCTCCTGAGGTGCACTCAGGTTTCTGTAGCTTGTTCAGAATCTAGAGCAGGGAAACAGGTTCCGCAAACTTTTTCTGCCCTTTCGTATCTCGGGCATAATATGACGTGAGTTTTAGACGCTTTGGATACTTTTCATTTTTTTGAAAAAATCCTGACCCGCGGGTCACACTTTTTTCCTGCTTTTTCTCTCCTGAGGTGCACTCAGGTTTCTGTAGCTTGTTCAGAATCTAGAGCAGGGAAACAGGTTCCGCAAACTTTTTCTGCCCTTTCGTATCTCGGGCATCATATGACGCGAGTTTGAGACGCTTTGTATACTTTTCATTTTTTTGAAAAATTCCTGACCCGCGGGTCACACTTTTTGCCTGCTTTTTCTCTCCTGAGCTGCACTCAGGTTTCTGCAGCTTGTTCAGAATCTAGAGCAGGGAAACAGGTTCCACAAACTTTTTCTGCCCTTTCGGATCTCGGACATCATATGACGCGAGTTTGAGACGCTTTGCATACTTTTCATTTTTCTGAAAAAATCCTGACCCGCGGGTCACACTTTTTGCCTGCTTTTTCTCTCCTGAGCTGCACTCAGGTTTCTGCAGCTTTTTCAGAATCTAGAGCAGGGAAACAGGTTCCGCAAACTTTTTCTGCCCTTTCGGATCTCGGACATCATATGACGCGAGTTTGAGACGCTTTGTATACTTTTCATTTTTTTGAAAAATTCCTGACCCGCGGGTCACACTTTTTGCCTTCTTTTTCTCTCCTGAGCTGCACTCAGGTTTCTGCAGCTTGTTCAGAATCTAGAGCAGGGAAACAGGGTCCGCAAGCTTTTTCTGCCCTTTCGGAACTCGGGCATCATATGACGCGAGTTTGAGACGCTTTGGATACTTTTCATTTTTTTGAAAAAATACTGACCCGCGCGTCACACTTTTTGCCTGCTTTTTCTCTCCTGAGCTGCACTCAGGTTTCTGTAGCTTGTTCAGAATATAGAGCAGGGAAACAGGTTCCGCAAAGTTTATCTGCCCTTTCGGATCTCGGGCATCATATGACACGAGTTTGAGACACTTTGGATACTTTTCATTTTTTTGAAAAAATCCTGACCCGCGGGTCACACTTTTTGCCTTCTTTTTCTCTCCTGAGCTGCACTCAGTTTTCTGTAGCTTGTTCAGAATATAGAGCAGGGAAACAGGTTCCGCAAACTTTTTCTGCCCTTTCGGATCTCGGGCATCATATGACACGAATTTGAGACGCTTTGGATACTTTTCATTTTTTTGAAAAAATCCTGACCCGCGGGTCACACTTCTTTCGTGCTTTTTCTCTCCTGAGGTGCACTCAGGTTTCTGTAGCTTGTTCAGAATCTAGAGCAGGGAAACAGGTTCCGCAAACTTTTTCTGCCCTTTCGTATCTCGGGCATAATATGACGTGAGTTTTAGACGCTTTGGATACTTTTCATTTTTTTGAAAAAATCCTGACCCGCGGGTCACACTTTTTTCCTGCTTTTTCTCTACTGAGGTGCACTCAGGTTTCTGTAGCTTTTTCAGAATCTAGAGCAGGGAAACAGGTTCCGCAAACTTTTTCTGCCCTTTCGTATCTCGGGCATCATATGACGCGAGTTTGAGACGCTTTGTATACTTTTCATTTTTTTGAAAAATTCCTGACCCGCGGGTCACACTTTTTGCCTGCTTTTTCTCTCCTGAGCTGCACTCAGGTTTCTGCAGCTTGTTCAGAATCTAGAGCAGGGAAACAGGTTCCGCAAACTTTTTCTGCCCTTTCGGATCTCGGACATCATATGACGCGAGTTTGAGACGCTTTGGATACTTTTCATTTTTCTGAAAAAATCCTGACCCGCGGGTCACACTTTTTGCCTGCTTTTTCTCTCCTGAGCTGCACTCAGGTTTCTGCAGCTTGTTCAGAATCTAGAGCAGGGAAACAGGTTCCGCAAACTTTTTCTGCCCTTTCGGATATCGGGCATCATATGACACGAATTTGAGACGCTTTGGATACTTTTCATTTTTTTGAAAAAATCCTGACCCGCGGGTCACACTTTTTGCCTTCTTTTTCTCTCCTGAGCTGCACTCAGGTTTCTGCAGCTTGTTCAGAATCTAGAGCAGGGAAACAGGTTCCGCAAACTTTTTCTGCCCTTTCGGATCTCGGGCATCATATGTTGCGAGTTTGAGACACTTTGGATCCTTTTCATTTTTTTGAAAAAATCCTGACCCGCGGGTCACACTTTTTGCCCTCTTTTTCTCTCCTGAGCTGCACTCAGGTTTCTGCAGCTTGTTCAGAATCTAGAGCAGGGAAACAGGTTCCGCAAGCTTTTTCTGCCCTTTCGGAACTCGGGCATCATATGACACGAGTTTGAGACGCTTTGGATACTTTTCATTTTTTTGAAAAAATCCTGACCCGCGGGTCACACTTCTTTCGTGCTTTTTCTCTCCTGAGGTGCACTCAGGTTTCTGTAGCTTGTTCAGAATCTAGAGCAGGGAAACAGGTTCCGCAAACTTTTTCTGCCCTTTCGTATCTCGGGCATAATATGACGTGAGTTTTAGACGCTTTGGATACTTTTCATTTTTTTGAAAAAATCCTGACCCGCGGGTCACACTTTTTTCCTGCTTTTTCTCTCCTGAGGTGCACTCAGGTTTCTGTAGCTTTTTCAGAATCTAGAGCAGGGAAACAGGTTCCGCAAACTTTTTCTGCCCTTTCGTATCTCGGGCATCATATGACGCGAGTTTGAGACGCTTTGTATACTTTTCATTTTTTTGAAAAATTCCTGACCCGCGGGTCACACTTTTTGCCTGCTTTTTCTCTCCTGAGCTGCACTCAGGTTTCTGCAGCTTGTTCAGAATCTAGAGCAGGGAAACAGGTTCCGCAAACTTTTTCTGCCCTTTCAGATCTCGGACATCATATGACGCGAGTTTGAGACGCTTTGGATACTTTTCATTTTTCTGAAAAAATCCTGACCCGCGGGTCACACTTTTTGCCTGCTTTTTCTCTCCTGAGCTGCACTCAGGTTTCTGCAGCTTGTTCAGAATCTAGAGCAGGGAAACAGGTTCCGCAAACTTTTTCTGCCCTTTCGGATCTCGGACATCATATGACGCAAGTTTTAGACGCTTTGGATACTTTTCATTTTTTTGAAAAAATCCTGACCCGCGGGTCACACTTTTTGCCTGCTTTTTCTCTCCTGAGCTGCACTCAGGTTTCTGCAGCTTGTTCAGAATCTAGAGCAGGGAAACAGGTTCCGCAAACTTTTTCTGCCCTTTCGGATATCGGGCATCATATGACATGAATTTGAGACGCTTTGGATACTTTTCATTTTTTTGAAAAAATCCTGACCCGCGGGTCACACTTTTTGCCTTCTTTTTCTCTCCTGAGCTGCACTCAGGTTTCTGCAGCTTGTTCAGAATCTAGAGCAGGGAAACAGGTTCCGCAAACTTTTTCTGCCCTTTCGGATCTCGGGCATCATATGATACAATTCTGAGACGCTTTGGATACTTTTCATTTTTTTGAAAAAATCCTGACCCGCGGGTCACACTTTTTTCCTGCTTTTTCTCTCCTGAGGTGCACTCAGGTTTCTGTAGCTTGTTCAGAATCTAGAGCAGGGAAACAGGTTCCGCAAGCTTTTTCTGCCCTTTCGGAACTCGGGCATCATATGACGCGAGTTTGAGACGCTTTGGATACTTTTCATTTTTTTGAAAAAATACTGACCCGCGCGTCACACTTTTTGCCTGCTTTTTCTCTCCTGAGCTGCACTCAGGTTTCTGTAGCTTGTTCAGAATATAGAGCAGGGAAACAGGTTCCGCAAAGTTTATCTGCCCTTTCGGATCTCGGGCATCATATGACACGAGTTTGAGACGCTTTGGATACTTTTCATTTTTTTGAAAAAATCCTGACCCGCGGGTCACACTTTTTGCCTTCTTTTTCTCTCCTGAGCTGCACTCATGTTTCTGTAGCTTGTTCAGAATATAGAGCAGGGAAACAGGTTCCGCAAACTTTTTCTGCCCTTTCGGATCTCGGGCATCATATGACATGAATTTGAGACGCTTTGGATACTTTTCATTTTTTTGAAAAAATCCTGACCCGCGGGTCACACTTCTTTCGTGCTTTTTCTCTCCTGAGGTGCACTCAGGTTTCTGTAGCTTGTTCAGAATCTAGAGCAGGGAAACAGGTTCCGCAAACTTTTTCTGCCCTTTCGTATCTCGGGCATAATATGACGTGAGTTTTAGACGCTTTGGATACTTTTCATTTTTTTGAAAAAATCCTGACCCGCGGGTCACACTTTTTTCCTGCTTTTTCTCTCCTGAGGTGCACTCAGGTTTCTGTAGCTTTTTCAGAATCTAGAGCAGGGAAACAGGTTCCGCAAACTTTTTCTGCCCTTTCGTATCTCGGGCATCATATGACGCGAGTTTGAGACGCTTTGTATACTTTTCATTTTTTTGAAAAATTCCTGACCCGCGGGTCACACTTTTTGCCTGCTTTTTCTCTCCTGAGCTGCACTCAGGTTTCTGCAGCTTGTTCAAAATCTAGAGCAGGGAAACAGGTTCCGCAAACTTTTTCTGCCCTTTCGGATCTCGGACATCATATGACGCGAGTTTGAGACGCTTTGGATACTTTTCATTTTTCTGAAAAAATCCTGACCCGCGGGTCACACTTTTTGCCTGCTTTTTCTCTCCTGAGCTGCACTCAGGTTTCTGCAGCTTGTTCAGAATCTAGAGCAGGGAAACAGGTTCCGCAAAATTTTTCGGCCCTTTCGGATATCGGGCATCATATGACACGAATTTGAGACGCTTTGGATACTTTTCATTTTTTTGAAAAAATCCTGACCCGCGGGTCACACTTTTTGCCTTTTTTTCTCTCCTGAGCTGCACTCAGGTTTCTGCAGCTTGTTCAGAATCTAGAGCAGGGAAACAGGTTCCGCAAACTTTTTCTGCCCTTTCAGATCTCGGGCATCATATGTTGCGAGTTTGAGACACTTTGGATACTTTTCATTTTTTTGAAAAAATCCTGACCCGCGGGTCACACTTTTTGCCCTCTTTTTCTCTCCTGAGCTGCACTCAGGTTTCTGCAGCTTGTTCAGAATCTAGAGCAGGGAAACAGGTTCCGCAAGCTTTTTCTGCCCTTTCGGAACTCGGGCATCATATGACACGAGTTTGAGACGCTTTGGATACTTTTCATTTTTTTGAAAAAATCCTGACCCGCGGGTCACACTTCTTTCGTGCTTTTTCTCTCCTGAGGTGCACTCAGGTTTCTGTAGCTTGTTCAGAATCTAGAGCAGGGAAACAGGTTCCGCAAACTTTTTCTGCCCTTTCGTATCTCGGGCATAATATGACGTGAGTTTTAGACGCTTTGGATACTTTTCATTTTTTTGAAAAAATCCTGACCCGCGGGTCACACTTTTTTCCTGCTTTTTCTCTCCTGAGGTGCACTCAGGTTTCTGTAGCTTTTTCAGAATCTAGAGCAGGGAAACAGGTTCCGCAAACTTTTTCTGCCCTTTCGTATCTCGGGCATCATATGACGCGAGTTTGAGACGCTTTGTATACTTTTCATTTTTTTGAAAAATTCCTGACCCGCGGGTCACACTTTTTGCCTGCTTTTTCTCTCCTGAGCTGCACTCAGGTTTCTGCAGCTTGTTCAGAATCTAGAGCAGGGAAACAGGTTCCGCAAACTTTTTCTGCCCTTTCAGATCTCGGACATCATATGACGCGAGTTTGAGACGCTTTGGATACTTTTCATTTTTCTGAAAAAATCCTGACCCGCGGGTCACACTTTTTGCCTGCTTTTTCTCTCCTGAGCTGCACTCAGGTTTCTGCAGCTTGTTCAGAATCTAGAGCAGGGAAACAGGTTCCGCAAACTTTTTCTGCCCTTTCGGATCTCGGACATCATATGACGCAAGTTTTAGACGCTTTGGATACTTTTCATTTTTTTGAAAAAATCCTGACCCGCGGGTCACACTTTTTGCCTGCTTTTTCTCTCCTGAGCTGCACTCAGGTTTCTGCAGCTTGTTCAGAATCTAGAGCAGGGAAACAGGTTCCGCAAACTTTTTCTGCCCTTTCGGATATCGGGCATCATATGACATGAATTTGAGACGCTTTGGATACTTTTCATTTTTTTGAAAAAATCCTGACCCGCGGGTCACACTTTTTGCCTTCTTTTTCTCTCCTGAGCTGCACTCAGGTTTCTGCAGCTTGTTCAGAATCTAGAGCAGGGAAACAGGTTCCGCAAACTTTTTCTGCCCTTTCGGATCTCGGGCATCATATGATACAATTCTGAGACGCTTTGGATACTTTTCATTTTTTTGAAAAAATCCTGACCCGCGGGTCACACTTTTTTCCTGCTTTTTCTCTCCTGAGGTGCACTCAGGTTTCTGTAGCTTGTTCAGAATCTAGAGCAGGGAAACAGGTTCCGCAAGCTTTTTCTGCCCTTTCGGAACTCGGGCATCATATGACGCGAGTTTGAGACGCTTTGGATACTTTTCATTTTTTTGAAAAAATACTGACCCGCGCGTCACACTTTTTGCCTGCTTTTTCTCTCCTGAGCTGCACTCAGGTTTCTGTAGCTTGTTCAGAATATAGAGCAGGGAAACAGGTTCCGCAAAGTTTATCTGCCCTTTCGGATCTCGGGCATCATATGACACGAGTTTGAGACGCTTTGGATACTTTTCATTTTTTTGAAAAAATCCTGACCCGCGGGTCACACTTTTTGCCTTCTTTTTCTCTCCTGAGCTGCACTCATGTTTCTGTAGCTTGTTCAGAATATAGAGCAGGGAAACAGGTTCCGCAAACTTTTTCTGCCCTTTCGGATCTCGGGCATCATATGACATGAATTTGAGACGCTTTGGATACTTTTCATTTTTTTGAAAAAATCCTGACCCGCGGGTCACACTTCTTTCGTGCTTTTTCTCTCCTGAGGTGCACTCAGGTTTCTGTAGCTTGTTCAGAATCTAGAGCAGGGAAACAGGTTCCGCAAACTTTTTCTGCCCTTTCGTATCTCGGGCATAATATGACGTGAGTTTTAGACGCTTTGGATACTTTTCATTTTTTTGAAAAAATCCTGACCCGCGGGTCACACTTTTTTCCTGCTTTTTCTCTCCTGAGGTGCACTCAGGTTTCTGTAGCTTTTTCAGAATCTAGAGCAGGGAAACAGGTTCCGCAAACTTTTTCTGCCCTTTCGTATCTCGGGCATCATATGACGCGAGTTTGAGACGCTTTGTATACTTTTCATTTTTTTGAAAAATTCCTGACCCGCGGGTCACACTTTTTGCCTGCTTTTTCTCTCCTGAGCTGCACTCAGGTTTCTGCAGCTTGTTCAAAATCTAGAGCAGGGAAACAGGTTCCGCAAACTTTTTCTGCCCTTTCGGATCTCGGACATCATATGACGCGAGTTTGAGACGCTTTGGATACTTTTCATTTTTCTGAAAAAATCCTGACCCGCGGGTCACACTTTTTGCCTGCTTTTTCTCTCCTGAGCTGCACTCAGGTTTCTGCAGCTTGTTCAGAATCTAGAGCAGGGAAACAGGTTCCGCAAAATTTTTCGGCCCTTTCGGATATCGGGCATCATATGACACGAATTTGAGACGCTTTGGATACTTTTCATTTTTTTGAAAAAATCCTGACCCGCGGGTCACACTTTTTGCCTTTTTTTCTCTCCTGAGCTGCACTCAGGTTTCTGCAGCTTGTTCAGAATCTAGAGCAGGGAAACAGGTTCCGCAAACTTTTTCTGCCCTTTCAGATCTCGGGCATCATATGTTGCGAGTTTGAGACACTTTGGATACTTTTCATTTTTTTGAAAAAATCCTGACCCGCGGGTCACACTTTTTGCCCTCTTTTTCTCTCCTGAGCTGCACTCAGGTTTCTGCAGCTTGTTCAGAATCTAGAGCAGGGAAACAGGTTCCGCAAGCTTTTTCTGCCCTTTCGGAACTCGGGCATCATATGACACGAGTTTGAGACGCTTTGGATACTTTTCATTTTTTTGAAAAAATCCTGACCCGCGGGTCACACTTCTTTCGTGCTTTTTCTCTCCTGAGGTGCACTCAGGTTTCTGTAGCTTGTTCAGAATCTAGAGCAGGGAAACAGGTTCCGCAAACTTTTTCTGCCCTTTCGTATCTCGGGCATAATATGACGTGAGTTTTAGACGCTTTGGATACTTTTCATTTTTTTGAAAAAATCCTGACCCGCGGGTCACACTTTTTTCCTGCTTTTTCTCTCCTGAGGTGCACTCAGGTTTCTGTAGCTTTTTCAGAATCTAGAGCAGGGAAACAGGTTCCGCAAACTTTTTCTGCCCTTTCGTATCTCGGGCATCATATGACGCGAGTTTGAGACGCTTTGTATACTTTTCATTTTTTTGAAAAATTCCTGACCCGCGGGTCACACTTTTTGCCTGCTTTTTCTCTCCTGAGCTGCACTCAGGTTTCTGCAGCTTGTTCAGAATCTAGAGCAGGGAAACAGGTTCCGCAAACTTTTTCTGCCCTTTCAGATCTCGGACATCATATGACGCGAGTTTGAGACGCTTTGGATACTTTTCATTTTTCTGAAAAAATCCTGACCCGCGGGTCACACTTTTTGCCTGCTTTTTCTCTCCTGAGCTGCACTCAGGTTTCTGCAGCTTGTTCAGAATCTAGAGCAGGGAAACAGGTTCCGCAAACTTTTTCTGCCCTTTCGGATCTCGGACATCATATGACGCAAGTTTTAGACGCTTTGGATACTTTTCATTTTTTTGAAAAAATCCTGACCCGCGGGTCACACTTTTTGCCTGCTTTTTCTCTCCTGAGCTGCACTCAGGTTTCTGCAGCTTGTTCAGAATCTAGAGCAGGGAAACAGGTTCCGCAAACTTTTTCTGCCCTTTCGGATCTCGGACATCATATGACGCAAGTTTTAGACGCTTTGGATACTTTTCATTTTTTTGAAAAAATCCTGACCCGCGGGTCACACTTTTTGCCTGCTTTTTCTCTTCTGAGCTGCACTCAGGTTTCTGCAGCTTGTTCAGAATCTAGAGCAGGGAAACAGGTTCCGCAAACTTTTTCTGCCCTTTCGGATCTCGGGCATCATATGATACAATTCTGAGACGCTTTGGATACTTTTCATTTTTTTGAAAAAATCCTGACCCGCGGGTCACACTTTTTGCCTTCTTTTTCTCTCCTGAGCTGCACTCAGGTTTCTGCAGCTTGTTCAGAATCTAGAGCAGGGAAACAGGTTCCGCAAGCTTTTTCTGCCCTTTCGGAACTCGGGCATCATATGACGCGAGTTTGAGACACTTTGGATACTTTTCATTTTTTTGAAAAAATCCTGACCCGCGGGTCACACTTTTTGCCTGCTTTTTCTCTCCTGAGCTGCACTCAGGTTTCTGTAGCTTGTTCAGAATCTAGAGCAGGGAAACAGGTTCCGCAAACTTTTTCTGCCCTTTCAGATCTCGGGCATCATATGACACGAGTTTGATACGCTTTGGATACTTTTCATTTTTTTGAAAAAATCCAGACCCGCGGGTCACACTTTTTGCCTTCTTTTTCTCTCCTGAGCTGCACTCAGGTTTCTGCAGCTTGTTCAGAATCTAGAGCAGGGAAACAGGGTCCGCAAGCTTTTTCTGCCCTTTCGGAACTCGGGCATCATATGACGCGAGTTTGAGACGCTTTGGATACTTTTCATTTTTTTGAAAAAATCCTGACCCGCGCGTCACACTTTTTGCCTGCTTTTTCTCTCCTGAGCTGCACTCAGGTTTCTGTAGCTTGTTCAGAATATAGAGCAGGGAAACAGGTTCCGCAAAGTTTATCTGCAATTTCGGATCTCGGGCATCATATGACACGAGTTTGAGACGCTTTGGATACTTTTCATTTTTTTGAAAAAATCCTGACCCGCGGGTCACACTTTTTGCCTGCTTTTTCTCTCCTGAGCTGCACTCAGGTTTCTGTAGCTTGTTCAGAATATAGAGCAGGGAAACAGGTTCCGCAAACTTTTTCTGCCCTTTCGGATCTCGGGCATCATATGACACGAGTTTGAGATGCTTTGGATACTTTTCATTTTTTTGAAAAAATCCTGACCCGCGGGTCACACTTCTTTCGTGCTTTTTCTCTCCTGAGGTGCACTCAGGTTTCTGTAGCTTGTTCAGAATCTAGAGCAGGGAAACAGGTTCCGCAAACTTTTTCTGCCCTTTCGTATCTCGGGCATAATATGACGTGAGTTTTAGACGCTTTGGATACTTTTCATTTTTTTGAAAAAATCCTGACCCGCGGGTCACACTTTTTTCCTGCTTTTTCTCTCCTGAGGTGCACTCAGGTTTCTGTAGCTTTTTCAGAATCTAGAGCAGGGAAACAGGTTCCGCAAACTTTTTCTGCCCTTTCGTATCTCGGGCATCATATGACGCAAGTTTGAGACGCTTTGTATACTTTTCATTTTTTTGAAAAATTCCTGACCCGCGGGTCACACTTTTTGCCTGCTTTTTCTCTCCTGAGCTGCACTCAGGTTTCTGCAGCTTGTTCAGAATCTAGAGCAGGGAAACAGGTTCCGCAAACTTTTTCTGCCCTTTCAGATCTCGGACATCATATGACGCGAGTTTGAGACGCTTTAGATACTTTTCATTTTTCTGAAAAAATCCTGACCCGCGGGTCACACTTTTTGCCTGCTTTTTCTCTCCTGAGCTGCACTCAGGTTTCTGCAGCTTGTTCAGAATCTAGAGCAGGGAAACAGGTTCCGCAAACTTTTTCTGCCCTTTCGGATCTCGGGCATCATATGACGCGAGTTTGAGACGCTTTGTATACTTTTCATTTTTTTGAAAAATTCCTGACCCGCGGGTCACACTTTTTGCCTGCTTTTTCTCTCCTGAGCTGCACTCAGGTTTCTGCAGCTTGTTCAGAATCTAGAGCAGGGAAACAGGTTCCGCAAACTTTTTCTGCCCTTTCGTATCTCGGGCATCATATGACGCGAGTTTGAGACGCTTTGTATACTTTTCATTTTTTTGAAAAATTCCTGACCCGCGGGTCACACTTTTTGCCTGCTTTTTCTCTCCTGAGCTGCACTCAGGTTTCTGCAGCTTGTTCAGAATCTAGAGCAGGGAAACAGGTTCCGCAAACTTTTTCTGCCCTTTCGGATCTCGGACATCATATGACGCGAGTTTGAGACGCTTTGGATACTTTTCATTTTTCTGAAAAAATCCTGACCCGCGGGTCACACATTTTGCCTGCTTTTTCTCTCCTGAGCTGCACTCAGGTTTCTGCAGCTTGTTCAGAATCTAGAGCAGGGAAACAGGTTCCGCAAACTTTTTCTGCCCTTTCGGATATCGGGCATCATATGTTGCGAGTTTGAGACACTTTGGATACTTTTCATTTTTTTGAAAAAATCCTGACCCGCGGGTCACACTTTTCCCCGTCTTTTTCTCTCCTGAGCTGCACTCAGGTTTCTGCAGCTTGTTCAGAATCTAGAGCAGGGAAACAGGTTCCGCAAGCTTTTTCTGCCCTTTCGGAACTCGGGCATCATATGACACGAGTTTGAGACGCTTTGGATACTTTTCATTTTTTTGAAAAAATCCTGACCCGCGGGTCACACTTCTTTCGTGCTTTTTCTCTCCTGAGGTGCACTCAGGTTTCTGTAGCTTGTTCAGAATCTAGAGCAGGGAAACAGGTTCCGCAAACTTTTTCTGCCCTTTCGTATCTCGGGCATAATATGACGTGAGTTTTAGACGCTTTGGATACTTTTCATTTTTTTGAAAAAATCCTGACCCGCGGGTCACACTTTTTTCCTGCTTTTTCTCTCCTGAGGTGCACTCAGGTTTCTGTAGCTTTTTCAGAATCTAGAGCAGGGAAACAGGTTCCGCAAACTTTTTCTGCCCTTTCGTATCTCGGGCATCATATGACGCGAGTTTGAGACGCTTTGTATACTTTTCATTTTTTTGAAAAATTCCTGACCCGCGGGTCACACTTTTTGCCTGCTTTTTCTCTCCTGAGCTGCACTCAGGTTTCTGCAGCTTGTTCAGAATCTAGAGCAGGGAAACAGGTTCCGCAAACTTTTTCTGCCCTTTCAGATCTCGGACATCATATGACGCGAGTTTGAGACGCTTTGGATACTTTTCATTTTTCTGAAAAAATCCTGACCCGCGGGTCACACTTTTTGCCTGCTTTTTCTCTCCTGAGCTGCACTCAGGTTTCTGCAGCTTGTTCAGAATCTAGAGCAGGGAAACAGGTTCCGCAAACTTTTTCTGCCCTTTCGGATCTCGGACATCATATGACGCAAGTTTTAGATGCTTTGGATACTTTTCATTTTTTTGAAAAAATCCTGACCCGCGGGTCACACTTTTTGCCTGCTTTTTCTCTCCTGAGCTGCACTCAGGTTTCTGCAGCTTGTTCAGAATCTAGAACAGGGAAACAGGTTCCGCAAACTTTTTCTGCCCTTTCGGATATCGGGCATCATATGACATGAATTTGAGACGCTTTGGATACTTTTCATTTTTTTGAAAAAATCCTGACCCGCGGGTCACACTTTTTGCCTTCTTTTTCTCTCCTGAGCTGCACTCAGGTTTCTGCAGCTTGTTCAGAATCTAGAGCAGGGAAACAGGTTCCGCAAACTTTTTCTGCCCTTTCGGATCTCGGGCATCATATGATACAATTCTGAGACGCTTTGGATACTTTTCATTTAAAAATCCTGACCCGCGGGTCACACTTTTTGCCTTCTTTTTCTCTCCTGAGCTGCACTCAGGTTTCTGCAGCTTGTTCAGAATCTAGAGCAGGGAAACAGGTTCAGCAAGCTTTTTCTGCCCTTTCGGAACTCGGGCATCATATGACGCGAGTTTGAGACGCTTTGGATACTTTTCATTTTTTTGAAAAAATCCTGACCCGCGGGTCACACTTTTTGCCAGCTTTTTCTCTCCTGAGCTGCACTCAGGTTTCTGCAGCTTGTTCAGAATCTAGAGCAGGGAAACAGGTTCCGCAAACTTTTTCTGCCCTTTCAGATCTCGGACATCATATGACGCGAGTTTGAGACGCTTTGGATACTTTTCATTTTTCTGAAAAAATCCTGACCCGCGGGTCACACTTTTTGCCTGCTTTTTCTCTCCTGAGCTGCACTCAGGTTTCTGCAGCTTGTTCAGAATCTAGAGCAGGGAAACAGGTTCCGCAAACTTTTTCTGCCCTTTCGGATCTTGGGCATCATATGACGCAAGTTTTAGACGCTTTGGATACTTTTCATTTTTTTGAAAAAATCCTGACCCGCGGGTCACACTTTTTGCCTGCTTTTTCTCTCCTGAGCTGCACTCAGGTTTCTGCAGCTTGTTCAGAATATAGAGCAGGGAAACAGGTTCCGCAAACTTTTTCTGCCCTTTCGGATATCGGGCATCATATGACATGAATTTGAGACGCTTTGGATACTTTTCATTTTTTTGAAAAAATCCTGACCCGCGGGTCACACTTTTTGCCTGCTTTTTCTCTCCTGAGCTGCACTCAGGTTTCTGTAGCTTGTTCAGAATCTAGAGCAGGGAAACAGGTTCCGCAAACTTTTTCTGCCCTTTCGTATCTCGGGCATCATATGACGCGAGTTTGAGACGCTTTGTATACTTTTCATTTTTTTGAAAAATTCCTGACCCGCGGGTCACACTTTTTGCCTGCTTTTTCTCTCCTGAGCTGCACTCAGGTTTCTGCAGCTTGTTCAGAATCTAGAGCAGGGAAACAGGTTCCGCAAACTTTTTCTGCCCTTTCAGATCTCGGACATCATATGACGCGAGTTTGAGACGCTTTGGATACTTTTCATTTTTCTGAAAAAATCCTGACCCGCGGGTCACACTTTTTGCCTGCTTTTTCTCTCCTGAGCTGCACTCAGGTTTCTGCAGCTTGTTCAGAATCTAGAGCAGGGAAACAGGTTCCGCAAACTTTTTCTGCCCTTTCGGATCTCGGGCATCATATGACGCGAGTTTGAGACGCTTTGTATACTTTTCATTTTTTTGAAAAATTCCTGACCCGCGGGTCACACTTTTTGCCTGCTTTTTCTCTCCTGAGCTGCACTCAGGTTTCTGCAGCTTGTTCAGAATCTAGAGCAGGGAAACAGGTTCCGCAAACTTTTTCTGCCCTTTCGTATCTCGGGCATCATATGACGCGAGTTTGAGACGCTTTGTATACTTTTCATTTTTTTGAAAAATTCCTGACCCGCGGGTCACACTTTTTGCCTGCTTTTTCTCTCCTGAGCTGCACTCAGGTTTCTGCAGCTTGTTCAGAATCTAGAGCAGGGAAACAGGTTCCGCAAACTTTTTCTGCCCTTTCGGATCTCGGACATCATATGACGCGAGTTTGAGACGCTTTGGATACTTTTCATTTTTTTGAAAAAATCCTGACCCGCGGGTCACACTTTTTGCCTTCTTTTTCTCTCCTGAGCTGCACTCAGGTTTCTGCAGCTTGTTCAGAATCTAGAGCAGGGAAACAGGTTCCGCAAACTTTTTCTGCCCTTTCGGATCTTGGGCATCATATGTTGCGAGTTTGAGACACTTTGGATACTTTTCATTTTTTTGAAAAAATCCTGACCCGCGGGTCACACTTTTTGCCCTCTTTTTCTCTCCTGAGCTGCACTCAGGTTTCTGCAGCTTGTTCAGAATCTAGAGCAGGGAAACAGGTTCCGCAAGCTTTTTCTGCCCTTTCGGAACTCGGGCATCATATGACACGAGTTTGAGACGCTTTGGATACTTTTCATTTTTTTGAAAAAATCCTGACCCGCGGGTCACACTTCTTTCGTGCTTTTTCTCTCCTGAGGTGCACTCAGGTTTCTGTAGCTTGTTCAGAATCTAGAGCAGGGAAACAGGTTCCGCAAACTTTTTCTGCCCTTTCGTATCTCGGGCATAATATGACGTGAGTTTTAGACGCTTTGGATACTTTTCATTTTTTTGAAAAAATCCTGACCCGCGGGTCACACTTTTTTCCTGCTTTTTCTCTCCTGAGGTGCACTCAGGTTTCTGTAGCTTTTTCAGAATCTAGAGCAGGGAAACAGGTTCCGCAAACTTTTTCTGCCCTTTCGTATCTCGGGCATCATATGACGCGAGTTTGAGACGCTTTGTATACTTTTCATTTTTTTGAAAAATTCCTGACCCGCGGGTCACACTTTTTGCCTGCTTTTTCTCTCCTGAGCTGCACTCAGGTTTCTGCAGCTTGTTCAGAATCTAGAGCAGGGAAACAGGTTCCGCAAACTTTTTCTGCCCTTTCAGATCTCGGACATCATATGACGCGAGTTTGAGACGCTTTGGATACTTTTCATTTTTCTGAAAAAATCCTGACCCGCGGGTCACACTTTTTGCCTGCTTTTTCTCTCCTGAGCTGCACTCAGGTTTCTGCAGCTTGTTCAGAATCTAGAGCAGGGAAACAGGTTCCGCAAACTTTTTCTGCCCTTTCGGATCTCGGACATCATATGACGCAAGTTTTAGACGCTTTGGATACTTTTCATTTTTTTGAAAAAATCCTGACCCGCGGGTCACACTTTTTGCCTGCTTTTTCTCTCCTGAGCTGCACTCAGGTTTCTGCAGCTTGTTCAGAATCTAGAACAGGGAAACAGGTTCCGCAAACTTTTTCTGCCCTTTCGGATATCGGGCATCATATGACATGAATTTGAGACGCTTTGGATACTTTTCATTTTTTTGAAAAAATCCTGACCCGCGGGTCACACTTTTTGCCTTCTTT